>NC_141698.1:420380339-421846172 GCF_964263255.1 Lissotriton vulgaris | reverse complement strand
AGAGAAATTTCCAAGATTATACAAACAGGAGCATAAAAAGAGTCATTTTTTTTTCTAGTACATTCTATAGAGTTTATAAAGACTAGTTATGTTTTATTTATGAACTTACCAAGAGAATTATAGTAGTAGTATAATGTTTGTTCTTTGATGTGAATTATCTGTTTTCTGTACCTTTGAGTTCTGTTTAGAGAGAAAGTTGATGAAAATTACTAATGCGTTTATATGTAATATAAATAATACACATTTGTTATAAAGCATTGTTACTTAATTGCTAAAAAGAACCGGGGATGATACATGTATTATGAGTAAAAGCACAAAAAAACATATTTAAGAACAGGAAGATTATACTAACAGATGCATAACAAGAGGCATTGTATTTCTAGTACATTCCATAGAGTTTATAAAGACTAGTTATGTTTTATTTATGATCTTACCAAGAGAATTATAGTAGTAGCAGAATGTTTGTTCTTTGATGTGAATTATCTCTTTTCTGTACCTTTGAGTTCTGTTTAGAGAGAAAGTTGATGAAAATTACTAATGCGTTTATATGTTATATAAATAATACACATTTGTTATAAAGCATTGTTACTTAATTGCTAAAAAGAACCGAGGATGACACATGTATTATGAGTAAAAGCACATTAAAACATATTTAAGAACAGGAAGAAAATATTTTTTACACAGCATTGTAACGTTTTTTCCTCAAAAAATTCTGGCTTCACACTATGTATTAAGATTTACAGGCTAAGAAACAAAGTATAGAGTTTTAAATTAGGCCAATAATTGGCAAAGAACGTTAAGTAAATGTTAAACATATGTAGATACCTTTTTTAAATTTAAAGTGTCCTGTATCTTGAAGTTGAAGTATAACTTGATTTGTTTGTAGAGTCTGTTTAAAGATAAAGTACATAAAGAAATAACAAATTAGGTTACAAATCTTGGTCTATAATTAATAGACAAAAAAATTAGAATTTATTAACAGAGCTATATGATTACTTACTTGTAGTTTCAGGACGAATTTTCTTGAAGAGAAGAATATAGATGGTGCTCCCAAAATTGGCAGTATGTGGTCACGAAGAATATTTCCTGCAACTTGTATGGCTGTTTGTGATTGGTTTATATAGTCTATGTGTAATTAAGTTTGCCATCTGATTGGTCAGATATGTAAAGACGAGTTACTATTGGTTAGTTTGAATTTTTTTTAAGTAAAACATTTAAGATATATCTTCTTATATTCAATTCAATTCAATTCAATCTTTATTTCGCTGCATTGCAACATAAAAGATACAATAAAATACAATTCATAAAAAATAAAAAATATACAACAATATAACATCCATTAAAAGGGCACTCTTCTACATTTCATCAAATTTCAACACGTTAGCTAGTATTTCGTTATAAAAGCACATAATTTATACTTCAGTTTGGCACAGTATCAATAAATATTTAAAATGTTTTAAAAAGTGTAAAAAAGTTAAAAAAACATTAAACATTAATTTGAGTTACAACCTGGATTAATATACAATGCATTGGCTTAGTTCATGGTTCCGGGGAGTACAAGTGACAACTTTTTTGATTTTAAAAGGAAAGAGATAATTTCCTTCTGACAAAATAAGTGGACAATAGAAATTTACTAATACCGAACACAATTACTTGGCTGGTGTCTGTACTTAGGATTCTGCCAGCTTCCCTATGGGAAGTAGAGCCAATATTGCGGCACAAGGGGACTATCCACTTTTTCCTGGCTTTATCATAACTAGGACAGAAAAACAATATGTGGAAAATGTCCTCCCTTTGGTTATTAGTGCACAGGGTACAATATTCTTTGTCAGTCTTCCCCCAACTTTTCTCAGTTACTTTTATTCTCAACGTTCCATACCTAAATTTTAGATATAGAGATTTTGCCAGTGGGGGTTGGATTTCGTCCAAAAATTGTTCGAATAGAGCCTCATTTTTATCCATAAGAAATTTTTCAGTAAGGGGGCCATGGGTTCTTGAGTACACAGATTCATAACTCACTAATGACCAAAAGCTTAGTTTGACGATTTTTTTGGAATTTAGGTTAAGAGATTCAGGCTCGTTCCAAAAGTGTGATAATCCGAGCTTGGTGAGCCAGCTTTTACCATGCTTAAACCAAAAGATCTTATTGTCTCTATCCAGCTCTAATACTTCCTTCATCCCATTTCTATAGTCAGATAGTTCCACAGTTGTCCATAGTCTGACCCACATCAGCAATGGTCTCAGTACAGCGTGCTTATCTGTGTGTTTAATGTTAAGATCTAGGAATAATGGTATCAGGGGAGTATTGGTTGGAACTTTTAATAAACCCCTGACAAATTTATTTTCCAATACTTCAAAGGTTTTTTTACATACTGGTCCCCAAATTTCTGCCCCATACAAGGAGGCAGACTGTACCTTATATCTGAAGAGCTCTATCGCTGGAGTAACTGCTTTATTCACACTTTTGTTATATCTTTGTGTTATAGGGAAGCAGTTTTGTTTAAACACCAATTTAGATTTTTCCAGTTGTGGACCCCATCCCATTGCAGAGTCCATCAAAACCCCCAGATAGGTGAAGCTGTGCTCGTAATCTAATCTTTGCCCATTTAACATTAAGTTCTTTTTAAAAGTTTTGTGTGGGTTCAATGCCATATATTTTGTTTTTTTTATATTAATTTCTAGTCCTTTATTGATACAGTACTGTTGGAACCTGTCTAATAGGATCTGTAGTCCACGTGGCGTTTGCGATATTAGGATTGTGTCATCCGCGAAAAGGAGGGACGCAACTCGTTCCCCTCCCAGTCGAGGAGAATCATTATCGCAATTTTCCATGTAGGTTGCAATATCGTTTACATATAGGGAGAATAAAGTAGGGGCCAGAACACAGCCCTGTCGTACTCCCCTTTTTATCGGGATCGGGTCTGTGAGTTCTCCATTTGGGCCCCATCTAACCTTAGCGTAATTCTCCCGATGCAATCCTATTACAAGTTTTAAAAGGTCGCCTGGCAGCCCTTGCCTATTCAGGGTTTCCCAAAGTAGGTCTCGTGGAATAAGATCGAATGCTGCTCGCAGGTCGACAAAGGTCACATACAAGTGACCTTTGCGAATGATGACATACTTCCAATACAAGCAGCATAGCCTGAATACTTGATCAATAGTGCTTGTTTTGCTTCGGAATCCCGCCTGGTATTTAGATAAAATTGACTCCTCCTCTAACCATGAATTTATTCTATTTAGAATGTGCCTAGCATATATTTTTTGCGTAATATCTAAAAGGCTGATGGGGCGGTAATTTGCTGGATCACCACGATCCCCTTTTTTAAAAATAGTGATGATTTCTGCGCCATTCCAAGTATTCGGTATGCGCTCACTAGCCGCTACTATGTTAAATAAATGATTTAAATAGGGTGCCCAGATCTCGATATTATACAAATACAGGTCACCAGGGATTTTATCAAGCCCTGGCGCCTTCCCTTTCTTAATTGAAGTGATTGCTGCCACTGTTTCTTTTAAGGTAAACACTACCTGGGGACTATTAGCTGATAGTATAAGCGGGGGTGCATCATTTGTTGCCTCGATCGAAGTTTTGGCTGCATACAAGGACGAAAAGTGCTTAACCCAAGTATCCTCATCTAAGTAGACCTCCCTGGAACCTTTCTCTTGATTATTTTCCTTGGCTGCCAATTCCCAGAATTGCTTCTGGTCCTTATTTCTAGCGGCTGTTAACATATTGAGCCACATTTCCTCATCCCATGAGGATTTGGCTCTTAATATTACTTTGTTATAAGCCTTTCTTTTCTTATATAGTTTATGTTGAGGAATTGAAATGATATATTTATGTAAAATAAAAGTATTGTAATAAATAAAGATTATGTAAAATGAGTACTAAGTATTAAATAAGTATGTTTACAAAGAGTTTATATACAAATTTCGTCAGTTTGCGAAAACACAATATTGTACACTAAATGTTACTTAATAATTTGAAAATACATTAGTGAAGTCATTAGAAATGTGTGTATTACTTAGAGAATAGATTTATTGGTGTTATATATAAAAAATGGAGTATAATTTAGCTATCGATATTTTGATATTGACGAAAATAGTGCTATCGAAATTTTTGTATTCGATATTATTGTAGTGTGGTATATGTAGTATTGAGTGTCGATATTATGGTATTCGAAAATAATGCTAACGATATTTCTGTAGACGATATTTTTGTGCATCGATATAGTTTGCTCGATATTATTGTAGTTTTCATGTTAAGTATAGGGTGTCGATATTAGTGCTATCGATATTAGAGACTCGATGTTATAGTAGGTCGATTTTTTAGAAATCGATAATCTGTCAGTGATTCGTTCATGCCACCCCAAAAGAGGGCTGTAAGCCTACATCTTTTCTGCACAGACAGATAGGTGACCCAATGTACTTCTCATATCACCTGGTAGATTCAGTAGTACTCTTGGCTTGGCCATGCTCTGACCCAGGCGTGCCTGGTACAGGTAACAGTGGGGGGGGGGGGCAGGTGTTGGGGGAAGTGGACAGACGACAGGATAGGTAAAGTAAAATAAAAACATTTTTAAAAACACTTATCTTGCGCAAGTGGATTTTTTTATTTTACTTTCCCTATCCCATCTTCTTTCCACTTCCCGCCCACTCAGCTGTCCTACCACCACCCCACCCACCGCCTGACCGCTGTTAGCTGTGCCGGCCACGCCTGATATGACCATAATCTAACAAAAAATTCAGAGCCAAGGGTGTGTCAGAGGAAAAGAAAATGAGTTTAACAAAGTGAACAAAAAGCCTATACTTCTTTCAGACATGGGAATGTTAAGAAAGCACATTGTTCACTCACTTGAGTTGTATAGATACCTGTTTTCTTCAATCATTTATGTGAAATGAATGTGAGAAGTATTACAGACAGGGGCAAGAATGGGGTGCAAGAAGTAAATAAACTGAACTATTTGTTTAGAAATAATTACACTATGGCAATTCGGAACAGATGTACTAAGGCATTTTTCAATCATAAAGGGCCAATTTGCACATCCTCTCACCCACCCATAAAGCCACTCACACAGCCTCTCACTCACCCACACATCTACTCACACACCCATAAACACTCACTCACCCATTCACACACCCATGCAGCTACACATGGATAAAACCAGTCACATAGCCACTCACATAATATATGTTAATTTAACTTTTGTAGTAGCTTAGTGTATATGTTTAACTGTAAAAAGCCCTCACAACATCGCTGTCACCCCGCATGCAATTACAATTCGGTTGTTAAAATGAACGCGTTGTAACAATGCATATCACTACCCTGCCAGTCGAAACAACAACTTGCGGCGGAGGGAGAATTTGTTGGATTTAAAATCCAACACCTTCCCTACTGTCCACACTGACTGGAGTTGGAATAATAATTTATACTATTCCAACATCCAGCGCCCCCCTCCACAAGTCTTTGTTCCGACTTGCAGGGTAATGGTATGCGTTGTTACAACAACCGTGTTGTAATTACATGCGGTGTGAAGGCATGCGTGAAAAGGAGGCATAGTCATGTTTAACAATCATAAACTCTTAGAAAATGCTTACGCTCATTGGATGATGTCATCAGTGAGGTCATTTGTTATGTCATCAAGGATGTTATCAGTGATGTCACTGACCATGTCATAAGTGATGTAATCTGTAAGGTCATAAGTAACCCTGGGCGTTAAACTCTGG
This sequence comes from Lissotriton vulgaris, assembly GCF_964263255.1. Lineage (NCBI taxonomy): Eukaryota > Metazoa > Chordata > Amphibia > Caudata > Salamandridae > Lissotriton > Lissotriton vulgaris. Next base: position 421,840,448 of record NC_141698.1, on the reverse strand, counting down.
TAACCTCACAGAGCTTGTGGATTTTTGGCAACTCCTCGTTCCACGTAGAATGCGGAGTTGTCGGAAAACTCCACACTCCGCAACAGAGTTTTTTTGTATTTGCGTGCCCAAAATGTTACCGGGTGCCTGCGAGCACTGACGAGATTACCCATCTGTTCGTGAGCGCCACGAGATTTGGTAGCGGGCTGCATGGTCCCCCGAGAGTGAATGATCGCGAACACGTCATTTGGGCGCGCCTCCGGACTTCCGGCAGAAGTTTAGTGAAGAATGTGATCCTGAACACGCAGAATATGCAATCTGTCAAAGGTTCTCTCCCAAGCAGCATCAACCCCTTTTCGAAATGATGATTTGAATTAAAAAAAACTCCTCAGATTGACATTTGGTTGTATTTTTTTGTGCAAGGAATGCTTTTTCTGTTTTTACTTTTTTTTAAGAGGAAAGAAGTGCCCCAGTGTCTCCAACTTCCTGTTCCTGTCTGGCAGGCTCCTCCCAGTGATTTTTCCATCTCCTGTTCACTTTTAATTTGGATTTGGAGCTGGAAGGATCACTCCCTGTGGCTGCTGCATCATATATATTTGGATTTGAGGACTTTTGAATTTGAGATTTCACAAGTAAGTGGGAAAATTGATGTTATATGTTTGATTGCGGCGGGCATTGCACCTGCATTGCTTTGCTCTTTTAATTTTTTTAATGTTATTGTGGCTGGTGGCTTGTAGTTTCAGTATAGACCTAGTTGTTCCTCTGTAAGTAATTTTTCTTCTTTTATAAAGGAAACATGTTGCTCAGGTCACTACATTTTCTACAACTTTTAAAATCAATTTACAATATTTATTTAATTCACTCGCCCAGTAGTCTGCCAATAGGTCTTTCAGCCAATAGGCCTAGAGCTACTCATGTGTTCTGAAACAACTGTTTCTGTAGTGTCTGTTGAATTTAAACATCATTCAGGGCATGGATGGCATCTGATTAAATTGAATTGCACAATGTTATTTATTTTGGTATTTCACTTTTTTTCGTCTGTTAAATAAATGCCTTTCCTGGATGTGTGTGGTTGTAGTTACTTGCAACCCTTCATTAGCCCTGTGGATTTTCGTTTTGATATTGCTGCATTCAAGCTGTGTTGTTTAGCATGGCTCCTTTGTCTGGCAGTGTGTGGTTGTTTGTAATAGTGGGCCATCATTTGAGTTGGCTGAGCCTCCCCGTCTGGCCAGGGGCCATTTTGTAAAGTTTGTGTCCATAAAGGCCTGCTTGAGTTCATTATTTTCCAGGCCTCCTGCTTGTTGTGAGTGGCCATGTGGCTGCTGGCCATTTTGTGGTGGTAGCTAGTTTGCTTTTGTTATAGGCCTGCATTTATTTCCTTTGTTCCTCTTGGTTTACTGCTTCTTGTTGTGGTTGTCGGCCATTTTGTGAAGGCTGTCAATGTGCTTTTGCCATAGGCCTGCATTGTCTATCTACCCTTCGTTGTTGCGGTGGTGGCCTGGCCATGTGGCTGGCAGCCATTTTGTAAAGGCTGCCAGTGTGCTTCTACCTTTGGCCTACAAACCTTCCTTGTGGTGGCCATGCCTTGTTGCTGTTTTGCATGCAATTCTTTCTTCTTTTATCCAGCTAAAAATGCAGCCCAGTTCAATACATTTTCTAATACATTTGCAATATTATTAATTTGAATTGATTCATTATGTGGCCAAGTCCTCCAATGGGTTTTTCCAACCAATAGGCCCAGAGCTACTTATGGGTACATGAAGCAACTGTTTCTGTGGTGTCTGTTGAACTTACTTTTGTTATGTGTGTTAAATAAATGCCTTTCTTGGATGTGTGTGGTTGTTGTGTAACTTGCAAACCTTTTTTAGCTCTGTGGATTTTTTTGGGGCATTGTTGCATTAAAGCTGTGTTGTTTCGAATGCCTCCTTTGCCTGGCCAGTGGGTGAATGAAGCAACTGTTTCTGTGGTGTCTGTTGAATATAAACATCTTTTAGGGCATGGCTTTGGATTGAATTGCAAACTGTGTTTCTTTTGGTTTTTCACTGTTTTTCAAATGTATTAAATAAATTCCATTCTTGGATGTGTGCAGTTGTTGTGTACCTTGCATACCTTTTTTAGCCCTGGGGATTTTTGTTTTGGCATTGTTGCATTAAAGCTGTGTTGTTTAGCATGCCTCCTTTGTCTGGCTAGTGTGTGTGTGTTTGTAATAGTGGGCCAGCATTTGCCTTGGCTGAGCCTCCCCATGAGTCTGTGTCCATAAAGGCCTGCTTGAGTTCATTGTTTTCCAGGCCTCCTGCTTTTTGCGAGTGACCATGTGGCAGGTGGTCAATTTGTGGTGGTAGTTAGTATACTTTTGCCATAGGCCTACATGTCTTTCCTTTTTTCTCTTAGCTTACTGCTTCTTGTTGTGGTAGACTAGCCATGTGGCTGTCGGCCATTTTGTGAAGGCAGCCAGTGTGGTTTTGGCATAGGCCTGCATAGTCTGTCATCCCCTTCTTGTTGTGGTGGTGACCTGGCCATGTGACTTAGGGCTATTTTGTGAAGGCAGCCAGTGTGCTTCTGCATTAGGCCTGCAAGCCTTCTTTATAGTGGCCTTGGCTTGCTGTTGTTTTGCATGCAATTCTTTCTTCTTTTATCCAGCAAAAAAATGCAGCTCAGTTCACTACATTTTCTAATACATTTGCAATTTTATTGATTTGAACTGATTCGCTATGTGGCCAAGTCCTCCAATGGGTTTTCCAACCAATAGGCCCAGAGCTACGTATGGGTGCAAGAAGCAACTGTTTTTGTGGTTTCTGTTGAATTTACTTTTTTCATGTGTGTTAAATAAATGCCCTTCTTGGGTGTGTGTGGTTGTTGTGTAACTTGCAAACCTTTTTTAGCCCTGTGGATTATTGTTTTGGCAGTGTTGCATTAAAGCTGTGTTGTTTAGTATGCCTCCTTTGTATGTCTAGTGTGTGTGTGTGTGTGTTTGTAATACTGGGCCAGCATTTGCCTTGGCTGAGCCTCCCCGTGCGTCTGTGTCCATATAGGCCTGCTTGAATTCATTGTTTTCCAGGCCTCCTGCTTTTTGTGAGTGACCATGTGGCTGGTGGCCAGTTTGTGGTGGTAATTAGTAGACTTTTGCCATAGGCCTGCATGTCTTTCCTTTTTTCCTCTTGGCTTACTGCGTCTTGTTGTGGTAGACTGGCCACGTGGCTGTCGACCATTTTGTGAAGGCAGCCAGTGTGCTTTTGCCATAGGCCTGCATTGTCTGTCTTTCCTTTCTTGTTTTTGTGGCCTGGCCATGTGGTTAGCGGCCATTTTGTGAAGACAGCCAATGTGCTTTTACCATAGGCCAGCTTTGTCTGTCATCCCCTTCTTGTTGTGGTGGTGACCTGGCAACGTGACTGTCGGCCATTTTGTGAAGGCAGCCAGTGTGCTTCTGCATTAGGCTTGCAAGCCTTCTTTGTGGTGGCCATGCCTTGTTGTTTTGCATGCAATTCTTTCTTCTTTTATCCAGCAAAAATTGCAGCTCAGTTCATTACATTTTCTAATAAATTTGCAATATTATAGATTTGGATTGATTCACTATGTGGCCAAGTCCTCCAATGGGGTTTTCAACCAATAGGCCCAGAGCTACTTAAGGGTGCATGAAGCAACTCTTTTTGTGTGGTGTCTGTTGAATTTACTTTTTTTCCTGTGTGTTACATACATGCCTTTCTGGATGTGACTGGCTGTTGTGTAACTTGCAAACCTTTTTTAGCCCTGTGGATATTTTTTTGGGCATTGTTGCATTAAAGCTGTGTTGTTTAACATGCCTCCTTTAACTGACCAGTGTGTGAGAGTATTTATAATAGTGGGCCAGCATTTACCTTGGCTGAGCCTCCCCTTTTGGCCAGGGACAATTTTTTAAAGTCTGTGTCCATAATATAGGCCAGCTTAAGTTCATTGTTTTCCAAGTCTCCTGCTTGTTGTGAGTGACCATGTAGCTGGTGGCCATTTTGTGGTTGTAGTTAGTGTGCTTTACTGCTTTTGCCATAGGCCTGAATGTCTTTCTTTGTTCCTGTTGGCTTATTGCTTCTATCCATTGTCAACTGCAGCTCCCTAAATGCTGCCTCCCATGTGTTGCACAATGCTAAACCGGTTCCGCTACATTTGTATTTTTGTTGTTCTTTCCTATCCTTCCTGAGTGTACAGTAGAACATCATGAAATCCCTTGTTGTCAAACGGGGACACAAATGGCTACACTGTATTGTTATTTTTTTTAACACCTGAGGTAATAGATTTAATAATATTAATAACACAAATAAGTGTAACCACACACTATGTTATATATTATATTTGTTTGTTTGTACTAGTAGTAATTGAACCACAACAACAAATGCCACATTTCACTGATGTTCTTCTTGCTTCTTTGCTTTTAGGTACACAAAAGAGGATGAGACAACATCACCCATTGTACTGCCAGACTAGAAGTCCTGCTGAGCAAAACGTCAAATGACGTGGGACCACAGACATCTCTTCAACTTGTACCACTGCATGCTGCTGGCATCTTGAAGATGGCCACAAAGAAAGTTACCAGGTTCAGTAACAAGAAAGTTGCCGGTGAGAAGGAGGCACTGCCACTTACCAAGACCGGTATGTCACCTAAGACTTTTTTTGAGATACCAATAATTGCACCTGCAGCAGCAGCGTATGGGGGCAACCTGGGAGCAGCACCCCCGCAACTGTGGACCCACTCCACCAACCTAGGCCCAAGCCCATGTCTGTTGTAGAGGCAGCCAGTCTAATCATGAGTTTAATGCAGATGAGCAGTGATGTTGAAATTGACTTATCGCAAAGCAATAAGCAATCAATACAGACAACTCAGCTAAGTGGGAAATAACAGCCACAAGTGCTGCCCCAATAGTAGATGTTCCTCCCGAAGTAGGGGCAGTTCAGGAGATCAAGCCTTCTGCAGAGGAAGAAGAAGAGCAAGCCACTCTTTCAGAAGATCTATTATCTTCCAGATCCCCAGCAAGGAAAAGGAGGGTAAGTCCATCAGCTTCTTCTGCAAGCCCTCCTTCTGATGATGTAGACGCCACTTGGAAGCCACCTGCTCAGTCGGAGAGTGGATACGGCAGGAGACAAGGCAAGGAAAAAGGAAGGCTCCAGAAAGCCTTGGAGTTATGGAGGTAGATGTAGGAGAGGAGGAGGATGATGAGCAAGTCATCATTGACATTAGTCCCGCCCCAGTCGACACCAACATTATCCCATCACAAATTGCTGTGAGGGATGTGGCATGGAAAGCACCAACACAGATACCACCAACACCACCTCCAGCTTCCATATGTGCAAATGCCCAGCAGTGACCTACATCAAGCACAACCACCTCAGTAGAAGTAGGTATTGCAGAGAGTTAACCATCACGCCACCTACCAGTTCATCTGACATGGGAAACTGGAAACTATCTGGAAACTATCCTGTGATCCCAGTCTCTCCCCCGGACTCCAGGACACCTACCTGATCACTCCTCCTGAGTGCACCGGTGCTCGGCTGAGCGTTGACCGCTTCAGCGGGCTCGCAGCGGCAGGGGCCGCCATCTTGGGCCGGGTTGCTCGGGTGAGGTGGGAGGCGAGGCCAGTGACATCACCGCCACACCCCCGAGTCCCGCCCCTACTTAAACGGTCCATATGTGTCAGCGCAGCGGACGAGCGCAGCGGGCGCGACGAAGGCGCGCCGGAGTTGCGCCTGAGTTAAGCCCGTCTGCGCCCGTCCGCGGCCGACCGGGACCCGGGCCCACCCCCCCTGGCCATTTTGTGAGGTATTCCTCTTATGATCTATTATCACTACAACCTAGCTCCCCCTCAGGAATAGCCCTCCCTTCACTCCCCTCGCACACTTGCACACGTATACAAACATTGGGGCTCTCCCGCCTTCCCCTGCTGGCTGATGATACTCAGTCTACTCCACCATTGCCGAATGAACCTAGATCGGCTCCTCCATTACTACATAACATGAGATGCTACTACCTCAACACAAGGTCCCTAATAAAGAACCAGGTCAACATCTTCCTTTTCCTGACGGAAGATAAACCAGATCTTCTGTTGTTGACCGAAACGTGGACCAACCCTCATTCCTTGCCGGACATTCTGGCATCACTTCCCTCAGACTACTACATTCTGACTGCCAACCGTGCACAAGGGAAGGCTGGAGGTGGGGTAGCAGCAATTATTTCGAAATCCTTTCATTTCTGGGAATTACCTTCTCTCACTCTCCCCAACACAGAGAATTTGGTAATCACATTAGACTCAGAGAGTGGGGCTCTTACTGTAATTCTGTTATACCGTCCTCCCCAATACATGGCCAATTATCCAGTACTTTTGGCAGAACAACTGGCCTCCCATGTAATAAAGCACTCTAAAACTGTCCTAGTGGGGGATTTAAATTATTGGTTCGATAGAACAGACACGGACACCCAAGCTGGAGAACTGAGGGATCTGCTTACAGATCTAAACCTGGTCCAACACATTCACTCTCCCACTCACCAGAAGGGTCACAGCTTGGACCAAATCTGGACATACAACGTACCACCATTCTCTCCTATTATAAGCCCTTGCATCTGGTCAGACCATTATCTTATCCAGTTCCCGCTAGAAATTCAAGGGCAGCACAAGGCCAAACCTCCCATGGGTAAAGAGTTCCGCAAATGGAAATCCATGGACCGCTCTGGGTTCATGGACACGTTGAACAACACCCTTCCCCCATTAGACGAAGATCTGGAGGTTGACGAGAGGGCACTGTCCTCCTGGCTTCTCCATGCAGCAGATCTGTTCGCCACCTCTGTATACCTACCTAACATTAGAGGTAATGATGCCCACAAATGGTTCACTCAAGAACTTAGAGCACTTAAATTAGGGGTACGACAGAAAGAAAGACAGTGGAGAGCCACCTACTCTTCACAGGATAGGGAAACCTTCTGCGTCACTAGGAAAAATTATCAAAAATTTTTAAAACAACACAAACTTAACTACTTCTCCACAAAAATTTTATCGTCATCCAACAAGTCCAAAGATATTTTTAATATAGTTAATGAACTCTGTGACAACGACAGGACAGCCCCTTCAATAGCTCCTACGCAGAAGCTATGTGATTCCCTGAATAATTTTTTCAGAGAAAAAATTGTCACTATCAAATCGAGCATTGCTAGTTCCCCAACGTCACTTCCTTTGGATGACGTCTTTTACAATCCCTCTGTATTAGATACCTTCCCGGTCATTGATGGTAAAACCTTTTCTTCACTTTTGACGAGGGTAAAGTCCGGATCCCCTAACGACATCTGCCCCCCCCCCACATCTTCTCGGAAATCGGTCAGACTATCCCTCAGGGTATTCTACCCCTACTAAATAAATCACTGACCCAGGGCAGGGTACCTACTGGCTTTAAACACGCTCTGCTAATCCCTCTAATTAAAAAACCAGGCCTGGACCCTCAGGACTCATCAAATTATCGTCCTATATCCCTGCTGCCGTTCCTATCCAAGATATTGGAGGCTCACGTCTCCAATTGCCTTTCCAACTTTGTGGAAACCACTGGATTTCTGGAGCCAAATCAAGCTGGGTTCCGTCCAGGCCATTCGACCGAGACGGTAACCCTGGCAGTCCAGAATACACTTCGGTGTAACGCAGACAGGGATGTCCACCAGGCACTGGTGCTTCTTGACCTGTCTGCTGCATTCGACACGGTCGACCACACTATTTTGGTCGGCCGTGTCGAGCAGGCAGGCCTCAGAGGTGCTGCCCTGAGCTGGGTGGAATCATTCTTGTCCGACCGGACTCAAGCAGTGAGACTGGGCACCTTCACAGCCCCTAGAATTAAGAACGATTGCGGGGTCCCTCAAGGCTCATCCCTGTCCCCCCTTTTATTTAATTTATACTTGCGTCCCCTTTTGTACTCCTTGAGGAAATTCAAAGTGTGGATCTTTAATTACGCAGATGATCTGCAATTGGTTTTCCCCCTGGGGTCGCCGGATGCTGTCACTGAGTTTAGGGAGGTCATGGCTCATATCCAGAGATGGATGGGCCTTAACCACCTAAAACTTAACCCAGGCAAGACTGAACTGATCTTGCCTGGGAAGAGCGAACTCAGCTGGGGACCTCAACTTTGGCCTCCGGAGATGGGAAACCCCCCCTCCAAATCCCGTACAGTTAAGAGCCTTGGAGTCACCTTTAGTGAAGACCTCTCCCTGAAAAGTCAGGTAGGGTCAGTTGTTTCCGCTTGCTTCTTTCAGCTGCGCAAGATTAGAAAGATTGCCCATTTCCTGACCCATTCTGCCCTGATACAGGTGACCATCGCCCTTGTGCTGTCTAGGCTGGACTACTCAAATAGTTTATATTTGGGCCTTCCAGCCGGGCAGCTCAAGAGGCTGCAGCTGGTTCAAAATCAGGCGGCCAGGCTGATCTGTGGGCTTCCTAAATGGCAGTCCATCAGGCCAGGCCTGGCAGACCTGCATTGGCTGCCGGTAGCCCAGAGGGCGGCTTTTAAAACCGGCTGCATTATCTTTAGGGCATTACAAAGTAAAGGCCCCAAATTTATCATCAATCTGCTTGCCAGATACACCCCCTCCCGCAACCTCCGCTCTGGTCACAAAAACTTGCTCACGGTGCCGGTTGTTAGGAAACAACGTCAGGGCGGCAGCTCCTTTCATTTTCTTGCTGCCTCCCTCTGGAACTCCTTGCCAGCTTCTTTAAGGTCACACGAGGATATTCTAGCCTTTAGACTAGCCTTTAAGACCTGGCTTTTTAGAGAAGCTTATCCTTAGACGTTCTAAGTTGTCCTCCTGTTGTTGTGTTATGCTCTGAAAACTTCCTACAGCGCCATGAAGCCTACGGGCGTACGTGCGCTTTATAAGCTAAATTTAACATAACATAACATAACATAACATGGGAATTGGCACAAGCAGCGCCAGAAAATTCACCTCCCCATTTTGGGACTTTTTTTCAGTTAGCAGGCAGGAGGTGACCATTTCTATATGCTCCATTTGTGGACCAGGTGTAAGTCAGGGTAAGCTTGGTGTAAACAATGGTACCTGAGGCCAAAGAACCCATGTGAGAAAACACCATTTGATCCAGTGGGAGGAGCACCTTAGCAGCCAAAACTGCACGTGTTGTTGGTGGAGGGGATGAAGAAGAAGAAGATCCGATCACAAAGGTGAACAAGAAGGAGAAATTTTCTCTAGAGTCAGGCTGAGACACCAAGGGGTCCCAGGCAAGAGAGTAACACAATGAAAACATGTGCATTGAGCCTAACATCTGGCGTCAAGAAGTCACCTGCATCAGTGGAACCAGAAAAGCAAAAGATCCAGGCTATGATTCTAAGCATGTTTAGGTCGGAGGGGCAGTATGATTGCAACCACCCACCGGCCCTTTTGTAGAGCGTGAAGCTGGCTAAAATGCCACTGGAGTCAAGCTATCCTGGCTGATGAGGGCTGAAAGCCCGAAACCGTTCCTAGGTTGCTTGTTTCCAGTCCTGGGAGCACCTGGCCTGGCAGCTCTGGCTGGACTATTTCCATTGGACACAGGGTCAATACTGATTTGCATATGACTGGGTCCAAACTGGAATGCCATGGTGAGCAAAAAAAACGATGGATTCAGGCCCAGATCTCTGTACTGGAGTGAATGTAGACATTGTTCTGCATTCTGTCCATCAATTTTTGTTTTTGCATTTGTCACCCTGAGTGGGACGGGTATGCCCAGACGTGGGTCCTGTGCTCTCCATGCCCCTGGAGTCAAGCTAACCTGGCTGATGGGAGCTGAAAGCCCAAAAACGGTCCTAGGATGCTTGTAACCAGTCCGGGGAGGACCTGGCCTGGCAGTTCGGGCTGGACTGTTCTCATTGGGCACAGGGTCAAGACTGATTTGCACATGGCTGGGTCCAAACTGGAATGGCAAGGTGAGCAAAAAAACAATAGACTTAGGCCCAGATCTCTGTACTGGGGTGAATGTATGTCATTGTTCTGCATTCTGTCCATCAATTGTTGTTTTTGCCTTTGTCACCCTGAGTGAGATGGGTATGCCCAGACGTGGGTACGGGGTTCTCCATGGCACTGGAGTCAAGCTATCCTGGCTGATGAGGGCTGAAAGCCCGAAACTGGTCCTAGAATGCTTGTTTCCAGTCCAGGGAAGATCTGGCCTGGCAGTTCGGGCTGGACTGTTCCCATTGGGCGCTGGGTCAAGACTGATCTGCATATGGCTGGGTCCAAACTGGAATGGCATGGTGAGCAAACAAACAATGGATTTATTCCCAGATCTCTGTACTGGGGTGAATGTATGACATTGTTCTGCATTCTGTCCATCAATTGTTGTTTTTGCCGCTGGCTAAAATGCTAGCGCTGGACCTTCTTCCTTTTTCTTTTGTGGAAGGGGTGGGCTTTCTTGAATTTGTGGCAGTCATCTGCCTGAAATGGAAGGTTCTCAGTGGGTTCTATTTCGCCAGAGTTGGTGTTCCAGCACTACATCACGATGTGCTGGAATTGCTTGTACAAGCTTTGCAGCAGAGTGCTGTTCACACTATCCACCTGACAATAGTATGTGGACCAATTGCCAAGGCACTGATTACATGTTCATCACTGCACACTGGATCTCTTTTGTGAAGAATAGACAGAAGATATCTGCAAGTGTTGACACTGCTGAGATTTTTAATGCCGCTCAAAAAGATGCAACTGCAGCCATGTTCGCCATGGAGAAATCTCATACTGCTGCAAACATTTTGGAAGACTTTGACAGCATGGTCTTTGAATGACTGCCCCCAAGAGGGCTCAACATCGGTTTTGTTGCCAGGGACAATGGCAGTAATATTGTTAAAGCTATGGTCGATGATGGCTATTTCAGGGTCCTGTGTTTGACGAATTGCATTAACATCACTGTTCAAGACTTTCTGAAAAAAGAAGACCAAGCCAGCAACTTACTGACCACCTGCAGAAGAATCTGCACACATTTCTGCCATTCTTTTAAAGCCCAGAGGCATTCAATGTGATATTAGAATGCCAGTTAAGGCACTCATTTAGGAGGTGCCAACACGTTGGAACTAAACTTATTACATGCTTAAACGTCTGTTTGAGTAGTACAGGCCAATTAATGAATATGTCATGCAATGGAGGGGATGCTACTGTGAAAGGCAAGAGCATTGAGATCGACCAATGGGGCCCAGTTAAATGCCTGACAGAGATGCTACTTCCTTTCAAGGTCTTCACACGTGAAGTTAGCAAGGAGGACTGTACTATGGGCCAAGCCATCCCATTGTTGCGCATGCTACAGGAACAGCTGAAGGGAGTGTCTGCAATGTACGCAGATGTGGAGGAAAAAAAGAAGCATATGAGTTGGTAGAGAGCTTAACCCTTCGCTTATCTGAAAATACAAGGGTGCAAAGGGGCATTGTTCCATCCAACCATTACATCTGGGCCACAATTCTGGATTGGTTTTGTTACTTAATCTGGAAAATGCTATGTTGCGCTGTCTGGCTCAAAATCTAAGCTAAGTGGAGGTTGGGTGGGCGGGCCTGCTCCTATTTATGTAGGTTACTGTTGGAAACAGAGTAGACATAATTTAGCCATGCCATCTCTGAAAGTTTTCTTGCTACACTCCTCCTTTATTAATGCAGTTTAACTTTACATTTCTCCTTGATTTTCAATATCTTTTTTGTTTTTTCATCTGCACTTACAGGCCAGCCTTTCCCCTGTGCTTTACTGGGAAAAACAACTCACACTTACCTTACTAAACCAGGCACCCAAGATTGACGGATGGCCAGTCCAAGAAAGGACCAAGAGGAATGCAGAGAAGCAACTCCCAATTTAACCATACTTATTATAATATCATCATAATTTCGTTTGATTATTTTTTCTCTTCTATCATTTGACTGTATGTGTTGTTGTTTATTATTTTTGCTTATAATTGACTCCTACAGATATTTTACATTTTCTTTGCTAGCTTTAAAAGGAAGCACTGTCTTCTCTCCTTCCCGCCCTGGTCCGACGCGGTGACTAGCACCGTTGCGCGGAGGGCGTGGAAGGTCGAGACTGCCACTTCCGGTTAGCGGGGGAGACCGGTTAGCGGTCTAGTTTTCTTCACGCACTCGCGCTGGGGCATAAAAGGCACCGGAGGAGCCGGCTCGCGTGGTGGTGAGTGGGCAGTGGCAGTGTCCACATTCCATTGTGCTTGTGCTTGGCGCTGAGCGTTTTTAATAGCGTGAGCGCGCTTTTTATCCTGGATTGTGTGTGAATAACACTTTTACTGTTATTGTTGCTTAAAACAGGCTTACCTGCCTGAGCGGACGCCGGGGCTGTTCTCTTCTCTCCTTCCCGCCCTGGTCCGACGCGGTGACTAGCACCGTTGCGCGGAGGGCGTGGAAGGTCGAGACTGCCACTTCCGGTTAGCGGGGGAGACCGGTTAGCGGTCTAGTTTTCTTCACGCACTCGCGCTGGGGCATAAAAGGCGGATGTTAATAAGGGAGCGCAGCGGACGAGCGCAGCGGGCGCGTCGAAGGCGCGCCGAAGTGTCGCCAAAGTCGAGCCCGTCTGCGCCCGTCCGCGGCCGACTGCGGGCTAGGGCGACAACCCCTGGTCAAAAGATCTGCTGGACTAGGGAACAACTTAGTTTTCGCCCCCGCACGGCTACCTCATGTATGCACGGTATGTTGAGTAGCGACAGGACTTGTCCTCACTGTGGCTTTCGTATGACCACTCTGTTTCAGGAGTCCACGGAACAGGCACTGGCCTGCGGTCTCCTGAACGTCAGGTCGCTTCGTAAACATAGGCTCGACGTGCTCGAGCTGATTACTGACAAAAAACTCGACATACTGTTTTTAACGGAAACGTGGCTTGATCAGTTCTCTGACTCCGACATCATTGAAGCCACACCAGAGAATTACTCCTGGGTTAGGCAGGATAGGCCAGAGGGGGTGGGAGGGGGGATTGCGATCATTTTTAGGGACACTTTGGCCTGCGGCTTGGAACGCACGCTGATCGCGGAGAGTGAGGCGGGTCTCTTCTCGATTAAAATTAATGGAGCTAAGACGCTAAATGGATGTTTGGTATATCGACCCCCAGGGGCCTGTACCAAGTTTAGGGAGAGCTTGTTAGAAAGCCTCATGGAGGAGACCCTGCGCAGGGACAAATTTCTCCTATTAGGTGATCTTAACCTGCACCTCAACTGCCCGGAGGCCACAGGGGTTGAGGATTTTGGTCGGGACATGCTCGCCCTGCAACTGGATCTGAAACTTGAGGCCCCTACGCATCGACTGGGTCACCTCCTGGACCCGGTCTATGCCAATTGGGAAGGTGTGGAGGTGTCAGGTGTTGAACCTTTTCCCTGGACCGACCACTTCCTGGTTACATTCACAATACAGAGCAGAAATGCCCACAAAACTAGCCAGGTACCCTCTAACTTTCTTAGAAGGAAGTGGGCTAAATTTTCGGTGGAAGATTTTAACCAAGCTCTAACTAGGGATGGTTTGCCGGGGGGTGAGGACATAGAATCCGCTGCCCGTAACCTGAATCAGCGTATTTTGGCTGCGCTTGATCAGACAGCCCCACTCTGCCGTTCGACTACAAGTGCTCGGAAAGAGCGCTCAGCACCTTGGTTCAGTGCTGAGCTGAGACTGACAAAGGCAGACTGTAGGCGGGCAGAAAAAGTCTGGAGGGTGTCCTACGACAGCAAGGCCAGGGAAGTATTCCTGGACAAAAGGCGTATTCACCATAGGCTGATAAAAAAGTCTAAGGCAGCCTACTTTGCTGAACAAATTCAGGGGGCAGAGAACTCCGCTAAGGAACTCTTTGGCATTTACAAATCCCTGACGTCGGTAAATGCACCCACAGAGCCGGAGAGCTGCTCTACGGAGTCCTGCGACCGGATTGCAGATTACTTTTCCGCCAAAGTAGAGAAGATTTATTCGACCTTCCCTACTCGGCCCACAGGACTGGACCTAGAGGAAGCAGCGGGGGACACAGAGACGGCAGGGCATATATCACACTATTGCACCCCTCCTCCGGAGGAACTATTAGCGGTGTGCCGCTCTGTTAAATCAGGGTCCCCGTGGGACCCGGTGTCGCCAAAACGCCTGGCAGACAGTTTGGAAGTCCTGGAGCCTTATATAAGGCACGTCCTCAATGTGTCTTTCGGATCGGGGAAGCTGCCGGTCGGATGGAAACAGGCGGTGGTGCTCCCGCTCAGGAAGGAATCCCACCTAGGCTTCGAGGTATTAGAAAATCTGAGGCCCATCTCCCTCCTGCCTTTTCTGTCAAAAGTGGCGGAAAAGGTGGTTAATACCCAAATTATGAAGCATGTGGAGGAAAGGGGACTGCTCCATGCGACGCAGTTTGGCTTCAGGCCACGACATTCCACCGAGTCCGCCCTCCTCATGGCGACGGAACATCTGAGAGAGGGCGTGGATGCAGGCCAAACTATGGCGTTGATCCTGCTGGACCTCAGCGCGGCGTTCGACACTGTAGCACATAACATCCTGCTACAGTGTCTGAACAGTGGTGGCATCTCTGGTACCGCGCTGAGATGGATCCAAGACTTCCTCAAGGAGAGAAGTTTTCAAGTCAGGCAGGGAGACTGCTACTCAAGGGGGGTGCCTTTGGGCCAAGGCGTGCCGCAGGGCTCGTCATTGAGCCCAACCCTCTTTAATTTGTACGTCGCGCCTGTAGCATCGATCGTGGAGAGCCATGGCCTCCAACTGGTGTCCTACGCCGACGACACGCAGCTGGTGATCTCCCTGTCGCAGGCGCCCTGTCTTGCTGCCGATGGCTTCCGTTCGTGCATGCAAGATCTTGCCGAATGGATGGCCAATAATTGTTTGAAGCTGAACGGTAGCAAGACAGAGGTGTTGGTGGTAGGGAGAGCCCAGTCTGCCTGGTCGCCGGCGTGGTGGCCCTCCTGCCTTGGACCCTCCCCTACCCCGTGCCTAGAGGCGCGCAACTTGGGGGTGTGGTTTGACGCTGGGCTCACATTCGGCCCCCAGATCAATCGGGTGGTGGGAGTCTGCTTCGGGATTCTGAAGAAGTTGAGAAAGGTCCTGGACTTACTCCCGCTTGAAGCACGTCAAACCCTGGTTCATGCCCTGGTCACGGCGAGGGCGGACTATGGGAACCTGCTGTACCTGGGGGCCCCAGAAAAAAGTATGGCCCGGTTGCAAGTGCTGCAGAATGCGGCAGCGCGTCGGATTCTCAGACTGCCTAAAAGGGCGCCTTCTAAGGCGGCCCTCCAGCAGCTTCACTGGCTCCGGGTGAGGAGAAGAGTGGAATACAAAGCCCTCTGCACCTGTCATCGTATTCTGAATGGCAGAGCACCTGCCCCTCTGACGAATTTGATCAAAGCGTACATACCAGCTCGCGCGCTCAGATCAACAGGGGGTGGCCTACTGAGGACTCCCAGAATTAAGAAAGCCCGCATGGGAGGCAGGTCGTTTAGACACCTGGCGGCAACCAACTGGAACAAATTGCCTACGAACCTGCGCCTGGAACCAGATGAGGCTAGATTCCGGGCGAAACTAAAAACTTATCTTTACAGTAAATAATGGCCCTGTAGCTTGGTTTTCACTGTCATCTGCCTACTTCCACTTTCAGCGCGTGGACACGCCGGTGTGCGTAATCGCAGCGCTTAACAAATGTCCCAATAATAATAATAATAATAATAATAATAATAACATAACATGTATGTAACTTGGGTCTCTCTGGGGACAGACAGGCAAGGCAATTGCATAATAATAATAATTAATAATATACTGCTGCGCTGTACTACTAGTCTAGAACTACTCATCAAGTTGTCATCATGCATACATTTCCTCTTTCTCTTTTAACAGATTTATGATGGTCGGCTGCCAAGATTGTGTGTTGTCCATGTGTAGTGCTTGTCTTTGTCAAACCTTTCCTCAAACCCTCCCTTCCCAACCATTCATCAAACTCCTGGGTTGTGTGATTTATATTGAGGTGTGATTAAATATAATTTACACCAATATTGATCATACACTTGCTGGGGCTGATGTGGTGAAAACAACACTAACTCAAGGCAGGGCGAAGATCTTCGTCTGCTTTAAGTATATACGTCACTTTAGCCCACACTGGCAATTTAATTTTTAATTTAATTTAATAACGATTTCTAGAGCGCCTGGTGACCCAAGGGCATCCCCGCGCTATAAGATTTGTGATCCTGTTGAGGGGGAGGAGAGGGAGGGGAGACAGTCAAGGGGACTTCATTTAGGAAACAGATGAGTCTTAAGTTTCTTGCGGAATGCTAGGTAGTTAGGTTCAAGTCTGAGGGAGCGGGGAAGAGCGTTCCATCCCGTAGCTGCTTGAACGGAGAATTGTCGTCCTCCTGTGCGGGTTCTTTCGAATCTAGGAATGCTAGCTAGGTTCTCATTCTGGGATCGTAGGGATCTGGTTGCTGTGTAGGGGGTGATCATTTTGCTGAGGATCGCCGGGCCAGATCCGTTGATCAGCTTATGTGTCGTACACATCGCTTTGAATTGCACCCTTTGGCGCACAGGGAGCCAGTGCAGAGCTTTGAGGGCCGGCTTGGCGGACATTCTGGAGGGGATGTTAGTGAGCAGGCGTGCCGTCGCATTTTGTGTCCGCTGGAGTTTCGTTAGGGTGGCCTCAGGGGCTCCCAGATAAACCAGATTGCTGTAGTCCAGGCGGGACAGTACTAGTCCCTGAATGAGTAGTTTCCTAGAAGTAGGTGGCAGTAAGGGCAGGATCTTGCGGGTCGTGCGCATGAGCCCGAAGCAGGTGCCCGAGGTTTTGGTTGCTTGTGTTTTCATAGTAAGCTCTGGTTCGAGCCACACACCGAGTGTCTTAATTTCACGTTTCGGGGGGGGGGGGGATTTCCCCGAACACATCGGGCCAGAGTGCTGGAGGGATGGTCGTCCATTGTTTTCCTAGGAGCATCACCTCCGTCTTTGACCCATTTAGTTTTAATGATGAGTTATTCATCCAGTTGTGAATTCCTGTAAGGCAGTTGGTCAGGTTTTCTGGATGGTCGATCAACTGGGACAGGGAGACGACCAACTGAGTATCGTCAGCGTAGCTTACCATTTTTATGTTAAATGGTGTTACCACGTCCTCAAGAGGGGCCATGTAGACATTAAAAAGCGTCGGACTCAGGGAGGAGCCCTGAGGGACGCCGCTTGTGAGTGGGAGAGTGAATGAGTGATGATTGTCGTCCCACACTTGGAAAGTGCGCCCTGTAAGGAAGGATTCAATCCAGTTGATTGCTGTCCCGGTAAGTCCTGCATCCGCCAGTCTATGCAGAAGGACACGGTGGTTGACTGTGTCGAAGGCTGCGCTTAGATCCAGGAGGATCACTGCCACTGATCCTCCTGAATCCAGTATGCGCCTTGCTTCCTCAATGACTGCAAGAAGTGCGGTGTCTGTTCCATGGCCTGGGCGGAATCCAGTTTGGGATTGTCTAAGCAAGTTGTTGGCTTCAAGGAACTGTGACAATTGTGTGTTTACCAATTTTTCAGTTACTTTACTGATACCAGGAAGTAGAGATATTGGTCTGTAGTTAGACAAGTCTGCTGGGTCTAGCTGAGGTTTTTTTTGAAGTGCTTTCACCACCGCACTCTTCCAGCTGTCGGGGACAGATCCGTGGGCGAGCGAGCTGTTGATAAGATCCGTGACAGTGGGTACGATGACTGAGGCTACGGTTTTGAGGAACCTGATTGGTGCTGGATCCAAAGGTGACCCACTTTTCATTTTCGTTAAGGTTCGTTCGACCTCTAGGCAGGTTACTGGCCGGAATGCCGGTAGTATGGGGCGTAAGTTACTTTCGGCCTGGTCGGGGGATAAATGGCTTTCCGTGTGGCTGGGGGGACCGGGGGGTGGGAGAGAGGTCAGGATGCGGGTGATTTTGTCATTAAAGTAATTCGCTAGCTCATTACTTCTGTCAACTTTAGGGGTGGTGGAGGGGGGAGTGATGGGGACTTTGAGCAGCTCCTTTACGATTAAGAAGGATTCTCTGGCTGAGTTGATTGCCCACCCATGCACAGTATTGCCCACCCATGCACAGTATTGGATATTCAAATGTCTTTTCCAGAGGAACATAAAGAATCCATCATAATAATATAGTTGTTTGCCAGCATCGAGTCATCGCATCGTCCTAGTTCCAGCACTAAAGGTTATGAAAGCGCTTGACGCTTGTCCGCTTCATCATCATAGCTAGACTGTAGAGTCAACTTCATTTTATAATGTGTAATACGCTGGCCCTCCAGGCATTCTGGTTTATTTTACCATTTCCATTTAACAAGCTTTATTTCGGACAATATTGACCATAAAAAGCAGATGATACAGTACATACATAGCCACATTTGAACAATAATAACAAAGCATTCATCAAGAACAGATTATATAAACATAAAATGGCCAAAGTACATTTGAAATTGATCATGTATCATTACATTAGTTTCACAAAGTTAAAATGATTATAAAGAGAGATTAAAAAGGTTAAAAAGGTTTAAAAACAAATAAAAAGAAGAAGGTGCAATAGAAAGCATTACTTAGGTAAGTTTAACAACACCATACTCCTATGCTACATGACGTTAAGAAAACGAGACACTGCAAAAACTATAGGGGGATGGGTGTCCGATCTCAGTATTCTGTATGCCACCAAGCACTGCCCACAATCCTGATTTCTACAAAGTTGTATGAGCCTGGCGAGTTTATATCCAGGACATAAAAAGATAACATGTAAGTCCGTCTCGTCTTGACTATTGTATGCGGGACACCCAAGGGAGCTATTTTTTGACCATTTGTTTGTAAAAGCATGGACCGTCAAGGTCCCTAATCTAAACTGAATGAATAGCTTCCTTGCCATGGGTGGCTGTATTTCGTCCATAAAAAGCTCAAAAAGATACTGCGCTTTGATATTAGGAAAGTCAGCAGTTAAGGACCTTAGTTTGATAATTCTCTGGACATCAGCTAGTCTTAGAGATCTGTAATCTCTAACCAGTTCTAGTCGAGGAGTAGTTGGAGACACTTCCTCAGGATTATTCCAGAGACCAGGAATGCCTATTCTCAAACATAGGTCTTTAATATGTACAAACCATGGTAATTCACCACCCCTTGGAAGTCGCAAAACCCCCTTGAGCTCAGACTGATAAGCTGCTAGTTTGGGGGTCACACACAGCCTGCGCCAAAAGGTCAATGGTCTCAATCCAACCTCCTCAGCAATAGGTCAGATTCCCAGGTCCAGGCGTAGGGGAATAAGAGGGGTGCTTGGCGGAAGACCAAGAAGCTGTCTCATAAATTTGTTCTCAGTTTTTGTCAGACCGCCAGAAAGACGATGACCCCAGAGTTCTGCCCCATATATTATTGAACTCCTGACCTGTACTTTTTAGATCTTAGCCACCGGGCCCGGGGGCTTGTATAGCGAGTTCCTAAGTGTTTTTGCAATACCCCGACCATCTGTGCTAGCCTCAGACCTGCCTTGTCTAGTTGAGGGCCCCATTCGAATGTCTCAGACAAAGTAATACCAAGAAAGTCGAAGACAGTCACTCTCACAAGCAAAATGCCATTTAAGGAGGGGTTTGGTCGATGTAGTAACCTCCAGCCCCCTAATTTTGCAGAATAGAAAGAAACTGTCAAGAATCCTTTGGATGCCCATAGGGGACTTTGATAACAAAAAGGTGTCATCAGCAAACATCATTGCTGGCATCTTACCACCCACCAATTTTGGAGCATCGTTATCTACAAACTCATTTAACTGGGCCACCAAAGGATTAATAAAAAGGCAAAACAAAGTAGGGGCCAACACACCCCTCTCTTACTCCTCTATTTACTTGGAAACAGGGATTCAATTCCCTGACTCTTCAATATCTGACGTGGGCAAAGTTGTCCTCGTGCAGTTGTATAATCATTGACAGCAAATAGGACGGAATGCCCAGTTGCTCAA
Source organism: Lissotriton vulgaris (assembly GCF_964263255.1). Lineage (NCBI taxonomy): Eukaryota > Metazoa > Chordata > Amphibia > Caudata > Salamandridae > Lissotriton > Lissotriton vulgaris. Next base: position 421,820,562 of record NC_141698.1, on the reverse strand, counting down.
GGACCTCCCACAGTTTAACTCGAGGGACCAAATCAAAGGCCAATTTGAGATTGACAAATACCAAGTAGAGGCTGCAACCCTCTACTGTCACCTTCTTCCAATATAATAATTGGAGACGAAAGATTTGGTCGATGGCTGAAAGATTTTTTCTAAAGCCAGTTTGATATACACTCAGAATTTCATGCTCTTCCATCCAGGAGTGTAAACGCTCAAGGAGAATCCTAGCGAACAATTTCTGGGTGACATCAATCAGGCTGATTGGCCTATAGTTGGTGGGCAGAAGAGGAGAACCCTTCTTAAAAACTGGACAAATGTCGGCTCCTAGCCAGGTGTCGGGACCTTCATGCCTTTCAAAATGGCATTAAAGATTACCCAGAGGTATGGTCCCCATATATTTGGCTCCTCCCAGAATAGATCCTTGGGAATTTTGTCTAATCCGAGGCTTTCCCAAGAGTGAGCTTCCTAATGGCATCCAAAACTTCTGTTACAGTGAACCCTTGAAAACCTTCAAGATAGATCCTAGGGGTTGCTGGAGATGGTGTATCAATGGGTTCTAGGACTACCTCAGTGGAGTACAGAGCTTGAAAATGAGACTTCCAAGCGGCTGCAGCAATGTACAGCTCTACTGCTGAATTTCCCGTACTGGTGCCTGTGCTAACTAGTGACCAAAACATCTTCATGTCCCTGTTGGCCAAAGCTGTTTTAATAGAACTCCATCTTTCGAGCTCCCAATCCTTCTTGGCTAGGTTTATTATGTCCGGGTAGAGAGCCCTGTTGAGTTTAATTAAGGATCTATCTTTACTTTTAATTGCATCAATGAGTGCACCCTTTGCCTTGCGGCAAGAGTTGTTGAACTAAGTTTGCTTCACACTCTTGCTTGCCCTGGACTGCATCAAAGGATTAAAAATGTTAGTCAGTCCAGTTGTCAGTTCCACCTGCAGCTCCTCCACTCTACTGGTGGTTTGGGGAGAACCCAATGACATGACAGCCTCTCCCTTTTTCATTAAGGGCATGATGACTAAATATAATGTGGCTGACTTGTCTGGTGACTGTTTAAAAGCTCCCCTTTTAATTCTCCTTCTTGTATTGGCAAGTGGTAAAGGGCTAGTGGTCATAGGTTTATTAAGGCCTTGAAGCTCCAACTCCAATATCAGGGCGTTATGATCACTGTCATGTCTCGGGATGACAGCAAAGTGAACAATCCACTGCCATATGCTTGTTTGTACTAAAATATAATCCAACAGGGAGGATTGACCTATTCTGTTGAAGGTTGACTTCCCTGACTAGTCTGACTTAAAACTGCCATTGCACGCCCTCAATGAATGGGATAAAGTTAGAGCATTAATCCAAAGAACCAGGGGGGTCCAGGCCTTGACCGAAGGAATTTGAGTAGCAGTAATTAGCCAAAAGATCCTCATCACTGGTAAAAACATCTGTGGGATTGATAAGAGGCTCAAATTGGCAATTAGAATCTCCTCCTATGATCAACCTTGTCTTTGGGGATACTAATTCAATAAATGCGTTCAATAGATCTATGGTCGGGGATTCATGTGCAAAACTTACGGGACGAGAATAGATGTTAATAAAAGCTATTTTGGACCTAGAAGGAAAGGTAAGTACAATACACTGGATGTCACCAGAAGTGGTGGGTAACTGTTCTACTGTGCAATCAAGGTAGGTGGAAACCCAAGTACATAAACACACCCATGGGTCTGACCCATCCTCCCGTCGTAGCCCACACATTAAAAGCTGCATCGCCCACCCTCCGCACATCCTCCCTGGCCCAGGTCTCCTGAAACATACACACATCATGGTCACCTACAAATTGACTCCAATCTGGAATTTGCTATTTACTTTTAATTCCGGTAATGTTACACGATAGAACTTTCAGTGAGTGGCCGGATTCAAGACTACCATTGTGTGCATTAAGACCCGTAGTGATGGAACTTTGGATGGACTCTAGCTGAAATGTAGGGGGTAATTCAACAGCTTCCAACAAGGGACCCCCTCTAGCTGAAGCAGAAGTTAAAAAAACGGGAGACGGGAGAGTTGGAATACTAGGCAGACCCGGTCTGGGTCCATCGTGGTCTGAAACTTTCTGAAAGGTTTTAGGTTGTTGGTCCACCAATCCATCACCACCAAGAATGTTCTGTCCCTGGAGCTCACCACCACTCACCCCAAATGCCCTACTATCCCCACCAGTCCCATCAGTCCCTGGGCTGGCAATATAACCAGCCTGTGACACAAGTCAGTCCTCCACCTCAAGCACCCCATATCAATTTGCTACTGGGATGTTAAAAAAATGTTCTATGGGCTTAACAAGGCAGATCAGTTGTGCTATAGAGAGGTAAACTAGACTGTTAATAATCATTAGTCGATTTAGGTTTCTGGTGTGGGTCCAGAAAGACTGATGCTTTAGGGGATAAAAGTAACTCAAGGGCAAGATATTTATTTCTCCATGGGACACATGGATGCTAGCAAGTCTACGTAAAATCTCACACACCAATTTAGGTGACTTAAAGGAAAGAACCAAGCAGTCCCCGGAAAGTGTTTTGCCCCTTCTCCCGACCCAGCCTACTCTTCTTGCCATTTTAAATTAATTAATTAAGGCCTCTGATAGTCCGGTTCGAGTCCCAAGCCACCAGAGAGCCTTGTTTCTCAATGCCTCCCAAGATTCATTTAACTTGGAAGTTAGGAACATTTGCCAAAACTATGGTTAATAAAGTGGTGTCAGAGGACAAATCCAACCTCACCTCGTCCCCAGCCCCATGAACTACAGCCGGGATAAATGTCAAAGCAGTAGTGTTGTGTGGCGTTTTAGGCTCCGAGTGAATTTTCCCGAGTCATGCCCTTATATAGGTACAATTCACATTGCCCTTATATAGGCATAGAAATCAAACCATTTGTTTGGCATAGCCCATGCTACCCAAATACAGGCATGGCTACTTCCACCCGTACCAAAAGTCTCAAAGAATTCTTGGAAAATCGGCTTAAGCAGTTAGGGAACTTCCCCTTGCTTGAATATTGATTTCTCCAATAACTCAGCTACTTTACAATGAACAACGATTCCCCAGGGGTTCATTATGACATTCATATGCCTGACTTTACGTCAAACTACGGCATTCCTAAACACCTTCAAGGTATAAATATACCTTTACTTGCTATGGCAAACTACAGTGGTTCAGAGCAGTTCAAAGACCTACTTGCCCGATGCAGCTTGCTACAGCAAGTGCTGAAGGAAGCCAACTCTCCATCCGATGCACTGATCAGGAAGCTGCCCTTTTCCTGCCGAGAATCCAGCTCCAGTGTTTCCGGCTCCCCTTGCAGGGTGTTGGGAAATCGAGTCCCGAGACTGAGATACCAGACCTCCTTCATTCTAAACCAAGGTATGGAGCTGATTAGAACCTAGAGAAACCTTGGTAGATTCTTGGCAAGAGAACTAAAACCTATGCTACACAATACTTACTTCTTCCTGTGTACTAGACTTAGCTTAGGTACACTGGGGTAGGCGTATTTTAGAAGCACCAGTTGAGTATTTTAGCGTGTGTATTTATGTAAGTAATTGTATATGGCTTAAAAACCATACAATGCTCTTACAGTATTATTTCATAATACTATTCTCGCTGTACGCATTATACTTTGCTGTCTGCTTAACGATTGTAGCACTTAACTTCTCTTGCATGAGAAAGAAGACTGTTCAATAAACCTTTTTATTGAAAACGCCTGTCTCTCTATTTCTCTGCAAACCTGTAGAAACGAAGCATGCACGATTGACTGAGTGAAATACTTATCTATTGTTTCCGCGACTCTGAGAGATATATTCTTATTCTTGGGAAACAAAGTTGTCATGTTTATGCGGTTGTCAGAAACTAACCCCTTCTTGTGAATTCGAGAACGTTTCTAGTGACCTCTGAGCTAGCTGGCACTCACAATTAAGTTTAGTATATTCGATAGAGACCTAGTTGACCTCAGTCCTACGTCTAATCTATAGGATATATTATTCCAATGTGCAGAGCCTATTGGGAATTTAGGAACTACACTACATGGCGCCCAGCGTTTGGTAAGGCACTAATTTAACGCTAGATACTAAAGTAACTCAATTGTGCTTTTCTCAGAGACCCCTTTTTCCGTAAATACTCCAATAGACGCCTGGAGCAGGTAAAAGGATAATATCTGCCATAGCTGAATAGGACAAAAAATCCTGTGTATTAGTTTTTGGTTTATTCAAAGTTGAAGTATAAGTGTTCCAAAATATTGTGCACCTTATCTTTGTTTCCTTGAAACTTGCTTTGCAAACTTTCAGTCAACAAAATGACGGATAGCGACACTGAGAACTGTGGAGCTACAGGCGACAACGCCATACAAGCTTTAAACTTTACAGGTTTCCAAGAAACCGGCGAGGATGCTATAAGCATTCCAGAAAATGTAAGGAAAATCATCACTATAAAACTTATAAGAAATGGCCTATCATCAAGAGGTGGTAGAGTGGTTTTTGTGATAGCGGCACATGAATATCATTAGACAGAGGTATTCTATTCATGGATAATCTTCCCTGAAGCAAATCCAGCAACTAAAATGTTTCACTTCTATAAAGAAGATGATCCACCAACAGAATACATTCCTTTTGAGGATATTGAAATTCCACTAACATACCAAGAGCATGCGCTCAGGTTTAAAGGCGCACTAAAACATATAAATCACATTACCAGGCTCGGTCCCCTAGGTAGACAAGGAGCAACAGGGCCGGTCATAGCCAACTACACACCACATCCTGATATTAATGAAATGTCAGAAGCGGACCTATTAGTTCAACTCAAACAACAAATCAAAATCTATAGACAATTGGCTCAATATGTCATGCGGACTTTAACAGTCCAACCTCCTATAAGGATTCCACAACATGTCCCTTATCAGGGGATCACAAATAAAATGACACTCCAGACTCTACATTCAGTCGTTGGTAAATTGCCTGCAAAACGGGAACAGATTCCATTCTGGATAGCTCAAAAAATTACTCAAATCGAAGCAGTATTTTCTGATATTACCCCTCATGAGAAACTCAGAATTCTAATAATCTGTTTACCAATGGGGATCGCACCACTCCTGGAGGACTGCGACACTTGGCGTACAGTCTTTGTTGCAATCTACACTAATATTTTCAAAAAACAAGGGACACCCAATGGGTACCTAGGGACCTTGGGCAATCAAATATTATGAAGAACAGTGGTCCATAGGATTGAGTTTTCACAAAGACAAATACAAATATAGACTCCAATCAGTACTATATTGACAAGATTTTCAGTGCCCAGCCGGGCCTGAAATTTTATTTCAAATATAAGTAAATTTAAAAGACCATCAAGGAGGTCTAATGTGTCAATTGATAGGGTACAAGCCTGTACCTATCCAAAAGTGCACTCAAGAAGAATTCAAGAGTAGGGAGAGAGCAAGGAAAAAGAGGGTAAAGAATATCAGGCAAAAAGAACTGTGGAGCCAATTGTCCCTTGCATCAATAACATATTAGCACGGCAAGTTCAGACAACCAATTCATGTAACAATATAAACACAATGGAGAGGTTACAGAATCGGAGTGAGTGTCGACGGCGTTTCGATCCCCGGCTCCTATTGAACTGGGATCATCATCAGGACAGTAAAGGTGTATTGCCTGTATGTACTTCCTTTAAAACCTGTTAAGAATTACAATTTACAGAAATGAGAAAGAAAGAAAAAAAGAGAAAATTCTGTTTAAATAAAGCACTAATTACAGGTAAAATGCACGTAGTATTCATTTTGGTCATGCCATTGTGATCATGTTGATGTCAACCACACGTCCTTTGGTGTTCCAATCACATGCTTTATCAAAAGAGGTGCGAGAACCGTTTAAGTCAAGGCCGGATCGGATAGTAGTACCGTGAGCCTTTAAACGCTAACATGATGGTGCCTATTAGAGCGAACGTGATGGTGACTATATGTGTCGCTTCCAAGGTTGGCGCAGTGGTGAAGCGGTGTCTAGTGCTAATTCAATTGCGGGCATTCAGCCCCGTGAGCTTAAACACTTTTTGGACCGTGGCAGTGGTGGCTAAGGTGTCGAGGTGGTAAAACCATGCATCACGTGTGCCTGGGTTCTATGCATGCCTTTTAAAATGACCTAAATGATGACATAATGATAAATGAAGGACCACCTTTGCGAGCGATCTACATCAGCCTCCTGATAGTTAAAGAAATAATGAAATGGATGGCTGGTACCTAAAGTAAACAAGCACAATTAGCAAAAAGTGATGGCAACATGCGCTAATACTTAGGACAAGGGAGAACTCGACGTTACCTCGGTGTCCTTTTTGGTAGGTTTTGGGGGGTTTTGTTGTGCTGCCATAAGTTCCTATCTTATGATAAACGCTTGAAAAATCCAATTGTCATGGAACTTGTGTCGTGTATATTCCACCGTCATAGGCGTATACACTAGGACTTCAAAGATCTGCAATCAAACACGATGCGTTTAAGAATTAGGGCGTCAATTTGCTATTAATACATTGCCTCGATACACGGAGGGTGGGACTGTCCCTGGGCCCAAGGGGGGCCGAGATTCCTTACCTTAGCGAAGAGATGATAGTCCTTTACTCGCGATCCGAGTAAGCAGCAAGCGGTGTGCACAGTGGCAGCGCGCCGGCTTCACGGAAATACGGAAGTCAGCCCGTGCAAAGCTGCGCGTGATTAAATAAACAGTGATGAGGGGGTGAAACGGAAGGAGGCGGGAGGGGTGTCCCAGTGGCGGCCATCTTAGAGTGGTGTTAGTTTACCAACGTTAGGTGCAAGTGCTTTTTGGCATGCAATGTACCAGGAATAAAAGACAGTATCAGTATCAGAGCATTCCGATTTACATGATAAGGAATTTTTGTGTGGCAACCTTAGTCTATGTACAGCCAAGTATTGGAATTTAGGAAACATGATTTAAATTTTGAAAAAACGTGAGTTAGATTTAAAAAAAACACATCTGACATTATGCTAGAACACATCATACATTACAGTAATGAGCAAACTGGTGTTCAAATAAGGAAATTTTGACAGTGTCTTAAGTCAAATTCTGGCAATTCATAGCAATCCTGCCCAATCCTCAGTACGGTTGAGACCATTCTGAATTGTGTCCAGAAGTAAAATACATTTAAGTTCCTCCTTGTTTAGAAGTTGAGCCATACAACCTCCTCTAGGTGGTGGCCTTAGTGCCTTTAGCACAGTCCATTTTAAGTCATTTTCTGTGTGCTTGGCACTGGTGAAATGTTCCACAAGTGGTGCATTCTGGGTTTGACATCGGATGCGGCTCTTGTGCTGGCAGATCCTGGTTTTCACCTTCTGCGATGTTTGACCCACATACATTTTCATACATGGACATTGAACCAAGTATATCACATTACAGGTGTTACAATTAGAAAGTGAAGAGCTGGTGAAGGTGATGTTATTAAATACTCTGGTTTTCCCTTCAATGGTTATGTCACATACACTGCAATTGCCACATTTCACATGTCCTACAACGGGGGACAGACCCCATATGCTTTCAAGTGTAGAGGATTGATCGGGGCTAGGCAATGCTGCTCGAACTAAATGGTCCTTCAGATTTTTGCTTTTTTTAAAAGCAAATAAAGGGCGCTCAATTTCTAGTACGCCCGCATTAATGACAGGCCAGTGGCGGAGTATTATCTTTCTCATTTTGTTTGACACGGGAGAAAAAGTGGTTACACAAGCTATTCTCTCCTGTGAGGTCTTTGTAGTGGGTGTCAGTAAGGTTTCTCTAGGTCTATACCATGCTCTTTTAAGGGCATTTTTAACAATACGCCTCGGGTAGCCCCTGTTTTTTAGTTATTCTGCTAGGATGGCTCCTTCTTTAAAATAGTCCTGCCTGCACGAGCAATTTCTCCTGATTCGAAGGAACTGAGAAAATGGGAGTGAATCCCGTAGTGCTCTGGGATGGTTGCTGGAGTAGTCTAATAGTGTATTCCGCTCTGTAGTTTTTCTGAACAGGCGTGTCAGGAGAACTCCCTCTTGATGGAAGATGGAAAGGTCCAGGAAATCGATAGAGGTTTTATTTGCAGTTAGGGTAAAGCGAAGACCGCAGCAATTATTGTCCATCCAGTGTTGGAAATGGCGCAGATCATTGACTTCACATCTCCAGATCATGAAGATGTCGTCAATGTATCTACGCCATAGTACAATCCCTGGATAGAATGGATTCGATGGGCAAAGTATCACCTCCTTTTCAATCTCATTCATGAAAAGTATAGCCAAGTTTGGGGCAAAAATAGCCCCCATACTGGTGCCCTTGATCTGCTGGTAAAAAAGACCATTAAATGTGAAAAAGTTTTTTGTTAGGCAGATTTCAAGCAACTGTAAGATAAAAGATGTTGGTATTGCGTGAGGGCGGGGACGTGTGTCCAGAGTTTTTTGAATCACCTTCAAGGCCGCTATCTGAGGGATATTTGTATAAAGGGACTCCACGTCCATGGTGCAAAGTGTGTCAGTTACTGGATTAAAGGGTAAGTTTTCAACCAGTGAGATCATGGACATGGAGTCTCTGACATAACAGGGTGTGGAGGGGACAAACTCCTTTATGAAGAAGTCAATAAAGGCTCCTAAAGGCTCTAGGATAGAGCCACAAGCTGATACAATGGGCCGTCCAGGCGGTGCAGTGAGGCTCTTATGGATTTTAGGAAGAGTGTATATCACTGGTGTTCTGGGGCTTTTGATATTTAAATAGTTAAACTCTTTCTTAGATAGGAAACCTTCTCTCATTGCGTCCGTGGTGATATTCTTTATTAATTCCTGAATTTCCCTTGTGGGATTGGATGCTAGCCTTTGGTAATGCTCCCTGTTATCTAACTGCTTTTGTATTTCAGAGGTGTAAGACTCGAGATCCTGGAGAACGATTCCACCACCCTTGTCTGCACTCTTGATGATCAGAGAGTTGTTCATTTTGAGAGTGGTGATTGCCTGTTTTTCTCTTAACGTGATATTATATGGGATGAAATTACGGGTGTTTTGTAAAGTGGAGAGATCTTTTAAGACCAACTTCTCGAAGGTGATTATCTCTGGTGGAATCATCCCGGAAGTGGGCGAAAAATTAGAGGGAGGCCGGAAAGGTGTTAGGGCATTACTCTCCTGACTGGGATGTAGTTGAAAGAATGCCTTTAGCCAAACTCGTCTGAAGAATCTCATCAGTTTGGTTTGTAGTTCCAAATAGTTGGGCGGGATTGTAGGCACAAAGGTGAGTCCTTTTTTAAGAAGGGAAATTTCATCCTCCCTCAAAGAATAATTGGAGATGTTAAAGATAGGAATTGTTTCTATGCTGGGGGAAGAGGAGTCTACCACTGGTAGAAATTGTTCCTCGTCCGTCGTTCCCCTGGTGGATTGACCCATCTCTGGGTTTTCTTTACTTTTCCTCTTTGGGGTGTGCCTTGTTGGCCTCTCTGTAAAAAAGGATTTGTACCACCGGTCTGATGTGAACCACCTCGTCGGGATGTACTACTACCTTCACCTGCGTCCGAGTTATCGGAAGATTCGGCTGAGGTGTCTGAGAAACCTACCAAATTTCGCCGTCTGTTATACCTACCCCAGGGCCTGTATTGTTGGGGGTTAGAATACGCCCGATTTGTATAGAAGTCCTTTTGTAGGTACGGGTATGTCACTTCTATATTATATGATTTTATATCTTTTTTGATTTTGTTGGACTTTTTATTTTGTTCTATTCTTTGATATTCTGCAATGGTTTTATCGACCTGTTCTAGGAGTTTCTTGCTGTCTTCAGTAGTACCTGAGTCTTGGATCTGTTTTAAAATATCCGCGATCTCAGTTTCGAGTGATTTCAATGTCTCCACGGCGGTATCAATCCCTAGTGCAAGCCAATGGCGTGAACACGTGGTTCCTATGTAGCTGAAGCTAGTTGTGTATTTTGGATTGTCTGTGAAAATCCCTGGTACGTTGCGGACTTGTAATCCTACAGGGATTACCTCGGCCTTTAAATAGTCCGTCAGCATCAATATCATCAATTGTAAACGGACCTGTTTTTTACGAAGTTTCTCTAATTGTTCCGGGATTGTGGTATTCTCCTGACTGGGGGTTTCTGAATTATCTGACAAGAGGGATGGGCCAGAGCAAAGTTGCTTTAGGTACTCATCTGTATAGAGGGGTGCATGACCTGACATAGTGCAATAGGATAAAAGGAATGAAGGAATTGGGGAATTGTAGGGGGAAATAGCAAAGTTAAGTAGGAATGGGATACTAGGGGACCCAAAAACCGCTAGGGGTTTGGACGATAAGGAGCCCTTGCAAACCAGCGTTTGCGCTCACGTATATTTTCAAAAAACAAGGGAGACCCAATGGGTACCTAGGGACCTTGGGCAATCAAATATTATGAAGAACAGTGGTCCATAGGATTGAGTTTTCACAAAGACAAATACAAATATAGACTCCAATCAGTACTATATTGACAAGATTTTCAGTGCCCAGCCGGGCCTGAAATTTTATTTCAAATATAAGTAAATTTAAAAGACCATCAAGGAGGTCTAATGTGTCAATTGATAGGGTACAAGCCTGTACCTATCCAAAAGTGCACTCAAGAAGAATTCAAGAGTAGGGAGAGAGCAAGGAAAAAGAGGGTAAAGAATATCAGGCAAAAAGAACTGTGGAGCCAATTGTCCCTTGCATCAATAACATATTAGCACGGCAAGTTCAGACAACCAATTCATGTAACAATATAAACACAATGGAGAGGTTACAGAATCGGAGTGAGTGTCGACGGCGTTTCGATCCCCGGCTCCTATTGAACTGGGATCATCATCAGGACAGTAAAGGTGTATTGCCTGTATGTACTTCCTTTAAAACCTGTTAAGAATTACAATTTACAGAAATGAGAAAGAAAGAAAAAAAGAGAAAATTCTGTTTAAATAAAGCACTAATTACAGGTAAAATGCACGTAGTATTCATTTTGGTCATGCCATTGTGATCATGTTGATGTCAACCACACGTCCTTTGGTGTTCCAATCACATGCTTTATCAAAAGAGGTGCGAGAACCGTTTAAGTCAAGGCCGGATCGGATAGTAGTACCGTGAGCCTTTAAACGCTAACATGATGGTGCCTATTAGAGCGAACGTGATGGTGACTATATGTGTCGCTTCCAAGGTTGGCGCAGTGGTGAAGCGATGTCTAGTGCTAATTCAATTGCGGGCATTCAGCCCCGTGAGCTTAAACACTTTTTGGACCGTGGCAGTGGTGGCTAAGGTGTCGAGGTGGTAAAACCATGCATCACGTGTGCCTGGGTTCTATGCATGCCTTTTAAAATGACCTAAATGATGACATAATGATAAATGAAGGCGCACCTTTGCGAGCGATCTACATCAGCCTCCTGATAGTTAAAGAAATAATGAAATGGATGGCTGGTACCTAAAGTAAACAAGCACAATTAGCAAAAAGTGATGGCAACATGCGCTAATACTTAGGACAAGGGAGAACTCGACGTTACCTCGGTGTCCTTTTTGGTAGGTTTTGGGGGGTTTTGTTGTGCTGCCATAAGTTCCTATCTTATGATAAACGCTTGAAAAATCCAATTGTCATGGAACTTGTGTCGTGTATATTCCACCGTCATAGGCGTATACACTAGGACTTCAAAGATCTGCAATCAAACACGATGCGTTTAAGAATTAGGGCGTCAATTTGCTATTAATACATTGCCTCGATACATGGAGGGTGGGACTGTCCCTGGGCCCAAGGGGGGCCGAGATTCCTTACCTTAGCGAAGAGATGATAGTCCTTTACTCGCGATCCGAGTAAGCAGCAAGCGGTGTGCACAGTGTTAGCGCGCCGGCTTCACGGAAATACGGAAGTCAGCCCAAGCAAAGCCGCGCGTGATTAAATAAACAGTGATGAGGGGGTGAGAACGGAAGGAGGCGGGATGGGTGTCCCAGTGGCGGCCATCTTAGAGTGGTGTTAGTTTACCAACGTTAGGTGCAATTGCTTTTTGGCATGCAATGTACCAGGAATAAAAGACAGTATCAGTATCAGAGCATTCCGATTTACATGATAAGGAATTTTTGTGTGGCAACCTTAGTCTATGTACAGCCAAGTATTGGAATTTAGGAAACATGATTTAAATTTTGAAAAAACGTGAGTTAGATTTTAAAAAAACACATCTGGCATTATGCAAGAACACATCATACATTACAGTAATGAGCAAACTGGTGTTCAAATAAGGAAATTTTGACAGTGTCTTAAGTCAAATTCTGGCAATTCATAGCAATCCTGCCCAATCCTCAGTACGGTTGAGACCATTCCGAATTGTGTCCAGAAGTAAAATACATTTAAGTTCCTCCTTGTTTAGAAGTTGAGCCATACAACCTCCTCTAGGTGGTGGCCTTAGTGCCTTTAGCACAGTCCATTTTAAGTCATTTTCTGTGTGCTTGGCACTGGTGAAATGTTCCACAAGTGGTGCATTCTGGGTTTGACATCGGATGCGGCTCTTGTGCTGGCAGATCCTGGTTTTCACCTTCTGCGATGTTTGACCCACATACATTTTCATACATGGACATTGAACCAAGTATATCACATTACAGGTGTTACAATTAGAAAGTGAAGAGCTGGTGAAGGTGATGTTATTAAATACTCTGGTTTTCCCTTCAATGGTTATGTCACATTCTCCTGACACGCCTGTTCAGAACAACTACAGAGCGGAATACACTATTAGACTACTCCAGCAACCATCCCAGAGCACTACGGGATTCACTCCCATTTTCTCAGTTCCTTCGAATCAGGAGAAATTGCTCGTGCAGGCAGGACTATTTTAAAGAAGGAGCCATCCTAGCAGAAAAACTAAAAAACAGGGGCTACCCGAGGCGTATTGTTAAAAATGCCCTTAAAAGAGCATGGTATAGACCTAGAGAAACCTTACTGACACCCACTACAAAGACCCCACAGGAGAGAATAGCTTGTGTAACCACTTTTTCTCCCGTGTCAAACAAAATGAGAAAGATAATACTCCGCCACTGGCCTGTCATTAATGCGGGCGTACTAGAAATTGAGCGCCCTTTATTTGCTTTTAAAAAAAGCAAAAATCTGAAGGACCATTTAGTTCGAGCAGCATTGCCTAGCCCCGATCAATCCTCTACACTTGAAAGCATATGGGTCGTCTGTCCCCCGTTGTAGGACATGTGAAATGTGGCAATTGCAGTGTATGTGACATAACCATTGAAGGGAAAACCAGAGTATTTAATAACATCACCTTCACCAGCTCTTCACTTTCTAATTGTAACACCTGTAATGTGATATACTTGGTTCAATGTCCATGTATGAAAATGTATGTGGGTCAAACATCGCAGAAGGTGAAAACCAGGATCTGCCAGCACAAGAGCCGCATCCGATGTCAAACCCAGAATGCACCACTTGTGGAACATTTCACCAGTGCCAAGCACACAGAAAATGACTTAAAATGGACTGTGCTAAAGGCACTAAGGCCACCACCTAGAGGAGGTTGTATGGCTCAACTTCTAAACAAGGAGGAACTTAAATGTATTTTACTTCTGGACACAATTCGGAATGGTCTCAACCGTACTGAGGATTGGGCAGGATTGCTATGAATTGCCAGAATTTGACTTAAGACACTGTCAAAATTTCCTTATTTGAACACCAGTTTGCTCATTACTGTAATGTATGATGTGTTCTAGCATAATGCCAGATGTGTTTTTTTTTAAATCTAACTCACGTTTTTTCAAAATTTAAATCATGTTTCCTAAATTCCAATACTTGGCTGTACATAGACTAAGGTTGCCACACAAAAATTCCTTATCATGTAAATCGGAATGCTCTGATACTGATACTGTCTTTTATTCTTGGTACATTGCATGCCAAAAAGCACTTGCACCTAACGTTGGTAAACTAACACCACTCTAAGATGGCCGCCACTGGGACACCCCTCCTGCCTCCTTCCGTTCTCACCCCCTCATCACTGTTTATTTAATCACGCGCGGCTTTGTACGGGCTGACTTCCGTATTTCCGTGAAGCCGGCGCGCTGCCACTGTGCACACCGCTTGCTGCTTACTCGGATCGCGAGTAAAGGACTATCATCTCTTCGCTAAGGTAAGGAATCTCGGCCCCCCTTGGGCCCAGGGACAGTCCCACCCTCCGTGTATCGAGGCAATGTATTAATAGCAAATTGACGCCCTAATTCTTAAACGCATCGTGTTTGATTTCAGATCTTTGAAGTCCTAGTGTATACGCCTATGACGGTGGAATATACACGACACAAGTTCCATGACAATTGGATTTTTCAAGCGTTTATCATAAGATAGGAACTTATGGCAGCACAACAAAACCCCCCAAAACCTACCAAAAAGGACACCGAGGGAACGTCGAGTTCTCCCTTGTCCTAAGTATTAGCGCATGTTGCCATCACTTTTTGCTAATTGTGCTTGTTTACTTTAGGTACCAGCCATCCATTTCATTATTTTTTTAACTATCAGGAGGCTGATGTAGATCGCTCGCAAAGGTGTGCCTTCATTTATCATTATGTCATCATTTAGGTCATTTTAAAAGGCATGCATAGAACCCAGGCACACGTGATGCATGGTTTTACCACCTCGACACCTTAGCTACCACTGCCACGGTCCAAAAAGTGTTTAAGCTCACGGGGCTGAATGCCCGCAATTGAATTAGCACTAGACACCGCTTCACCACTGCGCCAACCTTGGAAGCGACACATATAGTCATCATCACATTCGCTCTAATAGGCACCATCATGTTAGCGTTTAAAGGCTCACGGTACTACTATCCGATCCGGCCTTGACTTAAACGGTTCTCGCACCTCTTTTGATAAAGCATGTGATTGGAACACCAAAGGACGTGTGGTTGACATCAACATGATCACAATGGCATGACCAAAATGAATACTACGTGCATTTTACCTGTAATTAGTGCTTTATTTAAACAGAATTTTCTCTTTTTTTCTTTCTTTCTCATTTCTGTAAATTGTAATTCTTAACAGGTTTTAAAGGAAGTACATACAGGCAATACACCTTTACTGTCCTGATGATGATCCCAGTTCAATAGGAGCCGGGGATCGAAACGCCGTCGACACTCACCCCGATTCTGTAACCTCTCCATTGTGTTTATATTGTTACATGAATTGGTTGTCTGAACTTGCCGTGCTAATATGTTATTGATGCAAGGGACAATTGGCTCCACAGTTCTTTTTGCCTGATATTCTTTACCCTCTTTTTCCTTGCTCTCTCCCTACTCTTGAATTCTTCTTGAGTGCACTTTTGGATAGGTACAGGCTTGTACCCTATCAATTGACACATTAGACCTCCTTGATGGTCTTTTAAATTTACTTATATTTGAAATAAAATTTCAGGCCCGGCTGGGCACTGAAAATCTTGTCAATATAGTACTGATTGGAGTCTATATTTGTATTTGTCTTTGTGAAAACTCAATCCTATGGACCACTGTTCTTCATAATATTTGATTGCCCAAGGTCCCTAGGTACCCATTGGGTCTCCCTTGTTTTTTGAAAATATACGTGAGCGCAAACGCTGGTTTGCAAGGGCTCCTTATCGTCCAAACCCCTAGCGGTTTTTGGGTCCCCTAGTATCCCATTCCTACTTAACTTTGCTATTTCCCCCTACAATTCCCCAATTCCTTCATTCCTTTTATCCTATTGCACTATGTCAGGTCATGCACCCCTCTATACAGATGAGTACCTAAAGCAACTTTGCTCTGGCCCATCCCTCTTGTCAGATAATTCAGAAACCCCCAGTCAGGAGAATACCACAATCCCGGAACAATTAGAGAAACTTCGTAAAAAACAGGTCCGTTTACAATTGATGATATTGATGCTGACAGACTATTTAAAGGCCGAGGTAATCCCTGTAGGATTACAAGTCCGCAACGTACCAGGGATTTTCACAGACAATCCAAAATACACAACTAGCTTCAGCTACATAGGAACCACGTGTTCACGCCATTGGCTTGCACTAGGGATTGATACCGCCGTGGAGACATTGAAATCACTCGAAACTGAGATCGCGGATATTTTAAAACAGATCCAAGACTCAGGTACTACTGAAGACAGCAAGAAACTCCTAGAACAGGTCGATAAAACCATTGCAGAATATCAAAGAATAGAACAAAATAAAAAGTCCAACAAAATCAAAAAAGATATAAAATCATATAATATAGAAGTGACATACCCGTACCTACAAAAGGACTTCTATACAAATCGGGCGTATTCTAACCCCCAACAATACAGGCCCTGGGGTAGGTATAACAGACGGCGAAATTTGGTAGGTTTCTCAGACACCTCAGCCGAATCTTCCGATAACTCGGACGCAGGTGAAGGTAGTAGTACATCCCGACGAGGTGGTTCACATCAGACCGGTGGTACAAATCCTTTTTTACAGAGAGGCCAACAAGGCACACCCCAAAGAGGAAAAGTAAAGAAAACCCAGAGATGGGTCAATCCACCAGGGGAACGACAGACGAGGAACAATTTCTACCAGTGGTAGACTCCTCTTCCCCCAGCATACAAACAATTCCTATCTTTAACATCTCCAATTATTCTTTGAGGGAGGATGAAATTTCCCTTCTTAAAAAAGGACTCACCTTTGTGCCTACAATCCCGCCCAACTATTTGGAACTACAAACCGAACTGATGAGATTCTTCAGACGAGTTCGGCTAAAGGCATTCTTTCAACTACATCCCAGTCAGGAGAGTAATGCCCTAACACCTTTCCGGCCTCCCTCTAATTTTTCGCCCACTTCCGGGATGATTCCACCAGAGATAATCACCTTCGAGAAGTTGGTCTTAAAAGATCTCTCCACTTTACAAAACACCCGTAATTTCATCCCATATAATATCACGTTAAGAGAAAAACAGGCAATCACCACTCTCAAAATGAACAACTCTCTGATCATCAAGAGTGCAGACAAGGGAGGTGGAATCGTTCTCCAGGATCTCGAGTCTTACACCTCTGAAATACAAAAGCAGTTAGATAACAGGGAGCATTACCAAAGGCTAGCATCCAATCCCACAAGGGAAATTCAGGAATTAATAAAGAATATCACCACGGACGCAATGAGAGAAGGTTTCCTATCTAAGAAAGAGTTTAACTATTTAAATATCAAAAGCCCCAGAACACCAGTGATATACACTCTTCCTAAAATCCATAAGAGCCTCACTTCACCGTCTGGACGGCCCATTGCATCAGCTTGTGACTCTATCCTAGAGCCTTTAGGAGCCTTTATTGACTTCTTCATAAAGGAGTTTGTCCCCTCCACACCCTGTTATGTCAGAGACTCCATGTCCATGATCTCACTGGTTGAAAACTTACCCTTTAATCCAGTAACTGACACACTTTGCACCATGGACGTGGAGTCCCTTTATACAAATATCCCTCAGATAGCGGCCTTGAAGGTGATTCAAAAAACTCTGGACACACGTCCCCGCCCTCCCGCAATACCAACATCTTTTATCTTACAGTTGCTTGAAATCTGCCTAACAAAAAACTTTTTCACATTTAATGGTCTTTTTTACCAGCAGATCAAGGGCACCAGTATGGGGGCTATTTTTGCCCCAAACTCGGCTATACTTTTCATGAATGAGATTGAAAAGGAGGTGATACTTTGCCCATCGAATCCATTCTATCCAGGGATTGTACTATGGTGTAGATACATTGACGACATCTTCATGATCTGGAGATGTGAAGTCAATGATCTGCGCCATTTCCAACACTGGATGGACAATAATTGCTGCGGTCTTCGCTTTACCCTAACTGCAAATAAAACCTCTATCGATTTCCTGGACCTTTCCATCTTCCATCAAGAGGGAGTTCTCCTGACACGCCTGTTCAGAAAAACGACAGAGCGGAATACACTATTAGACTACTCCAGCAACCATCCCAGAGCACTACGGGATTCACTCCCATTTTCTCAGTTCCTTCGAATCAGGAGAAATTGCTCGTGCAGGCAGGACTATTTTAAAGAAGGAGCCATCCTAGCAGAAAAACTAAAAAACAGGGGCTACCCGAGGCGTATTGTTAAAAATGCCCTTAAAAGAGCATGGTATAGACCTAGAGAAACCTTACTGACACCCACTACAAAGACCCCACAGGAGAGAATAGCTTGTGTAACCACTTTTTCTCCCGTGTCAAACAAAATGAGAAAGATAATACTCCGCCACTGGCCTGTCATTAATGCGGGCGTACTAGAAATTGAGCGCCCTTTATTTGCTTTTAAAAAAAGCAAAAATCTGAAGGACCATTTAGTTCGAGCAGCATTGCCTAGCCCCAATCAATCCTCTACACTTGAAAGCATATGGGGTCTGTCCCCCGTTGTAGGACATGTGAAATGTGGCAATTGCAGTGTATGTGACATAACCATTGAAGGGAAAACCAGAGTATTTAATAACATCACCTTCACCAGCTCTTCACTTTCTAATTGTAACACCTGTAATGTGATATACTTGGTTCAATGTCCATGTATGAAAATGTATGTGGGTCAAACATCGCAGAAGGTGAAAACCAGGATCTGCCAGCACAAGAGCCGCATCCGATGTCAAACCCAGAATACACCACTTGTGGAACATTTCACCAGTGCCAAGCACACAGAAAATGACTTAAAATGGACTGTGCTAAAGGCACTAAGGCCACCACCTAGAGGAGGTTGTATGGCTCAACTTCTAAACAAGGAGGAACTTAAATGTATTTTACTTCTGGACACAATTCGGAATGGTCTCAACCGTACTGAGGATTGGGCAGGATTGCTATGAATTGCCAGAATTTGACTTAAGACACTGTCAAAATTTCCTTATTTGAACACCAGTTTGCTCATTACTGTAATGTATGATGTGTTCTTGCATAATGCCAGATGTGTTTTTTTAAAATCTAACTCACGTTTTTTCAAAATTTAAATCATGTTTCCTAAATTCCAATACTTGGCTGTACATAGACTAAGGTTGCCACACAAAAATTCCTTATCATGTAAATCGGAATGCTCTGATACTGATACTGTCTTTTATTCCTGGTACATTGCATGCCAAAAAGCAATTGCACCTAACGTTGGTAAACTAACACCACTCTAAGATGGCCGCCACTGGGACACCCCTCCTGCCTCCTTCCGTTCTCACCCCCTCATCACTGTTTATTTAATCACGCGCGGCTTTGCACGGGCTGACTTCCGTATTTCCGTGAAGCCGGCGCGCTGCCACTGTGCACACCGCTTGCTGCTTACTCGGATCGCGAGTAAAGGACTATCATCTCTTCGCTAAGGTAAGGAATCTCGGCCCCCCTTGGGCCCAGGGACAGTCCCACCCTCCGTGTATCGAGGCAATGTATTAATAGCAAATTGACGCCCTAATTCTTAAACGCATCGTGTTTGATTGCAGATCTTTGAAGTCCTAGTGTATACGCCTATGACGGTGGAATATACACGACACAAGTTCCATGACAATTGGATTTTTCAAGCGTTTATCATAAGATAGGAACTTATGGCAGCACAACAAAACCCCCCAAAACCTACCAAAAAGGACACCGAGGTAACGTCGAGTTCTCCCTTGTCCTAAGTATTAGCGCATGTTGCCATCACTTTTTGCTAATTGTGCTTGTTTACTTTAGGTACCAGCCATCCATTTCATTATGTCTTTAACTATCAGGAGGCTGATGTAGATCGCTCGCAAAGGTGCGCCTTCATTTATCATTATGTCATCATTTAGGTCATTTTAAAAGGCATGCATAGAACCCAGGCACACGTGATGCATGGTTTTACCACCTCGACACCTTAGCCACCACTGCCACGGTCCAAAAAGTGTTTAAGCTCACGGGGCTGAATGCCCGCAATTGAATTAGCACTAGACACCGCTTCACCACTGCGCCAACCTTGGAAGCGACACATATAGTCACCATCACGTTCGCTCTAATAGGCACCATCATGTTAGCGTTTAAAGGCTCACGGTACTACTATCCGATCCGGCCTTGACTTAAACGGTTCTCGCACCTCTTTTGATAAAGCATGTGATTGGAACACCAAAGGACGTGTGGTTGACATCAACATGATCACAATGGCATGACCAAAATGAATACTACGTGCATTTTACCTGTAATTAGTGCTTTATTTAAACAGAATTTTCTCTTTTTTTCTTTCTTTCTCATTTCTGTAAATTGTAATTCTTAACAGGTTTTAAAGGAAGTACATACAGGCAATACACCTTTACTGTCCTGATGATGATCCCAGTTCAATAGGAGCCGGGGATCGAAACGCCGTCGACACTCACTCCGATTCTGTAACCTCTCCATTGTGTTTATATTGTTACATGAATTGGTTGTCTGAACTTGCCGTGCTAATATGTTATTGATGCAAGGGACAATTGGCTCCACAGTTCTTTTTGCCTGATATTCTTTACCCTCTTTTTCCTTGCTCTCTCCCTACTCTTGAATTCTTCTTGAGTGCACTTTTGGATAGGTACAGGCTTGTACCCTATCAATTGACACATTAGACCTCCTTGATGGTCTTTTAAATTTACTTATATTTGAAATAAAATTTCAGGCCCGGCTGGGCACTGAAAATCTTGTCAATATAGTACTGATTGGAGTCTATATTTGTATTTGTCTTTGTGAAAACTCAATCCTATGGACCGCAATCTACACTAAAACACATGTTGTTTCGTCTTTGGCGGTTATACCAGACGTCCTGAAACAGATTCAAAATGAATAAGGGGCAGAGCCTGCTTTAAATCTGGGTATGAAACTACTGAAAGATTTCAAACAGGCCTCAACAATAATATTAGCTAATATTAAAGGTGAAGCAGCATCTGTGGCCATCCGCCAGAAATTAAGGGAATTCGATGTAACTGAGCAACCACAAGAACTGGCCAGAATAATTGAAAAATCTTATGAAGAATTAGGCAGGGACAGTCTGGGTGGGAAACTAGTGAAACCCCAACTGCCTGAATGTCCTGAAAAGGTCTTTATTAAAAACACTCCTACTCCTCCTAAAAAGAAGTGGGAGAACACTAAACAAACTTCTAAAGAGAAGTGTTCTCAATCCAGAGGCAGGTCTCCTCAAAAGGAGCCCTCTGAAAGGAGGTGTAACCTCAGGAATAGGGATAATTTGAGAAAACCTGATAGATATCAAGATACTGATACACGTTCCTCTCGTACCTTTCAGACTTCATCACAGAAATCGGAAAGAAGAGGACGGTCAGAACACAAGGAAGAAAGTGTGAAGTCCAAAGACGATCAACACGTTCAGAAAAATAAGAAAATTCAGATTCACGAAAAAGAATCTTGAAGACACAACTCAAGAACAGGAAATGGGCTCAGACAATGTTGGACAGCGCAGCAGAAGTCACCATAGCTCGCAAGAACGTGTAGGATCATCTAGAGACAGTGGACTTGAATGAGTAATCCAAGTTGAAACTGCAGATACCAGGGTTAGTGTCCCACATAAGTTTATGAACTAACACTCCGGATGGAGGGGGACATAACAAGAAAAATAAGAGCACTCTTTTGGGAGAGACTCTCTCCCGGTTAAGACATTCTTCTAGCTGAACAAGACTGACCACCAGTATTTATCAGGGAGTGCCCACATGGCGAAGACATCATTATGCCAGCCATCTCCAACCACATTTCTATTCATTTCAAATATACTTATGCCAGGAAATGGGCAGTAGCCCAGACTCCTGCGTTACATAAAATCATGTAGGATGGGATGAGGACTCTCCTCACCGTAAAATCCAACAAAAAAATCAACCAACTGCACAAAGGCAGTATCCAGTTAAGCAAGAAGCTAAAAAAACAGGTCAGGAAGATCTTAGATCAAGTTGAATACCAAGGGGTGATTGAAACATGCACCTCGTCAATGAACAATCCTTTGTTTCCTGTTTCCAAACCAGACAATACATATCGTCTAGTATTGGATTACAGACACTTAAACTCTTGTTGCAAAACATTTGCAGTGCAAAATGCACATAGTGCAGCATTAATGAATAACATTGTGCGTAAAAAATATAAAACCACATTAGATATTTCTAACGGTTTCTTCTGTCAAAACATTGCACATAAAAGTAGGTATTTGACCTCTTTCTCAAATATGGGGACACAGCGTCACTTCGGTCTTCTCCCTCAGGGATTAAAAAATAGTCCAGGGTTATTTTCAGCCAGAGTAACAGAGTTACTACAAACGTAAGATGATGAGGCATGATCATATGTAGATGACATCTATCTAACAGACGATGACTTGGACAGGCACTTGAACAGGGTGAACACCATTATATTGTTCTTCGCCTCTGAAGGGTATAAATTCAATTTTAAGAAATCGAGAATTGACCACCTCACCGTCCTTTTTCTGGGATATAAGTTATCAAGTGAAGGCAAAAGCCTGGCCGCCAACTTTTTAGAAAAGTGTGCGCTGCTCCAACCACCAAAAATTTTTAAAAACTTACAATCAATTCTAGGTTTCCTGAATTTCAGAAGAACATACATTCTAAATTACGAATAGAGGGTTACACCTCTTTACGAATTAATCAAACCTGATCTCAAAACAATTAATTGGACTCAAAAACATACAGAAATTTTGCGTTCATTGCAAACAGACATGTTATCAACAAAACATTTACAAACACGCGTAAACGTACGCAACTAAGTGATCCGAATCATTCCAGGACAATGCGGATTCACATACTTAACCTTTAACGAAAGAGAAAAAGTACCAATAGCTTACAAATCGCACTTGTACACACAAGCAGAAATGAAATTCACTTCAACAGAAAAAATTCTGACAGCGGTTCAAACTGCAGTAGCAAAAGAGAGAGCCCTCGCACAAGATAAACGCATTATGATCGTTACACCTGTACCTGCCTTAGAGGCAGTGACAAAAGCGAGCATTCCAAATGCAAAAGCTTTACATCCGAGATGGATAAAATGGGTTGATTCTCTTGCTACAACAGACGTTGAATACGTTTTTGACCCTCATTTGAAAACACAAGCATTTCTACAATATGAACAAGAATGTCCTCTGCCCACTGAAATGTTGCCTGTATAGCAGTATGAATGTATAATTTATACTGAGGGACCAGCCCAGCCCGCAACGGGGAGTAAACAAGCTTATAGTGCTACGTGCACGATTGTTAAAGGTCGCTGGCGCAATGGTAAATTCCGACCTATGGCCACTAAAACTCAATCTTTAGGAGATTGTACAGCTCAGCGAACTGAACTCCAAGCATTCAAGATGGTGCTTGAAAATACTGATCGCGAATTCCCCGCACTCATAGTGTGCGATTCGTATTATTGTGTTCAATCTTACACTGAATACTTGCAGAACTAGGTTCAAAACAGTTACAAAGATGTAAAAGGTGGCACAATCAAGCATAAGTTGCTTTGGAAACAAGTAGTTCAGTTACGACAAGAACTACAAAAGGCTCATGTGATACATACACTGGGTCATCAATGTGATGGCGTTCACGTTACAGGGAATCCATTGGCTGATAAAGCCGCAAAGGCAGCTGTGCAAACGTCTTCTGTAGCTGCAATCACTCATTCAAAAACTAGAATAGACGGCGAAATAATGCTAGCTGTCAATGCCACAAGCAAAGACAATGGTAAAACATTACCAAAAGGCTTTCCACTCAAATACTCATACATACCTGATGCTAATAATGTTCCATTTGCTTGAATCCCTGGAGTGGGGGATAGAGTAATTCCAAACAAGGAACATAGATTAGGACTAATTTTAGCAGCACATGAAGGGCTTGCCTCTGCATACGCAGGTGTTTCTGTCACAGTGTCATTATTAAAACAGAGATACTGGTGGCCGCGCATGAGGAAACAGACCAGAAACTATGTTCTGGAATGTGAAATCTGCCAAAATATTAAAGTCTCTACTGTGAAACGTCCTGCGCAGACGCCCCTGGTAATTTCAGATAAACCATTAGCTTGCGTTTACCTGGACCATTATGGTCCCTTACAGAGGGATGGCAACTATAAATATATCATGGTCGCAGTGGATTTGTGTTCAAGATTCATTTGGATGTGGCCTCAGCGCTCGGCTGATGCTCGAACTGTTGTAAAAGATTTGCGAGTCTTTATCGGCACATAAGCAGTCGGCACACTACATTCTGACCAGGGTCCAACATTTAGCTCTCGAGCTTACAAGGAGGCCATGGCCAATTTGGGCGTTGCATTGCGGTACTCTAGTCCATTCCATCCTGAGGGAAATTCGGTAGTGGAGAGAAAAAAAGGGACATAAAGCAATCTATAAAAGCTAGGGTATTAGGCTCGGGTGACGGTTGAGTCAAACATCTAATATGTATCCAACGTTGTCTTAATAATCTGCCAAGAACTTCTCTAGGGGGTATCACTCCATATGAAGTCCTTTTTGGGACCAGAATGATAGTATTGGACCTTGATTGTTAGACTACAGTGGTGGAACAAAAACCCTTTGATATCAAAGACCGTTTAGCTGTTTTGCAGGACTTTAATGAAATACAATTGAAACAAAGTAATGTACTCCTGAAGCCAAAAACCACTGAAGAGAAACCAACCCCCCAGCAAGGCCTGTTTGGATTCCAAAGATTGGGGATCTAGTCGGAGAAAAGATAGCAGACAAGAAGAAATTTGGGCCTTCTTACAGACAAGCAGTACCTGTCCTTGCCATCCACAGATCAAGAACAGTATTACTGCCGCCCCTTGCTGGTAAAAAGGAGAAGAGGTTTGTGTCCATCAACCTGGTCAAACCTCATCATGTGGCCGATCATAAGTAGTAGGCCAAGTGGACTCCAAAGATGTAGCAGACGTCTGAATCTTGCTACTATCCAAGAGGTTCAAACTGAGAGTCTCTTCACCTTTGAAGAATCTGCAGTGTGAAATGAAGGACTATGCAACAAAGCCATGGAACTTGTACCTCTTGAAACCCAAATAACAGTTTGTCAAGATACGCCTGTCTACAATGAAATAGCATCTGACTATACAAATGTAACAAGCGATCAAGTGGTTCCAGCGTTTTCAACGAATCCTGATGCAATCCCTACAATTGACAGAACTGCCTCTGGCTATTTCATTAACTTTAATATGTTTTCCGAGGATCCCAGCGAGCCTGGAACAACGCCAGTTAAAAGAACTTTCAAAGAACAAGCAACAGACCTTTTTCATCACCTGGAAAAGACTTATCTGGTTTCACCATGGATTGAACTTTGGATTGTGTTGGGTGTACTTTTTCTTCTACTTTGGTTGACTCTTGTAATAACTTTGGGAATGCTGATAAATGGAAGATATGTTAAAAAGGACACAGCAAGTAAGAACATCAACTTACTACTCAAGCCAAAAAAATCATCTCATCATGAACAAAGAGACTTGACATCAGTGAACATCACAGCTGTTCCTATACCTGGGGGTATAGCTTGGGACAGAACTGATTATGACATTTTTGGTCCGGTGGAGCTGTTGAAGATTCCACACCAGTTCAAGATTTCCTTGAGTGACTTTGTTTCATCTAGTACCTTTTCTGATGATTGGGACTTCAAGACTGTTAATAATATGATGTCAGACTTAGAAATGTCTGCTAAATTGTCAAATTATGAATAATTAGAAGGTTCAATTACAAAGTAAAGAGGAGCACTCAAATTTATAACAATTTAGCAAAGTAAACCAAGGGTGCAAACTGCTAGACTATGTTGGCTACATAGTACAAACA
Organism: Lissotriton vulgaris; assembly: GCF_964263255.1. NCBI lineage: Eukaryota > Metazoa > Chordata > Amphibia > Caudata > Salamandridae > Lissotriton > Lissotriton vulgaris. The sequence goes on along the minus strand of NC_141698.1, from coordinate 421,794,853 downwards.
CAGAAACTGAAAATGCAAGCGGAGCCTACATGCAGGATGCACTGTTCCTAGGAGAAAATTATTCTCACAAAGTAAACATATAATAAACCTCTATTGAATCAAAAAGTCTATACATTGGTATTGCCAACATAAATTTTATTTTACACAGTAATTATTCAGAAATAATACTGTGATATTAACTCATCTTGTGGATCATGCGATAAAGACTTTGCATAAATCTGTGTGGTTCATAGCATGAAAGAAAATACAAATATATGTGTATCCTTATAAACCACTATGTTACAAGGTTGTCCATTTGGAGCAATAACATTGTGTGTAGTTTCTTGTTGTCGCCCGATGCATTTCGGGAAGCCCTGTTCCCTTCTTCAGGGGAGAATACCAGACGGAGGGTGGTAAATAATGCGATATCTGTGTCTTCACTGGTATCTATCACGTTAAAAAACTGGTGTCGTAAGTGACAATAGGCGGATTAGAAACAGTGACTCATGCTTTGAACAGAAACGTTCTGTAATGTGCGTTGAATGCTCTTCGCAGTATTTGAGGTAGGATTCGGTTCTTAAGTGAGCGTGCAATACTCCTGGCTGTATTAATGGTGGACTTCGGCAAGGTGTATAGTCGCGACGTATCAAGCGAAGGTAGAATCCAAATGCGGAAGGTTCATCAGATTCTGAACAAATGTACTGTTATAATCACTATGGTCATCATTTCTTGCACAAATCTGCAAATCCTAGAAATTTACTAAAATATAACCAGTGGGAACATTGTCCAATGCCACCAAAGAGTAGCTCAAAAACATTTTATGGAAAATGTCCATACTTTTCAGGTTTTAATGTTTCAAATCCAGAATCATTTTACTTAAAAAATGTTAATATGACAGGAACGAAAAGTATGTTGACAAATACCAAGCAAATTAATTTACTCTGCGGTCTTTTATGCTCAGCTGTCTAAATTAGGTTTCAACTTTTGGAAAAACAACATTGAGACAAAAAACTGTCTGGGTCACAAAAGACTGGCAGATGCAAGGATTGGAAGCCTTATTTAGAACCTGCTTCATCCCAGAACAAATAATGTTTTTGAATGACACTGTCCAACAGACATCTTGTCTAGGGTTAGACAAGATCCAGGAGTTAAACAATCTGTCCATACCTACACCTACACCTCATAGTAGTAACACTTCGGAAAAGGGGAGCTCAACGTACATACTATTTTGCATCACAACAGAACAGATCCTTATTGGAAAAAATGGTTAATCTGGCCCACAAACACAAACACGTGTCAAGATAGACTCCAGAAAAAAAGCCAGGGTTTCAAATTCACTAGGCCAGATCCAAGATATGTTCAGAGACAGCATCCAGGAATAGTAACAACATACAGTGTAGGGAAACTCTTCCTTGAGTGGCTACACAAATCTACACTAAAGGAAGTTAAACAACACTTATCTTTACTTAAAATGGCGCTGATATGAGGGACTTCTTACAAGGACCTACTAAACCGCGTCATAAACGTTTTATATACACCAGTATCTATGCATTGTTTAATGAGGCATGGGAATTTACACAAGCCGAGACTGCAGAACGGGTACAGGAAATTGATCATATTAACTTATAGAAAACTATCTCTGTATTTGACAATGGGTTAACGACTCAGTCGTCCAGGATATATTCTTTTGACAGCATAGTATCCTCTGCCATATACATAATGGAACAGGACTTGGCCATTTTGCAACATGGTCAGTCGCAAATACGTTCTATAATGCTATTAGGCTGGACATTACAAAAACCTTCGTTCAGGCTATGTGCCTTGGTATCTAATCTACACCACGTCACTGTTTTCAGAATTCAATCTCACTGAAAAACAGATCAAACTGCACAGAGGGGAGCAGACTAAACGGTGCTGAGCATTGAAAAACTGGAAAGATTGCCAGTTATAGTTGCTGAAAAGCCAGCCATTGAATTGATAATGCACTTAACAATTACTGCAATTGCCTGTTACAATTTTCCATTTTCAGTTTTGCTTAAAACATATACCGGCAGGCATATATGAAAGGTTGGGTAGAGAATACATTAAGAAATCCAGGGATTTACCATACACACACAGATGTTGGAGTTGGGGGAAGAAGTGTTTCTTAGTGGTAAAAATTGCGAAAACGCACTAAGCGGTTCTCTCCTTTGTATGGGTACTAATTTACAAGGGGCCTGCGATGGTTCCTCTAACAACTTATCCAGCCACCTGCAAGGTTCACCAGCTGCGGTGATTGATCCAATTTTTGAACAACTTTCTAATGGAAGTTACCACATGTTGAATGATCACAGCTGCTGTGGCATGTTGCCAGGTTTACTCTATCTCATAACTGTGTCAGCCAGGGTCACTTGCTGTATGCAAGTATTGTTTCCAAATACCAAGACAGACCGGTAGTCACCATTATGGCCTTCACTTCTCTTCTATACGAATTGATACTTTAAGCAGAACGAAACCATTCTTTTGCAAAAAAACTAAGCCATTGACCTCGGCCAAAGAGACGTATGATCTGCAAGTCGCAAGGACTTCTGCAGAGATACATGCCCTCTTAACCACAAGTTGCCCTATACATTTCTCAGAAATGTAAGGTCGTATCTTAAACATGTCTGATACAAGTGGTATTGTACATGTATTTAAGACGATTTTTACTGGACTGTTAGCACCTTTTGAAGCAGTCCTAGGAATATTTCTAAACTTTGTGCACTCTGTGTATTGCGGACTGCCTCTCACTGTGGGACTCGCTGCAGGGATACTATTTTTGCTCCTACTGGTTCGATATGGCAAGCCAATCCACAAACGACACCCAGATCACCGTGGATACAACTCTGCTGGTGATGAAGTGTCGTGAGCGCATCCCCCAAATTTTGGGATTAACTCATTTAAGAGAATTAAATATCACATGGTTTCTATCGTTCAGACCAATTTGGCAAGATTGCATCGTACCTGTTCTGTGCTGCTTGCTATGCGGAGAAGAATGCATGCTGGACATCTGTCTGACACTCCCATCAGTCATGCCAACGGATGTTGATACTTTGTTTGGACCAGTGACGGCTCATGCACTGTGTTGTCCCCAGCGGCTACCAATTCTGATGACGGCATTCATTGAGATCTCACAGGTGCAAAATGCTGACGATGAGGTACGAGAAGCGACAGGCGCACAGGTACCATCTGATTCAAACATTGCTAATGCGACAAATGCTGATGGCGATGCTTCTCATCTATGTGCGAATAATCTTCTTAACGGGTTAACCAACTTTCACCTACAATGGTAGACGACTTTTCTACAGACTTAGAAGATTTGTTTTTTTCTCCAACCAATAACACTGACTTTTGAATTTGCACACAGTGTTCTGAGAGACTCTGAATTCGACCTTCATTTTTCAGAACAAAGATCTAACTTTCTATGATTATTAATTTTTCCAAATTTGATTTTTTCATTTTTTTTGGCACAAAGTAAATCTGCTTAAAGTAGAACTATTTATAGAACTAGAATTCTTTGAAAAAAACTCTAGAGACAATATTTGACCTTGCCCACATTCAACCAGTTTATATAATCTGCCATGAAATGGTCTTGACTTTTTCTTCTGTATTTAAGAGCCATTCTTTTCGTGCTTCATTCGGATAGCATTTTCAAATGTCAAACTTTATGCTTTGAATGAAACATTGCTTTTAAATGCATACAGCACAAATGCTCTTTTCGGGTACAACCAGTACCAATGCATTTTTATGTATTTTGGGTGGGTTTTTAACACATCATGTTTAGATATGTTATTATGTGGTTAGAACTTAGTAATGTCGTACATAAGAAAGTGGAGTGGGTGTTGTGTGGCGTTTTAGGGTCCGAGTGAATTTTCCCGATTCATGCCTTTATATAGGTACAATTCACATTGCCCTTACATAGGCATAGAATTCAATCCCTTATTTTGGCATAGCCCATGCTACCCAAATACAGGCATGGCTACTTCCACCCATACCAAACATCACAAATATTTCTTGGAAAATCGGCTTAAGCAGTTAGGGAACTTCCCCTTGCTTGAATATTGATTTCTCCAAGAACTCAGTTACTTTACAATGAACAACTATTCCCCATGGGTTCATTATGACATTCATATGTCCGACTGTACGTCAAACTAGGGCATTCCTAAACACCTTCAAAGTATAAAAATACCTTCACTTGCTATGGCAAACTACGGTGGTTCGAAGCAGTTCGAAGACCTTCTTGCCCGACGCAGCTCGCTACAGCAAGTGCCAAAGGAAGCCGACTCTCCAGCTGACGCACTGATCAGGAAGCTGCCCTTCTCCTGCCGAGAATCCAGCTCCAGTGTTTCCGGCTTCCCTTGAGGGGTGTTGGGAAATCAAATCCAGAGACTGAGATACCAGACCTCCTTCATTTTAAACCAAGGTATGGAGCCTATTAGAACCTAGAGAAACCTTTGGTAGATTCTTGGTAAAGAAAACTGAAACCTATGCTTCACAATACTTACTTCTTCCCGCGTACTAGACTTAGGTTAGGTACACTGGGGTAGGCGTATTTTAGAAGCACCAGTTGAGTATTTTAGCCTGTGTATTTATGTATGTATTTTTATATGGCTTAGAAACCATACATTGCACTTACAGTATTATTTCAAAATACTATTCTCGCTGTACGCATTATACTTTGGCAGTCTGCTTAACGATTGTAGCAGTTCACTTCTCTTGCATGAGAAAGAAGACTGTTCAATAAACCTTTTTATTTAAAATGCCAGTCTCTCTATTTCTCTGCAAATCTGTAGAAACGAAGCATGCACGATTGACTGAGTTAAATATTTATCTATTGTTTCTGTGACTCTGAGAGATATATTCTTATTCTTAGGAAACAAAGTTGTCATGTTTTTGCGGATGTCAGAAACGAATCCCTTCTTGTGAATTCGAGAACGTTTCTAGTGACCTCTGAGCTAGCTGGCACTCGCAATTAAGTTTGGTATATTCAATAGAGACCTAGTTGACCGCAGTCCTACGTCTAATCTATAGGATATATTATTCCAATGCACAGAGCCTATTGGGAATATAGGAACTACACTACAGTAGGACAGGGTTTAACTGGAGCGGGAGCAGGATTAGATGTTAGGCTGGGGATACTCTCATGTTGCAAAGGAGCTTTAACTGAATCACAGGGTGTCTTCGCCTGACGTTGATTATTTATGATAATACCTCGCTAATTTGGCAAACACTTACTGGTGGCAGCAGCAGCAGAGGGGGACACGCGGTGGAGGAGAACCAGGCTCCCCATAAGCCAGTGGGGCTACGAGATGCCCCTTGGAGACACGCCCTGTCCAGCAGCTGATAAATACTCCCTGCGTTTCCCGCTTCGCGGGAAACTCTCGCTAATTTGGCAAACACTAACCGGCAGCAGCAGCAGCAGAGGGGGACACGTGGTGGAGGAGAACCACACTCCCCATAAGACTGCTGGGCTGCGAGATGCCCCTTGGAGACACACCCTGTCCAGCAGCTGATAAATTCTTCTCGCGTTTCCCGCTATGCGGGAAACGCTCACTAATTTGGCAAACACTTACAGGCGGCAGCAGCAGCAGAGGGGGACACGCTGTGGAGGAGAACCACGCTCCCCATAAGCCAGCGGGGCTGCGAGACGTCCCTTGGAGACACGCCCTGTCCAGCAGCTGATAAATACTTCTCGCATTTCCCGCATCGCGGGAAACGCTCCCTAATTTGGCAAACACTTACCGGCGACAGCAGCAGCAGAGGGGGACACGCGGTGGAGGAGACACCCCTTGGAGACACGCCCTATCCCTTATTTAACCAGTCCCCCAAGGGCGGGCCCGTTTAAGCCCGCTCAAACCCGGATAAGTAAAGGGACGGGCCACCCCCCTAACATCAGCTACAGCAACCAAGGTTAGTGAGCTATAGTATCCCAGTTTTAATGTGTCATAGTTGTTTTGGGCTGCAATCTATCGTGATTTAGGAGTAGAAGGTGGCTAGACCCTCTCCTAAAAAGCATGGCAACTTCACCAATCTCTGGGGGGAATGGTAGAAAATCCACTGGAGGATCGCTAATGGGTACCTTGGACAAATTTCTCATCAGAGTATCAACAGCTTTGGCAAAAGATATAGAACTTACAGAACAGAGACTATCTCTCGAAACCCCCTTTGATAAGAGATCCTCATTGGGAAGTCTGGCGAGGGCTAGGTCACCAGTTCTCCAGCAGGTCGATCAACAGGACTTGCTGGATGAGAGAAACCACATATCACAGTCAGTGGTTATTTTGGATACAAGCTCTAATTTCTCAAAGGACATGGGTAACCACAATATTGCAAGGAGAGTGCCTTCTCCTAATATTAAGACTCGTTCAGCCAGTCATGCCAAAACAGGACCTGTACAGCAGGTGACGGTGGTGACAGAAAAAAGGAAAATTACGGCGGCATAAATGCAAGCAGGGGGAATGAAACGCAAAAATTGGCAAAATGTATGTGTCGAATGAGGACTCTATCGTAAGGACATTTACTAGTCCCACAATATCGTCATTACTTGCTAAAGAGGGGGTAAGTCATCAAGTATGTGGGGGGGAGGGGAGGCATCAGTTGACTTGGGCCCATTGTTCTGGAAAAGAATGGAAGGTACTTTCAAGAAGATATGTCATCCAATATACGATCGGTTGGATTCCATTGAGAATAGATTGGTGTGCCTTGAACTTTCACTTGCATCAGTTCAGACGCAGGTGGGAAACCAGATCAGTGCTCCAATTTGCATGCAGAAAAATTTTACAGGGCAATGTATTGCTAAAACTAATACCGCTGTTACATCAAAAAGTGGTATTAGTACTGCAAAGAAAGATCCTTCGGTGCCCTGTGATGCATCTCTAACTATTAATTCGACAGGGGCTGAACATATAGCCCAGAGGGACAGGCCACACCAAGCAGTTGGTAGTAGACCTTCTGTTGAAGATCAAACACTCCCCAAATTGCCCCTTGCACATAGCACAGCCACTCTACCCAATATACATCTCCCTCCAGAATCAGCCCCTGATGTGGTGGTCCTGGTGGGGGTTCCACCATTGGACCAGGGAAAAAGGGAGTCATATATGGACCTTAAGAATAAGTGTACCTTTTGGCTTAACGTTAATCGACCACTGCCAACTAACACGTGTGCAGAAATTCTGTTCGCCAGGAGAGTGAATTGGGTGGGTAGGAGACCTATGTCTGTGGTGGGGGACTGTGTTATTATTAATTTTAGGGATTGGAGGTGTGTCAAATATATTTGCAATTGGCCCCAAAATGAATTATTGCCTTTGATCCAAACACTACCCTTGTCTAATTTTTATGCTTCCCCGCAGCCTTCACAGAGGGATATTTTTCCATCGGGAGAGGCGCCGAACCATTGTGCCTTAGGGAATATAAGGCTCTTTAACAGATTTGATGCTCTATCAGGGCTGGGGGACTGTGATTGACGGCAAGTGTCTGTCTGTTGCACTAGGGATAGTATAACATTAGGAATTGAAGAGGAAGTGGGCAGGAGTATAGGCCAAGTGAGTGATCATGGAAGTCCCCATGGAGGGACTGTAGGGCATAGGCAACATAATGAATGTGCAGATCCCACCCAGATTAGTAGATTAGATCCACTGTTGAAGGAGCTGAGCATTTTAAACTCGGTCCCTTCTTCTCCTATACTGGGGGCTGAGAGTGCTGGCAGTTGCGAGAGTTCAGTGTGTCTGACAACACCCATATCCTGGAACCTGGCGGGTGTGGGTCCCAAACTAGTTTCTCCATGTTGGTTGGATTTTATCGACAAATTTGATATTTGCCTTTTCCACGAGACCTGGTCGGTTGACCCTGTGTTTAGATTGGGTTATTTGAATTTTTATGTCCCCGCTGTTAAAAGGCAAATAGGTCGCCCTCTAGGTGGACTGGTGATATGGGTTAGGCAGAACCTAAAATGCAATAACCAACTTCTCCCGGTGTCAAACTGTGACATTCTTGCTGTGAGATTTAGCTTCCAGTCTAGCTTAAAAATTGATATTTTTAATGTTTATGCCGGTGGATTACCAGGTGGGAGAAAATCTGATGTTGTAACAGCCCTGGAAGCTCTGATTGAGGCCCTGCCAGATAATGTACTCGGTATGCACCTGTTACAACGCATTTTTTACAACCCACTACTGTTACAACGCATCCATTACAACGCAGATACTGTTACAACTCATGTTTTTACAACGCATTTTCTTACAACGCAGGTACCTTTACAACGCATACCATTACAACGTAAGTATTGGTAAGTATATAGTTATATTTTAAATGTTATATGTTTGGGGTAAAGGGGTATTTTTAGGGTTTAGGGACAGTTTTGGGTTTTTGGGTAAAGGGGTATTTTTAGGGTTCAGGGTCAGTTTTTAGTTTTTGGGTAAAGGGGTATTTTTAGGGTTCAGGGTCAGTTTTCAGTTTTTGGGTAAAGGGGTATTTTTAGGGTTCAGGGTCAGTTTTCAGTTTTTGGGTAAAGGGGTATTTTTAGGGTTCAGGGTCAGTTTTTAGTTTTTGGGTAAAGGGGTATTTTTAGGGTTCAGGGTCAGTTTTCAGTTTTTGGGTAAAGGGGTATTTTTAGGGTTCAGGGTCAGTTTTCAGTTTTTGGGTAAAGGGGTATTTTTAGGGTTCAGGGTCAGTTTTCAGTTTTTGGGTAAAGGGGTATTTTTAGGGTTCAGGGTCAGTTTTTAGTTTTTGGGTAAAGGGGTATTTTTAGGGTTCAGGGTCAGTTTTCAGTTTTTGGGTAAAGGGGTATTTTTAGGGTTCAGGGTCAGTTTTTAGTTTTTGGGTAAAGGGGTATTTTTAGGGTTCAGGGTCAGTTTTTAGTTTTTGGGTAAAGGGGTATTTTTAGGGTTCAGGGTCAGTTTTCAGTTTTTGGGTAAAGGGGTATTTTTAGGGTTCAGGGTCAGTTTTTAGTTTTTGGGGTACAGGGTAAAAATATATTAAAATTAATTAATAATTTTTTTAATTGAAAATATATTACATTAAATTACATTACATTATTTTAGGGGTTGTGGGTCAGTTTTGAGTTTTTGGGGTACTGGGGTACAGGGTAAAAATTAAGTAAAATTTATTTTAAATTAAATTAATTTATTGGAATTAAATTAAATGAAATCAGTTTAATTAATTTTTGGGGTTGAGGGTCATTTTTGAGTTTCTGGGGGGCAGGGGTACAGGGTAAAAATAAAGTAATATTAATTTAAAATTAAATTAATTAATTGTATTTATATAAAAAAAAATTACATTAAATTATATTTTTTACAATTAATTTACCATTATAATATTAATATTAATATATACTTACCAATACTTACGTTGTAATGGTCTGCGTTGTAAAGGTACCTGCGTTGTAAAAAAATGCGTTGTAAATACATGCGTTGTTACAGTATCCGCGTTGTAAAATCCGCGTTGTAACGGTATGCGTTGTAAAAGTCCGCGTTGTAACATCATATATCCAATGTACTCCCATTGATTGCAGGAGATTTTAATACAACTTTCGAGCCACTTGGACTCGATGATCTGAACCTAACAGAGGAGGAGGACTCTAGGTGGGGAGTTCCGCAACTGGAGTTAAATCCTATTAGTAAATGGACAGAGACCGCAATGCACTTGAAGGGTCTTTGTATAGGGAATCAGCTGAGGGCTGCCACTGTCAGACAGGATGGGTAATAAAACTTATGATAACGGCATTAGGGCAAGTAACATAGATTATTTACTTGTCCATCTTAAGTTGTGGCACTCTCTTGTGGATATGGAGGTAATACCTCGTATCGAGAGTGATCATAGCCCCCTGACTGCACTGTTTAGACTGGGTGTAGATGAAACGGATAGAGTGACCCAGTGGTCTATACCCCCAGAAACTGTCATAACGAATGATGAGTGCCACCTTAAGTGGTGCCAAGTTGCTGAGCACCCTAATACTTTGATTGATATTGAGACGGATTTAGATGGGGTACTGGCAACTATGGAACAGGTGTAACGTATGGGTTATTGTATACTCCGGTTATGGAAGCCCATGCTAACTTTTTTACTAAACTTAAAACATATTTTTGCAAACCTAGCTTAGGCGAGATCGAATGAGTAAACCGGAGAGCTGGTATAATGATACTTGTAGGCAAGCCCGGGCAGAGCTGGGCCTAGCATTAAAAACTAAGGATCCCAGCAAAGTAAAAGTGGCCCGATGTAATTATAGGCAAAGACAGTTTGTTGCAGAAAAGGCTTGGGAAGAAAGTAAGTGGCAGGATCTCAAGGCGGCGGGTGCGTCTAAAAACCCGAAATCATTTTGGGATATTTTTAAATGGGGTAGGGGTGGGTGTCACGATAGTCCACAAAATAATGTCGCCCAAAGCTCATGGATCGATTATTTTAAGCCACAGTACGCCAAAGGAGTAGAGGGCGGAAGTGAGGGCATTTTTGTCCTAAAATTGTACAAGGACGCCACCTTTAGCTTAAGGGATGTGACAGGGCGCTAGACTCAGTAACTGAGGGACGCACCCCAGGTATGGATTGCGTCCCTGCTGACTTATTTTTAAATGACAAGAAAAGATGGCGACTGTATATCACATATCTAGCAAACGCCATAGCCCAAGAGATGGCTGTTCCCCACTCCAGGAAAGGAGCTGAAATTGTGCCTGTATACAATAAGGGGGACAAGCCGCTAGCAGGCAATTATAGGCCTATTAGCCTGATCGATTCCATCCAGAAAATTATGGGCCGACTGGTTTGGGGGAAAATTCAGACCTGGATGGAAGAAGGGAACATCTTGAGATACCTCCAGGCTGGCTTTCGCCCCAAGACCAGTACGATAGATCAGGTTTTTCGGTTTATTACTCTTTATTGGTGGTCTATGGTTTTGGAGAAAGGAACATTATATGCTGTATTTGTTGATTTGAGGGTGGCCTTTGATCTGGTGCCACGCAATAAGCTATGGCGAGTCCTGGATGAGCTGGGGATGGCCCCTGAGTTGTTGAGTTTGATCGTTCGATTGCATGAGGACACCTTTGCTCGGGTTCGGTGGGGACGACAGGGTGAGGTTACGGAAACCTTCCCCGTTGAGCGGGTAGTGCGACAGGGTTGCGTTATGGAGCCTACCCTGTTCTCGCTCTTCGTGAACGGGGTGGCAGACTTCCTTTCCCTGGTCCCGACCGATGCCCCTGTGATGGTTGGCAAGCGAGTGCCAATCCTCATGTTTGCGTACGATACCTTGATAATCGCAAAAACGCCAAGCGGGCTCCAACGCTCCCTCCGGCGCTTTGAGGATTTTTGCCTGGATCGCGGACTAGAAATAAATACCGCCAAAACAAAGTTTATGGTTCTTACTGAACATAAACCTTCCAGGTCTTCTAAACCGTTCAGAGGGAGCATATCCATGAATAATTCCCCGCTGGAGCAGGTTGACGCTTTTACATATCTGGGGGGCCCCCCAAAAGAGGGATATGCGCTGGACTAGCCAATTAGATCTTGCTATGTTAAAACATCACCAGCAGGCAGGACTCCTTCTGAAAAGGTTCAAAGCCTCATTGTCGAAACCAATCAGCCCACTTTTGGAGATTTACGGGATGAAGCTGATAAGCTCGACCCTTTATGGGTCTGAACTTTGGGGGTTTGAAAACCTAAAAAGCTTGACATTAGCAGAAAATGAGTTTTTGAGAAAGCGACTAGTGTCCCGCAAAGTACCCCCTTGACACCAAAGTTGTGGGACCTGGGTGGGAAAACTGTTCAATATCTAGCTTCTCTACGACCATTATTGTATTGGCATAGGATATGGACAACAGAGGAACTTCAACATTACGCCTCGGGCCTAAAGGAAATAATTGAAAAAGATTCCTTCCACAAAATATATTGGCTGAAGGCAATTAGATCCCTGCTAGTAAGCTTGGATATGGGGGAATTGTGGGATGACCCTACAAATGCAATATTTCCATCTAAAAAAATCATGAAGGCCAAGTACTGGGAGATGGTTAATTCAAAAGTACGTGCAATGGGCCTTTCCTCTCACCTAACAGGTCGTTTTCTTGATTTTAAGGAACAACTGAAGTTGGAACTATACTGGGATGACATAGATAAGCAGTATGATCGTAAGCTCTATTTTCAACTTAGAGTAGGCACCCTTCCAACTAAGTCATTTACAGCGAAATGGGTGGGAGTAACTGACGACAAATGCCCAAGGTGCAGGGATCAACAAGAATCCATAAGTCATCTTTTTTTCTTTTGTCCCTTCTATGCAGTACCTCGATCAATGTGGGTTAAACCTATTTGCCAATTAATTGGTACCCGCAGACACGACGAGGCTTTAAGAATCCTATATACAGATCCCAGTCCCCCAATTGCTATAGCCATGGCAACATTTCTAAAATGGGCTTGGGTAATTCGATTGAAACAGCTACGGCAGTAAAATGAGTTTTGATTTATTTAGTCCCTCAAAAATTAACTGAAACATGAGGGGGGTGCATTTCAATTCGCTTAGCTGAGCTTTGAGAAAATATTTCTTGGACTGTATATATTGAAATTTGTATTTTTAAACAATGTTTTTTAATTGACTTTTAGGTAAATAACATATTCGGCCAAAAGTCCTCTAGAGTTTAATTTTGTTTTAAATATTTATATAAACTCAAATGGTAATGTAATTTTTATACTGCAATAATGCGTATTTTATGTATCACTTTTATGACTTAATTGTCGAATAAAGTTTATTACACACTATAATACCTTCCTGGTCCAGGGAACTAAAGCTGGGACCTGACAAAGAGGGGGGACTGTGGGCTATTGTGGAGGTCCAGCATACATGCCCAGGCTGAATATCAAGAAAAAGGTTATGCAGTCCTAGTAAAGGAGGGTTGGAAAGGAGAGCGAGGTGACTCAAGAAGTGCCTAACTACACACTGGTAGTGTTGATTCAGTTTGGAAGTGGCAGGGGTGCCCCTGACTCGATTACACGCAGCCACGTGCAGTCTAGACGTCAGGGGAGGATTTTGTTTCAAACAGGACAGAGTAGGAGTACAGAGAAGGACCGGGGATTCATGGAGTGCTGCCGGGTAATGCAAGCGTGATGTGTGAGGCAATACGCCAGAGACTGGATGTGGCAAGGTCATTATTCACGGAGGCTGACGATGCAATCCAGGAAAACACCACAACGCCAGCTACGGGAGAAACAGGGGCAAACCGGACTTTGAAACAAGATCTATTCAGATTGGAAAAACTATGTAGAAAGGAAATAAACCCCAGCTGGGAAGTCATCTCCCTGGAAAATTATATCAAGGTGGGACTGCGAATCTTGGTGACCCCCAGTTACCAAAACCTTAATCCCAAGCTACTGGAATTATGGTCTGCTCTCATGGCTGGCACCTGTAAATAAATGCTTGGTCTGCTCTCCAAATACGCAACGATGGAACTGCAACAAATTGGGGAGGAACTTAAAGAAGCTTTAAGCAAATTGCAAGCACAAGATGAAATTACCAAATTTATCAAGGATATGGAGACAAGACTAACCAAGTATGAGGATGGATTAAGGCGAGGAAACGCTGGAAGTTTATAAGAGTCAGAAACGATTATGCGCAAAGGCGCATTCTGACATTCAGTAGGAAATATGACGCCATAAGGAAAGACTACAAAAAGATTAAAGCACTAAAAAGCACAGGAATCAGAGACCTCGGGCTCGAGCTCCGCTGCACCATTGGATGATGAGGACAGACAGGCGAATCCGGCACCTAATAGGGGATCCTTCACATCACTGGAGGAATACCATTTTATGCAACTGAGCCTCAGCGGCACCAAAAACGCAGCACGGGTAAGAGGAAAAGGAGGAGGCAAAGAAAAAGACAAGGGAGACAAGCAAGGAGAGGAGGTGAAGGCCAGCGACAACTCAACCCCACATGGGAGAGGCATCAGGCGTTCAAAGAGGAACAAATGATGGGTGAGCAATCTAAGTTTACTATCATCAACCTTTCCCTCATGTGATTACCCCTGAGGAAAGATCGGTCTTAGAACTAGGGCTCTCTTTCTGCCGCACAGCAAACTTTGACTTTGCCAAAACCCACATTGATTTGTTTTTATTTATGCGCAAACTTAAGCTCATGAAGCTATACTCTTTGAAACATAACACAGGTACATGACAAATAGACAGCTCCCCTGCCCCTATGGTAGCTACTATTTCCATTGGGGATATTGAAACTCAGCCAGCCATGAGGGAAATTCAAGTAGAAAGTAGGAACTGGGAGATGGATCATGATCTCTTAATCAGCATGGATATGGAGGTCAGCAAAAGATCCAGAAATGATTTTAAACCCAGATTCAACCCTATAACCCCATATGATGGAATTGATACATTCCATGAAGCAGTTCTATCGGACTTATTGTCCTTATGGAAAAAGAGATGAAAATCCCTTTGCCAGAAATTTAACTGCAGCACAAAAAACTGGCTTGCAGTCTCTGAATCTAGAGACCAGCTTCGTAATCAAGCCCTCTGACAAGGGGGGTAACGTGGTCTTATGGGATGTCCTTAAGTATCGAACAGGGGCCAAACAACAACTTGAATTCTCAGGATGTTACCTGAGATCCAGTCTGGCAAGGTATAACAGAAGTTTCCAGGAGTACCACAAAATGTTGAATGACTGACGTGAGAACGACATGCTAAGTCAAAATGAATTTTTGTTTTTATTGGCCAAAAAACCTGTCACCCTGGTATTTTACATGTTACCAAAGGTGCACAAGCTTCTTACGGACCCTCCTGGCCGACCTACCATTTCGGCCAATCAAAGTCTTCTGGAGAACACATCCATCTATTTAGACCACTTTCTCTGTCCTTATGTCCTGAACCTACCATTGTACTGCAGGGACACCATTGATTTCCTGTCCAAGGTGCAGGAAATCCCATGGAAAGACACTTACATCCTGGCAACAATAGATGTTGTTGCCCTATACACTTGTATTGAACATGGTCTGGGCCTACAAGCATGTAAATATTATTTTAGAGATATGCCTGCCACCATGTATGATCATACTGCACTACTTTTACGCATGCCACACTTCTACCTACACAATAACTGTTTTCTGTTCGAAGAGGATTGGTATGAACAGTACACTGGTACTGCCATGGTAAGTTGCCTCGCCCTTTCGTACTCCTGCCTGTTCATGGGGTGGTGGGAGGTGGAGCACCTGTGGCACGATGGCAATACACAAGACATGAATAATGTTATCCTGTGGGCCCGCTATATAGACGATATTTTTCTAATATGGGATGGTCCACAGGACACATTGGACACTTTCATCCAAGGACTCTTGGTAAATTAATTAAATTTCCAATTCACCAGTAAAACTGACAAGACCAGCATAGAGTTCCTTGACATCATAGTGGAGGTGAAACAGGGAACTTTACACACCAGCCTGTATAGGAAGCCAACATCTAGCAACAGCATTTTACTTGCACAAAGCTACCACCCAACAGGACTTAAAAACAGCATCCCTTATGGTGAACTAATAAGAGCCAAACGTAACTGCAGCACCACTGCCTCTTATTAAAAAGAAGCCAAGAACATGAGGGGCCGTTTTAAAAGCAGGGGCTACTCTTGCAAAACAATCAGAATAGCATCTGAAAAAGTTGCGAAAAGGAACAGAAACAGCCTATTGATACCCAAAGAAAAAGAGGGTGGTAAACATGAAGTCAGACTTATCACCACATTCAACCATGCTGCACAGGAAATCCACCAGATAGTACGGAAGTGATATATAGATATATATAGCCTGTATGCTGTGTTAAGTTAGCATGAGCTTTTTAGGAGTTTAAACGCCATTTTACCTTTCTGCTGCTTTTGCACACAACACTTAGTTGTTGTTTTAGCTTTGAGCCTAGTAGAATGTTTTCGATTCATACGAGAATAATATGTTGTTACACTGATACCAGCCTTGCTTGGCGAGCTGGGTCTGTACAGTGAGTGCTGAAACCTTCAAGTATATCTCAACACAGTAGTCGTTGTGAGCACTGATATTCACACGTTCCTAGACATAACATACATGCAGCTGCAGCCAAGTTCTGGCTTTAGGCGCGTTTTATATTGCTTTGCACAAGAGCATACAAACACACTTGATGGTGCTTCGCATGCAGAAGAGCTGGTTGCTGATGATGTGATCCCTTACCACTAGGATCTTGAGGTATGGGGCCGCTCTGCTAAAACCCACAGGAGACCTTCTTAGATATAATATAATATACTAGCTAGGGAGGGTGAGAATTAGGTTTTGTTAAACCCTATTCATTTTAGCATAATACTATGCTTTCACCGTCTGTGTTCTATGGACTAGTGACTATACTGATTACTCTGTTTCTTATAACATGTTTGCTTGTATTAGCTAAGATACTGCGTTTGAGAACACTGCATTAGTGAATAAACATTTCAAATATGCACATGTCCTCTTTTACTCCTTGTTCTCGATTGAAATGATTGTATAACGAAAGAGTGTTCATGTGTTCCACGTTACCTGAGGTGTACTAAGTCCATGTTCTGGTTTGTCTAAGCATTGGGAGTTTATAATGACCAATGAGACACTGATTGCTAGTCTGGTAGCGGATTTTTGGGTACTAAGGTGAGTTTTGGGACACCCTAATTCACTGAGGTTCCAAACCTCTATGCACAGTTCTGTCTGAGGACGGAATGCCTGCGACTTGGCGCCCGATCGTTGGTGGTCTTATTGCCTGATACTTGAGTAGTACATCATTCAGTCCTTAACACCTTCACTATTGTTTCCGGTTAACAGTGGTGTCGGACAAACCTACTCGTATGCGTATAGGTCCTTTCAAGCTTGAATCTTTCTAAAACGGTTTCATTGAGTTACTACCCAGTTGTGCTACAAAGTTTCCTTTGTACCTTTTTTCTTTCTGTGTCACTATGGCTGCGGTGGACATTGCGCAACATAGCCGCATTGGGGTGCGCAATCATTTGCAGAATTATAATGTCCCCAAAGATGGCTTGGCCATGATAATGGTGGTGAGTGCAGAGGTGGCTTACCCGTATGAGATTTTTTACTCATGGGTGACCTTCCCAGCTATGAATGCAGATACGCGTTTGTTCGACACGTACACTCCCACGGCTGTGCCACAGGAATATGCTCCGTATAGGGCACAGGAGATTCCTATAGATACTTGGCAGTATCGAATTTGGTTTAATGGTGCCCTACCCCATACTTTAGCAGCTCCGAGGTTAGGTCCTTTGTCAATTCCAGGTGCAACTTGGCCTGTTTTGGCTGGTTTTAAACCTCATCCTCTGCAAGGAGCATGTAACGTAGCTGAGTTAAGACGACTACATGTAGTCGCAATTGGCGTGATTAGGTCGTTAGTGCAATACATTACCCGCAATCTTCCGGGCGGGGCCCCGGGTGGTGCGGCGCTTCCTACCGGGCAGGGCGGAATGAAGCTCAGTACGGTTATGGTCGACGCAGTTATGGGAAACGTCCCCAAGAACAGGATAAATTTCCTTTTTGGCTTGCCGAGAAGTTTGACCAATTGGAAGCGGTATTTCCTAACACGTCTCCTGGTGAAAAACACAGGATGCTGACAATTAGCTTACCGAAGGATTTGATCCCCGAAATCGGTGACTGTGAGACCTGGGGAAAAACGTTTGCGGCGGTCTACGGACTACGGAAACCAGCGAACTGCGCCCACAGAACGTGCTTATGACTTGCGCGATCGCGCGATGATAAAATCACCTGATCGTTTTCAGGTTTCATATCAACGCTCTCCTCGTTCTTTTCAGGCGTCATCGGCTTTTTCATCCGGTGGTGGAGGAGGCTGCAGGGGTCGGGCGGCCAGCAAGGACGCGACCAGCCCCGCCCAAAAGACGGCAAAGGCAAGCAGGACGATTCTACACCTGAAAGACCCCAGTTTCAGAAAAAGAAAGTCGCTGCTTTAACAGCACACAGATATGCCACAGATAGTGAGAACCCAGCTTCGGAATCAGACATGGGCTCTGACCTTGCTGGACAGCACTGCGGAGATTACCATAGTGCGAGAGGCCCTGCGTCCACTACTGAAGGTGACAGCGACTGACCGTTATGTTGTTGTGGCGACAGCTGACACTAGAGTAGCTCCCCCTGACAGGATCTATGAAATAGTCTCATTCAATGAAGGTGACATTCAACGCACCATAGAAGGGGTATTTGGGAGAATCTTACGACTACCTATGACATTTTGTTAGCGGAGACTGACTGGCCCCCACCTTTTGTACTCGCAGCTCCGAGAGGGGAGGAGGTAATCCTCCCTAGTTTCGCGCACACTGTCTCGAAGGAGCATGCGCTGAATTTTGCAGAAGAGTGGGCTAAGGCCCTTGCGCCGGCTATGTACCGTACTCACTGTGGATGGGATAAATTTTCCCCTCACCACGAGATTCCATTGCGGTCTTTGCCTCAGCCTCAGCCTCAATATCCCTTGAAGCGTGAAGCGAAGGCTTCCCCTGCGGAAATCCTTGAACAATTGGAATATCAGGGTGTTATTGAAACTTGTGTGTCACCAATGAATAACCCTCTTTGTAACCAAGCCTGATGGTTGGTATCGTTTGGTATTGGATTACCAGCATTTAAACTCACATTGCCGTACCTGTGCAGTACAGAATACTCACGGCTCTGCTTTAGTGGATAGTCTCGTGTGTAAGCGGTTTAAAACCACGCTTGACATTTCCAACGGTTTTTATGCCCACCATTTGGATGGTCTTAGTTCCCAATGGACCTCCTTTACATGCCGCGGTGTCTAAAAACATTTCAAACATTTACCTATGGGCTACAAGAATAGTCCTGGAGTGTTTGCTGCCCGTATAGTCTCTCTCTTAGAGAGAGTTGACCCAGATGCTTGTTCGTATGTGGATGACATTTATCTCACGGATGATGAACTGTGGGAGCATCTGTGTCGCGCTGACCGCTTAATTTGTAGCTTTGCGGACTTCGGTTACAAACTCAACTTTGCAAAATCGCACATTGCAGAGTACACAGTGTTGTTCCTGGGCTACGAGCTCAACAATGAAGGTCGAGGATTGGCTCCTCACTTCTTGGAGAAATGCGCACAATTGCGCGCTCCGACAACTCTGAAAAAATTACAGTCTTTACTGGGATTTTTACATTTCGGTAGGACTTACATTCCTGAATATGCCCAGCGTATCAAGCCCTTGTATGCTTTGATACAACCAAATTTTATGAAATCGAACTAGCTGCCTGAGCACTCAGCTGTACTGCAATCTTTGCAGGCTGATCTGCTCGCTTCTAAATACTTATTGACTCGTGATAATCACACCAACCTGGTGATAAGAATCATCTATGGGACAGTGGGTTTCACAGATACAATGGACTGCATCGTTGACGTCTCCGGATGTCACGTTCATTTTTGATGCCTCCTTACGGTCGTAGGAGTTGAATCACTGACAGATTATCGATTTCCAAAAAATCGACCTACTATAACATCGAGTCTCTAATATCGATAGCACTAATATCGACACCCTATACTTAACATGTAAACTACAAAAATATCGAGCTAACTATATCGATGCACAAAAATATTGTCTACAGAAATATCGTTAGCATTATTTTCGAATACCATAATATCGACACTCAATACTACATATACCACACTACAATAATATCGAATACAAAAATTTCGATAGCACTATTTTCGTCAATATCAAAATATCGATAGCTAAATTATACTCCTTTTTTTATATATAACACCAATAAATCTATTCTCTAAGTAATACACACATTTCTAATAACTTCACTAATGTATTTTCAAATTATTAAGTAACATTTAGTGTACAATATTGTGTTTTCGCTAACTGACGCAATTTGTATATAAACTCTTTGTAAACATACTTATTTAATACTTAGTACTCATTTTACATAAACTTTATTTATAACAAGACTTTTATTTTACATAAATATATCATTTTAATTCCTTAACATAAACTATATAAGAAGATATATCTTAAATGTTTTACTTCAAAAAAATTCAAACTAACCAATAGTAACTCGTCTTTACATATCTGACCAATCAGATGGCAAACTTAATTACACATAGACTATATAAACCAATCACAAACAGCCATACAAGTTGCAGGAAATATTCTTCGTGACCACATACTGCCAATTTTGGGAGCACCATCTATATTCTTCTCTTCAAGAAAATTCGTCCTAAAACTACAAGTAAGTAATCATATAGCTCTGTTAATAAATTCTAATTTTTTTGTCTATTAATTATAGACCAAGATTTGTAACCTAATTTGTTATTTCTTTATGTACTTTACCTTTAAACAGACTCTACAAACAAATCAAGTTATACTTCAACTTCAAGATACAGGACACTTTACATTTAAAAAAGGTATCTACATATGTTTAACATTTACTTAGCGTTCTTAGCCAATTATTGGCCTATTTTAAAACTCTATACTTTGTTTCTTAGCCTGTAAATCTTAATACATATTGTGCAGGCAGAATTTTTTGAGGAAAAAAAGTTACAATGCTGTGTAAAAAATATTTTCTTCCTGTTCTTAAATATGTTTTAATGTGCTTTTACTCATAATACATGTGTCATCCTCGGTTCTTTTTAGCAATTAATTAGCAATGCTTTATAACAAATGTGTATTATTTATATAACATATAAACGCATTAGTAATTTTCATCAACTTTCTCTCTAAACAGAACTCAAAGGTACAGAAAACAGATAATTCACATCAAAGAACAAACATTCTGCTACTACTATAATTCTCTTGGTAAGATCATAAATAAAACATAACTAGTCTTTATAAACTCTATGGAATGTACTAGAAATAAAATGCCTCTTGTTATGCATCTGTTAGTATAATCTTCCTGTTCTTAAATATGTTTTTTTGAGCTTTTACTCATAATACATGTATCATCCCCGGTTCATTTTAGCAATCAAGTAACAATGCTTTATAACAAACGTGTATTATTTATATTACATATAAACGCATTAGTAATTTTCATCATCTTTCTCTCTAAACAGAACTCAAAGGTACAGAAAACAGATAATTCACATCAAAGAACAAACATTCTGCTACTACTATAATTCTCTTGGTAAGTTCATAAATAAAACATAACTAGTCTTTATAAACTCTATAGAATGTACTAGAAATAAAAATGACTCTTTTTATGCATCTGTTAGTATAATCTTGGAAATTTCTCTTTTTACATTCAATAAACAAAACTATTTTTAGAGACATTATAACGTAAAAAATAAGTTACCAAGCACAAAATGGTAACTTTTCCTATAACATACTTAATTATTTCTCAACAGACCGTGGCAATACAAGAACAACATCTAACTGAACAAGCATCTACTTTCGATATTTATTTAGTCTAATTTATTTTTTAACACTATTCTAAAAAGACTAAATAAATATATTATTATATCACAATATTTGTTTTTAAAAACTGCTTCCATCCAAATAAAAGAACGTAAATTTATAACTTACCTTTAAATAGAACATCATAAAGATAATCCTTTATCCGACAATACAATGTGTAAATATCAAACACTTAATCCAACGATTCATTAATTATGTTTTCTTTAACTCTGCAAAAACTATCCATCATCCAAATTAAACGACTATTTAAATGCCATTTACAATAACGACTGTTATCTTAAAGTGTGATAAATATATCACAGAACTCAAAATATAAAGGCAGAATGTAAATCATCTCCGTTCTAACAACTGAAACACACTTCCTTTCCCTTAAAAAAAAATTATCGGAAAATGGAAATAGCTGTTTCAAAATACGAGAAAAAAAAACAGCTAAACAATCCCACCGACATAACACTAACGAATATCCCAGAATATTTAAACATAATATTCCTATTTATTTATAATTTCATTAAATTATACCACATACTCATTAACTCCAACTATTTTAAATGGCTCAAAAATTCGTGACCGAAAATACGTATTGATTCCACTCCATTATATGTAAATAGTCATACTTTAATTCTCAACCCCAAAATACCAAAATATAACCTTTAATTATAATTTACAATACTTTAACAATATAAAAGTAGATTCGTACCTACTCAAAAGTGAACCTGCTTCCAACCGCGACTTTCCATTTACCAAAATAACGCAAAAAGACAAAGAGTGGTTACAAAAGAAACGATCCAAATTATATGTAACTGTGAAAAGAACTACTATAAATGTCGATTATTGTTATATATATGGCTCGAAATTATGTGTAATGTAAAAAAAATTGTATAGTATATTGTGAATAGAAAATGTTTTTGCCTGTATATTAATTATATATTACATACTTTTAATATTTATTACATTAAGTATAAAAAAATAAAAATATTTAATGTAATATTTATTAAAATTATTATATAACTTAATGTGTAATATTGTTTTTGTTTATCAGATTTAAATGTTTACAATATGACTAATATGTGAAAATTGTTATTATTAAAATGTATTTATTAATAATAATAATCATACATAATAATATTGTAATGTTAAAAGAATCATTGATGATGATGTCCATGTTCTAATTAGGATATTTATATTATATTATATTTGTAAAAGTGTTCATATGTTAATATCATCATCAGTATATCACTATATGTATTAAAAATTAGTGACTTATGTTTTTCATTACACATGTTGATGTTTTATTAAGAAACAATAATAGTATTATGTATGTATAATATCATACATTACATTATGTGAACTAACCATTTTTTCTCTACAAATTAAAAGTACTTGTCAAGAAAATTACTATAAAATGTGATTATTAAAAAGACATTGTCCTCCATTTTTTTTATATGTATACCAAAGATAGCTTAATAAAATGTATATATGTTCGTATATTTCAAGTGTTGAATAAAAAAATTTACTGGAAAGAAAACTGGTGTCATTATTTTGTATTACCTATGACAAAATCATTTTTATGAATTTTTGCAAATGTATTATAACTGTAATATTATATCTATTTCTATATACCACATGTAAATAAATAACATACTATACACTGAAGTTATAAAAATTATTATTCATACACCCATATACATATAATATCAATTTTTGAAATACACATAATTAAATGTTTAAATATTCCGACTCCAATAACCATTTACTTTCGGTAATTGCTTCTCAAAAACAGTAATTAATTTACAATTAGAAATGCAATCACCATTTAATTAGAGTAAGTGCAGAACACAGAACATATTAAATTTACTCTTCCAACACCAATTAACAATTAATTTAAGTAACTGCAGGACATTAAATATTAATTAATTACTATAAAAAATGAAATGTAAAAAAATTAATAATGTAATAGCATTAAAATTAATTTAATATAATAATTGTAATTTAAAAATAATCTTAATTTATGTTTTCCCTGTACCCCTATAATCAAAAACTGACCCTGAAACCTAAAAATACCCCTTCACCCACAAACTAAAAACTGACCCTGAAACCTCACAAAACCCCTTTACCCACAAACTAAAAACTGACTCTGAAACCTAAAAATACCCCTTTACCCACAAACTGAAAACTGACTCTGAAACCTCACAAAACCCCTTTACCCACAAACTAAAAACTGACGCTGAAACCTTACAAAACACCTTTACCCACAAACTAAAAACTGACCCTGAAACCTAAAAATACCCCTTTACCCACAAACTAAAAACTGACCCTGAAACCTGACAAAACCCCTTCACCAACAAACTAAAAACTGACCCTGAAACCTAAAAATACCCCTTTACCCACAAACTAAAAACTGACCCTGAAACCAGACAAAACCCCTTCACCAACAAACTAAAAACTGACCCAGAAACCAAAAAATACCCCTTTAACCACAAACTGAAAACTGACTCTGAAGCCTCCCAAAACTCCTTTACCCACAAACTAAAAACTGACCCAGAAACCTAAAAATACCCCTTTACCCACAAACTGAAAACTGACTCTGAAACCTCACAAAACTCCTTTACCCACAAACTAAAAACTGACCCAGAAACCTAAAAATACCCCTTTACCCACAAACTGAAAACTGACTCTGAAACCTCACAAAACTCCTTTACCAACAAACTAAAAACTGACCCTGAAACGTTACAAAACACCTTTACCCACAAACTAAAAACTGACCCTGAAACCTAAAAATACCCCTTTACCCACAAACTAAAAACTGACCCTGAAACCTTACAAAACACCTTTACCCACAAACTAAAAACTGACCCTGAAACCTCACAAAACCCCTTTACCCACAAACTAAAAATTGACCCTGAAACCTTACTAAACACCTTTACCCACAAACTAAAAACTGACCCTGAAACCTAAAAATACCCCTTTACCCACAAACAAAAAACTGACCCTAAACCTGACAAAACACCTTAACCAACAAACTAAAAACTGACCCTGAAACCTAAAAATACCCCTTTACCCACAAACTAAAAACTGACCCTGAAACCTGACATAACCCCTTCACCAACAAACTAAAAACTGACCCAGAAAACTAAAAATACCCCTTTACCCACAAACTGAAAACTGACTCTGAAACCTCACTGTTAGACGGACCGGGAGGGTCGGCCGAGAATAAGGGGAGAGGTCTCCAGGGAGAGCCGTCTCCAGCGATCGTACAGACAAGTAACTTCCCCCCCACAGACGGACACCACACAAGGTTAAAGTTCAACGAGACTTTATAGGCAATTCTTTAAGTTACGATGAAATGATACAAGGAGGTCTGGACTCAGGGGTCCCCTCGATTCTGGTCTCTGGTTTGGGAAAAGGGGTAGCGGGACAGTCTTGTTACCAAAAGATGGATATAGCTCTCAATCCTCGAGCTCGGCGTTCTAGATGATCGGGCCGCGGCGGAGCCAGCAGGTCCCGAGATGGACGAAGGAAACGACGGTCCGCGGCGGAGCCAGCAGGTCCCGGTGAAGATGACGGTTACAAACGGTCCGCGGCCACGCCAGCAGGTCCCGACGACGATGAAGGATATGAAGGTTGCGAAGGTTGCGGCAGCGCCGGCAGGCAGGACGATGGTGCACAAGACAGAGCTACGGCAGCGCCAGTAGTCCGTCTAGGATGAGTTCCTCTTTGCGTCTCTCGACTCCAAGATACAACTGCCTTCCTGCTCTGGAGCTGCCCCAGTTATAGGGCTGGTGTGCTTTGATGTCCGGACCCTCGCACTTGGAGGTCGGGAGGTCCGGGATGAGGGAGTCCAGACACCCAGCAGGGGGGTGGAGCCAGCGCCCGGGAGGCGATGGGCGAGCGGCACTTGGCGGGGGAGAGCCATCGACACCTCCTTCTCCCATTGACTTGCCAAGTAGCCCGCTCACCTCCTGGGTGGATGGTGGTGCCGGGGTGTCTGAGGCCGGGCCAGGCCCAGGGTTGAGGTCGATCGGGGGCCAGGCGGCCTCGTGGTGGAGTGTCCAAGATGGCGCCCCAGGTTGGGCGCGTGGGCCGGCAGTGGATCGGACCCACGAGGTCGACATGCTCGAGGGCAGGGGTCCCTGGGGGGACGGAGGACGTGCAATGGTGGTGTGTGGTACTTGCGTGACCGGGCTCGGGCCTGGTTGGGCCGGGGGAGAGCGGCCCTTCATGTGGCCTGTCCAACATGCGTCCCCCCCAGCTGAAGGCGGGGAGAGTTACCCATCCTCTTGGGGACTCTCCTCGTCGAGGCGGAAGAACCGGGACAGGCCATCCGCGTTGGCGTGATCTGGCCCAGGCCGGTGTTCAACTGTGAAGTCCATACCTTGTAGGGAGATGGACCAGCGTAGTAACTTTGGGTTTTCCCCCCGCATCTGCATCAGCCACTGCAGGGGTCGGTGGTCGGTCTGTACCCGAAAGTGTGTGCCAAAAAGGTAGGGCCGGAGCTTCTTGAGGGCCCATACCACAGCGAAGGCCTCCCTCTCTATGGTGCTCCAGCGTTGTTCCCGTGGTAGGAGTCGCCGGCTGATGAAGGCCACCGGTTGATCAAGGCCTTCGGTGTTCACTTGAGACAGGACTGCCCCAATGCCATGGTCGGAGGCATCCGTCTGGACGACGAACTCCCGGCTGTAGTCGGGGGCCTGGAGCACAGGGGCGGAACACATGGCGGCTTTCAATTGTTCAAATGCAGCTTGACACTCTGGGGTCCAGTTGACTTTCTTGGGCTGATTTTTTGACGTGAGTTCTGTGAGGGGCCCCACTATAGTACCATAGTCTTTCACGAACCTTCGGTAATAGCCCGTGAGGCCCAGGAAGGCTCGTACCTCGGTCTGGGTGATGGGGGGCTGCCAGGATTGGATGGCGGCAATTTTTAGCTGCAGAGGGGCCACCAGGCCGCTTCCCACCTGGTGCCCGAGGTAGGTTACAGACCCTTGCCCAATTTGACACTTGCTGGCCTTGATCGTGAGGCCAGCTCGCTGAAGGGCTTGCAGCACTGCTCGGAGGTGGTGGAGGTGCTCGGACCAATGGTGGCTGTATACAGCGATGTCGTCTAGGTAGGCGGCGCTGAATCCTTCGAGCCCCGCCAGGACCTGATTGACGAGCCGTTGGAATGTTGCTGGGGCATTCTTCATGCCGAAGGGCATGACTGTGAAATGGTAATGGCCATCGGGGGTGGAAAAGGCAGAACGTTCTTGTGCCCGGGGTGTGAGGCCGATTTGCCAGTAGCCCGCCATCAGATCGAAGATACTGAGGTAGCGGGCAGCTCCCATGCGGTCGATTAGCTCATCTGCCCGGGGGATGGGATGTGCGTCTGTTCTGGTGACCGCATTCAAGCCCCGGTAGTCGACGCAGAACCGGAGTTCTGGTGTGGTGCCGGGGGCAGCTGCTTTGGGGACCAGTACTACAGGGCTGGCCCAGGGGCTGTCTGAGGGCTCGATGACCCCGAGCGTGAGCATCTTGGCTACTTCTTCCTGGATGCAGGCCCGTACCCGATCTGGCACGCGGTAGGCCCGGTGGCGGATAGGGGGGCTGTCCCCCGTGTCCACATCGTGCACACACCAGGAAGTGACACCTGGGGTGAGGGAGAACAGGCTGGCGAACTGTGACAGGAGGACTCGACACTCCTGGCGTTGCTCTCTGGTGAGGGCCTCCGAGAGTCGGACCCCATCCACGGAGCCGTCTTGCTCCCGAGTCCGTAGGAGGTCAGGGAGGGGCTCGGAGTCTTCTTCAGCCCCATTGTCTGTGGCCATCAGGAGGCTGAGTTCTGTACGCACAAAGTGGGGCTTCAGTCTGTTAGCGTGGAGGACCCGGAGGGGGTTCCGGGAAGATTCCATGTCGATGAGATAGGTGGCAGGGCCCTTGCGCTCGACTACTTTGAAGGGCCCCGTCCATTTGTCTTGCAGGGCGCATGGTTCGGTGGGGGACATCACCCATACCTGTTGGCCAGGTTCAAACTCAATGGATGAGGCATTCCGGTCATACCACTTTTTCATGTCCTCTTGACTGGCCTCTAGGTTAGCTTTTGCCAGCTCCCTGAACCGCCGGGTCTGGTTGCGGAGGGTTAGGAGGTACCGGAAGACATCTGGAGGGGTCTTTAGCGGAGGCATCTCCCAGCCTTCTTTGACTAGGCTGAGCGGCCCCCGCACTGGGTGTCCATATAGCAGTTCAAACGGGCTGAAGCCCAGGGATTTCTGGGGGACCTCCCGATAGGCGAAGAGGAGGCACGGCAGCAGCACATCCCACTGGCGACGGAGGGGCTCTTCCAACCCCCCGATCATCCCTTTTAGCGTGCGATTGAACCGCTCAACGAGTCCGTTCCCTTGAGGGTGATAGGGGGTCGTGAATCGGTAGGTAACCCCGCACTGTTGCCAGAGGGATTTCATATATTTAGAAATAAAGTTCGTGCCTCTGTCGCTGACGACTTCTCGGGGGAAGCCCACACGGGAGAAGATCCCCATCAGAGCCCGGCCGACTACCGGGGCTGTCACAGTCCGCAGGGGAACAGCCTCAGGGTAGCGGGTGGCGTGGTCCACTAGCACCAAGATGAATTGATGGCCTTGTTTTGTGCGCGGGTCCAGGGGCCCCACGATGTCTATCCCGACCCTCTCGAACGGGGTGGTGACCACGGGAAAAGGTTGCAGGGGGGCCTTTAGTTTGCGGCCGCTCTTTCCACTGGCTTGGCACGTGGGGCAAGATCGGCAATGCTGGTGTACATCGTTCCTCATTTTGGGCCAGAAGAAGTGGGTCACTAGGCGACTGTAGGTTTTATCTTGTCCCAGGTGTCCTGCCAGGGGGACATCGTGGGCCAGGTTTAGCAGAAAGTCTCTAAAACGGAGTGGTACCACTAGGACTCGGCTGGCCCCCAGCTCTGCGATTCTTTGCTCACTGTACAGCAGATCATTGTCCCAGTAGACCCAGTGAGTTCCGGAGGTATCCCCTGCGCTTTGGGCGAGCGCTTGCTGGCGGAGTCCCTCGAGGGAGGGACAGGTCTTCTGTTCTTGGCGAAATTGTTCTTGCGTGGGCCCCCCCTCTTGAGGCCACTGGTCGAGGTTAGCGAGGTCGGAAGGTTGAGCTGGTTCGGGGGGGACGTCACGGTCGGTGGTTTCGGCTGGGGCGACCGGAGGCGGTGGCGCCGGCCATTCGGGTTCTTCTGGGCGGTGGTTGGCACGGGCGGCCATGGACCGGGTGGTGACGCACGCCCAGTCCGGGACGCCTAACATCCCCAGGTGTTCTCTTCGTTCTACGGCTGCCCACGGGGAGCTTTCAAGGTCATTCCCCAAGAGGCAGTCTACGGGGGCATCGTCTCGGACCGTTACTTTCAACATGCCGGAGACCCCTCCCCATTCGAAGGGGACGCAGGCCATCCGACACAGACTTTCTGAGTTATCGGCTGAACGTACAGGGCAGAGAATGTTCGGTAGATACTGTTCTGGGGTCACCAGGTGACAGCGGACGGCTGTTACACTGGCCCCGGTGTCACGGAGGGCTTCGGCCTGGCGTCCATTGATGCTCACCCATTGGCTGTACTTCTGGGTGTTAGCGGGTAGGGGGACCCGCGGGATCATGTCTTTCCCCCCTAAGCATGCTAGAGCCATGGCGGCTGGCTCCCATTCTTGATGCTCTTGTTCATATTCCTCTTGTTCCTCTGTGATCTGTTCCTCCCCTAGAGCAGCAGCGGCTACTTGGCGGGGCCTTGGGCTCTGGTACTGGGGGCAGCTTGGGTCGTTTGCGTAGTGGCCGACTCGTTGGCATCGATGGCACGTAACATTGGCTCGGTATCCCGGTCGTGCCGGGGTGCTGCCCCGGTTGGCCGGGGGGGTGGTGTTGGTAGTGGGGGCGACCGGGCCGTTGTCTCTACCTCGTCCTTGGCCCCCTCCTCCTCCTCTGGGTCGGTGCTGACCATTGTTGTTCCGGTTCTGTTCGTAGGACCCATTCCGGCCCACTCTGGTGATCTCCCACCGGTCAGCTTCGGCTGCGAGCTGCCGGGGATCCGTTAACTTGCTGTCGAGGAGGTGCTGGCGGAGTTCAATGAAGCAATTGTTCGACAGATGCTCCCATACCATAAGATTGAACAGTTGTTCGTAGGTTGTGACGTTGTTTCCTTTGATCCAGCCCTCGAAGGCTCGGCTAAAGTAGTTGACATAGTCCACCCAAGTTGTACCCGGGATGCGGGTGCAGTCTCGGAACCTCTGACGGTACATCTCGGGTGTGAGGCCATAGCGGGTGAGGAGTGCAGCTTTCATATGGTCATAGGAGGTCATCTGGTGGTCCGGGAGCTGTAGCAGGGCATCGCGGCCCTCATTGAGGAATCTCCCCCATAGACCGGCTCCCCAATCGCTTCTATCGATCCGGTGTGCAGTCATAGCGATTTCATAGGCCTTAAACCATTGCTGGATGTCGTCCTCTCGGAAGTATTCTCGGACGACATCCTTGGGGATGTGTACCTTTTTTTCTGTTGCCCCTGGGGTGTGGGTTGCTCGGGCACCCCTATTCCTTTATTCTGCTTGCGTAGGTTGATCTCAGCTAGGTTCCGCTCGTGTTCGTACGTCAGTTTCTTTTCCTCGAGCTCCCTTTGTCTCTGTTTCTCCTCTCTTTCTTCTCGGAGACGCAGGTGCTCTAAGTTGATTTTTTGTTCGGCCAACTTAAGTTCAACGTCCATTTTGAGTCGGGCCATTTCCAGCTCGTGTAGTCGGGTTTTTTCTCTTTCCTGGATCTCGTCTTGCGAGAGACCCGTTCTTCGCTCTTCAGGGGCCGTGGTGGTTTTTGCTGCGGTGCTTTGATCGGGGGTTCCGGCAGCCCCGGTTTCTGCCCAAGATTCTAGGGCATGCTTAAAATCGTCTTTGGTACTTAGTCCGGTGGTAGCGATACCTAGTTCGATGCAGAATTGTTTTAGTTCACGATGGCTGTACTCATCCAATTTCTCCATCTGGAACTTCTCGGTTGATCCGCTTTCTTTAGTTGTCATTGTGATTTCGTCGTGGGGTGAGCTACTCTCTGTACGTTTATGCGGTGATTCGGATCGCGCCGCTGGCCACCAATGTTAGACGGACCGGGAGGGTCGGCCGAGAATAAGGGGAGAGGTCTCCGGAGAGAGCCGTCTCCAGCGATCGTACAGACAAGTAACTTCCCCCCCACAGACGGACACCACACAAGGTTAAAGTTCAACGAGACTTTATAGGCAATTCTTTAAGTTACGATGAAATGATACAAGGAGGTCTGGACTCAGGGGTCCCCTCGATTCTGGTCTCTGGTTTGGGAAAAGGGGTAGCGGGACAGTCTTGTTACCAAAAGATGGATATAGCTCTCAATCCTCGAGCTCGGCGTTCTAGATGATCGGGCCGCGGCGGAGCCAGCAGGTCCCGAGATGGACGAAGGAAACGACGGTCCGCGGCGGAGCCAGCAGGTCCCGGTGAAGATGACGGTTACAAACGGTCCGCGGCCACGCCAGCAGGTCCCGACGACGATGAAGGATATGAAGGTTGCGAAGGTTGCGGCAGCGCCGGCAGGCAGGACGATGGTGCACAAGACAGAGCTACGGCAGCGCCAGTAGTCCGTCTAGGATGAGTTCCTCTTTGCGTCTCTCGACTCCAAGATACAACTGCCTTCCTGCTCTGAAGCTGCCCCAGTTATAGGGCTGGTGTGCTTTGATGTCCGGACCCTCGCACTTGGAGGTCGGGAGGTCCGGGATGAGGGAGTCCAGACACCCAGCAGGGGGGTGGAGCCAGCGCCCGGGGAGGCGATGGGCGAGCGGCACTTGGCGGGGGAGAGCCATCGACACCTCCTTCTCCCATTGACTTGCCAAGTAGCCCGCTCACCTCCTGGGTGGATGGTGGTGCCGGGGTGTCTGAGGCCGGGCCAGGCCCAGGGTTGAGGTCGATCGGGGGCCAGGCGGCCTCGTGGTGGAGTGTCCAAGATGGCGCCCCAGGTTGGGCGCGTGGGCCGGCAGTGGATCGGACCCACGAGGTCGACATGCTCGAGGGCAGGGGTCCCTGGGGGGACGGAGGACGTGCAATGGTGGTGTGTGGTACTTGCGTGACCGGGCTCGGGCCTGGTTGGGCCGGGGGAGAGCGGCCCTTCATGTGGCCTGTCCAACACTCACAAAACCCCTTTACCCACAAACTAAAAACTGACCCTGAAACCTGACAAAGCACCTTTACCCACAAACTAAAAACTGAGCCTGAAACCTAAAAATACCCCTTTACACACAAACAAAAAACTGACCCTGAACAGTTAAAATACCCCTTCGCACATACACAAAAACCAGACCCTAAACGCACAAAATGTACCTTTGATAAAACTAGCCACCCTGACCTACTATAAACTCTACATCCGACTCCTAAAAATATGATACATTTATTTATTTAATATGTACTACATTATATATTTTTGATTCTTTTTACTACATACACAAAATACCTCAAATTAGAACAACAACCTAATAGTGTTCATAATTTCGTATTTTAATAATATTTATATAAAATTTCGATTCGAAACTAAAATGAAATACAAGGCGAAATTTTTACTTCTATGATTAGAGTATACTTTGTTTATACACTACCCACCCTTATCCCCTTGAAAATATACATCCCACTCATAACATAATTAGTCAAATATTTTCAGAAAATATATGAAAATAGTATAATTACAAATATATTTTAGTACATAAACAACAGCAAACTTAAAAAATAAATACTATATTCGAATAAAATCGATATCATGTCGCAAATATCGAAATATTAATTTCAATTTTTGAAATTTCGCTAATTTATATGAAATTGCGAAAATTAAATTTATATAATTACCCTATATATTTTTAAAACACTACCCACCCTTATCCCCTATAAACTCTACATCCCGCTCCTAAATTTATAGTAAAAATAATATAAATATGTAATGTAATATTTTATTATTTAAAAAATTTTTTTGTACATACACAAAAATTATTCATAATGTTTAATGTACTCCCTAAATTTCGATCAAATTTCGACTACTCCCAAACAATTTTTATAAATATCGAAATTTTGAAATCTAAAGGAAATGCGAAATTTAAAATTTTACAATTTCACTATACTTTTTTAAAACACTACCCACCCTTATCCCCTATAAACTCTACATCCCGCTCCTAACATTAATATACAATTATTTAGTTAAAAAATAAATATTTAGATATATTTACACAATTTATTAATATATATCCAAAATCAAAGAACAAATAATTTAACAATACTCATTAATTTTATATAAAATTTCGCATTTATAAATATTTTGAATAAAATTTCGCAAATTTATAAATTTACTTCAAATGCGAAATTTATTATTCCATATTTACACTATACTTTTTTAATACACTACCCACCCTTATCCCCTATAAACTCTACATCCCGCTCCTAGACTTCTTACTAAAAATAATAAAATTATATATAAAAATGATCTTATATATAAACAACATATAAATAAATCATTACTTAACATACTTTATAACATCACTTTAACATATCGATATTTTTGCCAATCGATATTTTCACCATCGATATTATTGATTTCGACATTCATGTCTTCGATATTTTTAACACACACATATATCGATATTTTCTACGACGATATTTTTGTTTTCGACATTTCGTACCATCGATATTTTGGACTCGATATTATGGTACATCGACATTAACAACTCGATATTTTGACTGTCTACCGTAGGAGTTTTCGCAATATGAGTTTGTTCATCCTGCACCTTTGGCTATGCAGCCTTTGAAGGATTTCCATTGCATCATATACACCGATCCTTCGGCGCAGGTTGCGCATGGTTCTGAATACACTTACGTTTCCGCATGCGCCATTGTGGTAGGTGCCATGTTGAACGATGAGTTCAAGTCCAGAGTAGTGCACACGCAGACTCTAGGGGATAGCACCGCACAATTGGCTGAGCTTCGTGCTCTGATGCTTGCATTGGAGTACGCAGATCCTAGTGTGACAACACTTATTGTAAGTGATTCTTACTTCTGTGTCCAGTCTTACAATGAGAACTTGTTCTTTTGTATTCAGAATGATTTTTGTGCTTCCAAGGGTAGCACAATAAAACATAAAATGATCTGGGTCCGAGTGGCTGAGCTTAAAGAGCAGTTGCCACTCGTGTTTGTAATTCATACTCTCGGTCACCAGCGCGTTGGAGTCCACGCTGTCGGCAACTCGCTTGCAGATGAAGCAGCGAAATCAGCGGTATCGACATATTTAGTTGCAGCAGTCACGCGGTCCAAGAGTAAGATTGATAATGATATCTTGGCGGCTGTTGCTGCCACTGAGAAGGGAGATAAATATCCTAGGGGATTCCCTTTGAAGTACACAAACAACTTAAGTCCCGATAAGGTTACTTATGTGAAAATACCTGAAGTTGGGGAGAGGTTGATTCCCAACTCAGATCGCAGACATTCACTGATCACAGAAGCCCATGAAGGGGTTGCGTCTGCGCATGCAGGCGTTTCAGCTACTGTGTCTCAGTTGCAACAACGTTTTTGGTGGCGGGGACTGTACAAACAGATGCGTGACTATGTCCTTCAATGTGACATTTGCCGGCAGATTAAGCCTTCAACTGCTACGCGTCCTCCCCAAACACAGTTGTTCATTTCTAATAAACCGTTTGGTTGTGTTTATTTAGATCACTGCGGTCCTTTTTCTTCTGATACTGCGTATAAGTACATCTTAGTAGCAGTTGATTCATGCACACGCTTTGTTTGGGACTGGCCTCATCGCAGCGCTGATTCACGGACTGTCATCAGGGATTTGCGTGTCTTTGTAGGGATTTTTGCCTGTGGTACCTTCCATTCGGATCAGGGTCCTGCTTTCGCCTCTAAGGCGTATAGGGATGCCATGACTTCGATGGGGGTCCAAGTCAAGTTTTCGTCTCCATACCGACCTGAGGGTAATAGTGTTGTGGAACGAATGAACCGTGACTTAAAGCAATCACTGACAGCTCGAGGTATAGGCACTGGCAGAAACTGGTTGGCCCATCTTAATGGCGTGCAGCGTGCTCTTAATAATCTCCCTAGAAGGTCTCTGGGTGGGCGGACCCCATACGAAATGCTCTTTGATATCAAGATGTATGTCCCGGACCTTGACCGTCTAGACACGGTTGGTTCGGCTGCTTCCTTTGATGTAGATGAACATTGCAATGTTTTACAGACTCTACAAGAGACCAGAGACAGTCTTGCAAAGGAACATTTGCCCTCCACATCTGATGATGCGTTGCAGATCCTGGTAGTTGGCTGGCTACCCCAAGATGGAGAACTGGTTCGGGAGAAGATCGATAACAAAAATGTAATTTGGTCCCTCATACTGTGCTCCGGTACCCATGCTTGGAGTGAAGGGCACAAGAACAGTCATTTTACCACCACTTCCAAGTCGTAAAGAGAACAGGTATATCTCCATTGACAATGTAAAAGTACACAGAATGGCCGATTCTTCTTAGCATGACACCGGCAGTCTCATGTCCTTCGATAGTGAGAAATTTGGTTTTGGCCACTGCTTCAGATCATGCACCGGAGGTGGCCCTCGAGATGCCTGCAGTTTCAAGTCCCTTATGGAGTGCTTTGCCTGGTACTCACCTTGATGATACAGACTAAACCTACCCAACTGACTTATCGATGCCTGATTTGCAAACTCGTTTAGCCACAGAATCCAGATTTTCATTTGACACTGTTTCACATACGTCGGAGAAGCCCACAAGGCTGAGAGCCTATGCAACATTGTTTAAAAAACATTCTTTAATGCCCCCTTGTACTTACATTTGGCTGGGGCTTTTTGCTCTCTATCTATTTATGTCTATTGGTAATGTGTTTTATTTTTTTCGATTTATAAATGGACATTATGTCGAGGAGAGAACATGCATTAGACATTTGAATGGAACATTAGCTCCCCACTCCTCATCACATTCAGCCCACAGATTGAAAAGAGACTTGGCCTTTGTTAACATCACCACGTGGCCTGTCCTGGATGGAATAGTCTGGGATGCAGTTAAATTTCAAATCCATGGCCCGACTGAAGTTATTAATGTCCCTAATGTGCTTAGAGTTAACATGGGGGATGTGGTTTAGCAAAACATACGTTCTGATGATTGGGATGCTCAGGCCGTAGAGACTTTGTTTGCTGATTCGAAATATTATGCTGCCTTTGATGCTGAAGATTTATATTTAGAATCTGCTAATTATGGTGATTTGTTTTGTTTTCAACATTTTGGCAATCACTTCCTACATAAAACTAATTCCAGGAGGAGTACTGTAAATTATACACAGTGGGAGCATTGCCCTGCTTCTTTAAAAGGCAGCTTGAATACATTTTTGAAGAAGTACACTTATTTTACTGACTTTAATCAGTCCAATCCCGCTTCCTTTTATTTTAAAATGACAGATAAATCCATGTCCAAAGTTAGACTTACCGATACTAAGTTACTGTATTCGAAGTCCTTTCTAGACCAGCTAGCTGTTGGTGGCTACGAGTTGTGGAAGGAAACTATTGACCTTAAATCAGTTTGGGGTTCTAAAAGTTGGCAGGTACAAGGCACTGAGGCTTTGCACCGTGCAAGTCTCATCCCAAATCATATGTTGTTTTTTAATTCTACTATCTCACAGACAACATGCTTTGGATTGGCTAGTTCTAAAAAATTAAATACTCCTTACTTCCCTGATTTGGAAGAATATTTGGGTTGGGAAAATTCTACTAAATTTTCAATTAGAGAGTTGCAGACCCTTTTGTTAAATGCATCCTTTAACATATCCGGTTCGGATCCCAAGGGTTGGTTGATGTGGCACAGAAGTGCTGATTCGTGCCAGCGTCGTTTTTTGGGCCTGGCTGAGGGTTTTACACAGGTCAGAGTAGATCCCTGTTTTGAGAGTGACCATTCTGTTACCACTTATTCTGTAGGCAAATTGTGTCAGAATTGGCTCAAACACTCTACATTGGCGTCAGTAAAATTACATTTGTCTAAACTGACTGACGAGGTTGACTTGAATGACTTCATAAAGGGTAGATCTAAAAGATGGATCTATACCGTTTATAATGAACTCTGGAAAACATCACAGATTGAAGCGGCTACCCGCCTCAGGGCTATTGACCAAGCTAACTTGGAAAAAGTGCTTGCAGTTGTGGATAACAGCATTAACACCCTTTCCTCCCGAATTTACACATTGGACAATATTGTGTCATCTGTTGTTGAAATTGTACAGGATGAAGTGTGTGTTTTGTACCATGGTCAAAATCAATTGCGTTCTACTATGCAGTTTGCGTGGACCCTGCAGACACTGAAAAATGGAAAAGTGCCTTGGAATTACATTAATGTCACATCTCTGTTTGCACCTTTTAATTTAACTGAAAAACAATGTTTGCTTTCAATGAGAGATGCTTCTTTTTCCATGTTACACATTGAACTCTTATAGTCTTTACCCTTTTTGGTGGCAGAGGCCACAGTTGCAACGTGGCTTATCCACGGGTTAATAACTTTACCTTTTGCACTTTTCCAATTTACAAATTGCATGAAGTATTTTGCCATTTGCAGATACTAGCGGCTCAGTACCTCCTATTTACATGAAGCCTGGTCTCTCCCTTTCACTTATATATGCCTTAGGGACGGAAAAGAGGTTTATCTAAAGGGGGAAGAGTGTACAGAAACACCAGATCACTCATTGATGTGTAGACAAATCCAATGGCATGGTTCCTGTAACCAAGACCGCCCTAATTTGGCATGTGTTTTGAAAGGTACACCGGTGCCTGCTATTGTCCCGACTTTCACTTTGTTAGCAAACGGGAGTTATTTACTTTTAAATAATGAGGATTGTTGTGGGTTATTGAAAGGCATAGCTTATGTTGTAACAGTCAGTGAGCGTGTGGTTTGCTGTAAAAATGTGCTGTATCCACCCCCGCATGGGAACCTGGATGTTTCCATCTGGCCGGTAATTCCGACATTAAAGTCAGAGTTCATTAAGATGAGCAGAATAAGAGCCTTTTTGTCACAAAAAGAAGTTGCCCTGACATCTGCTCGTGAAACATTTGTCCTTCACGTAGCTAACACCTGCATAGAAGTGCATGCCTTATTAAATACTGACCTTCCTTTACATTTTGGTGAGCTGATTCATACAATCTTTATTGCGTCCTGCACTTCGGGGTTGGCTCATTTTTTTAAAGTAGTGAGCAGTGGTCTAGTGACTTCTTTCCAAAAGATATTTGGAGTCATTCCTGCTTTCTTCGATTCGATCTTTTCAAGCCTATTTGGTGGATTTCCCGTTTTACTGGCGCTGGCTGCTGGCTTTTTGTTGCTATTTTGTTTAATTCAAAATGGATGCCCGTCCTGTGTTCGCAAACGAGCGGGAGCAGTTAGCGCTGTTTCGCAACAGGATGCTTGAATACTGGTGTGCTGCCACTTGCCACCTTAAGTGCATCGTATGGATTATCGTTTCGATTTTCCTATTTCACCTGTGTCCAGCCTGTGTTTCATTGCCTGAGCTGTGATTTCGATTGGGCCCATGATTTGTGTCTCTGCAATTTGGTGTCTCCTGAAGTGGATTATGATCATCTCATGAGTCCCTTAGTTACTAATGAATTGCTTTGTTCTGACGGAGGGATTATGGCCTTTGCAGCGATGCATGGAGTTCTGGGTCGTTGGAATATTTTCACAGCGGCGCAAGATTTCTTGGCACACAGCTTCATTGAGAACCCACCGAGTTGTCCTCTGATGGTACTAGAGGCTCCGGTTATTGAAGAGCATGTATGTTCTTTCTCACTATTAAATTGGATGGCTGAGTTATTTTCGGATGATAACTGTGACTTCCTTTTGGAAGCAGTTGCTGCTTATTTCGCATACTGTAGTGGGTGTGGCATACTGTGAATGTTTGGGGCATGATGGATATCGTAGTCCAACAGGTAAATATATTGCAATTCCTATAGTAGGCTCCGTGCCCCTGTATTTATTTATTTATTTATTTAACTTATACAGCGCACTGTCACCTTGCAGGCATCCTGGCGCTAAGTGGCTCAAAGGTGGAGTGAGTCAAGAACAGGGTCCGGCGTCTAGGTCTTGAGGAAAATCCAGGTTTTTACACTTTTTCTGAAGGGAAGGAGCTCCCTAATTTGCCTAATTTCCCAAGGGAGTCTATTCCACAATTTAGCCGCTGCCACCCCAAAAGATCTACCCCCTGACCTAACCTTCCTAAATCTAGGAACCTTCACCGATCTCGCCGACGAGGAGCGAAGCATTCTTGTGGGGGTGTACCAATCATATTTTTTTCGCATATGCACGGGTCCTATTTCATGAAGGGCTTTAAAAACAAGGCAGAGGGATTTAAACTGCACTGTCTGTCTCAGGGGGAGCCAATGAAGTTCTGCCAAACCTGCAGCGGCAGAGGAACTTCTAGGCCACACTAAGACTAGTTTGGCAGCTGCTGACTGGATCCTTTGCTATCTGTCCAGCAGGAGGTTTGGAGATTCAAGCAAGAGAGCGTTACAGTAGTCAAGCCTACTGAGAATCGTACATCTTGCTACTTGGGCACATACCTGAGAAGGTAGTAACGGGAAAGGTTTTCGAAGGGATCTGATGATCGCAAAACAAGAGGCAGTTGTTTTAGTGACCTGAGCTTCCAAAGTAAGCTTATTTTAAAAAATAATGCCCAGATTACGGACAGATGTTGCCGGCCGAACTGCGAACGAAGTTCCCGGAGGCCAAAAATTGCAGGGAATAAGACGAGGGATCCTATTTGCAGCGCAAAAGATCACCTGTCTTTCCTGCATTAAATTGTAAAGAAATCCTGCAGCCAGGGTGCTGCGTCCTGCAGACAGTTGTGAAACGCCTCCACTGATATCGAATCCTCTCCCTCAAAGGAGAGGATCAGTTACGTGCCGTCGGCATAATTTATAATGTCAATATTGTATGCCTTGATGACAGTAATCAAAGGTTTTAAATACACATTAAATAAAGTAGGGCTAATTGCCGATCCCTGAGGTACAACATGCAACACGTTGAAGAAGGCAGATTGGAAGGGGGGAAGGGACACAGCCTGCTGTCTATCCTGCAAAAAGGATAGAAACCATCGCAAGGCACAGCCTTTCACCCCGGCCTCGCTCAATCTTCTCAGCAGGATCTTATGGTTGACCGTATCAAAGGCGGCCGACAGGTTGAGCAGGATCAATGCTGCTGCCTGTCCTCTGTCTGCCCGCCTCTGAGGCTCATCCATGACGGTCAACAGAGCCGTCTCAGTCCTATGAGCCGGCCGAAATCCAAACTGAACCTCCTCCAGCAGATAGTGTTGTTCTAGGTGTGAAGACAGTGATACTAACCACCCGTTCCACGATTTTAGCAGGGAGCGGCAGCAAGGAAATAGGCCTATCATTTTTTGAACATTCAGGATCAAGAGCAGGCTTCTTCAATAAAGGTGACACCAAAGCTTGCTTCCACTGTAGCGGAACTACACCACTGATTAGGGACTGATTACAGATCAGACGCAGAGAATGGAACAGTTCTTCCTCATACTCCTTCCAGATCTTATGTGGTACCGGGTCGAGGGTTGAACCAGAGGAGATACCCTGTGCCAATCTGCTGAAGTCCTCCACCGTTAAAGGCATAAACTCACAGAGTTGCTCAGCAACCTGACAAACAGGGCCATTGTCCACACCCTCTGAGTCGCTGTAGTATATGTTTTATTACTGAACCGTATATTGTATTGTATGTGTGTTTCCCTTTAACCACATTTGTTGTGCTCTTTTGAATATTAAGTTCTATGTTCTAGCATGTTGGAATGCACTCTACATTCAGTTCTGCCTGTCAGCTGATGTACTAGGACGTGCGTGTTCGTATGGAATAAACATCTTCTTCATACTACTGGATTTACCATTTATTTCCATTTCCAATTTACTACAAAATTGGCGACGATCGGGATTATTCAAGAACAACAAGAAGAATTGAATTTCATATTTTTTTTCTCTTTCTTCCTGATTTGTAAAACATGCCGTTGGATTTTGAACTGTGAGTACACTTTGGATTTTATCTTCTGTGGATTTAATTTTTTTTTCTTCATGGAGCGTATTTTTTTTTCTTCTTCTCAACAATAACTTTGTTTCATTGTCTAACTTCTAATTAGCTTTGTTTACCTTCAAAACTTCTCCGTTGGTCTTGTGCTCACCCTCGAGCTCTCCGCCGCTCCAGCGCCCTGCTGTTGCTTAGTTATTCTTGACGCGAGGAGCAACACGCGTCAGAGTGCATGCTTGAGCCAACGAGCGTCAGAGTGCACGTTTGAGGCAACGCAGAGTACATGCGGAAGTGATCACACGTAGAAGATCTCGCTCCTTTTACCTTACGCACGAAAAGCAGTTGCGCACATTCCAGGTTGTGTCATGACCTACACGTTGTGCGTGCCTCCATCTTGAGTTCTTCTAATTATTTTTTCAGAGCGTTTTCCACCGTGAGCACGTCTTTTCCTCAATTATCCAACGGATTTCCACAACATTTCTTCATTATCGTTTATTACGTGAGTTTATTCAATTTCATTTAAATAAAAAAAAAATCTTTTTTTTCTTTTCTTCATTTTATTGAAAACATGAATAATGACAATTGAGGAGATAATGCTGCTTCTGCTTCTGGTTATACTACAAACAGCTCCATATCTTCTTCTTGCATTAACATCAATATAAGTACTCCTAAAGAATTTTTAACTTCTCCTGGGGAACCAATCATTAAATGGTCTGAATGGAAAGATTATTTCCTTAATTACATAGCCACTTTAGAAGACAATGTTGGCATTTTAACACCTGAATGCAAAATGAGAATGCTTTTGCATAGTCTTGGTCCAGAAGGGCTAAGAGTTTACAACCAAATGCAAAAACCTGATAGATCTGGTGATTTTGATATTTTTAATACAGCTCTATCTGATTTGACTGAACATTATTCACCTACAGTTTGTATTGGTGTCACTAGACGTGCATTCTTTAAAAGAAAACAGTTAGAGAATGAGTCTGTTGAGGAGTATGTTTCGCAACTTAAACTACTTGCCATGCATTGTAAATTTGGCGTATTACATGATGAACTTATTCGCGACCAAGTTGTTGTCTGCTCTAGAAATAAGAGTATACAAGATAGACTATGGATTGAAGGAGAGTCTAGTTTGAAAGACGTAATTACATTGTTAAAAAAGGCTGAGCTTTCTGACAGGAGTTCTAAAGCTCTTTCAGAACAATCTGAATCTTCTACCACTTCTACCACTTCTACTACTTCGGGTGTCAACAAAATTTCTGTCAATAATAAAAATGTGTCAAAGAAAAAGAATTTCAACTATTCTCAGACCAATAAAGGATTTCAGAAAAGTTTTTCCAAACAAAAGCCAATGTCTAAGCAGATGTATAATAAGAACAATACTACTTTTGCTTGTTATCATTGTGGAGATAAAAATCACAACGCTGGTTTTGACAAATGTCCTGCAAGATCTGTGAAATGTTCTAATTGTGGAGTTCTTGGACATTATGCTAAGGTTTGCAACAGGGGTTCATTTCAACGACCTAAAGTTTCCTGTATTAATGACACTGATTCTTCTGACTATGATTCTGACGTTAATAGTTCCTTATCTCAAGTTACAGGGAAATTTCAATGCAATATCGTTTTAGATATTGATGATTGTGTCAAAAGTAAACCTTTATGTATTGTTAAATTTGGTGGGATTCCAGTCCAAGTTGAAGCAGATTCTGGCTCACCTTACACTATCGTCAACAAAGATGTATGGGAGAAAGAGTTAGTTAATGATCTAGGTCCTTATCTTGAGCCTACTGATATTTCACCTGATAGCTTCACTGGTAACAACATTGAAATGTTAGGATTTCGTCCTTTATTGTTCGAATTCAAGTCTAATACTGCATTTTGTAAATTGTACATTGCTATTTGTGGTCCATCTGTTTTAGGTTGGAGAGCCCAAAAATCGTTACATATCATTTTGGATCCTAACAGTCCTGAACAAGTTCTGGTTGCTGGTGTGAGTGTGGACACTAAAAATAGGTTGTGAGGGAGTTTCCAAATGTGTTTTCAGGTAAGATTGGTAAATTCAAAGGTTTCTCTCATTTTATCAGACTGAAAAGTGATGCTATTCCCAAAATTCATAAAGTTCGGAATATTCCTTTGATTGTCAAGGATGAAGTCAAAAATGAACTACAGAAGTTACAAGACATTGGTATTGTCCAACCCATAGAAGCTGCTGAGTGGATTTCTCCATTGGTTGTTGGGAGACGGGCCAATGGAAAAATTTGTTTATGTGTTGACCTTCGCAATCTAAATCAGAATATTGTTGTTGATCAGTATCCTTTACCCAGGATTGATGAAATGCTGTCATTAACACGGGGTGCGAAGTTCTTTTCTACGCTAGATTTATCCTCAGCGTACCACTAAATTCCTTTGCACCATTCTTGTAGAGATCTAACAGCCTTTGTACCCCTTTTGGCTGTTTTCGTTTTCGAAGAATGCCTTTTGGCTTAGCTTCTGCTGCTGCGGTTTTTCAAAGGTTAATGTCACAACTATTTGAAGAACTGCATGGCGTCATTTTTTTTCAAGATGATATACTTTTCATGGGTAAGAATTCTTCTCAACATGACTCTAGATTGAGGGATGTTTTGAATATTCTTGACGAAAGATGTCTCACTGCGGAAATCTCTAAATGTAAATTTTCTGAAAGTAAAGTGGTGTACTTGGGACATGAAATAGGAGAACATGGTATTAGACCTAAAACTAAGTTAATTAGGGCTATTTTAGATGCTCCATCTCCCAAGTCCAAGGATGATTTAAGAT
Organism: Lissotriton vulgaris; assembly: GCF_964263255.1. Lineage (NCBI taxonomy): Eukaryota > Metazoa > Chordata > Amphibia > Caudata > Salamandridae > Lissotriton > Lissotriton vulgaris. The sequence goes on along the minus strand of NC_141698.1, from coordinate 421,751,633 downwards.
CATTCTTGGGCTTGGCAGAATTTTATTCTACGTTTGTATCTAATTTTTCTGAAAAAACATATCACATGAGGTGTTTGTTAAAGAATAAGGTCTCCTTTGTATGGTCGGAAGAGTGTCAGCAAGCTTTTGATCTCATTAAAAAAGCTGTTTGTAGTGCTCCAAATCTTCAAGGTTTTGACCCTGCTGCCACCACATTTATAACCACAGATACTAGTTCAAAGGGATTGGGTGCAGTTTTAAGCCAAGTTTCTGAGTACAGTCATGAAGTTATAATCGCATTTGCTTCTAGATCATTGACTCCCACGGAAGAAAAATATTCTGTGATTGAGCGAGAAACTTTAGCTGTTGTGTGGGCATTGGAGCATTTCTGAAAATTTGTGTGGGGGAAATTTTTCTATGTCAGATCTGATCACAAACCACTTACTAAGCTGTTAACTACTGATGGTCTTTTTAAAGCTACTGCTCGTATAGCTAGATTGTCCATGCGCTTACAAGATTTCATTTTTGAAGTTAGATATGTTCCTGGAGCAAAGAACGTAATTGCAGATTTTTTTAAGTAGATCTTCCTTACCTATTTTCGAAGCTGATAGGAATTCTTGGAATGATTTTTCAACTGCTAGTGTAGTTTCTAATGATAACGTTTTTGACTCCATTTCTCTAAAACAGTGGATTAAAGCTGATTCTGAAGACAGTGTTTTAGGTACTGTAAAGTCTAAAGTTGTGTCTGGTTGGTGTGATTTTTCTAAAAAGGAGTTAAATGATACCTTGAGAGGTTTTTGGGAAGTCAGAGATGAACTGTCTGTTTGCTATCATTTCCTTTGCAGAGGTGATAAAATAATTCCTCAGGAGTCTTTAAGAGACAGTATTGTTCTGTTGTCCCATGAAGGTCATCCAGGCATTTCTCGTACTAAATCTAGAGTGAGAGACCAGTATTGGTGGCCTGGCATGGATGGTAAAATTGAGAAATTTGTTAGAGAGTGTGTCAGTTGTGAAACTTCTGACAAATCTAAGAAAACTTTTAATCCACCATTGGGGGAAGTAACTTCTAATCTTCCTTGGGAGGATTTATCAATGGATGTTATGGGTCCTATTTCATGGTTTGATCAAACAGTTAAATGTATTGTGGTGTTGGTAGACCTGTTTTCTCGGTGGTTTGAAATAGAAGTTGTTGATAAAGTCAATGCTGTTTGTGTCATTGGATTTTTAGAAAGGATTTTTGTTCAAGAAGGTTATCCTGCATCCATCCTTACAGACAATGGTTCACAGTTTAAATCTAAAGATATGCAGTTGTTTTTTGTTTCTAAAGGTATTAAACATAAATTGTCTCCATTGTATCATCCTTCTTGCAATGGTGTTGTGGAGAGACTCAACCGGATTATTAAAAGTACTTTACAGCTATGTGTTAAATCTAAACTTGAATGGAAGAGTGAGTTTTTGAAAATGCTTTGGGCTTATCGTGTGACACCTCATCCCTCATTAGGTATGAGTCCATTTTCGCTTATGAGATGTAGAAAACCACTTTCTAAAACTAATCCTGGCTGGATGAAGAAGAATGAAATGTGTTTCTATGATGTTGATGAAATAAAATCTAATTTGGTTGCATCTCAAACCAAAAATAGAATTTATTATAATACCAAACATGGTTCTAGACCTGTTCAGTTGCAAGTTGGGCAATGGGTTTCTGTTAAAAATCCGAGAAAGGTTTGTAAAGGTCAGAGCAAATTTAGCTCTCCAAAGAAAATTGTTAAAGTTCATCAGAATTCTGTTACTTTGGAAAATGGTGAAAAATGGCATCTTAGTCGCTTAGCTCCAGCACAACCTTTGTCAGTCAATCATCCTACTGAGTGTAAGAACTTTTCTCGAGGACATTTTTGGTGCTTTGACAAGCAAGCAAATGATGAAAGCGATTTGAACAATTTTGAAAATCTTTTTGCTCAAGATGTACCATCTAGCTCGTTGGAATTTTTTTTTATTGTTGAAGATGGTCATATCAATGACAATGATACTTGTGAAATTCAGAAATCTTCTTTTAGTAGAACTGTTAAAAACATTTGAAATTTAAAGAAATTATAGTGTATAAGTAGTTTTTTTTCTCTTTTTTTTTTTTTTTTAAAAGGGAAGATATGTAGTATATGTTTTATTACTGAACCTTATATTGTATTGTATGTGTGTTTCCCTTTAACCACATTTGTTGTGCTCTTTTGAATATTAAGTTCTATGTTCTAGCATGTTGGAATGTACTCTACATTCAGTTCTGCCTGTCAGCTGATGTACTAGGACGTGCTCTTCGTATGGAATAAACATCTTCTTCATACTACTGGATTTACCATTTATTTCCATTTCCAATTTACTACAGTCGCCCACCTTTTGCGCTACAGTGCACTCAGCCACAAGGGCTAAATTCCCAGCTGCTTGCTGGCCACCCTCAAGATCATCAATAATCAGCTGGATCTTTTCTGGAAAGAATCTAGCTAGGTTCTCACAGAGTTCTTGTGAGGGAGCAATTACATTCCTAGAGCAGTCAGGACTGGTAAGACTATTCAAAATATTAAAAATGCTTCTAGAGCTATTAGAGGCATTGCAAATTACGGAGGAGAAATAGTTGGCTTTAATCCTTCTAATATCGTTCTTATACTCCACAATTTTTATTTTCCACAGCATCCTGTCTGTCTCCTTATAGCCTCGCCTCCATCTCCTCTCAGTCTCTTTACACATTAATTTAAGATCTATTAATGTGGTGTTAAACCAAGGGGTAGAATTTCTGCCTTTACACCCGTGATTTTTCAGAGGGGCGCAGGAGTCCAGCGTCAAGGTGATCTTTTGACATAGTGGGCGTAATTCTCCGCAACTTGCATGTCAGAAGAGAAACAATCCCCGACCTTGAACACAGGGCCAGAGCTCCTCAAACGTGACAGAGCCTTCCAATCTCTGCTAGTGTATTCAGTCAAAGGGTGTGAGACCTGAGTCAATGGGGTCTTAAGCTCAACAAAGAATGTTATCAAGGAATGATCCGTCCAATCGATCGGCAAAATTTCACCAATATGAAGAAGGTGTGGTTTGGAGAAGATAAGGTCCAGGAGATGCCCAGCCTTATGAGTGGCCTTAGAGACCTGCTGGAGGAGGCCCAGACCTTCACACAACTGAAGTAAATTGTGGAGACCAGAGTCAAGAGAACCAAAAATTACTGATTTATGGTGAGTTGCTGCCATATTAGTGAGGGTATTTAACAATGATTGTTGCTGCTGAGTACTAAAAGCCGCAGGAGGTCTATAACAGATGATCCCTGTGCAAACAAGACCAGAATCATTTTTTATGGTCAAGCCCAACAGTTCCAAACCATTAACCGCATCCATGTCAATGGTCCCGTTCTTCCAGGTATCTTTAAAGATAACTCCAACTCCACCCCACCCCTCCCATTTAATCTGGGTTGGTGGTGGATCTTATAACCTGGCGGACAAGCCCAACCAATATCAACCTCACAATCAGGGCAGGTCCAAGTTTCTGTTGCAAACAGAACATCAAGCTCATGTGATTGCAGCAACAGCTGGATTTCCGCACTGTGCTTTCACAGGGACCTCACGTTGAGGAGCCCGCATGCTAGCAAACTTTTGTTAAGAAAATCTCCAAGGGGGGATGCCGATTCAAGGAGCCTAAAAGTCCCCTTATCAGCGTGGGACTCACCTAGATGGAGGAGAGACTCTCTGGAGTATCTAATGAGGCCAGATTCCCGACTAAGGTCCCCCCCCGAAGCCCAAACGGGCAGCATGGCTGGCGCTGATCGCTTCCTTGGTGCGGACAGGTGCAGATGGGCTTGACTTTGGCGCGCCCATGGCACGTCGCTGCGTGCTCGCACCACTGGTAATTTATGGAGCCCTGCGCGAGTGTCCGGAGCACTAGAGCGTCAACCAACTCACCCCCAATATGGCGGGTCCGCTTGCACGGACGGACCCCGCCGACCCTGTGTTGGGAGAGAATCGAGAAGGAGCTGATTCAGCGCTCCAGTCCCTGGCAAGTCAATGCAGGTGATCAAGTTTAAAACACAGGTCAGTGCAAATAGGAAATTTTTAAAATGAATGAATTACCAGCAATTAAAAGAGCAGACCGCAAAATACAGGGTGTGTGACCGTGCTGGCAGATCCGTGCCGAGCCCACACTACCACCCTTGAGCCAACAATCAGGATGTTAAAGCTTTCATTAAAACTCCTTTGGTAGGAAAATACTCCAAAGAAGGCGCGCTATTATTAGCATTTTGAACAGCGTGCTTCCAGAAAGAGACATTGTCCTTCACAGCCCTCCCACGGCTTAGGAATGGTGCACATCTCGTTACCGCGGCTCGGGCAGCCACGTCTCATTGTGTTTATCCAAACGCCCTCGTGCTAGAGAATGCACTCAACGCTGTTCTGCTCATCAGGGACTTTTCACCTCATTGCAGCTCGCCACCTTCTCGTCCATAAATGTCCATGCTCGATGCGTTTCGAGGCACCTCGCCTCTTAGTCATGAGCCAGCATACAGAGGCAAATTATTACATTTTATGGTGGGCCCAGAGGGGCCCCCCAGCCCCGGGGACTGCTACCCCTGGGGGTACAAAATAAATTGTTGGGTGGGGCTCGAAGGTCCTTCCCAGTAAAATTTGTGAGTGGGGGGCTCAACGGCCCTCCCAAGCCCCAGGGACCACCACCCCGGGCCTTTCTGTATGTGGAAGGGGGGGCTGCGTGGCCCCATCCTGGAGCCCTCAAGGGCCCTGTGGACCGACAGTGGGGGCATTGGGGCTCCCCCCACTGTTTATACAATCCCAGGGGGATGGGGTTTCTGGAAATAATCGAAATTAGTGAAAGGGGCTATTTTTTTTTACAGTAAAAATTAGGAGTCCTGCACTCAGCGCAGCACTCAGTGCGGCCCCCTGGTGTGCACACGTTGGATGCACGATTACTAACGTGTAGGGTGCGCGACTCCAATGCGTTTTGGAGCACGACTTCTACGTGTTTGGTGCATGACTTCAAAGTGTTGTGTGTGCGACTCCAAGCAAAAAAAGTCATATTTTTTAAATATACATCAAGCTTATGTGTTTATATCTTGGGTGGCTCTAAAATGAGCTCTTGTGTTAATTGAGAGATTTGGTACCTACAAGTAAGTACCTATGCAGAGTCTAAAGTTGATGAGGAAGACTCTGTTACCCTCATCTGTAAAATGTACACCATCTCTCCTATAGATGCCATCCATATTGAAACGCAGATTGCTGTGGTAAATGGACCCCATTCTATAATCTCGGAGAAAAGCAGAAACAGATTTATTGACATGTTTCCTAGGTTTCTCAATCTATGGACAAAATTGATTGGACCAGTTCCATTTCTGCCTTTGGCATATGTTAGAATAGACAAAGGCAGTTTGGAGGAAAAGTGACATCAGTTCTCCAAAGGTGTCCTTCATAAGCATTTCCAGACCTACCCCAGTCAAAGTGCCTAGGTCATTGCCACCACAGTGCACAATTATGAGGTCAGGGTATTGGAGATGTAAAAAGGATTTATCCAATGGCATTAATTGGTGCCACTTTAACCCTCTCTGTCCAATCCATTTAATGTCTACATTTGGCAAACCTAGGTCTTTGTCCATGCCTTTATTTTCCGCATACCTTTGGCTCCCAAAAATACAGCTGTGTCCCACAATCCACATTCTAAGCATCTTGAAAGGAGGTCTGGATGCACTCAGATGGTCTCCGTAAATGAAATGGCAGTTTAAAAACTTAGGGGCATTTTACCAAGCAATAACGATAATTATCGCTATTGCTTGGTTAGAGACAAAAATTTATCGCCGACCTGCGGCGATTTTTATCGCAGATAAACCCTGGTATTACCAAGGTTTATCGCAAATGCGATAGAAATCGGCCGCAATGCATGAATATAACTGAAAAGTCAGCGATATTCATGCATTACCGAGCTAATGCTCTTAGCCATGTTATCCACCTCCCATTGGATAACATGGCTAGGAACTGCTCAGAGCAGGCGTTAGCTTTTGGAGATATTCGCGCTTAGCGCGAATATCTCCAAAAGTTGGTAATAGGAGATAGCGATGTTAGCGACTGTTTCCAGTCGCTAACATCTTGGCACGCCCACTTTGCATGTCATTAGTGATAGATTTCTCTGACATGCAAAGTGGGGCCCAAGATGGTCGCTATCTCCTACTAGCTGTCGCTAACTGGTGTTAGCGACAGCTAGGTAATAGGGAGATAATTTTATCTCCGCTTTCTTGGCTTTTAAAGCCAAAAAAGCAGAGATAAACCCCCTTGATAATATGCCCCTTAGATTTTTCTAAAATGGTGGATCAGATACAGTTTTGAAAAAAGAAGAGAAAGGATTGGTTGTTTGAGAAAATCCTAGATTGGAAATTAGGGTGCATGTTTCTGTTTTTTAAAAGCATGTTTCTTATTGGTTAACAAAAACTGTTTGAAAGGAACATTACATAGGATAAGCTAATGCATTGAAAAGTCAACCAGACTTGCTGTTTGGATTACCAACATTGTGTGCTGAACTTGTGACCTGTGTGCAGAGTTGAGTGTTCCATGAACTGTTACTATGGTAACAGGCAGAAGCCAGATTGGGGGTAGGGTGAAACCTATGTCATTTGGAAAGGGTTGAAATGTGTAACCAATAGAAATTGCTTATGAATTAATGTGGGAAGCAATGTGATTTAATATTTACATGTATATGTGTGCAGAATGAGAGGGAAAGTTTGCCATTCTTTGGTTTTCATGAAGGCCATATAATACAGAGATTCAGTATAAGAACATCTGGTGTGTGATTGATATATTCTTAATCTACAAATCAATTTGAAAGGTGAGCTAATATTTTGTGAGGGGATGTATGTGGTGCATTTTATTTTTAATAAGAGTAATGTGTTTCTCCAGTGAAAGTGTAGGGAGTACTTTTTGTTGTCTAGAATGACATTGTGAGCCTGTGTGCATTTGGAAATCATTGTGACAGAAGAATGTGGGTAGTTCATGTGCTGGCAGGGACATTAGTGCTTTAAAATCTATCCTGTTCTCACGTTTTGGTAGAATTAGAAACCAGTCATTGTTTATGTTTTTGCAAAATAAGTCGGGCTTCCATACTAAAATGCAGTGCTAAAATATGTGGATTTTGTGCAGTCACCTCACCTTTTCCAGAGTACTAAATGTTTTTTGGTAAAATGCAAGGGATAGTGTTGCTTGTCTAGAATCCTACAGTGAGTCTGTGTGCATATAAGAACTATTCTGAGAGAAGCATTTGGGTATTTGATGTGTTTGCAGACTCATAACTTCTTAAAAACCTATCCTGTTGTCATATTCTGTTAGAATTAGAAACCATTATTTGCTTATGTATTTGTAAAATGAGTTAGGCTTCTACACTAAAGTGCAGTGCTAAAATATGTGGAATGTGTGCAGTCACCTTACCCCTTCCAGGTAGTAAATATGTTTTGGTAAAATGCAAGGGATAGTGTTGTTTGTCTAGAATCACACTGTGAGTCTTTGAACATATAGGAACTATTGTGAGAGAAGAATTTGGGTATTTCATGTGTTTGCACACACATAACTGCTTAAAAACCTATCCTGTTCTCACGTGTTGGTAGAATTACAAACCAGTTAACTCTAAGCACCTTCACACTTGTGTTTCAGGCCTACAATTCTCTAGTCAGTATCCATACACTCCAGCAAACATCCTGTTACTGCTTTTGCAATCCCATAGTGACTCTTTCAGTACCATGTAGTAATCCATTTACAAACGTAAAAATGCATCCATTATGAATTCACTGAGTGCCTCTCCTTATAGTATTGCAATCCTTCAGTCAGTATACATGTACTCATGCAGTGAGGCAGGCTTTAGGGCACAGAGTGGTTCAAACTCCTATGCACTATGCATGTTGTGGTCTAACCACCTTCACACTTGTGTTTCAGGACTACATTTCCCCAGTCAGTATCCATACACTTCAGCAAACACTCTGTGACTGCTGTTGCAATCCTATGGTGATCCTTTCAGCAGCATGTACTAATCCATTCACTGAAGTAAAACTCTACCAATAATAAATTCCCCCAGTGTCTCTCCTGATACTAATGTAATCATTCAGTCAGTATCCATGAACTCATACAGCGAGTCAGGCTTTAGGACATGGACTGCTTTAAACTCCTATGAACTACGCATGTAGTGCTCTAACCACCTTTACACTTGTGTTTCAGTCTTACAATTCTCTAGTCAGTATTCATACAGTCCAGAAAACACTCTATCACTACTGTTGCTATCCTATAGTGACTGGGGTATTGTAGGCCTGAAACACAAGTGAAATTATGTGCTTACCTCCTGTCACTCTCATGCAATTTTTCAAACAATTACCTAGCAATATGTTGTTCTTGTAACAGTCTGCCATTACCTAAGCACTTATGTGGGAAATGTAGAAGGATCCTGTCCTAATAATATGTCACTTTTTGTAACATAGTTATAGCGCAAGACACTCTTTCATATTTACGAAGAGAGGAAATATGATATGTAAATATGATGTCATCATACACACCACTTTGCGTTGAAAGGGCGTTCTATAGGTGTTGCTGTGCGTGTTTGCACAGAGCACTCAAAGAACAAGACACATCTCCAGATTTATCATAAATCATAAATCTGGACATGTGTGTGAATGCTGCACCTGTTGGTGTAGCAAGGCACAACAAGGAGAATTGTTTATATTTCTCCTCATTTTTTCTCTTTTAATATAAGCTACAATGCATAGCATACATCGAAAGAGAAAAATGCTTTCAGTGATTGTTTTTGTGCAGGACGTTTTGTCTTCCTGCACAAAAACAAACTCCACACGACACAGATATCCAGACTTGCAACATATTTATGTACATATGTTGCATGCCTGTGCTTCGGAAGTACCACAGAACAGTAGAGCAAAAGAGCTTACAGTGTCATGCTGCAGCACTTCCTTATAATTCTGCACTTATACATTGACCATACACCACAAATGCATTATTTCAGTCAATTATCCAGTACGCATACATTCCACCAAACTTTCCCACACTATCATACAAATATAGCTCTTTTTTTAAGCAGAGAAGTTAGTTCTGAAAAGAATTTTAAAAGAATTTTTTTTGTGTTTTTCTAACAATTTTTTGATTTTATTTTATTTTTTTTAAAGATAAAATAGAGAACTGAAGCAACAAAACAATGAACCTCTGTGGACAAAACAAAACAAAAATCTAGCACCGATGATTTTCTAAAGCCTGGCAAAAAAAGTCCACAGACTGCTCTCCATAGCACAGCAGCCTATTACACTTAATGCAGTGTATTTTTGCATTGGCCAATTGTGGACGTATGTCCAGATGTTGACTCGATGGAGAAGTCCCCAAAGTGCTGGTTACTGCTGGCGCTTGTGGTGGATTTTCTCTGTGTCTTCGGCACTCCTCGCTTGAGATAGATTGACGGGATGTACTTTTTAAATGTTACGCATGCTTGCGGTCCCGCAAGAATACTTTTTATTTGGATCTCCACATGAGAGTACGACATTGCATGTTTTACACGTCACCTTGGTAGCGTTCACTTTTTTTAGTCTTGCAGAAAATGTAAAACATTTCCATACAAGGGAGCTGTATCTTTCAGGACGTGCAGGCTCCGGTACAAACTCTTTATTGTTGGATTGTTCAGAATCCAATGATTCTTACTGTCCAGTAGCCATTGTTCTTTAATAAGAATGGAAATCAGGTCTGCAAACAGCAAAAAATTAGGTTCTTCCTAGTAGAGTTGTTGCTCCAAAGAAGGTCTAAGAAGAATGATTGAAATGGGTGGGGTCCTTCAATAGTTAGAATAGGAAGTGTTATGAACCAATAAAATCTCTTTTTTTCAGGTCACATGGGGTCCACGTAGGGTGCGCGCAAGCAGCTCGCACCCAGCGCAACTTCGCGAAATTGCAAAGTAATGTAACTTTATTAAAAGTAAAAGAATATTACTTTTTATCATTAGGTCAGATAATGTCTCACCTTAATATTTATATGGGTTTCAGACATGTTATAGTTAGGAATTAGCATTTAAAAAACCATAGAAATTCACTGAAAAAAACCATAGGTTTTAGGGGTGTTATAGTTAGCTGGACATTTCACTTGTACAAAACCATTGAAATTCCTCCATTATAGTTAGTTGAACTAATTATAACTCGCACACCCGCAATCCACTGCTGATGATGTCACATATTACATCATTCTTGACATGGTCAGTGACATCACTGATGACATCACTGTTGACATCTCAAATGACATCACTGATGACATGACTGATGACATCATCCACGTGACAATCTGATATACCTCATCATACACTAGTATAACTTTTCATCACTCACTTTAAAATTAAAACTACAATTTTTTAAACCATTGACATACGAACACAAGTTTCTAAAAACACACTCAGTGACTTGCACATCTACACACACATCTAAACACTTACCTATACATTCACTCATACATTATGACAAAGATCAATAGAACAATATTAAATATACTTATATACCTATATCAACATTACACAGCAGCAGCTATCCTACTCACTTATGTACTCATCTTACTCACTTATGCAAATAATTGATCATACTTACATTTACTCATCTACACACTTATAGAAACATAACTTTATTTATTGCTATAGAAAGTAACTCATACTTAGCATGTTATAAAATCATTATACAAGTATACAGTTTTCCATACAGGTATTCAGAAAACCACTGATACTTATATATACTTATTTATATACACCAACTATCACATTCAGTGCCTTTGATATTTCAATGTTGTTGGATATGTATCATTGAAAAATATATTTACTCATCAACTGTAAGAAGGAGGAAAGCGGGGCAGGCCAGAAGTGGACTGTGGCAGTGCCATTTCAATCCTACCCGGAAGCAGGCAGCAGTCTAGGAGTCGAGTAATGAAGGCGCAGGACACATAAAGGATTCAGAGAAGACTCTGAGGGTGTGTGGTATCGGGAGGAGATCGTGCACCCTGGAGAGGACGAGAGCAGAGAGGAAGACAGCGGAACTAGGACGGAGGAGGTCGAGAGTGGAGAGGAGGACAGTGGAACAAGGATGGAGGAGGTCGAGAACGGAGAGGAGGACGGCAGAACAAGGACAGAGGAGGCGAGGCAGAGCGAGGAAAGCATTATCCTAAAGGCGACCAATCCCAGTGGCTTGAAGGGCTGAGAAGACGCCCCGGGTCCCAACGCCACGGTCCAAGGGATGGGCCGTGGCTTAGGGCAAATAGGGAGGCAGGGCACGTGAGTGGTGTTAGCACTGCATAAAGCTTCTCCCAACAAAACTCCTTCCGCACTATATTTCCGGTGATGGTAGCACACCCAGAACCAACAAGTATCGGTACGGACCCCACTCTATTTTGTTTACTTTCCTCCCTTTCCCCACCTGACGAGCACCTTTGCCGAAGACCAAGAGCACGGAAATAGAAGATTCCTCTAAGTCGAGAAAAGCTCAGAGCAGAAAGCATCTGGTTCCTGACTGATTACAATATTTTTTGTTTTGTTTTGTTGCTTTGACCCGAGCCACATTTGGAGAGACAAACTCTTGAAAAATGACCACTACCCTATCTAAAGGAAGATACAATAAAAATAATGGTTGTGCACTCCTAAACCTCACATTTTGTGGTACAATATTCCCTTTGACACCCCCACATCCTACATCAACACACCCATAAAGAGATTCACTCACCCAAACAACTGTTTCCACATGCAGTCTTAACATCATATACCTACTAAATCAACTATTTACACATCTTTGGACAGTCATACACCTCCCACCCAACCACATACACATTCACTCTACCCTACAAATACTCACTTAACTAATTAAAAACGAATATAGAGTTTCACATAGGTACTAACCAACTTATGCAGTAGTTTACTCAACAAGAGACAGCGTGATACAGATATTCATACAGTTTAACCACTATCTCATGTATTTAGTGAGACACTTTAAATTAGACAGTTACACAGTCAAACACAGTGCTACTAAATCCTCCATCCAGACACTTATACATCCACTCACTCTTCAATACAGATTCCTGTATATATAATACATATTTAAATAACGAACCAAACCATGTTCCCTGGATGATGTCATCAGTGATGTTATCAGTGATGTCATTTGAGATGTCATCAGTGATGCCATCAGTGATGTCACTGACCATGTTATGAATGATGTAATATGTGACATCATCAGCAGTGGGTTGCGGTCGCGCAAGTAATAGTTAGTACAACTAACTATAACTGAGGAATTTCAATGGTTTTGCACGAGTGAAATGTTCAACTAACTATAAAGTTCCTGAAACCTATGTTTTTTCAGTGAATATATATATATATATATATATATATATATATATATATACAATTCAACGTCCTGTTCCGCTGCCTCAAATCAGGACCAAGATCCTATCTGCCACACCGGATGACACAGGTACAAACCACTCCACAGCGCAAAGATGAAATTCTCTCAAGTTTATTCACACGATTTCGCCAGCATGACGCGTTTCGGTCACTCCACGGTGACCTTGATCACATGACGAACAAAACCAATGAAAATGTATATATAGGGTTTACCAATCAAGAAAAGGGGCGGGAGAGTTAATGGAAACTGAAAAAATCTCTACATGCACAACTTCCTGTCATGGAAAACAGACAAAGAAATGGATTTGAAATTACCTGACTATTTACAATCCATATACTAATTACACTATTCACACGCACACACTATAGAAAAAAACATCAATTCATTGTATCATTGTTACTATACATTATGTACATGTGAATCCATCGAGATTGCTGTTTTCATATATTTACAAACTTAATGCCCTATTCCATTACATATATTTGCAAAATCAAAAGGATGGTGTGCCATTATATTTCTTATTCAATATATATATATATATAAATCCCCCCTCTCACTCCCGAGTTGATTGGTATTTGAACCCCTAACGTGACCACCTAGTGTGCAAAAAACGGGGGGGGGGAAAGGACAAACCCATAACCCAAAATTCAAAAAAGGGATCAAAATAAGTGAATTCATTTGTGATTAGTATTAAAGTTTTAACACACTGGTCAAAAGTATGAAAATTGGGAGATACTCATGCTTAACCATGTTGCGCCAATTAGGAGGTTTGCATGTGCAAGAGTAAATACACCTACTCAACCTGCTTCCCAACCTTAAATGAACCGTGACAAAAGTACTGGCAAATTGGATACCCCATACAGATAAACACCTAAGTGTATATACAATCTCAACTATAAGAGATAACATTCCGACATAGTGCCTTAAGGGTATCAAAACGTAACAGTTTGGACATTGCTTGACAGCTGGTAAACACAGAATTGAAGATGGAATACAACAAGATGTCCAAATTATAATCAATGATGTGTTAAACAGAAGATATTCACACACAAAAGAGAGGGGAACTGATTTAACACATACTGGTGAAAGCCTCAGACAGCACTGCAATAATAAGATGGAATTCTTAATATAGATGCAGGTATGATGGTACAATATGGACTGTCCACACTTCTTACAAGTCCAATAACTCTAAGAAGGCTATCCCAAAATTTAAGGATGCTAGATAGTGGCCACCCAGGGGAGCTAAATAGTGCACCTAACATAGTCAGCAAGCTGAATCAATGGAAATGATGTTATAAAAAGCAATGAAGGTCCTCCCCAGTATTAAGGCCATTTGGGATCCTCGTGTCCAATAGTAAAATGTACTTGCTTTCTAATTGTCTGAGGGATTTCTCCCTGTTACCCCCTCTGATGCTCTTAGGGACTCCATCAATGATATAGTAGCTAAGGTGATTCACATTTTTCTGATGTACTAGGCCAAAGTGCCGAGCCACAGGGTATTTCTCATCTGCGTTTATTATGGCCCTGAGATGCTGGAGTATTCTATTGAAGGCTTGTAATTTTGTGCTCCCAACGTACCTGAGCCCGCAGGTACATTGGAGCACATAAACCACGAACTCAGACCGGCATGTATAGTGCCCCTTAATGGCAATAGGGGAAGTCTCGAAAGCAGTTTTGTATTCCTTAGTGGAAACTCCAAACTTGCAGGCCCTACATGATATACAACGATAGAAACCCGACTTCTCAAATAGACCCTCCTTTTTGGGGATAACCTCTGGGCTCGATCTTACCAGGGCATCCCGCATAGAGGGTGCCCTCCTGAATGTTAAAGTTGGCTCATCAGGTAACAAGGGTGCTATTGTGATGTCAGTTTTTAATAGTGGCCAGTGCTTTCTGAGAATGCCTCTCAATTTTTTCTCCTCGCTATTATAAGTGGTGATCAATCCCAATCTTTCAGGGACATCAGATGATTCTTCCTGTCTGGTTCTAGCAGCAGTAGTTGTTCCCAAGTAAACTGCTCGGTTTAACTCATTAGCCTTGGACATTATATATATATATTGCAGTACTCTATCCTTCGAGAATCCAGTAACAAAACCACGGACTCAGGTAGACAACGCGGACCCAATTTCTTCGTGCGTTTCATTTATTTAAAGTTTTCCGCCCTGCATCAGTACGCCGCCATGACGCGTTTCGGTCCGACCTGGACCTTGATCACATGACGCGTTACTCATGGACCGGTGCCAAATTTAAAGTGCAAGGTAACAAAAAATTCTGAACAGCTGTGACATTACATTAATAGAACTATGTAATGAACTATGTAATGCACCATACAAAGATCAGACTGCAAAGCGATTACATAAGAGCTCCAGTGGAATGTACAGATTAAAATCAACATATATAGAATTCATAAATGTACATCTTCAAATATACAAAAATATATACATCTCTATAAAAATATATATATCTCTCATTAAATAAATAAAGACATTTTATATATAGCTCCTTAATAAATTTTACGGAGCTTCAACCACATAATTTCCTATGTAGGGTGACCACTGGTCACACATAATACGTGTGTACAAATGCAGTCTGCAATTAGCTGTTTACTTAATACTGTCCAAGTGGGCGAGCACTTAACAACAAGTTGGCAACCTAATCCAAGTGTTAGATGATCGATTATATCAGCTGCCTGAATATCATAGGCGAGAAATGTTGTGATAAACTTAAAAGTGAATCAGTGAACAAATGATAAATCAAAAAATAAATTCCAACCTATAACCACCAATGTGTTCAGTAATAGTGAATTATTAAAAAAGACAATGCTTAGTTACAGTGCATTAAGCGCAGATGTATATATAGAGAAACAAATAGAGGCATCCTATAATAGGAAATGGAGAGTTGTAGCAGTACCTTAGCAGTATACATAATCAAACAATGTTCCAAAACATATAGGCAGTGCAAAGCTATACATATCTTAATGTCTATAGATTCAGGGACGGTGACACTTGATTTATATACACGTATATAAATACTCCGTAGTGTTGAGACCACTTGGAGCTTTGGAATTTAATTCCAAGATGTATTTAGTCTCCAACACCCGTAAGGCACTATTTCTGTTTCCACCCTTGCGAGACGGAGGTATACAGTCGATGGCAAAGTACTGGAGAAGAGTGTTGTCACTGCCATGTTTGGCCTCGAAGTGCCGTGCAACTGGGTATGCTTGATCCTTGTTGTTGATAGCCCGAAGGTGTTGCAGGATCCTCATGTGCACGGGTAACTTAGTACTGCCAATATAGCGTAATGCGCAAGGGCATTCCAACACATAAACAACATATTCAGTTTTACATGTAATGCGTCGTTTGATTTTAACAGGATGGGGCAGGAAAGGAGTATTGTATTCCTTAACAATTTTTGCATGCTTGCAAGCTTTGCATGTAAAAAATTTGAAAAAGCCTTTTTGTTTGGAAAGCCAATTAGATGGGGGCCTGATTTCAGGATTATATTTGTCAAGACAATTTCCCATGGATCTGGCTTTACGAAAAGTTACTTGGGGGGTAGGGTTGTTCTCAAGTAAATCCTTACCAATGACACGGTCCTTCAACAATAAATCCCAATGTCTCCTGAGTATTTATCTATTGGCCGCCTGTTGCTTGTTATAGGTGACAATGACCCTCACCTTTTTACTGGCACCATTAACAGTGATTGGGATTTTAGGGGCTAAAGCACTTTCACGATTTAGAGACTCAGTTTTGTGAATAGCTTTCTCTATAATCGCAGGACTATATCCTCTTAGAAGGAACCGTTCTTTACAACCCTTCTGTGCCAGTTTACATTCCTCCACATCACTACAGATGCGTTTGATCCTCAGCATCTCCCCGTAGGGGATGCTGTTGATCAAGTGCTGGGGATGGTGACTGGAGGCATGAAGTACCGAGTTTCCGGCAGTAGGTTTACGATGTAGTCTAGTAGATATGCTGTTGTTACTTACATATACTTCAACATCTAAGAAGACTACAGAGGTCTTGCTCATGTGAGCAGTAAACTGCAGGTTCAATTGGTTGTCATTTAAGCTGTTAATAAAGTCTCTGGCTACTTCCTCTGACCCCCTCCACAATAGGAAGAGGTCATCGATATACCTCAGCCAAAGAGGGACGTGTGCCCTCAAGGTAGTTTCATGCTCAGTTTTCAGGACCTGCTCCTCCCACCAGCCCATATGTAGGCAGGCGTAGCTGGGGGAGAAGCAGGCCCCCATAGCTACCCCTTTTATCTGCTGGAAGATGGTGTTATCAAATGTGAAATAGTTATATTCCAAGCACATTTTAATCATATCCACCAACATTATTATATATATTACGTAGTTATTACGTAGTTATAGCTAGGCCCTAGTTTCCATAGGAAAAGCATTTTTTGACATGCCAATATCTTTGACGCCGGTTGACGAAACTTCATGAAATCTTCCGAAAAAAGTGTCATAGTAAGTTTTGTTGTGCATTGCAAGTTTTGGGGTGATCCGTTAAGTGGGACCAAGAAAAAGGGGGGTTAAAAAAAGTGTGTTTTCCCACTTTAAATCCTATAGGATGCTACTACCAGAACTGCTGGACAGGATTACACCAAATTTGAATTTATTGTTATTTTGTGCAAATCCATTCAGTAGTTTTTGAGAAATGTAAGACGAAAAAGTTATTGATATCTGTGGTTGTGAAGCCTTTGTGAAAAAAGACAAGCTGGTGCAGGGAAATGCGGGGTTCTCATTGGCTGCCAACACTTCAGCCAGGAAATGCTGACAGCCATCTTGGGACTCGGCTTCACTGAGTCCCCTCCAAAAAAGTGAAAATAAAGAAAAGGTAGCATGCTAGGAATACTCTGACACTCAAATCATGGTCTTGGGTCCCTCAACGACCCCAACACGCACAAAAAGCATTAAAAAACATATTTACCGTGAGGCCATGATGAATTTGTGATAACCACCCGGGTCAAAAACTATAGAAGTGTGGAGGACCCTGTGCGCCCCCCACAGACCCCGGGACCACCTGCTCCTCGGTGCAATTAACATAGAAAAGTGAGGGGGCCACGTGGCCCCCTTGCAGCCCCAGGGACCACCACCCCCCAAGGGCTCAAATAATATAATGGAGGGGGTCTGTTGCCCACATCCTGGGACAGAGCTGTTTGCTATGGCTTAGCAGGAGCTTCCCACTCCCGCCAATCCATAGCAAACTGTGCTCCGCGTTGAGCACGCAACAACATTTTGCTCTTGCTTGCTAAAAGTGGAGCACAATTGCTTTTACACACAGGGATGTGCATTTTAGTAGCTCCCTATGTGTAAAAGCAATGCTGGCTCATGCAGAAGGCGGGTGCCAACAGGAATCACGGGGGCCTTCAGGCTCCCCCTGCAGTCCCCATCTTTGATGAGTGGGTACCTTGGGTGGAACCAGGGCACCCACATTAGAGGCCGGGTCCTGGCAAGAAGTGGGCATCCAAAAAACATGCAGCCAAGACGTTGATGCTGAAAAGAGGCTAGCAGTCATGCTCAACACTGAAGAGCGCACACTTAAAATCATGCAAAAAAAGTCTGTTCAAGGCTGAAATGGCAGCAATCCTTCAAAAGGACTTTGCCTCCTTCCAAAAGATCTGTATCCATTCAAGACTTTTGATGGAAAATGTACATAAAGAAAAAGACTCAGGATAATTGGACCCCCTAATGACTCCAGAGCCAACGGAGAAGGAGGAATAAGAAGTTCTTTGTAAGGAAGAGGACACAGAATCACAAGGCCTGTTCCATGACGCCAGGAGCCCAAACGGCTTTGAAGAACAATGACAGGACCTCAAGGTGGATTTCCTAGAAGAGGGCATGTAGACCTTTCAGTCAAGGCCATCTCCTCCAGACGTCATTGCCGTCTACAACCAAATTGTCAAGAGGGCAGCAAACTGGTATGGGGTCCAGTTGAAGGAAGAAAAGTTGCGGACCTGTTGCAGACAAGCTGCGTCTGGCCCCCAACGAAACAAATTCAGTAACTGCCAAGGCTTCCACGTATTATGAATCAGGGAAGAGAAGCCTTTAAAGAGTCATTAACCTACAGGTAAATGACAACCAGGGTAGAGAAGAAGCATAAACATTCTTTGAAGGATCCTGCTTACATACAGGGCAATGCAGTGGTGGACTCCATCATCGTGGCCGCTGCTAGAAAAAGAGTAAATGCACCAATTACTTCTCTGCCACACCCAGATAAATAAAAAAAATGGAAATGGTTTACCAAAGGTTCGAAGGAGGGGGCAGCCATGTAATGTTGCATCGCAAATTCTAATTCTCTGCTCAAAAGATATGCCCACCCACACTGGGAGGAGATGGCAGAACTAATGAGAACCCTGCCAGAGCAGTACCAGAAGAGGGCAAGCCCCCTCGTGGAGGAGGGATAGAATATTGCAAACATGTGTTTGAAATCAGCAATGAACACTGCTGACACAGCAAGTAGACAACCGGTGTCAGGAACAACATTCAGGAGGTATGCCTGGCTATGGGTTTCAGGTTTCAAGAGTGAAGTCCAGGCCAACATCATTAGCAGCGTTCACGCAGATGTCACAATTCATTGTAGAGAATGACATGCTTTCAGACTTCCAAACAGGATTTTGTCCAGGAAGAGGCACTGAATCTGCCCTCCTTGCCATCTGGGATGACCTAAAGAATACAGTAGACCGCAAAAGGGTTGCTGCACTACTCCTCTTGGACCTCTTGGCTGCCTTAGACATGGTAGACCATGATACTCTGAAACAAAGACTGTATGAAGCCGGCATAGAGAGGACTGCTCTAGACTGGATCGTGTCCTACCTTTGAAACAGAACTAATGTCATCCATACCCCTCCTTTCTTGTCCAAACCGTACTCCGCAAAAGCAGGGGTCCCTCAAGGCTCAATCATCTTGCCCATGCTTTTCAACATCTACATTAAGTAATTACCGGTACTGATCAATCAACTTCACCTCACGTGCTATGACAATGCAAATGACACGCAAATACTCCTTCAACTGGAATGCCCCAAAGACATTGGAAACTCTCCAATTTTCAGTTGTCTCATAGCTTTGGATCAGTGGATGACTTGGAGCCATCTCAAATTGAATGCTTCCAAAATGGAAATACTCATGTGTGGTGATTAGAAACATTATGACCCACTTGCCGCCTGTCCTGATGAACTGGGATCACCGCCTAAAGTATCGAAGGAAGTAAGAAATCTCGGAATGACCATGGACTCCAAGCTATCGACGAATGCCCAAGTGGACAAACTAGCAAGATGAAGCTTTGTCACTATAAAAACGCTGCAACAAATTTTTCACTCATTTGGGATTTGCACACAAGGTCCAAGCTACCATCTACCTTGTTCAGTCCAAACTCAATTACGCCAATAGCCTCTACCACGAATCACCTTTAACGACCATGAAAAGACTACAACGGGTTCAGAACTTGGCTGCCAGACTACTCTTGCATATTAAACCGCAAGACCCTACCTCACCTGCCTTGAAAGCCCTGCATTGGTTACCAGTTGCCAGAAGATCCACTTTCAAGCTGCTTTGTATCACCCACAAAGCTATACATGGAATGGGACCGCTCTTCATCAAGAAAGAAAATCACCAAACACATTCAACAAAGGAACTTCCACTCTTAAGGAGCACCTCGCCTCAAAATCCGAAGATACAAGAAAAAAACGATGGGTAAAACATCCTTCTCTGTTCAAGCAGCCAAACTATGGCACTCTTTACCCCCAACATAAGATCCACAGACAGCCACCTTATCTATAGAAAACTATTCAAGAATTGTCTGTTTCTTCCCCACATAAGCACCATACAAAAACAGAAATTTAGAGCATATCCCTCTGTATATAAGCATTTATTTTCACTATAGATATGTACCTATCTTTGTGTTCTGCTTTGTATACACGTGTAGGATAATTATGTTGTAAAAAAGAATTCAAGTAAAATTAAAAACTTGAAAACGAGTTTATCTGGTGCATCTTTGGTCTACATGTACTTGCTTCCATTGTGCATCTATGTACCTTCCTTGTACTTGGATCTGTGTGTTTGTTACTTTTCTCCTGAAAAAGCGTATCCAATGCACTACCCTATTTCTCATCCTGTATCCCTATCAATATATCTAATCTACATATACTTACCTCTTTAATGCATCTATATATTTTGAAAGTATGGATCTATATATTTATCACTTTCTTTTAAGTTAGCATTTCCAATGCACTACCCTATTTCTCAGCCTATACTTCTCTTAATATATCTTCTAGCCCAACTTTCTGACTCATCTCAAACTTCTTTCTGCTACCCTATTTCCCACCCTATACATCTATCATTATATCCTCTAGATCCACTCTCTCATTTATCCTAAACCCATACCACTACTATGAGCCCCAATACAACCCTTTCTAGACTCTTCCCCACTCTACCCCTCCTTGTATCATCTGACACCACTTTTACTATACCGATCCGCCAAAACAAAGCTTTCTAAACTCTTTCCTCTGACTCTTCCCCTCCACAACCCCTTTTTACTCCTCCAAAATAAATAAATAAATACTTCACTCTTCTATCCCTCCACTATCCTTTTCAATCAAAATACCAGACTAACATGTTTACTTCTCAAAATTCATATTAATATTTAATATTTAATGACGATTGTCTTAATTGTCCTCAATGTGATGTATTTTCTCTTTAATCGTTCCTCTTTTAAAATATTCTATGTATTCTGATCTATTCGGTTTTTATCTGTTACTGTATTTATCATTTTTTCTAATCTGCAAAGCGTTATAGAATTTGCTACTTTATCATATTCTTTCTGTACTGTATTTATGAAATGCTAATAAAAAATGTCAACCCCCCCCAAAAAATACCATACTAACATGTTACCTTCTCAAATTTCATATTCCACTATACTAATTCACCACTAATAATGTATGGGTTCCAGAGTAGTGTGCTGCTCGCCACAGAAAGTGCTTCAACATGCCATCGGGGTAGCAAGCGCTATATAAATACAAACCTCTTTTCCTCTTCTATCTCGCAGTCTACCCTTCTCTATCCAAATAACTAAATAACATATGCACCACTCAAATTACTTGATATTTCACTATACTAATTTTCAACACTAATCGTTTATGGGTTCCGGAGTAGCGTGTTACTCACCAGAAAAGCGCTTCAACACCCATCAGGGGTAACAGGTGCTATATAAATGCAAACTTTTCTTCCCCATCTATCACTCCGCTATCCTTCTCACTGTAAATAACTGACTAATATACACCACTCAAATTCTTTTCATATTTCACCATACTAATTCATCACTAATCCTTTATGGGTTTCCGGAGTAGCATGCTACTTGCCAAAAAAAGTGCTTGAACACTCCAACAGGGGTAACAAGCGCTATATAAATACAAACTTTTTTTCCTCTTCTATCCTTCTGCTATCCTTCCGAATCCAAATAACTGACTAACCTATCCACCTCTTAAATTACTTTCATATTTCACTGTACTAATTCAACACTAATTATTTTATGGGTCCTGGAGTAGCGTGCTACTCGCGAAAAAGCACTTCAATGCCTCGTCAGGGGTAGTAAGCGCTATATAAATGCAATTACAATACAATACAATATCATACACATACACACTCACCCATAGCGCCTCTCACACATGCACTCACTAACCCATATAGCCACTGACTCACCCACTCACTCATACATACAGGCAGTCACACACACCCTCACTCACCCACAAAGACACTCAGACACCCATACAGGTACTCAGACAACCAATCACACACCCATACAGCCACTCATGTACCAACTGACAGACTGATACAGACATTCACACAACCAGCACCTCACCCATACATTCACTGAGACAACCAATCACTCACTTAAACAGTCAGTCATGCACATACTGATTGATCAATACAGGCACTCATACACCCACTGATTCACTAATAAACCTTGGTACATATATTTAACACTCATAAACTTTTTAAAAACACTTACAGTCACTGAATAATGTCATCAGTGATGTCATCAGTAACGTCATTTGAGATGTCATTAGTGATGTCACTGACCATGTCATGAGTGATGTAATAAGTGAGGTCATAAGCAGTGCATTGAGGGGGTGTGAGTTCTAGTTAGCTCAGCTAAATATAACTGCTGAATTTCACCGTTTTGTACAAGTGAAACCTGAGCCTACCTATAACTTCAGGTAACCTTTGTTTCGTTGAGTGAATATCCAAGGTTTTTTTAATTCCATTTTCTAGCTAAAACGTGCCAGTAACCCTTGCTTTTTTCATTGAATATATATAGTCACATATTTACAAGGCTAAGTAAAAAACAGGACAGGCCAGATATAGAAGCAAGACTAAAGGATTACTTCTTACTTTAGTCCTAATTTTATGTCAGGCCTGTCCTGGTTTTTGTTCTCAAAATCTGGTCGCCCTATCATTGGGCAATGCATTGTTTGTCTGAGGATGAACAATAACTTTAATACATGCATCTAAATGAGCATGGGGAACATTGGCATCTCCTGCTGACGGCGGATCATCAGCAGCAAACTGTACAATGGGATTTCACCTACATGGGCATAGAGTCTAGAGACTCATTATTCAGAGTAAAAAGAACTAGAAACAGCATGTCATACAGAGAGAAATGTGGGGAGAAAGGGATCACTTGTGGGGGATTCAGGAGGGGCATGTGTCACCTATTACATATCTAACAACAAGTTTGCGATACATTGAACTATATGTCCACAGACAGGTAGTTGGTGGGTATTTATATGCCCCTGCTTTCAAAGGTCACCAGCCACCACTGCTGCACAATCACTTAATCGTGCATAACATTGCAGAGACGCTTGTTCAAAGCTAAGCTTGTCACTCTTCACATTTGTGCCATAACTGAATTGCAGAGAAAAAGGAGGGGTTTGGCCCTGTAGGGAAGAGGGTAGGTAGGGCCTATTAATGCCAAAAAGAAGGGGATTTACCTATGCCTCTGTGTGCATGATTACAACACTTAATGTTCATCAAAGAGAAAACCACACTAGTTAGTTAACTCAGACATGTGATTTATGTCAATTACTTTTGAAATTTATGTATTATCGGTTACTTACGACAAGAAAGAATACATAATCAACTTCACATTGAACACAACAAAATTTTTGCAAGGGAAAAAGCAAGAAAAACAAACATGTGAACAACTATTGTGAAAATTAAAGTGACCATATCAACATAATGTGCAAATACATTGTACACAGTGATGTGCAATTATCTCAAGAACAGTAAAAAACAAACTTTCATCAAGTCAAATCAAGAATGAAAATTGGGGGGGTACGTCTTGTTCAATACCAGCCCGACTTCCTGTAACAATATTTACTGTGATAATTAAGTTGTGTGAGTACAGGAAATGGAAAACCAAACATCAATTAGGACATGCCATCAATTTTGGGCAAACAAAAATGCCTTAATGCCGACGCGTTTCGAATCCAAATGTAAGGATCATCGGATTCTCATCAGGGCGTGAAATTTATCCGCAGATACTGTTTAGAGAGAGAGAAAGGGAATTTGATTTAGAGAGTTGAAAACTTAACAAAAAAGGGGCTTTTTCCAGTTGATGCATCTAACGATGCAGCATACCTTGAGCGACCAATGAATTGTGGTCGTTTTAGTCTTTTATGAAAAGGTCATCATATACCGTGGATGTCAACCTGCAACGAAGTGACATTGGCAAGGTAAGTATTTGTGTTATGATTGTGGGCTGGCACTACTACATGAATACAGTTCTGTGGCCGAGAAATTTACCTCTATAGCTGATGCAGCCGCTCAGAAATCGAGGCAGGAAAGAGTGCAATTTCAGTTCCTATGTTCTGTCCCTTTAAAACAATCTACAAACAAAGGGGATTGTCTGGTATTAGCGAGAACGGGCTGTAATATTTGAACCCCAGAAGAAAGTTAAATATCATAGATCGCTTACTTTTGTCCATAAGTTTAGCGCACTCTTTCCTGCCTCGATTTCTGAGCGGCTGCATCAGCTATAGAGGTAAATTTCTCGGCCACAGAACTGTATTCATCTAGTAGTGCCAGCCCACAATCATAACACAAATACTTACCTTGCCAATGTCACTTCGTTGCAGGTTGACATCCACGGTATATGATGACCTTTTCATAAAAGACTAAAATGACCACAATTCATTGGTCGCTTAAGGTATGCTGCATCGTTAGATGCATCAACTGGAAAAAGCCCCTTTTTTGTTAAGTTTTCAACTCTCTAAATCAAATTCCCTTTCTCTCTCTCTAAACAGTATCTGCGGATAAATTTCATGCCCTGATGAGAATCCGATGATCCTTACATTTGGATTCGAAACGCGTCGGCATTAAGGCATTTTTGTTTGCCCAAAATTGATGGCATGTCCTAATTGATGTTTGGTTTTCCATTTCCTGTACTCACACAACTTAATTATCACAGTAAATATTGTTACAGGAAGTCGGGCTGGTATTGAACAAGACGTACCCCCCCAATTTTCATTCTTGATTTGACTTGATGAAAGTTTTATTTTTTACTGTTCTTGAGATAATTGCACATCACTGTGTACAATGTATTTGCACATTATGTTGATATGGTCACTTTAATTTTCACAATAGTTGTTCACATGTTTGTTTTTCTTGCTTTTTCCCTTGCAAAAATTTTGTTGTGTTCAATGTGAAGTTGATTATGTATTCTTTCTTGTCGTAAGTAACCGATAATACATAAATTTCAAAAGTAATTGACATAAATCACGTGTCTGAGTTAACTAACTAGTGTGGTTTTCTCTTTGATGAACATTAAGTGTTGTAATCATGCACACAGAGGCATAACTGAATTGCAGCGCTTGTGAGAAAAGCAATACTAATTTGCATAGTGAACATCCAATCAACACCTTTTCACTTCTTTCAGTTAATATTAATAATAAAAATATGTTACAACCTGAAACTGAATTTGTGACTTACACACATAATTACCAAAAACACTGACACAATCATACCCAAATAAAACCGATTCCTAAATCTAAACTAAAGAAAATGACTAATGAAAAGACCTTTGCAGGACAACTGGAGAATACTCAGAGCTCAGCGAAGTGCTTTAGGGGCACACGCATCATTGTTTTTTGTGGTCGCAAAGGGGTAGATTTGCAGAATCTGCCCCTTTGCGACCACAATTTTTGCATTTGGGTGCATCATCCCAAACGCAAAAATCGTTATTTAAGTAACCGCAAAATTTGCGATTACTTAAATTGTGATTGCATTTAGGGAATCGCAAATTGCGATTCCCTAAATGCAATTCAAGAACAACAAAAATAGCTATTCGGTTTTCAGAAACGCAAGTTACCATCAACTTAAAGTTGATGGTAATTTGCGAAAAATTTGAAAAATGTAAGGTTCTATGTTGCACATACACATGCCCTGGGGCATGTGTGTGTGCAAAATGCCTTTTATTTGCACTTTCAGGGGTGCATCAGGGTGTCCTTTTGGCAGCCTTGCACCCTTGAAATTGCATGTGCAATTTGCGAGTATCTATTTGGTACTCGCAAATTGTGTATGCAATTCCAATTGATTCCTATAGGCCTCTAAGCCCATAGGGATTAATGGGAAACCATTTGTGGTATCTCCCTCTTTGCCCCCCCCCCCCCGGCTGCTCCGCGTGTGATGGTGCTGCTCGCGGTGACATCACTTAGAATGTCACCGCGACCAGCGTTCCAAGGCGAGCGCCGGGGACTCTGAGGGAGACAGCGCTACGGAAAGGCTGTGGCTGAGGTCGCAGGTGTAATACTTGAGCTGAATAAATACTTCTGCTCTCATATGTGACGGCCCCGTCTGTTTATTGTAGTCGTCACTACACTGGCGACGAGGGTGACCTCCTGCGACCTCAACACGCTGGTGTAAACAGCTGACGCGAGTCTGCAACCGGCTGTCGGGAAGAGCATCGTGTTGCTGGTGAAACCTTGACGGCAGCGCAGAGTGAGGAAAGGGCGAGAAATAAGGAGAGAGGCGGCAGGAACTAGCCCAGCAGAGTATCTGAAGGAGCGAACAAGGGTCAGCTTTTAACTTCGTCCCTCTGAAGTGAGGTAACGCGTGTGTGCCATCCCTGCGCGCTCAAAGGATCTTCCTGACTGCTCTGTGTAGCGTGAAATTAAAGCGGCAGACTGAAGAGCGTGTGTCATTTCACTTTAAAGCCGAGCCTCATTAGCATGTGAATTAAGCGCCGCATGGTAGCGAAGGAAGGCGGAATCAAAGCGAGTGACTCACTCAACCACCTCAGGAAATGTGTAAAAGTTAGCCGAGTAGTGGGCATTTCACCTGGAGAGGGCACGCTCAGCGCAAGCAACGCGCGAAGGGACCTGGCGCATAATTAGCTGCCTAGTTTATGGTCATTCATCGGCAAGCTTTGAGGCTCAAGTGACGTTTACTGGCAAGAGACCCGTGTGCCCCACCTTTCCTTCAGAGAAGTCTCTTCTGCAGCGGAAGCCCACGTAGCAGGCGAGCGTATGTTTGGCAGCTCCTCGATCACCTCTGACTGAGTGTTAGAACCTGCACGGCAGGCGAGGCGAATTTCCACCACACGTTATTGTTGCTATACATGCGACTGGACAGAGTCTTCTTATGGTTTCATCAAGAACTGTTTGGTGGTTTCAGCACTAGGCAGTGGGCGTGAATGAAGGAGTTTTGCCACCTCTTTTAGAACTGTGCCGGCAGTAGGAGAAATCTTCGCGTTCTCACACCCTGAACTGGTGGTGACTCTTGTTACCTCTGCCTGCAGTTGGTCTCAGCTCCTTGGTGCATGGGCCGTGCAAGAGAATTTAAACAATTGTGCCATTATATTGCTGGTTGTATAAGTTATCAGTACACATTCTATATCCTTTTCACATATTCACGTGGATGTAGACTCTAGAATACTGCTGTAACTTGATTATTAGCCCATTGTAAGTTCAGTATCCTCGATCCGGAGGGATACTTTGCCTTAGCTTGTCAGTGGCCTTTAGTGGTATCCCTTTACATACCTCCTTTGCACAGGCTCGTTGTGGTCACCTTGCTCCCCGTTAGCCTTACAAGAGGGTTGGTGCAGGCTGCCAGGTTCTAAGCTCACTCTTAGGCCATTGTGGTTTCAACATGCAAAGTGTAACCCCTCCTCCCTTCTTCCTAACCAACCCAGGTGACCCCACCATCCTATGGAAAAAATGGAAAAAAGTCTTGTTAAATTATGCTACTGTGTGTGGGCCTAACCTGGGGCTTGAAAGAAAAGTTGCACTGCTGGCCTATTACTTGGGCGCAGAAGGAGAGGAAGTTCTAGACCATCTCCCGGATTTAGGGGCACAGGAGGCAAGAGGGCTTAATGAGTTTGAAATTAGCCTAAAGAAATTAGATTTGCACTACCTACCCAAGACTAGCACAATTATGGAGAGGTACCATTTTGGTAAGAGGGCCCAAAAAGATGGGGAATCTATAGAAGATTTTGTGTCTGAGTTGAGGAAGTTAGCTGCAACGTGCAAGTTTGGGGGAGCGAGCGAGGAGAGAATTAGGGACCAATTCGTGTTGACCTGCAGGATGGAGCGAGTGCGTGAGGAGCTTTGGCTTAAAGATGACCCGCCATTGAGGGAGGTTCTCATCATAGCCAAGCAGGTAGAGCACATGTTACAGTGCGTCAAGGAGATTAAGCAGGATGCAGGGGAGAAGAAGAACGATGACAAGACCAATGTCAGTGAGGTGATGACCGAGAGTGAGACTGTGTCTGTAGTTAAGGGTCAGAAGGCAGTGAGCAAGGAGCAGAAGGAAAGCAGACCGGGAGGGTCATACAAAGGTACCTGCTACAGGTGTGGGAAACAAGGGCATCTAGCCAACGACAAGGAGTGTCCCGCCCTCAGGTTCACATGTAACAAGTGTGGCAAGAAGGGCCACTTCAAGCAATTTTGCAAGAGTGGGCAGGGGGCCAGTAGACAGAGTAGAGACAGAACGAATGTGGTGAGCGACGAATTTGTTGTGCAAGTTCAAGAGTTGAAGGCACCAGGTCCCAGAAACCTTTTGTGTAAGGAAGTTACAGCACAGGTTGATGAGGAACAAGTTGATAGTCCTAAAGACACCATAAAAGTTGGGAATGTTGATCTAGATGCATTGTTTGACTCTTGTTCTCGAATAACCATCATTAATGCCAAGGAGTTCTCACGTGTATCCAAAGGCAAGATAATCTTGAGGAGGTTAGACCTGAGACCAGGAGGGTATGCGGGGTGCCCCATCTCCATGAAAGAGTACTTCCCGAGTAAAATTGAGTACAGAAACAGGTCTACTGTCTCCAAAGTATATGTATCCACTGTGGGGGACAACATTTTGGGGTGGCGTGCTCAAAAAGGGTTAGGAGTGTACCTCAATCCCAACAGCAATCCCCAGATTTTGATACAAGAGATACAGGAAGGTGAAGCTGACATCACAAGAGAATTTGAGGAGGTGTTTAGGGAAGGGCTTGGATGTTTGAAAAACTACTGCCACAAAATCAAATTGAAGAAGGATGCCAAGCCCTTTGTGGCGAAAGTCAGAAGACTCCCCATAGCCATTCAGGAGGAGGTCAGAACTGAACTGGAGAAACTGTGTGAGGCTGGAGTCATCGAACCAGTGGAGGCGACCGAATGGTTGGCGCCCATTGTGGCAGCGAAGAAAAAGGACGGGTCAGTCCGGCTCTGCATTGATTTAAGGGCACTCAACAAAGAGGTCGTCGTTGACTGATACCCCTTGCCGAACATCACCCAAATGATGAGCATGTTAGAGGGTGCCAAGGTGTTTTCCACCCTCGATCTCACCTCAGCCTATTTCCAGATAAAACTTCACGAGGAATCTCAAGAACTCACCGCTTTTGTGACACCCATGGGTGCTTACAAGTTCAAAAGGATGCCTTTCGGCCTAGTCTCGGCGGCAGCCGTTTTCCAAAGAATCATGGGCAACCTCCTGAAAGGCATCCCTGGCGTCTTGTGTTACCAGGATGACGTGCTGGTGTTTGCAAAGAACCAAGTTGAGCATGATCAGAGACTGAGATGTGTACTGAGGAGGTTTTTGTCTCAGGGCCTCACCGTGAAGAAGAACAAATGTGTCTTTAGCTGTGCCGAGTTGGATTTCCTGGGTCACAAGATTACAGCAGAAGGCATACGTCCCAAGGTCGAGCTCCAGGACACCATTGTGAATCTGCCACCCCCCAAGAACAAAGACGAGATCAAATCATTCATGGGGATGCTGGAGTTTTATGGAAAGTTCATCAGAAACTTGGCAGGCAGGACTTATGCCATCAGGCTGTTGCTGAAAAAAGAAAGCGAATTCAGATGGAGCCATGAATGCCAGAGCGAGTTCGAGGATGTAAGGAGAGCTCTTGCGGAAGCCCCTAGTTTGAGGTCTTACATGCCCGGCCGGGCAACGATCCTCACCACTGATGCTAGTGCAAAGGGGTTGGGAGCGGTCCTTACCCAGGAAGGTGTGGAAGGAGAAAAAACCGTGGCCTTCGCCTCAAGGTCACTCCAAAAATCTGAGAACAACTACTCAGTCATTGAAAAGGAGGCATTGGCGGTGTCCTGGGCAGTAGGCAAATTCAGAGACTTCCTGTGGGGTACGCAGTTCACCCTCCGAACCGACCACAAACCGCTGGTAGAAGTGTTCAGCAAGAAGGGTTTGGATGCCATCTCCAGCAGGATAAGGCGTTGGGTGGTCAGTCTCCAGGAGTACACATTCAATGTCGAGTATGTCCCAGGAACACAAAACCTTGCAGCTGACTGCCTGTCCAGGCTTGTCAGCGATGTAGAAGCAAGTGAAATGCGAGACAGAACAGATGAAGATGAAGAAGGATTCATGGGTGAGAATGTCTGCACCATCCAGAAGGCGTTGGGTGAAGAAACGTGGAGAAAGGCACAAGAAGAGGACAAGACCATGGAAGAAGTTTGCAGAAGAGTGAGAGATGGATGGAAGCACGGGGACAAACGTGATGAAGACCTGCAGCCTTTCCAGGCTGTTAAGGACGAGTTAACCATTGTTGACGGATGCCTGTTCAGGGGAACAAGACTCGTACCACCAGCAACTGTGAGAGACAACCTGGTCGAGATAGCTCACGAATGGCACTTAGGTATCACAAAGACCAAGCAAAGGCTCAGGGAAAGCTACTGGTGGCCGAACATGGACCTGGTCACCGAAAGGAGAATCAGAGAGTGCATCCCGTGCTGTAACAGTGACAAGGTCTTGAAGCAACAGTCACCACCCATGGTATTTTAAGCCGCCCCCGTCAGGACCTTGGGACGAGCTGGCTTTGGACATCGTGGGCCCTACGACGGGGGAGCTGCGAACGCCTTACATTCTAGTGCTCGTAGATCTGTATTCCCGGTGGCCAGAGATAAAACTCGTCAGTGAAGTCACGACTAAAACTGTCATCGGATTCTTGCAGGAGGTATTCATCCGAGAGGGGCTCCCAAGCAACATCCTCACCGACAACGGAGTGCAACTATGCTCAAAGGAGATGGAAGACTTCCTGGAAGAAAGAGGCATCAGGCACAAGCGATGCGCGTTATACCACCCAGAAACCAATGGCATGGTCGAACGCTTTAACAAAACCATCAAGGAGAGCATCCAGCTGGCCAAAGCAAGTGGTATAAGCTGGAAAGAAGAGTTGTGGAGGCGTCTGGAAGCATACAGATTCACGCCGCATCAGTCGACGGGCGTCACCCCGTGCGAATTGCTCCGCGCAAGGACACCCAACACTAAGCTTGCCCCGGGGTGGATGGAATGGCATAAGGGGTGGTCGGACCGAACCAAAGAAAAGGAAAGCCTGAAGAAACATGAACAAGCCATGAAGGCGAGGAAGGAAGGTTACGACCAACGCAAGGCCACACGGGAGGTTGAGTTCAAAGTAGGTGACAATATCAAGATCAAAGCTCCCACAGGGAAGGCAAGCTGGTCAGAGTACAGCAGCCCCACGAAAATCACCAAGCTCTTCAAGAATGCAGTCAAAACCCAAGAAGGGAAAATATGGAACCTAGGGAGAGTTGTAAAGTACCACCCTCCTGTTGAGGTCCCAGAAGGTGCAAGGGGGGGAGAGAGTGGCCCTAGGAAGGTTAGCGGTTTCACTGTCAGGAGACCGTCAGGTGTTTCTCATCCAGGCCACAGGCCCGACAGAAGAGTGACCAGACCTCCCAGGCGTTTTGATCAACATGTGATGATGTAACTGTTGCCATTCTACCTAATGTTTAGGTCTTAACCTTCTTCTGGTTTCTGCACTTTGTTTTATCTAATGTTTTCTACTTCCGCAGGGAAGGGGGATGTGTGGTATCTCCCTCTTTGCCCCCCCCCCCGGCTGCTCCGCGTGTGATGGCGCTGCTCGCGGTGACATCACTTAGAATGTCACCGCGACCAGCGTTCCAAGGCGAGCGCCGGGGACTCTGAGGGAGACAGCGCTACGGAAAGGCTGTGGCTGAGGTCGCAGGTGTAATACTTGAGCTGAATAAATACTTCTGCTCTCATATGTGACGGCCCCGTCTGTTTATTGTAGTCGTCACCACACCATTCCTAATTTGCAATTCGTAATTTGCAAATTGCAAATAAGGAATGTGTAGGAATCTAACATTTTTCTGCGATTCATACCTGCATAAGGAATTGTGATTCCTAAATTGCGATTTCTTAAAAATCAAAATTTAGGAATCACAATTCCTAAGTTTGATGCATGTGGACCCACATCCTGCAGCCCTCACTCGGTCCTAAACCTGCAGCCCGACTCCATCCTGCAGATGCTGTGATTTGCTGACATCCGGTGCTATCCTGGGGCTCGGGAGTGGCCTGAGGGGTGAAATCAGCGGAGGGGATGGAGCGCTACCCCCCTCGGCGTTCTCCCTGACTGCACCCGGCCGTCAGGTGAGTGCTGCACCGGAGGTTTTTTCACCTTGCCCCGCGCTCGCTGGGGGCGCCCTCACTCTCTCCTCGGCCCGATCTGGGTGGGGGCTGCGCAGGCCCTGCGGCTCTGGTGCGTGCTGACGGCCCTCGGGCCTGGTGCGTAGGCCAGAGCCGGGGGCTCGATTTGCGGCTCTTCCCGGCAGGGTTGGTGTGCGATGTCCTGGTCGCCGCGTCTGGGCGTATGGGCAGTGGCGGACGCCTTGGGTGTTTGCACCCTGTCGGTTTGTGGTGGCCCGCCTCCCCTTGGTGCCTCATCCCCGTAGCCCCATAGAGGTCGCATTTACGATGCTGCAGGCCCCATTAGGCCTACTTCGCCCTTGTGGCAGCCCCAGCCAGACAATCTGCCAGAACACGCTGCCCCACTAATCTATTACGCCTGTGTTGCCTAAGATCTGTACCATCGCCCCTGGCCGCTGCTACGTGTTGAGGGCGCCTTTCTTTGGTCCCAGCTGGGTTGTCTGAGTGTTCGCTCCCCCTTCATTACGCTGCGCCCTGTGCAACGGCCCGCTTTGCGGCTGACCCTGACGCGCACATGGTCTGCGTGCACCGTCCTCTTGCTATTGGACCCTACGCTGTGGTGCTTTTTTCCACTCCCTGAGCCTGGCTAGCTGTTTGTGGTGTGTCTTTAATACGCGATTGCCATTTGCTCACTGTCTGCTGGCACATCATCCAGTTTGGGCCCTGCTGGGCTGTGCACAGGATTGTCTACTCACTGGGCCTTGTTCTGGGTGCTCATCACTTTGCTACGGTTAGCCTGATATGCCCTGCTCTTCATTCACCAACATGGGGAAAAGAGACCTTAATCAACGCAAGCTCATCTTCGCTAAGACCTCCCTGCTTGCTACTGACGCCCCCCCCCCCGGTTCTTCATCGGGCGCGACAGATGCCCCCGTCCAGGAAGATACTACCTCACTGGTCACTGCCATGATGGGGGAGAAGAGGGCCAGATTTAAGGCGCTTGACAGTAGATTTGAAACTCTGGAGCAAAAGCTGGCTGACATGGGGTCTAAAGTGCAGGCCCATGACCGGCGACTGGACGTTGTCGAATCCCGAGTCTCTGACATAGAGGATGCGGCTACCAAGTCATTGAAGCGCCTAGAGCGTGCCAAAAAAATCCTGAAGGAAGTGGCCATCAAAAATGAAGACCTTGAGGCGCGTGGCCGACGCAACAACATACACATTCTTGGCGTAGCGGAGACGACCCAAATCGGACGAATGGACGTGTTCGTCGAAAATCTTCTCGTCTAACTATTTGGCAGGTAGCTATTCACACAGGGTTTCGTCGTGGAGCGGGCCCTTAGATCCCTGGGCCGGGACTACCCCCATGTCCCATTATTGCCAGGATTATGAACTTCCTTGACCGTGACTCTGCCCTTCGTGCGGCACGTGAAAAAGGGGAGGTCCGGTGGCAGGGTAGCGCACTGTCTTTCTATCCGGACTTCACCCTCATGGTGCAAGAGGCGCGATGGAAATACACTTGAAATACACTGGAGTTAAAGCCACCTTGAGGAACCTTGGCCTTAAATACGGTATGCTTAGGCTATCTGGTTTTAGGTTTAAACCTATAATAACTGATAAAACCCCACCAAAAGGAAAATAGCCCTCACCGGTGTAAACATATTAACACTGAAAAAACACCTTTGCAACCACAAAGTAAGTGCCATTCAAAGAAAGGATAAGATGGGTGAAAGGGACATTTTTATTTCTTCCTGAAGGGGCCAATACAATTTAACTTTGTTATGCATGGTAGCATCAAGAAAGACTGGGCTAACATTATTCTGCTCGAGTTTTGTTGTTTAGGGATGTCACTAAAACATTGTCTCTTCTTCCTTCTGCTTTTTTCAGTTTTGTGGTCTTTGGTCTAAAGATGTGGTGTTATTACTTCAAGTTCAATAAAGATTGGAGTGATATTGTTTGTATTTGCAGTAATTCAGCTATTTATGTGAAAAAATTGTAGGATGGTCTGTCAAAATCGATACCTGAGCTGAAGTGCTTTCCTGTAACAGATCCTTGTCACTTGCTAGATGGAATGCTGAAAGCATCTCTACAATCTTCAGTTAATGAAGAATGCTATTGACTTTGTAGTCCATTCTGGTGCAGTAAAAATGTATTTGGATCTCATATACCCTGTGCACATGCACTATCAGTGCAGAAAGCAAGCAATCATTGAAAATAAATTAAAATTCCATAAACACCGGAAAAACACTGATTCTGTTGTTTTTAATGGCTCAAAAATGTGTAACCACTGATAACCACTGTTTTTTCAAGGTATTGAAAAAACTAAAAAAAAACACCCGAATTTACTAAAAATAGAAACTGAAAACAGGAAAACCTAGGTATGCTCTATCCTGCCCGCCTCAAGGTTGATGTAGCGGGCAGATTTCGCATTTTTGACACCCCCACGGTGGCACAGGAGTTTTGTCAGAACCATAAAAAGCAGGGTTCTCACTCAAATGCCCTCTCCGGTGCAGAATGATTCCCAACACAGCGTTGAACTATTCTCGGACACGGGACATGGCTGACTCTCCAACATGTTATCTGTATTGTCAGCTCTGGGGTTGCTGGTCTGAATTCAGGACTGGTTCATTCAAGCTTAAACAGATTGGTTTGCCAGAATGCTGGGGCCTTGCTGCCCCCCATGGCGGACACCTCTGATGTCTTGGCTTTGCAGGATTTTTTGATGCAGTGGAATACGTATGCAATGTATCAATGCCATGTATATCGCTTTGTTCCACTACTAAATTTCATTGGGTTTTCCTCTTAGGGGTTTATAAGAGGTTGGGAGGAGGGGGGGGGGGGTTTAGTTCTGTTTCATTTTTGCTTGTTGCATCATTTGCCGACCCATGAAGCGTGACGAGAGCTGCTCTTTTTCTAGGTTACTTTTAGCATTGACGCTTATATGGCCAATCTAGGATTACAGCTCGGACCTTCCGAGCTTTCATTGATGTCCTGGAATGTTTGGAGACTGAACAATTCTAAAAAAAAGTAAACAGGTCATTAATTAGATTGCCAGGCACAGGATTGACATAGTCTTTTTGCCGGAGACCCATTTGTCCCCCACTGACCCTACACATGTAGCTAGGAGCTGGGGTGTTCACCGCTATTTCTCCTGTTACAGCAGTTATTCCAGAGGGGCAGCTATACTTATCCACAAGCGTGTTCCATTTGCTCTGTCCCACAGCATCATAGACAAAGAGGGCAGATATGTCATAGTCACAGGGACCCTTTTGGGGCACAGGATCACACTGGTTGGAATTTATGGTCCTAACTCTGACACCCCTTCTTTTTTCCATGAATTACAGGTCCATCTTCTTAATCTTGAACCAGGTTTGTTAATTGTTGGAGGAGACTTTAATTTGCTGTTCAACCCAATCAGAGATAGCACATCTTCTTCCCTAGATACTAAAACCCGCTCACGCCCGGTGCTCCTCGACATATGCTCACATTTCTCTCTTATTGACATTGAAGCCACCTTACACTTGTTGACGCCAGCCTATACCTACTATTCCGGGTACCACAACACCTGGACCAGGATTGATTATTGGCTCATCTCCCCGGGGGTGGTTGACTGGGCGGAGGACCTTCTTGCACTCTGTCTGATCACTCTCCCATTGACCTTAGAATAAAGATTCCAAGGGCGGGTGGTTATGAGAGGCAGTGGCGCTTCCCCGGGAAGGCTTTGTTGGACCCCGTTTTCACAGAAGAAGTTAGACTGGCCATTGAGGAATACTTCGACCTTAACACGGGTATGGTGGACACCTGCGCAGTGCTTTGGGAGGGATCAAGGCCACCTTATGTGGTGTTTGCATAGCGAAGCAGGCGGGTGTGTTGGGAGACGTCCGTTCTGCGCTGACCCATATTGAGCGGGACATTGCTGCACTTGACGTTGGGCAGTTGCAGTCCCACTCGGAATCTGTATTTGAAACCTGAGGTCGACCTAGTACTCCCCGGCTTACTATCCATCGTGCTCCCGGGGGGTTTCCCTCGAGACCCTCGGGACATTCAAACAGTCTCTTCAACATGCTGGGCGTGAGATAGACTGAGCAGACTCATTGGTCTTGATCAGTTATACTCCCCGGCCCTCCCTTTGCCCAATTCTTCCCGGCTCCCCATCACGGGGGAATCTGTGGTAAGACACACCTTGACCAAATTTCACATCTCCTCTATTGGTGATCTGTTTCCTGATGACCACGCCTTCTCACTCTCTGAGGATCAATGCTTTACAGAGCGCTCGTTCATGGATTCCTTTGTGCTGACCAGATTGCGATCCCTGTTGCGAGCCTCATTCCCTACGTTCCCCCTAGCCCCCGAGGAGGCGTCTCCCCTCACCTATCCCATCCAGCACCCCTCAGGTGCTCATTTAGTTTCTAAATCATATCATGTGTGCAGTGCTTTCCTCCCTTCCCTTGACACCAGGGTGCGTGCTGCATGGGAGGCTGACCTGGGTTGTCCTATCTTTGACCAGCAGTGGCAGTGGTGTTGCAGGGCTACTAAAGAAGTCTCCCTAAATAGCATGCATAAGCTTTTACATTTTAAATTTTTGCGGAGACTGTACCACACCCCAGCGCGCTCGCACAGTATTGATTCTGACCGTTCCCATATTTGCGCTAAGTGTAAAGTCCCGTTCGCGGACTTCATACACCTCTCATGGTCTTGCCCACTGATTCAAGAATATTGGTCCTAAGTTCACTGCACATTTAGTGATATGTTACACTTAAACCTTGTCCCCACCCCTGAAATTGCCCTGCTGGGCTACGTTGCCAACTTTCCACGTAATGTGCGTAGGCTCGTGGCACTGGGATTCTTATTGGCTAAACGTGAGGTGGCGTTGTTATGGTGTGACAGACGCCCTCCGAAGCATGTATCTTGGCTCAGGAGTTTGGCCTTCTGCAATACTAACAGCGAGGAATTTTCAACCCTGGTCCCCTCTGCCTCTAGACCTATTGACATCTGAGGCCCATACCGTACATACATCTACAAAACTGTGGAGGATCGCCAGACTCGTCTAGACCATCACATTGTGCCTGAAGGGGTGGGTTGAGATGATTTGCTTTGTTTCATTTTGTAATTTGAATTTGTATGTTCAAAAGATCAATGTTATTATTCTGATGGATGTGTGTGGCATGTCATGGAATCATCATTTATTCGGCTTAATGCCAATGGACACCGTATCACGTCTGATGTTCTCCTCTTTGTGCATTTTTCTATTATTGGTTTCGCCCACATTCTGATTCTTTTTTTTTTTATGTTTGGGGTACTTTGTGTCTTATCGACTCCTTATTGGCAACTACCGTTATGTTTCAGTCATCTAAACGCCCTATGTCTTGGTCAAGTGTATTATATGAGTATGCTCCATCTCTCGTTATTCTATTCATGTGTCAATATGTAACGCAATGAAACATAACTGAATGCTTCGTCTTTGTTCTTTTTGAAAATGATAAATAAAGTTTAAAAAAAAGTTTGATGCATGTGGCCCATAGTGAATATTTCATGGTTGAAGAACAGGATTATTCCCTGACCCCCCTCCCCCCCCTCCCCCCCCCCCACCCTGCAGAAGAATGGCTTTTTGAGCTAATTTATTTTTACAATTGTGCTCTATAGTGCACTTTGACGCTGCTCTTTTCTAACTTATGGGTGAAACCTTTCCCAAATTCTAGAGGAGTGACCTGGCTCATCAGGATTAGGAGTAAAGGAGTAACCCTGGGGGCCCAGCCAGTTTGTACTGTAGACTTCGGCTGCTAGAAGTAGCTGAAATTTCCAGATGGAAATGCAGCCTGAGGAATCGGATGGAGTAAAAACAGTTTCTCCAGTAATTTCCCACTTCTTAGTATAACTTCAGGGTCCAACTGGTAGTGTACGATTTTTCCACACACCAGAGTTACCATAGTCACCAATAACGGTATATCTGGGGTCGAGATTTCCAATTCCATTAGCATGACATTTAAAATGAGTGCCTAACTATGCACAACACTTGCTACCTTTCCCAGCATCACCTGTGAGTGGTATTAGGATGGTATTCTAGTGAGGGGTAGGTAGAACGTGGTGATGGAATGGGCATTGTGTGATATGGGTAGATTCTATGTGTGACAGTAGTAACTGTTTGATGTAAGGTATCGCCTGTTGCTGGTGCCGCTCCATTTGCTGATACTCAA
Organism: Lissotriton vulgaris; assembly: GCF_964263255.1. NCBI lineage: Eukaryota > Metazoa > Chordata > Amphibia > Caudata > Salamandridae > Lissotriton > Lissotriton vulgaris. The sequence continues at coordinate 421,713,130 of NC_141698.1, read as the reverse complement.
TTGGCATTAAAGAAGTATTTGTACTTACCGGTGTGGACCTACCTCCTTTCAACAACAGTGACTAGGAGGGTCGTGATCGGCACCGGCGGTCACTGGATGTTGTTGTGCCAGTGGTGTGTTGTTAGCGATCTAGTGGAAGTACTGTTCATCGTTTTGATCTGTACAAAGTCGATGGAAGTGTGCATCGGATGGTGATTCTGCTGGCTCAGTGACTGGAGGTTCAGCCTTGTACCAGAAAAACTGGCAGGTCTGCAGGCTGTAGTGTGATGAAGTCTTTTGGAAGGTCCAAGTGATATTTCTGATACCGATCCTGGTTGCTGTACCAGTGGTAAAATGTGCCTGTCATTGAGAATGCGGGGGACATACGTGTGTACCAGTATGCTATTAAACAGATGCAAGAAAGATTTGGCATGAAAATAAATGTAGTCATGGAAAGATTTAAATTGAATTCTATGGCACAGAGAGAAGATGGAAGTATGATCATTCTGTATCTGCACTAAGAGGTTTAGCTGTGACATGCAATTTTGATCATATGATGTATGATCTAGTTGTCTGAGACCAAATACATATGAAGAATAAGTCGAAAACAATTCAAGAAAAATTTGGCCTTATGGGGAAATATCCTTGAATGCTGCTGTGGATGTAGCTAGGAGTATTGGAGTTTCTGATAAGTTTATTCAAAGAGCAAGAAATGAGGGTGGTCTGAGTAACCATGTGAGTTCTGGTGTAAAAGATGCTGGGGTCAGGAATAAGAGTGGAGAGGTGAAAATGGGTGAAAGTTTGGTGAAAAATAAAACAGGTGATTTGTGAATTTTATCTTGTTTTAGATGTGGCTTGAGTAATCATTTAGTCAATTTTAAATGGTGTCCTGCATTAAACAAGCTGTGTACATGCAGGAAAAAAATACCATTTCTGTAGCATGTGTAAGAATATGAGGAAGAAAGTGAATGAAATTCTGGAAGATGTTTTGGGGGATGAAGGGAGTTTAAGTGGGGTAGTATTGAGAGTGCAAGATGAGCAGGCAGATGAAGTTGACAGAGTCATAAGTTCACCCACTTGTACGGTATGCATTGATGAGGTTGATGTCAGAACCATGGTTGATTCATTTGTGTGGTACACTATCATGGGTAAAAGTATGTTTGAGAAGTTATGGCCAGGTAGGACATTAATGAATTCTGATGTTAATCTGGCAGCTATTCTGGACATTAGGGGCCCGATGTAGGTAAAAGTCATTTACCGAATTTAAAATACCGATTTTTACCGAATCGGTATTTTGAATTTGGAAAATGAGATGTAGGGAAAAAAATCGGTAAAATACCGATTCGGTAACAATCGGTATCGTGTTTCGATACTTACCGAATCGGTATTCACCGAATCGGTAAATACAGAATCGGTAAATACCGATTCAGTAATGGCAATACAACCCTATGGGCCAAAAGGCCCATAGGAATGCATTGTAAATACCGAATCGGTATTTACCGATTCGGCAATTACCGAATCGGTAAATACCGATTCGGTAAATACGGAATCGGTAAATACGGAATCGGCGAGCAAGTAAAAGTGAAACTAATGACAACAGCCAATGAGGTGGAACCACCCTAGCAGGGAGTGGCTACCTAGGTAGGTGCAACTCATTAGAACTTTCTGGAGAGGCAGCCAGAGCTGAGCATTCAGAGTGAGCAGCAGAGAGAGTGGTAGCACAATCCTGATCACAGTGGAAATGGCAAGCAGCTCCGAGAGCCAGAAGGCTGAGCGGAAGCGCAAGGTCAAGTTCAGCAGCATGGAGCTGCAAGTATTGGTGGAGGAGGTGGTGAGGGTCCACAGGCAGCTGTTTGGGAGGCTGTCCCTCACAGTCCCTGAGTCCACCAAGAGGAAGCTGTGGAGTGGCATCGGTGAGAGGGTGAATGCAGTTGGTGTGACCCCCAGGAGCCTGGACGACCTCCAGAAGAGGTTTTATGATATACGCAGACTCACCAAGAGGAAATTGGCGGAGCTGCACAACCAGGCAGGTCTGACCGGTGGAGGCAGGAACCCCGCGCCACCCCTCACTGAACTGGTGTCCACAACGATTGAGACCGAGAGTGTGGTGGGAGTTGGGGACCTGGACAGCTCATCCAGAGCTACATCAAAAGGTAAGAAGCATGCGCAGCATGACACACCCTACCAGACACCTCCCCTTTAGCCCCAATGCACAGCCAAACCCCAGCCCAGTACTGCTAGCAACATACATGAGCAATGCATCATGGTAAATGTAGTCAGCTAATGTAGTAACAAATGTCAGTGCACATTAAACTGCAATGCACTTAATAATAGATTCAGAGTAATGAAAAGGATATGTGCAATGCTTTAATTGTAGTGACTGTAAGACATTTGCACTCAGTTCACAAATGCTTCTTTATACCTAGGGGCACCATCAGGCAGTGGAGCAGCAGCTCCACAAGCGACAGCTCCAGCAACAGCGGTCAGTGCGGTGGCAGGGCCAAGCAGCATGGTTCCTTCACAGGAGGAGGAGGAGGACAGCAGTGCCATGGCCAATGAGGATGACCCAGGACATACCCTCTCATTTCCCCACTCCCCCCTACTGTCACTATCTCCCCCATTGCAGTTCTCACAGGAGAACTCACCCACACGGACCCAGCCAGCACCTGCCACATCTCCTGCCAGGAGGATCATTGTTGCCCCATTGACCATCATGGAGGGAGCTGCGGGTCAGGCACCAGCACCCACACCTGCGACACCTGTGGCACAGCAGGCCACCCAGCAGGGCAGCACCAATCGCCGCCGCCCACGCACTTCCAACAGTGCTTTACCAGCACGGGAGGGCACCGTCTTCCAAGGGCTTGAGGGGAGCATGGTGCGGATCCAGCGGATGCAGGCCAAGTCCATCCTGGCTTGCCAGCGCCAATTGCGGGAACACAACCTGCAGATGGGGGAGATGTCAAAGGGATTTGTGAATTTCGTCGCAAGTAACAAGGAAATAGCAACAGGACTGGGGCGCATGACAACTTCCATAACACAGCTGTGTGCAAAGATGGAGGAGCATGAGCACACTAGGCGCAGGGATGCCCGTGTACAAAACCGGGCAATCAACCGGCTTGCCGCAGCAACCGCCCTGCTATGCCGCTGAGGGGCAAATATGGAAGACTGCCTCACTCAGAACACTGCAGAGGTGACCAGGGGCATGGCCCGCATCACCACTGCCATGGAGGCCCTCATCATCTCCAACACGGTGGTGAATCCTGCCCTGGACGTGGCGGAGGCTGGGGACAGCAGCAGCCGCAGCAGCCCGGCCAGCGCTGTGTCTGAGCCGCGCCGGAGCACCAGGCGCTCCGCTGAGGCAGCCGGACATACAGAAGGGGGGGAGCCACATCCCAGTGGTTCAGCAAAGCGCAGCAGGAAGTGAGACTGCCAGGGTGGGTGAGGCAACCCGGCCCTTTTCCATTCCCCACCTTTACTGTACTTATTTAATTTGTTGCACATCAGTGCTGTAACGTTGTGCCAACATTATTAAATGTATTTTTTGTTCACATCCATGACCTGTCTGTGCATCTGTACTCACTCAGATATAGTTTTCTGTTATCTCCTCACGTCTGTATCTGCCGTCACATGGTGTAGACACCCCAGCAGGTTCTGTTTGTGGCACAGCAACGTCATCGTCATGGTCCTCGTAGTCTGACAACTCCACCTCAGTGCCCTTCTTCACCGCAAGGTTGTGCAACATTGCAAAGACAGCTATGATCTTGCAGCAGGTGATGGGGGTATACTGCCTTGCACCTCCACTCTTGTGCAAGCATCTGAACCTGATTTTCCAGATGCCAAAGGTCAGTTCTACTACATTCCTTGTGCTTTTGTGTGCCCGATTATCCCTCCTTTGGCTGGGTGTAGAGGGGTTGAGGTAGGGGGTGAGTATGAATGAGCGGAGGGCATATGCACTGTCGTCTAGAAGGAAAAGGGGTAACATTTCTCACATGCATACATGTACTTTACAGTGCTACATTTTGTTATGGGGGTCTGATGATGTGTCTCACCTAGGAGGTATCCTTCACCAAATTCCCCAGCCGTCAGCCGTGCATAGATGCAGCTGTTTTGGAAAATGTAGGAGTCGTGGGTACTCCCTGGGAATTTTGCTACCAGGTCTGTGATGGTGCACTTAGCATTGCAGATCACCTGCACATTGATGTTGTGCGTAGACTTCCTATTGCGGTATATGTATTCTGTGTCAGCAGGGGGGCAAATCCGAATGTGCGTGCCATCAATGCAGCCGATGATGTGGGGGAATCGTGCCATCTGGTAAAAGTCTGCTTTTGTTTGTACCAGTTCCGCATGGGTTGCAGGGAAAGAAATGTATTGGTCCATCCTCTGTATCATGGCATCAAGGAATTTGTTGAAAAACCTTGACAGGCTGCTCTGGGTCACCCCTCCTACCGCAGCAACTGCACTTTGATAGCTGCCAGACGCAAGCAGGTGTAGGCTGCCTAGCACCTGCACGTGCGTTGAGATGGCGTGTGCCCTTGGGGTGGGGTGGTCCAACAGTGGTTTAAGGTCCCTGATGAGCTCCAGTATGGTGTCTGAGTCCAGCCTGTACCTCTGTAGGATCTCTGCCTCTGTGAGCATGAACAGGGTGATCCTCTGTCTGTAGACCTGTTCCTCTCTTTGCCATTCCCTCTCTCCTTCCTGCTGTAGCCGTAGCCGCCTTGCAATGACATAAAATGCCCCCATCCTGCAAGTTGCATTGCATTTTGGGACTCATTTTATAGGTTGCAGTTGGTTACCACCTGATTCGAATCCATGGTAAATACCGAATTTGAAATACCGATTTTGAGGCAAAATCGGTATTTCTGTGCTTCCCTACATCTCTATCAGAGTTTTGGCCTGTCCGATTCGGTAATTTACTGATTCGGTAACTCTACCGAATCGGTAGATGGTCCGAATCGGTATATCTACCGATTCGGTACATGGTCCGATTCGGTATATTTACCGAATCGGTATGTTAGCGATTCGTTCTTTTACCGAATCGGTGTATTTCCGATTCGGTTTATTACCTATTCGGTATCTATACCGATTCGGTATTAATACCGATTCGGACGGATTTCAGCCTCCTACATCCCGATGGCTGGATACCGCTCGGTAAGGGCCGAAAATCGGTATTTTCGGCCGTTACCGATCGGTATTGGGCCACCTACATCGGGACCAAGATTCCTAAAGAGGGTTTTATGTCGGCTGATGTAGGATTTGGTGGTAGAAAATGTCATGATAAAGTTTATGTAGCTAAGAAGGGAGCAAATATTTGGGGTAGGCAGAATATTAAGTGGATCCCCCTGTGTATGTGGTGCAATAAGAGTACAACAGAAGTTGGATATGCTGGTCTTAAGAGGATGTATTCTGATTTTTTTCTGACCAAGTGTGCAAAATGCTTCATTTCAAACACAAAATTATTTAGCAGGATGGTATCATTCCTATTAGACAAAAACTTAGAAAAGTGCCAGTGAATTACAGGGAAAACTTTAAAGGTATGTTGCAGGAATTGTGCGCGGAAGGGATAATATAATCGGTGGAAAGTTCTGATTGGGCTTCTCCGGTTGTGATTACTCTTAAGGCCAGTGGAGATTTAGGTTTATATGTTGACTTAAGATGTCTAAATGATGTGATATGGGTGAAAATGTTTCCATTGCCAAATTTACATGAATTGACGTCATCAATAGGGGATGCCACTTGGTTTTCAAAAATTGATCTAGCAAGTGCATACCACCAAATTGTATTGGATGATGAATCAAAACATTGTATATAATTTATCACACCTGAAGGCATGTGCCGGAATTGTAAAATGCCTTTTGGGCTTGAGAGTACTTCAGCGGTGTTCCAGAGACCGATGACAAGGATTCTTCTAGGGGATACATGGTGCTAAGGTGTTCCAAGATGGCATTTTAATTTTTGGTCAAGACAAAAATGCCCATGATGAATAAATCCATGCAGTATTATTGGCTCTCAGGAGGCATGGTTTGACTGTCAGAAATGAGAAGTGCGTATTTGGAAAACAGAAAGTAGAGTATATGGGCCAAGTAATATCTAAGGAGGGTGTTCAACCAAAAATCAGTCATGTGGAAGTGATTATGGCTGCACCAGAACCTCAGAATAAGGAACATTTGATGTCATTTTTAGGTCTCACAGAATTTTATTCACGTTTCCTGGAGAACTATGCATCTAAAGTGCAACGTTTAAGAGCATTACTAAAATAAAATGTGTCATGTATATAGGCGGAGGAACAGTTACATGTTTTAAAGCAGTGAAAAAAGAGATTTCTGTAGCTCCATTTTTGTGATCATTTATGAGGAAGGCAGAATGTGTGTTGTCAGTGGATGCTAGTGAGTATGGTATTGAGCTGTGTTTTCACAAAGGATGAAGAATGAGATGTGGATTGTGTCCTATGCTTCTCATACTTTGACGCAATTTGATTGCAAATACTTGGTGATTGAAAAAGAGTTACTTGAGGCAACTTGGGCAGCTGAACGATTCTGGTTGTATGTGTGAGGAAGGAAATTCAAGATTTGTAAAGATTATAAGCCATTCGAAGTATTTTGAAATCCAAAGGGGGAAAAACCTTGATGCCAAGATTGGCAAGTTTAGCATTAAAGTTGCAAATGTTTCACTATGAGATTGAGATGTGTGGCATTGCCTGTTGCTGGTGCCACTCCCTTTGCTGATACTCAATTGACATTATAGAAGCATGTATACTTACCAGTGTGGCCCTACCTCCTTTCAACACTGTGCTGTGCATGGCGTGTACTGGATTTTGTCAGTCACTCTCAGCAAATACGCTCTGCTTGTGGACTGAACTGCCAGTGTTCATTTGTGTGCATATACTGCTGAAGAAAGCTCTATTCCTATGTATATCCTATGCTAAAACATTAATAGGTTAATTCACTCATATTTCGCCTGTTTCTGAAGGTTTCAGAAAATATGGCTGTTCTAGTTGCCCCCCACTCGCCTCTTGTATTGGCTATTGTAAGTGGCAACACAACAGTTTTTAGAATCAGAGTGTTTGACTTGCATTTGAATTTAAGTGGACATATGTACAATATTTTTGGGTGAACTCAACAACTTCAAGCTCTTTCAGTAATGCAAAGTTTAAACAAACCTCAGTTGAACAGCTCTTACCCTAAAATAGCGAGAATAGCACATATGATCCAGGCCATACCCCCAGGCACGGAACTGGTGCTGGTTATAATTTGTTGCCGGCAGGCAGGGCATGTGGTTCGCATTGGTGTGTCTCCTGCTTGTCCTATTATCATTGGAGGTGCCGGTGGGGTTCTTGTCTCTTTGTCATTGTTCCCCAAAACTATAGTCTGATTGATAACTGGTGGTTGCATTACAACTGTTTGAGAAGAAAAAAGATGTTAGTAGACATCACTGCACAACACTTTGAATGTACCATTTTAAAAATCAATAGCCCATATTTAGATGGCAGCAATCTGGCTGCTGGCCCAATAGGTCAGCAGAACCAACAGCATCAGTTTCTCTGGTGGAAGACCAACCCATCAGGAATCAACCATCAACCATCTCTGATGTAATTGCTCTGAAGATTGAAGTGTCTGCCAAGCACTTGGAAAACGTATTTTGTTTCTCCAAAATAAATAACCAAAGCAGGAGTTTGTTCTTGAAAAACATAACATCAATGGCCATGACTTGAAGGGAGTTTTGTGTGATTTTAATGCCAAGGACTACCATAATTTACATTGCAGTCCCAGACAGGCAAATCAAGTGATGATTGCGCCACCTTAACAATGGCGGGGACACCATCTCTATGACCTTGCAGCTCAGTGTTGGGTGGTTTACCAGGTCATGGTTTCTGTGGACAAACTGACTGATTCTCTGCTGACAGAAACCTTGCTGTTGCCCTTCTCCAATTGAGAGAAGGAATCACAAATGTGTCCAGACAGGGGAACCGCCAATTTATGCCTGTTCTCCTGCTCCATTGAACTCAAACTGTTGACCAAGTTATTAGCAGCCATTTCCAAAGCACTCCTGATGGTGAACTACTGTGAAAAGCAGATTCACTTGTAGGCACACCAGAAACAACTGTGATAGTGAGAGACTATTGAAATGGTGGATGTCAGAACCAGTTTGGGGATTCCGTGGCACAAAGGGTTTCTCGGTATGACCTGAGTTGATTGAGTCGATGTCCATTGATGTTGCTGAGCTTGTCCTACTTCAGCTGTTGATAACTGAGCACTAAGAACAACCTTTTAGCACTTGACTCGGGTAGAGAAGCAAGCATTCCAAGACTTCCCAAGGAGGTAGGGTTAGAGATTCATAACTCCACAATGTACCCAAAACGACCCCAAAAATGCAGCATTCAAGCAGTTCTATCAGAAATACATTTGCATAACAGTACATAAAGAAATGGAAAATCTAATGGAAGGATACTTCTAAGGTGCACTGTCAAGGATCTACGAAAATATGCACTACAGAGAAACTCAAAACAGATGCCACTCTCAGTATGTGAAGCGAGAGGTGCTCTGCAAGTTCAGTGATCTAAGCATTGGCCTATGTAATGTGCAGTGTTGCTCGGTACCCCCAGTTGAAGTCTATTGCAGTCCTCCTTTTGGGAGGAGATGAGTTTACCTGCAGTATCCAAAATGGAGTACACCAAACTCCCCTCCATACAGTCCTACAGTTTACACAGTTTAGGCACACCTATTTGTGAGTAGTTGTTCTGGGGTACGAGAACAATCGGTCGTCCTGGGCTAAAATTGTGTCAAACAGAACCATTTTCCACTGGTGTTCCTGAGCTTGTCCCAACTGTTGGGACCAAAACTTAGCACCAAGTACACCCTTTAGCACTTGACTCACAGTTTATTGAAATTGAGCTGTCCAAGGCTTATTCAGAATAGGCAGCACAGAGTGCAGAGGCATATTTATGAGCCCATGAAAAGCCACCCCACATGGCTTCTCATGTCCTCGTAGATATGGTGTAAGGAAACGCAGTGCAAGTCTCTGCATTGCCTTAAACTGCATGAGGGAGGTGTGCCATGAGCATTGCGGTCGGTGTTCCGAACTCAACGCCCATGGTATTTGACACATTGCCAATTTGCAACATAGCTTCAATCTGGGAATGTGTCAACACTGAGCATCTCTTCATGGGTGCAGTAAGAAGGAGAAATAACGTTATTTCTCCATATGTTTTCCTCTTTCTCTGTGTGCTGCATTCTGCAGCACACATAGGTATAGAAAAACATCTCCATTGATTATTTTTGTGCAGGAAGATGCTCCTTCGGGCACGAAACAATTGTGCCAACAACGCAGACACCCTGGCATCATGGGGCAAGGGTGCCTGTGTTGGTGCTCGGCTACAAATTGTGCGCTGGAGATGGCTGAAAGGACAGGAATGCACTGTATTTTTTAAATACAGTTCATTCCTGCCCTTTTGAATTGTCATAGTGCAGCACAACAAGAAGTCTTGCAGAGCTGCCCTGCGGCAATTTCTTGTAAATGAGGCCCTAAGTGTTTCACTCAAAACAGTCACAACATAATACTGTAAAAATGATTTCATCAACAGCAGAATATTAGAAGTAACACCCTTCAGCCAATATGGGGAAGACAAACTATAGTGCTCTGCTAGGGGGCTAGTTACTATTATTATTATTTATTAAATTTATAGGGCACATCAGCTACCCAAAAAGAGTTTCCCGGTGTCAGGCAGACCACGGAATGTAAAACTGCTTAAATGATTATTGGTTAAAAAGCCACGTTTTCAGTGATTTGCGAAATTGGACATATATGGTTTCATCCGAATAGATGTGGGAAGGGAATTCCAGAGTGAAGGACCGATATACACAAATGATCTGCCACCCATCCGAAAAAGTCTAACTCTGGGCACAGACCATTTCCCTTGAGTAGATGAGGGCAGGCATCTAAGAGGCACATAGGGGGAAATCAGACACTGCAGGTACTTAGGGGCTACACCTGTTTTGATTTTGAACATGTAGCTCAGGGCTTTGAACTTAATTCAGTTCTCAACACTGAGCCAGTGCAGATCCCGTAGGTGACCGGAAACAGAAGAGGCTCTAGGAACCCGGCAAAGTAGCCGTGCTGCAGAGTTAGAAATATTCCCTCCTTATTGGCAGAGAGCTCTTCCATCCCGCACCTTGGGTTCTCTTGAATTCGCATAGTTCCATGTTTGTTATCCTACTTAATTTATTGGTATTGAAGCAGTACCTAGGCTTTTTGGCAGGGCTGCACAACTCTAACCACATGGTACAGTTAGCAAGAGAAGCAATAACTTGTCCCAGTCTTGCCGCTTGGTATTTGGGCAATGTGTACAATGGCACGAGGTACGCTGAAGTAGAGGCTGCAGCAGTCAAGGAGACTTTGGTGATGTTGTGCATGCACCTCCATGGCTTAGGGTTTTTCCTCAGGAACACAAAACAGCCACCCAGCAAGCTAGGTGCAAGCTTCTTATCCCAGTGTGAGTCTCTGGCACACTTGTTTTTTTGCGAATTTTGCATAATGTGTTTTTGTGTAATTACACAACATTTCGAAAAAGTTAGGTAAAATTATGCATAATTACCCAAAATGCAAATCTGGAATTTAGCACTATATATTAGCTCAAAATACTTCCACTTGTCCATTCTGGACAAAATGACACATTTCACATTTAAAAAAATCACCAAGTACATGAGTGCCATGAACAACAACCTCTAGGGATCTGATTGTTTGCTAGGTTCCCACGTCCATGTGCTATAATTTGGCCACAACACCTCAGGACTCTTCATATATGTGGCTACACAGTTTCAGTCTCATTACAAGCCACTTTGGGATCCTTGGGCCTCAACCTCCCAGCCAGCGCTGGCAGGGACTATGGGTGGAGTAAGGTGCAGTGGGCTCCTGACACAAGCCCTGGCACTGTTTTACAAATCAAGCACTGTCTTTACCAGAATGTGCTAGTGGGAATGTGGGGTGGAACTGGGAGTCTCGAATCAAGAAAATTCCAAAGGAAGAGTTGGAAAGCAATAGAAGCTATCTTACTGAACTACCTGTTAACCTGTGGGTGGTAATTCTTCTGGAGTACATTGGGCCAGGAAAGGGTAGTGGAAAACTATAGTTTCATTCAATCAATCAAGAATGTATAAAGTGTATCAAATCACCAGTGAGGGTCTCAAGGCGTTGGTTACAAAGTGGCTTTTTGTCTCCTCTCTGTTGGAAATTACTTTTCGTGCAGGGTCAGCCCAAACTCCTTGACTACTTCCTCCTCCTTGTTCTGAATTTGTTTTTGTTGGCTTTAGGACACTGTGCACCAGTGCTAAAGTGCTAGTGTTCTCTCCTTAAAACATGTTGCATTTGCTTATACCCAATCAGCATATTTAATTTACTTCTGTGTCTCTAGTAAAGTGGCATATGCACAGGGCCTGTGAATTAAATGCTACTAGTGGATCTGGAGTGCTGGTAGCGCGCCATCCTCTAAAGTAGCCCTTTAAACATATCTCAGGCCAGCCTTTGCAGAGCATGTGTGCAGTTTTAAACTGCCATGACGACCTGGCAGGTTAAACCTCGTGCCAGGCTCAACCCTTCCCTTTTAATACATATAAGTAAGTAAGTAAGTAAAATGTTTATTGTATATGGTTAATAAAAACCTTTACAAAAAAGGAGAGAATTTCAAATAACTTATTCCATAAAATAAATAAGAATGCATCTGCTGACAGGTGACCATTTCAGAGTAAAAAAAAAGTCTATCTTTCATTATCTAGCTTCAAAGTCTTTTGTTTCTGTGAGACTTTGTATTTTGTCCCATTGGTCACCTCTTTTTCGTTTTTCATCAATAGGAGGGTCACTTTCTGAAAAAAACGGGTGGCTCTGCAGGCTGTCTGCAGCTGTTCGCTGTTCAATACTAGCATGACTGCCGACCGACAAGTTCTGATGTGGAAAAGGCGGAATATTTGAAGGAGATAATACCGTCTCAGGTTGCTCAGAGCGGGACAGATGCACAAGACGTGGATCCGGGATTCTTCAGCCAGACCACAAAGTCTGCACAATGATGTTGGCCATGTTTGCCGCCATGCCGGGATCTGGTCTTTTGTGGTATAGATTCCCAGCCGCAGTCATAATAGCATTTGTTGCGTTGATGGTGTTATGTAATTGACTAGGTACGGTTGCGGAATGCTTCTGTCGTACTTGGCCAGTACCATCCATCCATGTTTTTTCTTGGCCAATGTTGCTTTGTCAGCAATCCTGGATTTATGTTTCGCCGCACCATTGGCAGCTTTTTTAAAGGCCGCAAAGGTATGTTCATTGTTCCACGTCTGTTGCATGTCAAGATTTTCCAACGCTTCTTCCAGTGTTTTTTTTCCATGCCTTTTTTCCTATGGTTTGATTGTTGATTTCAGTCCAACAGTGACCCATCAGTGTGTCCTCTTGTGCTGCTCTTAATTTCCAGCACGTTTTTATTATGGCAGCTTGTCTTGTGTGAATCTGGTTAAGTAATCCGAATTGAAGGCGTACCTGCGCCTGTGATGCAAACTTCGGAATTCGGTAGAGGTATTTGAACAACGCTGACTGTTGGAGATTCAGGACATTCGCATCTTTGCCTCTGTATAGGTCGGAGCAATACGTGAGGGAGGGTAAAAATTTAGCAGCGATCACTTTCAGCAAGTATTCGTTAGATGGACATGTTAATTTTGTTTTTAGTATATTTAGGGCAAACCGCAATTTGATTGCCTGAGATTTTCCGTACATGGTGTGTTCTTTTAGTGACCATCTTGAATCAACAAGTACTCACAGATACTTATAGGTGGGACATTGCTCTATGATGTTTCTCGCGATGTGCCATCTGAATGTTTGCTGCCCTTGGTGAGACGCAATGCAAACCACTTTTGTTTTTTTATAGTTGAATTGCAGCCCATGCGTGCAAGTATATTTGTGCAACCTTGTTATAGCGCGTTGGAGATCCAACGGGGTCTGGCTGCACAGAACAATGTCGTCGGCATACTGCATACACCTTATTTTGTGTTGGGCTAGTTTTGGTGGGTCGCTTTGAATCTCTGAGATGCTCTTGTCAAGGTCCGCAGTGAAGATGTTGAAGAGGGTGGCGGCTGATACGCATCCCTGCTTGAGGCCAATTCGGGTGGGGATTTTTGATGTTGTCTTGTCCCCATTACCGAGTTTTATCTTGACCCTGGTGGATGAGTATAGATTTATGATGGCCCGTAACAACTTCGGGGGGTACCCCAGTTGGCCATCTTTTCCCATTGTATCTCCCTTGGCACTGTGTCGAACGCCGCTTTTAGGTCAACAAAACAGGTGTACAGTTTTGTTGATTTGGCCTTTGCTCTCTCGACAAGAAGGTTGAGCGCTGTCAGAGTGCATAACGTGTTGGTTCCAGGCCTGAACCTGGTTTGGGTGATTGGAAGGATGTTGTTGCGGCTGATCCAGTCTTCCAGCGCAATCAGGAGATTTGATGTGTATACCTTGGCCTCTACGTCAATGAGCGCGTTCAGTCTGTAATTCGCTGGATCTGTGCGCACTCCTGCTTTGAAGATTGGGTGCAAAATTCTCCCTCTCCATGAGGAGGGAATGCTTCCTGATTGGAATGCATGATTGTACAATGGGGAGAGATATTCTGCCCAGAACGAGTGATCTTGTTTGAAGAGCCCATTGGGCAAGCCATTCGGGCCTGGGGCACCTTTTGGCCTCAATTTGTTCAGGACCGTTTGGACTTGGCATTTCGTTATCCAGGTTCCTTCAAAGGTTTGATCTTCTTCGTGCTTTTCTGTCAGTGGGAAGGTGAGAGGGTGTTCGTTCCTTACTTGCGCGTCGGTCATTTGAGACTGCTCTATATGGTGTATCCAGTCTTCCTGTAGTATATTTGCATTAAAAACGAGGGCTGCTCCATTGGCTACTTTGTTGATTTCTGCCCAGAATTTCCTGTTGTTGTTGGATTTGCTGGCTTCTATTAATTGTTGCCAGATTTCTGTTTGATGTTTTTTCTTTAGAGTCCATACTTCTTTTTTGTATATTTGCCTTAGATTATGTATTTGCTGCCTAATGTCGTCACCCCTCTTGGGGTCTTTCCCTTGGAGTTTTCTAAGTTCCTGATTGAATAACCTTTTTTTTTTCTCTATTGCACCCGAGTGAGCTTGTTGTGACTGACAGGGTTTTCTTTTGTTAGTCTGTTTTTGTTGACCAAATTTGTCGGTTAGGAGTGCAGTCATTTTTTCCCAGTTTTCTTGATATGCAAATGGGTTTTTTGCCTCGTCTTCTACCGACATTAGTTTCACATGAACCATGATTTCACCTGCATTCTTTCCGTTCCATGCTAATCGCTTAAGATTATAAAGGGTCAGAGTTATCATCAGGTCTTTTGTTGCTGGGGCCTTTGAGTGTTGCAATCTGAGCTCTATTGCTTGTAGACTGTGATCGCTCTCCAGTTTGTGGATTATTCTGTAGGTAACTACTATTTGTAATACCTCAGAGTCCACGATGGTATAATCCAGAATTGATTGGGCCTTTTTGACAATTCTGGTCGAGGATGCCGGCTGATCCTGCAAGAATCGTCCATTCAAAGTGATCAGTCCGATATCGGCTAACATTTGGGCACACATCTGGCCGTGTTTGTCTTTTTTCCGATGGTTTGTTATTGTTGGAGGTATTATTTTCCCGTACCGCTTTGTACGTTGGATGTCATGGACGGGGTCTCTTTCTAGTAGAAACATGTTTAGGTCGCCAGAAACCACCAAACCGGCCTGTTGGTAAGTGGCTTGCAAGGATTTGAGAAATGCTTTTAGGGACAGAATTTTCTGTAGTTTGTTCTTTGATGCCGGATGAATATAGATATTACATATAACCAATGAGCGACACTCTATGGTAACATGTTGTCCTGAACTGGTGTCAGTCGGGAGCATGATTTTAATACATTGAATCCATGATTGACCTGACTCAATTGACTCAACTGACCATGGGATGCTGGTGTTTAGATAAATCGATAGGCCTCCCGCTGCCCTGCCTGTTAAACCTCTTTTGATGGCATGTTGTTGTATTTCTTTAAAGGCATTTATGTGGTCCGATGCAATTGACCAAGTCTCTTGGAATAGTATGATGTTGAATTGTTTAAGGAATGCTATTAGTTCAAAGTCATTTGTTTTGCCTCCCAGTCCATTTATATTCCAAGAGCATACCTTCAGGTTCGGCTTTCATGCTTCATCCCTCTTTATGTCCACTGGGGTTGCCATTGGAGCTAGGACTTTCCGCACCTGGCTGGCGACTCCTGTCCATCCTTGACGGATGATCCGTAGGTTGGACCATCCTCCCTTGCTGCTGTCCAAGAGGCCTACCGCGCCCCAGAGTATTCCACTGTTAAACTCTGGGCTTGTGTCTGCCAACGTGGATAACGGGCCCGGGTATCTTTCAATTTCAACCGGTCTAATCTCGATTCCCCATTTTGCGAACTCTTCCCTATGTTGCCAGAATTCTTTGGCCTTCAAATGATCATTCCAAGTTACCACTGGCATCTCTCTTACGTTTGAATTATCCGAGTAGTCCATCTGAATAGTTCAGTCGTGCTTTCTCAAAGTTCCCTACTCACATTTAAACCAGAGACGTCCGTAGTGGAAAGGGTAACAAATCTGCCTCAGCTAAGTAAGCATACCCTATGTATTGGCTGTAGGTTAATCAAGTATGGAGGATTAGAAGTTTCTGGCTCCCATCAGTCACCACTCGGAACCGCCCTTCATCATTTGGGGCTCCGAGGACCAACACTGTACCAGATCTTGGTATATTAACAGAAAGAGGTGATCTTCCTGTTAGTCAGTAAGTGTTGGTGTTATGGTTGAGACCATATGTGTTGGTAAAGTAACTGACAGGGTTGGAAAAAGGTGTAGTGTGCAGTGCAAGAGTGCAGTGCAAGAAAAAACCAGGAGAAATATAAGGGTGAATAAAATTGGTTTAAGGAGCAAAAATTAATTTAATGAGGTATAACTCCTAGCACCAATATTAAAAAATAGCTCAGACAGGGCGAATTTATAACCTGTCTAGTGGTGTGACGTGGTCGACATGTTTCAGCAAAACTGGCCACTAGCCTTGCTTTCTTCAGGACCTAATTAAATACAGCTACTGCAAACAAAGAAACCCAACGTGATAGATAAGTAAACAGTAAAATGTAGTGTAGGAACGACACAGAAAAGTCACCTGAACCTCCAGGTTGTGTCTGTTCCAGATCTCTTCTTACACTCAGCGGTGGGCTGATTAGTAAGAAGTATACACCTCACCCCGCCTGGCTGCGGCTCAGGACTGGTGAAGCACCGCTCTGTCCGTCGGTACTTCCTAGCGGCATCTGTGCCGGACGCCAGAGACCAGATACTGATCTTGATCTGGCATATTTTATAGCCTTTGCCCCTTAGTCATATGGCCAGTGGGAGCGCTACACCTGTTCTGTCTTTTACAATTAGCTTGTCTCACTTTTGACCCTCTGATACTCTCTTGTGATTACTGTTAGATGGGCCTGTATTCAGAGCTGGTCATTAAACTGCCCACGGGTCCCCTTTACTGTATGTGTTTTGGATTAGAAGTTTCCACATTGTGCAGCCCATATCTCCATAAAAATTTAAAGAAAAAAAAACACTACTGCTGTGACAATGACCGACCAAGATGAGGACATTGGGGAACAGATAATTGGACTAAATATTTCATAAAATTGCAGACAGGCAGTTACCATGAAATTGTTACAACATGGCCTCCCGGCAATGGTTGGAAATGTTACCTTCATGGTCGAGTATCAGGATTGGCTGTAGCTCAAGAATAAAAATATAGCCACTAACCTTTACCAAACGCCAAGCGGAGACGATGGGTGATGTAAGTCCCCTAATCCCCAGAAACACGACCTCCAACAAAGGGCAAATAACTACCTCTGCGTGAATTCGTGCCCCCAGGGAAGAAAGGAAAAGAGAAAAAATAATAAAGCAGCTGTGGTCTCGGTGTAGCACTTGCAGTCCTGGCCAACCTTCAACGAAGACCCCAAAGTTGTGCACACTACAGTAGGATGACAAAGAATGGGTATAAGTAATGTGAAGAAAAATACCTGGACTCTTATTATTTCGAATTCTCCTCACCCTACTCACCCATAGCTCAAAAACTGTCTCTTGAAATAATGTTCTCTTGCTCTCTATTTTTTAAATCAGGAACAGAATACTTTCACAGCTGAAACCAACTTTAGACAGGTACTCCTCGCATAAGTCACAAACATGAACAGTCATTTATCTTCAGAATAGGCTCGCAGCAATCCTTTCTTCATGAATGGTATTCCTGCATACCACACTAAACAGTTTACGGTTTTGCAGAAGCCTTTCTCAATTCCCAAATGTCTTCTTTCCGGAATAGAAGTTCAGATAACTAAACAAACAAAGCTGCCACGGTACTAATTGCCTCTAAGGAAAGCTTTACTACAGAAGGCGTCTTTAGCTCAGACACACCTCGAATAAACACTTTCACTCTTTTCTCGCATGCCCTTTAAAAAGCAGATCTTGCGTTTTAAAGCACAGCGGCTGCTTGAACAGTTTTCAGTCGCAAGACTAATTCACAAATGATTGCTTCTTCCTGAAGCTTCTTCCTCACTTGAATACCTGGCACTTTAAACAAGTTCCACGAAGTCCTCCAGGAAACACAGTTCAACAAGGTGACAGTAAATGAAACACGGCTTTTCTTCCTTCTTCAAGCTGAACTCCGGCGGGGAGCACCATCCGCCATTCCAAAACCTCGAGGGAAAATTGACAAGCACTCTCCTGGTCTCTGGGCAGACCTTAAGTATGCACCGCCTTCATTTTTCGCCAGTGTCAAGCCTAGGGATGCTGGGACATGTAGTTTTGTGCGCTTTTTCCCCAATATTGCGTTTTTCACTGAATAACAGTGATGTTGATTCTTACAGCGCCAGGAAATCGCTACAGAACCCCCTCTCGAGGACTGCCGACCCGGCGGTCGACCTGGTTTGCCCGGATACATAGCATGAAAGCGGGCAACCAACTCAGGACAATGCAAGTTACCCACAGGTTCCCATGTCCTTTCCTCAGGCCCGTATCCCTTCCATTCCACCAAATACTGAACTCTACCCCTCAACATACGGGAGTCAAGGATAGACTGAACCTCATATTCTTCCTCACCATCAACTTCAATTGGAAGAGGTTTCTCCTGTAGTCTCATACCAGGAAGACAGGGTTGGAGAAGAGAAACATGAAATACAGGATGAATCTGCCAAGACGCCGGAAGGAAAAGCTTCATTGCCACAGGGTTAATGACCTCCACTATACTGTAGGGACCCACATATTTAGGTTTTAATTTGGACACCCCTTTGATATGGAGGTTTTTTGTGGAGAGCCAAACCTTATCCCCCACCTTGTAGGTTGGTTCCTCTGTTCTGTGCCTATCAGCAAAATGTTTCTGAGATGTTTGTGCGGCAGCCAAACTACGCTTAGCTGCAATCAGTACAGCCCTTAGGTGTGCGTGATGTTCATGTATGCTAGGCACAGGGGAACGAACAGGCATATCAAAGGGTAGTGAGTTGGGATGGTAACCATGTAAACAGAAAAAAGGGGAGCAACCTAATGTGGAATGTTGAGCATTATTGTAGGCGAATTCAGCCATCCATATCAACGTAGTCCACTCCAAACCATTTTGCTGGGTGAAACACCTAAGGTACTGTTCCAGCGTCTGGTTTAGACGTTCCGTTTTACCGTCTGTCTGAGGGTGGTAACTAGTGGACAGACGGGCATCAATATCCAAGGTCTTACAAAGAGCCCTCCAGAACCGAGACGTGAACTGGGATCCCCGATCCGTAATCAGCACACAAGGAATACCATGAGCTCTCACTATGTGTTGAAGGAAAACTGCCGCTAGTTCTGCTGAAGTCGGTAGGCCACTCAAAGGAATGAAATGCCCCATTTTCGTCAAATGGTCAACCACAACGAGGATCACTGTTTTACCATCACAGGGTGGCATTTCAACAATAAAGTCCATGGACAATGTGTGCCAAGGTTGAGGAGGGATAGATAATGGTCGGAGGAGTCCAACAGGTTTTATGTGGAGAGATTTTCCTTGCACACAAATAGCACAATTCTTGATGTACAGCCGAACATCATCACGGAGTTGAGGCCACCAAAAGGAACGCTCCATACTGGCAATAGTTTTATAGATTCCGAGATGGCCACCCAAGGGGGAATCATGGATCCAAGCCATTACTTGTTGACGAAGTGTCTCAGTCGGTACGTAAATGGCAGTGTGATGATATGCAAGGTTATCCTTTTCCGAACGATGTTCTGGATCCTCCTGTACCCATTCAAGGACATCCATCTCTGCCACAGCAACTCGTACGTCTTCCAGGAATTCATGTGAAGATAACAAGGCTACCGACATTGAAGTTTCCTCCACTTCAGTTAGTATTAAGGGAGGTTCAAAGTCTTTGATCTCTCTCTGTTCTCCTGTTTCTCCTATACGGGAGAGAGCATCCGCCTTCCCATTTTGGGGTCCTGGTTTGTACTTAATTACAAAGTCAAAATCGGAAAAAAACAGGGTCCACCTTAATTGCCGGGGAGTAAGGGCCTTGGCGGTTTTCAAGAACAGCAAATTCCTGTGGTCGGTATAGATTTCAAAGGTATGCACAGCTCCCAAGAGGTAGTGACGCCATTCCTCGCAAGCTCTCTTTATGGCCAAGAGTTCCTTGTCGGAAACGGAATAGTTGGTCTCACAAGGAGTGAGTTTCTTTGAGAAAAAGGCAACCGGATGTAATTGGCCTGACACAGGATGGCGTTGTGACAGAACCCCTCCAACTGCATATTGAGATGCATCGGTTTCCAGTACAAAGGGGATCTGAGAATCAGGATGACGGAGTATAGGTGCCTGTGTGAAGCGTTCTTTAAGATACTTGAACGATTTGTCTGCCTCCTCACTCCAAACAAAAGGAACATTCTTTCGCAAAAGACGAGAGATAGGATGTATGATCTTTGAGAAATCCTTAATAAATCTTCGGTAATAATTTGAAAAACCGAGGAAGCTCTGTACCGCTTTGACATTCTGGGGGGTACACCACGCGGTGATGGCTTCAACTTTACAGGTATCCATCTGAAAGCCTTGGGCGTTAATCACATAGCCAAGAAATGACACCTCCTGTGCATGAAATAAGCACTTCTCGAGTTTTGCATATAGCGTATATTGCTGCAATCGTCCAAGCACGGTTTTGACATGTGTTACATGCTCTGCCAGAGTTGATGAATACACCAAAATGTCGTCAATATAAACGACACAGAAGGTTTCCAAACATCCCCGCAGCACCTCGTCCATAAAATACTGAAAAGCGGCGGGGGCATTGCATAGCCCAAATGGCATCACCCGATACTCGAACAGCCCAAACTTTGTCCGAAACGCCGTTTTCCACTCATCTCCTCTTTTTACCCGTACCAGATGGTAGGCTCCACGAAGGTCAAGCTTGGTAAAATATCGGGCTCCTTTCAGTTGATCCATGAGCACTGGGATTAAGGGGAGAGGATACCGGTTCTTTATGGTTACACGATTGATGGCTCTATAATCGATGCAGGGTCTTAATTCAGCGCAATCCTTCTTCGGAATGAAGAACATGGGCGAGGAAGCTGGAGAGGTCGAATGTCGAATAAAACCTGTGGAAAGGTTTTCCTCAATATAGTTCTTCAAATACTCCATTTCCTTTTCTGTCAGAGCATAGACTCTGCTGCACGGAATATCGGCCCCAGGCTCCAGTTCTATCCGGCAGTCGTATACACGATGCGGAGGCAAATGGGTAGCTTTTTGTTTATCAAACACAGGTGCAAATTCACTGTACTCTGCAGGAAGGATGGTGGCACAACAATACTGCTCCAGAGCACATGAGGAAGCCAAACATACAGAAGGATTGATACCAGTGGAGCTGGTACAAAACGAGTCTTGAATACAATGCTCTTTGCAGTATTCCGAGGACAATGTTATGGTGCGAGCCGCCCAGCTGACCTGAGGATCATGTAGTGTCAGCCAAGGCATGCCCAAAATAAGTCGAAACTGAGGGGCATCAATAACATCAAACTGGATATATTCTTGATGGTTTACACTGGTCTGCATTAACATGGAACGAGTATGATATGACACTGGACCTGAAGACAACACTGTTCCATCCACCGCCTTGACCAACTCAGGCTTTTCCTTCTTTATGCAAACGATCCCGATCTTCATTGCATATTCTTGGTCGATGTAATTACCGGTTGCCCCTGAATCCAGCAGGGCATCAATATTCAAGGAATCGTGTGAGGTGATCCAAAGCTTGACCTTCAAGTTCATATGGGCCACAGCTGGATGCAAGGTGTTAGCAAGTACTGGTGAGATCGTTGGAGAGTGAGAACCCAAGGCAGAGACCTCTTCCTGATTTGGGTTCATCAGTTTTCCGCCGGCTCACGTGCTTGAATACTGGCTTGGGCACGGGTAGCAAAAGATTTTCCAGGTATTGCATTACGGGCTCTACAGTCCTTAATAAAGTGTCCCCCTTTTCCGCAATACATGCACTGTTTCAGTCTCCGTCGTTTGTCTCTTTCTTCTTGTGAAAGGGGACCCCGAATTCCTCCTATCTGCATAGGTTCAACGCCTTCAGGTACCTTAGGATGATCTTCACCTGGGCTCCTGACCCGAGGGAAGAAATATCGACCTTCTCCTCTAGTTCTGTCCCCTTTCCGTTCTAAAAGACGATGATCCAACTGAACTGTTAGGTCTATCAATTCTTCGCAGGTATTAGGAAGTTGGACCACTTGAGACAGAACATCCTTCAGTTCACCCCGCAATCCTTGATAGAACAAGGAAATCCTTTTTGCAGGAGGCCATTCGGTTTCTACAACTAACCTATTAAAGGTGGTAATATAGGAAAGAAGATCTTGTGTTCCCTGCTTCAATGTAATCAACTCCCTGTCTAATGTCAACATATGGGATTTCCTATCAAATAGTTTTCGAAGCTCCAAACAGAAATCAGGAAAACTACGCAACACTGGATCATTTCTTTCTAGTAAGGGTATCGTCCAACTTGCAGCATTCCCTCCCATATAGGACATCATAAAGGCAGTCTTGGCAGAGTCATCGTGGAATACCCCGGGTTTGCATAAGTAATGTAACCTACACTGATTCAGGAAGGTTTCGAATTTACGTGCATCCCCAAAAAACCGTTCAGGAGGAGCCAAGGGTATCCCCATATTTTGAACTATATGTACTGTCTGAGCAGGGTCAGTGGGAGGGGATGTCACTGGTGGAGTTACAAAAAATCCACCCCCTTCTGCACCTAGCGGAGCAGGGTATGTTGCAGATACTGGAGGAGGCAACGTGGCAGGCTTTATATAGGGAGTCCCCCCAGTGCTTACTCGAGAAAGTCCTGCTACCTCCCTCCGGAGAATGCCTACTTCTTTATACAAGGCTTGATTCTCTGATCTGGAAGCATTCACCTCTAACTGTAAGGCCGCTAAGCTTTCCACCACAGAGGTCAACACGGTCTCAACCTCCATCGTCCAGGCCGGCTATGTATACTTGGGCTTGTCAATCTATCAGGATTGGCTGTAGCTCAAGAATAAAAATATAGCCACTAACCTTTACCAAACGCCAAGCGGAGACGATGGGTGATGTAAGTCCCCTAATCCCCAGAAACACGACCTCCAACAAAGGGCAAATAACTACCTCTGCGTGAATTCGTGCCCCCAGGGAAGAAAGGAAAAGAGAAAAAATAATAAAGCAGCTGTGGTCTCGGTGTAGCACTTGCAGTCCTGGCCAACCTTCAACGAAGACCCCAAAGTTGTGCACACTACAGTAGGATGACAAAGAATGGGTATAAGTAATGTGAAGAAAAATACCTGGACTCTTATTATTTCGAATTCTCCTCACCCTACTCACCCATAGCTCAAAAACTGTCTCTTGAAATAATGTTCTCTTGCTCTCTATTTTTTAAATCAGGAACAGAATACTTTCACAGCTGAAACCAACTTTAGACAGGTACTCCTCGCATAAGTCACAAACATGAACAGTCATTTATCTTCAGAATAGGCTCGCAGCAATCCTTTCTTCATGAATGGTATTCCTGCATACCACACTAAACAGTTTACGGTTTTGCAGAAGCCTTTCTCAATTCCCAAATGTCTTCTTTCCGGAATAGAAGTTCAGATAACTAAACAAACAAAGCTGCCACGGTACTAATTGCCTCTAAGGAAAGCTTTACTACAGAAGGCGTCTTTAGCTCAGACACACCTCGAATAAACACTTTCACTCTTTTCTCGCATGCCCTTTAAAAAGCAGATCTTGCGTTTTAAAGCACAGCGGCTGCTTGAACAGTTTTCAGTCGCAAGACTAATTCACAAATGATTGCTTCTTCCTGAAGCTTCTTCCTCACTTGAATACCTGGCACTTTAAACAAGTTCCACGAAGTCCTCCAGGAAACACAGTTCAACAAGGTGACAGTAAATGAAACACGGCTTTTCTTCCTTCTTCAAGCTGAACTCCGGCGGGGAGCACCATCCGCCATTCCAAAACCTCGAGGGAAAATTGACAAGCACTCTCCTGGTCTCTGGGCAGACCTTAAGTATGCACCGCCTTCATTTTTCGCCAGTGTCAAGCCTAGGGATGCTGGGACATGTAGTTTTGTGCGCTTTTTCCCCAATATTGCGTTTTTCACTGAATAACAGTGATGTTGATTCTTACAGCGCCAGGAAATCGCTACATCGAGGCACAAGAAGCATTCAGAACAGGAGAATTCTATTCTTGGGTTAAATTTTTGCCTGTAGATGCACACACACGATTGCTTCATGAATACATTGAAGATGAACCAACTGATGAGCACATTAAATATGTGGACTTAGGGGTCCTGTTTACTTACCAAGAGCACATTAATTAGTTTAAAGTCGCCCAACCCCATACCACATAACATGTGAGACTCAGTCCACTCAGCCGAGAAGGAGCGACTTGGCCAGTATAAGCTTCATATACACCGCATCCAGACATTGTTTTTTTATCGGCAGCAGGAATGGGTATACTCTGCAATGATTTAGTAAACATGTACAGAAATCTTACTCAATACGTAATGCGAACATTAACAGTCCAAACTGCAGTGGCTGCTCAGGCTACACAACCACACATTGCTACTAAAGGAATTAGCCCACAAACACTAAATTACATTATGGGAAATGTTCCCCCAACCAGGAGCAAATTCTGTTCTGGATAGCACAGAAAACAGCTCAACTTGGAGTAGTTTTCACCATACAGACCTGCAGGAAAAACACTGAATGCTGACAATTTTCTTGGCTATGGGAATGGCTCCCCCATAGGAGATTGTGCCACTTGGGTACAATCTTCACTGCCGTTTATACCAGAACACATGGTACCCCTTCAATAGCGGTAATATCAAACATATTTAAAGAAATACAGAATGAGTACAGGGCAGAGCCTACCCTGGACTTGGGAATGAAACCAATGGACAATGTTACTCATGTTTCTGCAATTATGTTAAGTAGCATAAAAGGGAAGGCAGCAGCAGTGGCTATACACCAACCCCTGAGGGAATTTACTCCTGCACAGTAGTAGTGGAAATTGCCTAAGATTTTCGAAGAAACATATGCTTCACTTGGAAGAGATAATCTGGGAGTACTACCTGGGAAACCTATAGTTAGGAGCAATTCTGAAAAGGATAACTCCAAGCAAGCACCCGATTCTTTAAAGAAGAAATAGGAAAATAAACAAAAAAAGAAACAAAACAAAACATGGTCACGGGGTGGGTCTCCTCAACAGGAACACACTGAAAGAAAATAAAACCTGAGAAACCGTGATAATATTAGAAAACCTGACAGGTATCAGGATACTGATACACTTTCATATCCTTCCTTTCAAGAGACAACCCACAAGTGTTTGGAGAGAGACAGACTGTCAAAGCACAAAATGGAAGAGTGAGTCTGAAGGACCAGGTTTTAGAACCTAGCGGCGTCAGGGAAAACGCCCGATGCCTTCGAGTTCCCCTGCCTTGTCAAACAGAGACACGGGACGCTTCTTGATGACGTCAAAGAAAAGTTTACTGGCTGCAACCAGGAACAGAGGTCTACGAAGCACAACACGGGTGGTTCGCTGGAGACTGCACAATTTCAATCAGCGGAGCATGGTCTTTTATGCCAAAAATCACATTCCAAAGGTGGCATCGGTTACATACAAACTAGCCAATCACGTGGTGACATTTCAAACATATCGTATAACGACAATCCCACTTTCCGTTGTCCAGCCCACCAGAAATGACCAGGCAAATTCCAATTTCTTGTTCGGTCAGGCCGGACAAACCCATCAAAAAACCTCAACCCAAATCAGTGATTATGTCGTAAAGGAAGGAGCAGAAACAGATTGGAAACAAGATAGAAAGGTGGGTGCAGTGTACTATAAACTTCGGCACGTCCTGCTCTTTGATCTTTATCTGACCAGCTGCTTAACAAGGAACTGGATCAGTGAGGTTAGCCTCGGGCAAGGGAGTCAGTTCGGCCAGGTCATTCAGAAGTCAGCTAAGACGTACGTGTCCCAAGGACACGTTCGGCCGTAATCATCGGCCTATGTGAGGGCAACCACACAAAATGGCTGCCGTTCACAAAATGGAACCCGAAGGTTCAAACGAAATCCCTGAATACATAGTGTTCTCATTGATCGATTAATGCAAAAACACTCGTACATACCGCACTCGTGATTTGCGGTCCGCTGACACCAAAATCGTCTATTTCCGACGACCTTTATTGAACGGGTTCGGAACCACCAAACCTCAGACCCTCAGACTACGTAACTACAGACCCTCCTTTTGCCCTTACATAGGCAACAAACCCAAACTCATGTCAATCTGAATCTGGATCTATATTCATCAGATCATCGATATGTTGCTGTAGCATCATCCTAGTACTTAGTACCTCTCTCTGGACAGGTCTCCTTACACACAAAGTATCACAGAGGCCACAAATAGCAGGAGCACACTGTACACAGAGACAGAACAGGAAAAGGATAGCTAAGACCATTCCAATGACCATCAGAATCTTCCATCCCCATGTGGATATCAATCCCCATAACCATCCCATCAACGACCAATCTCCCATATCTAAATGGACAGAATCGAAGATCTTATGTAGCTTGGAAATGGCCTGGAAGACTGACGGAGCGTTGTCTGGAATGAAAACGCAGCAGCTCGATTGAATCAATTTACATACTCCACCTCTGTCTGCTAGTATGACATCAAGAGCAACTCTATTCTGAAGTGTCATAAGTCTATCCGACTGGAGCTCAGCAGTCAAGTTACTAAGGGCACCAGCAGTTTCGACTATGGTGGACTCAACCACTCTCGTCAACTGGCGAATATTCCTGCTGTTTGCCATCGGTCCCCAGAACGGCAGAAAACCCTTAAAGAAATCTCCCAACTCTTGCCCTGCAGAGTCTTCCTGACTGAATACACCTCTAGCAACTCTCGTCTTATGGTAATCTGCCGCAGCTGTAAAAGTGGGAGGCAACAGAAAGGAAACAAAACATGTGCCCGAAAAATCAGGGGACAACCATGTATATGCTTTGTCGTAGCAAACAAAATAAGTACCCTTAGCGGCTAGAAATGCTGGGGAAGTCTGAGACGTAAATACGTAGGTGTCAGTACAAACGCTCTTCCCTAGCTGAGCTCTCGGATTCTTGCCATTACCCTGCAGACAATAGCGACCCTGGTGGGGCACTATCCAAATCGGTGGAGAACTATTCGCTCGCTGGTTAACACTCAGACTAACTCCATATCCAGTAACGTTCCAACCACTATATGGTTGCTTCTCATCTTTCGGAATAGTTTCAACTGCATTAGTCCCTTTAACCATGTCGACTATGCCTCTAGCTACAGCACTATTCTTCGGATGGTCTTTTGGTGAACGTAGGGAATAGACACTATGGGCATAGATAAACATCGTTCTATAAGCCCAAATAGAACCATTTAAGCTAAAAGGCAAAACCAAGTACGGAATACCTTTATCGGTCGTATGGGGCATTAGACCACAAATCCAACAATTCGTTGTATTCATCACTAACTGATGTTGGTGCAAAAGTTGAATAAAGAAATTATTGGCAAATTCCAGTCATCTAACTACCTCATGTTCAGGCAAAGGGTGAAAAGAATGAGAAGAAATAGTAGGTGGAGGTGTAGGTTGCACAGTAGGAATAAACGTCACTTTAAAAGAGAATGTCACATAACCAATTAAAAATATTATTAAACTCAATAGCAAAAACAAACATGGAATTAAAAACCTTTTCCGTGTGATTAGTTTGTATATCTTATTCTTAAAATTAATTGTCCTTACAGGTCTCTCCAAGTCAAAGAAATCCATCCTAACTAATATGCTGCTTGCGGTGGTAGGGTGTTCTATGCTAAGGAATGCCTCTGTCAACCCAGGGCAACTCCCTTAGGCCAACCAGAACCTTCGACCTAGTGTCTCAGGCTTGCACTCCAAAGACTTCGGCAACCGCGACCCTACAGCTGAACCCGGATGGCGGTTCGAAAAACAAAAATGAGTAGATCCTCGGTGGAGAGTTAACCTGTAAACAGAAAAATCATAAAAACTTCATTTATTTTATTTGTCCCACGACTCTTGGTCACAAATTATAATGATCTTTTCCAGGCAATGTTTGATCTTTGAACAAGAGTTCAGGCTCGGTAGTGTTCAATCGATTCAAAGGAGGCACAGCTTCTTGCAAGAGATCGTCACTTTCTTTTTCAGAGTTTGTTCCAACCAGACGAGCATCGCTGAATGGCAAAAATCGTGGCACAGTTTCTGTTTCAGAGTCTGGGAGTCCTTCCTGGACCCACCGGCCGTACGGTAAGGGCAATGGTGCCCGCTTGCAATGTACGCCGTGGATCCAGTGTTTCTTGCCTTGCACTCGAACTGCAGAACGTGTAGACAGGAGAACTAGATGTGGTCCTGTCCAACGGGGCTGATCATTCTTGTTCTGCTGGAAGTTTCTAATGAAGACCCAGTGGCCGAGTTCAATGGCGTGGCCTGGATCTTCAGAAGCTTGTGGCAGACTCTCATAGACCTGTTGGTGTAAAACACGCAATTTAGCCATCAGTTCGCGCAAGTAATCAAGCAACACAGGATACTCAAGGTCACTAAACTTTGTTGGTCTTGGTACGCCCCAAATAATCGCCGGGCGACCAAACACAACCTCATACCGACTCAAACCCATTCGCGAATGCACAGTCATTCTAGTGGACAGGAGCGCTAAAGGCAAAGCATCTGGCCACTGTAAACCAGTGCTCGCTTGGACTTTGGCCAACTTTAACTTCAAGGTGCCATTATAGCACTCGACTAAACCAGCTGATTGGGGCTGATTTGCAGCGTGGAACTTCTGCCAGATTCCTAATCCCTCGCATACTTTCTTCATCACTTGACCCACAAATTCACTCCCATTGTCACTCCAGATAATTCTCGGCAAACCGAATCTAGGGAAAAATTCCTTGATTAGGGCTTTTGCTGTGGACAAGGCAGTATTATCCTCAAAGGGTATGCTTCCACCTATCTAGAAAAGGAGCAAACAACCACCAAAACATATTTCAGGTTGTTGCACCTCTCCATGTGGCTGATATCTAGCTGCAAAGCCTCGAACGGATACGTAGGAAGAGCAAAATGACCAGCTGGTGTTGGAGTTCCCTTACCAGGATTGTACATCAAACACACCATACAGTTCTTAACCAAATTCTCGGCACATTTGGGAATTCCCACATTCTGCCAAACCGGAGCCAACAACTTACAAATCCCTTTCACGCTGATATGTGCCATCACATGAGCCATTGTAACAACTGGAAGCACATACGCGTCAGGCAACAACCATCTTTGATGCTCGGACAAATCATTCCAACAACCATTCGAATCCAATCTACCCTTACTTTCTCTCCATTCATTCAACTCTTTCTCTGTAGCTTCAGCTTGGATGGATTTCACACTCTCAATCGTATCTTCACACATACTTTTCTCTGGAACCCATCTCGCCGGACCTGCAACGTACATTCGGCTCATCACATTTCTCGCAGTTTCTTTCGCAACTTCATCCGCAAACGCATTTCCGCGACCAACATCATCCGTAACTTTCTTATGGGCACTGCATTTCACAATCGCTACTTGAAATGGCAAAGTAAGTGATTCAAGGAGCTCATTCACCAACTGTCCATGCTGAATCTTCTTTCCATGCGAAGTCAAAAACCCACGTTCACGCCACAAACGTCCAAAGCTATGAGCCACACCAAAAGCATACTGGCTGTCAGTATACACATTCACTCGTTTTCCTTTCGCCAACACACATGCTCTCGTTAATGCAATCAACTCTGCTGCTTGCGCTGAATTATATGGGATACGTGCAGCTTCAACAATCGTATGCAAAGTCGTAACAGCATATGCCGCAGTCGTATCACCATTCGGCAACTTAAAGCCCGAACCATCAACCCACAAAGTACCATCACACTCTGGAAGAGGAGTATCCCTAAGGTCTATCCTTCCTTTTGTTTCTTCCTCAGTTCTCAGAAAACAATCATGTTGTTCTTCAATATCATTATCTGTTTCAGTTGAAATCGGCAACAACGTGGCTGGATTCAACGTGTTACATCGTTTAATGTGCACATGACTCGCTAACAAGGTCAACTCGTAACCCGACAACCGAGCACTAGTTAAGTGCTGTGTCTTGGTACAGTTCAGCAAGGTATCCACTGCACGTGGAACCATTACGATTAACGTGTTGTCCATAACCAAACCAGCAGACTGTCGAATTGAAACAGCCGCTGCCGCTGTAGCTCTCAAGCAACTCGGCAACGCTCTAGCTAACGGATCTAAAGTCGACGAAAAATACGCACATGGACGTTGCTTATCGCCAAACTGCTGAGTCAACACTGACAATGCACATCCCTCTCTCTCATGGACATATAATGTGAAAGACTTACTGTAGTCGGGAGTACCCAACACAGGAGCCGAACACAACGCATTGCGTAATTCGGAAAAGCTCTTCTGACATTCGTCAGTCCAAGGAATAGGATTTGGAGTATCCTTAACAGTAAGAGCTAGCAAAGGCTTCGCTAACAAAGAAAAATTAGGGATCCACTGTCTACAGTACGACGTAATACCCAAAAACGCACGTACTTCTCTCTGTGTTGTCGGAACACTCATTTTTGCAATAGATTGAATTCTTTCTGGGGTCAGTTTCCTTCCCTCCTTCGATAAGAGGTGACCTAAGTAGGTTACTTCTTGTCGACAATATTGCAAATTGGAGAGAGAAACTTTGTGATGAAAATCAGACAAGTGGCGTAACAACGACAAGGTGGCTTCTCTACAAATCTCTTCATTGTCAGCAGCAACTAACAAATCATCAACATATTGAATAAGGGCAGCACCATCAGGTAAAACCAACAGATCAAGTTGTGTTTTCAGAGCTTGGCTATAGATTGATGGACTTTCCCAATAGCCTTGAGGAGCGCGCTTAAAGCGGAAACTTCGTCCTCTTAAAGAGAATCCAAAGTTGTCTCTACTTTCCACGGCAATCGGGATGCTGAAGAAAGCATTCTTCAAGTCAATCACCGAAAACCACGTGGCTGTAGCCGGGATCAAAGTCAACAAAGCAGTAATATCAGGTACAACAGGAAACTGTGGAACAACAATCTTGCTCACTTCGCGAAGATCGATCACAAACCTATATACTGGAGGCTGTGAAGAATCAGTTCTCTTCAGAACAGGCAAAACGGGACTATTGCACACATTACCTCTCGTTTCCTCAATCACACCCTTTTCAATCAGATCATAGATAATCGCCAAAAGTGCTCGCTCATCATCACTCGAGATACGGTACTGTGGAATGCGCGGTAACCTAGCATTCGCCTTCAGCGTCACAACATATGGAGGAATCTCTAAAAGACCTACATCATTCGGACCAACAGCCCACAATGAATCTGGTAAAGAAGACAATTCAGGTGGAAGTCTGTCTTTCGCTATGTACATCGGAGAGATCACTCTCTCACCCAACGTAAGATGTACTCTTGACGGAGAACAATACAACGTGGCATACAATCTCTTCAATAAATCCAATCCCAACAAGTTCTCACCACAACCTGTAGTCAAAATGAGGGGTGCTTCAAATTTACGAGGTCCAACAGAAAGAGACAACGGAGCAGAAATCGGATTTGTAACCGGGGCGCCAGAAAAACCTACAGAAACGTTCTCAAAGCCAGACAAAGGTGCGCCAGGGAGTTTAGAGTGTATTATAGAACTCTTCGTAGCACCAGTGTCTAGCAGAAAAGGCTCTGACACACCTGATGCAATCACTTCAACATAAGGTCCACTCTAATCTACTGGAACTGAAACAACTCTCTCCCTTTGTCTATGGCTGTCCTAGCAATCGTTACCATTCACTTCCTCACCTTCGACTTAGTAATCATCCGTATAGTACTGTGCTGTCCTAGACGCTTAGTGTGTAGAATAATGGGAAGGTTGCAAGGAGATCTGGTAACTTTCATTAAAGTGAGCGGGGCTCTCTTCACAGTTGAATGCGATGACTTGAAAACGTATAGTACAGACTTTGTAGAAAGTGTAAAGTGCCATGAATGTACATTAGTCTATAATACGTAGATAACGCGCCCATGAGGCTATCGAGTTACTCATGAGTGGTGTATTGACAAAAGCGCAGCATCACAGACACACAGAACGCTTCTGTGTGATAAAGCAAAATTAATTAATCTCACTCGCAGTTTCTATAAATCACATGGTGCATAAGATTCACGAGTGCTGGATGCCATGGGTTGCGTGTTGAAAGGCACTTGGTATACAATTTTATCGCATACTGACACAATCGTATATTCGCCGATTACATACAAATGAAGATATATTTATAAACAGGAGTGCTGCCCAAGTGGGCAAAGTAGCATTATTTACTGCATCATCCTTACTTAACCGTTCAATGACACTAGACTAAAACAGCGTCTCAGTGTGTGGATGGTTGGCTGCTTGAACCCATTAATAAATATAACGTAGAGCAGTGGCATTTTAATTATTCATTTAGGTTTATGTAAATGTAGCCATCGCAGTAAATTTAGAAAACGAAGAGGCATCCTCGGTGTCATAATTAAAGTCCTATTGTCGTTTTTGTGAGTGGAGTGCTTAAGGAGTAAAAAGTGAAAATGTGAGGGTTAAAATACAAAAGATGGTGAAGCTAGATGTTAACAGCTGTTGGGTACAATTTATGGAGCGTGAGGAGTTCGCTGGGACACAGTTAAGATATGAGTTGTAATTACAGATGGACACTAAGTGCTTCATCAGCATTGTGGCCATTCGGAATCTTAGAGTTAAGCTGAATGATATATTTGGACTCTAAACGTCTGAGTGCTTGCAGTCTATTTCCACCTCTTGGATTTTGTGCCACATGGTGAATTACGAAATATGTTAATTCGTCTGTCTTCCCCTTGTGATCTGCGTTTATGTGTCTTGCAAAGGGGTAAGTGGGGTCATCATTGCTGATGGCACGCAAGTGCTGCAATATTCTTACATGGACCGGATGAATCGTACTCCCTACATATAATTTTTTGCAGTTACAACTGAGAACATAAACTGGATGGTCAGTTTTACAATTAAAGTGACCTTTGATAGTGTAGGGGATTTTCCTGAAAGGAAATTCGACAGTTTTGGTGTTGATTCCATGCGAACACGCTTTGCATTTAGAACACTTGTAAAAACCTTTAAGGGGTTGTACCCAAGGCAGGTTTTTTTTCACATTTTTGCTGACAATGGGCGCATAGTTAACCAATTCCTGTCGCATTGATATTGCTCTCCGGAAGGTTAACTGGGGTAGTTTGTCACAATTTTGACCAATGGTTGGGTCCATTTTTATGAGTGGCCAGTGTCTATACATGATTCTGCGTAGGTCCTTATGGTGTTTGTTATAGCCTGTTATCATTCTGGGAGTGAAGGATTTACTATCACCCTGGCTGGACACTATGGGAGATTTTTCTTTAAGCAAATAATTTCTAGCAAATTTTTCGCTTTTACTTTTTGCTAGGTCTAATGTGTGTTTTTGTACCCTCTTTCGCTCAATCTGGAAAAGAGTCTCTCAGTGTTGTCACTGAAGTCACTTTCTAAACTACAGTTTCTTTTCATGCGGAGACATTCCGCGTAGGGTATACTCTCTTTTAGTTTGGCCGGATGGAAACTGGACGCGTGTAGTATGGTATTTCCAGCTGTCTCTTTTCTGTATGTTCTGGTCTCAATTTTGTTTTCATTCAAGAAAACCTCTAAGTCTAAGAATGTGACTTTGGTAGTATCAATGGTGCTTGTAAATCTTAGATTCAAACTGTTCTCATTAATGGTTTTCACAAAGGTACCCGCACTTTCTTCTGTTCCCTTCCATACCATAAAGATGTCATCTATGTATCTTTTGTAAAGAACAACATGTTTGAGGTATGTTTCAGTGTGCTGGGCCATGAGTACTTGCTCCTCCCACCACCCCATATGCAGATTCGCATAACTGGGGGTGAAGCAAGTACCCATGGCAGTCCCTTGGGTCTGTTGTTACAGCAGTTTGTTATATGTGTACGTATTTCATAGCATTTAGGCCACCTACGTGTCTGATGCTAGTATATAGGTTTTGAACATCAAGAGTCACAAATATAAAATCAGGTTGCCAGACAAAATCAACAATTTTAGACAGAAAATCACCAGTATCTTTTAGAAAGGCTGGTAGCGACTGTACCAAAGGTTGTAGAAAGAAATCTATGAATTTGCTCGTATTCTCAAAGAGACTCCCTATGGCCGAGATGATAGGCCTGCCAGGGGGACATTCAATGTTTTTGTGCACTTTTGGTAGTTGGTAGAGTTGAGGTGTTACTGGGTGATCATTTTTCAGATAGATGAATTCTGGTTTCGTGAGTAGACCTTTGCTTTTCCAGTTGTAAAGGCTCATGTGATATCTTTCTTTAGTATTAGTAAGGTTGGAGCTGTTTATTCTTATGTAGCATTGTCTATCCTGGAGTTGTTTCAAAGCTTCCTGGTTGTACATGTCTGATGGCCAAAGGACAATGTTTCCACCTTTATCCGCACTACGGATTACAATGTCTTGTCGTTGCTTTATTGTGTTACTTTTTCATATTTCATTCTGTAGTCATTTGATTTCTTATGGAAGTTTATGCTGCTTTCCAAAGCTAGGGCTTTGAGGTCTTTGATCACTATGCCCCACATGAGATGCGATGTATACAGATTTCCTAGTTATTCAGCGGGGCCATCACGTTGTTAAAAATCCTTGTCTGTATGACAATGAACCTACCCGCTACGGCGCATTTGCCATGGAAGTTTTCAAAAACGTTACATTTAGGCAGTTCTCCCTTGTACTCAAAGATTGCAATGTTGCTTATTCTGTGTCCCAAATTTTCACCCCTCACAAGTAGCGTAGCGCCGTAGCGGGCAGGCTCATTGTCATACAGACGAGAATTTTTAACAACGTGATAGCCCCGCTGAATGACTAGGAAATCCGTATACATCGCATATAAGGGGACTGGACATTGGTCTGGGAAGGAAACAACTGCAGTCCTTCCTTGGTTTCCAACAATTCCCTCATTCAATGAGGTGGAGTTTTAAAAGTGCACTGCTGGTGATGTCTCAAACATAATGCGAGCTGGAAGAAGGCTAAGCGCCGAAACACGTCCTCGCTGAATAAAGTTATCAAGAAACCCTGAGAGGGCACTGAATTTCCTTTGGGAGATGGGAGCGCGTAATATATATATATATATATTTTTTTTAATATATATATATATATATATACATATATTACCTACTGGCGGTCGCCAGTAGGTATATATAGTTAGGATTTTTTCTCTATGGGACTTTTGAAAATTCGATGTCTAATAACTTTGGCGTTTGTGGACGGAATCGGCTGAAATTTTCAGGAAAATGGCACATTTTGTTTCTGAGCAGCCCCTGAAAATTTGGGGGGGTTTCGTCAAGGGGGTGGCCAAGAAAAAAGGGGGGTCCCAAAACGCGTTTTTCCCATTCATTTTTTCATAGGGCGGTTGGCCTCACTTTTAGCTCGAACGGCTGAATGGATTTGCACGAAACTTGGCAAAATTGTAGGGACTGTTAGCCCGATGTGCCTTTGCTAGGTCTCAATATATGTGCTCCAGTGGATTTTGAGAAATTAACGTTTTAAAAAACAGATATATCTGTGACAGCGTCCCGGGTAGCGCTCCGGTTCGCGTACTTTTCGCGTAACGGAACTTTGCGAAGCGAAGCTGATTGGCTCTCCGGTGCCTGTCAACATTCTAAACAGTCCGGAACGGCCGCCATCTTGTCTCTTGGTAGGATCGAGAGACAAGAGGAGGAGAAAAACGAAACGGGAATTTAATGAAAGGGGGCATGGTAGACCCCTCTGGACCCCCTAGGAATGATGTTGGGGTTATTAAAGGGTCCCGTGGGGCAAATAAAAAAAATTGATTTTTCGTGGTAGAAGCGCTTCCCGGTTCGCGAACCAGTAGCGAAATGGGAATTCGCCATTTTGTGTTTCGTTTTAATTAAATTACAAGATGGAGGAAAAACAATGTGGGAAATGGGTATAAGGGGGTACGGGAGACGTATCCTGACCCCCTATGTTTTCTGAGGGTGGCTGAGGATGCTCATATATGTTTCTACATGTCTTCCAGCGGCGGCGCGTGAGCGGATTTTTTTTTTGTTGCTGCGTGACGTCTGTTAACGTTCGATTCGAAGGAAATCAGGAAGTGTTGACCGCCATTTTGTCACTGCGAGTAAATATATTGTTAAAAATAATTGTTATAAATTAATCCGTATTGATAAACATTGTCTGCGCCATCTTGCCTTTTTTCCAATGCCACACTTTTGTCGTGCACGGCAGCCATTTTAGATGCCTTGACCAGACCCACTCTCTGCACGCCGCCGATCCTCAGCATGGCTCCCCACCCTCGCAAGCATCTCCCCCACGCACTGGTCACCCCCGCTCTCTCTCTCATGCATGGGCCATAAACCTCCCCCCATCTGCGCTGCTCTTCCCTGAGAATCACA
Source organism: Lissotriton vulgaris (assembly GCF_964263255.1). Lineage (NCBI taxonomy): Eukaryota > Metazoa > Chordata > Amphibia > Caudata > Salamandridae > Lissotriton > Lissotriton vulgaris. The sequence continues at coordinate 421,677,059 of NC_141698.1, read as the reverse complement.
CCCTGTGCCCGCCCGACACCTCCCTTTCACCTTATTCACTACCGCACGCTCTGACACTCCTCTTCTTCTGTGTCCGATTGTCCAGGCCGGTCCCAGGCTATCACCTAGCCCTGCCGATGTAGTTTATGGCCCCAACTGTAAAGAATCACCCCTCTTCAAAGGAGTTACAGTAGATCAAGGCCCCCACTCCATGAGATCCGTCACACCACACGCGTTCCTGCTATCTGATAACGATCCTGTATTGTGATTGGGGAGGGGATTCTCACTGTAAGGGTGTGTGGGACCGAGCCTGAAGCGGAAGATTCCAGGGATGCCTTTTTGTACATCAAAGTCTTCACAATTATGTGTCACATTAAAAATATATAGCACTCCAACAAAGTAGTAGGATTATAACACTTTAATAACTTATAAATATATACAACGCTCCAACAAAGTAAACACGTTTAAAAAAAACATTTTAAACAACTATTTACATGGCAGCCTGCTGCAACATCCAGCTCAAAGCAACAATGGGCTGCTTTGGTCTGTCTTTTAGTCGGCAAAATCCGTTGGCCTGTGAGGTGGCGTCAGTAGCGGTCCGTTGTGCGAATAGGCCGAAGGCAGCACAACGCGCCGAGATCCGGACGGCACCCAGGTGGTGTCCAGAAAGTTGCCGCAGTGGTCTGGTCATCCTACAATGCTGCGCCGAAAAACGGCGTGGGGTGCCCGGGGGGGGGGGGGGGGGGGGGAGGTGGCGCGAACGGGCCTCCCCAGGTGGAGGCTCCTCTGCTGCAGTGGGGCTCCCCTTAGCGTTTCAGTCGCCATTGAGCTGAATTGCGCCCGCTCTTGTGGCACAGTGCCTCATCCGCCATTGAGCTGAGTTGCGCCCGCTCTTGCGGCACAGTGCCTCACCCGCCATCCAGCTGAGTTGCGCCCGCTCTTGCGGCTACAGCGTCTGTCCACCATCCAGCTAAATTGCGCCCACTCTTGCGGTGCAGCGATAGGCGGCTGCAACAGGACTCTCAAAATGGCGGCCGGCTCTTCGGATTTGGGCCTGGTCCACTAAAATGGCCCTGGGACACATTTGAACTCGGACATTTGCCTGCTAGGGCTTGGGCCCCATTCCCGAAAGCGTCCCCTCAGCCTTGAAGATTCTACAAAAGTCATCGGGGCCCCCGACTCCCGCAGGCTTCCGGTGGGGAGTGGCTGCCATGATTGCTTGCGGAATGGCCACGACGGAGCCACGAGATGGTGGTGCTCTCATGCTGATGCCAGCTTCAGTCTGAAACATCCAGAAACACTGTAGACTACCAATTCGATGACTTCCGGTGGAGCCCCAACGGGACCCGGTAGGGAAGAACTTGCCCTCCCCTCTTTTGACTGATGGTTCTTGTTGCCTGTCCCCTCTGCTGTTATCTAACGGAACCTTTTTGGACTGCCGAGTGAGAAAAAAAAAGGTGGAGCTTTCATTATTTGGGAAAAAAAATGTTTCAATCCAATGAAAAGTGTTATTTTTAGGTCATATGATCAAGCCTTCCATCATTAGGAAACCAAAAGTAAAATGAACCAATGAAAAGTTTTATAAACAAGTCACATGACCTGTTATGCGTCTTTGGGCTATAAAAAGCCTACAAAATCCGTTGGCCTGTGAGGCGGCGTCAGTAGCGGACCGATGTGCGAATAGGCCGAAGGCAGCACAACGCGCAGAGATCCGGATGGCACCGAGGTGGTGTCCAGCAAGTTGCGCTGGTGTGGCCATCCTACAATGCTGCGCCGAAAGACGGCGTGGGGTGCCCGGGGGGAGGGGGGGGAGGCAGCGTGAACGGGCCTCTCCCGCCTCCCCAGGTGAAGGCACCTCATCTGCAGTGGGGCGCCCCTTAGCGTTTCACTCGCTGTCCAGCTGAGTTGCGCCCGCACTTGCTGCTACAGTAGGCTGAAGGCAGCACAACGCGCCGAGATCCGGATGGCACCGAGGTGGTGTCCAGCAAGCTGCCGCACTGGTGTGGCCATCCTACAATGCTGCGCCAAAAGACGGTGCGGGGTGCCCCGGGGGGGGGGGAGGCGGCGCGAACGGGCCTCTCCCGCCTCCCCAGGTGGAGGCTCCTCAGCTGCAGTGGGGCGCCCCTTGGTGTTTCACTCGCTATCCAGCTGAGTTCCGCCCGCTCTTGCGGCTACAGCGTCTCGCCCAGCATCCAGCTGAATTGCGCCCACTCTTGCGGTGCAGCGATAGGCGGCTGCAACAGGACTCTCAAAATGGCGGCCGGCTCTTTGGATTTGGGCCTGGTCCACTAAAATGGCCCTGGGACACCTTGGAACTCGGACGCTTGCCTGCTAGGGCATGGGCCCCATTCCCGAAAGTGTCCCCTCTTTTGACTGATGGTTCTTGTTGCCTATCTCTTCTGTTGTCATTTAACGGAACCTTTTTGGACTGCCGAAAGGGGTTCTGGTCCGACCGCTGGTTGGCGGAGACATTTTGACTATATCCTGGACCTGCCCGGCCTCGCCCAAAATGGCGCCGGTATAAATGGGACTCGTAACTCCTTGTTGTGTACTGGTTGCCCAACCTTGATATCACGAGATACATATGCAGTTTTGAAGCACATGGCGGGCGGGGACGAGTACTGATTGAACATTTGGACATCCCTATTGATATTAAGTTCTGATGTGTTATTGATTACTGTACTATTGAAAGTTCGAATTAACGTCACCCATGGTACTTGCCCGCAAATGTATATCTAGATAATTTTATTGTAACTGGCCCTGTCGTACTTTAATTATAAAATGTACGTCCACTGATTCCGCAACTGTTAGACACTTTAGTTCTTGCAACCTAATGGCCCGCCCGTTACGTTCTTCTACAGTGTAAATGTCCCCTCGTCATATACGATTACAGTTTGCTCCATGGCCGGCCCACGTGGTTATAGGCCCGTATTTGTATACTGACATTTTCACAATAAAGGTTTTTAAAACAAAACATGGTAGTAGTACCTAGATTGGTAAAGTTTTGAATAATAGCCACTGTTTTCGAATCAGTAAAAGGCAAGTGAAATAAAGCAGCCCGATTACATGACAGTTAAAAGGTATAATACGCAGGAAAGCAGTAAAGATAAATGGTCAAGGGCTGTTGTGTTTTCCACTCCTGCAACATAAAGTGATCGATAAGAATCCGATATTCATGCCTATCAGCGACTAAGACAGCAGGTCGAGCTTCTTTTGTTCAACTGCTCCCTCATGGGACGAAGAAACGCCCTTTTTCTCGAAATAGGAATATTTTACTTGCAGGACAGTTGTAAATTTCCCGGGAAAATACATTAGCCTGGAACATTGTTAGTGATAAACTGTAAATGCATCTGGGTTCTTTGCTTTACAAGTCAGAGTGAGAAAAAAAAAGGTGGGCTTTCATCATTTGGGAAAAAAAAAAATTCTAAACCAATGAAAAGTGTTATTTTTAGGTCATATGACCAAGCCTTCCATCATTAGAAAAACAAAAGTAAAATGAACCAATGAAAAGTTTTATTAACCCCTTCCATGCTGATGATGAGCCCCAGCCGTCATGCACTACGGTGCTCGTGTGCTGATGACGGCTGGGGTTCGTCATGGCCCGCCCCTGTTCGTTTGTTTACCGCACAGCGGCGGAAACGGGCCAGCAGCGAAGGGGTTAACAAGTCACATGACCTGTTATGCTTACGTTACGCGCTGCGCGCCGCGCCCTGGATCGCTTCCGGGAAGCTGCGCCTCGCGCACCGGAGCACTTCCGGGTGCGCTAACGCGGCGCGTCATATGACGCATTAAGCGACAACGCAGGTCCAGAATATAGTCAAAATGTCTCCACCAACCAGCGGTCGGAACACAACCCCTTTCAGCAGTCCAAAAAGTTCTGTTAAATAACAACAGAAGGGACAGGCAACAAGAACCATCAGTCAAAGAGGGGAGGGCAAGTTCTTCTCTACCGGGTCACGTTGGGGCTCCACCGGAACTGATCGAATTGGTAGTCTACAGTGTTTCTGGATGTTTCAGACTGAAGCTGGCGTCAGCATGAGAGCACCACCATCTTGTGGCGACGTCGTGGCCATTCCGCGAGCAATCATGGCAGTCGCTCCCCACCGGAAGTCTGCGGGAGTCGGGGGTCCCGGTGACTGTTGTAGAATCTTCAAGGCTGAGGGGACTCTTTTGGGAATGGGGCCCATGCCCTAGCAGTCAAGCGTCCGAGTTCCACGGTTGCCCAGAGCCATCCTTGCAGGACAGGCCCAAGTCTGTGGAGCCGACTGCCATTTTGTGAGCTCCGTAGCAGCCGCCTGTCGCTGTACCTCAAGATTGGGTGCAATTCCGTTGGATGGCGGGTGAGACGTTGTAATAGCAAGAGCAGGCGCAATTCAGCTGGCCGAGCGAGGCACTGTGTCGCAAGAGCGGGCGCAAGTCAGCTGGTCGAGTGAAGCGCTGGGGTGTAGCTGAGAAACCTCCACCTGGGGAGGTGGAGGAGGCTCGTTCGCGCCGCCTCTCCTTTCTAGTGCACCCCACGCCGTCTCCTGGCGCAGGTATATGTGATGGTCGGACCAGGGCACCGCAGGACGTGTCTTCAGGTCAAACGGATTGTGGGACAAGGTGTGGAGCAGGCGCAATTATCTCGGGGGCCTCCGTCAAGCGGTTCAGGGAGGCACCGTATCACATTGTTTTCCAATGCAGTCAGGTCTACAAACAGCCCCCACTTACTTTGAGAATAGTGAAGCTGCAGCAGGTGCAAATAAGCTTCAGACAGTGTTACAAGCGCTGCTCGGAACCCTCAACTATGGCACCCAACATCCAGGACTTATGCCATTTGTGCAAAGCAGTGACATTGAAGCATCTCAGGGACCAAGCAACATACCATATCCAGAGTCCTTCCCACAACCTCTGCCTTCCTTCTTAACTAGTTATTGTTCTTTCACTCCCACTCCAGGCTTTTAGTCTGTGGATGGAAAACCATGAACCTACACTCACCTATGAAAATCTTACTATTGATGGTTGATTTTGAGCCACAAACACAAAGGCTTGTTTGGATCGATGTTGCAGCAGGCTGCCATGTAAATAGTTATTTAATAAAACGTTTTACCCTGTTACTTGTTGATTTTGAGCACCAAATACAAAGGCTTGTTTGGATCGATGTTGCAGCAGGCTGCCATGTTAATAGTTATTTAATAAAACGTTTTACCCTGTTACTTTGCTGGTGTGCTGTATATATTTATAATATTTGCATAGGGTTTGTCGTTATTTTGAGTGGGGTGGGCGGCGGAGCCGAGCTGTCTTGCAGCCATCATGGTGTCGAGCTCAGTTCCTCTCACTAATTTCGTATTTCTCATGAGGGGTTGTTCATAATGTTTCTATTTTAGCGAGGTCAAAAAGAGATCCCATTAGTGGCCTACTGATTTTGCTTGATTCCTTTTGTTTTTTTAACGATTTTTCACTATCTGCAAAGACTAAACAGAGTATTGCGACTCTGTGCTTGTTTGTAAATAGAGAATGAACCAAAGAGAACCAATTCCAAAACAATAAATGCTAGGATAACAATCAATCAAATGGAGAGGGAAGCAGGCACGACGGATTACAACGGAGGCAAAGGCCTGCGTTACCTACCCTTCACTATCTGCAAAGAGAGAATACTCCTAAAAGAAAAGAGGAGGGGGGGCAGCGTTCAAAGCACATCAGCGTGCATAAACACGAAAATGTTTTCACCTACCACATACTTGACATTTTAAAGCTCTTGATATTTGCTATTAAAAAACCATTGAAATTCACTGAAAAAACCATAGGTTATAGACCATATATAGTTAGGAATTAGCATTTACAAAACTTGAAAATTCACTGAAAAAACCATGTGTTATAGACCATATATAGTTAGGAATTAGCATTTACAAAACCTTATTTTACTCACACAAAACCATTGAAATTTCATATATAGTTAGTTGCACTAACTATATATCGCGCACCCGCAATCCACTGCTGATCATGTCACATATTAATTCATTCATGACATGATCAGTGACATCACTGATGACATCACTGATGACATCACTGATGACATCATAAATGACATCACTGATGACATCACTGATGACATCTCATTTGACATTACTGATCATATCACTGATGACATCATTCATGTGATAATACGGTGAACCTCTTCAGACTCTAATATAATCTTAGATACACTCTGAGTAAATAGACACTCACAGACTGTCACTCATCCATGGAGTTACTCACACACCTAGTCAGTCATGCAAAGAATCAATCACACTTCCATTTCCTCAACTATACAGTTATACACACCTTACTTATTCAAAGATATATACTAACACATATTCACTCTCTTATACAATCCCTGATACAACTTCACAATGATCCATACAGCCACTCACAAATTCACTGGCTCTTATGCACAGTTATTTATATATGTCAACTCTCGCATGTACTGTGTTTTACATATGTACTTACTTTGACATGTAGCACTGAGATATCCATTCACTCACCATTACACTCATGCACACAGTCAACCGCCCATACAGCTGTTTCCACATGCACTTTTGAACCCATACATCTAGTGAATCAACTGCTCACACATCTATGCACAGAGTCATACACCTCCCAGCCACCCACACACACACTCAGTCTCCCATACAAATACTTGGGCAACCAATCAATAACCCATATACTTAATCATAAAGCTACTGATCAACACATGCAGCAGTTTACAGAACAACAGACATAATGATGCACAAATTAAGACAGTTTAGTCACTAACCCATGCGCTCAGTGAGAGACATTTAATCACTCACTCATACAGTCAGTCATGCACCTACTAAATCCTTCATCCAGACACTTATACATCCACTCATTCTTCAATATGTAAGACATATTTTGACTTTTCAGAAACATACAGTCACTGGATGTTGTCATCAGTGATGTCATCAGTGATGTCATTTGAGATGTCATCAGTGATATCATCAGTGATGTCATCAGTGATGTCATTGATCATGTCATGAATGATGTAATATGTGACATGATCAGCAGTGGATTGCGGGTGCGCGATATATAGTTAGTGCAACTAACTATATATGAAACTTCAATGGTTTTGTGTGAGTAAAATAAGGTTTTGTAAATGCTAATTCCTAACTATATATGGTCTATAACCCATGTTTTTTTCAGTGAATATATATATATATATATATATATATATATATATATATATATATATATATATATATAGTCAAGGCACTACAGCGCTGACCAAAACTCCGCTTCTGACATTTATTGCGGCAGTGCATGCTGGTTACTGGAGTCTTCGACATCGGGACAGCAGCTGTCCTCAATCAGCAGCGGAGCTAGCTGAACTCCCGCCCATGGGAGGGCCGAATCATTGTTCAAAAGGAGAGAAAGAGCGAGTCTCAGTGCAATAGGCATCTGAGGAAGGCACACTCGCCGAAATGCATTATGCCTGCACTTCGTGAATAAATGGCTGCCGAAGTTTCCCCTGCTGTGTCCTCTGGTCCTTTCCTGTTGGAGGTGATTGTTTTGTGGATATTTTCGCGTGCTGGCCAGTGGCACGTGTGAGAGGACCTCGCCTAATCAAGTGGCCTGCAAGAACACCGGCAAACTTCTGTGGCATCCAAGGGATTGGAAAATTGCAGGCCTGCCACATGCAAGGGTCGGGGAATGTGGCCGCTGCTATCAGCAGTCTGTCACTGCATGGAGACGCACGGTAACTGTACTTTTGCGTCACAACCACACTTGAACCCTGAATTGTGGAATAGTCGTTGGGGATCCAAGGCAACCATTAACACGTTTTATTTTGGGACTCACTTGGTTGTCAGTAAACCCCTCCCTCCTTCAGTCAAGGCACTACAGCGCTGACCAAAACTCCGCTTCTGACATTTATTGCGGCAGTGCATGCTGGTTACTGGAGTCTTCGACATCGGGACAGCAGCTGTCCTCAATCAGCAGCGGAGCTAGCTGAACTCCCGCCCATGGGAGGGCCGAATCATTGTTCAAAAGGAGGGAAAGAGCGAGTCTCAGTGCAATAGGCATCTGAGGAAGGAACACTCGCCGAAATGCATTATGCCTGCACTTCGTGAATAAATGGCTGCCGAAGTTTCCCCTGCTGTGTCCTCTGGTCCTTTCCTGTTGGAGGTGATCGTTTTGTGGATATATATATATATATATATATATATATATATATATATTTACTGAAAAAACAACTTTATAGTTAGGCTCACATTTCACTCATACAAAACCAGAGAAATTGAGCAGATACAGTTACCTGAGCAAACTATAACTTCCACCCCTACAATGCACTGCTTATGACCTTACATATTACATAACTCATGACATGGTCAGTAACATCACTGATGACTTCTCAAATGACATCACTGATGACATCATCCGGTGGTTGTGAGTGTTTTCTAAGCATTTTTGTGTGTTAAATGTATATACTAAGGTACCACAAAAGTTAAAGAAGTGTTCTTTGTCTACTACTAATGAGTGATTCCTTTCTTTAACATAGTTTATGTGAGTTGCTGTGTGACTGTGTGTGAGTGGGAGTCTGAGTGACTATGCAGATGTGTGAGTGGGTGTGTGAGTGGCTGTATGAGTAGTTGTTTAAGTAGTTGTGTGGGTGACTTGGTGGCTGTATTTGTGAGTTTAGCTCGCTTTTGCCGGTTCTATTTCATCCCTTCTTTTTTGCTTGCTAGTTTACCCATGAATGCAATATATGGCCATCCTTGATCTATTGACTAATTTTTCTTAATCATTTATAATGGCATGCAGCTCTAAGATAACTCTGCTTTCTAGCCTTGCAGTCAGTTCCAACTGCCTGTGTGGGTGAGTGAGTGGGTGTCTGAATGGCTGTATGAGTGAGTGACAAGGACAAGCAGCAGCATTTCCAAAAATTTAAAATCACTGTATTTCACTAGCTAATTTCACATTAGAAATCCTGGTAAGGAAATGACATTTAAACTAAAAATGCACTGTTAATGAATAATTCCAGTGGTTTTGTGTGATGTCAAATCCTAGTCATCATAACTTACAGAAACTTTAATTGCCCAGCACCCCTTTCCCTTCAAGCGAAGGAAATATTTTGCATAAAAGAAATACCTTCAGGGCTCCGATAGCTTTACCAAGCAAGTACTACGTACAATTTGCAGAAGAAACGTCATACTTTTTAAAGTGCGGCTGGAAGCTGAATGGCATTGTTATGTAGGAATTAGCAATCTTTTATACAAGAAGAGCCATTTCCTAACATAGCATTGTGAGTATTCTCTCATTGTATGCATATGTGTTTCATCTGTTTACTAAGGCACTAATTTCACTAAATGAAGAACAAAGGTATGAGAGACCCAAGTAATGGCTTCCAGAATTAATGCCAAGTAAGTGGTAGTTCTGGACTTTTCCTTTTAAGGATGCTGGTCTGAGTTGTGTGGACGTAGGGCCATTATTGCTAATCAGGAAATGTGAACAGTGCTACCTAAGAAATGTTTAACAGTAGAGCCAGTAGAACCAGAGCCAATTGTTTTCTCTTTTTGTCAGCTCACTAACCTATATGTCACACTGCCCCTTAAGGGGATGTGCTAGGGAATATTATTATTCAATTCATGCAAAGAGCCCAGACAATGTATAGGTACAAAGTACGCTTATCCTCAGAGTGCTTGAATGGTAAGAGGACTTTGTACCTGTGTGGGGACCACACAGGGCACCACTTCAATATTGAACACCAGTTTATTACTCATTAAGTAACTATGACCTTCATAAATGACTTCAGGGATACAAGTGACACTTTACAGAATATTCATGTACCAGTCCTCCAGCTCTCGATGGTTTGTAGTTTGGTAATTCAATAAAGGATAGATCACACTCTACAAAAGCTTCAATCCTGGGCTTTCTGCATAAAGTGCATAATCTTACTAGCAGACCTCCATCCAGAAGAAAGCCTTTGATGATGTAGGTGCTTGAATTACGCTGATACATGTTAACAAATATATGAATACATGGGAGACTTGATAACCCAAGTATTAAACATTTCTTTTCATCTTACCATAAGCAGATATTAATCAAATGAATTAGTTTACTACTAAGCATTTTGTTTAACAAAACGCAGTGGCCCCACAACCATCCAGTATGTAAATTACTATAGGCTGTTTATTTAGTAAGGGTTTCTTATACTAACAGAAAGCTTCTAGAATAGGCTTCAAATACATTGTCTCCAAGAAGAGATCCTACATAGGAGACTACTCTGGATAATGGTTAATACCCAGAGTGAGAGGGAACCTTATGCTGCAGCATGCTACTGCTGTGGGTAAGGGACTAGCATCCTTAAAACTGGAAAGCACTAAATAACCATTATGTGGAATAAATGGGGAGACAATTACTCGGCTTTCTCCTACCTTTATAGCATTTAGCTCAATAAATGCAGGATGTATGCCAGATATATCTTGTATTTTCACTCCTCGATGTTTGATGATTCACTAATCTTTTGACTCATTGCTACAGACTTCATAGGAAGAGTAATAGATTAACTTTCTGACACTTGCCTGTTTGATTTTGTCCTCCTTGTGCATTGCTTCCCTGGTGTGCCATAGGTGCACCTGATGAAAAAACACAGAAGTATTAGAATGTTCTTAACATTGTGTAGAAATCACAAACAATCACACACATACACTCCACCAAAGCCTAATGAAAAAAGTTGAATTTTATTCAATATGCCGTAATTCTGCTAGGGGTAAGAGATGAAATTCAAGGTAAGATAAAATTTAAGGTGTAAGAATGAATTAAAAAGTTGTCTTTTCTCAGTGGAAAGTTCTACCCATCCATTTAATTTTGATGAGCAATGGCAGATACCTCATTTCACCACAAATATTATTGTAATATTACATTTGGATGTTATGATTGCTCAAATAGACTTGCTGCACAGTACATGCAATCAATAAGTGGGTTACTGAGATACTCCTGGAGCTCCTCGTGTTGATTATGGCCATTGGGTGCAACATTCTTATACTACAAAAAATGTGTGTTTGTATTGCAAGACCAGAAGCATGCAGTATTTATACCTTGTTTTAATTTCAATGCCTCAGCAACTTTAAGATACAAGTGAAGTGTCCTAGAGCAACAAGAATGAGAACATTCGTCCCTGCCAAAAAAACTCTGAAAATGGTCTTCATCCCCTTTTATTTTTGGCTTCTTGACAGCATTTGTTAGGTGCATTTTGTGGAATGTATATATGGAAGTGTCAAGTCAGAGCTCAAGTTTTAGATTTTGATTTGTTTGTTTGCTTTTAAAACCAGGGTTTCTATGGAGTTTTAAATACGTGGGTGGAGTCTCCAGTTTATGGAGATGTGGTTTAGATTCTGTTTCTTTAGGGTTGTGTCTTCAACAATCTTAGTTTATTATTTTTTGTTCATGTTTTGAGTGCAGTTGTTTTGTAGTCAGTTTAAGGTAGGTCAGGTGTCTTTGCCTCTGTTTGGGCATTGTACCTGTTGGCGTTAGATAGGAACGCATAAGGATGTGAGTGAGCTTGGACCCACATTAACATCGCTACTCAACCAGATGTCTTTTTTAACTGCATGAGAGGTAAGCAGAAGGAAACAATCACAATTGTAATTTCTATACAGTGTAGCCAATTTAGTTACTCAATAATCCACTTGACATCTAAATCTGAGATTAGTAAGGTTTAATTATAAATTCACCAATTGATTATTATAAATCAATCTTAACATCACAGTATAGAAATACAGGACAAACAGAATGAGTCCAAATTTCCTAAAGAGATTTACCCTATGTAGCAAAAAAGTAGGTGACTTATTCAGGTATGACGATACAAGTAATAAGGAAAAAGAATTGGACATTAAATTGCATCAAATGATTTTCAAACGTAAGCATGAACAAGTTATGTCTCCCTACATTGCCTTAAAATGGACAACCCAAAATGGAGAAGCACAAGTAAAATGAGAAATAGAAAGATTTCAGCTGTCCGAGTCTCCAGTTGAAGAAACCCCAACTAAAGGTCAAGTAGCATGAAGTCACACGAAGTAGAGGTAGCGGTCTGCACCTCATGAAGTCCTAAGATGTCTCTCTGACCCTCACTACAATACAGCATAAGACATTAGTTGCATTCATGATAAATCACATGATCAGCTCCAGTAACTTTTCATGTTTCCAATACAAATTGATTGCTGGCACCACCTTTCCCACATCTTTAAGTCGTTACTCAGTTTGCCTTCTTGCTTGTTATCTTGTTTCTCCTTGCCAAGATCCATCTTCTCATACCTGCTATCTAACTAAAACACAAACTCTCCTTTACCAAATAATAAAGTCTTGTCAACACGTGAAGTGGAAACAAAATGCATGCAAATACATTCTACATGAAAGGTGGAATACAAATTAAATGCTAAACTTAAAGGTGAGCTTGTACTGAAAGCATGCCTGAGGCCACAAAATCATGTCAACTTTATGGTGTTCAGGGTTACAAATCCATGCACATTTCTAAACATATAGCAAATACAGTCTCTTAATAGATGAATAAGATGCAAAAGATTATAGAAAGATGTCATTTCAAAATACACCAACATGAATATAATATCTTGTTACATGCATGAATGTCTAAACACTAGTCTGCATATACATTTGATACTATTAGCTTTACAATTAGACACGTTACAAGCTTAGCTTACTCTCAGAATATTAATCTAAAGCTACTGCAGGAAACTCTAGCAATCACATTTCTAAGCACACATTATATTTCTCATGGGTTTTCACATGGAGTACTCTATATATTCAAAAAAGATACAAAGAGCACAGCAGCAGACCAAGGTCAAGCACATAAATTCCGTCAGTTTCAATTTGTACGTTGGAGCTACTTCTCCCAACACCCGCTGCCACAGGTTGTATAAGAAACAAAATGTTCATAGGAAGAGGGAGGTGCCTTCTAATAAAGTCAGTTGCGCAAGAGGTTTGTGTGAAAAGTTCTTCTCTTTATTTATTCTTTTCGTGAAAAACGGCACAGCCAACGCGTTTCGTTCCCCCAGTGCCACAGGAACTTCATCAGGGCTTACGTAACTTTCATGTTATAAGGTGTAGCACAAGCCCATTAAAAAAGATTTGATCTTACGTGCACCTTGATCAGAGAAGTTCAGTATAAGTTGCATGTGAGCGTGCAAGGTGGAAAGTAAGGTTTTAGGCTGGCAGACAGAATTTTACCCACATGATGGTAAATGTTTCATTCCATATGCCCTGTTCATCTTGCATTGTTAATCAGCCATGTCATGTTTGGCCTATGTGCAGCACGGGGCATCAAAACACACGAGGAGCCTCTAGGCATAATGACCATTTACTGCTGTTTTGTCTGGTGGTGAGGTGTGCATTTGTAAGAAAATGCAACTTGCATTCAAAATGTAATTTAAGGTACAATGTCAGAATCAGGGGAAGGAAAGGTGATAGCTTTTTATGAGTCAGTGAAGAAGGAGGTTTTAAAGTTAATGGTTCAGCATGAAACAAAGGTATAAGTTAAGGATGTGGTTTTACACTGGGAAAATGAAGTGAGATTCGGTAATATGCCAGAGGAAGAGTTCTGGTTGATGGATGAAGAGGAATTTGTAGAGGAAATACGTAAGAGAGGTGGTAAAGCGGGAAGAAAATATAAACATTTAGAGATGGAGAATGAGACCTTTACAGTGCCATGGAGTGAGGTGATTTTAACACCACAGATAGATTAGGTGTCCTTTGTGGCAAAATGGAAATGTTTTCCCGAAGAATATTGTGAAATTTGTGCTCATGCCCACCCACAGGTTAGGTGTACATTGTGAGGATGCTGTGAGAACGTCATGTGAGCAGCTACTTGGGAAGCGTGATAGGCTGTGAGGAGTTGCAGCCAGTCACTTTAGTCACAGAACTGCGTGAGCTGTCAGTGGTCCTGGAGGTGCAGTTCTCCAACCCTTGCCCTTGAGCCTGCCCTCTCTGTTTCACTAACAGCTCACTGCTGTTATTGCCTCCACCTCTGTGTCTGGTTTGGCAGCGCAGGGCTGCAAGCGGCAGGTGGCCGCCATGGAGTCCAGTTTACCTTACTCCTTTGTGCTCCAAGATCCCTGTTGATCTAGGGTCCCCTACATGAAGCACAAAAGGAAGAGCAACCTGATCAGCCTGTAACCAGGGGAGGGAGAGTTGAAGTTAAAGCTCTGCATCCAAGTTACTAGAGCTCACTGCTTATTGCATATCGCTTGGAGAGTGTTTGGAGAGCGTTTGAAGAAAGTTTGGTTCATATTCATGGTTTTTCTCATGACTGTGACACCAGTGACACTTGTGATGTCTGTGGGTGGTGGCTGCGACTGCCAAGGCGACTAGGGGAGGAGGTAAGTGACAGTTGTGATGGTAGCACTGGGGAAGAGCAGACTTCTAGTTCTACCTCCTCTCTCCACTGAAGCTCCTGCTGAACTTACTACTGAGGACCATACTGCCAATTTGCACCTACTATGGGGAAAGGCTACAGTTAAAGTTCCTGCTGCTCTCATCCCACAAGCTACCCTAGGCATTTTTTTCACTGGGTCATAGGAGTGATTCGCAAGGAAATTGACCTTGCGAAAAATTGCTCATTCCTCTCTGCCTCCCCTGACTTACAGACTTTACAGACTTTTCCTGAGGTATCTCTTATCGAGGTTGATACTGACATTGACCTGAAAATGCTAAGGGGGAAGCCGGAGGTGAGACCAGGGACCTCTGGAGGGGTCTCTGGGGTTGGCACGCCTTCTGAAGAGTCATGATCATCATGGCATGAGCTTGTAAATGACACTAAGATAAGTAGCTAGTCAAGCAGGTGGAAGAAAGTGGAGGGCGGTTCTAAATCAAAGAGGCACTGTTCAGGGCAAACAAATTCAATGCAAAGGCCTGGCCCAGGCCCTAATCCATCAGGGAGGTGTATTGGTTGTTGCCTCTGCGCTTATAGAGGACATTTGCTGCTGTGTCTTGTAGCAATGATGGGTAGTTTGAACCCTGGGACGTATAGAGAAAGAATTGTCAAAACTGAATAATACACTCACTGCACAACCATCCACTATAGTGGGTCCAGCTGCCCCACCTTTGGATACCACAGCATCTAGCCCTCCATCAGTGCTGTCTAAATGTATGACCTTACAATGCAAGGGATCAGCTAGTGGACAAGGGTAGGGATAGGAAATTTCTAGCTAAATCAGACAGACCAGCAGGAAGGGACATGATTCGGAATCAAGGAGAAGGATCTTTGTAACCTACAGGCCACCTGGAACCTACGGGACATAGGCCATCTAATAGTTTCCCCCAGCTCCCACCTGATTGCACGCAATATGTATTTGGTTCTGAAAGATGTCCCGGTTATAGCCCCTCACACACAGGAGGATTACTATGCCTTAATAATGAAGGTTATAGGAATGACAGGAGAAAACCCATATACCACGTTGGGATGGGTGTATCATGTAGACAAAAACAATTCCCAACTGGTATCATGTAGAGACAGTTTCAATTGTGTATGCCATGGGCATTACAAAGAACAGAAACAAGGAGTCAAATGATTCAGGAAAAAGTGGTATTATTCACCAAGAAAACAAATTTTTCTTTCATATGAAATTACAGTTAGGAACAGCACTGTAAAGATCAGATCTTATAACAACCCGGTGGCACTTGGTGCAAGGTGCTATATACAGTTTAGTGAGGTGAGTGTGCAAGTGCTTTAAAAACAGCATAGACGACGCATTAAACAAAGTATATACATCAGGTAAAACTCCACAACACAAGTTACAGTCACTTGGAAGAACAATTATTCCTTGTGGGAGCTTTAAGCGCGGGATGCGTCATATGATTCAGGCTGTGTGGTCGACGGCGTTTCGATCCCCTTTAGTCGGGATCCTCATCAGGACAGGGTTGTTGATGGCTGCGTCTGTACGGGCAAAGGGAGAGAAATGGGTCAGTGAGATACACGCCGTCGCGATCTGGAAGGCGTGAAAAGACCGCGGTCGGAGCTCGCATGCTTTGGCGTCTCTGACTCCCAGAGCGTGCGAGCTCCGACCACGGTCTTTTCACGCCTTCCAGATCGCGACGGCGTGTATCTCACTGACCCATTTCTCTCCCTTTGCCCGTACAGACGCAGCCAACACCACGCGAGCAGTCCTACTTAGAACCGCGATCAGCACTCGATCAAAATCACTTCGAAGTGCCGCCAGCCACGCATTCCTGCCTGGCCACCTTCGCTGTACCCATCAACAACCCTGTCCTGATGAGGATCCCGACTAAAGGGGATCGAAACGCCGTCGACCACACAGCCTGAATCATATGACGCATCCCGCGCTTAAAGCTCCCACAAGGAATAATTGTTCTTCCAAGTGACTGTAACTTGTGTTGTGGAGTTTTACCTGATGTATATACTTTGTTTAATGCGTCGTCTATGCTGTTTTTAAAGCACTTGCACACTCACCTCACTAAACTGTATATAGCACCTTGCACCAAGTGCCACCGGGTTGTTATAAGATCTGATCTTTACAGTGCTGTTCCTAACTGTAATTTCATATGAAAGAAAAATGTGTTTTCTTGGTGAATAATACCACTTTTTCCTGAATCATTTGACTCCTTGTTTCTGTTCTTTGTAATGCCCATGGCATACGCAATTGAAACTGTCTCTACATGATACCAGTTGGGAATTGTTTTTGTCTTAATAATGAAGGTAGCCCACTGGCTTAGGGCAAATGCAGGTGGCACATATATTTTTCAAAGCAGAGCCTAATGGTCCGAAGAATTCCTGGTGAATATGGGCAAGGGCATGCATTGAAGAGTTCTGTACGGAATATTATAAGTTCAAAACATAAATTAAGAAATCTTGTTCGACAATCTGTAAGGAATGCTGCAGACACTATTGTATCCCACACTTAGTCCTTAATTTTTACTACTTCTTCTCTGACATCTGTTATAAAACAAAATGGAGGGCCTATGCACCCATCTTTAGATATATCCTTGGATACAGTAGCCCTTTCATCGCCATGGGGCCCCCTCAAAATACCGTACCTAAGTTAAAGACCATCCGGTTTCCCATGCTCTGTAAATTGTTAGCAAGGAATGTCGCAGGGATTTGTTCTAAATAGTCTAATAAAGATTGGGTCACTTTTATTTAGGGCTTTGAAACAATTTGTCTGCATGAAACTTGATCCACTAAGGACTTTTATGTGGATGGCTTTCAATCCTTTTGTACCCCAACAAGTCCATCCCCGGCTGGGAGGGCAAAGGATGAGCTTCCCATTTTGATTTTACTTCATTTTTCTTATTCTATGGTGAAGCTTTTGTTTTTGACTTCTGGGTTCCATGTTTTGTTATTGTCTGGCTTAGTTCCAGTAGACTAAATGATCGGGAACTTTTATCACAACCTGTTTGACCATCACCCTTCAATGGGGGAGATATGCTGGCCGATCATTTGGCAAAATGGAATTACCCATTTCAAGCATTCAGTTTATGGGGACACCTTGAATAAGATGATTTTAATAGCTACCTTTTTTTTGCCAGTGAGTGAGGCAAAGTTTTATTAATTTCTTACCCAACTTTTATAGAAGGTGGCTGTGGTATTCCTCCTCTTAGAATGTTGGTAGGTCAAATACAGAATACTATTATGTCATGTACAGAATGTTAAATATGTAATAGTTTGGATTCACTGGTGAAGATTTAGATGTAAACTAGATCAGTACTCTGGTCAACTGCTGCTGTCTGCCTGCTTATGCTTAGATGAGATTCTTTAAGGAATAAAGTTATTTGAAGACATCAGCTTCCTGTGTCCAGTCATCTTTACAGGAATCCTACACTGGCGTAGTTGGCAGCAGCCCTTAAGAATCTCAACAGGAAAATATTGGTGAGAGATTCAATTTAGTTTCAGCATCATCCATATTCCAAAGAGTCATGAACAATGTGCTTCAAGGTCTCACTGGTATATACGTATACCAGGATGATATCCTGGTTTTCGGAGATGATGAGAAACAGCATGATGCACACTTGAATTTAGCTTTAAAAACGTTATCTAATTATAATTTGACAGTTAAGCCTGAAAAGTGTAAATTTAAAACTAGCTCCATAGATTACCTAGGTCACAACATCTCCAGTGATGGTCAAGCCTAAAGCTGAATTGATTAATACCATACAAGAAATGAGTTCTCCTTCAAACAAGTGTGAGTTAATGAAGTTTTTAGGTGTAGTTGAGTACTATGCAAAATTTGTTAAGAACTTTGCGGAAGGTGCTGTTAACATGAGGCACTTGTTAAAGAAGGGTGTTGACTTTAATTGGTCTGATGCTTGTGAACGAGCATTCATGGATATCAAGGAGAAACTTAAAACTGCACCTTCTCCTAAAAGTTTTAACCAAAAAATTAAGCCCATTTTAGTCACAGATGCTAGCGAAAAGGGTTTGGGTGCAGTGTTGCAACAGAGTCCTGAGGGTCTACAGACAATAATGTTTCTATCACGTAGTCTTAGAGATCCAGAGACTAGGTATTCAGTGGTAGAAAGAGAATCTTTAGCAGTGTTTTGGGCAGTTAAGAAAGTGAAAAAGTTCCTATGGGGAATTGATTTTGAAATAAGGACTGATCATAAACCCTTTGTTGATATTTTCAGCAAAAAAGGTCTGGATTTGATTTCTAGCAGGATCACTAAGTGGGTAATTGGTTTGCAGGAATATGATTTTGTAAAAAAATACATTCCTGGAATTGAGAATACAGTGGCTGATGCGTTGTCCAGATTTACACCTAGGACATAACTTGTAGAGGATGACTTGGATGACTCTGAAGAGTGGGTTTGTGCAATTGATGATGGTATGATTTCGGAAAAACAGTGGAGTGATGAAATTGCTCGAGATGATGTTTTGAATGAGATCATCAGTTTGATAAAGGGGTGGAACAACAACAGATGGGTTCAGATGACTCAAAACAGTATTGGACAGTACGAAATGAACTGTCTACAGTCAATGGTCTGTTATTTCGTGGGACAAGATTGGTTCCTCCTGTTAATCTTAGGAAAGTTCTTGTAGATTTAGTTCATTCCTCACAATCTGGGTTCTCTAAATATAAAGAAAGATTACGTTTATCTTATTGGTGCCCAGGAATGGACAAAGTGGTTGAGCGGGTCATACGAGATAGTATTCCCTGTAATTTAAGTGAAAAGTCCAAATGCACACGTGTTCAACACATGGTCTTGAGAAAGCGTCCCTCAAATCTTTGACAAGATATTGCTTTGGATATACTTGGTCCAATACATTCGAATGGGTCACAAACATTTGTGTTAGTGATAATTGACATGTTTTCAAGGTGGACGGAAGTATTTTTTCTTCCTAACATTGACACAAAACATATAGTTAACTGTTTAAAAAAGTTATTCTCAAGAGAAGGTATTCCTGAATCTGTTTTAACAGATAATGGCGTCCAACTAGTTTTGGTTGAAATGGAAAATGTTCTTTCTGGCAAAGGGATTGTGCACAGAACCTGTTCTCTTTATTATCCTGAGGCCAATGGAATCGTTGAGAGGTTCAACAGGGTAATTAAAGAGACCATCTCTTTGGCCAAATCTCAAGCATTAGATTGGAAAAGTGTGGTGTTCGACAAAGTTGAAGAGTACAGGTTGACACCTCACTGCACAACTGGGAAAACGCCTTTCTTATTGTTTAGGGGAAGAATTCCTAAGACTAAGGTTGAACCTTCATGGGAAATTAAATATGAATTGATTAAAGGAAAAGAAAATACTTGTGATAATGAACTTGTAAAGGAGAAGCATGAAGAAATGGCTAAACGAAGGAAACAGTACTTTGATGTGAATAAAAGGGTTATAAGAACAAATGTAGAGGTTGGTGATGTGGTGATGATCAAAAGTCCAGGTTTGGTAGGAGGTTCTGTTCCCAAATTCATGAAACCAATTAAGGTTATCAAGGTGTTTAACAATGCTGTGAAAACGCAATATCATCGCATCTGGAACCTCAATAGAGTGGTCGTAGTGAGGCGAAAGACAGCAGAAGGTATAGTGGAAGGTATACCTATTCAGGTGTGAAAAAGTAATAGGTCTTCATCTAGAATATGTGGACCTCCATCTCATCTTGCTGATTATATTTAGTTTTTTAATTTATTTAGTTAACGAGGGGAGGTGTGTGGTATTCCTCCTCTTAGAATGTTGGTAGGTCAAATACAGAATACTATTTTGCCATGTACAGAATGTTAAGTATGTAATAGTTTGGATTCACTGGTGAAGATTTAGATGTAAACTAGATCAGTACTCTGGTCAACTGCTACTGTCTGCCTGCTTATGGTTGGATGAGATTCTTTAAGGAATAAACTTATTTGAAGACATCAGCTTCCTGTGTCCAGTCATCTTTACAGGAATCCTACAGTGGAGCATATAGTATTGTTGATTTTATGCTAATTTCTAAAGCTTATAGTTTTCTGATCTCAGATTTTAGAGTAATACCAAATTGTTTTACTGACCATAACCCTATTTCCCTTGCTTTCAATTTTCAGCAGCCAGTTGTGGGCAAGATCTTGGACCAAGTTCCTATTGCTTTCTCTGCAAACAGAGGTCTCTGTATTAAGTGGGATGCTGTAAACCGAACCAGTTTTTGACGCGATAGTGGCTCAAAATTTGAAACAAATGATTAACTAGATATCCACTGATATACCCTCCGGTATGATAGTAGACAACTTTGCTAAGATTTGCCATGCAGTCGCTATATCACTAACTTTGCTTAGCAAAGCCTGTGCTCCCCCTTTCAAAAGTGGTTTAGTTCAGTCTGTTATGCAGCCCATAGGTCTTTGAAGTTAGCCCTAAAATATTGGCCAAGAAATAAGGAGAATATATCTGCTTGATTATTTTATAAAGACACACTCAGATATAGGACAGTTAAACTTAGAGAATCAGTCTGGGCTGACCTGACCTCCTAAAAGTAGGGAAATTAAAAGACCCCAAACTTTTGGGAAGCAGTTAATCGACCCTTGTTTTTTCTAGGCCCCTTGTCTAATATTGACTTCTTAATTTCAGCTATAACTAATGTTGCTCACTTTTCTCACGTTTTTAATTCTGGGAGTGAGACCTATATAGAACATGGCCCTGAGAGATGATACGGCCTGACAGGGAGGGAGCCGCTGAGTTTAGCCTTACCATCAAGCCAAGGGATTTAACTCTAGCCATTAGGAAGAGCAAAAGTGGCAAAGCACAAGTCATGATGGGGTCCCAGTGGACATTTTTAAGGAAAATTTAGATCTCTTGGACACCTTGTTGACTAAAGTTTTTCGTGCTGCCATAACTGGCCCTCTTATTCCCACTTGGATAGAAGCAGTCATTGTCCCTATTTTTAATAATGGAGAAATAAATAATCTTGTTAGCTATCATTTAATATCCCTTTTGGGCTCAACCATGAAGAATTTAGGCTGAGTTCTCTTGGCTAGATTGTAAGATTGGGCGGATATAAATATTATAAACCCACATTTACAGTATGTATTTAGACAGGGAAACGGCACCACAGGGCAATGCTCAAATAGTTTCCTTTTAATCAGCAAATATGCGCAAGTTAAAAACAGTGCCAGTCATTTTGCCTTCATTGACTTATCAACAATAGCGGCTCCTCCGCTAAGGTGGAGGAGAGTTGCCCCACTGTTCAGCGAGCTGTGCAACAAATAAAAATAATTATAACAAGAATTATGAACATTTTATTTTTCTTTGCAGGACTCCGATACAGGTTGGGAGGGGCGGGGCTCTCCAGTGTCGGAGCAAAGAGGAGTGGTTTGCCCACCCTAAAAGGGTTGGTTAAACCACCATGCGCACTTAGCATGTTCTCGAACCTGCCCAGGCTCCCAGGCACTACCTGAGCGACCTATTTGACTACTCAGACCAATCACGAAGCTGCTGTTGCAGCATCATGATTGGCTGGGAGAGGCAAGGAGCATTGGTGCTTCTGGTTCTGTGGACGAAAGAGAGGTGGTGGTGGCTGCAACTACAAAGGTATGTTTATTTTTTACTATTTTTTATCATCCTCCCCTGCCTCACTACCCCTATTCTGAGGCAGCCGCCACTGCTTATCAAGCACTTTTGATATTGTTAATCACTCAAAATTGTGGAATACCTTAGTGCATATGGGGGTCAAAAACCCCTTAGTTACGCTGTTAAGTCATTCATTATTCTCCTTCTGGAGACTGCACAACCACCATAAACTGTAGTCAGGGAGTCTGGTAAGGCAGTATTTCAGCTCCAATTTTAGTTTTAATTTATATAAATGGACTTGAGGGGCCCCTTCTTCAAAAGAGGGCAGATATACTGAAGGTAGGGGAAATCATTTCATTCCCATTTCCCTCTATGTGGATAACGCAGTTTTCATAGCTAGGACTACAAATGGTTTGTTAAGGCTGCTGGGCAGCTTCACAGAATTATTGACCTGCTTAAATTTAATGGTAAATTGGCTAAAACCCTTTGTTTTAATCTGTGGTCATACAAGTACTGAACCAAAAAATGATCAGATAGAGGAATCAGTAATCTTAAAAGTTGACAGTTTTAATTATTTAGGTGGGCCTTTCGATTTAAAGCTTGAATTGAGTCCTTTGTTATTGTTAAGAGCACTTCAACTTTCAAGAGAAATTGAAGGATTATTTTTCTTTGCATCAAAACTTGGGCCCAGGCCAGTAAAGGAGACGATTGCTTTGTATCGATCTAAATGAATTTTAGTTGCCTCTTATGGGGCAGGTGTGTGGGGGTAATGCAAATAGCATTCATTTGCAGAAATTGCAAAACAGATTTGTGCAATAAATTACTTTTAGCGCCCCCAGGCGCAGCCACCTCCTTTCGTTATATTGAGGTTAGTCTAAAGTACTTAGGAGATCTTTTAAGACTGGCTCCTCTTTTTTGTGTGGCAACCATGTTAGCTGGGCCTCACTAAAAATATAGGGGCAGATCTACACTTTTAGAGCACAGGAATGCAAAATATTGTAGATATGTTGCATTCCTGAGCTCTCCCCTGCGCTGGCGTACAAACAGCTGCCATGCGCTGGGGCAGGCACCCTTCTACCGTGCAAGGATGCCTGCGCCATGTGGAGATTGTTTTTGTGCTGGAAGGGGCACCTTCCTGAATAAAAACAATCACCTAGGCATTTTCCTCTTTCAAAGTGTGCTGTAGAATACATCATGCATTGAAAGAGGAAAAAAGGAGGAGAAATGAAAACATGTCTCCTTGTTGCGCCTGGCTACGCCACCAGGGTGGTGTAGCAAACTGACACATTTTCATGTTTACGTTTTCTCGTAAATCTGGAAATGTGTCTGGATCCATGGGGTTTGCCGGGGAACACCCACAGCAACAACCATGGAATGCCCTTTTCACGCAAAGTTCTGCTTGTAAAGGGGCCATATTTACAAGGCTTTTCCTGTCCTTGTAAATATGGGGCAGAGAAATGGGTTGCCAGTGCATCACAAAAAGTGATGTACTGGCAGCGCAAGGAGCTTGTAAATCTGCCCCATTGGGGCTTATTTACAAGCCCCTTGCACGGCTAGTGTGTGACTTTTAACATGGGGAAAAATGTCGTACCGGCGGTGCATGGGGCTTGAAAATAAGCCCCATAATCTCAGATTGTATGGCCCTTGACAAGGTGCTAGTATTCCGTGTCTAGCCTACGTTAAATGTACCTTTTCAAGCTCAGGGGTTCCAGAGCTATATACCAACCTTGAACTATTATGTCTCACGATGAAAGTTCCAATAAGGTCTTTATTTTTCGCTCATTGCCGGGAACTACGGCAAGCTAACGCTCTTCGGATGCTTCCGCTGGAAAAATACATCATTCTATCCCCTAGTTATGAGTTACAGCTGTACGTAAAGTTTACAGAAAATTCAAAAATCCAACCATATCTGACCAGGCTCTGACTATGCACCTTACATTTCTTTTTTGCTTTCCCGCAACAAGGTAGCTGGTTTGACAACCTTCCCAGGTGCCCCTGCGACAATTGTTCAGCTCAATCTACTGTACATCTTTTGCTTTTTGTTCCCTTTTTAAAATTGTATGATCCCTGTTGTTAGTACCACTTTTACTGCCTATGTATTTTAAATCTTGTATTCTGGTCTTTCAGACCCTTGCGCTGTCGGAATGTCAGATGTTATGTTATGATGTTCCGTGGCGGAGGAGCCTGCTCCATATTCACGAGCCAGCACTAAGCCAATTTTTTAGCTTAATGTTGCCTTATAAATATGGTCCCTTTTAACTGAGTTTTCTGCATTAAAGGGGCATGTAAATGTAAATGTAGGCGTACTTGTAAAGCGCACTGATACTCCAGAGTGTCCTGGCGCTGTACTCATACCGCTAGGGAACCCTTCCTGGTTTTTCCCCGTTAAATGTCCACTCCTGGGCATCCCCAGGGTGCAACCAGGCATCCTTAGCGCTTTTGGGGGCCGTTGTGGAGACTAAGCAAGCTATTGCCCAGAGTTGCAGCATGGGACCCATGATTAGAATAGGCCCCGAGGCAAGAAATCAGGTCCGAGGAATTATGAGCCCAAGATCTACCAAGACCAGCCGAGGCAGGAATTGAACCCTGGTCCCATGCCAGACCTCTGCATTAGGGTCTGCCACTCTAACCATTGAGCCACACTTTTGAAATGGTTTTGCTAGGGGCGTTCCCAGCAACATCCATGGCATTATGACACTGCCCCAGATTTACGATAAAAATGTAAATCTGAGGCAGTGCCAAAAGCTTACGCCTTCCCAGGGGAGGTGTAAGGGAGGCACAACGAGGAGAAATATCTGTATCTCTCCTCATTTTTCCTTTTTCTATGTGGTTGCATTATACAGCACACATAGAAAAAGAAAAAAGCCTCTTGTGATTGTTTTTGTGTAGGAAGGTTTACCTTTCTACACAAAAATAATCATCCCCTCAACACAGGCACCCTTGCACCATGGTACAAAGGTGCTGGCATTGGCGCACGAGTGCCCATTGTGCTCCAACGCCCGGGAAAAGGACAGGGAGGCGCCGTATCTGATAGATACGGCACATTCCTGCCCTTTTCTTTTACTGTAAGGCAGTGCAGCAGGGAGACCTGCAGTGCTGCCTCACAGTAAAACCTCAGAAATTAGGCCCTCAATATCTAAAACACATACGGCCACATGCATCATTGCACCCGTTTGCGATTCCTAAATTGCGAAAATTAAGGAATCGCAATTTAGAAATCGCAAACGGCAATGCATGAACAATTCGCATTCATTTTTGCGAATCGCTATTTTTCCTTAATTGCAATACACAATTTGCGAATCGCAATTAAGGAAAACCCTTCCCATTGATTCCCATGGGCCAAAAGGCCCATAGGAATGAATGGGAAGGCATTCACATTTTGCGAATTTCAAATTGCGATTCACAAAATGTGAATGCAATTTCAAGGGTGCAAAGGGGGTCCAAAGAACTCCTCCCTGCACCCCTGAAATGTAACTTTAAATGCAATTTACACACACACATGCCCCAAGGGCATGTGTGTGTGTAAATTAAAACTTTCAAAAATGCAATTGGTGCATATTTGAAAGTTTTCGGTAAATTAGCATGAAGTTCAACTTCATGCTAATTTACCACTTCCAAATTGCGAATTCGCAATCAAAAAATGATCATGCTTTGCATTTAAGAAATCTGAAATTGCGATTTCTTAAATGCAATCGCAATTTTAGAAATCGCAACATGGTTGCGATTCCTAAAAGTGCGAAATGCATGATGCATTCCAAATTAGTCAATTGCATTCTCAAACGGCCAAAAATTGCGATTCGCACCGTTTGCGAATGCAATTGACTTTGATGCATGTGGGCATTAGATTCAGTAGAAATGTGTTGTGAAGTCCTTCATTTTATTAGAGATGCACTTAGTATCAGGAAAATATATTACTGGATGAGGGGGGGAGATGGTGTTTTAAGTATACTGTGTTTAGTGTATAATGAACTGCCTCTTTAATGAGCTTTTGAATTTTGTAGTAATTTATTATCACTGTTGTTTCTTTTATGACATTTTCTTGCCGAATAAAGTTTTAAATCGAATCAAACAATGAGGAACATGTGGCACAATACATTGGTAGTACGAATGATGAAAAAGAATTTCATTGAGTATGTTTTGGATAAAACTAGGGGGCATATTATCAAGGAACGGCATATTATCAAGGAACGGCATTAAACTCATCGCCGCTTTACCAGCAGTAACGGCGATAATGAGCTTGATAATATGCCCTTGAGAATTCCAATAGAAGCCCATGTTAACACCAGAACAACTTGGAGTTGAATTATTTTGAAGAGCATTAGCAAAAACAGAAAGAATCGGATGTACTTTAAATTCCTATAAGTGAAGACATGTTTTGTCGAAATGCAATTCTCCACCGAAGGAATGTGAACTTGTGGCCAATGGAACATTGAAAGATAAGGAGTGGATCCAAAAGCAGTTTCCAAATGATGTGAGGAGTGTGATGAGTGTAATTCCCAAGAACATTAGTAGATGATAAAGTGTGTGTGACTCCGGATTTTGATCGAATATAATTTGTTTGTTTTTTGTATTCAGTCTTTGTCAAGATCCTAACAAATGTTTAGAAAGAGCCCAACTTGATTCTTGGCATGCATTTTGGACACAGTGGAAAACTCTTCTTAAAATGTGAAAGTGGATGCTTTGTTATCATGAGGATGGATCCGAACAGCTATATACTTCTTAGGATATGCAAACTCAGCACTGATTGCCAAGAGGTGTAAAGCTGTGGATATGTTTGAAGTTGGAGAATAAGGTGAACAAGAAGACCCCTGATGAGGCTAAAGATCTTTTATTTTTAGAAAGAATAGAAAGAGGAATTGAGTATGGAGAGAAGTGTGGTGTTCTCTTGGCTTGGAAGGCGAGATCAGAGCGGAGTAGGAATATTATGGACTCATTAATCCAGCGGGATTCGGGGCATTGCTGTCGGAAGAGGAGAAAATAAGGAAGAAGCAAGGGGGTTCATGTGGGGATTATATCAATAGGATAGTTGTTGTGGAGTTGAGGAGAGGGAGGCTTGGTTAGGACTGAGGGACTTGCCACTATTGAGTGAAGTAGACAAGATTGGGTTGGCCAGTGAGATCTCAGAGGGAGAGATACGGGCGCAGGTGAGGAAGATGAGCCGAGGGAAAGCTGCTGGCCCTGACAGCTTACCAACAGAGGTGTATGCGGACAACCTGGAGGAAATGTTGACACTCTTCAATAAAATCTTCCTAAAGGGAGGTGAAGTTCCCCCTTCCTGGCTGGAGGCTACGATTGCCCTAATTATAAAACCTAATAAGGATCCCCAAAAAATAAAGTCATACAGACCTATCGCTCTCTTAAATTCCGACTTGAAGATATTCTCGGGAATTCTAGCAACTAGACTAGCTAAGGTAATTAAGTCTTTTATTCACCCTGACCAGAGAGGGTTTATACCAGGCAGGCAGCTCAACGAGCTTATGTTCCAAGTGATTAGGCCAATTCATTTAGCTCAGGATAAAGGTCTACCACTCACCATTGTCGTGATAGACGCTGCCAAAGCATTTAACAAAGTAAACTGGGTTTTTCTGTGGGAGACTATGACTCATTTTGGGTTCCCCCCTACCTTTATAAAGGGAGTTAAAGCCCTGTACAGGAGTCCTCGGGCCAAGGTATTGGTTAATGGGGGTCTGACAGACTGGTTTAACATCTCCAGAGGAACGAGGCAGGGCTGCCCCCTGTCTCCTCTCCTGTCCGAAGTATATATTGAGCATTTCATCTGCTCCCTGAGATCGGATGCTGTCATCATACCTTTTAAAATGGGGGATTTGGAACTCAAAACAGCCTTGTATGCAGATGATCTCCTCCTTTATACTGCTAACCCTATAGATGCTATTCCTAGATTGTTTAAATTAGCCGAAGATTTTGGCAGGGTATCTGGATACAAAATTAATAAAAAATAAACGGACATAATGAGTTGAAATAACATAGACCCGGTAGAGGGGGCCAAACTTAAAATTATATACCTAGGTATATATCTCACACATAAACTAGAGGATATATCTAAAATTAGTTGGAACACATATACGCTTTGTCTGCTTAACTAATAGCTCAACTGTGAACTGGCGGATAAGGGCATACACTTGTTGTAGAGAGTTTTCTTTTGATTGCTATTTCTGAAATTTTCTTCCTAGAACATTATTTTTTATTCTGTACCCTTTTCTCCAATCGATTTTTGAGTATTAAATAAAAATTTTCATACACACCCTCTCCCTCTCTTCCATTTTGAACACCTGAAGTGACTTACGTATATTGACTGAATATTTGTGGTTGTTGCTTTGCACTATCGGTCTTATGTGTACAAGGCTGTCAAGTACTGCTTGAAATTTTGTCTGAAATACATAATAACAAAATCCCTTGAAGGTACTTATACCCTATCACATCCTTTGCCCAAACCCTCAAGGGTATATTGGGTTGCTCATTTCTG
The DNA here is from genome assembly GCF_964263255.1 of Lissotriton vulgaris. Classification (NCBI taxonomy): domain Eukaryota; kingdom Metazoa; phylum Chordata; class Amphibia; order Caudata; family Salamandridae; genus Lissotriton; species Lissotriton vulgaris. The sequence continues at coordinate 421,648,627 of NC_141698.1, read as the reverse complement.
GTTACTATCACTACAAGACCAGCACTAACACAAAGCAGGTGACGTACACTGAGAGAGACATGGCATTATAAATATCAGTAGTACAATAGGAACCTTGAGGGAGCTCATTCAAGAGCAGGTCCGGGCTATAAGGAACAAAAATAAAGACTTCCCACTTGCAGTGCATTATAATACAGTTAACGGACACAGGGACATCTTTACGATAGATTGCCACGCTAATGATGCAGTTGGAAACTTGCCAAGGGGCAGAGATAGAACTCTGGCATTGAGACACTTGAAAAGCAGGTGGGTCATCCAATTACAGACAGTGGGTGAGGGCCTAAATGTTGATCGGGACCTTCACCTCTTCCTGAGAGAGTAAACCATCTCATGAATGAATGAATATAGCCTTATAGCCCGTTGTAGCGGTCTATACCGGCTATTAAAGGCCTGCTCCCACGTTAAAGGCCCGAGCTAAAGGCAAGGGACTTTAACAAGGGACCGGTATTTTAATAGCCGGTACAGCCCTGCTACGAAGGGCTATAAGGCTATTAGAACATTCTGTCACTAGAGGGCGGAACGTTCTAACAAATAAAACAAAAATCCCCTCGTGCTCCGAGAGGCCTTTGTAAAACATTGGAATGTTGCTCTGCTGGCCTTTACCGGCCGTAGAAGCGTGGAGCACTCCATTGTCTGCAATGGAGCTCCCAAAATTCCAATGTTCTAATACAAGTTATATATATGCTTCTGAACTTTCACTGTCTCTAGATTGTAACATGCAATTACATGAGGGTATTGATGGAATCATACTGTTTATTAACTTTTTGGTTTGATATCCTCTACCTCTCTGGGCTTTTTGCCCCTTTATGTCCTGTCTTCTCAGTTCACATTGTTTTATCTTATTAAAATGTGTTGACTGATGAGTTGCAATCATGACGCAGAGGTATCTCTGCTTTGTTTTAAACACTCTCTTGTTTAAAATATTTTAGTTTATGGTATTATTGGCTGTATTTTAAATAATTTTTACCATATCACAAGATCACTGTGATAATAGTTGTTTTTACTTTAACATGCATTGCGTAAGATCTCCCCTTGATGTAATGATAGATGAAAATTGTATGTCCCTTGCTGCCTATGACTAGGAAAATTCAGAATACTGTGTCTCCGAACCGTACTTCTATTTGGTGGTTTCTTCAAACTTTGCTATCTCTCTGTTCTGGTTCACCTTAATTAATGAACATCGTACCTGCCCCTCCACCAAGATGGAGACTATCTTTTTGTGACTGCAGCTCCTCACAATACACCCGGTAGGCCCGCTACCTTTCATGCAAATCATGGACGCATGACATAGCGTATTAGACTGCACACCAATTATCGATACCATATGCACAGACAACATAATTATTGTGTACTTTTGTGTCTTGTTGGCATATCAAGGCCCTGCTCTGTATTTGTCCATTTTGACCGCATATTTTCCTTATAGGTTACATGGATACTTCTAAGGTATGTTATTTTAAATCACTTTCAGATGCTTTCACATATTACATACTGGTAGATGACAGCCTTGGGTGTAGAATTTTCCAATCAACGATATTTTATGTAAATTCACTGTCTTTTTCCTGCCTAATAGAACATTTCCTTTTTACCTTATATCTTGTAGGCTTACCAAGGCCCCACGCACTAATTTTTCGTCGCCTGCACAAAGCGGGTGGTTAGCCCATTGGTACTTAGCAGGCGTGTTCTCTGAACTTGTAATAAATGCCCCTAGGTCCATTTAGGTCAACAACTTATAGCGTACCGCTGCATAGCACATTGGCAGCTATCTTTTCGCCAAGTGCACATTTAGGTTTTGTCCTTAGTTCACTTCGCTTTGTCTAATTTTTACAAAACAAATTGAGCCTTTTCTATCAGTGTCTCCCTTGTGATGACTGGGCATTTTGAACCCACCTTAACATGTGTATGTTGGCACTAGTTGTCCACCTGGACATTATACAATGCTGCCTTCATCTTTTTCTCCCCAGCAGTTAATAATTTGCACAAATAAGGAGTCTCCCTCATTTTAACTTGTAACGCAGCATTCCTAACTCCCCTTCTCTGTAATGCTGTTTGCATTTGGCGGGAATCCTTGATACTAAAATGCATGTCTTTACATTACAGTGAGGCTCGATTTGCCTATGCTCTCACTAGGATCACTGAACTTTGCTAAACATCTCAGGTACAGTTTTCTAACCTTGGGTATTTGGTCTAGATTCCATTAACCTATGCACTATTGCTTTTATTAATCATACTTGCCACTTTCCTTGAGCACTATTCACAACGGGCCACATGACAGGTTACTTACTACCTTCAACTTCTTTTAACTTCTCTATAACTATTTTTGTACACAGACTTACTATTTATGGTCACTTCAGTGCTTTCTTAACCCTCTTGATGAAGATGGCAGCATAACAGTTATTCAAAATCTATACCTATGTCATTATTACATCTGTGTAAGACATTGTGTATATTCTCTTGCAACCTTGAAATAGTGTCCATGATGAAACACGTGTCGGCTACCTGTCTGCACTGGATATTTCATCCTAACCAAGGAATATGAATAAATATGAAAAAAATAAACCACGTGCAACACGACTCCAACTTTGCAAAACTTCTTTAATAATTGCATTTCATGCCTTTGGCTTCTTCGTGTGTTACGGTATTTTTCTTTTGATATTAATATGCCTACCAGGGTTTCCCTGGTTTTGGCCATTACACCCCATGTGTCAGGGTGTATATATCAGAAAAGCACCAACCTAGGTTCTGTGTGCTTTATGTGCTGATTTCCCTATATTTGTATGCAGCCTAAAATATGCAAAGACTTTGGTATAGCCACCATCATCTCGTGTATTGTTTCAGAAAGATTACTCATTCTGTTTCAGCTTATTTGAGATGTTAGAATGTTTTTATATCTGGAGGATATCTTGCTTATTATGAGAAGTTGGCCTGGTATATGCTGTCCACTAATTAAAATGGGCACCTCTACCAGTCCAAACAACCCTTATGGTGATTAGGTCAAAGATAACCTTTATTTGAAGCTATCCTAGTGGTAGCTATGGAGAGCAGCCTTCAGGCTAAGTCTTGAAGGAATGTTAAGCAGCTTGTTTTACCAGATTGCAATCTTGTTGTATTGGTTAAATGAAAGGGAAACCACACAGTAGTTATAAAAATATGTATTTATTATATATAACACTTTCTAGTATCTTCTACATGAGGATAGAACACAAATCAAATAACACAGTTGCAAAGGATCAAATGTACGTAGCACAATACACAGTGGGCTCCCGGGGAGACCAAACCATATACTACATAAGTGGTATGAGAACCACAAACCGGGACTAGACCTAGTCTAGAAGGTGTAGAATTGCTGGGACCCCTAGGAACCACCCAAGGTGAGGGAATAGGGATCCCACAGAGAACGGGTGCAGTGTGAGAACACAACCACATGCTGCGTACAAATCAATGGGAAAGTCGCAGTTGAAAAATCAAAGAATAGGGACCCTTCCCAGCAGCTTACGAAGACAACCCTTGGACTTAAGAGTTTATAGAGCCACCCCACCCGTGGATACCTTTGTAAAAGAGTTACCTATCCCAGAGGAGCCGGGTGCATAGAAACAAACTGGTGTCGAAAACTATTGTCGTTCTCTATGGATGTCGAAAAAGAGATGCTGCTGCTGGAAGAACGAAAAGTGTCAGGTGGAATCCAAACATGGATTCTAGAAGTGAAGGACCTGAAAGCAGAGGGGACAGAGTCTGGGTCCCTTTGGAGTGACCAGAGGCTCGGTAGAGGAATGCCCACCGATGTCGGGTGCTTCCAGTGTGATGACTGTGATCTTGACTCTTCAGCTGCGAGGACCAAGAGGTGTCTAGGATGACCAGGAGCTGCAGGCAAGCTGTCCCCCAAAGGATGGCGAGTGCTGAGGGGGTTGGTGTCCGGCAGGAGCACCAACAAGTCTTGGCAGCGGCAAGCACCGGAGATAGTCAATTTCGGTGTTGATCTGACCCAGTAAGGACGAATAGACTCACCAGAGCAAGGGGAGTCAGGGAAGGCCTGGAGCAACCAGGGGAGCCCAAATAAAGCAAAGTTAACTCTCAAGTGGATCCACAGGCTGAAGGCACAGGAGTTGCGGGTGACCTTAGGAGGTTTCACAGGATACCAGCTAGCAGGGCACAGTGTATGAGGATGCCGGAGTCCTTCTCAGAAATGGTGCGCTGGGGTCAGGGCTACAAATGGCCCAATGCACGGAATTGTTGCACAACAATAAGCATATGCAGCTGCAAATGAACACGGTGCACAGGGTTGCATGTGTACGGTCCCCACTAGGGATATCCTCCTCAAACTCAGTGAGAGAGCAGATCAACCTCAGAGACCTTCAGAAATCCACATCCTGCGTTGCTGGAGCCTTAAAGTCCGCAGGAGCTCAGGATCAGCAAACCAATCAGATGCATCTGCAGGGGATTGACTCCTTCACCCCAAGGGAGATTCTTCTGTTGTCTTGGAGGTCCACAGGGTCCAGCAGGGAGCCTGTATGGAACATGGACAGTGGCGAGACTGGGGACGGCCAGGGGAGATGAAGTCGAGCCCAAGGGAGGTCCAGCAAAGTCCAGCGAGTCCATACGTTCAAAGTGTAAGGCTTGAGAAAGTTGGTACTGATAGACTTAGATACCCCCCAGAACCTTGTATTGAGGGGAGGAATCATACCTCCCACACAGTTACTGGTGTGGAGGTATGATTCAAAGTTGTTTGAACACCAAATACAACATACTTTGTTGCTGTCATTTTCGAAATAGCATTTACCACAAGGTTATAATGGACCTCTACTTTTATGTCTGGCAGTATCACACACAGCCCGGGAGAATGGTCTCCGAAGGCTGCAGAGGGGCACTGTTCATGCAGAAGCACCCTCGGAAGCAAAAAAATCCAGCAGCCTGCCTTCAGGTTTGATAAGGCCTGCTATAGGGGTGCATTATAAGGTTTTAGGTGTAGTTATATATATGTATATAGTTAACCTATATCTCTCGTAAGTGGTGCAAGCACCAGCTTACACAGGCTGCAGTAGCAGACCTGAGGTTCCATTTGGCATGGCCTCTCATTGGTGGCATAATACATGCTGCAGCCCATGTGAGGCCTCTGGGGTACCTATGCCCTGGGTACATGTATACCATATACTAGGGACTGATAAGGGTACCCCAGTTTCCAATCTGGAGTTGTACCAAAGTATATAAATAACAAATTAAGGGAGGAAGAAAGCAAATAGGCTGGGGTCTTGAATAGCAGGACCCCAGCCAGACTAGTCAAAACAGTGGGTGCAAAAAGCAAAAAGTGGGATTAACCATGAGAAGCTGATCCTACTTTCCTATATAAGCCCCCCCCCCCCCATGAAAGGAGATGAGACTAACCTTGCCCAGTTTAGTCTTCATGTTCTAAGTGGAAATATCTGGAGAGTCCATCTGCATTGTCATGGTTACTCCCAGGTCTATGTTCCACTGTATAGTCCATCCCCTGTAGGGAAATGGACTACCTCAAAAGTTTGGGGTTTTCACCCTTCATCTGTTTTAGCCACAAGAGGTGTTTATGGTCAGTCTGAACAATGAAGTGAGTTCCAAACAAGTATGGCGTCAACTTCTTCAGGGCCCAAACCACAGCAAAGGCTTCCCTCTCAATAGATGACCAACGTTTCTCTCTGGGGGTCAGCCTTCTGCTAATAAAAGCTGCTTGATGTTCCTGACCCTCTGCAGCCCTACCGCCAACTCAGATGCATCAGTTTGAACAATGAATTGTGTGGAATAGTCAGGACTTTTCTGAATGGGAGCAGTGAACATTGCCTGCTTGAGGTCATCAAATGCCTTTTGACAGCTAACTGTCCACTGAACTTTCTTGGGCATTCTCATCGATGTGAGATAATTCAAGGGAGTCACTATGGACCCATAATCCTTTACAAATCTTCTGTAGTACCCAGTCAGGCCCACGGAAGCTCTGACCTGAGTCTGGGTAGTTGGAGCAACCAATTCCATTGTGGTCTGGATTTCGCTCTGCAATGGTTGAACCTGGCCTCCACCCACAAGGAGGCCCAGGTGACAACCTGACTCGGCCCTATCTGGCACTTAGTAACCATAGTATGGCTTGCCTTTTGCAAGGCCTCCAAAACATTTCTGGGGTGGACCAGGTGATCTTCCCTGGTGGAGCTAAAGACAGGAATATCATCTAGATAACCTGCACTACAGTCTTCCAGGCCTTTATTCACCAATCTTTGAAATGTGTCAGGCGCATTCTTCAAGCCAAAAGGCATCACCACAAATTGGTAATGCCTACTAGGGGTTGAGAATGCCGTTTGCTCATGCAGGCCTTTTGCAATTCCTGGCTATCCTCAAGGTGTTTGGATGCCTTCGTCATAAACTCAGCCATCCTGGAGCGGAGACCAAGTACATAGTCACAATATCTTGTTTGGGAGGTTTGAGAGGTAACTGCCAATACTCCTTCATCAAACACAGTTGACCCCTAACTGGGTGACCAAACAAAAGTTCAAAAGGGCTGTAGCCAATCCCCTTCTGTGGCACCTCTCTGTGGGCAATGAGAAGAGAGGGCAACAGAACATCCCATTTATGCCTGAGCTTTTCTGGGAGCCCCATGATCATGCCCTTTAGGGCTTTGTTGAACCTTTCAGCCAACCCATTGCATTGAGGATGATAGGGTGTGGTGAACTTTTAGTTGATATAACACTCTTTCCACATTGCAGTTATGTAACTAGACATAAGTTTGTACCTCTGTCTGCTAAGACCTCCTTAGGAAAACCCACCCTGGAGAATATCCCCAGGAGGGCCCTTGGCACCACAGGTGCTGTGGTGGTCCTAAGGGGAATAGCTTCTGGATACCTGGTAGCATGGTCCACCACCACTAGGATGTAAGAATGTCCAGATGCTGTTGGAGGGTTCGTGGGACCAAATATGACAATCCCAACCCCCTCAAAGGAACCCCCACCACAGGTAGTGGTATCAGGGGGACCTTTGTAATACCACCTGCCTTATCACTGGCTTGGCAAGTGATACAGGAGAGACAAAACTCCTTTGTGTCCTCTGACATATGAGGTCAGTGAAAGTGAGGGACAAGGCTTTCCCAAGTCTTGCTTTGGCCTAAGTGTCCTGCTAGGGGAATGTCATGTGCTAGGGTGAGTAGGAAGCCACTAAACTTCAGAGGTATAACCAACCTCCTGGTGGCACCAGGCTTGGGGTCTCTAACCCTCTGAATACAGGAGTCCCTAATCCCAATAGATCTTGTTTGACTGACTGACATTCCCTGCAGCCTCAGCAGCAGCTTGCTGTCTGAAGGTTTCAAGTAGGCCTGGGCGGTAAATTCCATTCCGTTCGCGGAATATGTGGAATTTCGGTAATTTCTCGTTCAGCGGAGAACACAGATTTGTGCAAAATTCTGCATTCCGTGACTTCGCAAAATTTTTTGCTTGTTCGCGTTCAAATAATGCGTGTTCGAAAGATATTTCCCCCCAGCACGCAAACAGCAATTGCGAACAGTAAAAAAGCTTCGCAAACCAGCAATTACGCGTGTTCGCGAATTTCTGCGTGTTTGTGGAGATTTTTTACAGTTTCGCGGAGATTTGCGTAATGCGATTACGCAAATTCCGCCCACCCCTAGACCAGAGAGGGGCAGGTTTGCTGCTCCTGGTTCTTATCTGCCCTAGAAGGTCCCCTGTCCCAAAAAAACTCAACCTGATGAGGTTCAAATTCATCTGGGACTGTTCCTTCTGCAGGACTAGAGTCATCTTCCTCAAAGGACTGACTCTCAATCTGAGCCTGGGAGGAAGACACAGCCTTACCCCTCCTGCTCCTTTTCTTGGAAGGCACCTGGTCTATCTTTTCAGGATCCAGGGCCTGTTCTGTGACTAACTGTTTGGCCTGTGACCTAGTCACATCAAACACATCTGCAGTGATGCCCAACATTGCTGCATGAGTCCTGAGTTCTACTTCAGCCCAGGCTGAAGTCTCCAAATCATTGCCCAACAAGCATTCGACCTGTGTCAATTCAGGAGCGGTATCACGAGCGATGGGTTCGGCCGTGACTTGTGGATATGCGAGGACTTGACGTATCATGGTCAGGCCGTTTTTCTACATCTTTAATTCGTAGCTATATGGAATTTCACCACTTCAATTGGGTTTCTGTTGGCCTTTGTTGCAATTTTGTCTGGCCATCCCTTCCTTTGTGGGTTCACCGCACTTGGTGCGCAACTTAGTGGAACCGCATTACCTGATTAGGCTACTCACGCCATCAAGCCATCAAGAATAACTTTATTCGGTTAAAGTTAACCATAAAAGTATACCATACATGAATCACACATGGAATGTTTCTATATATAAAAGTCCAATAAGACCTTATAACTCACATATTTAAAAATTCCAGACAGGTTTAAAAAAACAGTACCTGAAAGGAGATGCCAGAATTTGATTACATTTCGTATCCTTTCCTTATTGATAGTGCCATTCTGATCAAATTTAAAACAGACAAACAGGTTACTTCAGTAAACACAGATAACAAAAAGTTTAAACCCTCCTGAAAATTACATGGTCTGATGTCTTTTAAGAGTGGTATAAGAAACCGATCTCTTGGGACCTTGTAAAGTGCACAAAAAAGGGTAAAGTGCAGGGTGCTTTGTTGGGACAGGTTGTCACAGGGGCAGGATTGAAGTTTATTGCACCATCCGGCCTATTTAGGAAAGGCCCCTAAAGAGTGCAATGTGCAAAGCCTAAATATGGTCAACAGAAATCTAAGTTGTACTTTCCTGGTAAAAGACAAGTAAAATTGCTGATATCAAAAAGTCTGGTCGGTATGAGATAATCGCCTTGCTGGCCAGCGGCGATTATCAAGCTTGGCGCGAAATGCATTTTTTATAATCAATTTTGTGCTTATATATATACTGTTAGGGTTGTCAAAGAAATTCCCTAAGTCAATTTCACAAAATGTTCTTTTCACAAAATAAAGTCATGGAGTAGCCTTGGCATTATCCAGTAACATGCAATCCTTAATAATTTCTCTTGTGAGTTTTAACTCCTCCGCCAGCCAAACTTTCGCCCAGAGTATCAATGGGGCGATTTTTATTCGAGCCGAAATAAAATCCCCCCCTACCTCAGAATGACAGAATGCCGTACGGGCTCTTTTTTGGGATCCTCAATAATCTTTTTAGGCAATTATTCTCTAGGGTTTGAAGTTTCAAACTTTTTTGGTGACACCATACTCTCTTCCCATATGTGGCAATAGACAGGCATTTTGATTTACATAAGGTTATTAGTTTCGCTACGGGCTTATGGCCCAACTTACATGCAAAGCGGAAAAGACCTTTCACAGCAAGGCTAGTATTCTGTACCCTAGATATAATGAGGTGTTCTCAAGTCAGTTTATTATTAAAAACATTCCCTAAATATTTAAAATTCAAAACTTTATCAACTGTCTTTCCCTCCACCTTGAACTTTCTAGATTTCGTATGACATAAGATTTAATAAAATTAACTATTAAATTAGATCTAACATAAAATCTGTGAATGTGTTCAAAGACTTCTGAAGGCTATTGGCAGTTAAGGCCATTAAAACCGTGTTGTCTGCATATGACAACAGTGGTATGGGCTTACCCCCCATTCTAGGGAAGTCTAGCTCCTGCTCTTTTAAGGCTGATTCTAGACCATTTGTGTACAAAAGCAAGAGGAATGGGGCGAATATGCACCCTTGACGGACTCCCTCTGTAGAAACAATGGACCCTGTCCTTTCTCCCTTGGGTCCAAATCTTATAACTACAGTGGTGCCTGCATGCAACCTACGCAATAGGGTGATCAAGGGCTCCTCAAAACCCATATCTCCCATCATACCCCACAATTTGCACCTATTAACGGTGCCAAACACGCTGGACAACTCCCTGAAGGTAAGGTGGATAGATCCCTTCCTTGCCTTCATGTACTTGCCCATAATCAGTGCCAAATTAAGCCACTGTTCGTTTGTCCCCATTCCTCTTCGAAACCCATATTGAGTGCGGGACATTATACCTTTGGAAACAGCCAGGTTTCAAGGCATGCTAAGATTACCCTCCCCAATACATTAGCCGTGGAGTCAATTAAGGAAATCGGCCTGTAACAGGCAGGATCCTCATTCTTTCCCTTTATATACACGGGGACCACTATGGCCTCTTGCCAAGATGTTGGAATAGGACCCATTATTACTGTGAAAAAATATTTGTTAGGAGAAGGGCCCAAAGTTGAATATTACTTTTAAATAAATCAAGATGGACACCTCACGCATTACAGCCTTGATCCCTCTGCCGTTTTACATTTCTTTCAACGCGGCATGACTGAAGAACGTCATTCTCATAGCAACATACATTGTTTTTGATTTACCTATTCCTTTTGTTATTAGGAACTCCATTCCTTAGACTCATGCTCAACCAGACACTATTTTTGATTTGTCCTCAGGCTGCATTTCAAGCTCATCACAGTCTTCTACCTTTTGTGACTGTTCTTAATTATTAGTCGCATGACTATGTGTGGATCTTCAACCAACCGTGGTTTAACGATGAATTTATTAAGAATCAATCTTTAGTCTTGAGAAAGTCTGAATACTGATTAATACAGACGAAACACGTGTTGGCTGTTTTATACGCTGGAAATTATTCTGAAAATCAATAAAAGGAACGTTTTCTACAGAAGTCTCGTGGACTATCCATTATCTCCTGTACATTATTGGATTTCCTTTCATAATTTCAAGATTGCTTGGATTGACTCAATAAATTTGCATCAAGATATGTCCACAATATTGATTCTTTTCTGGAATCTACTTTAACTCAGGATGGGTGTGCTGTATTAGCTTGTTCTTTGGTTGTGAAGTTACATGTGGTTCTAGAGGTGCTAATAGTACCCTTGGGTGGTGGGTGCCTCAAGCTAGCCAAGCACCCAGCTGTACTTACAGCAACTTATTTATTATTCACGCCAATGACTGCTAGTTTGCATAATATTTGTTTACTTTGATGTGCGTTTTTTCCCATCTACGGAACGCTATTACCCTTTTCTGTGATTGTTAATTTCACAGGAAGGTCTGAACTTACCATAACCATCTTAGGGCCAGTTACTCCTCCCCAGGTGAAATTAAAAACTGCCAAGGAATGGTCTGTGCTGACATTGCTAGCATTGGTCACTTGGTACTTCTCACCAAGTATGATCTGGTCAGGGTCCACAAGATCATTTGTCACCATTGTGACACTTGCACCTGTGTCCCTGTATGCCATGGCCTCCTTGTCACTTATTAAAGGCTGTTGTTTGTGTTTGCCCAGGTTACTGGGACTAACAAATAAGGAGGCAATATCCTTGCCTCCATCACAGAATGGAACAGCCTGAACTGGAGTTCTGACTAGGCACGATCCCAACTCAGAGACCAAGGTTAACCCCACTATTCCCTTGTTCTGAGAACCAACGCTTGAAACTGTGCTAGGGGGAGCAGTTGCCTTAGGGGCAGTGGTGGTAGGAGTAGATTCCTTGGCCCTTGGACAAATGGCATCTTTTGTCCAATGGGTCTTCTCTTTACAGATATGACACTAAGGTTTCCTTTTGTCTTTTCCCTTTGTTAGATTGTGACTCCCCCCAGATGCAGGTTTTTGGGGACTAGATGAAGACCTTTGATCTTTATTTTTGTCCCCACCCCTATCTGAGTTCTTAGAGTCTGGTTTCTTTTGCTCACCACCATTGGTCTGCGTTTTCTGCTACACCCTGGTTCTGACCCATTTATCTGCCTTATTTCCCAATTCTTGGGGAGAAGTCAGAGCAGAGTCCACCAGGTACTGATGCAACAACTGGTTTTTGGCAATTATTAAGGATCTGCTCCCTCATAATCAAGTAGTACAATCCTTTAAAATCATTCACCTTGCTACCAAGTAACTAGCCTTCCAGAGCCTTAATGGCACAATCAACAAGGTCTACCCAGTCCTGAGCTTTCTGGGTGTGTCTGAACTTAATCCTGTACTGTTCAGTGGTTAAGCCAAACCCTTCAATGAGAGCACTCAGCAGGACTGAATAATTGTCAGCATCCTCTTCTCTAACAGTGAGGAGCTTATCTCTACCCTTTCCAGCCAAGGAGATCCACGTGATAAATGCCCACTGCTCTTGAGGGACCTTCTGTACTTTACAGGCCCTCTCCAGAGCAGTTATCCATTTCTGGATGTCATCCCCTACATGGAAGGGAGGGACAATCTTGCTCAGGTTCCTATGATCAAAGGTGTGTTCCCTAACCCTAGGGACACTATAGCTGCCACCATAGGACTCTAGTCCCAATTTTACCCCAGACTTCTGGACTTCTAGGGACTCTTTATCCATGGCCAATTGCTGTTGTCGGAGTCTGAATTTAGCTCTTGCAAGCTCTAGTAATTGGCACTCCCTGTCATAAGAGTTGTCCCTCTTTCTAGAAACAATGGTCCCTATAGAATGTCCAGAATGATCAGGCTCAGAAGAGAGAGATCTAAATCTACTAGGTAAAATCTTCACTCTCCCTGGAGGAATAAAGGGTTCTTCTTCTTCTTCTTCTTCTTCTTCTTCTGGATCTGAGTTGTTTAGGGGTGGATCATTGTGATCCTCCTTTCCAGGGTTGGACTCTAAGTCATTGAAGGTATCCCTCCTGACATATCCTCTTCCCACTCTATCCTGCTCATCTGACCGAGGAGTCTTCCTAATTTCATCCAGCAGTAATGCATCTATGAGACATTGAGTGTTGGCATTTCTCCCTGTCTTCAGCTTCATAGATACACACATGGCTTTCAATTCAGTGAATGCAACGCTATCATATTAAGTAGGCAGGATGCTACCAGTGGTATTCCCAGTAGAAGAAATACTAAGTGAGGTGTGGTGTAGGCACCTACCTAACCTAGTGGGAACTGAACTCTCTTAGGTTGGAGAAAGGGTGTGCTAGACCCTTGACTTACCCAACCCCAAGTTCAGTAGAACTTACTATCTTAAGCTAGTACTATATGTTCCTAGACACTAGTGTTTTTTTCAGTAAATCAATACAAAAGATGTATCTGGTAAAACAATGCAGGATTAAATCCCAACCACTGCACACCAATGTGAGAGGTTAGCCTGGTATATGCTGTCCACTAGTTAAAGTGGGCACCTAGTACCAGTCTAAACAACCCTTAGGGTGACCAGGTCAAAGATAACCTTTATTGAAAGCTATCCTAGTGGTAGCTATGGAGAGCATCCTTCAGGCTAAGTCTTGAAGGAATGTTAAGCACTTTGTTTTACCAGAATACAATCTTATAGTATTAGTTAAATGAAAGGGAAACCACACAGTAGTTATGCAAATTTGTATTTATTATATATAACACTCTCTAGTATCCTCTTCACGAAGAATAGAACACAAATCAAACAATACAGTTGCAAAGAACCAAATGTAAGTAGCTCAATACACAGTGGGCTACCGGGGGAGACCAAACCATATACTAAATAGGTGGTATAAGAACCATGATTTGAGACCAGACCTAGTCTAGAAGGTGTAGAATCCCTGGGACCCCAAGGAACCACCCAAGGTGAGGTAATAGGGTCCCCACGGAGGACGGGTACAGTGTGAGAACACGACCGCTTGCTCCATACAATTAAATGGGAAAGTCGAGGCAGGAAAATCTGAGAATAAGGACTTTTCCCAGCAGATTACGAAGACAACACTTGGAATTTAAGAGTTTATAGAGCCACCCCACCCGTGGATACCGATGTACCAGAGTTACCTATCTGAGAGGAGCCAGGTGCACATGCAGGAAGTGGCATCAGAAACTCTTGTCGTTCTCTATGGATGTCGACAAAGAAATGATGCTGCTGGAAGAACGAAAAGTATCCGGTAGAATCCAAACATGGATTCTAGATGAGAGTGCTGAGGGGTCGGTGTCCGACGGGAGCACCAACAAGCCTAGGCAGCGGCAAGCTACACAGATAGTCAATTTTAGTGTTGATCTGGCCCAGCAAGGACCAGAAGACTCACCAGAGCAAGGGGAGTCAGGGCAGGCCTGGAGCAACCAGGGGAGCCCAAATAAAGCAAAGTTGACCCTCAAGTGGATCCACAGGCCAAAGGCCAGGAGTTGCGAGGGGACATCAGGTGGTTTCACAGGATACCTGCTAGCAGGGCACAGAGTGCGAGAATGCCAGAGTCTTTTCTCAGAGATGGTACGCTGGGGTCAGGGCTCCAAATGGCCCAATGCATGGAATTTTTGCACAACAACAAGCATCAGCAGCTGCAAATGAACACGGAGCACAGATGTACAGATATACGGTCCCCACAAGGGATATCCACCTCAAACTCAGTGAGATGGCAGCTCAACCTCAGAGATCTTCAGAAACCCACCTCCTGTGTTGCTGGAGCCTTCGGAGTCCACAGGAGCTCAGGATCAGCAAACCAGTCAGAGGTGTTACAGTGCCTGTGTTTGCAGGGGGGTGTCTTCTTCACCCCAAGAGAAATTCTTCTGTTGCCTTGGAGGTCCAGCACAGAGCCTGTATTGATCATGGACAGTGGCAAGGCTGGGGACAGCAAGGGAAGATGAAGTCGAGCCTAAGGGAGGTCCAGCGAAGTCCAGCTTGTCAAGACGGTCAAAGTGTAGTGGTATCTTCTTGCAGAATCTTGTCGATGTAAAATCTAATGTCCTGTATCCAGGTAGCCCATTTTATACCCACGGGAAAGGGTTGGACAGATTCTAGAGACCCTCCTACAGGGGGAACAGGACAGAGGGGTGGCTACACCCATGTCCTTTGTCCAGTTTTATGCCAGAGCAGGAGCAAATGGATCAAACTGGTTTGAGCTGGACTATGCACATGGTCACCAAATGTGCCCCTTGTGCAGCCTTTCTGGCAATGAGACAGTGCACCCACCAGCCCCAATACACTAAATCCTGTCTGGGAGATGGTCACACCTCCCTGTGATAGGATGCCTTCCCCTGCTCGAGCTTGGCTCACCAGCAGGAGGGCAGACACGTGTCTGTGGCTGTCAACATCCATTTTGTGAAGTAAGGCTCCAGAATATTGGTACCGGTAGACCAGAACCTCGGTTTTGAGGTAAGGAATCATACCTCCTACACCAGTTACTGGTGTGGAGGTATGATTCCAAGGTATTTGACAACAAACATGACATACTTCTTTGCAGTCGTTTTCGAGATAGCATTTACTGCGAGGTTATAATGCACCTCTACCTATATGTCTGGCAGCATCACACACAGCCCGAGAGAATGGTCTCCGAAGGCTGCAAAGGGGATCTGCTCATGCAGAAGCACCCTCTTATGTGAAACCCAGCACCCTGCCTTCAGTATTGATAAGGCCTGCTATAGGGGTGACTTGTAAGGTTTTAGGTGTAGTGATATATATAGATATATTGAAGCTATATCTCTGGTAAGTCATGCAAGCACCAGCTTACATAGGCTGCAGTAGCAGACCTGAGGTTCCATTTTGCATGGCATCTTGTTGGTGGCATAATACATGCTGCAGCCCATGGGTGGTCTCTGGGGTACCTATGCCCTGGGTACATGTGTACCATATACTAGGGACTGATAAGGGTACCCCAGTATCCAATCTGGAGTTGTACCAAAGTACATCCATATCAATTTAAGGGAAAAAGCAGATAGACTGGGGTTCTGAGTAGCAGGATCCCAGCCAGACTAGTCAAAACAGTGGGTGCAAAAAGCAAAAAGTGGGGGTAACCATAAGAAGCAGATCCTACTTTCCTACACTTATGCTTGCAGTATTGTACAGATTTGGAACATCAGCATGATTATGTGAGGGACATATGTGGAGGGTCTTGCTTTTATGGTTAAATAATAGCAATCTTATTATGAAACAGAACAACATTCTAGATTTTTTAAGGGTTCCAGATAAACAATCAGTTTTGAACTTTCCAAAAAATGGAAATGATCAAGTCATAGATACAACGGTTGATTCACAGGGAAAAGTAAACTATAAGAAATGTATCACACGCAAAAGGTCTACTTTCTTCTTTAGTGCAAGCAGTTTTTCCATGGGCACTACATTACCAGGCCCTGCAGCACTTGAAGGTAAAAGGCTTGAACGGGGGACTTATGTATGGGGGCATAGTAAGAATGACAGAATTTGAATGATTGGTTTGGTAGTTGAAAACCTAGATGCCTGGAATGGATGAGCAAGGTTTTGGAGAAACTTGGATTTTGCGATGGAGTCGCATGCTAACATGCATGGGTGAGATGCTCAGTTGAATTGTTTGAAGAGTGATCGAAGGTGGTCCAAAAGGAAACACTGACATATAAACTGTCAGGAAATAGAAGCTGAACTATCTGCATTGACAAGTTTTGAGGACAGATTGGAGATGTGTCCAGTACTTCTATTTAATGAGTGTTCAATATATTGGCTGTGTAGCACATTAGTGGTACAGGGGTCAAACCAGTTGGTGGATCCAGCAAAGGATCTGCAGCAAACTGTTTAAAGCACAAGTTTCTCTGAGTAAATTCTGGGTTAGCTATATTTGGTATCTAGCTGGAATACCATACATTTAGGTGATTTAAATGATTGGATGTTACATACAGATTTATTCATGAAAATCTAGTCTTATTTGGTGTCTTGGGAGGTAAATCTTTTTGCATCCAGGTTGACGACTCATGAAATGAAATACTCCAGTTTGAGGCCAGATTACTATACTTTGACTTTGAAAGCATTTCATAGGATTGTAGAGGAAAAGATTGTATGCTTTCCCTACATTTGATATGATACAGAAGTATTTGTTTATAGTGAGAAGACAGAGGTTTTGTGTGTCTCAAGCTTCAGTCTGGCAATGGTGTAATCTTTTCCCAACAATTGCATGTCAAGGCCTCTTGTTAGGACCAGGGGAGAGGAACAACTTTTAATGAAGAGCGGAGGTCTGAACTAGGAATAGTCGAAACTCTGCAAGTTTCACTCCATGGGATTCTGCGGAGTTCATAAAAACTACACAAGATTCCATTGAGTTCCTCCAAAAGGTGGAAAATATGCAGCTCTTGTATGCAATTTAGCTTCAGTTGTGCAAGAAACACTGATTCATCAGTGTGAACAGCACCATGCATTGTGCAAGAGCACGTGACAATTGGAATTGATATTGCTAATGCTCGAGTGGAAAATCTACTTGAGTGGCAGAAAATCTACTCGAGAGGCAGCACTCTGACCACAATCACACGAGTTACAAAATCGCAGTAGGAGACCCCAAATCTCACTCGCAGTCACCAGCTCTCTTTTTCTGGAGCTTCACAGGATAAACATTTCACCACACAGCAATTGGCGAAATTTGTCTGGAACTCTGCGTTAAAGAGTAACACAGAGTGACCAAACTCAGACCAATTCACCAGGCAAAACAAAACATTCCACCCATCCCTAATCTAAACTTTAATGTTTGAAGAATATTATCAGATCTGGGAAACCTGAAGAGCCTTCTTAAGAACCTTCAAACGTCCTCAATGGCAGCAGAAGAAGGCATACAAAGGCTAGGAACCCTTAGGTATACTGGTACTTTGAGTGGCATTTGGATGCCTTGGAGGTTTCTGTAGCATGGTGGTATCCTTTTTTAAAGTTGTTCACTCCAGGCACATGATATAAGACAACCATTTTTTACAGTTTGGTGATTTCAGCTAGGCATGTGTTTTGAGGTGGTAGGTCCAGACAAGGAAGTTTGATCTGCAGAGATATGAAAGGGATAAGGATTCATAGTCCAGCAAAGTCTAGGAAATATTCTGTGCTGGATATAGGTAAGGTTTGCAGGCTGTTCAAATAATGGCCATCCGTTACATTTTACACAGTATTGCTGGAAGCTGGAGACTCTGTTATGTTGAATTGCATTCTGAAAGGTTTCTGAACTTTAAGCCTCTGCGGTAGTAGCAGATTTTATAAACCAGTTAGGTTACTTTTTTGAGGAAACTAAAAGGGCAACATTTGTGATCCACATTGTAAGGCGGTGTGTTGATGGATGGATGTAAGAGTATGAAGGCCGGATGAACGAGTCTGGATAGTGTGGAACAGTTGTTGTTATCTTTTGTTAAACTGTTAAACATATATGGTCTGTGACAAAGTAAGAAGATGATGAAGGAAGAAGGAGTGGATATGTCAGTTGTTACAGACCATTACATTATAAGGACCCTGCCCAGTACATGTTTTCCTGTTCAGATATCATTGTGAAATAATTTTGAAGGCAGCTGATTGATAGAGTGTGAGACTATTTGTAATATTTTATTTAAAATGTATTTAATACGCTGCTGGTGCTGCTTTGAATGGGCATTTTAGATGTATAAATCTAGCATCTGGTCTTGCCATAAAAGTAGATTTTCTAAATGTTTATGAGAGGAGGATCTGAGTTGTATTAAAGACATGGAGGGTAGCAATATCTCTCCTGGCATAGGGGAGTACCTAGTGGCTCAATGATGAAAGAACAAACATGTATTTAATTATTAGGCCACACTTTAAAATAGGTGATCAACATTATTCAAGGATGCTGTTGGATATATTGACTTCTGGAAGGGTACATTAGAAGTTTCAGAAGATGAGGCCTGAAGGAGCAAAAGAAATTGAAGGTGTGCTTGATGTTTGAAGACAAAATTACAGTTCTTAAATGTCTCAGAGCTGATGAAGGAAGCTAAAGGGAGCTTTGAGAGGCTTTTTATTAATTAGAAAGCATATTATATTTTTTTTGCTCTAAGCTCCATTACTTGTGTGGCAATTGAACATTATGCAAGATTCTAGCACTGTGTCTATAATAAATCCAAATTCACCTGTCGTAACAATTTGGAGAATCAGCATTATTGTTGACGATGTTTATTTTGATGACCTTCTCCAGTTGCATGTTTCTCTGCTATTGTCAGACCTTAGAAGCCAAATTCTTGTAGTTCAATATGATACTGCTTAGAGTTGAAACATTAGCTGTCTTGTCCCTATTCATGACTTCCCTCATATGTTGTAAAATTCTTATTTCCAATTTCTTGATCATACTATCATTGTAGTTCATTCCACATCTCCATTTCAGGGCAGAGTCGACATATTCAATCTTATATGAAATGTGTTCTATTGCTGTTAAAGGATATGATGGGTTAACATAACTCAAAGGGTGTGGATAAAAACAGTTATTTTGATGCCAGATAGCCTTATTGCACTAGACAGGAAAGTAGCACAAGTAGATTAGATACACTTGGTGTGAGGTGAAGGAAGGGCACAGTGAGGTTGGACTGTGCACCTTGAAGAATTGTTGGTGTTCGCTTTTCATTCCCTCCATGGTTAGTTTACTTATGCTCCTAAAATGAGTAAATCTTCAACCATATCCAGCATGGAATTGTGTCAGCTGAGTACTTTGTGAGAACCCACAAACCTGCAAGCCTGTGTGTGTTCACGTGCTCAGGCAGGCATCTTTGCCCTGGAGTCCCCACTGCACAACCAATGGAGTAGATTGCCTTCCCCTGCTCGAGCTTGGCTCACCAGCAGGAGGGCAGACACGTGTCTGTGGCTGTCAACATCCATTTTGTGAAGTAAGGCTCCAGAATATTGGTACCGGTAGACCAGAACCTCGGTTTTGAGGTAAGGAATCATACCTCCTACACCAGTTACTGGTGTGGAGGTATGATTCCAAGGTATTTGACAACAAACATGACATACTTCTTTGCAGTCGTTTTCGAGATAGCATTTACTGCGAGGTTATAATGCACCTCTACCTATATGTCTGGCAGCATCACACACAGCCCGAGAGAATGGTCTCCGAAGGCTGCAAAGGGGATCTGCTCATGCAGAAGCACCCTCTTATGTGAAACCCAGCACCCTGCCTTCAGTATTGATAAGGCCTGCTATAGGGGTGACTTGTAAGGTTTTAGGTGTAGTGATATATATAGATATATTGAAGCTATATCTCTGGTAAGTCATGCAAGCACCAGCTTACATAGGCTGCAGTAGCAGACCTGAGGTTCCATTTTGCATGGCATCTTGTTGGTGGCATAATACATGCTGCAGCCCATGGGTGGTCTCTGGGGTACCTATGCCCTGGGTACATGTGTACCATATACTAGGGACTGATAAGGGTACCCCAGTATCCAATCTGGAGTTGTACCAAAGTACATCCATATCAATTTAAGGGAGAAAGCAGATAGACTGGGGTTCTGAGTAGCAGGATCCCAGCCAGACTAGTCAAAACAGTGGGTGCAAAAAGCAAAAAGTGGGGGTAACCATAAGAAGCAGATCCTACTTTCCTACACTTATGCTTGCAGTATTGTACAGATTTGGAACATCAGCATGATTATGTGAGGGACATATGTGGAGGGTCTTGCTTTTATGGTTAAATAATAGCAATCTTATTATGAAACAGAACAACATTCTAGATTTTTTAAGGGTTCCAGATAAACAATCAGTTTTGAACTTTCCAAAAAATGGAAATGATCAAGTCATAGATACAACGGTTGATTCACAGGGAAAAGTAAACTATAAGAAATGTATCACACGCAAAAGGTCTACTTTCTTCTTTAGTGCAAGCAGTTTTTCCATGGGCACTACATTACCAGGCCCTGCAGCACTTGAAGGTAAAAGGCTTGAACGGGGGACTTATGTATGGGGGCATAGTAAGAATGACAGAATTTGAATGATTGGTTTGGTAGTTGAAAACCTAGATGCCTGGAATGGATGAGCAAGGTTTTGGAGAAACTTGGATTTTGCGATGGAGTCGCATGCTAACATGCATGGGTGAGATGCTCAGTTGAATTGTTTGAAGAGTGATCGAAGGTGGTCCAAAAGGAAACACTGACATATAAACTGTCAGGAAATAGAAGCTGAACTATCTGCATTGACAAGTTTTGAGGACAGATTGGAGATGTGTCCAGTACTTCTATTTAATGAGTGTTCAATATATTGGCTGTGTAGCACATTAGTGGTACAGGGGTCAAACCAGTTGGTGGATCCAGCAAAGGATCTGCAGCAAACTGTTTAAAGCACAAGTTTCTCTGAGTAAATTCTGGGTTAGCTATATTTGGTATCTAGCTGGAATACCATACATTTAGGTGATTTAAATGATTGGATGTTACATACAGATTTATTCATGAAAATCTAGTCTTATTTGGTGTCTTGGGAGGTAAATCTTTTTGCATCCAGGTTGACGACTCATGAAATGAAATACTCCAGTTTGAGGCCAGATTACTATACTTTGACTTTGAAAGCATTTCATAGGATTGTAGAGGAAAAGATTGTATGCTTTCCCTACATTTGATATGATACAGAAGTATTTGTTTATAGTGAGAAGACAGAGGTTTTGTGTGTCTCAAGCTTCAGTCTGGCAATGGTGTAATCTTTTCCCAACAATTGCATGTCAAGGCCTCTTGTTAGGACCAGGGGAGAGGAACAACTTTTAATGAAGAGCGGAGGTCTGAACTAGGAATAGTCGAAACTCTGCAAGTTTCACTCCATGGGATTCTGCGGAGTTCATAAAAACTACACAAGATTCCATTGAGTTCCTCCAAAAGGTGGAAAATATGCAGCTCTTGTATGCAATTTAGCTTCAGTTGTGCAAGAAACACTGATTCATCAGTGTGAACAGCACCATGCATTGTGCAAGAGCACGTGACAATTGGAATTGATATTGCTAATGCTCGAGTGGAAAATCTACTTGAGTGGCAGAAAATCTACTCGAGAGGCAGCACTCTGACCACAATCACACGAGTTACAAAATCGCAGTAGGAGACCCCAAATCTCACTCGCAGTCACCAGCTCTCTTTTTCTGGAGCTTCACAGGATAAACATTTCACCACACAGCAATTGGCGAAATTTGTCTGGAACTCTGCGTTAAAGAGTAACACAGAGTGACCAAACTCAGACCAATTCACCAGGCAAAACAAAACATTCCACCCATCCCTAATCTAAACTTTAATGTTTGAAGAATATTATCAGATCTGGGAAACCTGAAGAGCCTTCTTAAGAACCTTCAAACGTCCTCAATGGCAGCAGAAGAAGGCATACAAAGGCTAGGAACCCTTAGGTATACTGGTACTTTGAGTGGCATTTGGATGCCTTGGAGGTTTCTGTAGCATGGTGGTATCCTTTTTTAAAGTTGTTCACTCCAGGCACATGATATAAGACAACCATTTTTTACAGTTTGGTGATTTCAGCTAGGCATGTGTTTTGAGGTGGTAGGTCCAGACAAGGAAGTTTGATCTGCAGAGATATGAAAGGGATAAGGATTCATAGTCCAGCAAAGTCTAGGAAATATTCTGTGCTGGATATAGGTAAGGTTTGCAGGCTGTTCAAATAATGGCCATCCGTTACATTTTACACAGTATTGCTGGAAGCTGGAGACTCTGTTATGTTGAATTGCATTCTGAAAGGTTTCTGAACTTTAAGCCTCTGCGGTAGTAGCAGATTTTATAAACCAGTTAGGTTACTTTTTTGAGGAAACTAAAAGGGCAACATTTGTGATCCACATTGTAAGGCGGTGTGTTGATGGATGGATGTAAGAGTATGAAGGCCGGATGAACGAGTCTGGATAGTGTGGAACAGTTGTTGTTATCTTTTGTTAAACTGTTAAACATATATGGTCTGTGACAAAGTAAGAAGATGATGAAGGAAGAAGGAGTGGATATGTCAGTTGTTACAGACCATTACATTATAAGGACCCTGCCCAGTACATGTTTTCCTGTTCAGATATCATTGTGAAATAATTTTGAAGGCAGCTGATTGATAGAGTGTGAGACTATTTGTAATATTTTATTTAAAATGTATTTAATACGCTGCTGGTGCTGCTTTGAATGGGCATTTTAGATGTATAAATCTAGCATCTGGTCTTGCCATAAAAGTAGATTTTCTAAATGTTTATGAGAGGAGGATCTGAGTTGTATTAAAGACATGGAGGGTAGCAATATCTCTCCTGGCATAGGGGAGTACCTAGTGGCTCAATGATGAAAGAACAAACATGTATTTAATTATTAGGCCACACTTTAAAATAGGTGATCAACATTATTCAAGGATGCTGTTGGATATATTGACTTCTGGAAGGGTACATTAGAAGTTTCAGAAGATGAGGCCTGAAGGAGCAAAAGAAATTGAAGGTGTGCTTGATGTTTGAAGACAAAATTACAGTTCTTAAATGTCTCAGAGCTGATGAAGGAAGCTAAAGGGAGCTTTGAGAGGCTTTTTATTAATTAGAAAGCATATTATATTTTTTTTGCTCTAAGCTCCATTACTTGTGTGGCAATTGAACATTATGCAAGATTCTAGCACTGTGTCTATAATAAATCCAAATTCACCTGTCGTAACAATTTGGAGAATCAGCATTATTGTTGACGATGTTTATTTTGATGACCTTCTCCAGTTGCATGTTTCTCTGCTATTGTCAGACCTTAGAAGCCAAATTCTTGTAGTTCAATATGATACTGCTTAGAGTTGAAACATTAGCTGTCTTGTCCCTATTCATGACTTCCCTCATATGTTGTAAAATTCTTATTTCCAATTTCTTGATCATACTATCATTGTAGTTCATTCCACATCTCCATTTCAGGGCAGAGTCGACATATTCAATCTTATATGAAATGTGTTCTATTGCTGTTAAAGGATATGATGGGTTAACATAACTCAAAGGGTGTGGATAAAAACAGTTATTTTGATGCCAGATAGCCTTATTGCACTAGACAGGAAAGTAGCACAAGTAGATTAGATACACTTGGTGTGAGGTGAAGGAAGGGCACAGTGAGGTTGGACTGTGCACCTTGAAGAATTGTTGGTGTTCGCTTTTCATTCCCTCCATGGTTAGTTTACTTATGCTCCTAAAATGAGTAAATCTTCAACCATATCCAGCATGGAATTGTGTCAGCTGAGTACTTTGTGAGAACCCACAAACCTGCAAGCCTGTGTGTGTTCACGTGCTCAGGCAGGCATCTTTGCCCTGGAGTCCCCACTGCACAACCAATGGAGTAGATTGATTGTGCTCTAACGTAATATGATACTACCATGGTGAAATATTCTGTGTAAGCAAACCCATTTAAGAATATAAATTGAATTTACATTTAATTATTTATTTATAACAACATTTGTAAAGCGCGAACAAAGGCCCTTGGGCATCTCGGCGCTGAAGTTACTGCAGTGTTTAACCAACAAGGGGGGCTGAGGTTCATTGATTAAAAAGCCAAGTCTTAAGTTGCTTGCGGAAAGACCAGAGGGAGGTGCTGGTTTTGCTAGAGTGTGGCAACGTGTTCCCCAATTTCGGTGCGGCTACAAGAAATCTTCTGTCACCCCATGTGACAGATTTGGTTCGGGGGACCACCAGTTCATGTGAGTTGGATGAACGTAACGTTCTGGATGGGCAGTAGGGGATGAGGTTTTGGGTAAAAAATGCGGGTCCAGCATTATGTAGAGCCTTGTATACCAAGCACAGAGACTTGAACTTGATCCTCATTCTCACCGGTAGCCAGTGAAGCTGTCTTATCGTGGGTGACACCGGTTGGTATTTGGGAATGCTCCCTAGGAGCCTGGCGGCAGCATTCTGAGTAGCCTGCATTTTCAGTAGCACTCTTTCCTGGGCACCTAGAAACAAGGCGTTACAATAGTCTAGGGTAGACAAGACCAGGGAGCTTACCAATGTTTTGCCGGCATTCTCGGGTAGGAAAGGTAACATTTTCTTGATAAGCCTTAATTTGTGGAAGGCTGAGGAGGAAATCTGGTTTGCGTGTGGTAAGAAGTTCAGGCGATTGTCGAACATGACTCCCAAGTTCCTCACCTTGTTGACCGGGTCTGGGGGCTGGCCCATGGGTGATGGCCACCAAAGGGGGGACCACTCCGGGGATAAGTTGCCAAAAATTACAACTTCCGATTTATCGGAGTTCAATTTCAGGCAGTTAAGAGCCATCCAGCTCCCGATTGCCAACATGCCCTGATTGAAATTGTTGGCTATTTTAAACCCGTCATTCTTGACGGCGAGGACCAGTTGAGTGTCATCTGCGTAGGAAGTGAGGCTCATCCCGTGTGCCCTGATGACTTTGGCAAGGTCCGACACATAAATGTTAAATAGTGTCGGACTTAGGGATGAGCCTTGAGGAACTCCACATGGCAATGACAGGGTTGAGGATTCAAAAGGTCTGACAGTGACGACCTGGGTCCTGCTTGCCAGGAAGGAGGCAAGGAGGCTCTTAGCATTGCCTCGGATGCCTATGCTCTCGACACGGTCGACCAGGGTGGCATGGTCGACCGTGTCGAAGGCCGCCGATAGATCCAACAGGATCAGAACAGCTGTTCCTCCCGCATCCCGGATGGATCTGATGTCATCCACCGCTTTGACTAAGGCGGTCTCAGTTCCGTGGAATTGGCGGAAGCCAAACTGTGATTCATCCAGGAGTTTGTTTTCCTCGATGAAGGAAGAGAGTTGGGAATTCATGATTTTTTCTGCTGTTTTCGCTAGCAGTGGGAGACTGGCAATAGGGTGATAACTTTTAAGTTCTTCCTTGTCGAGGTTGGGTTTTTTAAGGAGTGGTTTTATAAGGGTCTTTTTTAATGTCTCTGGATAAATGCCTGTGCAGAACATGGAATTACAAGTAGCAGTCATGGCCGGGAGAACTGCTTCCATAATCGGACGTAGGACCTTCAAGGGGCATGGGTCTAGGGCCGAGCCCAATTTAATGGACGACACAATGTTCTGTACCTGCAAGCAAGTGACCTCTCTGAACTGCGGAAAGGTGGGACCCTGGTAGTGAGTTGAAGGCCTTGGGGAGGGAGTGGCGTTGTTGGCAAAAACCCGATAGATATCATCAACTTTGCTAAAGAAAAATTTGGACAGAGCATCGCAAAGAGCTTGGGAAGGGGGAGGTGTCAGATCGACGGAGAGACCAGCTAATTGTTTAGTGGTCTCGTATAGTGATTTATTCAAGTTTTTAGCAGTTTCTATTCTATCGCAGTAATACTTTTTCTTAGCCTCAGAGATTAAGTTTTTGTATTTTGCCAATGATTCTTTGTACATAGATTTGGCTTCGTCTGTATAGTCTTTTCGCCAATGTCTCTCTCTGTTCCTGCACAGTTGCTTTTGTGTGCGTAGTTCCTCAGAATACCATGGGGCCGACGGGGTCGATCTATTGCGGGACCGTTGTTTGACTTGAACCAAGTCTGTGGCCGCAGAGCTCACCCAGTTGTAAAATTGGGAGGTAGTGGCGTTGGGGTCGGTAGATATATGCAAATGGATTGGCATGTCCTTCTAAATTTCCTTTTGAAATTCTGAAAAAGTGAATTTTCACTGATAAACAGATGTATTCATGCGTAATATTCATCCAGTACAGTGTAGCATTACATAGGAGTAATCCACCATCCAGATTTACTCACATGTAATGTTAATTCAGTACAGTGAAATATCATGTATGAGTATTGCTTCTCCCAGGGGCAAGGAGGTGGCATTGAGGCACAGAGATACTCAGTAAATATTTTAGGAACACCAACTTATTCGGAAGTATATATGTGTACCTTTTTCTATGTTCCATTCCCACAATGGAAACGGTTGGAGACGTAGGACTATATATTCAAAGGCTTTTGTGGGCAATAACCATCTGATTTGACAAAACACTGGGCTTTTCTGTGGTGCAACAAAAACCCCAGTGAAGGGGGGGGGGGGGGGACGCTCAGCTCAGGGGACCCCCTACCGAAAATTGGCAATCCCCTGGACTGCGAGCTTGGGACTGGGTCCGGAGCATGGAGGAGAGAACTGTGGCTCTCCAGGTACATTGCAGGGAACCCCTTCAAGCTTTGTTACACCACTGTCGGTTGTGCTAGCTGAATTGTTTTTTAGAATGTTTAAAATGATGTTATCAATTTGGAATTGTATACAAAATCTATCTTTTTCTACTAATTCCCAGATTAGATGTTACTGGCCTAGGATTCGACTATGCACTGTGCACTTTATGTTGGCATTTCCCTGTCAAGGAGGGTGGGTAGGCAGGCTTTTGCCTTGCCCGTGTGATAATTCCTCTACGCAAAGCACGTTGCACTTTTTAATATTTTGCACATTATATAAATCGATGAGAAGTAGATTTCTGCTTTCATTAATAAGGAACATTCGTCCTTGTTCATATCATGATGGTTTCAATTACTTGCATACATTGGCCATCTCTGATATCTACATTGTTGTAGTAAATTTTATAAGGGGTTCTATTGTGATTAGAAATCGTTATGAATGACATTAGTATAAGATTGCTAGGGCTTGACTTTGTCATTTTAATTGTCTTTGCTGAAATATTATGAATTGTTGTTTTAAATCATTCTCTGTTGATGGTTTTTTATGAATTGTAAATATTTTTATTGTGAAACGTTTATGGTTCTCTGAACCTACATAAAGGTATTCTTGACTTGACGTATACCAAATGAATTTCAAACAGAAGGGACATAAAATGGGCATCCCCCTTCTATATTTGTTTCGGAAAGAAATATATCAAACGTCTGTGACCTCAAATAAGGTTGCAACCGATCAAACAACTATTAGCACCCAAGTTCAGGTGGTAAGTGATTTACATAGGGAAAGCTGTCCCATGGGACATCTGCCCCTTTGGGTAGCCTGAGGGGAGGAGAGGAAAAATTCCAGAGGATCACTGTCTCCTTCCCTCAATTTGTTCCCAAACAAGAAATATTTACTTCTTAAAAACAGGTCCTGTCCCTTTGCACATGTGCTGCTAAAGAAAATCTTTCTCATATGTCAAAGAACATGTAGGGATGGAGCACTTTTGTCTGTTGGAGGCTTCCATCCCAGTATTCACAGCCAATCACAGGGCATTGCAAACTGCCTTTTGTCGTTTTGCCACCCAGTGCAATTTGACAAAATGGAGCTGTCAGTATCACAACTGAGTTATCCTGAATCCCCTGAAACACCTTTGGTAGGAAAAGAATCAGAGAGAAGGCGTACAGAAGCTCCTGGGGCCATGCCACCTCCAGTGCATCCAACACAAATGCTTGTTTTCAATTCTGATCTTTGCAAAACCCGGCATGTGGGGCATCCTCTGAGGATGCAAATAGATCAATTATTGGGCAACCCCACTGTCTGGTTATCAATAGAAATGTTTCCTAACTGAGTGTAAAATTCACCAATGAAGGCAATTTCTGGCTCAAATTTTTTTCCCTGAAATATGCCGTACATGTAGAGAGAAGATGTATCTCTGCTTAGGAAAATATCTCCTTGGCCATTTTCTAAGGCCAGAGACGTTGTTCCCCCTTGCCTGTTGACATAGAATTTTTGACTTGGTTGTCTGTTCAGATTGTCACAGGCTTGTACCTGAAAACTGCCTCAAATGAGTGTAGAGCTCTGTGGATTTCCTCTAACTTTTACCAGTTTGATATATTCTGATTTTCTATGCCTGACCAATTCGCTTGATTCTCCTGAGTCGCTAATGTGACTCCCTCTGACTGGCATCTGTTGACAGGACTTGGGGAAGCTGTTCTTGTAGTGGAACCCCTTCCTGCAGATTTGAAGGGATTAACCACTACACGAGATCCTGTACTATACTTTGAAATACCGGACTCTGAACTTGGTTCCTTCCTGAGGATAGGGAATAATGACTCAGAACATGGAGAACCAAAGGCTTTAGATGGTGTTAAGCTCAAGGAACTAAGTAGTACAAGAGGCCATGAGTCCCTGGACTCTGAGCCATTGATGGGCTGAGGAGGACCTGCCCTGAAGCCACTGTTGAAATGGATTCTGAAGATTTTATCCTCCAAGGCTCTGGCAGAAAAGTCCTTGTATGATCTGTATTGTAGAGGGCACCTGTGAATTCGTTTTCAGCAGATGGCACCAGACTCGATTTCTCCTTGTTCAGTAGGAAATTCAATGACTTCAGATTTTTTCAGATTAGGATCACAAGTTCCCATGTCTTGGAAAAAGAAAAGGCAACAATTAACCAGTCATCCAAATAGGGATATAATTGAAACCTCAGCACATAAAGAGAGGCCCCCACTGGTGCACTACCTTTGTGAAGACCCATGGGGATTAAGAGAGGCCGAACGGAAGGAATGGAAATGATTGTTGCATGCTGAAAACCGTAGGATTTTCTGAAAATCCTAACGCATGGCAATCTATAAATGTGCATCCTTCAAGTCCAATTTCATTAGAAAGTCTCCCTTGGATATCAACGGAGTCACACTTTGGAGTGAGACCATTTTCAGAGAGAGATGTTTTATAAACTAGTGTACAGTTTTTAAATCCAGAACTGGTCGAAAGGAGCCATCTGACTTCTGTTCAAGGAAGACAATTGAATAAAAGTCTAAGGCCTCTTCTGCCGCCGGGTCTGGAATCACTGATCCTTTCAACAGAAGGGCTTGAATTCTATCCAAAATTTCTGACCTTTTCAGACAATCATTTGAACTTGGAGTATTGACCACATAAGGATCTGGAGGCTGAGAGACAAGTTACTGAGTATCTATTCTGGTCAGTGCCCAGAACCCATGTGATGTAATGTTGCCATTTTTCTAAAAAGCAGCTTATTCTTCTCCCCACCATAGGGGATTGATTGTAATTATTTTTGCTGATGACTTCGAGATTCCATCTGTGGTCAGGTTTATTCTCCTGCGGCAGCTCCCCAGCCATAACCCCTGTATTAAAAGGACTGTCCGTCCTAATCAGAGAGTGACAGTTTCTTATGTATAAAAGAATTTTTAGCAGTAGTGGACCTGAATGGTTTAATACGTTTCTTCTCTGCTTCTGCCTTCTTTTCAAGGCCATCAACTTATTATGAGAATAGTTTATCTCCTGTGAATGGCAAATGAAGAATCAAGTACTGTGCTGTAGCAGATGCATGTGATATTGGGGGGAAAATGTATCTGTTTGTAGTTCCTTATCCTAGGAGCCCAACACGTCCCTGATATATTTGAGGACATCCAGATATTGTGTCCCTTGTGTATATTTCCCTTTGGAAGAATCACTCTCCTCATTCTGATTTTGAAGAGTCTTCTGCTTTATCACCACCTGCTGTGCTAATGCAGAGCTCACAGCCTCATCTATATTTGCTCTGCAGATGAGACAGTGAAACAAGGACCATTTCCTCCTCTCCGGGTACTCTCAAAGTGCTATGCACAGGCTTCATGATGACAGGAATTATTGCGCTATTGTGACAACGTCCTGGTTGAATATGTTTCCAAGCGACAGAAAATCTTGTTACAACAAGAATACCATGGGATGAATCAATGTGCATGCCTCCAGGCAAGGGTGCATAAAAATAGCACAGCTGCAGCAGCGAACAGAGCTCCTAGGCAAAGTTCTATGGCACAGTATGCTTTTTCCCTTGTACCTCACACCAGCTGAGCACATGCGCATGGTACTAGAAGATACACTTTTACTTTCACAGTTGCTTACGTAGACCTCTGTAGGAGCTCTGAAAGAATAAACATGTAACCCTTGCCTTAACAAGCGCAAAAGGATTCCCATCTGGAGGACAGTAAACAAAAGAGGAAGTGGAAGGTGTGGGAGGGGTTCTTATACACAATCCAATGCAAATTGATTCAATAAAGAGGTTAGGAGGCAGAACAGCCTCAAATGTAAGCAATGTGATGAAGAGGACCAGACATGGGGTCAATTAAACACCATTGCCTATTAGGCAAATGCATAATGGCGCATTGGTAATACACCTACATTTGACATAATTGCTGGCTGAAAGGAAATTCGGAAAATATCTCAAAAATGAAAGCAATCAATATTTTTTGGTTACCTGGTTGTGGTGGACCCGGTGGGGGAGGCTGGGAAGGGGGAGGATATGGTTGGGGAGCATATCCTGTAGATAAATGAAGTAAATACACAGTCAATTTGAGAAGCTCGAGTGGCATTTGTAAATAATGAGGAGCTTACACAAATTAAGTTTTATGAGACTAATATATCATTTTTATGCAAACAATCTTTTGGATTAAATAGAAGGTGTGTAAAAACAAATGTTGAAATCACCTTAACATTTATTTCCAAACTTACACTTTATGAAGGTCAGAACTGGATGAGCATTATTCTTATTTTATCTTTTTATATTGGGGACATGCAGAACACAAGAAGAAATGGTATACTGTCGAAATCACATAAACAAATTGAAAATTATGTCTGCAATCAATAGGAAATTAAGTACAATGCATTCTAAAACATAAACAATAATATAGCCATTGTCAAATGAGGTTCTCAATCGAAAAGCGCCCCATATATAAACATATAAAGGATACTAATGGTTGCGGTACTACAGGACTTTGTCCACTCTAATGATTTGTTTTCTCCAATTTATCTCACCATTGTCCACATGTGGGCGGAACAGACATCTTTCAATACAGGGTTAAAATGGAGCTAGCTACAAGAAGTGCAATTAAAAACATGGTGTGTCTATATTTTGAAAATAAATGTTCACCTTTAAATAAAGCAAGATATATTGCTTTATGAGAATGGACCAGCTTGTTGCTGGGGTTCTACCCAAAAACAGAACTATGTGCAGGATTGTAGGACCTTGGCATATAGGGAGTCCACCAACTTGGTACCCATGAGCCCAGGACTGACTAGCTATAGCATCTCAATTGCTCTCAGTGAGAAACAAATGATTAGACAACCTAGAACACAACAGCACCCTGGTTCTCGGAACATCTTAGACTCCTCAGACAAGAAGTAAGGAGGCGGGAGCGACTATGGCACTCTGGTTGGGATCTAAAGGATAAGGAAGCTCATAAGACTCTGCTGAGGAAATATAAGGCTGAAATCATAAAGGCCAAACAAGAGCATTTTACGGCCTTGACAACCTCACTGACCTCTCCTAAAGAGCTCTTTAGGGTAGTGGACTCCCTTATAACCCTCCAAACCCCAGATCCCGTAGTAGCATCCCAAGAGCTGTGCAATAATATTGCCTCTTTCTTCCAGGCAAAAATATTAGACATTTACTCTGCCTTGGAGCTGCAAAGATCTCTCATCAGTGGGCCCCCTGCTCTGGGGACTATGGTCCATGCCCCTGTAGAAATACTTCCTTTGGGAACTCTAGACTCTTTTCCCCCTCTTTCTCTGGAGGATCTGGATAGCCTCCTCAATAAAACTAAATCTGGCTCCCCCCGGATGTATGCCCTCTCAGGATTCTCAAACAGTGTAGGGATACTCTCCTGCCCCCTCTGGTTGATATTATGAATAGAGCCATGAGGGATGGCCTTTTCCCCACCCAATGGAAAAACGCGGTGGTAAAACCTTTACTTAAAAAGGCCTCTTTGGATCCTGCGGTTCTAAAAAATTTCCGGCCCATATCACTGCTTCCAGCTCCAGCAAAGATGTTAGAAGCACATCTTAACAAGCATCTTGCCGGATTTGTAGAGAGCTCGGGCTGCCTTGACTCTTCCCAACATGGTTTCAGGAGGGAACACAGCACCGAGTCGGCCCTCACCATAGTGTTGGATAATATCCGCACGCGTGTCGATGGGGGCCAGACCACCCTTCTGATCCTTCTGGATCTGACGGTGGCCTTCGATACCCTTTCTCCCTCAGTGTTAACAGCTTGGCTGAGGGAGGTTGGGGTTCAGGGTGCAGCTCTAGATCTACTCACTTCTTTCCTCAATCATCGAGTGCAAAGAGTGAAGTTGGGGGAGTATCTATCTCCATCCCTGCCTGTGCAATGTGGGGTCCCCCAGGGGTCGGCTCTTAGTCTGACCCTATTCAACATCTATGTGACCTCACTTGCCAGGCTCATTAGATCTTATGGGATGGAGATAGTATCCTATGCGGATGACACCCAGATCCTTGTCTCTCTCTCCCAGTCAGGGGCCCCGACTGCCTCCAATTTCAGATCTTGTATGGAGGCAGTCGGACAATGGATGATCCATAATTCTTTGAAACTGAATGGAGAGAAGACGGAGGTGATGGTGTTTGGAGGGAAAGCTGACGTATGGTCATCCTGTTGGTGGCCAGACTCATTAGGAGTTTGCCCCACCCCTACCTCCTCTGCAAAAAATCTTGGGGTCATGATTGATCCTGCCCTCAACTTGGGTAAACAGGTTAGGAGAACCATCTCCGCCTGTTGGGGCATCATCCACATCCTGAGGAGGATCAGGCACTATCTATCACTGCAGGCAAGGAAACAGCTTGCAGTTGCCCTCATTGGCTCCCGGCTGGACTACTGCAACGCGCTGTATGTGGGACTGAATAAAAGTCTACTGCAGCGCTTGCAGGTAGTCCAGAACGCTGCTGCCAGGTTTGTCCTGGATCTCCTCAAACGTGCCTCAGCTACAGCGGCCAGAAAGCTGTTACACTGGCTCCCTGTTGAGGACCGTATCCACTTCAAGACCCTATGTATGACCTATAGGGCCCTTGCTAAAAATAGTCTCACTGGTGTAGGATCTATCTTGTCCCGCTATATTCCCTCTAGGGATCTGCGTTCCTCTAGTAGACTCTTTTTGTCAGCCCTTCGATTCAGAAGAGCTAAATGGGGTGGTAGGGCTTTTTCCACCTTGGCGCCCAAGTGGTGGAATGCCCTCCCACTGGAACTAAGATCCCTACCCACTCTTCAGGCATTCAGAAGTGCTCTGAAGACGCATCTCTTTGTGCAGGCTTATCTGTAATGGTGTCATGCTTATGTTTATGATATGCTTTGTTAGGCGCCTTGATGCCTTCGGGTTATTGTCTGCGCGATATAAATGTTATTCAAATCAAATCAAACACTGCTAGATATCTTAGGAATCGTGGTAACAAGACACACCCTTTCGATCGCACTCTTGTACTTGTCCACAATAAAATCTGTCAGAGACACGAAAAAGGTTACATTTTTAATTTTAACTAACGTGCCCTAACATACAGTTTACGTGCCACAACAAGCAGGAACATTCATAGTACAAATACAGTCAGCATAGCAGCTGGTCATAAATCATAAAGGGAGATGTCATCATGAAAAGACAATAGTGCCTAACCTTCCTCCCCTTGCTAAGAAGCAGTATTTTATATATATTAGAAGATCTCTGGGCTTTGTCAGCAGACCCCATACCTTAACCTATAGATGGTAGGTCTACATCATAGGTGCTTTCTTGCTCTTCTCCCTGGAAAGGTCCCTCTCCAAGTATGTGCTACCTATTTGTGTATTCTAATAAAAAACAAAGTACGTTGTCCAAACAACAGCTGCATCGGTATGTTTTGCTAAGGGCTAAGGCCTGGCCAGAACAAAATAACAA
Organism: Lissotriton vulgaris; assembly: GCF_964263255.1. NCBI lineage: Eukaryota > Metazoa > Chordata > Amphibia > Caudata > Salamandridae > Lissotriton > Lissotriton vulgaris. Next base: position 421,614,485 of record NC_141698.1, on the reverse strand, counting down.
GGAGCATTGTTATTGGACTTTGCTCACAATGTTCAGTCAAAATCCCAAGACTCTGCAGAAATTGAACACAGCGATGAGTTCTCATGTGAAAACTACCATAGAAATGATTGCAAAAATAAAGTTGTGTAGTAACGTGCAACAGGAAAGCTGGAGCTGTCTCATTCTAACTTAGAGAAAAACGAAAATGTCCCTTCGGGACATATGACAAGCTGAACTCCATATTTTAAGCTTAGAAAACCCAAAATAACATCCACAATTTTGACCAGGTGAGGGCATTCAAAGAACTTATTCTCCCAATCAACTGTGAAATTAATTTTACATTGTAGGCAAGCGGGAGAAAAACAGAGAACATATGCTACATTTCATTTCTGAAAAGAGTAGTACAGCATAATTTCACTAAAGAATGACATACGGAGATAATTGCAGGTACATAGTGAAATATACATTAGATTATTATCTTAAACCAATCTGTATTATTCTGGGTGGATTTAGCAATTTTGTCTTTATATCGGAAATTTAGGAACAAGGATCTACAGATAATTTGTCATACACCTATCCAGTTCATAGAATTTCTGGTCCAGTCGAATAACCACAAATCAGTGGACAGTCCATGCCTGGGATAAGATAAGACAAAAAGTGACTTTGGCGCTACTCTGCTTCCCAACTACCCATCTACAGTCCCATCCGCTGTTTAGTATGACAATGGAGCAGAAAGCTGCACTCAACTATGCAAACTAAATATCACTAATTGGGGGGATCTCTACAAAGACAAGCAATTTATTACAATGAAAACACTTACCACACACCACTCTCCTATGCCATTGGATCCTTACTTATTCCCCAGAATATAAATGAGTAGTAAAAAAAAACAGATTTTCCAAACAAGCCGGAGAAATTGGCCCCCTTTGAAATACTGGTTGCCGCCACAAGTCCCAATAAACTTATTTCCTCGCTACACTATCCCATACAGAAGTCTCTTCCTGGGATCCCCAGCCCTGCTACGGATGTATGGGAAAAAGATCTAAAGTAGCAAATATCGGATCATGTGTGGGTGGACTGCTGCACGCAAACGGGAGAAATGCTCCCAAGTAGTGGTCTGAACCTAAAACATTTCTGATTCCACTACTGACTCTACCACACCCCATCAAAACTGCAACAGGGGTGATTAGGGGCAGACTCTAACTCTGAAAGAAGTGGCAGGGAGGAGGCAGATTTTCTACATCTTGCATGGCTCTGTGATCCGATCAATAACTTTTGACTTTAGACTATACAATTACTGCAGGAAATTATTGGAATTGCAATCCAATGGATCGCGCTTATTGCATTGCTGGAATGGGCCGAACATATTCCCTTTTTGTAGTGCCAGAGGCATTCCCATGTATTGGGAACACATGATGAGCTTTGACTACCAGTGTTTTCTTGAAGTACGAGTTAATGTTTCCTGCATGTGCCTTTTTTCCTTGAAGATTTATTTTGTGTCTCCTTGTAGCTGCAGCGTGGGAGTGCTTGCACAGAGTAGAACAGCCTTACCAGGAAAAGAACGTGTGGGATGTGCATTTGAAAGCATGACAGAGAGCGGTGTGGAGTTTACTTCTTGGTCTCGGAGTGTAGAGTTATATGCAGTGGTGCTCAAATGTGCATATGTTGTACATTGAGAAATTAAGTGTGTGATGCTATAGGCAGTGGTGCACAAATGTGCATTGTGTTGTACATTCTGAAGTATTATGAAATTCTTAACATTGGCTTTAACATGTCTTCATGCCATCTTGAATTCTGACTCTGTCTAGCTTGAGCTTTGCGCACACAGGCAGGCCCCAATCACTCAAGTTGTTTGGGCTATCCACGTTCAAGATTGTTTTCTGTACTTTTAGAGATTGTTTTCTGTACTTTTGGAGATTGTTTTCTACTTTCTCAAACTTTGCTAAGATAAGGGGCTGGAACATGTGGAAGCACAGAAGAATAAGTGGGAATTCCTTTGCCTTTGGAATGCTTGCATGGAGAGTGGCCAACTCCAGAAAATTTCCTTGGTGCAGAGGAGGACCTCTCGAAAACTTCTAGTGCTTTGATATTATAAAACTGGGTTTTTTGGACTTGGAAAGCAGGATTTTGCTCCTGAATGGAAGCAAATGAATCTACTTCAGTGTAGGAAATCCTGGCTGTGAATCCCCAGTCAGGAGTGGGCTAAGAAACAGTGTTTGCAGCCGGTGATGTATACTTTTTCAAATTATAATGGAATTGTGTTGTGTGGGTGTGTCTGTGTGCAAATACAAGTCTCCAGTGGTTATAATCATCTGAGGTATTTTCTTTTGATTATTGGCATTGTGATGTTTGAGTGTGCCTGTGTGCACATTCCAGTCTCCAGTAGTTATAATCATCTGATATATTTAGTGTGTATATTTTTTTGATTTCTTGCAGTGGACCTCCAGTATTATTATCTGCTTATATTTTATTCTCTGTATTTTATTCCACGCATTTCACAGTTGCATTTGCTTACTTATAAGTGTGTTATTGTTCATTGAACATACATGTCTCCGCGTGTGTGTGTGTGTGTGTATACATATATATATATATGTATATATATATATATATATATATATGTATATATATATATATATATATATATATATATATACATATATATATATATATATATATATATATATATATATATGTTTATGTTAATGTTAATGTTAAGCCATACTTTTTGAGCGCACGGCTACCCCAAGAGGGTGTCCCGGCGCTATATATATATATAAAACGCCATCCTTACAATGTCACCTAAAAATGACTTTGATAACTTGTAAAAGGGACCTGACATGGTTGTTTCAACCAAAAAACTACCCCTCCCACAATGCATCCTAAGTGCCAAATGGGCAGGAGGGTATAAATAGTAAAAAGAAAAAATGGACTTGTAACTACCGTGAGCAAGAACAGTAATCTGTTTGAAACGCGTAGGTGAGGAAGTTTTTTCCTTGATGGATTAAAAAGCTTAACCAAATCCTAGAAGAGTGCGGTGACTTATTTCAAATTGCTTTGTAAAAGTCTAAACGAGTCCTGTCCTTGACTCGGCACCGGCACCAGCTGAATGGTCGCTCCTTCTCCAGCAAGGGACATTTGCTTCTACATATATATATATATATATATATATATATATATATATATATATATATATATATATATATATATATTTATATATATATATATATATATATATATATATATATATATATATATATATATATATATATATATATTACCTACTGGCGGTCGCCAGTAGGTATATATAGTTAGGATTTTTTCCCTATGGGATTTCTGAAAATTCTATGCCTAATAACTTTTGCGTTTGTGGACGGAATTGGCTGAAATTTTCAGGAAAATGGCACATTTTGTTTCTGAGCAGCCCTTGAAAATTTGGGGGGGTTTTGTGGAGGGGGGGCGAGAAAAAAGGGGGGTCCCAAAACGCGTTTTTCCCATTTTAATTTCCATAGGGCGGTTGGACTCACTTTTAGCCCGAACGGCTGAATGGATTTTCACGAAACTTGGCAAAATTGTAGGGACTGTTAGCCCGATGTGCCTTTGCTAGGTCTCAATATATGTGCTTCAGTGGATTTTGAGAAATTAACGTTTAAATCAAGATATATATCTGTAACAGCGCTCCGGGCAGCTATCCGGTTAGCGAACCTTTCGCGTAACGGAACTTTGCGATGAGAAGCTGATTGGCCCTCCGGTGTCTGTCAACATTCTAAACAGTCCGGAGCGGCCGGCCGCCATCTTGTCTCTCGGTAGGATCGAGAGACAAGAGGAGGGCAAAACAAAGGGGGAAATTACCATAAGGGGGCATAGTAGATCCTCGTTGACCCCCTAGGTTTTATGTGGAGGTTTTAAAAGGGCCTAGGAGGGTCCAAAAAAAAAAAAATAATAATTTTTTTTGCGTGATAAGCGCCAAGCTCGCGAACCGGAAAGCGTTCTGGGCAGCGAACTTTATGGATAAAAGAATGAAAGACTTTTCTAATGCTGTATGTTAATTGTTTGTTGTTTTTCTTGTTTTTTTTTGTTTTCTTTTTTTTAAAGTGTTTTTTTTATTTTGATTCTTTTTCATAATTTATTACATTTTCTAACATTTCAGTGTCTGAAATGTCATTATTTTCTTGATATATTGTTTGCAATCTGTGAGGTTGCAAAATGTCCTCATTTGCAAGGAGGACATCTACTGCTTGGACACATTGCAGCAGTTCATTATCCAAGCTTTCATCCATAAATTCCATGTCAATTTGTTCAATTAATTCCTGGCTGCTCTCTTGCAGGTCCATCTCAAAAGAAACTTGCTGCTCGCCTTCCATTTTGCCTGAAATTTGGATTAAAAAAATATATATTAGTAGAGATAGGGCACTGTTGGGATTAATTTTAGATAGGCAGTTTTTATCAGTGAATTTATCTTTTGGCAGTGTATAGTATGAGAGTGGAAATAGGACTATAAAAAAGTGTATGTGATTTAACCAAGACAAGCCTTACTCCATTGATAACTATAACAGAGAAGTCTATCTAAATACATTACTACTACAGAGGGATAGTGTATATCTAGCAGAAAAAGTCTACTATATTAAGTCATAGTGCACAATATATTAAATTATAACTTACCTTCACAAAGAAGTTGAAGTTTTTTGAAGCTATTGAAATAGGAGGTACAACAAGAAGTAGTAGTCAAAATGGCTGTGTTTCCTTCTCTCCCTTTATATATATACAGGTATATAACCAATCAAATGTCAGGTAATAAAAGTAGAAAATGAAAGTAACATTTTCATTGGTTGTCAATGCCAACAATTCAGATGTGTTTTGTGAAGTAATTTACCTCACAGTACTTGGAGAGGTCTACAGGCTAAATGGCTAAATGGAATTTCAATGAAATTTGTGAGAATGGAAGGGATTGTTATGTAGTATGAGCTAATCTATATTTGGTGAGAGTGTCTCTAGTCGTTTTTCTGTAAATTACTTTCCCGCCTTTTTTTAGGACCGCTTTCCGGAAAGCGGCCCGGTTAGCGAACCTTAAGCGTCACGGGAGTCCACCATTTTGTGTTTCGGTCGCATTAAGATACAAGATGGAGGGCAAATAATGTTTAGAATGGGTAGAAGGGGTCATGGTAGACTTATCTTGACCCCCTAGGTTTTCTGAGCGTGGCTGAGGAGGCTTATATGTGCGGAAAAAAAACTTTTTTTAAAAAAATCCGCGAGGTTAGCTTTCGGTTAGCGAACCGGGTAGCGCTCCGGGGAGCGAATTTTGTGGAAAATTAGTGAAAAAAGTTAGAGGAAAATAATAATTGTGAGTGATCAGATGTAGGGTAGCTCTGAGAAGAGCTTTTGGGTTTATGGTACATTTAGGTACTTATAAGTAGGTACCAATGCACAGTCTTAAATTCAGAATGAAAATTCTGTTGCCCTCATCTGAGAAGTGAACTCCATCTCCTCTGTAGATATCTTGCATGTAGTAACGCAAGTTATTGTTGTACAGAGAGCCCATTCCATGGTCTCTCATGTAAGCTGAAACAGATTTGTTTACATGCTTCCTCGCTTTCTCAATTTGTGGACAAAATTGGTTGGACCACCTCCATTTCTGTCTTTGGCATATATTGGAATATACCAAGGCAGTTTGAGGAAAAAGTGCCATTAATTGCTCAAAGGTGTCCTTTAAAAGCATTTCCAGACCTACCCCTGTCAAAGTGCCCAAATCATTACCTCCACAGTGCACTATTAACAGGTCAGGTTTTGGCAAATGCATAAAGGTTTTCACCAATGGTATCAATTGGTGACATTTTAATCCTCTTTGGCCCAACCACTTAATTTCCACATCTTGTAAATTGAGGTTAGGTAAATTTCTGCTCTCAGCATACCTTTGAGCCCAGTGGATGTAACTATGTCCAACAATCCAGACCTTAAACATGGTGGGAGAAGGTTGTTCTGCAGTCAGATGAAGTGTGGTAATGAAAGGGCAGTTGAAACAGTAGGAGTTTCTAAAGAAAAAAAACTGTGGATTTACAATGCTAATGATTCATTAGCAGTGATTGGTGCATTTCCATTTCTGAAAACAGAAAGTTAGGGTGCATGGATGTGTTCTTTGAAAGATGTAATTTGAATGGTCAAGGAAGAAACATTTATTGAAAGATTGCTCTGGATACGCAGGTGCACTGAGAGTTCAGAGTTCAATTGAAACATTGTTGTGTGAATTTGCAAACATGAGAGGTCTTCCAGGAGGTGGTTGCTATGGAAACAAGGGAGAGAGGGCAGAGGGGGGAAGGGTTTTGATTTGAAAAAAGTGAGGGAAGAGGTATGATTGGCTAATATGAGAGATATGTGAAATGAATATCTGTATTTCTGTGCTTTCAATAGCTGCAGCCTTTGGAGTGCATCCTTTTTCTTCTGCTGAAGACAATTTGGTGTATTTCTGAGACTGTTTTCAAAACTCAAACAATATTTGCTAAGGTGAGAAAAGATTTATTTAATTTAGATAGAGAATAGTATGATTTAAGGAGAAAATGATGAAGAAAGCTGTGTTTTTAAAATGTGGTTTTGTCTCTAGTGATATAGTAATAGAATTAGTTTTATAGAGAAATTGTAATTGCATATTTGGTGTAACATTCTGGCATGCAGTAACACAAGTTATTGTGGTACATGGAGCCCATTCCATGGTTTGTTATGTAAGCTGAAACAGATATGTTGTTTTTAAAAACGATTTAAGAAATCAATTTATGTGCGATAAAATTCGCCGAAGTGCGGCGATAATTATTGTCTCTAAACAAGTTAGAGACAAAAATTACCGCTAGTTGTTGGAAATATGCCCCCGGGTTTTTCCTTGCAGGAATCGGGAAGCGAAAGACTAGCACTGAAATCAGTAGTCTCACACCTGAATCGGGAGGGTTGGCATGTCTGGATACTCTACAGCTGGAGCCATAAACTACATCCGCAGGGCTAGGTGATAGCCTAGGTCCGGCCTGGACAATCGGACACAGAGGAAGAGAAGTGTCAGAGGGTGCGGTAGTGAATAGGGTGAAAGGGAGGTGTCGAGCGGGCACAGGGTGTGATTCTCAGAGAAGAGCAGCGCAGATGGGGGAAGTATATGGCCCATGCATGAGAGAGAGAGCGGGGGTGACCATTGCGTGGGGGAGATGCGTGCGAGGGTGGGGAGCCATGCTGAGAATCGGCGGCGTGCAGAGAGTGGCCCTGGTCAAGGCATCTAAAATGGCTGCCGTGCACGACAAAATTGTGGCATTGGACAAAAACGCAAGATGGCGCAGACAATGTTTATCAATAAGGATTCATTTATAATAAAATATTTACTCGCAGTGACAAAATGGTGTTCAACACTTCCTGATTTCCATCGAATCGAACGTTAACAAACGTCACGCAGCAAAAAAAAAAAAAAAAAAAGCTCACGCACAGAGCGGTTTTTAGCCATGTTATCCAATGGAAGGTGGATAACATGGCTAAGAGCATTTGCTGGATAATGCATGAATATCGCTGACTTTTCAGCGATATTCATGCATTGTGGCCGATGTGCGGCGATAATTTTTGTTTCTAAACAATTATAACGAAGCACAAAATGGCGAATTCCCGTTTCGCTACCAGTTTGCGGCCCAGTTTGCGGCCCGTGAAGCGCTTCTACCGTGAAAAATCATTTTTTTTTTATTTTCCCCACGGGACCCTTTAATAACCCCAACAACATTCCTAGGGGGTCAAGAGGGGTATACCTTGCCCCCTTTCAATAAATTCCCCCTTCGTTTTTCACCTCTTCTTCTCTCTCGATCCTACCGAGAGATAAGATGGCGGCCGCTCCGGACTATTTAGAATGTTGACAGACACCGGAGAGCCAATCAGCTTTCTGTTATCCAATGGAAGGTGGATAACATGGCTAAGAGCATTTGCTGGATAATGCATGAATATTGCTGACTTTTCTGCGATGTTATGTTTACCTTTTTAAATGGAAAGTGTTCCTCTTGGGGCAAGTGTCTTGTAAATACGCTCCCATTTGCGCTTGGCAAATTTAGATTTTGATTATGGGAGTTACCTAGCCATGTTAATAGTGTCCCAAAAATGGTGCTAGGGCATTCCAGAAAACACTTTCATGTGTCTCAAGGACATTTTTAGTCATTTCTTCATGAATGCAGGTATACAATTGATTTATATGCTGTGTTTAAAAACGAATTTTGAAATCAATTAAATTTCAGGATATGTACTGTTAGAGCTTCATAGGTTGTTTGGGGTCATATTTAGAAGGCATTTTAGTGTCTTTGATGTTATTTTTCCCTTTTTAAATGGAAAGCGTTCCTCATGGGGCCCTGAGCAGTTCTTAGCCATGTTATTTAATAGGAAGTGGATAACATGGCTAAGAGCATTTGCTGGAAAATGTATGAATATCGCTGATTTTTCTGCGATATTCATGCATTGCGGCCGTTTTTTTTCACATTTGCAAGCACTTCTTAGCCATGTTATCCAATGGGAGGTGGATAACATGGCTAAGAGCATTTGCTTCAAAGGTTGTTTGGGGTTATACACCATTTTTGGGAAATTATTAACATGCCTATCTAACTCCCATAATCAAAATCTAAATTTGCCAACCGCAGGTGGGAGCGTATTTACAATAAATTTGCACCATGAACAACGTAAAATAGCATACTAGACACTCAAATGCCTTATAAATATGACCCAAAACATCTTATGAAGCACTAGTAGTGCATATTTCCAGAAATGTATTGGTTTTCATTTAATGATTTACTTCATTGGTAGGCCTTCACATGTTTTTTTACCTTGTTTTTTTTCAGTGATAATCTTATCTGCAACCATGTGTTGGCCTCACCTCAAATAAACAAAACAGGTGATGGACTGAATGTGGATCAATGACACACATTCACCCCAGTCTAAAGATCTGGGCCTAAACAAATCTTTAGATAGGCTACATCTTATCGTCATCCTGAATTAATGATTTAAAATATTAGGGAGTGATTTATGAGTGTTGTATGCCTGTTTTGTACCATTGAGTGTCATTTTTGTGATGCAGTGCTGGTGGGAAATATTTGCTATGTTAAATAATTAGTACGGCATTAAGTTTTAGATGACTGTTATTTATTTACTGTTTGGTAATAGTGGTTAATAACATTTTATATTATATTTTTCCACAGATTCAACTGCAGATTCTTTCATAGTTTGTAAAATGCCTTCCAAAAGTAGAATAAGAAAGGCTAGAAAACGTCAAAGACAGCAGGATGATGTTTTATTGCAGCAGTCCTCTTCCCCAAATACTTGTCAAAACACCAAGAAAGGTCCGGGTAAGAGCACAAAATCATTCTTAAGAAATATTTGTAGTAAAAAAAGTTTTGCTCAAAAAAATGTTTCAGTTCACAAAAAGAAAAGTAATTTAAATGGAAAGGAGAGACCCATCACAAATGTTACTGGTAGAGGAAGAGATAACTCTGTGCATGATAGTAGAAGGAAACAACAGTTTAGGGACATTCGAAATCGAATGTTCCGTAATAGGATATTAGTTAATTTATTGAAAAATATTAAAAAGAAAGGCCAACAGAAAGCGGCATTTTATAAGAAGAAGAAAAATGTAGAGAAAATTATTGATCATGCTTTTGAAATTAAGCGAAAGTTGTTTATTTTGGTAATCAATAGAATTAGGAAACTAAGCAAGGTAATTTCTGATTTCAAAACAAAAAGTAGATGGAAGAGAGTAGTAAATCGTACTAACTTTTGTGAAGTTTTTTCCGGAGAATGGATGCATAGTTCAAGTTCTGAGGCATTTTTTAATGAGGAGACTTATTTTCAGGATAATGATTTGGTGCATGCAGTTGACATCAGTGGTCGAGCTTATGAAGTGAAGGATGGTTGTCCAGTTGAAAAAGAACAACTTGTGACAACAGAGACAGAAGAGGCGCTAAGTGATGAGGTTTTAGGAAGACGTCCTAAGGGTCCTGTGTACATTTGGAAGTGTAGTTCTATTTGCAGTGTGCGACAGGTTTCCATCAATTTGCTTTGTGATTTTATACGGACATTTAATAAGAAAAGTTTGAAGCAGAAAATGAAGTTGTTGCAAGATTTAGATCCTTGCAGAGTGAGACAAATGACAGGTTTGCGTGGTCATTCACTGGCTTGTCTTTCCAGGAGAGTATGCCAGAGTGTTTTTCATCATTTCAGGATGCTAGCAGTGCATCATAATAAAGTGAGAAAATTCGTGAGAATGTTGTATTATGCTAAGAGTCCAGCAATTATGCTTAAACAATTATGTGCGGCTCTTTTGCATGGTTCTGAAATAGATGTGAAGAATATTTGTGAAGAAATTGACTTTTGTTACTTTGGTAGTAGAGATGATAATGTTCAAATTGACCCAGAAGTAGAGGGTTATGTTGAAGATAATATACAGGTTTCTAGTTCAGATAATTTTCAGAAAGAAATTGCCACGTTTCAGGTGAAATCAAGTGAGAGGCCTAATTTCACTTGAGACTTCTGTAAATGTCAAAGTTGTTGAAAAACTGTTTGTTCTTGAACCTTTTCCCTTGTCTTTTCTAATTTTTAAGTACATGTTTTAATATTTTTGGAAATGTTTGTTCTCTGTTTTACAGATTGAAAGTATGAAAAAATATTTTAAAAAGGTAACAAGAATTATAAGGTAAATGTTTTCTACTCTTTTTACCCGCAATGCACTGCTGATGATGTCACTGACACTATCTCTCATTTACTCTCTATAGCTGTCTTTCTTTTTACATTATTCTCTGTTTACTTCCCTTATACTAACTCTTCTTTTTTTAAAAAAAATATTTTTTTAGTTCGCTTAAAGTTCGCGAACCGGTCAGCGAACTTGAAGCAAACCAAAAGAAATAGAGCTTGCCAGAGTGATAAACATTCTAGCAATTTTATTTGAAAGGGGAGGTAGTTCTGAAAAGAACTTTTTTTTTGTTTTTATTGTTTTATATATATATATTTTTTTCTGAACATTTTTTGATTTTTTTGTATTTTTAGAACAGTTTTATGTTTTTTTTGTGTTTTTTATGGAGGGGAAACAACAAAAAAACAGGCATTGAAAACGGCTCAACAGGAGCAAAAAAAAAATTACTTCTTGGGTGCATTAGGGCACTTATGGTTTTCGAACACCATATTAATCAAATTGATGCTCATGTTCCCATACGACAACATTGCACCGCAATATATACAAGTAAACCTCATATGTTGGAAATTTGGTTGAATATTTGGCACAGTTTCCTGTGCCTCTCTTCCTGACAAAGACATTGATGAGGTAGATCTGGCCACAGGAGTTGTCGGGGGATTGTTTTGTAGGTCCCTTAACTCAGCCCGGCTGTAGTTCAAGGGATGCCACCTGGTCATATGTCGATGCATAGTATAGTTGCCCATACTATATTTCTTCTCTGTGCCTCTTGACAATCTGTAATCACAGATGAGGCAGGTGACATATTTCGCATTCACCTTCTTCTCCCCTGGAGGGATGGAAAAAAACTGCCAGATGAAACTAGTTTTTCTCTTTGAAACACGGGGCAACTCTGGGATAAATTGTTGTTGATCTGGATCCTCTTCTTCTTCTTCCTCCTCTTCCTGCTCTCTGTTGGAGGTAAATTGATTTGGTGGTCCTCTCTTCTTATGAGGAGGTGGAGGTGGTGGTGGGGGTGCACCAGCTGCAGCAAGAATGGAAGCCATTGTTGAACTTCAGGTAAATGGTCTTTCTCTCACCAAGATGAAAGTCAGAGTGAGGAAAGAAGGAGGGGTTTACATGATTTGGGAAAAGCAAAAGTTCTGAACCAATGAAAAGTGTTATTTTTAGGTCACATGACCTAGTATTACATCATTAGGAAACCAAAAGTGAAATGAACTAATGAAAAGTGTTATTATCGAGTCACATGACCTGCTGTCTTTACGTTTCGCGCTTTGCGCCACTATCCAATCCGCTTCCGGGTCCGCTAACTTGGCGCGTCGGATAACGTATTACGCGACAACGCAAAACGTCATGATAACGTAACAGTTACGCTTAAGGAACGATTACCGGCTCGCGCACCAAGTCGCGGCTTTGAATTCAGCTAACGGGAAGCTGACCAGTTCGCGGACTAGGAGCGGAACAAATTTTTTTTTTATTTAAAATGTATAAAAAACATGTACAATATATTTTATGATTAAAAGAAGAATACATTTTACAGATACAAATATTAGCTTTCAAAAAACCATTGAAATTCAATGAAAAAACCATAGGTTATAGTCCATATATAGTTAGGAATTAGCATTTACAAAACCTTATTTTACTCGCATAAAACCATTGAAATTCCATATATAGTTAGATGCGCTAACTATATATCGCGCACCCGCAATCCACTGCTGATGATGTCACATATTACATCATTCATGACATGGTTAGTGACATCACTGATGACATCACTGATGACATCTCAAATGACATCACTGATGACATCACTGAAAACATCTCATTTGACATGACTGATAACATCACTGATGATATCATTCATGTGATAATACGATGAACCTCTTCAGACTCTAATATAACCTTAGATACAATCAGTGTAAACAGACACTCACAGACTGTCACTCATCCATGGAGTTACTCACACACCTAGTCAGTCATGCAAAGAATCAATCACACCTCCATTTCCTCAAATATACAGTTATACAAACTTTACTTATTCAAACATATACTAACACATATTTACTCTCTTATACAATCCCTGATACAAGTTCACAATGATCCATACAGCCACTCACACATTCACTGGCTCTTATGCACAGTTATTTATATATGTCAACTCTCACATGTACTGTGTTTTACATATGTACTTACTTTGACATGTAGCACTGAGATATCCATTCACTCACCAATACACTCATGCACACAGTCAACCGCCCATACAGCTGTTTCCACATGCACTTTTGAAACCATACATATAGTGAATCAACTGCTCACACATCTATGCACAGAGTCACACACCTCCCAGCCACCCACACACACACTCAGTATCCCATACAAATACTTGGGCAACCAATCAATAACCCATATAGTTACTCATATAGCTACTTATCAACACATGCAACAGTTTACAGAACAACAGACATAATGATGCACAAATTAAGACAGTTTAGTCACTAACCCATGCACTCAGTGAGACACATTTAATCACTCACTCATACAGTCAGTCATGCACCTACTAAATCCTTCATCCAGACAGTTATATATCCACTCATTCTTCAATATGTAAGAGATATTTTAACTTTACAGAAACATACAGTCACTGGATGATGTCATCAGTGATGTCATCAGTGATGTCATTTGAGATGTCATCAGTGATGTCATCAGTGATGTCACTAACCATGTCATGAATGATGTAATATGTGACATCATCAGCAGTGGATTGCGGGTGCGCGATATATAGTTAGCGCATCTAACTATATATGGAATTTCAATGGTTTTATGCGAGTAAAATAAGGTTTTGTAAATGCTAATTCCTAACTATATATGGACTATAACCTATGGTTTTTCCATTGAATATATATATATATGCAGCTAATACCTTACTGTTGTGTTATAATTTTATACACTACAAGATGGCCGCTTTGTTTCATGTTGGGCCTCAGTCCCCTTGTTTGTGTCTACACCTGACTGGGAGTGGGAGTGACTATGTATGATAAAACATTGTCGGTTACAAACACAGTGCATCACACACTGACGAAGGCAGACCGCCGAAACGCGTCTGTGTGCACCCCTCCGCTGATTAAAATCTAAGCGCGTTTGTATACCTCTACTTCGAGTGCTGTCATTCTTTCCAGGAGAAGTGGGAAGGACTTTGGAGCGTAATATATATATATATATATATATATATATATATATATATATATATATATATATATATATATATATATATATATATATATATATATATATATATATATATATATATATATATATTACCTACTGGCGGTCGCCAGTAGGTAGTTATAGTTAGGATTTTTTTCAATGTTAAATCTCAAAATTATATTTGGAATAACTTTGGCACCGGTTGACGAATCTGCCTGAAAATTTCCTGAAAATGGCCTCGTCGAGCTCCGGTCCTTCCCTGAAAGTTTGGGGGGGATACGTCAAGCGGGGGCCAAGATAAAAGGGGGGTCCCAAAACGCATTTTCCCCATGTTAATTTCCATAGGGCGGTCAATTTCACTTTTAGCCCGAACGGCTGAATGGATTTACACCAAACTTGGCAAAATTGTAGGGACTGGTAGCCCGATGTGCCTTTGCTATGTCTCAAGATATGTGCTGCAGTGGATTTTGAGTAATTTAGGTTCAAAGAAAGCTGATTGGCTCTTGGGTGTCTGTAAACATTCTAAACAGTCTGGAGCGGCCGCCATCTTGTGTCTCGGTAAAATCGAGACACAAGGGGTTTGAAAAAAAAAGGGGCAAATGACCATAAGGGGGAAGAGTAGACCCCCTCTGACCCCCTAGGTTTGATGTAGGGACTAAAATAGGGTCCTGCAGGGCATTAAAAAATGTTTTCGTTTTGCGCGGGGGAAGCGCATGGTACGCGCACCGGCGAAGCACGGGGAAAATCCAGGACCATATTTATGAAGGCCTTGCGCTGTTAGTTTTGCGCCTCCTGTGCGTCAATTTTTGTGACGCACCAGCGGTGTAAAAAAATGCGCATTGTTATGCAATATTTAAAAAGTGACGCATCTATCTAGATGCGTCACTTTTTAAATATAGTGCAACGAGGCACATTTTATTACACTGCTGGTGTTATGCGTCACTTTTCTGTGCGCACTCCTTATGACATTCCAGATGTGTCATATTTAATGTATGACGAATCATGTTGCAAGGAGTTACAGATACGTCAGTATTTCTGACATATCTGTAAACATAAAAGTGATGCGAGGCAGGTGCAAGATTTTGACGCAACAGCATCCTAAAAGTGACGCAGAGAAATCTTATAGATTTCAGTACGTTGTTATTACCAAGCTTTTTGCGGGGGAATGCCCCCTTTGCATACATTATACCTGACGCAGATATAATGTGGCGCAGAGTTTTAAAAAGTGACCCATGTACCTAGATGCGTCACTTTTTAAAAATAGCGTCAGGTATAATGCATGCAGAGGGGGTGTTCTCCCGCAAAAAGCTTTGTAATAGCGACGCAGTGAAATCTTTGAGATTTCACTGCGTCAGTTTTAGGATGCTGTTGCGTCAAAATCTTGTGCCTGCTTTACAGCAGGTGTTAGACTGAGGCAAGACCTTTCACATGCTGCTTTCCCCATTTGAAAGGACACATTACTGGAGTTGCGTCACTTTTGTGACGCACTCCAGCAATGCGTTACTTGGAATGTCATAAGGAGTGCGCACAGAAAAGTGACGCATCGCACCAGTGGTGTAAAAAAATGTGCCTCGTTGCGTTATATTTAAAAAGTGACGTATCTAGGTAGATGGGTCACTTTTTAAAATCAAGCGCCACATTATATCTGCGTGAGGTATAATGCATGCAGAGGGGGTGTTCCCCCACAAAAAGCTTTGTAATAGCGACGCAGTGAAATGTTTGAGATTTCACTGCGTCCCTTTTAGGATGCTGTTGCATCCTTTAAATATAGTGCAACGAGGCACATTTTATTACACTGCTGGTGTGATGCGTCACTTTTCTGTCCACAGTCCTTATGACATTCCAGATGTGTCATATTTAATGTATGACGAATCATGTTGCAAGGAGTTACAGATACGTCAGTATTTCTCACATATCTGTAAACATGAAAGTGACGCGAGGCAGGCGCAAGATTTTGACGCAACAGCATCCTAAAAGTGACGCAGAGAAATCTCATAGATTTCAGTACGTCGTTATTACCAAGCTTTTTGCGAGGGATTGCCCCCTCTGCATACATTATACCTGATGCAGATACAATGTGGCGCAGAGTTTTAAAAAGTGACCCATGTACCTAGATGCGTCACTTTTTAAAAAATAGTGTCAGGTATAATGCATGCAGAGGGGGTGTTCCTTGCAAAAAGCTTGGTAATAATGACGCAGTGCGTCACTTTTAGGATGCTGTTGCGCCAAAATCTTGCGCCTGCTTCACAGCAAACCTTTCACATGGTGCTTTTTCCATGTGAAAGGACACATTACTGGAGTTGCGTCACTTTTGTGACGCACTCCTGCAATGCGTTACTTTTGTGTTTACAGATATGTCAGAAATACTGACATATCTGTAACTCCTTGCGAATTGATTAGTCATATATTAAATATGACATATCTGGAATGTCATAAGGAGTGCGTCCAGAAAAGTGACGCATCGCTATTTTCACGTAGCGATGCGTCACTTTTCAGAAATGAGGCCTCCAGTTTATTCACTGTGTCATAACTTTCTTTTCTAACACTCACCTTCTTTCATTCCTCCTACTTCACTTCCTTTCACCTCTCATACCTTTCTGTTCTTTCTTACTCATTCTCCTTTCAATTATCAATGCACTATATTTCACTTACTCTTCATTTTTTAAGAATATAGCTCTTTGATGAGAATTGGAGGTAGTTCTGAAAAGAACTTTTGGTTTTCTTCTTTTAACTGAACAGGAACAAAAACAGGGAATGGAAACTGCTCAACAGGAGCAAAAAGAAAAGAAAAAAATTAGGGGTGGGAAGGGCAGCGATGGTTCTCCAATGCTCAAACCATGAGCAGGACACTTTGCTCCCCATAGGTGAGGAGTTGATTGCAGTATCTGCATTTGACGACCCCATGGTTAAATGCAGGTTGTATGTTTGCTACCTGCTCCTGTGATTGTTCTCTTCCAGAAGAAGTTGCTCCTCCTGTTGATGTAGAGGCCCCATCTCTGGGAACCTCTTGTGCCAGAGCCCTGACACTTTCCCGGGCAAAATTCTGGGGGTGCCTCCTCTCCACATGGCGAATCATGGTGAAGTTGCCAAAAGAGTATTTTTTTGGGGGGTTACCCCGTGACAGGACCTGTTTGCAGATCCTGCACTCTACTTTTGGTGCATTCACCTTCTTCTGGTCTGCTGGAAACTTAAAAAATTTCCAGATGAAATGTTCTTTGACCTTCGGCTGAGGAGGCTCTTCATCAATGAAATCATTGGAGTCATCTTCACTGCTGGATGGTCTGGCAGCCATGATTAATCCAGGAATATGGAGCAGCAAAAAAGGTAGGTCTTTCAGTCACAAAAGTGAAAGAAGAAGTGAAGGAAATGGGTGGGGATTTCATTCATTGTAAAAAAAAACTGTTAGCAACCAATGAAAAGTGTTATTTTAGGGTCACATGACCCGACGCGTTTACGCTGCGCGCTCCGGAGCACTTCCGGTGCGTTTACGCAGCGCGATCGTAGGCGCTTCCGGGGCGCAAACGTGGCGCGATCGTAGGCGCTTTTGCGTGCGTTTATGCGCCGTGAACGTAGGCGCTTCCGAGGGCACTTACGTTGCGCGCCGAAGTGACGTCATCAATCTTTTATAGAAATGCATAATCATTTTCCTTATTAAAAAAAACTAATTTTATTTGTATGGTACGAAATGTTTTGCATTATTATTAACTTTTCATTCATATTTTTTTTCACGAACGACAGTTGCGCTCTGGGTGCGCTTTCAGATGAGCTCTCGGAAAAGCTTACCGGAGAGCTTAGCTGAAAGCTTCCCGGAGCGCGCACCCAGAGCGCAAAAGAAAAAAATTATATAAAAAAAATGAATACTTAAAAAAAAACAGCAAATTGTAAAAAAAAAAAAAGGTTAGAAACTCGATATACAAAGGAATTAGCATTTAAAAAACCTATGAAATTCACTGAAAAAACCATAGGTTTCACACCAGTTATAGTTAGGAATTAGCATTTAAAAAACCTATTAAATTCACTGAAAAAACCATAGGTTTCACACCAGTTATAGTTAGCTGGAAATTTTACTGATATAAAACCATTGAAATTCCCACGTTATAGTTAGATGGACTCACTATAACTTGCGCGTGCAATGCACTGCTGATGATGTCTTATTAAGCCAGTTAACCAATCAATTTTTAAAAACCATCCATTTAGACACTTATTTAAACATTTATTCTTCCATCAACTTTTACATATACATATATAAAATATATTTATTTTTCAGAAAGACACACATTCACTGGATGGTGTCATCAGTGATGTCATGAGTGATGTCACTGACCATGTCATGAGTGATGTAATATGTGATGTCATCAGCAGTGCATTGCACGCGCAAGTTATAGTGAGTCCATCTAACTATAACGTGGGAATTTCAATGGTTTTATATCAGTAAAATTTCCAGCTAACTATAACTGGTGTGAAACCTATGGTTTTTTCAGTGAATTTAATAGGTTTTTTAAATGCTAATTCCTAACTATAACTGGTGTGAAACCTATGTTTTTTTCAGTGAATATATATATATATATCCATATATATATATATCCATATATATATATATATCCATATACGTTTGAATGTTGTTCTTTTGACACCTGGGAAAGCATTTTTGTTAGAGAGTATTGCACAAATAAAACCTCAGGCTTTATTCTGAAAACTGTCTTTTGATATGCCTCATTTTATGAGAATGAAATCCCTTTCCTGGTGTTTTTATTGCTTTGCCGTTTGAGTGCCTTCAGAGATTGGTGGTTAAACATTGGGGTCGCAGCAGAGCGCCAACTAGTGGACACTGGGTACAAGAACTTACATACTGCAGCAAACAGACTGAATTATACAACTATCTGCTGCCTGAACACTCTAGACCACGTAACAATCTGACACTGTTTCAAAATTATTTTATAACGTCCCATAATACAGCAGAGGTCTGAACAGTTGAGTGTGTACTAAGAAGGTCAATATTGGAATATAACAAGATTCTGAGTAGAGTGGTGTTAGCCCTTATTTTTGTTGATAACGCATGAAACTGAGGCAAAATGGTGTAAAAAATGTACTTTCCTCTCTTGTCTCATGTACTGTATCGTATCAGTAATGTGGTAAATTCGAGATAATGACAATAAATTTGAAAAAGAAATTGAGCTTCAGTAAGCTGTTTATCCCAAAATATTATTTGAAAATACAAAAAAATGGACCCGACCAGACTTCAAAGTATCAGATTGGTGGAAAGCAGCGATGTCTGTGAAAAAAGATCTATTTTACAATGCCCAATTTAGGCTTGAAGTATTAACCTTATTCCTGCAGTGGAGTTTTGTGCAAATTCTATGAATATGGTGCACTTTGTGAAGCCTAGTTTTCTTCTTACCAAGAATGATGAGGTCTTATAATGACCTTTTGCTGTGATTTCTCTTACTAAATAAGCCAATATAAATTAATTATGGCAATATCTTTTTTTACATACATGATACATTGGGATTGACATTAAGCTCTGAATCAATTATAAACTGCTTAATATGGATTGACACTAAATTCAAATAAAAAAATGAAAATCTGTAATGGCAAATTCCCCCATTCTTTACAAAGTTTTAGCATTTTGATGGAACTTTTAGGTGTTTCTGAACCCAACTAAAATTGTAAAATATGCTATTAATTGTTGTAAAAAACCCTTGGTTAAAAAACTACAGGAAGGTCTTAAAAGCAAAAATAATGGAACAATCAGCATTTTAATCAAGGGAATACAACCTAATATAGACAATGGAAGCATTAACACTTTAATCTTAATGTCCAGAGGGGCATAGTTACTATCATGAAAAAGCTTGGAGCTTTAGAAACATTTATTCAAAGTACTGTTTAGGACTAGAGTTGTAACGATTGCGTAATGCTGTTGGTAAAACGTCTCTATGGATGTTAAATAACAGTAGTTCTTTTTAATCCCTATTAATTCAATAACTACCTAATTTAGGGTATTTTTTGACGACAGACTAAGTCAATCTAATGTTGCTATGTTCTGCTTCCAGATACAAAGCAATATTATCTGCATAAAGTTGTACATCTTGAAAGCCCGTAATCAGGAAGCTGATTGATGAGAGAGAAAAATGTGTATTAATGTCCAGAGGTTTAATAAACAGCACTAAACAGTACAAGAGAAATAGAGTATCCCTACAGGGCACCTCAATTCGGTGAAAAACAACCAATGCATCTATTATTAATCATAAGCTGAGCAGTAGGCATGTTATATCCAGGGGCTATCAAACAGGTGAGCTGAAAAAGAAATGTGTATGCTCACCTTGCCATAAACCTCCGCTGCATCAAGCAAAGAGATTGCAGCATGAGTGTTAATAATTTTAAAGTTATCCGAATCTTTAGAACATAATTTGGTAGTTGTGAGAAAGTGGATCAATAGTTGGGGTGGATGGTAGTCCACCGCAAGTAATGCCACTATTCTTATTTATTGCAGTGAAGGTTTCTGAAAATAAATCCTGGGCTCAGCCCCATGGCACAGAGCAGACAGGCTTAACTTAAGAAAATGTGTAATGCCTGTAGAAGTACCAAATTAGCCAAAATGTAAAAAAACACAACACAATTTAAATCCGACTCTACTTTATACAAATAAAGAATATGTTAATGAACACAATTACACTAAAAAAACAAAGATCCAATGAGGGGAACCAACAATATGAATTTTGAAAGGGTTAATTACATTTTATCACCAGAAAGCTCTAAGCGCCAATCACGGGCTGCTGTTCAGGACCAGGACAAGAGTAAGCTTTGAGGCCAATCTTGATGAAAGTGAATATGTGGCCCAGGTCGGTCCCAGTCAAAAGTTACCTTTGGACTTGAAATTGTTCATGAGAAAAAGTGGTTGTCATCGAGTAGTCAGTGGGGCATGCTGCAAGCTGGATCCCAAGTGGGGCTTGACAGTGATGATAAGGGGTGGGCAGTACAGTTGGAGTTTGATTGTGCGTGCAATGACATTAAACTTCTGCAAGATTTCACGGAATTCCACGTCAGAGCACAGTAAGCATTTGGCATGATTTTCTTCACTCAAAATGCACCCTCATACCCAAAAATGGATGTGTAACTGCATTTTATATTGAGAAATAGTACAGCCAAATACCAAATGCACTGCAGTGCATACCCTTTGGCACCCTTACATACTCTTTATTGATTACTGCAGTATTAATGCAGAGTATGTAAGGGTATGCACTGCTTCTAAACAGAGCCGGAGAGGGAACAGTCTTTCTATGTTTTAAAAAGTATTGCAGATTAAAGTTTAATCTGCAGTGTTTTTTAAACATGGGGACCTACTACTTCTTCCAGCCCTGTTTAGAAACCAACCATTACAGGTTAATTCTCCCATTTGGGCAGCAGAATTTATCAGAACTCCCATGTTGCAAGAGTAAAATGGAATTACCAAATTCAGCCTATTTCGCCTGCAGAATTAAAAAAGTCCACCCAGGCCTAGAGGTGATTTACTGATAAATGGAGTCCCACTGTAGTCGTTGATGAAGTCTGGCGTCCGTGCCCAGCAAAGTCTCAATGTTGAACAGCTCACGTAAGCATTGCTCTTGGTGAATCCGTCTATGCTTTTGACTTGGAACCATTTCTGGAACTCAGATATCCTTCAGCGGGGCAGACCTACAGGTGGGGTTGACAGGTGATTAGATATCAATAGCTTCAACTCGACTGTGGTCCTGGTCTTTCAACAGTTCTTCAGGGAAAATGTTGGCAAAAAGTTGCGAAGTGCCAGCTTTTACAGTTTAGGCAGTAGAGCAGTCTAACACCAGCGAAGGGTTCCAGGACTTCTGTAGCTTAGTAGAAGATGAGCCAACTGATCCTTCAAGGCCACTTCTTGGTCTTGGGTACAAGTGGGAGCAGGTGCAGTTCTTAGGGGTTTCCTTACAGGTCACAACAGCAGATGCAGTTACTATTTGTCTTCCACAGGTCCAGTATTGTTTTGAAGAAGCTACTGGGTGTGACACATGTATGCCCAGTGCCAGCCTGGGAGTTGCTAAAACTCCTGGTCACTTCCTATCAATGAGGAGAAAGTTCCCAGGGGTGACCCTAGCCACTTTTGGATCACTTTCTGTGTGTTTTACTGTAAACTATCTCGCAGTGCCTCTCTCTACCTAAAACCAGCATGACAAAACATTTCTTTCCCTGGGCAGAGGTGCCTGTGCCTACTTAGGGGTGTGGCTATGATAATGGGCAAACCCTTGCAGTGGTCATACTAAACCAACTCTGGGATAGCTCCCCTTCCCACTAGGTTGGCAGACATGCTGGCGGGTGTGAGCTATATCTGACAGTGACAGGATCAGCATCCTTAGAAATTAATTAAGTGCCTACACACAGTCAAGATGGGCATCCCGTCAAGTGAAGGTTAACCCCTCTCCCTTGGTCTTAACTCTGGACTAATTTAACACCTAATCAAGGAGACATTCAGCTCATGAGTGGCACTAAGCACTGTAGGAAAGGCTCATACAGGAAGATTACACATTTCTAAAATTCTAATTTTCAAACCAGTACTATGAAATACAACTTGCCTATTAAGTTGAGTTCAACATTAGTATTAAAATGAGTCCTTGAGTAATTTTTCTTGCTACTCCCAAACTGAAGCGAAGCAATATAAGGTGTTATATTGTAACCTAGTGCTTCCGTAATGGAGAGCCACCCTTGCCCCAGGGAAAAGCCATTTTGTACGTTTTTTTACTGTCGAAACATGTGAATCACACCACTTAAATACCATGCACCCTGCACTACGGGCATTTAGGGCCTACCTTTGGAGTGACTTATAAGTATTAAAAAGGAAGGGCTAAGCTGAGCAAAAGGCTTATTTTGCCTGGTTGAATAGGCAGTTTTAAAAATGCATACTCAGTAAGCAGAGGCTGTCCTGGAAATAGGCCTTGCATTTTCACTTTAGTGGCGGCACAAGATGGGCTGCAGTCCACTAGTGACATTTAACTTACAGGCCCTGGGTACACATTTCTACCATATATTAGGGACTTATAGGCAAGTTAAATATGCCAATAAGAAATGTAGTCAATTTCCCCATGTTTTAGGGGTCAGAACACATGTACTGGGCACTCAAGAGCAGTATCCAGGCGTGCAGAGTCATAAAAACAGCAATACGTTCCAGCAAAAAGTGGGGATGACCACGCAAAAAAGCAGCAAATAGGGGCATCGTCCTAAAATAGTGATATTACGTCTAGATTGATTGATATGTATTCATGCAGGGCAACCTGTAATAGACAATGAAAAAAGACCCTGGCCAGAATTTGATCATCAGAATTTAAGAGAGTTATAGGGCGATAGTACCCGAGATCTAGAGGGTCTAGCTGGGTTTTAGAAAACCTATAATAACAACATTAACAAAGAAAGGTGGTATTTTGCCTCCAATAACTGTGTGAATAATGAGTTTAGTGACAGGGACAATTAGCTGGGGAGGAACATTTATAAAACGTATTATTGTAACCATTATCCACTCAAGTTTTTCTACTGGCCAAATGAGGTGTTGCGGTTTTCACTTCTTCCTTAAGTGCAGGCTTAGATAGTAAAGCTGTACCCTTTCTGGAAAGTGTCAGAAGAAGAAAATGAGGTGGAAAAGAATTACTATCGTTTTTATAAATAGACTGAACATACCCCAAAAATTGAGAGATTTTTTTTGATCATGAGTTATAATCTTTAAATCCAGAGCATTCATCTCTGTTAATAAATTCATACTTTCTCACTCTCTGCAAACAATGTATAAATCGGCCCATCTTCTCTCCTTCTTCGTAAACTTGCGCCTTATATGCCAGTTTATTTATTAATGATGTGTGCAGAAACTGCTCTTTTGGGGTTAACTTCGAAGATTTTAATTTGGGCAAGGTAAAGAGCTGATGGAGATTTAGTAAATTCATTTTCAAGCACATTCAATTGATGTTGACTTTAAGGCCCTCTGTTTTGCAACTTTTGATTTTTGGGAGATAAACTGTGTGACTAGTTGCCTTGAAGGCATCCCAACAACTGATTGGTCCGCTGTGCCGTTATTCCTAAAAAATATTTTACAATCTTTTTTTCATCTTTGAAAAGAAGGTCCGCCCACGAAACAAGGTAATGTGTAGCCTCGGGGGGTAGGGAGTTACATACATTTAGCATTTCAAGTAGTAGTAACACTCATGAAGGATCAGAAAAGGGTGCAGATTCATGACTGATTTTAGCACAAACAAAACAATAGTCAATGCAGGGATGGTTTTAAACCTAACAGCAAAATATGAGTCAATCCGCTCCTTGGGATGGTCACTGCACCAGGGATCAGTAAGACCCGAGACAGTAGAGAGTCTTGAGGACTATATTGTTCCAATTCTTAGATTGTTCGTGCCAGGGATCAGATTAATCCAGGCTAATGTTGGGTACAAAATTAAAGTCTCATCCTACTCAAACCGAACCAGGAAATTTAGCTAATCACAAGCGTATTTCTTGTAAGGATGTAGGGTCATCTAATACAGGCCCGAATGAGGTTACAGTTATCTGTTGGAGACAAATTGTTATAGGGATTGATAGAGGGGAAAATGTGTATCTTAGGTGGGGTACCTGTTAGGAGTAGAATGTAATCGCTTGTAGAAAGCACTCACATATTATCCAATGTTATAGGAGAAATTAGATGCTAGAAGAAACGTGAATCGAGTAACATGTTTCTACAAAACGAGTACGTCCTAAAGTAGAGCTTCATAATTAACACACCCAAATTGTGCTGGAAAGAGTAACCAATGCATTTTCTTTATAGGCCTGATTAGTGTATGCGATTCAAGGATGTTTTAAATGTGTTAAAAGCTTTTGTAGGTTAACGATGTAGATGCAAGACATGTATTAATGTAGTTAAACAAATTATACTTAATGAAGGTGTATGTAAATCCTAACATGTGCAGCATGGTGATTTCACTATTTTAGCCTTAGTCGTAGGCCTGGATTTGTAGCACATTTGAAATGTTCCTGTTTCAGAAATTAATGTTGAATTTTCAGGTGAATTCTGCAGAATGCTTTCTGTCTCACGCTTGCATTTCAGCTGGACAACATTTGCTAGTGAAGAGTAGCGTTATTGTTCTATTATACAAGGTTGCGGAAGGAAGGAGCTACAGTTAGCTTGACCTGGAGAAGATAAGTTTGAGGGGGTTTTCACACGGAAGAAGAAGAGAAGATTAAGGACGAGATGCTATGGAGGGGCGTACACAGATAAGGTGGTGAAGGGAATCCATGTCATGGAAAAGCTGTGGCTGAGCCCATTGTAGAATATGTGTGAGAAAAGCATCATTGGATATTTGCAAGCTACAACTTTGAATATGATGCATCATAGAGAGGGACAGATTCGCCAATTCCTGCTTGTCATCCCCACCGAGAGCACCTGAGTGCTGTCTTGTTTCCCTTCCTTATTTGTGGCTTCATGCCTCAGACCCATCTGATAGTGGAGTGACTTCTTTGGAAGGCTCTACTCACTGACACCTTTTCTCTTGAAAATCCCATGCTTATATGCCACTTAGAGATGCCACTTGTAGAGTTAGAGTAGGGATAGTTAGAACTACATGCTGTATATAGAAGTGCCGATGCAGGGGGACTTGAGCTCAGGGGCGGCTCTAGGCTCACGGCAGCCCTAGGCAGGGAGCGTAGGTAGGGGGCCCCGGAAGAGAGGGTCCGGGCGGGGTGGAGCGCGAAGGCCAGTGAAGAGGAGGGGTGGTCAGGGTGTTTGGAAGTGGAACAGAGCCGGAGGCCGCCAAATCACTGCCAGGGGCCGCCACGCAAATATGTATCCATCCTCAGAGGATTCTTATATTAAGGATATATATTGGTGTGGTGGCCCCTGGGGTTTGGTGGCCCTGTGCAGGTGCACAGCTTGCACATGCCTAAGGCCGCCCCTGTTGAGCTTTTGTTTTCTTATTTCATGCATAATCGCCATTGAGCTTATTGTTGTGTTCATGCTACATCGAGTGAACCTCTTTAGAAGATTGGTTTTCTTCTGTTTCCCCTGAATTTTTATAGACTCATGCTAAGATTTGTGCATGTCCAGCTATTTTAGAATCTGAAATAAACTTGACTTACCTTTAATTAGTTGTCAATTTGGGTTCTTGTGAAACCGTTTGGGTTACACTGCATTTCAATTGCTTTATGACCTTCCCCCCCTACTCTTCTATGCTGCTACAAAAAACTATCGGAAGACCGCCTTTGGATTGCAACTGAACAGAGGGCTCTGACTCTTTCAGGACCATCATGCATTGGCACTGAGTGTAACTCAAGTAAATACCTAGGACAGTAAGTTTGATACTAATTAGATGGGCAATTCCGCTAAGTAAAATGTATACAATACAATAATAGTGCAGACAACGCAGTGCTCGGACAGTGAACATATATAAAAATAGAACAAGACACTGTACAAAGCCCAAGGTTGAATAATTATTTAAAAACCGTTGTGGATCAAGATAGTATCTGTTTGTATATGATGAGGGAGGGTGCATCGACGTTTCGACCTATGTCTCCTTTTCTGGTCTCATCAGGACCTTTGCCATCTGACTAACATACGTATAACTGTTTAAAATCATTTTTCCACCTCAATATCGCTTTTTTCCTATAAAGCAAATAAAGGGTTTTGTGTAAACAAAAGATAAAGGGTGGACTATACTCACTTGGCAAATTAGGTACGAAATGAATGATATAATTACACTAGCAGCCCGTCCCTACGTTGTCCGGGTATGAATTGCTGCCGGCCAGTAGTATATTGTTTTGTAGGATTTCGTTTTGATAGCATTTCTTATCTGTGACAGGCCTGTGAAACGCTCCGATTCACAGTGCACTGCTGATGCACTTAAGAATGCGCGTTCAGTAGTGTGTGAACTCGAGTTTCCCTACTTTATTTTTCCTTGCAATATTATATAGCGCGAACTCGACAACATGGCATGAGCACAATTTACATTACAGAAGAACACATTCATTTGTGGTAGGCACGGGGAGACAAATCAATTTGCCTGGAATCACAGGATGTTGAGCTGATGCAGAGATTCGAACGTAGCTCCCCAGCATTAAAGTTCGCAATTCTAGAACTTGTGGCGGAGGTGTGTCTAAAAGTGTATGTCGGTTTTGGCCATCAATGAGAGAGACCTGTGCATTTTTCAAATGGGTGGTGAAAAAATATGAGTATGTTGCTGGAGATGTGGGCCGCCGTGCCACCAATGTACTTACCGGGGAGGATAAGCACCCATTATTCCGCAACTTTCTTTCCCCATACCATCACCCCGCAGACTTTCATTACGAAAGTACCATGACTCCGCAATGCCATTATAATGCATGGCATTACATTTTATATTCTTTTACCACGCATACATTTACAACAAAATTCGTTGTAAATGCATGAATGGTAAAAGCATGTTTTTTTATGTTTGGATAAGGTAAGTATGGGTATAGGGATATATGTTTTGGGGTACTGAGGTATATGTTTTGAGCTGTTTGGGTATTTTAAGGGTTCAGATATAGTTTTGGGATATGGGGTACAGGGATAGTTTTAGGGTTTAGGGATAGGTATGGGTTTTGGGGTACAGGGGTATTTCTAGGGTTCAGGGCTGGGTTTGGGTTATGGGGTACAGGGGTATTTTTAGGGTTCAGGGCTGGGTTTGGGTCATGGGGTACAGGGGTAATTTTAGGGTTCAGGGCTGGGTTTGGGTTATGGGGTACAGGGGTAGTTTTAGGGTTCAGGGCTGGGTTTGGGTTTTGGGCTAACAGGGGTATTTTAAGGGTTCAGTTTTATAAAAATACTTACATTAAATTAAATACATTTATTTTAGTAATTTTAATATTTATTTAAAAAGTATATATATATATATAATTTTAAAATTACAATGACATTAATAAAAAATGTATTTAATAAATAAAAATAATTAAATATTTATTTATTACATTTTTAAAAAAAATAGTATAATAATATTTAAAAATAATATACTTACCTATACTTACGTTGTAATGGCATGCGTTGTAATAGTATCTGCGATGTAATGTTATGCGTTGTAAAGGTATGCGTTGTAAAGGGTCCTGCGTTGTAAATATTGCGTTGTAATGGTATGCGTGGTAAAAGTATGCGTTTTAACGTCATACATCCCATGTTGGGATATATCTTTTGTTCACCAAAAGTGCACTGACCCTGTATGGTATGTTTATTTCTCCTAATTTTGTACAAGAACGCTCAACTATCAGATTTGTTTAATGCCTGTGCTGACGTTAGCCTGATTTGTTAGTTGTTTCGAAAAATCTTATCCTTCCGAAAAGTGCAGCAACAATGTCAATAACACCTGGTCTTTTCAGACATAAATATGTCATTGTAATATGCAAGTGCTGTATTTTACTATGCAATCTTCAATAAATACATTTTAAAAAAAAGTATTAAAAAAAAGTTGGTAATTAGGCACTTCGGGAAAGCGTGAAGGATATGCAAGACAGACACAAGCCCTTTTGTTGTGCATGCTATGTCTACATTTCAGCAAATAGCATTGTATCTGAGAATGAAACTGCTGAAAACTGTACACCACTCCACTGTACTCTAGTCCACTGTATGCCACTCCACTGTATGACACTCCAGTCTACACCACTCCACTGTATGCTACGACAATGAACGTCAGTCCAGTCTAGACTATTCTATTTCACGCACCTCCACTATACAACACTCCACTCTACGCTATTCCACTCTTTGCCACGCCAATCCACTGTACGCCACTCCGCTACAGTCTGTTCCACTCCACTGTAAGCTAGTTTACTCTACACCACTCCATTATACACTATTTCAGTTTACTCCACTCCATTCTTTACCACTCTACTGCATGCTATGCTACTGTACGCCACTCCACTCTACCTCACTGCACTATACACTATTCCACTGTTCGCAACTACTTTTTACGCAACTCAACTCTAATTTATTCAACTCTGTGCCAATCCACTATACCACAGTACACTGTAAGCTACTAGACTGTATGCTATTCCACTGTATGCTACTCCACTGCACCCCACTGCACTCTATGCCATTCTGCTGTACGCCATTCCATTCTACACCACTTCACTGTATGCTATTCCAAACTACACCACTCCACTCTGTGTCATTCTAGTGTACGCCGTTTTAGTTTATGCTACTTTACGGTACACAATACTACTTTATGCCACTCCAGTCTACACTACTCCCCTGTATGTAAGTCCACTGTGCGGTTTTACCCTGTCCCTCACTCGTATTTATGCTATTTCACTTAACGTTACTCCACTCTACGACGCTCCACTCCATACCACTTAACACTGTACCATATTCCTCTGCATTCCACTACACTCTATGACACTACACTCTACTCTACTATATTTAATTATATATCACTGCACTCTAAGCCAATTCAGTGTACATCACTTCACTGTACGTTATTCCACTGTGAGCAACTGTACCCTACACCATTCCACTCTATGCACTCCATGCACCACTCCACGTTACAACAATCTACTGTATGCTATTACACTGTACACAACTTTATTCTATGAGTCTTCATCTCAGCCACTTCACTCTATGCCATCCCATTCTATACTATTACAGTCAACGCTATTCCACTTTACAACACTACACTCTGCTCCAATCTGCATTCCACTATTCCACTATATACCACTCCACTCTACGTTACTACACTGTATGCCAGTAGAACTCAACGTTAGTCCACTCTACACCACTTCATTGTACTCTACTCCACTGTATGCCACTCCATTCTACAGCACTTCACTCTATGCCACTCCACAGTTCGCTATTACACTGTACATCACTACAGTCTACCTCACTACACTCTAGCCAACTCAAGTCTACTCTACAACACTCCACAATATTCCACTCTAAAACCCTCCACTCTACCCAACTCTTCTGTACGCCACTCCACTCTACGCCACTCCACTCTGTGCTATTCCACTCTACACATGCAGCTCTATGCCCCTCCACTTTATGCCACTCCACTTTACGCTATTCCACTGTACCACAGTCCACTCTACTACACTCCATTCTACGCCACTACACTCTACACCAATCCAGTCTACACTATTCTATTGTTTGCATCTCCACTGTATCAGACTCCACTCAATTCTATTCTACTCTATGCCACTCTGCTCTACGCCACTCTACTATACTTTATTCCACACTACACCACTCCACTCTACTCCACTCCCCACTACACCACTTTGCTCTATCTCACACCACTCTACCCTACCTCATGCCACTCTACTGCCCTCCACTCTGTCCCACACCACTCGATGATACCCTAGTCGATGTCACTCCACTGTGCGCCTCTCTACCGTGTGCTACTCCGCTCTATGCTATTCCACTGTACACAACTCCACTCTCTCCACTCCAATCTACGCTATTGCACTCAACATCACTCCACTCTAAGCTACTCCACTCTAATCCACTCCACTCTAAGCCCACTCCACTGTACGCTTTTCTACTCTATGCCACTTCAATCTATGTCACTCCACTCTACGCCACTCCACTCTGGCTGGTCTATGGTATGCCACTACACTGTACCTCACTCTACTGTACACTACTGCACTCTACTCCAATCCCTCGACTGAACCACTGTACAATATTACACTCTAATACACTCCACTCTACGTTGTTCCACTTTTTGCCACTCCTCTGTATGCTATTGTACTGTACGCCATTCCACTCTACAAAACTCTAATGTATGCTATTCCACTCTATCCCACTTCACTCTACGCCACTGAACTATACGCAACTACATTGTAGGCAACTCAACTCTACATAATTGTACTCTAGGCACTCCACTCTACGTCAGTTCACTATAGGCCACTCCACTCTACATCATACAACGGTACACTATTCCAATCTACACCACTTGTACATATGTCAGAGCTAAAAGATCAGAGGTGAAATGTAATGGATGAAATATTATTGGTGAAAGCTTATGGATGAAAGGTTTAGAAGCACTCATCTCTCCCAGACTTAGGAACCACATGACATTATGATAATCAGGGAAATCCTGATTCACCACTATGAGGGGAGTTAGATCTTTGAACATTCCACAGATAAAAACCTGGTGAAATGCATGTGGAAATAAAACTGCTTGGTACTGCAAAAAAGGCATGTAATAATTTGATAATGAACCACCGTTGTCCATTCCTATGGGGCAAGTGAATTAGTAATGCAAACAAAAATTACAGTTTAGGAAACAAAAAGGGTCTTGACTCCTAAATTCAGCAAGGCTGAGCCAATATAAACTATAACAAACAATACACTTGCCAGTGCTGAGCTGTGATAGCCAGTTGTCGGGGAAGGATCTCCCGCGAATATGGTTCTTTGGTGAAATATCGTTTCTAAATCGTTAGTGAAGCTCCGCGCTGGTTCTCAAATTGAACCGCCGTCCCTGCCGGGGAAGAGTCCAGTCCGGTGACCGAAGGCGAAGGAGCGAACACCACGACCGGCGGCCCACTCCTAGAACTAGCGCGGAGCTTGACTAACGCAGATCCTGAACGACATTCACCTAAGAGCCGAACCCACAGGAGACTCTTCCCCGGCAGGGACGGCGGTTCAATTTGAGAACCAGCGCGGAGCTTCACTAACGATTTAGAAACGATATTTCACCAAAGAACCAGATTCGCGGGAGATCCTTCCCCGACAACTGGCTATCACAGCTCAGCACTCCCCCCAACCCACTTTTTGCATCTTGGAATACAATTGCTTGTTGGAGCCATAACCCAACGCTAGAGTTATTGTTTGGTCCTGAGGAGAACCCTGCCAGTCACAGGGCTCGAAACGCGTCGACCGACCAGGTCCCGGGCCATTTCCCTAATTTTTTGAAAACTCTTGGGGAACTCGTAGAAAGACTTTTCTGCTTTCCTTATAATTGTTACAATTGAGTGTCAGATAGGTCAAAGAACGGACCATTCATTTGTTGAACAAAAAGTTTATTTTTTGACCCTGGGACCAGCTTGTATGTGTTGTATGTGTTGTATGAATGGATGGCCAAGAAAGTGTTGTATGTAAGTTGAGGACTCATTGTACATACCTAATTGTTTGTTTATCTGTATTTCATGTTTGTATATAAATGTACATAGAATGTTTTGTATTCCCATGCACAAAAACAAAATGATGCAGAACTAAAATAACAAGTAACAAGAAAAAAGAAAAATAAAAAAGTTGCAATTCATAAAGCAAGTGTTCATGTCACTGTCATGTATACTACATATTTCAACAGTTTGTGAAAAATAAGTTTCTCAGCACTGGCAAGTGTATTGTTTGTTATAACAAAAATTACAGTGGCCTTGGAATTTCTGGGAACAGTTATCTGCATTTGGAGCCCCAAAGACTCCTGTATTGAGGTCATCAGTGCTGCATTCATTTATCAATCCATTACGTATTTTGAAAATGAACGTAACCATTTTTTAGGTTACCTGGTTGTGGCATTCCTGGTGGAGGAGGCTGGAAAGGGGGAGGTTGTGGTTGGGGAGCATATCCTGCATAAATGAAGGAAAAATACAGTTAAATTAAGAGGTATTAGTGACATTTGTAAATAACAAGAACATTTTCTGAGACGATTAATTAATTATTATGCAAACAATCTTTTGGATTAAATGGAAGTTAGACCATTGAAAACACTCAGTGGAAATTATCTTAAGGTTTCATTCTACACTGACAATTAATGAAGTGCAGAACTGGATGAGCATTATTCATGGTTTATGTTTTTATTGTTCAAATGAATAAAAAACATAAAAAGTAAAGAATTGATATACAGTCAAAATCTGATAAGAAAATTTAAAATGATATCTACCTGGAAATCATTTATAATGCATGCAAAGACATAAACAAATGTATATCCACTCTCAAATTAGCTTTCTTAATGAAAAATGACCCATCCCTGAGCTACAATAAGTGCCATATAACATGATGTGGTCATACTTTGTTAAAAATCTTTATTTTCAAATAAATCAAGATAAATTGCTTTAGGAAAAGATGTCAACTAAACTCCAAATTTCAAGCTTAAAGTAAAAAAGCATCTTCTCAAAATTGACCAGGTTAGGAAATTCAAAGAACACATTCTTCCAACCCCTGGAACTAAGATAACATTGTGGGCAGCAGGAGAAAATAGATAGGAGGATGTGTTACGTTTATGAGGGGATACCACAGCTTCTATTTGCTAAGGAATGGCATATGAAGATAATTACAAATACATAGTGAAATATGAAACAGAGTATTAATTTTAAACTGATCTGCATTATTCAGGGGTATCCTGGATGGATTTAGCAATTTAGTCTGCATATGGGAAATTTAGAAACAAGGACAGATCATTTCTTTTAGCAATAATCAGTTCTAAGATTCACTACTTCTGTTATATAAAATGGGTTAACTATGTCTGTTGTCTGTATAATTTGAGATACAGAGAGTTGTTTAACCATGTAAATTAATTGAAAATATGAAAAATGTAGCTGACCTTCTTTGAAAGAATCAGATTGGTGGAAAATGGAGATGTCCTTGAAGGAATCTTGGCAAAGAAGCTCACCTATATTCACAATGCACAATGGAGGCCAGAGTTGAATCCATTAGGAGTTGGCTACCACGAAGGATCAATGAAATTCCCATATTGGAGTTTCAGTAAGATTGTTAGGACTTTGGAGCATTTGTGAGGCCCGGTTTTATTCTTACTAAGGATGAGAATCTTATAATGACCTTTTTCAATGACTCTCGTTATTGAATAAATCAAGATAAATTACTTACATCAATATCTTTTCTTAACATACATAGTACTATATAATTGTCCTAGTTATCTGTATAAATCATGAACCATCTACTTTGGATTGCCACTAAAGCCAATAAATTCAAATAAAGATAGGTAGGGCAAATCTGACCATTCTTTAGAAAGTTTCTTATTTTGATGACAATTCTCTGTTTTTTATTAGCCCAAATTACATTCAGAAATACGCCATTGATTTGATCACAATATGCACTGGGAAAATAAAACACAGACAGCTCATAAAAACCACCAAAATAATGGTAGAAAAAACTTTTTAATTAAAGAAATGAGGCCAATTCTAGACAATGAAAGAAGCAAACTTCTAATCGTCATGATTGGAGGTGCAAGCTCGGATCGTCAGAAAAATATAGCCCAAACAGTTTATAACTGGAGTTATGATGATTCCATAATTATGTCAGTAAAACGTCACTAGAAGCATTAAACAGTATTTCTGTTTTAGCCCCATTGACTTAATAGTCACCCAATTTAGTTTATCGCTTGATGGCAGACAAGGCCGATCTAATGTTGCCCTGTTCTGCAGCTAGATATAAGACAATAACATCTGCGTAAAGTTTTATAACTAGAAAGGCTGTGAGCGGGGCACAGATTTATGTGAGAGAATGTATGTACATTGCCAGAGGTTCAATAAAAAGCCCAAAAAGAACATGAGCAATAGGACATCCATGCAGATAATCTGTTTAGGAGCAAGACAATCAATGCAGCAGCCATGAAATATAGAGGGTCTATCAAGCTGGTAAGCTGAAAAGGAAATTTGTATGCCATAGGTATTAGATATAGATATTACAGCTCACCAGGTCATAAGCCTCATCTACATGCAAAGTAATGGCAGCAGGGGTGTTATGAAGTATGAAGTAATCAAAAGCTTCAGCGAGGAAATACATATTGATAGAACTATTAACTCTATACTTATTAATGTGAGGCTGCTTGTAACAAATGATTATTAATGACTTAGGCCAGAATTAAATTATCAGAATTTCAGAGTTATAGGGCTATATAGCACAAGAGCTCTAGAAAGTCCTTGAGGGGTTTTGGAAAACTTATAATACCACTATTAACAAAGGAGGGGTGCATGTATCTTCCTTTGATAATGTGACTAATGAATTTACGGCCACATGCATCATTGTTGCCGTTCGCGATTTCTTAATTGCGAAAATTAAGGAATCGCAATTAAGAAATCGTAAACGCTATGCACCAAGAAATCTCATTTTTTTTGCGATTGCTTAAATTTCCTTAATTGCGATTCACAATTTGGAATTTGGATTCGCAATTAAGGAATCCCTTCCCATTGATTCCTGAATGAATGGGAAGTAATTTTCAATTTGCGATTAGCAATTTGCGAATCACAAATTGAAAATGCAATTTCAAGGGTGCAGGGTGGTGTTCAAAGGACCCCCCCTGCACCCCTGAAATATAACTTTAAGTACATTTTTCACACACACATGCCCCAAGGGCATGTGTGTGTGTAAAATGAAACTTTCAAAATGCACTTTTGTGCATTTTTGAAAGTTTTCACAAATTACCATGAAGGTCAACTTCATGGTAATTTACCTCTCCCTATTTGCGAATTCGCAAATTTAAAATGTTCCTGCATTGCATTTAAGAAATCTCAAATTGCGATTTCTTAAATGCAATTGCAATTTTAGAAATCGCAATGTGATTGCGATTTCCAAAATTGCGAAAAACATGATGCATCCCAATTTTGTCAATTGCATTTGCAAACGGCCGAAAATTGCGATTCGCACCGTTTGCGAATGCAGTTTACTTTGATGCATGTGGGCATTAATTACAGTGACAAGTAGCTCTACCAGAAACTAATTTATAAAACCTATTATTGAAACCAGCATCCTCCAAAGCTTTTAACTCTCCAAATAAAATATTGCAACTTTCACTTCTTCCTTTAGTATAAGCTTAGAAAGTAAAGCATATCCTTGTGAGAATGTCTCAGTAGAAGAAGATAAGATAAGAAAGAATTGCAGTGACCTTTAAATGAGGGATGATCTTTGTCTTGAATAGACATATAACACCTCAAAAAATGAGAGGAGATGATTTCTTGATCATGAGTCATAGCCTTTAAATCCAAATCATTAAATGCTGATATAAAACTTTTACTGGCTCTCTCTCTCTCTGGCTGACCACTATAACATTCTGCCCTTCTTCTCTTCTCTTCTATAAAATAGTTTTTATTAATGACAAAAGGAACATTCATCAAGCATACAGTGGTTACAATATTGCATTTCCATCACAAGTTGCCATTTCATAGCCAAAGTTCTAATGAATGTTTTAAGTAAGTAAACCTAACAAAGGTTAGTAGCTGTTATTGACATGTCAGACAAAGAATTACAAGGGGGGAAACAGTTGATAAATAAGAGAGTACATAAATGCAAGGCAAATCGTGCAACATTCAAGTAATCATGTGTAAATCTACAACAAAATAGAGTTACATTTCATCAATGAACATAATCCTTTTGTTCTAGCCAGAGCCTTCTCTCTTTTGTAAACTTCCATTGAGGTAGCCCACCATTCCACAGCCCTAAGGGGTCTCTTGGATATCCATGCCCCTGCAATAGCAAGTAGCGCAGCGACCAAAATGATGGAGAAAAGAGATCTCCATGAGGAGCAGGTTTCTGCTTTATATCTCAACATGATCTCTTGAATAGTCGAGGAATAATCCATCCCAAGGCAGTCCTTACAGATATGCCTGATTTCCTTCCAAAATAACCCCTAGCTTTGAGCAGGTGACAAACATATGTACAATGTTTGCAGCGATCAGGCCGCACTTTGGGTATTTACCCCGATTGCTCACATACCTTCCCTCTTTTTGTCTCCAGCTAGCTATCTTTTCTGAAGTATAGTATAACATACATATTGTCTGGAATTGGTTCAGCTTTAAATTGATTGAACGAACAGATTCATTCAGTGTTGCTAATGCATTACTACATCTATAGGAGTGTTATCTTCCCCCAGTGCCTTACTCCATTTTGTCACCAGCTTCACACATGCGTCATCTCTGAAGTGGCTGATGCGCTAGGATACATTGCTAATTACTGATTTCCGAAGTGTATTAGCAAGCACACCATTATATCAGATATCTCTGCTGTCTTTTCCCCTTGTCGTCTCAAAAAGTAGTCCCTAAGCTGCAACTATTTGAAAAATAGTTGATGTGGGAGTGAGAAGGAAGCTTGTAAGCTTTGAAATGTTCGAAAGCTGTTGTGGTCATAAAGATGTCCCAATTAATCCACCCTGTGGCTAACCCAGCTTCTAGAAGCACTATCATGAAATATCTCTGGGAGGACCGGGTAGCCCCAAAGGGAAAGTTGTCATGAAATAATGTCAGATAAAGAATATTTAGGTAACATTTCCCTCCAAATGTAGACTATATCTCTAAAATTCTCAAAGCGGACTCTCTTAAAGTAGTTCGGGTCATTGGACCTATAGAAACCGGCTGCTGTCATGCCAAAAGCAAGGCTGTTTGCTAAAATCCTGGCTCTCAGTTGAAAGGAGGCTGCGCAAGCGACCAGTAAATGCTTCCCAATATTATAATTTAAAATCCGGAAGGTGTAGCCCCCCCATGATTATATGGAAGCTTAGTAAATATTATTGCACAACATGCTTGTTTGTATCCCCAAATAAAACAATTTATCGCATCTTCTAGCTTCTTAAAGAAAGAGTTAGGAATTCATAAAGGAATAGAGTGAAATAAAAAAAAATGGTAATATTTACATTTTTATGACATTACATCTCCCAATTATGCTAATTGGCAGTTTCTGCCAATTTCTCAGCTTTTTATTTAAGGATTGAGTCAAAAATTCATAATTCAGTTTTAGTATTTCTTTAATCTGCGGGGAAATACGGATCCCAAAATAATTAACAATTGAACACGCCCCCATAATTGGCCTATCCAATTTAAAATTAAGAAGTACTTGTGTCTTATTAGAGTTTAGCTTATATCCCGAAAAGGAAGCAAATATATCTGCTTTGCGTTTGATAAGATCGACAGATCCGACAGGATTGGGTGTAAAGACAGCAATATCATCCGCTTAAGTGGTGACCTTGAACTCATAGGATCCCGATCGCAGAGGTATTATTTTTGTATTTTTGTGTAATGCACATATGAAAAGGTTCAATCTATGCCGCAAATAAAAACGGTGAAACAGGGAATCCCTGACAAGTACCCCAATGTATCCTAAATGGAATAGATTTTATGCAAGCATAAAGCAGTTTGGCCTGTGGTTTAGTGTATAAGGTCAATATCCACATGCTATATCATTCACTCAGCCCAAATGATGACAATGTTGCCCATAGACACCCCCAAACCGCACGGTCAAACGCCTTTTCGGCATCTAACAATTTCATCCCGAGATTACTGGCAGCTTTCCTTGCTAAGTCAAAGGTAATAATTGCAGTATTAGTGTGAGCCGTAGTGTCCATGCCCATAATAAAGCTGTGCTGTTGACTTGAGACTAGTCCTGGCATCAAAGGTGCCAGTCGGCTTGCCATACTTTGGCGAAGATTTTAGCGTCTGTATTAATGAAGGATATCGGGTGATAGGAACTACATTCTCAGGTGGCTTGCCCTTTTTTTAAAGAAAAATACCATATTTGTCATATGCCAAGATGACAGCACTACTCCACTGGGCCCTATTTCTTGTCTGACTTCAACCAGTACCGGTATTAAAATATCTTTAAAAATCTGATACAACTCATTTAGTATTGAATTGTCACATCAGGCCTTAGCAGAGGGTAAAAAAATCAGGTCTTTGAGAATTGCTCGACTATTAAATATGGATCTGCATAACGTGTGCCTTCCACACCTCTAAGAGCCTTAATTTTTCCCTTGGCTTTATTGTCAGCCAGCTGATGTGCCAACACCCTTCTCGCCTGTTCGCCATATTCATATTGAAGGGAGCGATGCTTGTTGTAACAAGCGGCTACCATTTCCTTAAGTGTGCTTTCCAAAGACAATTGTTTGTCTAATAAAGAGATGTACAACTGTGCCTGATATTGTCCCTCTTGTCTTATTTGTTCAGCATGAAGAGATTTCAGGTTTGTTAAGGTTGAGCAAGCAGCTCTAGTAGCAGCTTCCCTAGTTTTGTTTTGTTGTAGGACATATTGTTGGGTGAGCCCCCTGAACACCTAAATTGAATCCCATACGATGCATGGGGAAGCAGTATTAAGATTAAATTGTATATATTCCGCCAAGTGTTTGTAGATTAATGGGCATTAGTCGATATCTCTGAATAAATGGCGTGGGAATGAAAATGGGCGCCTGGTTACTGGCTGAGATTGGAAAGATAGCCAAATAGAATTGTGGTCAGAAGTTATCCTAGGGCAAGCTTTCTTCTCAGCGGATTCAAGTATTTGATCAGTGACCCAGGACATATCGATCCTGGAATACTGCTTTTGTGGGGCTAAGTGATATGTGTATCCCGGCACTGCTGGACACAGTGCCTGCTGTGCATTTTTTATGCTGTGTAAGCGTGCTCATTCGAGAATGGATGTCCTTACTTTCATCATTCTTGAGATTGCATGTCAGTTAATAGAATCTATAGCATAGTTCATGACATAGTTGAAATCCCCCATAATTACCCACACACCCTGCCAATCCAATATTTCTAACATTAAATAATCGAATATATATCAGGGTTGTCAGCATTAGGTCCAGAAATGGTACAACATACACATTTTGTGCCCGAGATTTCAAGCTGGGCGATTGCCCATCTACTTCTGTAATCATTTAAAACTCTGTGAGTTTTGTACACCAGTGATGTACTCACTAATATAGCAGTTCCTCTTATAGAAACTCTCTGAGGTGTAAAACCAATTATTTGCTATCCTAGCTGTTTGAACAATCCCTATCTTTATAGGCCAAGTGAGTTTCCGTCCCAAAAATAATATGGGGTTTATACATTTTTAAATTCTTCACACACAAGTTGACGCTTGTGAACTGCGCACACAGACCCTGCAGTAGCAGACATGAGAAGGTTTGAAAGGCTACTTCTGTGGGTAGCACAAGCAGTGCTTCAGGCCCACTAGTAGCATTTAATGTACAGGCCCTGGGTATATGGTATACCACTTTCCAAGGGACTTACAGGTAAATCAAATATGCCAAACAGGTGTACACATATCATACCATGTTTAGGGGGAATGCACATGTACTTTAGCACTGGTTAGCAGTAATAAAGTGCCCAGTGTCAAAACACCAACAAAAAGGAGGTCAGAAAAATGGAGGAGGAAGGTAAAATGTTTGGAGATAACCTGATAGAAAGGGATCGGGTCTAACATCTTCTAAATTTCCATCTCCTTACATATCCGAGCCTAGGTTTTCTGCATGATCACTCAGACAACCAAGTTTCCAAAAGGTAGGAAGAGTAAACAATATGTCAGTTTTCTTAATATGATGTGGCATCTCTATGTACATGCACAGTAAAGGAACGAAAAGCCCAAAAAGTGCCCGGTGAATGAGGAGAGGTACAATATGGCAATATTTTCATGTTTTTGAGAATGTAATGCATTCACACACATTAATTGAAAAGGCACTGGGGTAAGAGCAGATAAAGAGCTGCAAGTTATTTAACAAGGCACTAACATTATAGGGGAAAAGAAAATGATGCCTTACATTTTTTGGGGATGATTTTTATGAAGGGTATTCCTTCAAGGAACACACACACAATGGTATTACCCTTCCTATCTCTCTAAGATCGGGCTAAACTTGACAGCAATACTGTTTATGGACAGTACCTAACCATATGAAAACATACAACCAATTTATAGCATAGGTAACCGCCTTTGTAAAGGGATCCCTTTGTTCCAACTGTACTATTTCTAAGAGCCCCAATTAGACCATTTTTTGTGAGCTTGTAGTGACGCTTCACCTTTTTCCTTTTGAAAATATGTTGCATTTCATCTATCAGTCTTTACTTCAGGACAACAAAGGAATACTATTCAAAAGAATATTGGATCACTAATTACAAGTATATTGCTATATTTGCTTTATCATCCAGAGTACACAGAGGACAGATCCTGCAGGGACTGCAGGAGACTGATGGAACCTTAAATTCACGCTTGCTAAAATATGTATTTATCTAAATTAAAAACTGATTAGTAGATCACAGGAAAACCATATGCCCTCTCTAAGGCATATCAAATCATCATTAGGCTACTTTAGGCGGCTGAGAGATTAGTAATCAAATATAACTTCCATTCCACCTAATGTTCACCTTATTATGAAGGAAGGATTATGGCATTGTGTGCAGGAAAAACTAATAAATTCAGTTACACCGGGAAACCTAACAAACTCTGTTGCAAAGATAAAAATTGATCATAATTTTAAAAGAATTTTTAGACTACCTTCAATACCCCATTTCTAGAAAATTTTACATGCAGTTCAGGCTGGGCATCCTTTATGAGGAGTTGTTAAACCCTGCATTCTGGGTCTGGCCTGTGACTTGCATGTAATACCACCTGCGAAAAGGATGAGCATGTAATATTCTTTTGGTCAGCATACAAGAAATCTAGATAAAAAATGATTAAATCACTGTGTTTAAAGTTGGTAATTAGGCACTTCTGGAAAGCGTGAAGGATATGCAAGACAGACACAAGCCCTTTTGTTGTGTATGCTGTGTCTATATTTCAGCAAATAGCATAGTATCTGAGAATGAAACTGCTGAAAACTGTACACCACTCCACTGTACTCTAGTCCACTGTATGCCACTCCACTGTATGACACTCTAGTCTACACCACTCCACTGTATGCTATGGCAATGAACGCCAGTCCAGTCTAGACTATTCTATTGCACGCACCTCCACTATACAACAGTCCACTCTACGCTATTCCACTCTTTGCCACGCCACTCCACTGTACGCCACTCCGCTACACTCTGTTCCACTCCACTGTAAGCTAGTTTACTCTACACCACTCAATTATACACTATTTCACTTTACTCCACTCCATTCTTTACCACTCTACTGCATGCTATTCTACTCTACGCCACTCCACTCTACCTCACTGCACTATACACTATTCCACTGTTCGCAACTACTTTTTATGCTACTCAACTCTGAGTTATTCAACTCTGTGCCAATCCACTATACCACAGTACACTGTAAGCTACTAGACTGTATTCTAATCCACTGTATGATACTCCTATGCACCCCACTCCACTTTATGCCATTCTGCTGTTCGCCATTCCATTCTACACCACTTCACTGTATGCTATTCCAAACTACACCACTCCACTCTGTGTCATTCTAGTGTACTCTACTTTAGGGTACACAATACTACTTTATGCCACTCCAGTCTACACTACTCCCCTCTATGTAAGTCCACTGTGCGGTTTTCCCCTGTCCCTCACTCGTATTTATGCTATTTCACTTAACGTTACTCCACTCTACGCCGCTCCACTTCATACCACTTAACACTGTACCATATTCCACTGCATGCCACTACACTCTATGACACTACACTCTACTCTATTCAATTATATATCACTGCACTCTAAGCCAATTCAGTGTACATCACTTCACTATACGTTATTCCACTGTGAGCAACTCTACCCTACACCATTCCACTCTATGCACTCCATGCACCCCTCCACGTTACAGCAATCTACTGTATGCTATTACACTGTACACAACTTTATTCTGAGTCTTCATCTCAGCCACTTCACTCTATGCCATTTCATTCTATACTATTACAGTCAACGCTATTCCACTTTACAACACTACACTCTGCTCCAATCTGCATTCCACTATTCCACTATATACCACTCCACTCTACGTTACTACACTGTATGCCAGTAGAACTCAACGTTAGTCCACTCTACACCACTTCATTGTACTCTACTCCACTGTATGCCACACCATTCTACAGCACATCACTCTATGCCACTCCACAGTAAGCTATTACACTGTACATCACTACAGTCTACCTCACTGCACTCTAGCCAACTCAAGTCTACTCTACAACACTGCACAATATTCCACTCTAAAACCCTCCACTCTACCCCACTCTTCTGTACGCCACTCCACTCTACACCACTCCACTCTGTGCTATTCCACTCTACACCACGCAGCTCTATGCCCCTCCACTTTATGCCACTCCACTTTACGCTATTCCACTGTCCCACAGTCCACTCTACTACACTCTATTCTATGCCACTACACTCTACACTAATCCAGTCTACACTATTCTATTGTTTGCATCTCCACTGTATGAGACTCCACTCAATTCTATTCTACTCTACTCCACTCCCCTCTACACCACTCTGCTCTATCTCACACCACTCTACCCCACCTCATGCCACTCTACTGCTCTCCACTCTATCCCACACCACTCGATGATACCCTAGTCTACGTCATTTCCACTGTGCGCCTCTCTACCGTGTGCTACTCCACTCTATGCTATTCCACTGTACACAACTCCACTCTCTCCACTCCAATCTACGCTATTGCACTCAACATCACTCCACTCTAATCCACTCCATTCTAAGCCCACTCCACTGTACGCTTTTCTACTCTATGCCACTTCAATCTATGTCACTCCACTCTACGCCACTCCACTCTGGCTGGTCTATGGTATGCCACTACACTGTACCTCACTCTACTGTACACTACTGCACTCTACTCCAATCCCTCGACTGCAGCACTGTGTACAATATTACACTCTAGTACACTCCACTCTATGTCTATCCACTTTTTGCCACTCCTCTGTATGCTATTGTACTGTACGCCATTCCACTCAACAAAACTCTAATGTATGCTATTCCACTCTACCCCACTTCACTCTACGCCACTGAACTATACACAACTACATTGTAGGCAACTCAACTCTACGTAATTGTACTCTATGCACTCCACTCTATGTCAGTTCAATATAGGCCACTCCACTCTACATCACACAACGGTACACTATTCCAATCAACACCACTTGTACATATGTCAGAGCTAGAAGATCAGAGGTGAAATGTAATGGATGAAATATTATTGGTGAAAGCTTATGGATGAAAGGTTTAGAAGCACTCATCTCTCCCAGACTTAGGAACCACATGACACTATGATAATCAGGGAAATCCTGATTCACCACTATGAGGGGAGTTAGATCTTTGAACATTCCACAGATAAAAACCTGGTGAAATGCATGTGGAAATAAAACTGCTTGGTACTGCAAAAAAGGCATGTAATAATTTGATAATGAACCACCGTTGTCCATTCCTATGGGGCAAGTGAATTAGTAATGCAAACAAAAATTACAGTGGCCTTGTAATTTCTAGGAACAGTTATCTGCATTTGGAGCCCCAAAGACTCCTGTATTGAGGTTAACAGTGCTGCATTCATTTATCAATCCATTACGTATTTTGAAAATGAACGTAACCATTTTTTAGGTTACCTGGTTGTGGCATTCCTGGTGGAGGAGGCTGGAAAGGGGGAGGTTGTGGTTGGGGAGCATATCCTGCATAAATGAAGGAAAAATACAGTTAAATTAAGAGGTATGAGTGACATTTGTAAATAACAAGAACATTTTCTGAGACGATTAATTAATTATTATGCAAACAATCTTTTGGATTAAATGGAAGTTAGACCATTGAAAAAAGCTCAGTGGAATTTATATTAAGGTTTCATTCTACACTGACAATTAATGAAGTGCAGAACTGGATGAGCATTATTCATGGTTTATGTTTTTATTGTAAAAATGAATAAAACACATAAAAAGTAAAGAAATTATATACAGTCAAAATCTGATAAGAAAATTGAAAATGATATATAACTGGAAATCATTTATAATGCATGCAAAGACATAAAGAAATGTATATCCACT
Source organism: Lissotriton vulgaris (assembly GCF_964263255.1). Taxonomy (NCBI): domain Eukaryota; kingdom Metazoa; phylum Chordata; class Amphibia; order Caudata; family Salamandridae; genus Lissotriton; species Lissotriton vulgaris. Next base: position 421,569,992 of record NC_141698.1, on the reverse strand, counting down.
CTCAAAATAGCTTTCCTAATGAAAAATGACCCATCTCTGAGCTACAATAAGTGCCATATAACATGATTTGGCCATACTTTGTTAACAAATCTTTATTTTCAAATAAATCAAGATAAATTGCTTTAGGAAAAGATGTCAACTAAACTCCAAATTTCAAGCTTAAAGTAAAAAAGCATCTTCTCAAAATTGACCAGGTTAGGAAATTCAAAGAACACATTCTTCCAACCCCTGGAACTAAGATAACATTGTGGGCAGCAGGAGAAAATAGATAGGAGGATGTTTTACGTTTATGAGGGGTATACCACAGATTCTATTTGCTAAAGAATGGCATATGAAGATAATTACAAATGCATTGTGAAATATGAAACAGATTATTAATTTTAAACTGATCTTCATTATTTAGGGGTATCCTGGATGGATTTAGCAATTTAGTCTGCATATGGGAAATTTAGAAACAAGGACAGATCATTTCTTTTAGCAATAATCAGTTCAAAGATTTACTACTTATATATATATAAAATGGGTTAACTACTTCTGTTGTCTGTATAATTTGAGATACAGAGAGTTGTTTAACCATGTAAATTAATTGAAAATATGAAAAATGTAGCTGACCTTCTTTGAAAGAATCAGATTGGTGGAAAATGGAGATGTCCTTGAAGGAATCTTGGCCAAGAAGCTCACCTATATTCACAATGCACAATGGAGGCCAGAGTTGAATCCATTAGGAAGTGGCTACCACGAAGGATCAATGTAATTCCCATATTGGAGTTTCAGTGAGATTGTTAGGACTTTGAAGCATTTGTGAGGCCAGATTTTTTTCTTACTAAGGATGAGAATCTTATAATGACCTTTTTCAATGACTCTCGTTACTGAATAAATCAAGATAAATTACTTACATCAATATCTTTTCTTAATATACATAGTACTATATATTTGTCCTAGTTATCTGTTTAAATCATGAACCATCTACTTTGGATTGCCACTAAAGCCAATAAATTCAAATAAAGATAGGTAGGGCAAATCTGACCATTCTTTAGAAAGTTTCTTATTTTGATGACAATTCTCTGTTTTTTATTAGCCCAAATAAAATTTCAGAAATACGCCATTGATTTGATCACAAAATGCACTGGAAAAAAAACACAGACAGCTCATAAAAACCACCAAAATAATGGTAGAAAAAACTTTTTAATTAAAGAAATGAGGCCAATTCTAGACAATGAAAAAAGCAAACTTCTAATCGTTATTATTGGAGGTGCTATCTCGGATCTTCAGAAAAATAAAGCCCAAACTACAGTTTAGAACAGAGGTTATGATGATTGCATAATTATGTCAGTAAAACGTCACTAGAAGCATTAAACAGTATTTCTGTTTTAGCCCCATTGACTTAATAGTAACCCATTTTAGTTTCTCGCTTGATGGCAGACAAGGCCGATCTAATGTTGCCCTGTTATGCAGCTAGATATAAGACAATATCATCTGCATAAAGTTTTATAACTAGAAAGGCTGTGAGCGGGGCACAGATTGATGTGAGAGAATGTATATACATTGCCAGAGGTTCAATAAAAAGCACAAAAAGAACATGAGCAATAGGACATCCATGCAGATAATATGTTTAGGTGCAAGACAATCAATGCAACAGCCATGATATATAGAGGGTCTATCAAGCTGGTAAGCTGAAAAGGAAATTTGTAGGCCATAGGTATTAGATATAGATATTACAGCTCACCAGGTCATAAGCCTCATCTACATGCAAAGTAATGGCAGCAGGGGTGTTATGAAGTATGAAGTAATCAAAAGCTTCAGCGAAGAAATACATATTGATATAACTATTAACTCTATACTTATTAATGTGAGGCTGCTTGTAACAAATGATTATTAATGACTTAGGCCAGAATTAAATTATCAGAATTTCAGAGATATAGGGCTATATAGCACAAGAGCTCTAGAAAGTCCTTGAGGGGTTTTGGAAAACTTATAATACCACTGTTAACAAAGGAGGGGTGCATGTATCCTCCTTTGATAATGTGACTAATGAATTTACAGCCACATGCATCATTGTTGCCGTTTGCGATTTCTTAATTGCGAAAATTAAGGAATCGCAATTAAGAAATCGCAAACCGCTATGCACCAAGAAATCGCATTTTTTTTGGCGATTTCTTACATTTCCTTAATTGCAATTCACAGTTTGCGAATCACAATTAAGGAATCCCTTCCCATTGATTCCTATGGGCCTAGAGGCCCATAGGAATGAAGGAAGTCATTTTCAATTTGCGATTAGCAATTTGCGAATCGCAAATTGAAAATGCAATTTCAATGGTGCAGGGTGGGGTTCAAAGGACTCCCCCCTACACCCCTGAAATATAACTTTAAGAGCATTTTTCACACACACATGCCCCAAGGGCATGTGTGAGTGTAAAATGAAACTTTCAAAAATCTCACAAATTACCATGAAGGTGAACTTCATGGTAATTTAACTCTCCCTATTTGCGAATTTGCAAATTTAAAATGTTAATGCATTGCATTTAAGAAATCTGAAATTGCGATTTCTTAAATGCAATCGCAATTTTAGAAATCGCAATGTGATTGCGATTTCTAAAATTGCGAAACACATGATGCATCCCAATTTTGTCAATTGCATTCACAAACGGACGAGAATTGCGATTCGCACCGTTTGCAAAAGCAATTTACTTTGATGCATGTGGGCATTAGTTACAGTGACAAGTAGCTCTACCAGAAACTAATTTATAAAACCTACTAGCAGCCCGTCCCGACTTTGTCCGGGGATGAAATGTAATGTGTGCAATGTTTGTAATATTAAATTCGAAATTATTGTAAGATTTCAAGGAATACAACATTCCCCGCTTGACAAAGCTGCGCCCCTTTTTTTAGGGCAGCCCCCTCTGACAACGGGCGAGGTGACAAATTACGAAAGGTTTGTTTTACTTATCGCCAGAAGTACTGTGAGTGTTATGAGTAATGGAGCGTGATTGTGCGTGATTGTGCGCTTGTGAAAGCCGCGCCCCTTTCTTTAAACCTGCCCCCTGTGACAACGCCGAGGCTCACAAATGAGTGAAGCTTTGTTTTTGTTCAGGCCACAAGTACTGTGAGTGTTATGAGTAATGGAGAGTGAATGGGCTTGCACAGTGAAATCGGCGGCCATTTATTTATTGTTTATAGCTTTGGGACAGGCCCCTCTGACAACGTTGACGCCCACAAAGGCGTGAATGTGGCTCCAAGTGAATTTCGCGCTTGTGAAAGCTGCGCCCCTTTCTTTATGCCTTCCCCGGCCCCTCTGACAACGGCGACACCCACAAAGGCGTGAATATTGCGCCGAGTGAATAGTGCGCTTTTGAATGCGCACCCCTTTTTTTGATGCCAACCCCCTCTGCCAACGCTGAGGCTCACAAATGAGTAAAGCTTTGTTTTAGTTAGCGCGGCAAGTACTATGATTGTTATCAGTATCAGTAATGAAGCGTGAATGTGCATGCATATTTTATTATCGTTTTTAGTTTTGGGCCAGGCCCCTCTGACAATGGTGACGCCCACAAAGTGTAGTTTGAGACACCCATCGCTACTTTGACATGCCCATCGCTGACAGCAGAACGCCAACGCCCACAAGGAACTACTTTACCTCTAAGGTAGCCTATGTCCATCTGCTGCAACTCCCCTTTACAATGCTGTATTGGGTGTTCTGATTGGTGCTGTACTTCTTGAGATTACATGCCTCAAAGGGTCAGCTCTCTCTTTATAATAGTAGTATAGATTATTGAAACCAGCATCCTCCAAAGCTTTTAACTGTCCAAATAAAATATTGCAGCTTTCACTTCTTCCTTTAGTATAAGCTTAGAAAGTAAAGCATATCCTTGTGAGAATGTGTCAGTAGAAGAAGATGACATAAGAAAGAATTTCAGTGACCTTTAAATGAGGGATGATCTTTGTCTTGAATAGACATATAACACCTCAAAAAATGAGAGATGATTTCTTGATCATGAGTCATAGTCCTTAAATCCAAATCATTAAATGCTGATATAAAACTTTTACTGGCTCTCTCTCTCTCTGGCTGACCACTCTAATATTCTGCCCTTCTTCTCTTCTTTTTTAAAATTGTTTTTATTAATGACAAAAGGAGCATTCATCAAGCATACAGTGGTTACAATATAGCATTTCCATCACAAGTTGCCATTTCATAGCCAAAGTTCTAATGAATTTATTAAGTAAGTAAACCTAACAAAGGTTAGTAGCTGTTATTGACATGTCAGACAAAGAATTACAAGGGAAACAGTTGATAAATAAGTGAGTACATAAATGCAAGGCAAATCATGCAACATTCAAGTAATCATGTATAAATCTACAACAAAATAGAGTTACATTTCATCATTGAACATAATCCTTTTGTTCTAGCCAGACCCTTCTCTCTTTTGTAAACTTCCATTGAGGTAGCCCACCATTCCACAGCCCTAAGGGGTCTCTTGGATATCAATGCCCCTGCAATAGCAAGTTGTGCAGCGACCAAAATGATGGAGAAAAGAGATCTCCGTGAAGAGCAGGTTTCTGCTTTATATCCCAACATGATCTCTTAAATAGTCAAGGAATAATCCAGCCCAAGGCAGTCCTTACAGATATGCCTGATTTCCTTCCAAAATAACCCCTAGCTTTGAGCAGGTGACAAACATATGTACAATGTTTGCAGCGATCAGGCCGCACTTTGGGCATTTACCCCGATTGCTCACATACCTTCCCTCTTTCTGTCTCCAGCTAGCTATCTTTTCTAAAGTATAGTATAGCATACATATTGTCTGGAATTGGTTCAGCTTTAAATTGATTGAATTAAGAGATTCATTCAGTGTTGCTAATGCATTACTACATCTATAGGAGTGTTATCTTCCCCCAATGCCTTACTCCATTTTGTCACCAGCTTCACACATCCGTCATCTCTGAAGTGGCCGAGGCGCTAGGATACATTGCTAATTACTGATTTCCAAAGTGTATTATGCAAGCACACCATTATATCAGATATCTCTGCTGTCTTTTCCCCTTGTCGTCTCAAAACGTAGTCCCTAAGCTGCAAATATTTGAAAAATAGCTGATGTGGGAGTGAGAAGGAAGCTTGTAAGCTTTGAAATGTTCGAAAGCCGTTGTGGTCATTAAGATGTCCCAATTGATCCACCCCGTGGCTAGCCCAGCTTATCACTATCATATAATATCTCTGGGAGGACCGGGTTGCCCCAAAGGGGAAGTTGTCATGAAATAATGTCATATAAAGAATATTTAGGTAACATTTCCCTCCAAATGTAGACTATATCTCTAAAATTCTCAAAGCGGCCTCTCTTAAAGTAGTTCGGGTCATTGGTCCTAGAGAAACCGGATGCTGTTGTGCCCAAAAGCAAGGCTGTGGCTAAAATCCTGGACTCTCAGTCGAAAGGAGGCTGCGCAAGCGACCAGTAAATGCTGCCCAATCATATAATTTAAAATCCGGAAGGTGTAGCCCCCCCATGATTATATGGAAGCTTAGTACATTTTATTGAACGACATGCTTGTTTGTATCCCTAAATAAAATCATTTATCACATCTTCTAGGTTCTTAAAGAAAGAATTAGGAATTCGTAAAGGAATAGAGTGAAATAAATTTTAAAAAATTGGGAATTTTATTTTTTTGACATTACATCTCCCAATGATGCTAATTGGTAGTTTCTGCCAACTTCTCAGCTTTTTATTTACGGATTGAATAAAAAATTCATAATTCAGTTTTAGTATTTCTTCAATCTGCGGGGAAATACGGATCCCCCAAATAATTAACAATTGAACACTCCCCCATAATTTGCCTATCCAATTTAAAGTTAAGAAGTACTTATGTCTTATTAGAGTTTAGCTTATATCCCGAAAAGGAAGCAAATATATCTGCTTTGCGTTTGATAAGATCAACAGATGCAACAGGATTGGGTGTAAAGACAGCTATATCATCTGCTTAAGTGGTCACCTTGAACTCAGAGGATCCCGATCGCAGAGGTAGTATTTTTGTATTTTTGTGTAATGCACATATGAAAAGGTTCAATCTATGCCGCAAATAAAAACGGTGAAACGGGGAATCCCTGACAAGTACCCCAATGTATCCTAAATGGAATAGATTTTATGCAAGCATAAAGCAGTTTGGCCTGTGGTTTAGTGTATAAGGTCAATATCCACATGCTATCTCATTCACCCAACCCAAATGATGACAATGTTGCCCATAGACACCCCCAAACCGCACGGTCAACCGCCTTTTCGGCATCTAGCAATCAATCAATCAATCAAGACATTTATAGAGCGCACTACTTACCCGGAGGGTCTCAAGGCGCTTGGGGGGGGGGGGGTGGGGGTGCTGCTACTGCTCGAACAGCCAGGTCTTGAGCTTCTTCCTGAAGGAGAGGTGGTCTTGGGTCAGGCGCAGGTCAGTCGGGAGGGAGTTCCAGGTCTTGGCGGCCAGGAAGGAGAAGGACCTTCCTCCTGTTGTTGACTGGCTGATCGGAGATGGCGTTTGGGAGCGTAGAAGTTGATGCGGTTGTTGAGGTAGCTCGGTGGCCTCTGACTTGTACGGTGGTAGTCGGACTCTCTGTGTTCTTCCGTCGAGGAAGGAGATGATCCATTCCAGTGCCTTCTCCTGGATTCCGACGTTGCTGAGGCGCTGCACTAGGGTGTGGTGGCAGACAGTGTTGAAGGCCGCGGAGAGGTCTAGGAGGATGAGGGCCGCTGTTTCTCCTTTGTCCATCAGGGCTCGGATGTCATCGGTGGCAGCGATGAGGGCGGTCTCGGTGCTGTGGTTGGCTCGGAAGCCAGACTGTGAGGGGTCGAGGGATCCGTTCGTCTCGAGGAAGGCGGCCAGCTGCTTGTTGACGGTCTTCTCGATGACTTTGGCTGGAAACGGGAGGAGCGAGATGGGGCGGTAATTCTTGAGTTCGGTGGGGTCCGCTGTAGGTTTCTTGAGTAGGGCGCTGAGTTCGGCATGTTTCCAGCTCTCCGGGAAGGTGGCGGTGTCGAAGGAGGTGTTGATGATGTCCCGCAGGTGGGGTGCGATGACAGCGTCTGCCTTGTTGAAGACGTGGTGAGGGCAGGGGTCGGTTGGAGATCCGGAGTGGATGGAGTTCATCATGCGGACGGTGTCTTCGGTGCTGATCGGAGTCCAGGCGCGGAGGGTGGTGGTGGGGGGCGGTGGTTCGGTCGTGGCGTGCGTCGGTTGAGTGCTGAAGCTGTTGTGTATGTCCGCGATCTTGTTGTGGAAGTAGGAGGCGAGGGAGTTGCAGAGGTCTTGCGATGGGGTGATGTCGTTGTTGCCGGCCTAGCAATCTCATCCCGAGATTAATGCAGCTTTCCTTGCTAAATCAAGGATAACAATTGCAGTATTAGTGTGAGCTATAGTGTTCTTGCCCATAATAAAGCTGTGCTGTTGTCTTGAGACTAGTCCTGGCATCAAAGGTGCCAGTCGGCTTGCCAATACTCTGGCGAAGATTTTAGTGTCTGTATTAATGAATATCGGGCGATAGGAACTACATTCTCAGGTGGCTTGCCCTTTTTTAAAGAAAAATACCATATTTGTCATATGCCAAGATGACAGCACTACTCCACTGGCCCCTATTTCCTGTATGACTTCAACCAGTACTGGTATTATAATATCTTTAAAAAGCTTATGCAACTCAATTGGTATTGAATTGTCACACCAGGCCTTAGCAGGGAGTAACAAAATCGTGTCTTTGAGAATTGCTCGACTATTAAATATGGATTTGCATAGAGTGTGCCTTCCATACCTCTAAGAGCCTTAATTTTATACATGGCTGTGTTGGATACTGCTGCCCTAGAGCGGGGGGGAGTGCTCCCTCCCTGTGTGCTATTCTTTGGTGAAGCCATCCTTCTAACAAAGACCGAAGCTGGAGTGAGTACAAGGGAAGACCAGTAGAGAGAAGAGTAGCGTGGCCTGATGAACCAGTGTGTACGCTGGATCAGTATCCAGGACCACCTCGGCGCAGGTGTTGGAGCGCATTGCGCTATTAACAGAGGTTTCAGGGGCTGGCCCCTCCACTCCAGATAACGCCCCCAGTAAGAAAGGGGTTAGGAAGAAAGCTAAACTGGGTAAGGGCCCACAGGGTATTCAAGCTCCAATGGAAGACGCTGCAGGGCACTGTCTGGGGGTAAGCACTTAGGGCATAGATTCTACATTAGGTGGTTCTATTTCCGACGTTCCACAGTAGAAAGGGGCCGTGTTGGAGCAGGGTCATCAAGCGAAGGTGAGAGGTGTTAGGGAGGCCAGAAATAAAGGTCCCCAGAAAAGCTCAGAAAGCGACGGTGAGAAACAGCTCGGCACGCATCACCCCTTCTCTGCGCTCTTTTTTTAGGGTGCAGCCTCAGATTTTGAATATTAAAAATCAAGCAACTTCTATCGGCCCTATCAACCCGATCGACCCTATCAACCTGCATAAACCCTTTTCTGTCTACAACACCCCTCCTGTAGCGCCTATAGCACCCTTTGAAATACCCTGCAATATTTTTACTACTTTGACTAAACAGATGGATCAGATGGAAGTCTCAGTAATATCTTCCGGGACAGCCAATACCTTAATCAGTCACTTAATAAGTCAGGAAAACTCTATTAACGCGGAGGTGCCACCTTCAGTAACTTCAGGGCCTACTTCTTCTTCTCTACCTTCAGTAAAGTCAGGGCCTCCTGCGTCTTCCCTGCCTTCTCGGCCAGAAGTTCATGGTTAAAGCGGGGCAGAGAGTCTAGCCGGGGCCTGCAGACATAAAACAAGGTTTTATGGTTTCTGCAGATAATCAATTGGAGATAAGGGCAGCTTGTGAGGTGCTGGAGAAAAAAGTTGACCTACTTAATAAAAGAACTGAATCCTTGGAGGGCTCAGTAGAGGAGCTTAAGGGAAATTTGGGGTCTGCGGAAGTGAAAATCCAAGCCCTACGCAGAGACGGAGACGCCATGCGGGAGAGAGTGGAGACACTCGAGAACTACTCACGGAGGAATAATCTCCGCCTATTGAAAGTTCCGGAGGGCAAGGAAGGGAGCGGTATCAAGACCTTTGTGTTAACACTATTAAAAGCCTCGTTAAATCTGGAGGAGCCGGACGATTTCCTGAAAAAATACATTCAAAGGGTGCATAGAGACCCTTTTCGATGAAATCCTGGCAGGGCCAAAGCCAGGAAAATCTTATTTAACTTTCTTACTTACACAGTAAAAGAAAAGATCTTGAACCTGGCCTTGAAAGCCAAATCATTAAAGGGTCCAGAATTTCCATTTGAGGTACGCTCAGATCTATCCAAAGTTACCCTTGACCGGCAGTGGGAACTAGGCCAAAGAATGGAGAAACTCACATCTTTCGGTGCTAGTGCGCAAATGAGATTCCCCGCCTTTTTGAAAATTATGTACAATAATAAAATGTGCAACATTAGATCTTCACACGAGGCTGACGATCTATTGGAATCCTTAAGTGATGCTCCACGGGGGGAGAACGATGCCCGACTTGAATAGAGGTTGGATGGGGGTGTTATTTTTTTCCCTCCCAAATCTTCTAGTGGAAAATAAAAAAGGAAGTGCAAAAAAAAAAAATAATAACAACGCACTATAAAATGAATTTAAAATAATATACACTTAAAAAACACATTTAAAAAATAAAAAGAGGGAAAAAAACAAAATTGAAAAAAGGAATAAAACAAAAAAGAAAAAGAAGAGAGAAAATAATATAAAGGGTACAAATTAATTTTCCTAGATAGAAGTGAGCTAGGAGGTAATCCGTACCCAATGTTTTTCTTCTTCTTAGCAACTAGTTGCATATTTTAGAGGGAAGGGTAGAGGGGATAGCTGGGGGACGTAAACTCTGGTCATACATCTAGCCAGCGTAATCAGGGATGGGTTTCCCAGGGGGGGGGGGGGCACGGGGGTTAAAGGGGTGAAATGCTAAAAATTCCTCATATGCCGGTACCCTATCAGTATTAATCAATCTCCAAGTGTACTCTGGATTTGTATCAGGGAGCTTTGCAGTTCTTTCGGGCCGGGTCAGGACTAGATTCAAGGTTTTGCAGTGAGTTGCCTTTGGTGGTGGTGGGTGTGAAGGATATGGTCTCATGACTTCGCTCCACTATTTGTCCTGGAATGTCAATGGTCTGCGCATGAAGGGTAGAAGAGACAGGATATTTCAATATCTGAGAGACTCCACGTCTCAGGTCATCATCCTCCAGGAAACTCACCTTCTTAAATCTGAGACAACAGAACTAATAAAAAATCAGAGATGGGTAGACACCTTTTATTGTACGGATCAAACCGCGAATATTAGAGGGCTTCTGTTTATATTTAAAAAAACAAGCTAAGGTCCAAATACTTGAATGTAGGGAAGACCATGGCGTGAGATGGCTTATATTATGAGTTTCTTTAGGGGGCATGTTTTTTTCCCTTGTGGGCTATTATGGTCCAAGACAGGACGACCCCTCATATTTAGACATCATTCGCTGTCACCTAACTGACCCCCCGGACCCCATAATTTGGGTTGGGGATTTTAACATTGTTCTAAAACCCAAGCTAGACAAGTCACCAAACTCTAGAGCTTCAGTCCTTTCAAAATCAAGGCAATTACTTTTGAAAACAATGACACAGCTAGGGCTAGCTGATATATGGAGGGAACGGGCGGGGGATCAATTGGGGGTCTCTTTTAAGAACCTAAATTATAAACATAAGTCCAGAATAGATTATGTTCTGTTTAGTTACTGTCTTAAAGACTTAGTCAAAGACATTGTATATTTGCCATCTCACCTCTCTGATCATTCGGCAATTCTCTTTAGTCTAATTCCCACACAGCAATATCTGCATAGCTCATGGTCTTTTGACCGTACTATCTTATAGAGGAAGATGAAATCAACTTTCTCCACACAGAGACCAAACATTTTCTCGAGGCAAACTTAAATTCTGCAAACATTTCTATTGTCTGGGATGCCCTGAAAGCCTCCTGGAGAGGCTGTATTACTAATAGAGCCTCCTATAGAAGAAGGAAATATAGGGATACCATCAAGGGTTTAGAAGTGGAAATGAACAGCATCGAGCATAAAGTGGGGGCTCATATATATTCAAGGGAAGACCATGAAAAACTAGACTCTCTTAAAAAACAACTTGAAACCATTCTCCAAGAGAGAATCGCCCGAAGATGGGAAGTGAGGTAAATCTCTCATTTTGAATTCGGTGAAGCAGCGGGTAAGATACTCGATTCGAAAATAAAAGCAGACCAGGTGAGAAATTATATAAAAGAAATCAGGGTAGAGGGTGAGATATCTCACATAATCTGACAACTGAGTTATAAAATTACTAATATGTAGAAAAATACCACTTGCCAAACAATATACATCCCCTCTCAACAGGGCTTAACAAGAATCATCACAGTGAGAACCCCCAAGGTTTGTAAGAGTAGGAGGCACTTGCCTACCACAGTAACCTGTAGGATCACAAGTAACAAAATATGTGTGTATAGTCTGTTACACAATGTGATAACAACAGTTAAAGACTTATTGGCTTGAACAAATGCTTTTCACAACAAGCTAGACCAAATGCCTGTGTCATAACAGTCCATAATAGGCAGACCAGACCTATGGTATCAGTCATAACGTTTCCCAATTCAGAAAAAATGCCTACACTTGACCCTATAACCAACTCAGGGCTACAGTTTTGAGTGTAAGCTTATCCACAAGGCAACCATCAGACACACAGTCATAAAATTAAAAAGGAATACAAATTTACAGTAGGTTAACCAAAATACTGTCTCTCCTAAGATGGTCTAAGAAGGATTTTCACAGATCAAACCTTCTATATCAATGTATTGTAACTCGGGGCAAGCAACACCAAACCCATAGCTTACTATTGTAATCTGCTTTAATATAGAGTAGTAATAATTGGCACTTAAAAGCATAGTGACACAAACATATGCTTTAACAATAAATATGTCAGGCCTACTGCCTTTATTACAATATTTCATAAACATATCAGGCTTATAGGCATGATTATTGGCTTGCCACCGTAATCAACTCAGTCCTGTATCAAGTATAAGATTTACCACATGCCAAGAGGTACAATGCAAACAGTTGTTGTGATGAAAATGCAACCCAATCAAATTCTATGCTCAGGGGCACCAACTTGTTGATGAAGTTGAAGCCTTTCTTCCAATCGTACCTTATAGAGTTTTCTCTGTCGAGCCATCGGAGGGGTGTAAACACAGTGGAGATGGTCTTCCTCATGGTTACACCAAAAGATTCACCCGCATTTTAAATGGCGGGCAGACCATTATGTTGGCTGAAAGTGTACCCCGTCGCCATGGCTATGGAGTACCCTTTTCGCCAATATAGAAATTGGTCACAAAGTCTCTATATTGAATGATTTTGTCCATGGAAATCCAGGAGAACCTTTTTTTTAAATGAGGATTATTATATTGACAATATGTCAATACAGTTTTTTGTCCCTCAAAATATAGATCCACAAAGGGACAGTTTGTTACTGAAAAACAAAAAATAAATGGTGCTGACATGCTGGGAATTTTTCCGACCCGTGTGGGGTTCATTTATTTGATTTCTTTTCAGGACTGCCAGGGCTTCTATTGGAATTCTATAACGCATATTAGCAAGCCCATTATCGCAATTTTAGCGGCAGTTTCCTGCCACTTAAACGGCGATAATTCTAACGAGGTTCTTGCTAATATGCCCCCAAGTGTTTAGTGATATTCAATAGTATTTTTTTTTACAGAGTTTTATATTGTGCGAACAGGGTATCAGAGGGCTTTACATAGCACCAGTTGCATTACATGAGGACACATTAATTTTTAGGCATGAGGAGATTAAGTGATTTACCAGGAATCACAGGATGTTCAGGGTCATTGCTGGAACTTGAACCCAGTACCCCAGATTCGCAGTCGACCGCCCTAGCTGTTAGGCCAACTCCTCTCCCCTGAATAGTAGTAAAGTATAGAACAATTGGGAAAATATTGCATTCTTTTTAGGTTCACTGATATGGCTATTAAATATTTAGGTCCCATTAACCCCCACAGACTTATCAGTTTGATATGCCTGAACCTTCCTTTACATTTATTCATTAGCAGGATCTTATATGAATAGATGAAAAAAAACTTAAGGTTTCATGGCTTGGGAATAATTATTTGTTAAACACCTTGCTCCCCCATCAATTGTTTAGGGGCTTCATTTGGTGAAATAAATGATTTCTGAGAGGTGGGAGCAAAAGGAGAATATCTTGCAAAATCTTACTCTTAGGTTATGCTTTTTCAGACTTTTAAATTGCTGGAGTAGCTGGGCATAAGTTCCATAATACCAAAAAATAAAATGGCTCTGTATGCTTTCCCAATAGATCAATTAGTTAGATTACCTACTGTCCATAGAAGCAAGGGCAGTCAAATCCCTGTCAGATAACATTAATTTATTTAATTCGAGTGGAGCCTATCAGTTGAGACCTCTTTTGGCCTTTTTATGTTTTAATAAAGACCCTAACATTCTAACATACTGGAGACATTTGGGGTTCAAATAAGTTTTGCAAAGATCATGAAATATTCGATTTTCAGACTGTGGTTGGCAGTCTTCGCCTGGGTTTTATGTGGGCACTGACATTTTCAGTTGGAGTAGGGATAAAGGAATTCAATTGGTAGAGCACGAGAACTGTCATATCAATCAATCAATCAAGGATTTATAAAGCATGCTACTCACCCGTGAGGGTCTCAAGGCACTGGGGGGGGGGATCACTGGCTCCGGATCAGTTGCAGAGCCATGTCTTGAGGTCCTTACTGAAAAGTGTGCAGGGGCGGGGAGCATCTGATGTTCACCGGGAGCTCGTTCCAGGTCTTGGGTGTGATGTTGGAGAAAGCTCTGCCACCTGCTCTGTTTCTGTGGATGCAGGGGGCCTCTGCCAGGGCAAGGTCGGCAGAGCTGAGGTTCCTCTTGCGTACGTGGAAGGAGACTCTCTTGTTGTGGTACTTGGGTTCGATGTTGTTGAGGGATTTGTAGGTGTGGATGAGGAGCTTGAAGGTGACCCTCTTCTGGACGAGGAGTCAGTGGGGGTCTAGTAGGTGTTGGGTCATGTGCTCTTGGCTTGGCGTGGCATTCTGGATGGTTTTGAGTTTGCATAGAAGAGTATAGGGCATTGCCGTAGCCCAGTCTGCAGGTGATGAGCTCATTGATGACGGTCATTCTGCAATCGGGGGGATCCATTTGAAGGTCTTTCTGAGGGTGGGTAGGTAGTTGAAGCTGGTGGAAGCGACAGCGTTGATCTGGCGGTTCATGGAGAGGGAGGATTCGAGGATGATACTGAGGTTTTGCGCGTGGTCTGTAGGGGTGGGTGGCTTCCCGAGGGTTGGGGGCTACCAGGTGTTGTCCCAGACGGAGGTGCAGGGTCCGAGGATGAAGGATTCTCTTGAGTTGAGCTTCAAGCAACTGTCTTTCATTCAGAGTGCGACGTCCTTCATTCCTTTCTGAAAGCAGAGTCTGGTGTCTGGGGTTCTGCGAGAGGATGAGCTGGGTGTCGTCGGCATGGGAAACTATGCTGAGCCGATGCTGTCTGATGATGGTGGCAAGGGGGGCCATGTTGTCAAAGCCCAGCTCACCAGAGTTTCTGTTCAGTTCTGATGGAGGTTGAAGACAGTCCGAGCCCACCCTAAAACTGCTTGTTCCAGCACTCTAGTTTTAAAACAGTGCACTAAGAACCAGAAGCTCAAGGAAAGGGGGGAAGTGGATAAAATAAAAAAAGAGAGACAACACCGTTCTTGCGTTTTTACTGTAGAAGAGCTGCTAAAATCTGCGGCCCTCTCTGACTTCTGTAGAAACTGGTGCCTAATGAAACATAAACAAAGAACAGATAAGTGCAACCTATCCCTAAATGTGTTCCTGACTAAACCTTAATCTTATTAGAAATTCTCTTCTAAAAGTACCTCTTGGATCCTGGTCTCAAGCTTCAGGTTTGGAATGTGTTACTGTTCTGGGATGTGCTTTCTATTACTGTAAAACTTCTGTAAAATCAAACGAATATCATTATCAGAATTACCAACGTCTAACATTCACCTTAATATAACTAAAGCCTAAATTCTTAAAAGCAAACTCACTTTTCCCACATTTCCTGACTTTTTATAAAACAAATACTGTACTTTTACATCAAAATACAGCAGGTAATTTGTACAAGTCCTTGATTTACTTTTTGCCTTGCTGTCAATGGTTTCCTCTGTTCGATTCTTAAAATTCCATGTAAAACAATGTTTATTTCACAAAGTTCCACAAAGTATTCTTGTAACAAAGGGTTTGAACCACAAAGTTCGTGGGAGATATCGTGTTCCAAATTGTCTTTACATGAATTCAGAAATCGCCGATAAAGTTCTTTCAGGTAATAAAATGTTTTGAACTTACTTGTTGCTGAAAAGGGATACTGATCAGTCTAACCTTGACCTCTTTCTCTTTTGCAGGTCGATTGCAGTGGACAGAAGAGGGGCTGAGGCAAGAAGTAGCCGGAAACCAGAAGAAGGAAGAGCCAGAAGTCGCGCCCGTTGAAGTCAATGAAGGTCTGGAGAGAGCAGGAGTGCCAGCGCCGAAGGATCTGTTCTCAGGTAAGTGGGAGGTAGACGAGCACAAGCAGTGGGTGAGGCTCAGGGGCTGCCTTTTATAGACAGGGCTGGGTGTGGTTCGAAGAACTGGGTGTGGTTCTCACAAGCAGGTGTGCAGAGCTTCAGTTATTGTGCTAATGAGTTGAAGCAACACATGGCCGAGGGAGGAGTGTTCTAAATAAGCCTTGGTAGAAGAAAGGTCCAAAGTTTTCTAAATAATCCCTTGGTAAAAGCAAGGTCCAATGTGCAAACAAGACAGTAAACTTGTGAATACATTGAACAACATACACAGAAGTCTGAGGGAGGAGCTGAGATAACAAGAAAGGCTTTCAGTAGTATGCTTAAAGAGAGCTATTACAGAGACCACTAGTGCAATGAGAGGGGACATGATCTTTGCTGTGCACAAACCCTAACAGTCGCCCCCCTCAAAGGCCCTCCTACTGGACGGGGTTTCCCTGGATTTTTTAGATAAAACTGTCTAATCAACCATGGGGGATGTACATAGGACGCTGGTTCCCATGAATTCTCAGTTTCGTCATATCCTTTCCATTCTACTAAATAAAACAGACGTCTATGAATTCTTTTTGCGTCTTTTATGATTGTCACTTCATATTTTAGATTTCCCTTAATTGGTATGGGTGGAGGTGGTGGTTCGGGTCGGGTATTTGGGTTGTACGGCTTAACCAAGGACACATGGAATGTAGCATGTACTGGGTATTCTTTTGGTAAGTCCAATTTTACTGTTACCGGGTTTACTATGGCAGTTATACTAAAGGGTCCAATGAAACGTGGTGGCAGCTTTCGGGATCCCTCTATATGTAGGTTCTTTGTGGAGAGCCATACTTTGTCACCAATTTTATACATTGGAGCCTCAGATCAGTGTTTGTCTGCTTGTCTTTTCATGCTTTCTTTGTACTTTAATAAAAGTTTCCTGGCCTTGTCTTGTATGTCACCTAATCTCGTTAGTCTATTTGTTACTGTAGGCAACAGGGAATCCTCTAATAAAATGGGTATAGCTCTCGGATGACACCCCTGCATGAAATAGAATGGTGAGCAAAGTAGAGCTGCATGCTCAGTATTATTATAAACAAACTCTGCTACAGGGAGAGCTTCCAACCATTCACTAGAATAATCAGCCAATAAACAACGTAGCGTTTGAAGTAAGGTTTGGTTCAGTCGTTCAGTTTGTCCATCTGTTTCTGGATGGAAAGCAGTGGATAATGCCACATCTATTTTCAGTTTTTCGCATAATTTTTTCCAAAATCTAGAGTTGAACTGGCTACCTCGGTCTCACACCACATTACTTGGCAAACCATGTAAACACACAATTTCTCTTATAAAAATATCGGCAAATTCTGCCGCAGTTGGCGATTTCCGTAATGGTACAAAATGTGCCATTTTAGACAAAAATCCACTATCACTAATACTGTTATGAAGGATTTTACTGGTGGTAAACCTACAATAAAGTCTACACTCACAGTATGCCAAGGTTGTTTGGGTGATGGCATTGGTATTAAAAAACCGTCAGGGGTCTTATGAGAAGATTTATGTCTTGCACAAACTGGACAGGTAGTGACAAATTGCTTAATGTCTTTACTCATATTGTCCCACCAAAAGTGTGTTCGCACATTTTCCAGGGTTTTTACCCAGCCAGGATGACCTGCCAACGGTGAGGCGTGATGCCAAATTATCACCTGTGTTTGTAATTCTGTGGTGGGCACTAACAGCATGTTGTCGTGATACAATAAACCTCTTTGTATTGAGTTATGGGAATCCTTTAACCAATCTTGAGGTGCCATTTGCATGTGTGCATTATATAGATCTGTGATGAAATCCTTCTGTTGTACTGGTGCCAAAAGTTTTTGGGGAGGAATAATGAGTTCTCCTATTTTGTCTTGTTTCATGTCTGAGGTATGTCCGTATCTAGATTACACATCAAATTGAATTTGTTGTGCACCTGGTCTATAGGTTATAACGAAGTCAAATGTACTAAAAAAATGTAACCAGCGCATCTGACGTGGAGTTAATGCTTTTAGTGATCCAAAGAACTGTAGGTTCTTATGGTCAGAATAGATGGTAACAGTGTACTTGGCTCCCATTAAATGGTGCCTCCATTCAGAAAAGGCTACTTTGATAGCTAATAGTTCTCTTTCAGCCACAGTGTAATTTTGTTCAGCTGGTAATAACTTTTTGGAATAGAAGGCTATAGGATGTAATTGGCTATCTATTGCATTTCGTTGAGAGAGAAGACCTCCTAAAGCTACTTGTGAAGCATACGCTTCGACAAAAAATGGCAAGTCCGGATCAGGATGTTTCAGAATTGGGGCTGAAGTGAACTTTTGTTTCAGGAGTTGAAAGGCGTGAGCCACCTCATCAGACCAAAGAAATCGTTGCCCTTTCTGCAACAAGGTGGTTATTGGGGCCGCAATGTCTGCAACATGAGAAATAAACCTCCTATAAAAATTGGCGAAACCCAGAAATTTCTGAACATCCTTCACAGATGATGGTTCTGGCCAATCAGTAATAGCACTAATTATCTTTTCATCCATATTTATTCCTTGAGGTGACAGGCAGTATCCTAAAAAGTCCACTTTGCTGACATTAAAAGTAAAGTTTTCTAATTTAGCAAAGAGATGATTTTCTTTTAGCTTTGATAATACTGCACAAACATGTTGGGTATGTTCTTCCGGGTTCTTAGAGTAAATGAGGATGTCGTCTATGTATACTATGACACAAACGTCCAGGAAATTGTGTAGGACCTCATTTATAAAGAATTGAAAGGCCGCAGGGGCATTACACAACCCAAAGGGCATTACTGTGTACTCAAATGGACCAAACATTGTCTTGAAAGCTGTCTTCCACTCATCCCCCTCTATTATTCGGACCAGGCGGTAAGCTCCCAGCAGATCTAGTTTAGTGTATACAGTAGAATGTCTTAATTGATCCAACAACACAGGTATTAGAGGAAGAGGATATTTATTTATTATTGTAGCCTTATTTAGTCCTCTATAGTCGATACAAGCGCGCAGATATTTATCCGGCTTCGGGATAAAAAAAAGTGGAGATGACACCGGAGATGTGGAATGTTGGATGAACCCAGACTGTAGTAGGTCGAATAGGTAGCTTCTTAAATATTTGGTCTCTTCGTCAGTCAAAGCATATACTTTGTTATTAGGTAAAGGGGCCCCTGGGATGAGATCTATACGGCAGTCATATGACCGATGTGGGGGTATCACACTAGCCTTCACTGGATCAAAAACGTCTTTAAAGTCAGAATATTCAGGAGGGAGACTTGGTTCGTCTTGTGTAACACTAGCACAGTGTATTACTGAGCTCTGTTCTGTACCTGCTTCTTGATAGCAATTGGTTCTACAGAATGAGGAATCCAAAGTAACTGTTATGTTCACTCAATCAATTTTTGGGTTATGAGTTGTTAACCAGGGTACCTTGAGAATCAAGCCAAAATTAGGGGTATCTATCAGATCAAAGCTAACCATCTCTGTGTGCCCGTTTTGACAGACCATGACAAAGGGACTTGTTTGTTTTGTGATTAATCCAGAGGTCAATTCTGACCCATCCACTGCACATACTGCTTCTGGACAAGGCTTTAGGCAAATAGGAAGACCTAATGTGTTAGCTAACTTATTATCCACAAAATTTCCTGTTGCTCCTGGGTCCAGTAGGACAGGGAGAGAATGTCTAACTTGGGGAGTAACAATTAAAAAGATCTGAATTATGAAATGGAAGCAAGATGGCCGCCGGCAGTCCGTAGGGGGGTAGCAGCCCTCAAGTCGCTCTCCTATGCTGATACCTTATGTAATGGTGTGCTGATCTTGTCCACGTTAGATCTTCGGTTCTTTTTGGTATATTGACAGAGAAATGCTTGAGGGCCTTCATAGGCTGGTGTTAATTCCTGTGGGCTGCCTGTAGAGGTACAGCTTAAGAGGTACCAGAGCAGCGTTTGGGAGTCAGCGGCATCTATAATTAAGGAGACGTTTGCTTATCTTCTTGAGAGCTGGGAAGCCGTTAAGCGTATCAAGCTTGTCAAGCGTGTCATGGCCCCGAAAGTACAGAGGGCAGTGAAGGAGATTCGGGAGAGAGAAGAAGAAGAACTTGGACCACTAAGTGATCCCAACATTCCTGCGGCGAACCTGAGGGCTAAAGCACGGCAGAGAGCTCTGGCCCGGAAGGAGGCTGCAAAGAAGCGTGAGGAAGAGCGCTTCATAGCAAGTGAAAAAAGGAGAGAAGAACGGCGCAAGGAGTTACCTGGGGGGGCTCCGTGGATCCTGGTGCTGAGTCCCTGAGAGAGGCGATCTTGCGGCAGCCTCTGATCTTTGAGTCTTTTCCGCCGCGCGGAGAGCAAGCGTCGGCAGTAATAGCAGCGCTAACAGCCCTGCCAGGGAAAATGATGGAGGCAGAAACTGCGCCCAAAACTGCACCCACGGAGGTCGATGCTGTAGATGCAGTAGAACCGGCAAAGTGTGCGGCGGTGATGATTGCAGAGCCCGCGATGCGCGTTGGGGAGACCGAGGTGTCGCTGTCGGGAGCAGCGGTGGGAGTGGAGATTGCTGAGATTGCAGCGAACACGGAGCGCCCTGCTCCAGCCGAAGTTACAGAGCGTGTAACTGAAGCCTCTTTAGTAGGAGGGGGAAGGGGCGGAGCTGATGCTGTGGAAGATGAGATTAACGATGGGGGACAGGGGAGGAGCCGATGCTGTGGACGACGGCATCAACGAAGGGATAAACGCTTCACAACGGGCTGAGGTACAAGTCGATGTGGAGATTAGTGTGCTGACAAGTATGGAAATACAAGAAGAAGCAGACTGTTTGGTCAAAGAAAAAGGAAAGGAATCACATCTCGTTATGACAGCGACTAAAGTTCTAATCGAGCAGAAAGGTGACCACAAGGGGAAAGGTTGGCTGAAATTATAGGACATGCCGAGTATTTAAACACATATTTAAACCCACAGGCGGGTCTTACAGAGGGGGGGGGAACACCCTCTAGACAAGCAGGTGCCCCATGTGTATTCGAGCATGAAGGAGAACCTAACGGTCAGCAAGGAGAAATAATAGTGCAGCAAAGCACAGCCACTGGCACTGGTACTGCAGTAAACGCAGTAAGTGCAGGAAGCATGATAAATACAGCAAAAGTAAATGTAGCAGTAAGCGCAGTAGATGTGATAGATGCAGTAAGTACAGTAATTGTGCCAGTTAACCCAAGCAGTGGCGCCATCCCTAAGGAAAACAATAAAATGAAGTCTTTCAAACCGACGAGATCTGGTAGATCTGTTAGATCTAATGATGTCTTACTATCAGAATATAGGAGATCAAATTAGGAAGGAAATATAAATATCATCAGTCAACTATCTGTTGCAGAGCCACCTAGCAACAATGATGACAAGGAAGAAGAGGAGGACTATGAAATAGATCTAAGTTCCACCTCTCCTGCAGAGTCAGAGTCAGAGTGTTCTTCATCGAGTGGTTCCGAAGAATCAGACATTAACTCCTCAGGATTAGAGATGGAGCAGAACATAGCTTTAAAAAGAAACCAGAAAACCAAAACTTATAAGCCCAGGGGGAGACCTCGCATGAGAAATCATAGAGTAGGGAATACAATACAAAGAGAAGTAGCTAAGAAAATGAACTGGGATAAGCCAGTTACACCTCAGAGTCTCCAAGATGGTACTAATGGCACGGGTCTGCAGGAGGTAAACGAACAGGAGCAGACTCAGGACCAACACCGACACCAAAGTTTTTCAGAGTCGAATACAGATAAATTTGATCTCCTACTTTCTACATTGAAACAAATACAAGGGGAAGCTCGGTTGGAGAGTCAAAGAGCCAAGCACGCTAATAAGAAAATACAGAGGTCTCTCCACAAAGTAAATGAAATGTATACTGAAGTCACTGGTAGATTGACGGAGGTTGAACAGAGGACTGGCAAAATGGAAGATGAGATGTTAAAGCTGCAGGAATCTAGACAGGGGCAGGAGAAAACAGAGTCTGATATACTTTGGAAACTGGAAGACTTTGAAAACCGGCAGAGGAGAAATAATATAAGATTGCTGGGAGTGGAGGAAGGGAAAGAAGGGGGAGACATAAGAGCCTTTGTGGTGGATTTGCTGAAAGGTGCCTTTCCAGAGATGGAGAACTGGGATTGGGATAAGGAAGTGCAACGGGCGCATCGATTTCCCCTCACGCAGAAAAAGGGCAATGTGGGTTCAAGACCGAGAGCTATTCTCGTGTATGTGGGAGATTACTTATTAAGAATTATGAAGGCTAAACCAATGAAGAAAAGAACATATAAAGATATAACTTTTTTTGCTCGCCCAGACTTTTGCCACACAACAGTGGAGAGAAGATGGCGTATGAGGCAACTTATAACACCATTTCAAAGTGTAGGGTGCGAAGTGTATTTGCTGTTTCCTTCTCGCCTTAAAGTAGGACTTAATGGTCAGTTCAGAGTATTTTTTTCTGAAATAGTTGCGCAGGAGTATTTGACCTATCTTCCAGAAGAAGGAACACATAGGGAACGGAATACACAATCCGATCGGATTGAAGGCATAAGACAAGTAGCTTGCATAACAAAGAAATAAAAAAGATGGGGACGAGTTCTTTACACCTTGTAAAAAGGTTTTAAGAGATGGATCATGGGGGAGTGGCTGAGGGAAAATCCCCTGAGGGGGGGATCGGCTGTCACACATAGGTCAGGATTGACCTATTTGCCAGTAAGGGAGGGGGGGGGGAGGGGGAAGAGGGAACTGGGGGGGAGTTAGGGGGGGTACAGGACACGGCAGGACACATAAGAGAGAGATGTATTTTAGAAAGGGCAACAGCAGAAACGGGAGAATGGACAGGGAGGAGAAAATCTGAAGGAAGAAAGATAAGAAATAATGTTCCTAGAGAGTTGATAAGATGTTGTACAACAAGATGGCTAGGGTGCATACGAGACTGGAGATGGGAAAAGTTATATGATAAATTAAGCTATGGGAGTTAGGTGTGTAACATGGAATGTATGTGGTTTAAATGATGCTCAAAAAAGATCAAAAATATCAGTAGCCTTAAAACAAATGAATGTGGATTTTGTATGTATCCAAGAAACACATGTTATGGCTACACAAGCATATTTCCTTAGTCATTTAGGATTCCATTTATTAGTCGATTCAAGCCAAGGGGTTAAAAAAAGAGGGGTAGCTATTTTAGCTAGAAATAAAAATACCTTGACTAGGAAGAAAGCACAGGATAAATGGGGTAGATGGGCCATGGTTGAGTGTTATATAGATGGGGAGTGGACAACGCTTGTAACTGTTTATGGTTCAACGGAGGATGACCCCGAAATCTTTCAATTCTTAGATGTGGAGTTGGCTACCTGGGCACCGAAAATTATTTTGGCAGGTGATCTTAATATAAATGGAGCAGATGGATTAGGATTGGGCTCTTTTGGAAAATATAAAGGTCGGAAAAGGAGAGTTAATCAGGCACTACATAGGTTAGTCTTAAACAATGCTCTCTCAGATGTATGGGGAAAAAGAGATTGGATAACAAAGGTTTTACATATTACTCAGCCCCACATCGAACGTGTGCAAGATTGGATTATTTTTTTGTTTCAAGTATTACCATATCGAATACAAATATTGAAAGGCTGCCACGGATCCTTAGCGATCATAATCCTTTAGTACTTACAACAGTAACAAAAACAAATGTTAGACAATATACAAATTGGACTTTTGAAAGAGGGTTGTTAAAAGAGGATAAATATATAGAACATATGAATAAATGGATTAGCGATTTTTTTTTCTTTAACAGGGATAGCGCGGAATTGGGGGTGGTCTGGGACACTTTTAAAGCAGGGGTACGGGGGGAAACGAGGAGCTATAATTCTTATAAACGGAAACAGATGCAGTTGAGGAATTTAGAGCTGTCCGAAAAGGTACTCAAGGCAGAGGAGAATTTAGAAAAATTTGTTTTGACTGGGAGTCATATGGATAATGCCTTGATATAACTAGTGAAAGCAAAAGGCGAGGCAGAGAGTGATATAGCCAGCAAAGCAGCGAAAATATACACTACTAAAAGGGAGAAGTGCTATGAACTGAGTGAGTCAGTAGGGAGAATCTTGGCTACCCAGACAAGGCAACAAGAAGCGGTGGGAACAGTGAGAGAGATTAGGGATACATCAGGTAGGGCGTATACAGAGTCTAATGAAATAAGGGAAGTATTTAGGACTTTTTATGAGAAGCTATATGATGACGAACTAGCGGGCGAGACACCCGGAGAGATAAAGAGGATATGAAAGAGTATCTTCAAGAGATCCCGGTGGATATATTGGAGGGGGAAATTAAGGAGGCAGTAGGGAAACTTCCCTCAGGTAAGGCAGCGGGCCCTGACCAAATACCTATAGAGTTTTATAAAGTGTTTTGGAATATTTTGGAAGAAGAGCTAATAAAGATTATGCAACAGGCACAGTTGGGTAAATCAGCACCCAAATCATGGGGGAGTGCCGAGGTGGTAGTAATACTAAAAAAAGGGAAAAATCCTGAGGAACCAGGATCTTATAGGCCTATCACCTTAATGAATGCAGACGTGAAAGTGTTTTCCAAAGCATTAGCATTAAGACTTGCCAGAGTAATCCACAAAATAGTTAGTAGTGCTCAACATGGTTTTATACCGGGAAGAGGAACGACTCACCACATACGTAAAGTAATAACTCTATTTGATGTTACATCAGTCACAGGAGACCTGATGGCAGTAATGTTACTCGATGCAGAAAAAGCATTTGATCGGGTCTCCTGGGATTATCTTTGGTATGCTTTAGAAAGAACAGGTATTAAACAGGGATATCTTAAAGCAATACAGATTCTATATTTAAATCCGGTAGCAACTCTATGTGTGAATGCTGGGAATACGGGGCAATTTCGAATAAAAAGGGGTACAAGACAGGGGTGCCCCTGTTCATCGCTTTTGTTTGCTATATATATGGACCCACTAATCCGTAGAATAGAGGCGTCTGAGATGATCACACCTCTAACAACACTCATCGGGCACTGTAAAATCTTAGCCTATGCAGACGATATCGCTGTAATCACTCCTAATCCTACTGAATCTATAGAGTATCTGGAAATTGAGGCGATGAAGTTTGGAAAGATATCGGGTTATAAATTAAATACATCTAAAACACAGATAATTAAAAACTCGTATACTATCTGTACAGATAACCGAGTGACGCAGGCAGGCATATACTTAGGGGTAATAATTTTGGCAGATGTGGATTTGTTAGTAGAGAAGAATACTACCCCCTTAATTAAGAAAGTGGAGAAAGACCTGGACAGGTGGGACAACTTGCACATGTCAATTGTGGGGCGGACGAATATAATAAAAATGATGGTTCTCCCAAAATTTTTATATCTATTCAGAGCTATACCTTTGTTATTTGATGTCAAATTATTAAAAAAATTAGACCATATAATCAATAGATTTATCTGGGCAAAGGGGAAAACTAGAAGAGCCCTCAGATTCATGACACTTCCGAGAGAGAGGGGAGGCTGGGGAGTACCAGATTTAAAGCTCTATTATTGGTCAGCAGCTCTTCAAAATATGACTGGCTTGATGGGAGGGGCAGAATCAGAAGGTTGGAGCGAATTTTTTTGCGGCTCGGAACATACCGGTCGAGAGAACGAGTGACGGACTGCCAGGAAGGAAGGAGCAGGGAGGCCGAGTACAGAACCGGAGAACGGACCAAATTTTGAAAACGGAGTGCTCTAGAAGCGAGCATCTAAGAAAACTATACCCATCACCTAAATTTAAATGGGTGAATGAAGATATCCACAATTCATAAAACGGTGGCTCCTCCTGGCAGTCAAATATCCAGCAGATTCATGCGGGGAATCAGAATCAGTCCTGAGGAAGGTATACAAACAGAATACCGAAACGCCGCGTCGACTTGTTGATTCTTTGTGTTTTTAAGACAACTTTTATCAAAATGTATAACATGTGTTTTTTAAATATTGTAATACTGCAGAATGACCAATTGTTTTTTGAATTGTTTTTTGACTTATAATAAATCTGAAACAGAGGTTTACCAAACATATGGTGTGGGGATCATTTCTCTTTTTTATTGTATTCTTCTTTTTTATTGTGTGATTTATTAAATATAGCAGACTTTGTATACGACTAATTTAGTTTAATATACTGTTATAATCATCTCTTTCTCTAGCACTGGGTAACTATCAATTATTGTATTATTTGAGTATAACATTAGCTATTGCTTTGTTGTTGCATATTGTTAGAAGCAGAATATTACACTCTGTACCTTTACCTTTCCTGCCCGATTGATGGTATGCTGTAAATTGAAGTATAGGTTCACCATAGTGTGCACTCATTAAGACTGGACACACCCTCATTCTGTCCTTCTAGTGGGGACACCGCTGTCCCTTTTGGAGCGAATTTGGAACACTGGCAATTTATGGACTAACCTTGGGAATAGAAGTGGAGAATGTTTTTTTGAAGTTTACAGAGGCAAGCTACTATAAAAGGACAAAGTTTAAGACGCTTATAGCAGCATGTACAGTTTGGAAAAGTTTTGTTAAAAGAGAAGGCTTGGGGAAATATAATGTATACACCAGACTTTCAGATAACCCAAATCTTCCACAAGAGATTTTCTCGGGTTCCACATTTATCGAGTGGGAAAATAAGGGAATTAGAAGTATAGGGGATGTAATGGGGGAACAGGGGGTTTTTCAATTCTCAGAATTACAGGCTAGATTTAAGCTAGACACCAGGCAATTTTTTAAATACTTACAAATTAGGAGCTTCCTGTTGAATAAAAAGGGGGGTGCTCTGGGTTTCAGGCGCGATCCTATTATGGAAGTGGTTCAATTAGGGGAAGATTGTACTATCAAGAGGTTTTATGCTGAACTGATAAAATCAAAGCAGGATGATTATGAAAAATGGAATGAAAAATGGAAAGATAATCTTAATATCAGCGGGGAAAGCTTTGGCATCTCTTTAGAAAAGGGATATTCTTTGTTATGCTCGGCACCATTGCAGGCGCAACATTATAAAACGCTGTATCATTTATACTATACCCCTGCAAAAATAGCACAATGGGGAGGTACTGTGGGTATTACGTGTTATAGGTGTGGAAGCCTGGAAGCTGATTTAAAACATGTATTTGCAACGTGCCCTCATCTATATTCACTTAAAAAAGATATTGAAGGCTTCATAAATAATATTTTAGGAACTGAAATTGTGTTAACTCCCGGAACAATATTACTAGGAGTAAATGTGGAGGATGAACAATTATCAAGCGGGAGGGAATTTTTATTTGTAGCATTATCAGTTATGAGACTATGCATAGCCTCTGCATGGATTGACCCTATCCCACCCACTTTTCATAATTGGTTGGCCAAATTAATAACAACTTATAATGTTGAGAAAGAGATCTATGCACGGAAAGGAAAAAGGGGAAGGAAGTTGGGTAAGTTAATATGGGGTCCCATTACACGATGGAAGGAGGGAGACAGCTGATAGGATATATTTGTAAATAAGTGAAGCTATGAAAATATTATAGAATGGAAACTTTGATTGATTAGATTTATGTTTTCAGAACTTGGACTGCTATTTCTTAGTTTTGATTATGTTTTTTTTTCAACTGGGTGTTGCGCCTTTTATTATTGTTGCTGTTTTATTTGCTTTTTTTTTTCCTTTTCTTCTCTCAATGTGATTTATTTTGTCAGTAATATTGCCGTGCCCTGTATGTAACAGTAAAAAAAACTCTCAATAAAAAGATTTAAAAAAAAAATGAATTATGAAATGTCTAGGTATGTGCGGTACCATGAAGGCTGCAGAATTAGAGGTTTGATTAAGATGTTTTCTCGAACAAGTAACCTCCCCCCTTGTCGAGCTTAATGGTTTCCCGACTCAGTTGAGGAGATACAGGAAACAGTACCCTTTCGTGAAGTTTTAGGTTTTACTGGACATTCTCTGGCAAAATGCCCTGCCTTGCCACAATATACACATAATTTAAGTTTTCTCCTTCTTTCTTTTTCCTCTGACGTGAGTGGACCTCTGAGTGTCCCTATTTGCATAGGCTCAGGTTCAGGGAGGTTATTATCTGTGTCTTTCTTCTCATGTCTAATAAAAGTTAACCGCGATTCCAGTTTGGATTTATCTCCCTTTCTTTCTCCTAGTCTGTGTTCCAATTTCACGATTAAATCTACAAAGTTAGAATAGTCTTCTGGCAAATCAACGATATCTTTTAACTCATCTCTCAAACCTTTATAAAAAAGGGAGACACGCTTTTCTTCTGGCCACTGTGTCTCGGTGAGTAAACGATTAAAACTAGTGAGATAGGTCAATAAATCCTTGTTACTTTGTTTAAGATTTAAAAAGCTGATTATCGCTTGCCTGCATAAAAGTGTGTTTTGCAAAAAGGCTGCTCATAGTACGTTTAAATTGATTCCAATTATGGAGAATGGGATCATCTCTATCCACGAAAGGAATTGACCAATTGGCTGCTGTACCCCCCAAATAAGACAAGATGAATGCCACTTTCGTAGCATCAGTAAGGAACTGTTGTGGTTTACAAATGAAGTGTAGTTGACATTGATTTATAAAAACATGGAATTTGTTACTAACTCCATGAAAACGTTCAGGTGCTGCTAAAGGCACAGCATTAGGAACATTAACAGTAACCTCAACTGTGGGGGGGAAAGTTGCACGTTTTGCTCGCACCCCTGTCTCTGAGGAGGTTTTAAACGAAGGCGTAAAAGCTGTATTCCCCTGAGATTCCCTAGGTTTATACCTGCTTAAATCCTGTTTTAAAAAGGTGTTTTCCAACTTTAATTTCTCTATTTCCTCTTGCATATGTTGTAAGATGCCAGACACTGATTCATTATGGGCCAAGTCCTCGTTTAGGGCCTGCGCCATATCCGTGGCGTCAATGCCCTCTGTTTCTTCCCCGGCATTCATCATCCAATAGAACTGAATATTTTAAAGGCTTGTGCTTCTGTCAAAGTCCAGCTCACCAGAGTTTCTGTTCAGTTCTGATGGAGGTTGAAGACAGTCTGACCCCACCCTGAAACTGCTTGTTCCAGCACACTAGTTTTAAAATAGTGCACTAAGAACCAGAAGCTCAAGGGAAGGGGGGAAGTGGATAAAATATAAAAAGAGAGACAACACCGTTCTTGCGTTTCCACTGTAAAAGAGCTGCTAAAATCTGCGGCCCTCTCTGACTTCTGTAGAAACTGGTGCCTAATGAAACATAAACAAAGAACAGATAAGTGCCACCTATCCCTAAATGTGTTCCTGACTAAACCTTAATCTTATTAGAAATTCTCTTCTAAAAGTACCTCTTGGATCCTGGTCTCAAGCTTCCAGGTTTGGAATGTGTTACTGTTCTGGGATGTGCTTTCTATTACTGTAAAACTTCTGTAAAATCAAACGAATATCATTAGCAGAATTACCAACGTCTAACATTCACCTTAATATAACTAAAGCCTAAATTCTTAATAGCAAACTCACTTTTCACACATTTCCAGACTTTTTATAAAACAAATACTGTACTTTTACATCAAAATACAGCAGGTAATTTGTGCAAGTCCTTGATTTACTGTTTGCCTTGCTGTCAATGGTTTCCTCTGTTCGATTCTTTAAAAAGTTCCGTGTAAAACAATGTTTATTTCACAAAGTTCCACAAAGTATTCTTGTAACAAAGGGTTTGAACCACAAAGGTTGTGGGAGATATCTTGTTCCAAATTGTCTTTACATGAATCCAGAAATCGCCGATAAAGTTCTTTCAGGTAATAAAAGGTTTTGCACTTACTTGTTGCTGAAAAGGGATACTGATCAGTCTAACCTTGACCTCTTTCTCTTTTGCAGGTCGATTGCAGTGGACAGAAGAGGGGCTGAGGCAAGAAGTAGCCGGAAACCAGAAGAAGGAAGAGCCAGAAGCCGCGCCTGTTAAAGTCAATGAAGTTTTGGAGAGAGCAGGAGTGCCAGCGCCGAAGGATCTGTTCTCAGGTAAGTGGGATGTAGACGAGCACAAGCACTGGGTGAGGCTCAGGGGCTGCCTTTTATAGATAGGGCTGGGTGTGGTACGAAGAGCTGGGTGTGGTTCTCACAAGCAGGTGTGCAGAGCTTCAGTTATTATGCTAATGAGTTGAAGTAACACATGGCCTAGGGAGGAGTGTTCTAAATAAGCCTTGGTAAAAGCAAGGCCCAATGTTTCCACAATAAGCCTTGGTAAAAGCAAGGTCCAATGTGCAAACAAGACAGCAATGTCCAAACTTGTGAATACATTGAGCAACATACACAGAAGTCTTAGGGAGGGGCTGAGATAACAAGAAAGGCTTTCAGTAGTATGTTTAAAGAGAGCTATTACAAAGACCACTAGTGCAATAAGAGGGGACATGCTCTTTGCTGTGCACAAACCCTAACACATGTAGATGTTAAAAAGCATCGGTCTGAACGAAGATCCTTGGAGGACTCTGCAGTTGTTGTCAGTGGGTTCGGAGAGGAAGGGAGGGAATCTGATCCTCTACGTTCTGCCAGAGAAGGATTGGATCCAGTCAAGGGTGGCGGCTCCTTGTATCCCCGTGTCGTGAAGTGTGGCTGTGAACGTGCGATGTGAGACGGTGTTGAAGGCTGAAGAGGGGTCTAGATGGAGGAGGGCCGTAGTGAGACCCTGGTCGAGTAGTATGTGGATGTCGTCCGTGGCGGGGAGGAAGGCAGTCTCATGAATGTAGTTGCCAGATTGTGAGGCGTCAAGCAGTAGAGTTTTCTTTGATGAAGGTGGTCAACTAGGCGTTTACGAGTCTCTCTGTGACTTTTGCTGCGAAAGGGAGGAGAGAGATGAGCCAGTAGGCTTCTGAAGAAGAGGTTTTATCTCTGCCCACTCCCAGTCATCTGGGAAGATGCCGGATCTGAAGGAGGAGTTGATGGTCCACCCTAGTTTAGGTGCGATAGGGGGGTGACATCCATCGTCTGTTTGCTGAAGAGGTCATAGAGGGCCTTGATGTTCAGATGGAAGTAGGAGCTGAGTTTGTAGCAGAGTTCATGGGAAGGTGTGAAGTCCGGGCTTCGCTGGGGACTTTGGTGAACTGCTGTATGATGTTGAACAGTTCCTTGGCTTTGGTCGCGTTGGTCTGGATCTTGTCTCTTATGAAGGTCTGTTTGGTGTCTCTTATGCGCTGGTGGTATTCCTTCAAGGTGCCCCTGTGGTTGTTCGGGGTTTCTGTGGTTTTCTGGTTTTGCCAGATTTTTTCTAGTTGTCTTCAGGAGCATCTGGCTTCTTTAAGTTTTGTGGTGGACCACGTGGCTTTCAGAAGGCGTTGTTTGGTGGTGTGGGGGAAGGGTGCGAACTTGTTGGCGCAGCAGGAGATCCAGCGGTGAAGTTCTCTGGCAGCTGAGTTGGTGACAGTTGTGGCGCACGGGGGGGTCTTAGAGTAGGGTGCTGTTGAGGTGTTCCTCTGTGACCTTGCTCCAGTTCCTTTGTGGCAGGCGCGGGGCGGGCTTGGGTGCAGTGGTGGTGTTGAAGGTGAAGTGGACGCAGTGGTGATCTGTCCAGAGGGGCTGGGTGGTGAGGCTGAATTGTATGTGAGTCCCTCCTGCGAAGATGAGGTCGATGGTGTGTCCAGCTCTGTGAGTGGGCATGTTGATCAGCTGCTTCAGTCCCAGGTTGTCGAGGTTGTCGAGAAGAGTGGGGGAGTCTGTGTCATTGCAGTTGCTGAGGTGGAAGTTCAGGTCTCCGAGTAAAATGTAGTCCATGGAGGTGATGGCATGGGGCACGGCGAGCTCTGCAATGGTAGTTGCGGACTGGGTGCGAGGCCCCGGTGGTCTGCAGATGAGGGTGCCACGCAGCGTGGTCCTGGGGCTGGTCTGGATCTGGAAGTTGAGGTGTTCTGTGTTGGAAAGGGGGTCACTCGTGCTGAAGGCTTAGAGTCAGAGGGGCGGTCCTTTCTCTGGATCTTGTAGCTGTTGGGAATGGCAGTGACGATGTCGGGCCGGAGGTGGTGTTGGTCCAGGTTTCCGCCATAAATAGGTGATTCATCCTCCCTACTAAACTACTTTCACCACTAAACTTCTGATTCATTTCCCTGTGTAAGCTTCATCTGGATTTGCCAGTGCAAACACTTGAACTGGTATCCTGTCTGCAACTGGGCAAGCAGGTCATAGTAACAGTCCCCCTGCTGGTCAGCGTCACTCAATTTCCATGCACACCTGTGCAGCAGGGAAATAAATCAATCATCTCAATGTGCAGGGAGAAATCTCCCTGTTAATCAGGGCCATAGCTTTTAGTGTTTTCAAAAACAATTCCCATCTTTGTAAGTTTATTTTTAAAAGATCTAAAACTTTCCTCATTGAGGCCTAACAACACAGTGCAACTTGAGAAAACGCTCTGCCTTTACTGCATTTGCACTTAGGTGGTTACATTGAGGGCAGTGAGGTCTCCACCAGGCAGACTATGCTTGTATTATAGGGCAGGTGATCCAACAAGGAGCAGATGCTAAGCTTCTTCTGAAATGGCCAGCGGCCACCCATCAGGGCCAAATGCCCCTGTTAGTCTTCCTAAATGCCTGGGTTATTTGTTCAGAAATTATCAACTCAGAGTACCATTAATCCAGAGGCTAGGGGAGTAGCATTTTGGTCTTAAAATTGTATATGATATATTTTAAAACCTTTACAAAACTATACCACAAAGAGTAGCTCACAGGTCTGTTGCAGTAAAATTCTTAAAATACACCTTTAAATTCCTGCAGTAATGGTGTTTCAGAACTGGATCGCAAACCTAGGATCAATCCTGACTCTTTCAATCATGATTGCCAATGATTGGTACTCCGATCGGCTCCTTACAAAGCCCCTTGAAGTATATGGCCTGAGGCGTTTTGTTGCGCACTCTAACAGCCCCACGAAGCATCCAGGAGTGGGGGAACCGTACAGCATTGGTTTCACGCCTGCAGGAGCCCGAGGGGGACAGAGGCTGCCTGAGAACGGACTGAGAAAGCCCCGGCACGATCCTCACAAAATGGCGACGCTTCCCGTCGGAAGAGCCAATACCCTGCGCAGCTGAGCCCTGGAGGTTCAAGGTAGGTGCCCGGAATGCTGAAGGCGCCGTTGGTGTTCCACTATATGCTCCCTTTTAACACAGACAGAGGGAGGATAAGTGGACGGCTGCAGAAAATCTCTGCGATCCCTCCGGACTCAGCATTCAAAGTAAATGGTGGGATGGCGGCTTGACCAGGAGGGGTCCTCGCAGAGATGTATGTATGTATGTATTGCATTCTTGTATAGCGCAACACTGTCACCCAAAGGGTATCCTGGCACTTTGACTGAACATAGCTGATACACACTCACTGGAATCACACTACTCTTGGAAATAAGTAGGTCTTCAGACTTCTCTTAAAGGATGGAAGTTCGCCCTGGCTCCTCAGCAATAGCAGGAGAGAATTCCAAAGTTGAGCAGCGGAGAAACTAAAGGAGCGACCTCCCATCCTTAGCCTCTGAAACCTGGGAACCGTTACCAAGCATGCAGAGGAAAAGCGTAGAGTTCGAGAGGTAGAATACCAAGAGAAAAGGTTCTGCAGCAAGACAGGTCCCTGTTCATGCAAGGCTTTAAAAACCAGACACGAGGCTTTAAAAAGAATCCGTTGCTGGACAGGCAGCCAATGAAGATCAAGCAGCGCTGAAGTGGAGGAGGCAGTACGCGGACGAGAGAGTGCTAGCTTGGCTGCCATATTTTGTATGCGTTGCAACTTACCAACCAGAATTTTTGGCGCTCCCAGAAGCAGTGTGTTGCAGTAATCCAACCTGCTTAAGATAATCCACCGCACAACCTCGGGTCTAGCCTGTACCAGGAGCATAGGAAGGACTTTGCGTAGCATACAGAGCAGCATCATACATGTGGCTACGTTCCTATTGGCAAAGGCATCCAGTTGTAAATTGGGGCCAAACATGACCCCCAAGTTGCGAGCAGACTCCGCTGCCGTCACTGCCCCCGAGAAGGAGGTGGGCCAGAAACCCTCTGGCAGGGGGCGCGGGACACGGTTGTTAGAACAGTACAACACCTCCGTTTTAGACCCATTAAACTGGAGTGAATTAGAGCACAGCCAGTCCGCTGTTGCTGTCATACAGCGAGGAAAGGTCTTTACCTTCCAAAGAGAAGACTAATTGAGTGTTGTTGGCGTAATTAAATACCGTGATACCAAAATAGCTTATCAATTGGATCAGAGGGCGGAGGTACAGATTGAATAATATTGGGCTGATGGCCGAGCCCTGAGGCACACCCTGCCCTACTTTCTGAACACCTGATCTAAAAGGCGGCAGTGCCACCACCTGCTGCCTATTGTAAAGGTATGAGACTAACCAGTCCTGTGCCAACCCTGCTACCCCAGCCTCCACCAGTCTCCTAATGAGGGTTGAGTGGCTGACCGTGTCGAACGCGGCCGACATATCGAGCAACACTAAAAAGGCTGCCCGACCAGTGTCGACCCGCGAGCTAAGATTGTCCAGCACGACCACCAGTGCGGATTCCGTGCCATGCGCTGGCCGGAAGCAGAACTGGGCCACATCCAAACAGGTGTTATCTTCCAGGAATCTGGACAGAGACTGGGTAACCAACTTCTCCATGATCTTAACCGGAAAAGGGAGCAACGAGATAGGCCTGTAGTTTGCCGAGCAGGTGGGATCTAGTGTAGGCTTCTTCAGGAGGGGGGAAACCACCGCCAGTTTCCAACACTCGGGAACCATAGCGGTGTCAAAGGACTGAAGACAGATGGAATACAGTGGGCGAAAGAGTTCCTCCTGGAAAAGTTTCCAAAATTTGTGGGGAAGTGGGTCCATTGGGGAACCCGAAGACACAGTCTGTGCCAGTTTGCAGAAATCATCAAATTGAGGAAGGGTGAAGCAGCTCAGCTGAGGCTGGTCAAACAGATCTTCCGGACCACCCGAAGTGGGTGTAATAGCCGGAGGCACCAAAGGTTGAGAGTCCGGCATGGCAGTCCACTCAAGATAGTAGCGATCTTATCTTCAAATGCAGCTGCCAGAGAGTCACATAGAGCCTGAGAGGCTGGAATATTATTCATGGCGCCAGCTGGTCTAGAGAGGTCGTTAACAATCTTGAACAGAGTCTGCAACTTGTTTGTCGCCTGATTCAGCGCTTCCTCGAGAAAGATAGCCTTTGCACACCTAATCTGTGCTTTATATTCCCTCAGTGCCTGCTTAAAAATGGCTTTTGCCGGGTCTAAATAATGCTTCCTCCAAGCCCTTTCCGCCCCTTGCATCGCTGCTTCAGCTGCAGGAGATCGTTAGAGTACCAGGGCTTAGCTCGGTTCTGTCTGTCCCTTGACCTGCAAAATGGAGCCACCTTGTCCAGAGAGTTTGAAATTTGCTGACACAGACTGGTACAGCTTTTTTTTCACACATACCCGCCAGGAAGTAGAGTTGGCAGAGCCGGGGTTCTTAAGAGTCTGGACCATGATCTACCCACTTTGGTAGGGTTCAACCCTGCATCACACAAAGAATCCGCCAGTAGGTAGAGAGAGAAGGAGACAAGTGCATGGTCCGTCCAACACTGGGGGATTATATCATTCACCATCACCTGCATAGTGTCCGCAAAAACTAGATCCAAAATATGGCCCCTCAGATGGGTTGTGGAGAGTACCAACTGCTGCAGCTGAATATTGCTGCAGGCCTGGCATAAGTCGCTATAGGCAGTGTCTAAAGGCCCATTCGGCCACAGATTAAAATCTCCCAAAATTAATAGCCTGGTATGGGAATTGGAGAGATCATATATAAGATCAATCAGTTCAGGCAAAGTCGATACTGTATTACTTGGTGGTCTAGAGCAAAGAACGCCAGATTGTAATACTCCTTTCTGTCCTTTAAAGGCAAAACCCATAGGTTCGAAACCCCGCACCTCCTTAATCTCCAAATGAGTAAAGGCTAAGGTTTCTCTAAAAATAAATCCTATTCCTCCACCTCTGTTCTTCAGGCGGGGAGTGTGCCTAATTATGTTTCCCAATGGACACACCAGTCCCAGTTCTACATCGCTATCTGCCCGCGTCCAGGTCTCCGTAAGGAAGAGTACAACCAGCCCAAGGGACTCAATGAGAAAAGTAATCTCGATGTGATGCTTACAAACAGACCGAACGTTAAGTAGACCACAGGCAAGCACCTCCGGCTTACGGATAGCAATGTCCTGCTGTCTACAGAGCGATAGGTCCGGCCTAAGCTGCATAAGTTCTGAACTGGAATAGACTATGCGATGGATGGCAGAAGAGGCAGCAAAATCGGCCCTAGGCGCGAACGGGCGCAAACGGGCTTACTTCTGGCGCACCTCCGCCCGCTTTGGAGGCGTCCATCTTAAATACCGTAGATCACGAGAGTCCTGTGAGGGCAAGCCGCTGGCCCCTCACCCAAGATGACGCCTAGGAATTATCACCTCCTAGATACCCACACCCAATATGGCGGCCAAAAACGGCATGAAGCGTTCCTAGTAAGCCCCAAGTGTCCCTCTGCCCCGCAAAGTGAGGGTGCTAAACTATTACAGTGCAGGTAAGCTCTACCTAATATTCCCCAATGAAACTACAAGAGCTAAAGCGCCGGCGTCCTATACTCGCGCAGCTCGAAAATAGTAAATGCAAATATATTTTTAAAAAGTTAAAATCAAGGCAATCAGAGAAAAGCAGTAGCGGGTCACGCAGCACGCAGCCAGCAAGTAAGTCTACTGAGGTGAGGTCAGGGAGCACAGGGCTGCAGCTGCCAGATTCCGGGCCACTGAAAACTGGAGGAACTCTCCAGGCTGGCTGGGGAGCTACTGAAGGCAGTGCCCCTGCCCCCCCGCGAGACGGCCAAGTGAGAGAAGCAGACAGAGACCCATCAGCGGGAGAACGGAGGCTGCTGCGGGAACACTGAAAGAAGCCCTGGGACATTACCCGCCTTCCTCTTCCTCACGTAGGGGCTCATATTGGTTGGGGGACCTCTCGGGTGACTCATAGCTGCCTCTGCAGAGGGGGCCATGGAGAGAATTAACAGGGCCCATTTGGCACCCTAGACAATGAGGCTCCTGGAGTTAAAATGGCCACTGTGAGCAAATTTGAACCCTGCAGAGACGCATAAGAAGAGCAATAGGGACTGGCTAATCCTCCCATGAGCTTCACTGTGAGTACCTGGCATAAGCAGCATGCATCAAAGAGGCCCTGTGACTAGCTCCGACACGGGGCTCTGGACACTGATTGCCTGACTTCAATATGGCCGCTAACAACTGAGGACACTGGCTGAAATGATCTAGCAACCAAATCAGCGCTACTCTGCTGGCCCCCCTGCCCATTACACACCACATGACAATCACGGTTTGAAGAGGGCAGAACCAGAGGCTGCTGCCGCTATAACAATGACCTAACACTAAACTACAGGCCGCCATCGTCAAGTGCCCCTCTGTCCAGCTGCTGTGTCCCGGATAGCCGGTTCCTGAGATATAACCGCAAGGGTCGCAACGCTGAGCGGGGGCCCTTGGGAGACCAAAGAGCGCACTAACTGGTTCTGCGTGATTATCAGGGGCGGCAAAGAGATGACCAAGCAAATATTTCACATATGCCACCGAAAAAGGCCCCCAACAATAAGGTCTTCAACTACTTCGCTGCAGCAGGAGCTGCGCTGTCCAGTGAGGAAGCTGTGCAACCCTTGGGCGCAATGGCACTCACCAGGGAGGACCTGCTAGCTTCTCTCTGAGAATTTAAAAAGGAGCTCGGAGCAGAAATAAAATCTGACATGGATGCCTCCTTCTATTCATTTCGGGCCGAAATGAGGGAGAAAATGATGACCTTGCAGACGGATGTGGATTCGGTCAGCACTAGAACACTGGATCTCGAGGCGAAAGTGCAGGAACTGACGGATCACATACAGCCCCTAGAAAACAGAAACACGGACATAAAGGGACAGCTACGTGCCACTCTGCTTAAAAGCGAGGACCTAGAGAACAGGTCCTGCCGTGATAATATCTGAGTCCGTGGCCTGGAGGAAGATTGCGTGGGGCCGGATCTGCGGGCCTTCATGGTGGTCCTCTTCTCCTCGGTGTTGGGAGGCTGGTCTTGAAATACAGCTGGAGAGAGTACACCGCGTGGGACCGCGGCTTCCTGGGGAGGGTCGGAGACCTGAGATGTACTGGCAAAGTTCAGCTCCTTTAAAGTCAAAGAATTGATCCTATAAAAAAGCTAGAAACATGGATAAAGTATCTTTCCAGAACACCACGTGTTCGGTCTTCCAGGATTTGGTGCAGGCAACTCTTTTTCGCCGACAGCAGTTCCGCCCGATCACCCAGTGCCAGCGAGAGAAGAAGGTCAAGTACAGATGGACCTACCCATTCGGAATCGCCTTCCAATGGGATGAGCTCCACGACCAAAGGATCCTGAGACCAACCTTTCTTCACCAGACAAGACACTTTGACCCCCCTTCCCACCACATGGGGGCGGGCATATACTGATATGGAGAGATGGCTGGAGCGGAGGACTTGCAATCCACAAATCTATGGGGTACCAATGGATCTGGTTATTTTATGCGGCTCTGGGTCTGCTGCTTCACACCCGGGGCTGCCTGGGCGAGAATTACGTTTGTTGCGAGAGAGGTGTGGTGCGGCATATCTCCAAAGTGGTAAGGAGATTCAGATGGGAGGGTGGCTGGAGCGGAGGACTTGCAGTCTCCTGGACACATGCTATCCAGCTGGGACTATCAGACTTGAATAATTTGGGCCGGGTGTTAAGCCAAATGATAGTTATTAGATGGTTGTATAACTTCACAAAGCATATGCCTCAATAGATAATGTTTTAGGAGCTGGGGGAACCGGAATGGTTACGCTCCACAAGTTTGACCTGGTAAGGAGGTTCCCCTCCAAGAGGGGGATTCTCCACACTTGATTTTATTGTTTGTTCTGGTTTGTTAATTTAGGTAGATCTCATGGTGCCTTTTCTATATTGTTTATGTGCTGGGAGGAAAGCGGGAAAGGGGAACAGAAGCCTAATTCAAGCAGGGGGGCTCGCGAGGGAGCAAAGGTTGCATCCAGTTACCAATGGCTGTCAGGACTCTAACCTGGAATGCCTGGGGTTTAAATTCCCCTAACAAGCGACAACGCCTTTGGAAATATTTGCTAGATCATAACGTCCATGTGGTAGTCCTTCAAGAGACTTACCTCAAAAAATCAAAGGAATAGCGCTTGCACCCTAAATCCTTCTCTAATATTCAGATTCTCTGACACCTCAAAACACAACAGGGTGGCACTACTTTTCCATGCGGGAGTCTTGTTTCAGGCACAGGACACTAAGGCTGACAAAGCGGGGAGGTACGTTATGGTCCGGGGGGAACTAAGGGGCCGATAATGTACATTTGCAGTTATATATGCACCAAACACGGGCCAACAGGACTTTATTCTCTCATTCCTTCTGGCTCTGGAGAACTTTGCACAGGAGAACATAATATTCTTGGGAGACAACCTCGTCTGGGAGCAGGGGCTGGACATGACTCACACACACAGGGAAGCAGGAGGAGTTTTTAGCAAAGCACTCAAATCACAACTCCAGCTCATGGGATTGATGGAGGTGTGGAGAGACGCTAACCCTACTGTTCACGACTACTCTTTCTCCTACTCCCATAGAACATACTCCACCATTGATTACATATTTGTAAACCAGTCTCTGCTCCCCTCGATGCTGCAAACACACTTCCACCCAATCTGCCTGTCTGACCAAGCCTTCAGGAGTTGACACTCACCTGGCCAAACCCACGTCCAAAGCATGCGCTCTCGTATTTCCCCAACTTCCTCTGTAGGGATAGACTTTTACAGGACGACCTCACGAAATCTATTAAGGATTTCTTCGAGCAGAATGACCCTGAGAGTACTTTCCATGCCACTACCTGGGATGCTTGTAAAGCGGGAATCCGGGGTAAATGCATTGAGCTTGCCACTAACCTGCGGACACAGTAGTGTGAGGAACGCCTCATGCTAGAATGGGATCTACAGTTGGCAGAGCAGGCCCATAAGGCTAGCCCCATGGTCCAGGTGATGAGAAAAGTCACAGCACTCAAAGGGAAGCTACAGGCCATATGTACAAACCGGGTAGAAAAAAACATCCTACGCCTACAGACCAAGGGGCACAAGGAGGGGAAACAAAGTGGGGTCTCTGCTAGCACGTCAACTAAGGGCCAAACAGGAGAGGGAGTAAATAAAACTTATTGTAGATGACACAGGTATCTCACATAAGACGGAGGAAGGGAAGGCGTATGCCTTCGAGAAATTTTTCCATACTCTTTATACTTCAGAACTGCCAAGGTTGCAAGATCAAACAGAGTTCTTAGATCCCTTAGAGGTCCCACAGGTCTCCGCTAACACCAAGGAGGATTTGGCGACACCTATAACCCCTGAAGAAGTGCAGAAAGCAATTGACGCGTTGAACTCCAAAAAACACCGGGCCAGACAGCTTTGCAGCACATTTGTATCGTACTTTTGCACCGGAGCTGGTCCCTTTTGGAACTATTTTCTTTAATGACATTGCCTCACTGCAGGAGGTCACTCCCTCCATGGGCCAGGCGATTGTGTCAGTGATCCCCAAACCCTGAAAGGACCTCATAGCCTGTTCCTCTTTTCGCCCAATAGCTCTTCTGAATCTAGGCACCAAAATGTACTCCAAAATTCTGGCCACTCACCCGGAATCCGTGCCCCCGTACTTATTGACCCAGATCAATCGGGCTTTATAAAGGGGTGACAGACTCATGATAATTTGCGGTGCATCATCCATATAATAGAGAAGACCCGGAAGAAAAACATCTCAGCAACACTTCTCTCGCTGGATGCCGAAAAAGCATTTGACCGTGTAGAGTGGTCCTTTTTATTTTGGGTGCTCCAGCGCTTTGGTTTTAATGAGACCTTTGAAGGAATGATCAGCGCCAATTATCACTCGCCTAGCTCCTGGGTCCTGGTCAATGGTTATGCTTCCCCCTTTTGGCTTAGCATGCAAGACGAGGCAGGGATGCCCATTGTTCCCCTTCTTTTCGCCTTGAGTATTGAACCCCTGGCACACAAAATTAGAGGAAACCCAGACATCTGGGGCATATGCTTTGTCACAGATGAGCATAAGATAACACTCTTTGCCGAAGACGTGCTTCTCCCAGTTACAGAACCACTGATCTCTCTCTCAAATATCCAAGAGCAACTCAAGCTGTTTGAGCAGGCGGCTGGGTTTAGGATTAAGTCCTTTACTCTTAATCTGTCCCTTCCCAAGGAAGAGTGGCATCGAGTAGAAGGAACGTCTCCTTTTAGCTGCACGACTAAGGAGATTACCTATCTGGGCATCAAGCTTACCCCCGTATCTCAGATCTCTACAAAGGCCAGTTTTCCTCCCCTTCTATGCCAGATAAGAATTGACCTGGGTAAATGGAGTGATGCATACATTTCTTTGCTAGGCAGGATTAATGCCATCAAGATGAATGCGCTTCTCAGATTGCTATACCTCTTTCAGGGGTTGCCCATTCCAGTGGAGGAGGGGCTCTTTCGGGAGCTGCAAAAAATGATTAGTAACATTTTTTGGCTGGGGAAGAGGGCTTGCTTGACTCACCTTCTGCTTATGCATCAACGTAAAGAAGGGGGCCTGGCACAGCCAGATTTTAAGGGGTATTATAGAGCGGGCAACTGCGCCTAATCACAGGATGGTCACTGCAGGCCTCAGAGAAGCACTGGCTGCATATGGACAGACAGATAACAGTCCATACATTTTGGGAACTTTTATGGAAGCCAAAGCATGACAGACCGCCCAACGCTTACATCAGTACACCCACGTCTACAACAGTGCAGGTATGGGATGTTCTAACTAGGAGGCTGCAGCTCACTACCTTCCCTTCCCCCTACATTCCCTAAAATTATAATGCTGCCTTCACCCCTGCACTTCAAAAGGGACCCTTTGAGGCTTGGCAGGAGGGAGGGTGTTGCGTGATCTCTCACTTTTTTGAGAAAGGCATGCTTCTCACCTTTTGAGAATGTAAGAAACAATTTGTGCTAACTGCCAAGGAAGAATACCATTATTTGCTGCTCAAACATTGGGTACAGCCATCCCTGGTGTGGCTGGCCGCCACCAGGGACCTGTTCCCCGTGGAGAAGTTTGCTCAATCGGGGTCCACCTCCAAGGGATGTATTTCCTTTCTGTATGCTCTCATACAAGCTCTAAGTCACAGGTCAACGCCGCGGTATAAACGCTTTTGAGACACACTATTGGATACCCCGCTAGTGGTGGCGGGGGAAATTGTGATTCTGAATGGTCATAGAAATGGTTATAATAGTGGTAGTGGTGGTGCAAGTGACAATTATGTTAATGGTGGTTACAATTGTATTGTTAGTGGATGATTAAGTGCAGAGGTAAAGTCAGTGGTGTTGTTAATGGTGGTGGCGGTAAAAGTGGTGATAACTGTGGTGGTAATGGAGATTATGGTGGTGATGTTAATAGGGGTGGTAGTAATGTATGTTGTAATACTGGTAGGGATATTAATAGTGCTCAGCATTGTGGTGATAACAGTAATATTAACTGTGGTGGAGGTAATTGTGATGTAGTAATTGTGGTTTGCTTTAATGGTGGTAATACGTTTGGCTGTAGTATCTTTTTGGTGATGGCAGTGATACTAGTGATGGTAGTGGTTGTGGTAATTGTGTTGGTGGCACTGTTAATGGTGTTAATGGTGATGGTTATGATATTGGCGGCAGTAATGATGTAGTGGCAATGGTAATGGTGGTGGTAATGGTTGTGGTAGTGTTGATGGTGGTGATAATTGTGGTGTTTGAGGTGGTTGTAGAGATGGTGGTAGTGGTAACAGTGTTGATGGAAACAGTAGTGCTGGTGATGGTAATCATTGTAGAGATGCTGTGGCAGAGATAGTGAAAAAGGTGGAAATTGTTGTGGCAATAATGGTGATGTGGTAGAGTGAGTGGTAATGGTGTTGATGGTTGTAATGGTGGTGGTTATCACCTTAGATGCGTGCAAATATCCCTCCCCAGTGCTGCGCTGTCCATTGGAACTAGTGCTGAATGGACGTCCAATGGACGTGCGCAGCACTGGGGAGGTAGTGCTGCCGTCGGCCAACGCCCCGACGCAGCACTTAAGAGGCTATGGTTATGGCGGAGATAATGTTGATGGTGGTATGGTGGTTGTGGGTATGATGGTTGTGGTAATGGTGATGTTGGTAATGGTGTTATTGATGGTGATAACAGTGTCTAAGATGGCTGAGATAAATGAAGTGGTAAGAGATACCATGGTGGTGATGGTGGTTAGGGTGATGGAACATTTTGTGGTGTTAATGATGGTGGTGGTAGAAATGATTAGTGTGCTAGACGTGTCATCCGTGGTGTGATTTCCCCCTAACGTTTTGCCTTCAGACCTCCTGGTCTTGCTGATTTTGATTTTGCTGGCCTTAGAACTCTGTGCACTTTACCACTACTAACCAGTGGTAAAGTGCTTGTGCTCTCTCCCTAAAACGTGTTAGATTGGCTTATACCAAATTGGCATATTAAATTTACATGTAAGACCCTAGTAAAGTAGCGCTATCTGTGCCCAGGGCCTGTGAATCGAATTCTAATAGTGGGACTGCATCACTGATTGTGCACCCATTTAGTGAGCACTTTAAATATGTTCCAGGCCTGCCATTGCAGCCTGTGTGTGTATTTTAGACTGCCCTTTCGACCTGGCAAAGTAAACCTTTTGCCAGGCCCAAATCGTCCTTCTTAATACATATGTCACACCTAGGGTACGCCCTGGACAACACAGAGGACAGGGTGCAACCTATTTAAAAAGTAGGTCATGTACTTTTAGATTTACATATCCTGGTAGTGAAAAACTCTTACTTTCGTTTTTGACTACTGCAAGGCCTACCACTTCCATAGGATAACACTGGAGTTGCCTTATTTCATTTTAGTTCATCTAGGCCCTCTGTGTTTGTAATGAAATATTCTAACTCATGATGAAGTCGAATTTTAAATAAAGGTTTTGACAATGCCACTTTTAGAAAGTTATTTAAACAAAAACAAGGGAACCCAATATGGTATTCAAGGACCTTGGGTAGTATTAATTTTTAAAACAGTGGTCCTTGAGGGGCGTGGCCAAGATGGCAGCGTAGACAGTCGCAGGTCCCCTGGGCTCCCCGTCCCGTCACCTCCTAAGGCCGATAAAAAGCACAGTGTCCGACCCCCAGGGTCACTATCGGCGATCGGGAGGACTTCTGAGGCTTAGGGGATGCGGCGACACCTGAAACCCGGCGTTCGAGTGCCATTACGGAGCGGCAGCTTGCCGGCCCAGATCGCGTGGTGGACGCTGGTGGTGACCTCCGGGGAGGCGGAGATGGCCAGACACCCGGGCTCATCCAGCTAGATACCGGGGACTGAGGGAGAGCCGGAGGTCCTGACACCGCAGACCGGGAGCAACGAGCCCCTTCTCCCGGCCGCGAGGCGGCGGCCGGAACACGCCAGCCCGAGGCCGAGTGAACAACATGAGGGTTCACCCACGGAGGGCGGCGACCACCGAGGAGATAGACAGACGCCTGCGAGGAGGTGAGGAGCAGCTGGGGCAGCGGCGAAAGGGAGGAGGCCCCGGACATAGCGACCAGCGCCATTTTGAGACGGCAGTGGGAGTGGGCCCGTGGCGGGGCCGAGTGAGCCGGATCGGTCGGATAGCAGCAGCCAGCCATGCGACATCACCGAGGCCCAGAGAGCTCTTGCCCGTTATCCATAGACCCCTGCAGCGCAAGGGCCTCGACCACAGCAGCCCACCCACCACAGGAGCGCTAGGCTTGTTAGGCACACCAGGAGGTGCCATTTTGGAGAAGAGGGCTGAGCTGGCCCGAGGGAGAACCCAGGGGAGCCCTACCTCCAGGACGGTACAAAGCAACGGGGAGACGACATAAAGGGGCCTCAGACGATTTTGACGGGCACCTAATTGGCCTCGTCAGCGCAGGGACCAAGGGGCCACACTCGAACCAGGTCCATCAGGTGCAGTGACAGTGGTAGTCCCGGCGGTACAACGAGTAAAGCGCCAGCAAGACTCTCAGAGGCCTGCCTATGGTAGTCCCATTCTCCGGGCCAAGGGGTTGAGCAACGACCACAGCGGTGCGTATTGGCCCCACAAAACAGCGGCCTCAAGATGGGCGGCTAGGCCCCTGGTACAACCCCTAATACAGCTACACATGGGGGAGCCACCGAAGGAGCCCCGGAGCCAGGGTGGGGACAAGGCCCACCGATTTACTGACGGGGATAGCGCTGGAAGG
The DNA here is from genome assembly GCF_964263255.1 of Lissotriton vulgaris. Classification (NCBI taxonomy): domain Eukaryota; kingdom Metazoa; phylum Chordata; class Amphibia; order Caudata; family Salamandridae; genus Lissotriton; species Lissotriton vulgaris. The sequence continues at coordinate 421,525,115 of NC_141698.1, read as the reverse complement.
ACCAGAGAAGGGCCAGAGACGGGACAGGGTGCAACATGGCAAGCCAACAAAAGAAGGGGGACCGTACACTCCCTGAGATGCTCGCTAAGGGCCAGATGAGGCACGATGAAGGGCCACCATCTCCACTCCCTTAGGGACGATTTCAAAACGCTGAAACAAGAAGTGGCCGGAGAGGTCCGGGAGATCAGGTGGGAGATGGATGGCCTAGGAGAGTGAGTGGTAGCCATCGAAGAGGCAGATCAGGCCAGAAGTGATGAGCTTGGAGAATTACAACAGGAAGTCATACGTTTGCAGGACCAACTGATGGACCCGGAAAATTGGTCCCGTCGAAATAACATACGGGTCCGGGGGGTTTTACAAGCTATCTGCAAGCTCTTTTCCGTGATGTCCTGGGGGAACCAACAGACTTTGAAGTTAGGATCGAGAGGGCGCACAGAGTGAGGCTCCCTAGATGCTCGCCTGCCCCCCACCTGACATCCTGGCTTTCCTGCCTGACTTCCCGCTCAAAGAAAGAATCCTCAGGGAGGCTCGGCGGAAGCAGCCTATCCAATTCCGAAACCACCCAGTAGCCCTGTACCAAGACCTCTCGGCTATCACCCTACAAAAGCGGAAAACATTTAAGGTGGCCACGGACTTTCTGCGAAAGGAGGGGATCCCATACTCCTGGGGCCATCCGTTCCGGCTGATTTTTAAATGGAACGGGCCCTGTAACAGCTGCGATCACTTCAGGACACTTGTACATTACTGGGCATAGAGCAGCCAGAGGAGCCGTCACCAACGCAACCGTCGCAGGGGCAGTCCAGGGGAGGGTGGCAAAGAGTCGGCCGCAGGCATTCCCCGGAGGTACATTCGAAACCCGAGGCCCATGTCATTTCACAGGAGAGTGCCATGGCCATTCGAGAGGTGGCCAAGGAAACCTTGTCCTCTGAATAAGTCCTTAACATAGGGGGGACTGCCCAGCATGCTTGCATCCTATGCATGGGGGGGCGGGCGGGGGGCCACGGAGGTCGCCACTTGGACTTGCTCCATCAGGTATCAATACCACAGCCCTGCGATGGACTGGCAGGGCTGGGACACTGACTTCTCAAAGTTGGAGTGTACTCTACAGGTCCTCTCCCTAAACGTCAAGGGGCTTAATAACCCCATCAAACGCAGGACAGTCTTGTCCTACTTAGAGAACTCCAAGGCAGAGGTATGCCTATTGCAAGAAACACACTTACTCCCTAAAGACTGGCATAGGATGCGATCCAGGGCTTTCCCGATCCAATACTACTCTTCTACCGCTGAGAAAAAAGCTGGGGTCGCCCTTCTCTTTGCACGACACTTCAAGGGCCAAGTGAGGGACAAAGTCGCAGAAATTAAGGGGAGGTTCCTAGCTTATAGAATCCAGGTAGGAGGGTGGTCGGCGGTAATAGGGTCGATTTAAGCTCCCAACACCAAGCAAGAACCCTTTCTCACAGGTGCTCTGGCTGACGTTCTGGCATCCAACACAAAATCCACGTTGATAGGAGGCAACACTAATCTGGTGGTGGACCCCGACAGGGACAGGTCAGGCCACAGGTTTGGTTTTACGGGGGCGATCTCCAAGGAAGGTGGACAATGGCTGTCAAGCAGAGGGTTTGTAGATCTCTGGAGGACGACTCATCCTAACACCCCAGGGTATACCTTCTATTTGCACTTGCACCGCACATACACCCGAATAGATAATTTCTTTGGGTCTACAGAGGTGGCACCCTTAGTCACAGACATTGAGGTTGTCCCGGCAGCGCTCTCAGACCATGACGCACTCACAATACACGTACAGGTCTCAAGAATTAAGAAACAGAAAAGTAGATGGCGCCTCAAGGAAACTGTATTACACCGTAAAGGGGTCACACAACAGCTCAACACGTGCATTACAGAATACTTACGAACGAATGACACCGCAGACGTTCCGCCAACTGCGCTGTGGGGGGCATTGAATGCGGTGGTACGCGGAGAATTAATCGCGGTAGCTGCCGCAGAAACCCGGGAACGTAGGGATAAGCGACAGTTGCTCTCCGACCAGGTGCTCGAACTAGAACGGGTCCATAGCAGAACAGGGGCCCCCAGAATCTGGCGCAAGCTCAAAGCGGCCAGGGCCCAACTGGCGAGCCTGGACTTGAACCGCGCAGAATATGCGGCACTACGCCTCCGCCACACTTATTACGTGGGCGGAGACAGAACGGGATGTTTGCTGGCAAGCAGACTCAAAGCCAAGGTCCTGCGCTCAAAAATTACTTCTATCCAGGACAGCAACGGGCAAACGCTTCAGGGGGACAAGCATATCGTAGAGGCGTTTCGGGCGTTTTATGCTTCGCTGTACACGGCGGAGCCAGCCCCTGAACAGGGGGCAGTAGAAACATATCTCCAGACGGCAGCGGTCACGGCCCTGTACGAGGCAAACGCGCGCTCTTTAGATGCACTTATAAGAAGGGAAGAAGTGGTCACAGCGATAGCGCGCCTCAAACCACTCAAAGTGCCGGGCCCCGACGGTTTCTCAGCGGTCTTCTATAAAACATTTTGCCCTCTGCTGGTGCCGATACTAGCCACAAGGTTGATACCGGCGTTCTTAGTGGAAATGGAAGCAGTTGGGAAAGTGTTGGGGTTTAAAATGAACATCAGGAAATCGTTGAATTTGCCGCTCTGGTGTAACGGCCGCGTGACTAACGGAATTTCTCAGCGGTTTGGGAGGCTCTCCTCTTGCATGTCGGTGCCTTACTTAGGCACCTCGCTGACGCCCAGCACGGCGCAAAAGGTGGAGCAGAACTACACAGCACTCCTCACTCAACTCCAGGGCGACCTGACAAGGTGGCGCCAACAATCACTCTCCTGGTTAGGGCGGGTGGCAGCGATAAAAATGTCTCGGTTGCCTAGAGTCCTGTACTTATTCTAGACCATACCTGTAATGCCACCAACAGGAATGCTCAGTAAGCTGCAAGACACCAGTAGACAATTCGTCTGGCCCGGCAAACGACCAAGACTTTGCAGAGTTCTTTTCAGACACGCCACTTCGGTTGGCGGCCTGGGAGTTCCCGACCTCCTGAGATATTTCCAAGCATTACAGCTCCGGTATCAGAAAAGAGGTGGTTGTTCCAAGATCACGCAATGGCCCAAATGTCAGTGTGGAGGGTCCCATTCCTGAGATGCCATGACAGACCCACCTATATGAAGAAATCGCCTATCACCTGCACGGTACTGCAGGTGTGGGACAAAGTGGCGGTCGCTAGAGGCCTCACTACCTATCCTTCGCCGATGACACCCCTGTTCGACAACCTGGCCTTCGAGCCAGGAATGGTCCCCGGGTCGTTCCCTCAATGGAGGTCGTCGGACTGTAGGTCGGCTGGTCACCTCTTCGACTTAGAAGGCTTTATGCAAATGCAAACCCTGCAGGAGACCTATACGCTGCCGCAGATTGAACGCTTCCAATATTTTCAAATCCGACACTGCTTCACCAACAGAGACATGCTACCACAGGTGAGCAGGTACCTCACGGCATATGAGAAAGTGGCTCCACACAAAAAAGACAGATAGACAGGTGATAACATACCTCTACAAAATGCTGTGCCCACCTCTACCCACTACACGCTCTGCGGGTCAGAAGCGTTGGGAGCGTGAATTGGGATGATCCTTTACAGACAATGAATGGCAAGATATCTATTTCAGGGCCCACAACACTGCTAGGAATGTGGCAAGTAAAGAATCGTCAGTCAAGATATCATACTTCTGGCACCTGACACCGGTACGGCTTCATCAGAGAAATCTGCGCCGTGACCCGTTGTGCTGGAGGGGGTGAGGACAGATAGGAACCCTAACCCACATACTCTGGGACTCTCCTGGTTGGGGCGGGTGGCAGCGATAAAAATGTCTCGGTTGCCTAGAGTCCTGTACTTATTCTAGACCATACCTGTAATGCCACCAATAGGAATGCTCAGTAAGCTGCAAGACACCATTAGACAATTCGTCTGGCCCGGCAAACGACCAAGACTCCGCAGAGTTCTTTTCAGACACGCCACTTCGGTTGGCGGCCTGGGAGTTCCCGACCTCCTGAGATATTTCCAAGCATTGCAGCTCCGGTATCAGAAAAGAGGTGGTTGTTCCAAGATCGCGCAATGGCCCAAATGTCAGTGTGGAGGGTCCCATTCCTGAGATGCCCGGACAGACCCACCTATATGAAGAAATCGCCTATCACCCGCACGGTACTGCAGGTGTGGGACAAAGTGGCGGTCGCTAGAGGCCTCACTACCTATCCTTCGCCGATGACACCCCTGTTCGACAACCTGGCCTTCGAGCCAGGAATGGTCCCCTGGTCGTTCCCTCAATGGAGGTCGTCGGACTGTAGGTCGGCTGGTCACCTCTTCGACTTAGAAGGCTTTATGCAAATGCAAACCCTGCAGGAGACCTATACGCTGCCGCAGATTCAACGCTTCCAATATTTTCAAATCCGACACTGCTTCACCAACAGAGACATGCTACCACAGGTGAGCAGGTACCTCACGGCATATGAGAAAGTGGCTCCACACAAAAAAGACAGATAGACAGGTGATAACAGACCTCTACAAAATGCTGTGCCCACCTCTACCCACTACACGCTCTGCGGGTCAGAAGCGTTGGGAGCGTGAATTGGGATGATCCTTTACAGACAAGGAATGGCAAGATATCTATTTCAGGGCCCACAACACTGCTAGGAATGTGGCAAGTAAAGAATCGTCAGTCAAGATATCATACTTCTGGCACCTGACACCGGTACGGCTTCATCAGAGTGATCTGCGCCGTGACCCGTTGTGCTGGAGGGGGTGAGGACAGATAGGAACCCTAACCCACATACTCTGGGACTGTGTAGAGGTGCAGGAGTTTTGGGAACAGGTACTTTGGGATATGGACAAATACTTTGAAACAGAGATTCCACGTTTCTCGACCTACACATTACTGGGCCTCCCTAACAAAATCACCTTCCCACTTAAGTCACTCAGGGAGAAACGAATGGGGCTTGCGATGGGGGCAGCGGCACATCACGTCTTATCGCTTTGGGGCACCAAGAGAAAGCCTACACACAGGGGTGGCTTCATAGGCTTTAGTATACAATGGGCATGGAACGGATACAAGCTTCCCTTACCCAAAATGGGGACACATTCCTAGATACATGGCAACCTCTAGTCTCTCTTCTATCCGATGAATTTAATGAGCTCTCCTGCCCGAAATACCTCATAGTTTTGCGACTAGCTGACGAATTCAACAAGAAGAATGACACGTCCACCTAGAGCTTTCATGTTCCCATACAGGGAACGACGCTTAGTAGACGCATGGAATACATCGGGGGGGATTCAGGAGGGAAGGGGTTGGGGGGGTATTGGTAATGTTGGGGTTGTTGAGGACTATGTCGGACGGCCTCAGGCCCACACCCACCTTCATGGACACATTTTTTTTACCCAGCAGCGAGCTTGCCTTCCAGGGGGTGGGGGGGTGAGCGGGGCAGAGGATGGGAATGATCTCCGAGATTTACATGAGCCGACTTGTTTTGTGTTTAATGCCATGAAATACAATAAAAACGATTTAAACCAAAAACAGTGGTCCTTGATAGAGGATACGAAAAGAAAGCAATGAATATGAACTTAAATCAATACTATATTGCTACTGTCCGGCCGGACAGTCAGATTTAATAATTCTTAAATTTTACGATCAAGATCAACAAAAATAAAGTGGGACAAAGTCCTGCATCCAGAGCATCAAAGTAAACACAAGTAAAGATGAACAAAAAATAATAATAATAAAACGAAAAAACAATCAGGCAAGAAAATAGGCTTGTTTTGCAAATGTGAAGGTTTAAACAAGCGCGATAAAGAATACAGCTGTTACACAATACATTGAAATAAGTTTGTGTGCACGGTGTCAAACGAGAAGAAACGTTGTCGACTTGCTTTATTTTTGTTGAGCTTGAGCATAAAAATTAAGAATTATTAAATCTGACTGTTCGGCTGGACAGTAACAATGTGGTATTGATTCAAGTCTATATTCATTGCTTGCTTATCATATCCTCTATCAAGGACCACTGTTTTCTAAATTACTTTTAGAAAGTTGGCATTTTCTTACCTCAGCCATTTAGTTTCATTAGCCAGTCTCTGTGCCACATGACTGGATGCAGGTGACAGTTGGACTTTGTGTATTCCTCCTAGACAGCTCCACACAATAGGGAGATTAGGTGTGACTGGATGGACCTTCACTGGCAGGATGAAAGGGAGGAGCTGGACTCAGCCCTGCCTACAATTGATGTCCTGTCTCCACCCTCCACACGAGTTGCATACCTCCTGCAGTTAGTCTGAAGCCAGGGCCACAAAGGCAGGGCACCTTTGCAAAAGTGCCTCTAGTAGCTTCTCTCCACTTCAAAGGGACAACTGGGTATAAATACTGGATTTCAGACACCAAAAATTAACTGCACATCTGCTCCTGTGAATACTCTTCCAGGAAGAAGGACTGGTGCTCTGCTGGACTGCTGCTCTGAAGGACTGCTGCCCTGCTGTTTTAACCTGCTACCTGTTGTCCTCTTATCTGGGTGAGAAGGACTTGACATGCATCTCTTGAAACCAGAATCCAGAGTGACTCCAAGGGCTAGTTGGCTGGCCTTCTGATCTGAAGCCTTAGGGACATAACATGCTTCCAACAATCTTGCACCTGCAACTGGAATCTGCCATCTTTGAATGTACCCTACCAAGTGGCGCCACCCCAGTCTCAGAACCATGGAAGTGGGCATAAGGTGCTCTGCCATCCTCTGTGTATCCAGCGGAACCAACGCAACTCCTCTGCTGTGCAATCCTGAGTAAAACAAACCCATCGCTGCTGTTTCCATAGATTTACCCTCCACAAAAACCCACGCTGCCTACGCAGCCGCATTGGAATTGCCACTGCAAAGGCATCTTTGGTGCAAGCCCCTATTCGATGTCGATGGGAATCTCAACTGCGATGCCAACTCCACATTGCAGACTCGCAGCTCTTCGTTAACGGACACACCATCCCGACTGCGCACCACATCTTCAATGCCGGACTTCACATTGCAAGCACCGTTGACAAGATCCCTTGCATCGCAGCCTTGCTGCATCTCGGAACTGATGCATTGCTTCGGCTGTGCAACACATCTTTGGTGCAGATCCTCACAACACTCCGTAAACCAGGATTTAAGATACTCTGTTCAGGGGGCTTAACTGGGACCCTGTAGCCAGCCCACACTTGAATATGGTCGGCCTAAACTTGTGATTTTGTCCTGGTCCGGCGCAACCAGAAATCCACAGTTGGCACTGTGCGCATTTTGGTGATATTTTCACTGAAATCTGTAAAATTGCTTATCTCATGTTCTTCTGGTTGTAGTTTGTTGTTTTGATCTTGTTTATTTATTTAACCCTTTCAGTGCTGCGAACGTCCAACGGTTGTCGTGTGCACTACCTCGCTAGTGCTGCGCACGACCGTTGGACGTCCGAATCCCGTTAGCGCGATCGAACGTCCGCACTGGGGCGGAATTTTCGACGCGCTAAACGGGTTAAAACATGTTTTAATTTTATAACTTGATGTGAGATCCTATATGTGTAGTGTTTTCCCTTTATTACAGTTTGAAATGCTGCTCAAATACTTTACACTTTTCCTGTAAGTTAAGCCTGTCTGCCCTGTGCCAAGCTTCCAGAGCGTTGAACATAGGTTCATTTAAGGGTCGGATTGTGCCTCACCCTGACAAAGATTGTGGATGCTACTTGACAAGGGCTCCTACCTCAGTCAACCAATAACCCATTTTCTTACAGTGGTAATATTAATGGAGGTAAGTGTGTAAACTTAAAAGTGGTGGTGGGGCAGTAATGTTCATGGTACTACTGGTGATACTGGAGGTGATGATAATGGTGTTGGTGTCAATGATAGTGGTGGTGATAGTGGTGATAATGGCGTAGGTTATGATGGTGGTTGTAATGATGAGGTAATGGCAAATGGGTAGTTTAATAGTAGTGGGTAATATCATCATATTGGTGAGCATGGTGGTAGTGGTGGTAATGTTGGTGTTGGTGTTTTAAATAGTGATTGTAGCATTAATAATTATGGCAATTTAGGTGGCAGAAGTGATGGTAATGTGGTGGGGGTTAGTGGTAATGTTGGTAATAGTGCTTCTAATGGTACTGGTCATGGTGGTAGTGGTAATGAAGAAGATAATGATGGTGGTGGTAATTGTGATGGTGATGGCAAAGTGGTGGTGATGATGGTGACGGGTCTGGTAATGGTGGTGATAGTTCTGCTGATGCTGGTGGTCATAATAGTTTTTTCTGCTTTCCATGGCTACTCCTTGCCACGCTTGTTAGTTTTCCTATATTTCTCAGGCAGGTTGGGTACACCAGCTTAGCACCTGGAGCAGGTACAGGTGATGTCTCAGGATTCTCTTTCCAACAAACAAATAAATAATCCATGTTAACTGCTAGAGACAGTGTATTTATCTGGGTTCTCCTCGCTCTTTGTCTCAAAAGTGAGCACACAAAAACAAGATGGAGTTATATTTTTAGACTTTTATTGAAAGCAAACCTGGTGATTAATATTTGTAAAATGATAATAGCAAGTATCACAAACCTTATGGTGAGAAAGAAGGACGAGAAAGTAAGTAAAAAAAGGACAGCCAACATGAACCATCTCCAGAAAGACTACTATTGAAAAGATTAAGGTAAATTGCACAGGTATTGTGCCAAATTGCTAGAAGCATGTATCAGCAAGTGTTCAACAATGAAGAAAGGAGAACATTCTCAGGGTGAAAAAAGGATAGCATGAGAAACTGAACCCAAGATTAATGGTATTGTGGGGGAAGAAACCCATGGAAATTCTTACCTATCATTGATCATATACAAAACTATTAAGCATAAGGTATATATATTAGCAAAAATCACACAATTATTATAAACAACATTTACAACACATTGTAAAACATAAATTTGAAAATACAATAAAAGCATGTAGCATTTGCAATAACTAATTGGGAACCTTAGAACATACACAATTGGTAGGCAGGAGCGTAATATGATGGACTCCAAGGCAGACAATGTGTAATCACAAAACTCTCTGGCGAGGATGGTGTTGGTAATTGTGGGGGTATATTGGTGGTCATGGTAATGGGGACAGAGGTAATGGGTATGGAAGTAATGTTATTGTTTGTAGTAAGAGTGGTGGTAAGAGCAGTGAGTTACTGGTGTTAATTGCTGTACTAATGGTGATGGTAATTCCTGTGTCTGTGGTAGCAGTGTTGGTAATTGTGGTGATAATAGTGGCTGTAGTTGTAATTGTGGTGGTAATGGTGGCTTTATTGGTAATGATGGTGATGGCAGTGGTATGTTAATGGTCAGGTTAATAGTGTTCATGGCAGTGGTAATGTTGTTGGTGGTAATGGTGGACTGGTGGACTGGTAGTTATGATGTTTCTGGTAGTAGTACTGATAGTAGTGGTAATAGTGCTTGTACTAGTAGTAGTAATGCTAGTGGTGATTGCCATAGTGGAGGTGGTGGCAATGGTGGTAATTGTGTTAGTGGTAATGATTGCATTGGTATTAAATTGGTTCTGATAGTAACAGTGGTGCTATTGGTAATGTCAGTAATCGTGGTTATGATGCTCCTAATGGTAATGTTGGTAATGGTGGAGATGGTAATAGTGGTGGAGTTCACATTTGCGATGCTGGTGGCAATGGTGATGATAGTTCCTCTCAGTGGAGTGTATGCCTCCTTTTAGCTTCACTACTTGTTACAAGTATGAACTAGTTCTTTTCTATAGGAAACTATAGTTTGTTAATTTCTTTCCTTATAATAGCAACAGGATCAAAATGATTTTCATATATCAACTGAAGAACACATTCATTTTGGATTGAAAAAATAAAATCTCTGTAAAGCATAACACAATTTATTTAAACAACATTAAATATGAAGGTTAGCGTGTTTGGCATGCCATTGATCAAAAATTGTGGATTTTTTGCTGATACAACTGCCACTCAAAAAACTTGTTGCTCAATTCATAAAACATTTGGCCAAAATGGTTATATTAAGAAGATACATTATCCAGCCTTCATTATTAGAATTGGGAAAATCCTGATTTGGCTAAGCCAATTTGATTAACAGGCAAAATAGGGATTACAAGTTGTTCTGAAACATTACACTCCCAACATCTTCCCCATGCACATTCTGCCAGCAAAAGTGTGAAATCTCCTTGGGGAAAACAGTCTGAAAATGAGAAAAAATGGTCAGGAATTGATATGAAAATACAGATTACCAATGTTATTCCCCATTTCAAAGGATTGAACGTGTAATGGAGCAATAACATCACACCCAGAAATGATTGCACCGTACGATGTCAGGATTTCTGGTCATAGTATTACTACATCTGGAACCTCGCAAATCTTGAAATGAGAGACTCAATGAGACAAGCTAATTCAAACACAACTCACAAAAAGAGTTAACATCTTGAAATTTAGAGGAATCATTTTAATGGTACCTGGTAGTGGTTGTCCAGGTGGAGAAGACGGCAAAGGGGGTGGTTGTGGTTCAGGTGCAAATCCTGAGGAAAAAAATTTAAAACACAGTGTCAATCTGAGAGGATTTAGAGGCATTTGTCATATAAACCTGTGTTCGACTTTTGAGAGTATTATTATTAAATAGACTTTTTTGGCATAATTATGATTAAACCCATTTAAAAAAATGCATCCGAAACCACATAAATGACTCGATCGAAACTCAGAAATTATGATGTAGAAGAGTATTTCTCAATGTGTTTTTTTTACCTTGAATAGCTTCTATACTCATAGAACTAGCCAGTAAAGTGAATGTTTGTATTTCAGGATGTCAGTTCATTAAGTCTTTATTGCGATTTTTCATAATAAAAGACAAAAATATCCAAAGTTAATACAGATTTCATTTGTTTTTAAAATACACCAACGTACTCTAGATCTAAAAGTTAAAACTATACCACATCAACAATAATTAATAAATTAATATATGTATGGATACGTATTAAAAAGTATTTTAAAAAGGATTAAATATATTACTCAGCAAAAGACTTAATCATCATCAGTTATTTACAAAAGTTAAAATGGTCTTCTAAACTATTCGAAGTCGATCCCCTGCTTCATGACACACCTATTTTACCCCCCCCCCGTTTTTTTGCGTAAAGCCCACGCCCAACTCAAAAACTTTGTTACACCAATTACAAAAAGGTTGGAAGTGTCAGATTTCAATATTCTCTTTGCGACCATTGCCGATCTTGTATTCATGGTCAAGCATACTGGTTTCAGCCAGATACTCCTCGGCTGCTGGTAGGTAGGGCATACAAATAAAAATGATCAATACTTTCACTGAGATCATGGCAAATTACGCACTTATCGCTACTAACAGAATTCCACTTGCTTGTAAACCTGCGTAAGGGTAATGTACCTATCCTAAACTGATGGTACGGTTTGCGAACATGAGGCTTTGTTGTCAGATCCCAGAATCCTTCCAGGAGCGTTTTGTCCTTCAATTCCAGGAAATCTCTTGTCAGTGACTGGCAGATGTGGGAGGAGAATCTCTTGGTTTTACCCAAATCCCAGTATGCTGCTCTATAGATACTTTTCGGAGGAAAATCCGCAGATCTGGTTGGTCCCATAGATTCCTCATCCCCATATCAGTCAGCAAGGACCTAATTGCAGTCAACCATGGGATCTTATGTGATCGACTCAACCCCCTCACTTCCAGTAGAGCCTTAGCATACAGGGAGAGTTCCGGAGTGGTCCAGAGACGCCTCCAGAATGCAAGTGGTCTATAGCGTGCTACGTCAGCAAGTGCGTAACAGCCTAGATCAAGAAGCAAAGGTATAAAGAGGACGATTGCGGCAAACCTACTAACAATCTTATGAACTTATTTTGGGCTAAAGAAAGTGGAGATAAATAGCTAAAACCCCAGATTTCTGCACCATATAATATGGCTGGGCTAATTTTGGTTGTATATATCTTGACAATAGGGGCTATGGGTTTAGTTAAAGACAGCCTTTGCTCTTTAACCAGGGCACCGGTCAGCTGGGCTTCCAGCTTAATTTTTCATTCAATGTAACACCCAAGTAGGTAAACACATCTGTTTGCTCTAGTAAGGCACCATCCATGTAAACACTCGCTTTAACTGGCTTGGACCTATGGAGCACCATAAACTTTGTCTTCCCAAGCTCATGTTCGCGGCAGAACACCTCGAAGCGAGAAAGTGCCAACTGCAGACCCTGTCTCGTTTTGGAAATAAGCAAGGTGTCGTCCGCGAACATGAGCAGTGGTACTTTCATGCCAGTTAGTATTGGCGCATCAGTTGGGTGGTTTGCAAAATACTGGACCACCCCATTTATAAATAAAGAAAACAGGGTGGGAGCCAGCACACACCCCTGGCGAACCCCTTTGCTGACCTTAAACCTTTCTGTGGTTTCACCTGGTTTGCCCCAACGAACCTGGGCAAAAGTATGTTCGGGTAATTTGACCAAATCAGCAACCAAACATTGAGGCATCCCCATTTTCAATAATGCCCTCCACAGTTTCTCCCTTGGAACAAGATCAAATGCAAATTTTAAATCCACAAATGCCGCAAAAAGCAAGCCCCCCCCCCCCCCCAAAACCACCTCCTTATAGTAAATTAACACAAATCTAAAGGCCTGATCAAGGGTTCCTGTGTGAGACCGAAACCTTGTCTGTAACGGTGTTAAAATGTCACCTTCTGTTATCCATCCCTGAATCCTCCCTAGAACTAATCTCACTACTATCTTTTGAACAGCGTCGATTAGACTGATGGGTCCATAATTTACAGGTGCTGAGCGATCCCCCTTCTTGTAAATCCGTATGATCTCTGCACCTGACCACGATGCTGGGAGCGGGACACCCTTAGCTATGGCATTTGCTAGTAGCTTTATGTGAGGGACCCATAGGTCTTGTTTTTTTTTAAACAGATCTGCAGGGATGCAGTCTGGCCCAGGGGCGCTGCCACTTGGGACTATTTTCAGCACAGACTGCACCTCTCTGTATGTAAACTTCAATGGTTCTACATATAAAATAAGAGGAACTATTACATCACTACTATTTGATGCCCTAAACTGAGCTTCAAAAAACGTCACCCATTGTTCAGATTTGACATGGTTACACAGGATCTGTTGTTGCGGACTATTCCCCTATTTGAGTAGGTGCCAGAACTGGGTCATGTTTCTCCCATTACATGCCTGTAACAGGTCCTTCCATCTTTCTTCATCACACTCTCTCTTAGCTTGTCTCTGTGAAGCTTTATAGATTGCTCTGCACAGTTTGATGTCGCCCTGTGACCTCGACCTAATAGCTTTAACAAGGGCTTTGTAAGCCATTCTACAGGTATTATTGTACCATGAACTTGTCTTTAGGGGTCTTGTCTTTTTACAAGAGTTTTTTTAATGAAAAACTTCTTCAACCCCATGAAGAGTTCATTGTGTACACCTGCTGGGTTACGTTTAACTCCTCCTGAAACTTACAATCAGAGAGTGTCGTCAAAGAACCAGAGACCATGACCCTAATCTGTGTAACATTACTATCGTTATTTGCTACCCTTGCCCACTGAACCCTTCTTAGATCGTTGGCAATAGTTACCACTTCAGAGGTTATATTTCCTTCCCTCTGTGAAAAACTACAGAAGCTTCTATCATTAATTTTTAAGACCAGGGGGTTGTGATCGCTCTCTGGACTCGTCTGAACCTCCATATCTAAAACTGATGGCCATAGTTCCACATTGACAAGAATGTAATCTATACGACTACCAGTTCTTCCATTGTCAAATGTCTTTGCACCCTGCCTATCAGACTGTGTCCTCAGTTAGCCGCCCTCAGGCCACTTTCTAAGCAAAGCCCCATCAACTGGAGGGTGGCCTCAGACCATTTCCTTATTAGTTGGAGGTCCAAATGTTGTATGCCCCATAATGCATCCACCTTTTCACTCAGCCTTCCATCTTCAAAATCTAAGGGTTCGAAACAAGTATTGAAATCCCCTGCAATAATCAGGTTGCTAGTATTTGCTTCAGGAGACAAATAGCTTTCAAGAGTTGTAATAACGTTAGAACTCCTGCCGCCCGGTTGCCCCCGCGAGTAAACATTATATATTGTTATGTATAGTCCTTTTGATGAGCTGATCCGTATGGCCATTATATCCGGGATTTCAATAATTAGCTCCTCCGCCCTTATACCCTCGATTTGTCTCACCCAGCAAGTCAACCCCCCAACTGGTCGACCCCTCAGACCCCTGGTCGCTGCTTTGAAGAAGTTTAAATAGCCTAAATGAAAAACTCCCTCTACAGACCAAGTCTCCTGGAAAGCCCACACATCTGTCACCTCTATATATGATGACGAATCTGTGGGCATTGTTTTTGATTCTAAGCCGGCTACGTTCCAGGAGGTTAGAGTCAAACATGGCTTCAAGGGACTAGGACCTTTAATCGTAAAACTTGTCAGACCCTCCTCAGTATTCCCATCAACTGATGGCGGCTGTCCTGTGCTAGGTGTTCCAAGTAGGGGTTGTGCAACAAAATTAGTGGGAGAGTCCTGCGATTCAATACCCATGCGGACACTCTTTGTGCCAACTAACGGCGTGACACATGGGGTACTATCTCACTTCCCAGCAGGTTACCAAGACATATTGCTTGGTTCCCCTCAACCACCTTTTCAGCCCTACTGCCTACAGACCATGATATAGTATCCCTCCCTCTCAGTCAGTCAATATCTTCGAGGGTTGTTAATAGCTCAAACCGATTATTAGATTGTATCAAGTAGTTGAACTGATTATAGCCACCATTAGGAGCCCTCGCTTCCTTGTATCTAGGCATGTTCCGTGGATTATAAAAAAAACCCTAGGGGGAGAAATCTAATTTCCTCTGTTACAGGGGGGTAGTGACCAGCCATCTCTAAAATATATTGAACCAGGAAGGGTGACCTAAAGCTCAGTACCACACAGTCGCCAGCCATAGATTTATGTGAATGGCCTACCCCGTGGATTTGATGCACCATTTTGAATTCATCAAATAATTGATGTCTTAAACCTGTCTTTTTGCTCACTAAATGGAGAGCCTTATTTTAAAGCATCGACCAGTGCTCACGGGTACCCGTACGAAGTGGGGGCAGGTTGGCTAAGACAACCGTGTAGGGCGTAGCTTCAGGGGGGAGATGGAAGCTGGATAGCATGTTAGAATCCCCTTCTGTGCCCTGGACAACCTGTCTCCTTCTAATTCCTTCATCCCCACTTTGCTGCACCACCGATACGGTGGTACTGTTGTTTAAACTAGAGGTGGGGAGGCAGGCTGGACTATTCACCGGTTGTACCATACCGAGACTTGTTTGAGCATTTACCAAATTTCCAAGCTGCGTACTAGGTACAAACCCTGAGGCGTTGCGTTGGACTCCCCCATTAACATAGTTGGTAAGTTGGGCGGAATTCCTTTGGTTGCTACAGGACAGGCATTGTTCGATCTTGTTAAGCCTTTCATCCACGGAATCTAGACTCTTAGATATTGGGTCAATGAGAGCTGCTAATTGTTCTCTTATTAATGAGCACAGTTCCTCTACATTGAACTGGGTGTTGGTACAAGTTACCTGCTTGGGTTGGGAAGTTAAAATTGTTGCTGGGTTGACGGCAGGATTAACATCAGAAGTAATAGCACCCGACTTCCCAAAAACATGTACCCTACCGGATTCATTAATAATGGCAGTCAATGAGTTTTGTTTAGCTATTGTTCGACCTTTCCTTTTTTGGTCGGTGGTTCAGCCCCTGGTCCTCCCATAGCTTTCTTCCCCCTAATCAATAACATAGCAGGGCTCTGTATGCTACACTGGGCTTGCGGGTTACCCATTGTGCGGGACAAAGACACATTGCGTATCAAGCTAGGGGGTGTTATGTCACAAGCTGGTTCTAAATCGTTACTTGGCAGTATTTGAGGTACCTGGGCACAGGGCAGGGAGCCTCCCCAAGAAGGTAGGGGTTCCAATGAGAGCCTTCGCTCGGTTGCCTGAATCTCATGCTTTAGAACAGATTCTGCTCGATTTAAAAAAGTATCTAAGGGGCCCACCACCCTGCCCCCAACCTTTCTTTTGCTCATATTTAGGAAAGCCTCAGTGCCACACAACTAACAACGACCAGACTAGCTTACAAAAAACCCTAAAGAAAGAAATATGATGCTTACAGTTCACTGCAAAAAATGTCAATAACGTGGCCCAGCCCGGCCTCCTCTGGGCTCTGACGGGCGCAGGTGGGCTCGCCATTAGCCCGGGCACACCCACGCACATCCCGCGCTGCGGGAGGCCTCAGACGTTTTTGAGTGCCTCCTGGAGCTATACTGTGACACGATGGTCCTCGCCACTGAGGGCTTCTGGAAGGTGTAGTTTACGCCCGTTGCTTGGCGCGGTGAGGCAACGATGGCGGCAGCGGCCGTGAGAGGCAACAACAGTCTCCACCTTGGGCTGCGGGAACCAGCAGGGCAGCGGTAGGTGATCCTTTTGGCGGATAGCAAGGGAAGCAAAGAGACCCATGCTGCAGGAGGCCTCAGACGTTTTTGAGCACCTCCTGGCGCTATACTGTGATGCGCTGGTCCGCACCACTGAGGGCTTCCGGGAGGTGTAGTTTCCGCCCGTTGCTTGGCACTGTAAGGCGACGATGGTGGCAGAGGCCACGAGAGGCAACAACAGTCCCCACCTTGGGCTGCGGGAACCAGCAGGGCAGCGGTAGGTGATCCTTTTGGCAGATAGGAAGGGAAGCAAAGAGCCCCGTGCTGCGGAAGGCCTCAGATGTTTTTGAGTGCCTCCTTGCGCTATACTGTGACGCGTTGGTCCGTGCCACTGAGGGCTTCTGGGAGGTGTAGTTTCCGCCCGTTGCTTGGCGTGGTGAGGCGACAATGGCGGCAGCGGCCGCGAGAGGCAACAACAGTCCCCACTTTGGGCTGCGGGAACCAGCAGGGCAGCTGTAGGTGATTCTTTTGGCTGATAGCAAGGGAATCAAATTTCAGGATGTCAATAACGTGATTGTGTAATAGTTTCAAGGCGTCATACCTCCTTGATCCAAGAATGTTGGCCCGATGCAATTAAATGTTGTGCCTGAATGTTGTAGATAGGAAAGGGTCTCAGCCCTTAACTCATAAACGTAGTCAACAGAAAGACAGGTACATTGCTTACTGAAAAGTTCTGGATAACAAATTCGGCCAGTGAGACCGGGGGACTAAGAATTGAATGGCAACAAAATATCCTCTGATTTCAATAGGAATTTCCAAATCTAGTGGAGATTGCAGAGGGAGAACTTCCTCTTCTATAGTGACTGTACACTGGAGCATTTTTATATGCACTTATATGATAGCCCTGTGTTAATAGTTATCAATGGATATAGACGAGTTGGAGATGATTCTTGGACTTGAGGAAGTGATGGAAATCATTGGTGACCCAGCTCATGGCCCTGGGAGATAATGAGAATATATTTCATTTTTTAGAACTGAGACCTTGCCACTGTACAAGTAAAAGAAGGAGTGCAAGGACGTTTGCAGGGCAGAGAAAGCAAATGGAACACTAACATACTGAACACAGTCCTCTATATTTGTTAACACCACGGTTGAGGTATTTCAATGGATCGACTTTTCATTAGTTTTTTTTTAGAAACTTTATTGCTTTTCCAAAAAACAAAGAAAACAGTTGCTGCAAAGTTAGGAGAGTGTGCATAAGTAACTAGAGTCGGGTAACAAAACCATTCACCACAGTCCCATTGGAGGTGTTAGAAGAGTTACATGGTGAGCATCTAGTTGGGTGCAAGATAATACAGAACACACACAGTAAATCGAGGGTCAAAGAAACACAAAGGAGCACTGAAAGCAAGAGAAGAAAAAGGGCGACAGTCAGTTGTCAGCGCATCAAGAGAGGAGCATCCCCAACAAATCTCAGAAGTGAAACCAATTGAGATGAGTGTGCGCTCTATCATGAAGCTAAATTTCTTGAACCTGCCCCAATCATTGTGAGGTGATATCCAGACATGGCTCAACCAAGTGTAAAAAATGAGTCTCCTGATAGGGACATCTGCAAAAGGTACGCACTTTGAGCCCAAAGTTCTCAACCTGCAGAAGCTTAAAGGCCCTGATTATGTGCTGCATGGTCATGCATGGGTGTAACTTTGAATTATAAATAGTGGTACTGTGTGGTAACATTCCACCAGTAACATCCAATTATGAGTTAAACTACTTGGACAGGGGAATAACTGTGCAGACTTATTTTAACAGTTGGAATTTCATAAACAATTCCCAATTCCCTGGTGTTTAATGTCCACATTTATCACCTGCCCTGAGGAGGAGGTAATGTGTGCATGGAGCCAGTTAGGGTGGAGAGGAGAGCGGTCAAGGGAAGACAAGGAGGTTGCCTGGCATTGTGGTGTGTTACATGTTTCACCCAAGCATTTGAAAATGTTTGAGTGGTGGACAGGGCCTGGGGTCAGACTGCCCTACAGCCATATCATAGTATAATTTTAGTGGGCAGATATTCTAGCTGATAAAATTGGGTCAGGTATTCACTCACCTAAAAATCTCAGATGTGGTGTGTAAGGGTGGGCGTAGTTCACAAAGTAGCGGTACGCGAAGCTACGGGAAGTGCACTTCGCACTACGCGAACTTCACGTAGCACTACGCGAGCTGCGTAGTAGCATGTTCGCACTGTGCAAGATGTGTTTTCAATGATTGCACAGTGCGGACAAGCATCCGGCACTGTGCAATCATTGAAAACGGCATCTTGCACAGTGCGAGCTGTAGTTTTCTGCTGCTCGAGTGGATTATTACTCGAGCTGCAGCTTTCTCAACGCGAACTAGTAGTTTCTCATTGAGAGCGGTCGCGAGCATGCGCAACCACTCACAATGAGAAACCTTACCTCCCTGCGTTGAGAATCTCGCCGGGATGTCATTTTGCTTGCTCGCGGTCGCAAACATGACGTTCAGGACCGCGAACAGGCAAAAAATGAGCGCTGCACTACGCGTGTTCGCACTGTGCTATGTGCAGCTCGCGTAGAGCGAAGTTGCGCAAACTTCGTAAACTCCACGAGCGTAGCGCAGTGCTTCGCCCAGGCCTAGTGGTGTGAACACTTTGCCACTTATTAATGAATGCAGAGGAATCCCAACTAGGGATTCTACCCCACTGAACTCGAAATCAGGCCAGAAGAAGGGAAACAATGTTCCATTGGTTAACAACATCAAAAGCATAGTCAGCAATGTGTAAAAGCCTACTACTGAAACACTGATTTTCCCTTCTGTCGGAGCAGAATACAAAGGGAACTGGCTCTGACTGGACTGTGCATTGCAATAAAAAGACTTCTTCCTACTGGCGCTGTCTTCTCTTACAATATGTACTGCATACCATGTCTTTGTTGAATTTCCTAAGTCTAGAAAAGATTTGCTAGGGTGCACTCTAATGGGAGAATCAAGTACATTTTAGCTTGAAAGCCCCATGGCAACATTAACTTGCAGTTATTTCTCAACAAATGCAGTTTCAATGCACTTCACCTTCAAGGCAAATGCCTAATACGATGTAGGCAACAATCTTTTTGAGTTATGACACGTCATCAGTGGTAGAAGTGGGTGGGATCTGAAGGACACGGCGTGCCCCTACTTTGAAAAATTATTACAGTCCATTCCCCTACTTCTTTACTTTTTAAAAAGCGCCCCGGGACGGCAGGAATGATCCCAATTTAAAATTACAGCCATGTCCCCTGTGTGGTGCCTTGAGCAAGGCCTCTGCAGTGCCCACGGCCTTCTCCCCCATCACCTCTGTAACTGGGCGCAGGGGCCTCCAAAGCAACACTGAAAGGGCCATCAGTCTTGGGTTAGCACACCTCTGATGGCCCTGCTGCTGCGGGAATTTACAGCTCATCACTGCAGAGGCTACCTGCCGCCCCCACTGTGAGTATTTCAATGGTCACATCAGGATGCTTTGGTGGCCCCCCTTGAACTCCTCTGCCCTTTATTTTTGGGCTCACGCAGACTGAGGGGGCACCACCTGGAAAAGAAAACAAGCATTGGCTATGCCAATGCTTGTTACAAATCTGATTGTGGTCAGTGGCTTGTTTTGCTGATGTGAATATTTTTCAGCTCCTGGGAAGCGTTGTCTCACCACCCTGTTAAATGAGTGTGTGGGAACCGTCACTGTTGGTGACCAGTATGTGGTACGATTCTCCTGGGAGAGCCTGTGTTTCCTGATAGTTTTATTTTCATTTCTGAGCTGCACCATAGCAGTTTAAGATCCAATGTAAAACTTCACTGATTTATCAAAATAAGCTGCTCTTCTAACAGTGCATCCCCAGTTTTTGTCTGACACCGTCAGTGCAACATAGGATTACATCCTCGATAGCAAAGGAACATTCACAGTAGTGTTGTGGGACATTACTGGTTGACAGAGAGCATAACGTAGAGCTTTTTCGGGTTGCTTCGGGTGCAGTGTTGCGCCATACATGGAGCACAGCAGAGGCATCTTGAGCCGCTGGGACCACTCCTTCACCAATCACTGCGCTCTTATCCAGATACAGAGTCTTACCAGGCAGTTGTAGACCTGATGTAAGCCCTGAAACCTGGCAGTTGTGGCTCAGAATTCCCTTTTAAAGGTTTAAGAAGGCAGATAGCAGAAGGAGCCTGTATTTACTTGTACACATCCTGGCTGAAGTGTTCATGACGTGCTGCCCAAATCCTGGTGCATTTGGAATGTAGCATTCCTTTCCCTTTAGGAGACTTTATCTGCTGATGGTCATGTTTGCCCCCCCTCTTTTCCCCCCCGTCTAGCCTCTTGTGTCTTAACTTGGTGATTATAAGGATTTCCAATCATCTAAAAACTATATAGGAACAAGAGTTTTCTTTTTTTTCTCTTTCTCTTAAACTATCCCTACCTTGCACCTGCACCCTCCTGATGCCCTAGTAGAAGGGAGATGCACTGCAGTAAGGTGTTCATTTCCTTTGTGCTAGAACTTTATGCTGTCTAGGTGTCACACTCGAGCTAACTCCGTGCCAACATTTTGCATATCCCCAAATTACTGTAAAAGCGCTTTGTAGAAGATCGCTTATTTCATAAGTTGTCTTACTGCCTTTCCTTCTTTTCTGCCCCCTTTATGGTAGCTTTATGGTGGAATAAAGTGCTAGCAAGCACTAATATTCTGACCACAGCCAGGTTGCTTGTTGACCATAATATAGCACCTGGCATGTTTTTATTTACTTGGTGCACTCCTTGTACATCAGTGTCTCTGAATGTTCCCAATTGGAGAATGTAGCACCATGAGCATGGGGCTGCCTTGGAAAAGGAGATTGTCATTTTGTATTCCTTGGAAAGGAGCGAATGGAACTTGTATTGGCAACCATTCTGTGCCCTGCTGTAGATGTTATGGGCATGTGTATGCCTGTGCATGACATCACCTGCATTTAAACCGGAAGCATTTGGTCTCCTCTGCGTGATGCTAAAGCTCACCTCATAGACTGTTTGGTGTCTGTTTGACTGTGCAATAATATTGCTGCCACTGCTGTTGTTCATTGTGTCTCATGAGCAAAATGCCCAAATGTAAATCTCTGCTCCAGGTGCCATTGGAAGCCAGTATGACCAGTACACAGAAAGTCATGGGATTTAATAGATAGCTAGAGAGGCAGGACATCATTGTTTTGGTAAGACATTTAGAGCGGTCATTCTTCAGCTGCCAAAGTTGCTTTCAAGTTCTGGAGTAAGAAAGTAGGATCTAGAGCCACTGAAGCTCAGGTGGACAATGCTGAGAGTGTATATGTAACCTTAGGGAGCTTACAACCATGGCTTAGTTTTTTTCACTGCACTGGATGTTACTTTTACCATTTTTAGGTCTTGCTGAGCCAGCGCATGCGCTGCTCTGCGAGACATTTAGTGTGTGGCTCCAGAAAATCCTACCACACGCTTTTGCTTGTGGCAGCCTAGAGCTTGCTATTACGTGTACAAGCGTGAGGGCCTCGCTCTGCCTCACCAATGCTCACTATGCCTCTCCTTCTTCCTCTTTTCTTAAGGCTGTAATGCAATGAGGCTCAAGAATACTTCTGAGGGGGGCAGGGGGCAACATGTGTGAGCGTGGTTGCTTTTGTGGACGATCAGGGACGGACAGAGAAGGAAAAGGACTTTGTCTCTTCCTTACTGCCCAGAGAAGACACAGACAATTTCCTCTTCTTTTCTGTGCTGACAGCTGATCCCCCCTCTTCCTATTATTCCCTCTCTTACTGTCATGCTCCTCCCTTACTGAAAACCGTGACTTGAAGAAATGGTTCACAATCTCTCTTTCCTTCTTTCATTTAGTTGCTTCCCTGTGAAATGGAGCCAAAAAAGAAAAACACTCTTGCGGGAAATGCCCTTTTTCTGACATTTTACTATTCCAAAGTGCAGCCTCGGGATGGAGAGAAATAAAAGGTTTTAAATATGAAAAATAAATACATAACTAAATAAAGCAAGACAGAGTGGTTGCAAAGTGGCCAGATTGGTTTTATTCACATCCAAACACATCAGTCTCACTTTACAGACTTTACAGTGAAGCGCTACTTTTCTTTTCTCTTTTTTTGTAGTCCTCATCTCCACCATGGTTGAGATCTGCCAAACATATGAGCAAGGAAGAAAAGCATATTGTGGTACTGGCATGCTGTCTCAGTCAAAGACTGGTAAGGGTACAAACGGAGAATGGATCTGCCTTAACCCTACAGCTATGTCTGTCACCATGCCGATCTTAGCACCTTGTAATTTATCAGACAGATACTAAACATAAGCCAACATCGACCATTGCTTATATCCACTGGTGCGCCGAAAGAAAAAAAAGGCAAAGTGGTTTAGCAGGAAGAAAATAAACATGGCTTCGTAATCATTGGACCTGGGAAAAAAAAACCCAGTAAGGCTAGTGAGACCAGTCAAATAAATCCCAAAAAGCTCTTTTATCTGGTTTCCCAGTCCTGGAGAGATCTAATTTTGAAATTTGTAGCATTGAAGTACGCCAGTCATGTAGAGAGGAAGGAGAAGCCTCTTTCCATCGCTTGCAATTTCTCTACGGGCTACCAAAATAGAGTAGAAAAAGAGATTATTGGCTGGACTTCGCATCTGATCCACTAGGCCAAAGATTACTAGCCGAAGGTCCATAACCACTGTGAAGCCAATAGAAGACGTAAGTGTAGTGCTAATTGCATCCCAAAAAGATGACAGGTAAGGGCAATTGTAGAACATGTGTGCTTCAGAAGCCGCCACTAGACCACACCTGGCGCATGCCACCGGGTTCCCTGTTGAAAATTTAGACAACCTCTGCGGAGAGTAGTAGGCCCTATGGATGGTAAAAAGGTGGTTTCTACGAAGCCAGGCTGGTTTGACTAGATCCCACAAGACATTACAGGACATTTGCCATAAATCGTTCAAGTTCAGGGTTGGCATCAAAGAACCCCACAGTAAGTCTGGAAGATAAAATTCCCCATCAATCTCTTCCAAGATGAGGTTGTACCATAGGGAAACTTCTTTAGGTACGGGTGGTTTGTCGAGCAAGGAGGATTCCAATTGACTGCTTCCCCCAAGAGGCATGTTATAGCAACGTGGGGTTCTGGCTGGCTGTGCTTGAGCCCAACTTGATATTTGCAGATATTTCAATCTGGACAAGTTAGGACCCACCATACTCACTAGATGTTCCCAAGAGAGCATAGCCCCTTCTACAAACAGGTCCCCCCATGTTAAAATTCGGGCATCTTTGAGTGGGGTTACCAGAGTATCGTTCACCCAACCCGGGGCAGCGGGGAGATCCCATATAGGAGATCTGTTTGAGTAATATCCTAGCTTGGTTGCAGCTCTGAGATTGGACCAAGTTCTTGCTAGACCCTGCAGCATCTTCAATTTAACCTTTTTAAAGAACTTAGTGTCACCAAACTTGAAAAGAAAACCCGACTGCCCAACTCCTTCTCCCTGTAGTAGAGCCGAAAACATCGTCCCTATGCCTTGGTCTGACGGGATTTTTAGCAACATTCGTGCGTGTGTCATCTGAAAGGCCCACACATATAATTGACCTAACCGCCTTTCTCCCTACGACGCCTTATTTTTTTCCATGCTATTCTTACGTTTTTGTTTTTCCAAATAAATGAAGAGATGTCACTCTGCAACTTTGCTATAAGAGAAGTGTCAAAATAAAGAGGTATGGTGTTAAAAATAAAAGTTAACTTAGGTAGAATGGACATTTTCACCAAGTTTGCACGACCCAGAACCGTCAGAGGGAGATGACCCCAAGACCCCATTAACTTCCGGCAGTCTTTAGCAACTATGGCAAAATTGGTGGAGGCAATCAGATTAATATCTTTAACAATTCGTAATCCAAGGTATCTCAAGTTCTTACTTAGTTGCTCGTTAAAACCTGATACATCACTATTCTATGCCATAATTTCGGCTTTGGAGGCGTTTACCTCATACCCTGAGATTTTACCAAATTCCAGGGCTAGATTTATTGCTGCCGGGAACGCTGTGCTAATCTCTGACGTCATGATCAAGACGTCGTCTGCATACAGGGACACCCTTTTTTCCCAATCTCTGTATATGAAAGTATTGATGTTGTTATCCTCCTGAATTTTTTGAGCAAACGGCTCTATATGAAGATCAAAAAGTAGAGGGGATAAAGGGCAACCCTGCTGCGTTCCCCTTGTGATAGTAAATGGTTCGGACAAACCTCCGTTGACCAGGACAGATGCGGATGGATTATGATATAAAAGCTCCACCGCTCTGCGGAAAGCCCCTCCCACTCCGAATTTTTCCAAGGCCCCCGACAGGTACAACCAATTGACCCTATCGAAGGCCTTGGTGGCATCCAGCGTGAGGATAGCCAAGGGTGAAGTGGAACTTGTCGCCATGTCTATAGCTCCTATAAGGTCATGCGTCAGCTCAAAGAGCTGGCGACCCTTAACAAAGCCCTTCTGATTGGAATGCAGGACTACAGGAACAACCTGACCCAGCCTCTTAGCCAGGAGTGACGCAAAAATCTTATAGTCGGCGTTAAGAATTGAAATAGGGCGGTATGAACCGCAGTCGGTGCCAACCTTACCTGGTTTTAGAATAAGAGTGATGGAAGCGTTATTCCAGGAGGTTGGAGGTAGTGCTCCTTCCTGCAGAATTTGATTGAATAACCCACCGAGGAAGGGCGCAATTTCCCCCGCGAGGTGCTTATATATCTCGGCCGGCAAGTCATCAGGCCCCGCCGTCTTACCCCCCCCTGCTACTTTGTATCGCCATCACCACATCTTCTTCCGTAATCACCTTATCAAAAGATGCACTTTGATCGGGAGATAGCGATGGTAATGAGATACCATTAAGCCACTCTTTTATATTCTCAAGAGAGACGTTCTTGTCCTCTTGATAAATGTTCTGGAAAAAATCTTTAAAGGCGAATCTTATTTATAGATCCGAAGATACGGTCCTAGCACTGGTTATTATAGCAGCCATCGAGGTTATTGCGTGTCCGATCAGTTCTATATTTCCAGGCTAGCAGTTTGCCTGCCCCTTCTCCAAATTCAAAATGGGTGAGTTTACTAGCTTCCCATCTCTGGAGGATGCGCTGGTTAAGCATAGAAGCCAGTTGCCTCTTAAGTTCCAGTAACTTCTCCTGCTTAGCCAATGTAGTAGGATTGAGAACATTACTACAGGCATCTAGTTCGTTTTGCATTAGTGCCAAGTTGGTCTCTATTGATATAACTTCTTGAGTATACTGCCTCCTACGGAATACAATTTTATTCTTAATTACCCCCCGCAGGGAACACTTAATTGAGTCCCACACAATGCTAGAACCCGCTGAGCGGATATTGATTCGGAAAGAAAAACCCGTTTTCTGACCCGCCCTTACTCTCCAGATATCCAAATAGCCATATTGACACATACATTTGAGTAAGAAAGCTCTGGATTTAGAGAATGTTTGTTGTCGACTAGACGGAGTCTTATCTAGCGAAGGGTCAAGGACGATGTTAAAATCCCCTGCTATTATGACTGGTTCTGGGAAGAGCAAAAGTTCCGAAAATAGAGATTCTAAGGCTGAGGGATCATCTCTATTAGGCCCATAGTATCCAGCTATAGTCAAACGTGAGCAACCTATAACCACTGTGGCGATTGCCCACCTGCCTCCGGGGTCTACCTTCTGCTTAATTAATCTTGTGATAGGTACTTTTTTAAAAAGGATAGTCACTCCTCTAGTATTAATTGTTTGGGATGTAGAGACAGATAGATCCATCCATCTATTTTTTTTTTAACCAGATCAAGCAGCTCAGCCTCAACTAAGTGTGTCTCCTGCAGTATAATCGCCTGCGCATCAGAATCCCGTAAATATTGTAGAATCTTATTTGCTCTAGGTTTGGTGCGCAGGCCATTAATATTCCAGGAGAGAATCTTGAGATCACTTATGACTCGACAGACTGATATGGCTGGATACAAAGGGCATGCAGCCATCAGCCCCTATCAAAAATGCAATCGTTGTCCATACTTTAAAAATAGAAATAAAATTGTCAACAACCAAAATGGAAATGAGGAATATTTTATGCTTTTTTGCCCACTCCCCCACACCCCAGTGAGCGCCACCCCCCCACCCTTGAGGAACCCTTGTAGTGTCTAACCGGAGCATGTCCGGTTTGTGGTACCCCTAACCCATTCTGAACGCCTACAGCATGCCACTACTAAAAGGTTGAGAACTAAATAGTAAATCCAATATAGTTAACCTGATGTAACCCCACATTATTGGCAAAAAAAAAAAAAGAGAAATAACCAAATCCCTCAGGGTTTAAGGTAGCTACTTTTGTGATTTTCACCTCTATTTTTTTTCTTTTTTTCTTCTTTCCTCCTCTTTCTTCTTTGTGTTTTTACCCTACATATTCACCCTCCCCTTTGTGCTTTTTTTTTTCTTTTTCCTTTTCTTTTATTTCTAATTCTTTGTTGTGTTATTCATCTCCTGATTTTCATTGTTTTTTTTGTACAGATTTGTTACATTTAACCATATCCCCATATGAAAAAAGGAAAGAAGAAAGCACAAAAAGGAGGAAGGAGACGGAGCAGCTGGGAGAGTCGGGGAAGTCCGAAGTTATAAAACCCTAACCTCATACCCTTAGACAATCCTAGAACAATCATAGTCTCAGCCGGAATCCCCCTCGGCACCCTTAGCCCCACCAAGACTCATCAGTAGTTCATCCGCAGCCTGAACTGAGCGGATGTTGTGCATTTTATTGTTGAGCTAATCTTCAAAGCCGCAGGAAAACTCAGCTGCACTGTTGCACCTAGTTCCCTAAAAGTCTCCATTCTCCTGCCCACCTCCCATTGCCTATCTAAGGTAGCCCTTGATAGATCCGATCTAATTTGAAAAGTGAAACCTACCCCTGTCAGGGATTTTTGCTTGAGAGCTAGGTTCAAGATGTAATCCTTTAGTGAATAGGTGTGAAAGTTCACTAGGCTCTTTAATGGCTTTGTCCTCTGAGGGCTCCGCCTGAAGGGATCTCTATGTACCCGCTGGATGTCGGTGGCTAGCTCCTCATCCGAGTGATCTAAGTTGAGAGACTTCTTTAGGAGCTGGATAATGTAGGCCTTGATGTCTGATCCTTCACTGCCTTCTAGAATGTTCAAAATGCGAATATTGCTACGCCTCGCATTGTGTCACTTTACAGACTTTAAAGTGAAGCGCTACTTTTCTTTTCTCGTCTTTCTTTGAACATCATTGTTGTCCCCAGATTGTGAAGTGCACCATTCCTGGATGTATTGCAATACCTGGTTGATGGGTGGATTGGAAAACAAAATGTGTACCTCTGTGTTTATGGATGTGGTCTTTTTAAACCATACTGTTTACATTTATTCAGGATATGAGCAATGGACATTGAAAACAGTTCCCTTCAGGGTCCTGTAGTCATGTCCTTAACTTTTTAGGTAAAACCACTCACTGATTTCTGAATAGTGAGTGACAGATCGGTAAGGTAACCATGTTGTTTCTGCTTACATTTCACATGCTTTACTTAGTCTTGCAATACCTATGTGTGTTTGCTTTTACTTTTTTGTTTTTCAGGCAGCATAGTACTCTTATCAAATGCATAATTTGAATTAAGTTGCATCCTGGTGTTTTTAGCTGGGCACAATTGGGTCGTCGCTGAAGGCAGTGTGAGTTTTTATCAGTGGGGCAGTATGGCGTTCAGTGGGGGAGAGGATGTGGCACTATGGCCAGAGCTGTCGAATTTGGAATTCAGCCTTCATGACCAGTCCCCCAGACCACTCTCCTGAGGGAGCACATTCCCATGCTAGACCTTAGAAAGACCCATGAGACCTTAGAAGCCCAGGTGTCTTAGCACCAGCAGGTGGAACTTTGCAGTGGCAAGTGTGGGTTAACCTTGAAGGCCTGTCCACCACAATCCATACTGAAGGTCGCCTCCAGCCTTGCGGGCAGGCCTACGAAGCAGCACACCCTAGAGCAACAATGATCCAGTCACTGTGACTCTGTCACTGAGGTCACATAAACCTTGAGCAGGTTAGGGCGGTGCCAACAGTGTGACCGTACTGGGTACCTATTTCAGGTGGGTGTGTAGTGTTTGCAAGAATATTATGGTTTTAAAAAAATTTGCTGCCTCCTTCCTGGCCTCCAGCAACTTTCAGCAGCCATAAAGATGTCATGATAACTTTGGTGATTAATGTTCTTCCTAGAGAGAGATCAGAGTTTTGTCAAGTGGAAGGGTTGACTCCTGGAAAGGTGACACAGAGGGTAATGTGCCTGCTGCAAAGTACATGTACCATGTAGGTCACAAAGTGCACATGATGTTAACTAGGTTAGTAGGTCACTGCTTGTGTCAAAGAGATCCTTTTGTTACTTATAGTTTATAAGTTAAAATCCTAACATAGAACAGTGAGTTATTAAAATTATACTGCCTACTGGTATGGTTGTCATGTGGTTGCTACACCTTGTAGTCCTTTGTCTTCTGTAACATTTCCTATACAGTGATTTACACACGTATAAATGATTGTCTCTGTGTAGTGTCCGAGGCGTAGGTGATATTTGGTGGCACCAACAAACATTGTTGCACAGGGCGCCACCAGCACTAAAGCCGCCCCTGCCATCGAGGCCAGTCTGCCTTACCCATTGATACCTCCATTGGCCTTGTTTCAGCAGTAGTAGCTGCAACTCACCAAGGGTCGCAATGCAGGATTTGCACACACACCAAACTAAGTTTGAAAACTTCACACTCACTGCTTCATGCACAGGCACTTTTAACATGTGCTACCTGCTCTGGAGCCCCTGGAATTATGCAGCAATGGGGGACAAAATGATGCTGCAATGTTGACTAAATTATGCAACAAAAAAAGGCTGCAGTGTAATGCAATATACTTTCTTATACTTTATTATTTAGACATTTTTACACATGTTAAGTCTCTGAAAATAATCTGCCCAATTAGTATCAGTATAAAATACACATGCAGCAGTGAGAAAGGTGATCAGTCAACCTTTGCAAAGGGCAGTCCACTTTACAGCAACTCAAGTCACGTTTTTTAGTAACTTTTTATCTGTTTGAGCTACACCAATTGATTAGTTAATACTGCAAGATTATGCAGCGGATGATGTATTATGTGACAAATATGGCAGAGCCATAATTATATAGAAAACGTTTGCAAACTAGAATATTTTGCCATTCATGTTTGAACTGACTGCTCTGTGGAAGAAGGGAGGAGAAGTGCTAATGAGAGAAACTGCATAGCTTGGAGACAAATGGCTTGTGATTCCACTTTTAAGCATATTTAGGACATTGTGTGATTGGAAATATATTCCACTTTTTGAATGTATTTAAATGCCAATAACGCCTATTAAATCTTAAATAATCAAGTGTATCCATTGGTTGAATTAAATAACACAATGAGCTGTAACTGGTCAGTGAAATGCCAAACAAATACCAAAAATTGGGATGTTTTGCACATTCTGGCCACACCTCTGACTCCGCCCACTGATCCAGTCCTTGGGTTATCCCCTCCCTCTGAGTCTCCACCCACAGTTCCCCTACTTTTTTCCCCCCACTTCGACCACTGCACGTCATGAATGTTATGTTTTTCGGTGCCATAGGACACTGCTGCCATACAACATACTACAATGGTAATATATGCTCATTGGGGGAACATGGCAGACGGCTAGTGGTGAGTCGCGGTAGAGCTCCGAGTGTGCCGTAGGATTCTGATGGGGAAAAAGAGTATATTTGGCAAAATGTAAGGATGTAAAATGCAGAGATAAAGTCTGGATAGACTGGAAATATTGATTAACCAAACCAGAAGCCTTACTGCACAGAAGTACAGAAGTTACCCCATTTTCTCAGGGAACAGACAGCCTACAAGGCGATCACGGCAGGCACGGCAGGAAGAATCGAGCAGCCGTGGGCCGCAATAGAGGTGCAGAGAGGTCGACATGCGGTCAAGAGAATTTCCTTGTGGGGCAGAGGAGGCAGTGGCAGCAGGGGTTGTGAGAAAGTAGAGAGGAGAGCAGATTGTTATTGGGGCACAAAGGAGCAAGTGCTGGTAGCTCCGTCACCATATTAGTCCATGCAGCAAGCTACATGCAGAAAGACAGACAGAGGAGGCATTCTGTTAAGGTGAACGACGGGGGAAGGAAAACAGGTGAAGGAAACACTGGAGGGGGGAAAATGCTGGCTCGCTACACATTGAGGAGTGCAAGGAGAGGGAGTGATATGCCAGGGCATAGTGCTGGTGGCATTGGTGGTGTTGGGGGTACTGTGGGTACGGGGGGTAGTAAATCTGAGGTGGAAAGGGAGGAAGCCAAAGAGGAGGAGCAAACACGTAATCCCACCAATTTGCAAAAGTCCAGCTACTTTTAACAGGCCATAAAAAAGTATTTAAAACAAAACAGAAGAATTTAGATCAGAGGATTAGGAGTACTCCTTCTCTTAGGACTTACTTTAAGGTTCTGCCAAAAACATTACTACTAAGCAACAGCCGTAAGGCGAATATGAAGTTGGTTAGTAGGCTGGTTAATAAGGGGCGGTTAGACCCCTTGGTGGAACCAGATATGGTAAAATGGTCAGACGCCTTAAGCCCTAATCGCTTCAGACCTCTGTTCTCAGAAGACTTGACAGCCGCAGGGGATGGGGCAGACAGTGCTCAGGTAATATCATCCAGAACTACAAGAAGCCCAATCCCTAGCCCTAGCCCTAGCCCTAGATGGCAAAGGAGAGAAAGCGCCCTGAAGGAATATGAGAGGAGATAGAAATTTAAACAGAGAGGAACCTTCGATAGGTTATCTCTTAGTAGCATTTTCCTCTGTGATTAAATGTAGGTTTGAGGTGTCAGAATCAAATCAAAAGGAAATAAGGTTAGCTTGTGAGAACATGGAGAAAAAGATAGATGACCTAACTACTAAAACTGTCATTCTGCAAAAAACAATGAGTCACCTCAGAAGTTCTGTGAATGTTAATAGGGCAGATATCAAGGGTATAAAACGGTAAGAGCAAGAGCAGCATGATAGACTGGAGAGAATGGAAAAACTTCTAAAGACGAAATAATCTGCGGATCCTAAAGGTGCCAGAAGGGAAAGAGGGAGAAGATCTTAAGATATTTGTAGTGAAACTGATCAAAAATTAATTGCAATTGGAAGAGCCAGAACAGGACATAACTAAGGATATTCAGAGGGTCCACAGGGACTCTTTCAGGCTAAATACCAACAGAACCAAGGCAAGGAGAATACTGGTGAATTTTCTCACCTACACGTTACAAGAAAAAATTCTGCTAAAGGCTTTGAACAAGAAAACATTGGACGTAGAAGGTTTTAAACAAATGGAGGTGCACTGAACATATTACAAAAAAGTCCAAGTTATTTTTCTTTCTTTTCGTATGTAATTTCAAAATCGACATAAAGGTGCACAAAGACAGCCAACGCATTTCGTTCCTCAACAAGAAAACAGTCTTTGGAACTTCATCAGGGATCACTGAAAGAATATTGATGACACAAATATAGACTTACCAAAATATCGATTAAAAAACTATAGAAAGCAAAAATATCGACTCCCTATCTCTAAACAGGTAAGTACAAAAATATTGAATCAAAAATATCGTTGTAAAAAATATAGTTAGTCAAAATATCGAATTTTTTAAATGTCTTAAAAGTAATTGAAAATTAATGACATAATAAATATAATTAACTTAAACATACTTAAAATACATAAATAACCTTAAAATTAATAAAGAATTAATGTAACTTAAAAAAAACCAATGTAATTTTTTAATATATATATATATATATATATATATATATATATATATATATATATATATATATATATATATATATATATATATATATATATATATATATATATATATATATAATTCACAAACGATCCTGTTGCAGAGGGAACAGCTTAGCAAGTCGGTGCTGGGTTCGGGGCCAGGATCGGGTCCCGTGTATTAATCTTTCATGAAAAGGAAAAACCAGCACTCCGCTCGTTGGATGCAATGAAGATTTATTCAGACACTGTTACAGCCTACGCGTTTCGAACCAGATGGTTCCTTCTCACGGCAGTGTTACACAGTTGTCCTACTTTACTTTCAATTATTTATATTCTAGTGCATCTCAAAGTGCATTGTGGGACATGCAGTTCAAGGTTTATTTTGCACACTTATTCACAACATTTATGTCATGTTATTGTATATATGCATACAAGTATATTTGTACAATTCAGGCTTAGTGCCATGCATATGATTAATGTCCAGTTAGCACTTAGATTGTGTGTCTCGGCAGTGTGTTTAACTGTGCACTTAAAAGGAGATTCATCCTCCATTTTTTCGTGATGTTTTGACTGATCCGGCTGTGCATATATATATATAAACATAACATTAATAAAAAATATACAATATATTTATCGTAGGATAGCGAGAGGGTTACATTTACTATTAACAGTCCCCTGAGTGCAACAGTAGAGAAAACATTGGATAGCGTAGCAGTAAAAAATACTATTCCCACTCCAGTGAGTGCAACAGTAGGGAAAGCATTGAATAGCGGGAGGGTAAAAATTACTATTACCACTCCAGAGAGTGCAACAGTAGGGAAAGCGTTGGATAGCGTAGGGGTAAAAATTACTATTCCCACTCCAGAGAGTGCAAAAGTAGGGAAAGCGTTGGATAGCATAGGCATAAAATTTACTATTCCCACTCTAGTGAGTGCAACAGTAGGGAAAGCATTGGATAGCGGGAGGGTAAAAATGACTATTCCCTCTCCATAGAGTGCAACAGTAGGGAAAGCGTTGGATAGTGTAGAGGTAAAAAATTACTATTCCCACTCCAGTAAGTGCAACAGTAGGGAAAGCGTTGGATAGCGTAGGGGTAAAAATTACTATTCCCACTCCAATGAGTGCAACAGTAGGGAAAGCGTTGGATAGCGGGAGGGTAAAAATACTATTCCCACTCCAGAGAGTACAACAGTAGAGAAAGCGTTGGATAGCGTAGTAGTAAAAATTACTATTCCCACTCCACAGAGTGCAACAGTAGGGAAAGTGTTGGATAGCATAGGAGTAAAAATTACTATTCCCACTACAGTGAGTGCAACAGTAGGGAAACGTTGGATAGCGTAGGGGTAAAAATTACTATTCCCACTCCAGAGAGTGCAACAGTAATGAAAGGGTTGGATAGCGTAGGCATACAATTTATTATTCCCACTACAATGAGTGCAACAGTAGGGAAAGCGTGGGATAGGGTAGAGGTAAAAATTACTATTCCCACTCCAGTGAGTGCAACAGTAGGGAAAGCGTTGGATAGCGTAGTAGTAAAAATTACTATTCCAACTCCACAGAGTGCAACAGTAGGGAAAGTGTTGGATAGTGTAGGAGTAAAAATTACTATTCCCACTCCAGTGAGTGCAACAGTAGGGAAAGTGTTGGATAGCGTAGGGGTGAAAATTACTATACCCACTCCAATGAGTGCAACAGTAGGGAAAGCATTGGATAGCAGGAAGGTAAAAATTACTATTCCCACTCCAGAGACTGCAACAGTAGGGAAAGAGTGGGTTAGCGTAGAGGTAAAAATTACTATTCCCACTCCAGTGAGTGCAACAGTAGGGAAAGTGTTGGATAGCGTAGGGGTAAAAATTACTATTCCCCCTCCAATGAGTGCAACAGTAGGGAAAGCGTTGGATAGCAGGAGGGTAAAAATTACTATTCCCACTCCAGAGAGTACAACAGTAGGGAAAGCTTTTGATAGCGTAGTAGTGAAAATTACTATTCCAACTCCACAGAGTGCAACAGTAGGGAAAGTGTTGGATAGTGTAGGAGTAAAAATTACTATTCCCACTCCAGTGAGTGCAACAGTAGGGAAAGTGTTGGATAGCGTAGGGGTAAAAATTACTATTCACACTCCAGTGAGTGCAACAGTAGGGAAAGCATTGAATAGCGGGAGGGTAAAAATTACTATTACCACTCCAGAGAGTGCAACAGTAGGGAAAGCGTTGGATAGCGTAGGGGTAAAAATTACTATTCCCACTCCAGAGAGTGCAAAAGTAGGGAAAGCGTTGGATAGCATAGGCATAAAATTTACTATTCCCACTCTAGTGAGTGCAAAGTAGGGAAAGCATTGGATAGCGGGAGGGTAAAAATGACTATTCCCTCTCCATAGAGTGCAACAGTAGGGAAAGCGTTGGATAGTGTAGAGGTAAAAATTACTATTCCCACTCCAGTAAGTGCAACAGTAGGGAAAGCGTTGGATAGCGTAGGGGTAAAAATTACTATTCCCACTCCAATGAGTGCAACAGTAGGGAAAGCGTTGGATAGCGGGAGTGTAAAAATACTATTCCCACTCCAGAGAGTACAACAGTAGAGAAAGCGTTGGATAGCGTAGTAGTAAAAATTACTATTTCCACTCCACAGAGTGCAACAGTAGGGAAAGTGTTGGATAGCATAGGAGTAAAAATTACTATTCCCACTACAGTGAGTGCAACAGTAGGGAAACGTTGGATAGCGTAGGGGTAAAAATTACTATTCCCACTCCAGTGAGTGCAACAGTAGTGAAAGCGATGGATAGCGTAGGGGTAAAAATTACTATTCCCACTCCAGAGAGTGCAACAGTAATGAAAGCGTTGGATAGC
Organism: Lissotriton vulgaris; assembly: GCF_964263255.1. Taxonomy (NCBI): domain Eukaryota; kingdom Metazoa; phylum Chordata; class Amphibia; order Caudata; family Salamandridae; genus Lissotriton; species Lissotriton vulgaris. Next base: position 421,489,999 of record NC_141698.1, on the reverse strand, counting down.
GTAGGCATACAATTTATTATTCCCACTACAGTGAGTGCAACAGTAGGGAAAGCGTGGGATAGGGTAGAGGTAAAAATTACTATTCCCACTCCAGTGAGTGCAACAGTAGGGAAAGCGTTGGATAGCGTAGTAGTAAAAATTACTATTCCAACTCCACAGAGTGCAACAGTAGGGAAAGTGTTGGATAGTGTAGGAGTAAAAATTACTATTCCCACTCCAGTGAGTGCAACAGTAGGGAAAGTGTTGGATGGCGTAGGGGTAAAAATTACTATACCCACTCCAATGAGTGCAACAGTAGGGAAAGCGTTGGATAGCAGGAAGGTAAAAATTACTATTCCCACTCCAGAGACTGCAACAGTAGGGAAAGAGTGGGTTAGCGTAGAGGTAAAAATTACTATTCCCACTCCAGTGAGTGCAACAGTAGGGAAAGTGTTGGATAGCGTAGGGGTAAAAATTACTATTCCCCCTCCAATGAGTGCAACAGTAGGGAAAGCGTTGGATAGCAGGAGGGTAAAAATTACTATTCCCACTCCAGAGAGTACAACAGTAGGGAAAGCTTTTGATAGCGTAGTAGTGAAAATTACTATTCTAACTCCACAGAGTGCAACAGTAGGGAAAGTGTTGGATAGTGTAGGAGTAAAAATTACTATTCCCACTCCAGTGAGTGCAACAGTAGGGAAAGTGTTGGATAGCGTAGGGGTAAAAATTACTATTCACACTCCAGAGAGTGCAACAGTAGGGAAAGTAAATACTTCATATATGAATAAAAATAAATTAAATATTAATCCCAATTACAAATTAATTAAAAGTAATTAACAATTTTATATAATATAATAATTAATCAATTAAAAGTAAATTAAAAATGCATTAAAATAATTACCTATTGATACAAATTATTTACCAATTAACAATTAATTAATTAACAATTAAAAAATAATTAAAAATTACAACAAAAAACAATAAATAAATTAAAATATGTAATTAATTAGAATTAAATTACTTCCCACCCTATTCCCCTACAAACCCACAAACCCCAACAGAAAATTAATTAATAACATTAACATAATTATCAATTAATCAATTAGTTAAAATGAATTACCAATCATATTTTATTTAACTACCATTAAAAATGTAAATATCAATTAATTCAAAATAAATACCAATAAATAAATTTTAAAAATGAATTAATTACAATTAAATTACTTCCCACCCTATTCGCCTATAAACCCACAACCCGCTACAGAAAATAAATTAATAAAATGAACATAATTATCAAATGATCAAAAAATTAAAATTAATTACCAATTATATTTTAATTAATTACCAATTAATAATTAATTAACAATGAATTCAAAATAAATACCAATACATAAATTAACATAATTAATTAATTATAATTAAATTACTTCCCACCCTATTCCCCTATAAACCCACAACCCGCTACAGAATTATATCACACAAAAATTAAATACCATCAAATTAATTAATTAAAATAAATTATAAAATATACACTTTCCACACATATACTGACATAAAAAACACTTTAAAAATTGGATATTATTAAAAAAATTATATTAACTTACTTACCCCAAATTCGATATTTTTGTTGTCTAAATTCTGTCCATTCTATATTTTTGTTGTCTATATTCTGTCCATTCGATATTTTGTCCATTCTATATTTTGAATTGGATATTACTGTTATTCTATTCGATATTTTTGTAGTCTATATTCTGTCCATTCGATATTGTGTCAATTCAATATTTTTAATTTGATAATAATGCAAATCAATATTAAAAATCGATATTTTAAGTGTATACCGTTCACCACAATACAGGGATCGTCTCCAGACAATGTTAATAACCCTAGGTCACAGGGTGGGCAGCATGTGGGAGAAAATCAAGAAGCCTCAGTAATATCGGTAATATACTCAGTCAGGAAGGGAGAGAGGTAAGAATCAAATAGCGTATTTAAAAATTCACTCCTGGAATGTTAGCAGTTTAAGGGGAAGGGGGAGACAGGATAGGCTACTACTGTATATAAAAGACTGCCCAGCAGAGGTAATAATTATAAAGGAAACACATCTGATGGAAAAAGAGTGTCTGAGGATTTTTAAGGCAAAAAGATGGGGTGGCCATCCAAGTAAAGCAAGATGTAAAAATTATCATTGCAGAAAAAGTCTCACACAGAGCAGGAAGATGGGTTATTGCAAACTCAGGATATTGGGGCAATGCTTTACATCAGTTGGCTATTACAGACCAAATCAAGATGATATCGCTCTCCTTGAGAAGGTACTAACAGAGCTATTGAACTTCCCAAACCTGATCATTATGGTGGGGGATTTTAATGTAGTTCAAGATAATTTTCTCGATAGATCTACTAATAGTAGAGCTGCGGCAAATCCTAAAATGGCCTAATCAATGAGCAAATGGGCCTTTGTGGTATCTGGCATCAGAGAGCAAAATGAAAGAACTGCTATACATATAACAACAGGAAATATTGTCACAAGTCAAGAATCGATTCTTTTTTAATTGAAATACACTTAACCCCTTCGAAGCGGGGCTGATTCCCCCGCGGCGCGGGGGGATGGGTGCCACGCGTGGCGCAGCAGTACTCATGACGAGCCCAGCTCATCATGCTGCACAGTGGAGCTGTGATCATGACGAGCTGAGCTCGTCATGACTCCGCCCACTCCTGTGGAACGCCCGCACAGGAGGGGATTTACCCCTTCGTGGGCGTTCCGCGGCAGTTATGACGAGCTGAGCTCGTCATGAGCACAGCTCCACTGTGCCTCATGATGAGCTGAGTTCGTCATTAGTGCCGAAGGGGTTAAAAGACATGGTGCAAGACATCCAACATATAGGGGCACATCTTTCAGACCACTCAGCAGCGAAGCTAGAATTAAACATAACTGCCAATAACACCCAGATTAGGTGGACAATGGACCGCACTCTGTTCTTACAAGATGAGGTAGTAGAGCTATTAAACATAGTTGTTTTTTTTAGGTTAATCTAGGCTCTTCCTCAGTGGGAGTAGGGTGGGATGAGTACAAGGCCTATTTAAGAGTCAGAATAGGTAGTTTATCCGTGACTAGAAGGATGACCTATTGGGAAAAAGTTACAAGTCTAGAAGAGCGAATGTGAGAATTAGAGAAGAAACTGGTCACCTTAAAATTAGAGCAGAGGGACCTTCAGGTGCCACTATATGTTGAGAGCTGTGGTAAACTACTGGTATGAAATACAAAAGGGACCGTGAGGAACATGGGTAAGCAAATTAAATGTGAGCATAGAGGTTGAGTGGAGTGGCAAAAGGGAGATTGAGGAAATCTTTTTTAGGTACTTTGAAAAAGATTAGCAGGAAGAGGTAGAGTTAACTCCAGAGGGGGTGAGAGACTGGTTAAAACATGAGCATTTCAATGTTTTAAAGGAAGAAAAGAGTAGGGCTCTGAATATGAAGATAAACAGGACGGAGGTGGATCGAGCACTCAAGGATGGGAAACAGGGGAAAGGCCCCGGTCTGGACAGGTGCCTCAGGATATCTATAAAGTGCTGGCAGGTACGCTAGCACCCATATTAATGGAGAAATTTAATGAGATGTTCTTGAAAGAAGCTAGAATACCAGAGTCATGTAAGGAGGCCATTATTACCCTAATTCTTAAGTTAGGGGAAAGTGCTAGAAACTGCGACGCTTCAGACCAATCTAGCTATTAAACTGTGACTATAAAATCTTTGAGAAAATCTTGGCGAGAAGGCTGTATGGGGTTATGGCAGATCTCATACATGAAAACTAAAAGGGGTTTATACAAGGCAGATCTTTAAAAGAACTTTGGTTGGCTCTATAGATCTGGCTACTAAATATGATCTCCCCCTTGCAGTAATTGCGTTAAACGCCACAAAAGCATTTGATCGGGTCAATTGGGTTATCCTACAAACAGTTATGAAATCCCTCTGATCGGGTCAATTGGGTTATCCTACAAACAGTTATGGAATCTCTTAACCTGGGAGTAAAGTTTTGTTAAATACTTGCAGGGATTTATGCCTCACCAGTAGCTAGAGTGTTGATGAATGGCTCTTTGACTGACCCTCTTAAAACCAGAGGTACGAGGAAAGGTTGACCTCGGTCGCCATTAATTTTTGATCTTTATATCAAACATTTAGTGAGGAAAATTATAAAAGAGCCAGAGATCTTGCTTTTCAAATTTAAGAGTTGGGAAAAGAAACTAGCTTTATGCACGGATTATCTCTTGATCTACACGACACACTTGCAGACGTCTATAAGTCAGTTTATGACGTTAACATCAGACTTTGGCAAGGTCTCAGGATGTGAAATCAATAAAGCAAAGACAGATATAATGGTCTTGAATATTGAGGAAGGTGAAGAAAAAGTGAAAAAAGAGATGAGGTACTTAGGAATTAAAATAACCCAAGACATTACCGTGCTGGCTTAGGTAAACTTCGAGAAAATCAAGAAGGAAGTGTGTAATTTGTTGGGTAATAGGTACGTTCTCCCGCTTACCATATTTGGCCGTGCTAACCTGATAAAAATGAATATCCTTCCAAAGTTTACTTTTCTCTTCGACTCAATCCCTCTACCCTTTAAGAAGGAGTGGTTCGATAAGCTGCTAGGACATATCATCAGTTTTTTATGGTCCTCTAATGGCCCTTGCATAGCGTGGAAGAAGTTGAGAAGGAAAAAAGAGAAAGGGGGGCTGGCAATACCAGATTTACATTTCCACTCTTGGGCATTCTTGTTGAACAATGTGAAAATGTTGTTGGATAGACCTGTATGCTCAGAAATAGGCAGTTTACTCACCAAGATGTTAAAGGATGTAAAAACAGGGAATTGTGGATTCCTGCATAAGTACGCTGACCCCAAATACTTCAAAAAAGTCATATGAAAAATTGTGCGGGGTATGTTGGAGACTTGGTACAGCATCGGAAGAAACCTAAAGCTGCCATATTTTGGAAATCTAGCTCCAATTTAGGACTCTCCAGGTTTCCCGGACTGGACAAAAAACAAGTTGGCTGATCCACTGAGAGAACCTGGCATGCAGAGATGGGAACATCTAATCCATGACGGACATTTGATATCATGGGAAATGTGTAGAGAAAGGACGGCCAATAGAGTGTCAAGATTCAAATTTCTCTAAATACAGAGCTGGTATCAATCGCCCAGCACAACGATTGGGGCGCCAAATAAACTCGAAGAGAGGCTGATGTCAAGAGTCCCCATGAAAAATGGAATGTCTATTTGGTATTGGATTATGATGGACCTGAAAAATGGAGAGTTCTCGTTGGCATCAGAGTTTTGGGGAAGATGCTGCCAGAGACTTCGCTGGAGAACCTATGGCATGTGTCAACGTGTATGCTTTACAAAATAGTAAAACCTGCCTATTTAAGGAGAAATCATTTGTTTACACTCCCTAGGGCGTACTAGGAAATTTAGGAAATGAGGAGATGTGTCTTGCCCAAAATGTGGGCAACTGAAGGAGGACGATCTTCATATGTTTATACGTTGGATGTAAGTAATACTTTGTCTAATAACCTGAAGCTACAAATTCAGGTAAGTGCTTGCTTGGTCTTTTTTGGATGTTTGGAGGTGCAGTCAAAAGAAGATAAGGGGTACTCGAAGTTGTTATTTTACGCAATGTTGCTGGCACACAGGCAAATTTGAAGAAAATGGGTTGTCTCAACCCCCCAGTCATGAGTATCGTATATCAGCCATGAAAAGCATTGTTAGCTTGGACATATCCGACAATAGAAAGAGAAGATATGACTATTGGCAACCCTTCATAAGCTGGTTAGATGCAAGAAGAGACAGGTCAGAAGAGGGGTCCAATGATTAAGCCTTCTCCGCCTCGGCTGTCGCACATCCTATTGGGCAGATATTGCTGGAAGGACTAGCGGTCAGGAGAAAGGGTTTTCACATTCCAAGGACCATAACATTTCGAATTCTTCTTTCTCTCATCTCCAGCAAAAGGGCAGGAAAACCCAGGAACAGGCGATGGAATGGTGTTTCTAAGGCAAATGAATGAGAATGGTTATCTTGAAATACACAAATTATTTTGATTAGATGCTCTTTTAACAAGTGCCTTGTCCTTATGGTGACACTGAAAAAGCACAGGTCAAAACACTGTGACGTCTGCCTTTTACACATATTTATAAGGAAGCATTGTTTGCGATCTTCTGTTCCTGTCAATTACAATGGTTTACTGTCACGGGAGAGTATGATGGATGAACAGACCTAACGCGTTTGCTGCCATTTTGTAACAACGGTATTTGTGGTTGTTGACATCCGGCTCCTTTTACAGATACTTCTGATAATGACAAAAACCATTGTAGTATGTTGTATGGCAACAGGGTCATATGGCACCTAAAAACATATCATTCATCACGTGTCATACCTCAAAAACGATTGTTGCCTGCATCGTTTTAGGCATTTGCATTGAGCATGAAGCGCCTTGGAACTGCATTTGTTGAGAAATAATCACCAGTTAATGTTGCCATGGGGCTTTCAAGCTAAAAAGTATTAAATGCTCCCATTAAAATTCACCCCAACAAATCTTTTCTAGACGTTGGAAATTCAACAAAGAGATGGTGTGCAGCACATATTTTAAGAGAGGAGACAGCACCCGTGGGAAGAAGTTATTTATTGCAATGCACAGTCTAATACTGTATTGACGGGGAGCGAGATGCAGACCGGGTTGATTTATTCAACTGCATTTGGGAGCTTTGTGCTCTGAACTGCAAGTTCGGGAAATTGTACCGAACCCTACACTGGCACTCAATTTGAGATTGGGCTGGTATATCATTCAAGCCTTCTGATGGCCTTCTGATGCAGTTTCTATGAGGTCCACCTTTTACATTCCTTCTGAGAATGGTTATCTTGAAATACACCACTCATTTTGATCACATGCTCTTTTACCAATTGCCTTGTCCTGATGTTGACCTTGAAAAAATCATAGGTCAGAAACGCCGCTGACGCCTGCCTTTGGCACACATTTATAAGGAAGCATTGTTTGCGATCTTCTGTGTCTGTCACCAGGCGGACGGATTCTTGTTTTAAAGCCTTGTGTCCTTCTGCCATTGTTTTCTATTTACACTGAATATTATGTTTTTGAGTGATTTCTTTTGTGTAACTATGTGAGCACCATTTTTTCGTAATTGATTTTTCATATTTGCTATCTTTTTGTAATCATTTCTGCATTGGGTACCTCTTTAATACTTTTTTCTGTATTTTTTTAATTGCTCATGGCTAATATTTTTCTCAAACTTGTAGGTGGTTGGACACGGCTCTTTTTGGGGGCCTCGGACTTCCCTTTCATCATTAGACTTTGACCCAGAGGAGAAAGAGAAAGGCAGACAATGTACAAAAGAGGAGGATGAGATATATAGGTAAGGAGTGGTAGAGGGAGAAAGCAGGGATTGAACACAACCTGCAAGGGTGTGATAGGACATGATGTGTAGGCTGACAGAAGAAAGAGGTATGCGGTAGAATCAAAACGAGATTGTCCTGTATTTGTAAATGTTAGTTACAGTCTCCGATGAAAAACCTTCGCCCCTGGACTTATTTTTTTTCCATAAATTAGTCACTGAATTTGTCACTGCCTACTCTAGAACTGTATCTATGTTCATTTATCAATGCAGAGCTTGTTGTCTGACTCATTTGTGATTTATTTAAAATGTTTATGGACCTTTCAGTGGTCGCAGCACGCATCCCTTCATCTGGCTTCTGCGAGCGAGGTTTTGCAGCAGGCAGCATGATTTGTTACCTCTGCACATATAACTCAGGGCCATATTATCAAGAAAGAGCGATACACTATTGCCGCTTTTATCGACAGGAAACTGCAGCTAAAGCGGCGATAATGGGCTTGATAATATGGCCTTGTGAATTCCCATAGAAGCCCAGGTTAACACCAGAACCTGGGCTTCTATGGGAATTCGCAAGGGCATATTATCAAGCCCATTATCGTCTCTTTGGCGGCAGTTTCCTGCCGATAAAAGCGGCGATAATGTATCGCCCTTTCTTGATAATATGGCCCTCAGTTCTAATCAAGAGACAATATTTGTTTATTTTGTAGAGCGTCAATAGCGTGTTATACCTAATCACTGTAAAAAATGTAAGGAGGAGGAGGCAGGGAAAAATAGAAATATACCTGAATTAATCTAATTTGAAGCAAAGGAAAACATGAATGGACGTAAAACAGGGATAAGATGAAGGTGCAGAATGAAATGGAGCAAAGGAACACAAACCACAGTTTACCATCTGATTCACATAGTTGGGCAGCTGGAGACAAGTTTGCTAACAATAAACAACTACAACAGGGCAAAGCACGAAAGAAGCATGAAACACAGGCAGACGGCCATCGGTCACCCAGATGAAGTAATTTATCCGCTTGTCCATCTTCCTCCTCCCAGTCCTAAACTGTGTGAGATGAATCATCACTCTAAGGCAGGAAAGCTGCTTTTCCTTTCTCTGTACTGTGGTCAAATAGTGTTCTTTTTCTTTAACTAATCCCCATATTCGCTATAATTTTGTAGCAATCTCAAGGGTCAAGCTGTTTTTTTGTGTCTCAATCCGGAGAAGACGACCCACTCTCAAGTAAGAATTTATTTCCTTATTTTATTTTTTCTTCTTTAGACTTCTTTTTATGTTTTCCCTTTGCCTGCTGTGCAAATGGATGTTTTAGTGCTTCATGGTTGTTACTGTGGACATGTCCTGCGGATTGCCTTGCCTTGCTCTCCCAAATTCCTTCCTGTATTCACTCTGCAGTGCTGCTTTGAATTCCTTTTGGGGATTACTCTTGTGCACCATGGCCTGATAGTGAAATAGCAGACTTGGCTTTTATGTGGTTTCCATAGACGTTAATTCAGCAAATTCAAGGGGTTGCGGAAGTGACATCACACATCCTATGAACCTCATGACATCACAGGAAGTGACTTAATTTGACCTATGATCCACGACTTCTCTCAGAATCTCAGAAAGAGATGTCATAACCCCTTAACCCTGATGCCACCACGATAATTTACACTGCTGAAGGTCCATAATGACTGCATGATTAATACAACACAACACAGACAAATAAAACTGTTTTAGATACCACATTTATTAGAATGCTATCATAATCTTTGTAAGTGGAGGAAAGTAATACTTACTCTGATTTGTAGCAAACATAAAAAACGAATGAGCCATATATCTTCCAGGACAGCTCACAGGGATTCTTCTTAGAAAACTTGGTCATACCGTGCTTTTAAAGCACAATTTTCACCAAAAGTTGCTAAAATGCTACAGGCTCTGTAAAGGCCTTTCATGAAACCCGACACTTATCAGGAGTTGACCCCATTTTTTCAAAATGTGCTCTGACTACCTCTAAATGTTAAAAAAAACTATCATTTTATCTTGGATGCCATTCATATGCCATGGATGCCCTTACGCTAAAAATATATGTAAGTGCCAGGATTTTGCAACTGGTTTTTCATTTGCTAAGAATTACTTGTACCATGCCAGTGCTAGTATTTTATCATGGGTCTCCAGTATGCTAAGAATTACCTCCAGTGAGTCAGAGTTAGTATTTTGTGATAGGTGTTTGCCATACTAAGAATTGCTTGAAGCACACTAGTGCCAGTATTGAGCCTTGGGTGTCATGCCTCCTTGCTTGCTGTTGTTTGACCATGTGTTCAGAGGCCATGTTGTGTAGCTATCCAGTGTGCTTGTGCCATAGGCCTGCATTTGTTCCTTCTTGTGGCATGCCTCCTTGCTTGCTGTTGTCTCACAATGTGGTCAGTTGCCATTTTGTGTAGCCAGCTAGTGTGCTTTTGCCACAGGCCTGCTTGTAATCTTTGTTGGGCACATGCCTCCTTGTTTGCTGTTGTTTGACCATGTGGTTGGTAGCCATTTTGTATAGCCAGCCAGTGTGCTTTTGTCATGGGCCTGCATGTGTTCTTTACTGTGGCCACACATCCTTGCTTGCTGTTGGAGGTTGAACATGTGGCCGGCAGCCCTTTTGTACAACCACTTTTTTCCAGTTTTTAAGGGGAGAGTGATAGGAGAGAGAGCTATGACTTTTTGTATTTTTTTTTTACTTCTCCCTGATATCAGTTTAATAATAATCTTGAGGATCATTGCAGTATTTGTATATTTACAGTGTTTTCAAATTATATGCATTTTTACCTGCACCTCCTTGCTCCCAATGAATTTCGCATAGTACCCTAGTATCCCCTAGTATATCAGCAATTAATGCCTACATTTTTGTATTTAAATGTTTTTCTATTTTTTATTTTTCTATTTTGTTTTACATTTTTCCACCATCCATCCATCACCTGCCTGCCACATGTGCATAGCCACACAACAGGTGCACATGCAACAGCATTTATTTTTTAAGGATTATTCCTGGACCCCCCCCCGGACCTCCTTGCTTGCCATAGGCACCCACCAGCATGAGTCTATTAAGCATTATCCAATTTTCACCTACACCTCCCTGACTGCCACAGGTGTCTCCCTTAGATGCACTCAAAGCTAACAGTTACATCTGTATATTGTTATCCTGATTGGAAATACAAACTATGTGCTGGTGGAGTGGTTTGACTTTGGAATGGATGCACAATTCTTGTTTAATATTTAGGATAATATTGATAACTTAGATAACCACACTAAATTATATGACTTTTGTCTTTACTAATTCAAACTGCAACAATGCCTCATTTCACTAAATGGTTTTCTTGCTTGTTTGCTTTTATTTACACAAGAGACATCACCCAGAGTATTGTCAAGAAATCATGTGAGTACTCAATTCTCTTCTGCTTGTGCAGCTAAGTGCCACTGCCACTTGACAGCTTTACGATGGCCCCAAAGAAAGGTGCTGACTCTAAGTGACGTACTCAGCACTATGGATTGGTAAGAGGTGCGTTAATTTGAGAAATGCAATGCTGCTGAATGTGTGCGCTGGCTCAAATTTGGAACTTCTCTTTTCTGTTGATGTGTGGTTGGGTGTGGAGGCTGCTGTACGTAACTGGAGACAGAAAAGTTTCATCATCACGTTATGCACACGCTTAGCTAAATGTTATGATGACAGTTATGAGATTGATCAGCCACGTACATGTAGCCACTTGTTCTTGATTGGTTGTATTTGCTCTCACTTCTCAGTTGATTGATTGCTAATGAATCATTAAATGAATGACTGCAGCAGACTATGCTTGTGCTCTGCCTCTAAGTCTTCTTCGTGCGCTCCGCATGAAGCTTTCTTTCTGTCCTTATCCTGGAGTCTACAATATTGTTTCTGTTTTACAATCTGCAGGCCTTCTCTTCTCCTGTACAAAAGACAAATGCTATAAAACATTCCTACTTACCTTACTGGACCACTTAAGCCAAGCTCCCAAGATTCACAGACAATCTGAGAAGAATGCAGATGCACTGCCGAATTTGGCAATACTGTATAAAAAAGGAAGGAACCAACACTTCAGTAATTTCACACCATTCAACTTAAGGTGAAAAAAGAGAGATAAACAAAGTTTAATATGTTTATCCGGGCGATTAGTTGCGCCGTTTTATTTTTTCAATTTTGTCAAAAAGTGAAGGGTCACTTTGGTCTAAAGAAATCACAGTGTCTTGAACGTACTAGCCACCAGCGTACAACAAGAAACTTAAATCAAACAGTGCATCAAAACACAATAATTTAGCACAACATACAACGTGAATTCTGAAAGCATACTATGAGTGAAACTTACAGTGTGTAAAAAAACACAACAAAATGTGGCAAATTATCACAAAAGAAAGGGGGAAAAAAAGGATATATATAATCATATATTTTAACATGACATGATCAGAAAATTGTTAAATGTAACCAATAGGGAGTCTATTGATGAATCTCCAAAAAAGGAACAAAACCACCTCTCGGTGGCCGTATTAGCAGGCTTGTAGTTCCTGACAGTTTAATCTGTTTGTCAGAACTGAGGACTTAATCCTGTCCGCCTACGCGTTTCGAGTTTGTGATGTGTCTTCTCAAACTCTCCTCAGGGCAAATTGAATTCTTTTCCCCGTTTATTAAACCTATTCATAAAAAACATAAAGGTTTTGGGGACACTTGTTACTATTAGCTCCCATCAACCTAATCACGCTTTCTCATACACACTACTTTTAAAATAACACGTACCTCCGGGGAATAGAGGTGGTACAATTCATCCAACCCACATATGTCGATCTCAAGGGGGTTGGTGGGTTCTGTGCGTGCAGGGAAAATCAATGGTTTGCTTCGATTTTCAAATCGCTTTCCACATAGTTAACTGCAGGTAAAATGGGCGTATTACTCGCTGTTTTCAATGCGGGAAACATAACACTTTCAGATGGTATTAGAAACCAATAATCACTTACTTTGTTTTCTTTTCTTTTCGAAAAATAAGGATGCCTTAGTTCAAAAGGTTGTACCGGTTGTCTTTCAACAGCGACTGGTGCCGTGAGTCTGTTGAAAAAAGCACGGACGGCAATTATTAATCACTCGGGAGCTTCGAGCTCCTTTGTAAGTGCACAAAGCGCGCGTTTGGTGTTTACCAAAGACTGCGCTGGGACGGGTCAGCTTTTCTAATGTTGAACGCTCGTTCCATTATAGAAAGGCGTTTGTGTCTTGTTTGGGCTTCGCTTTGTTACGCGCTATCAGTTAGTGGAACGCTTGTCCTACCTGGCCGCTTGGCAGCGTTCTTCACTTCCTCATTCCTTCACTGAGAGTGGATGTGAATTCGGTTGCCTCAGTGATTCAAAGGAGTGAGCTCATCATAGGTGAGCCAATCAGAAGAGGATTATTTTGCGTTCTCGTCTGATGCATTATGGGGCCTGAAGTCCCTTTAATGGTGAAGCCGGGATTATAATCTAGAAACTTCACTCTAAGAGTAGGAATGTAATTTATGGGATCCTGTGCGCCTGTGATAAATTATACATAGGCAAAACATGCCAGCAGGTTAACGCTAGAATAACACAACATCGCTCTAGGCTCAAGAGAAAAGTGCAGAATGCCCCAATGGTTGAACACTTCACGTCAGCAAATCACAAGGAAACTGATTTCACATGGACAGTCCTATCTGGCATTGACCCACAGCACCGGTCACCTGATGTAGAGAAAGCGCTTCTACGAAAAGAAGCCTACTTGATACTCCGGTTTAATACCATAAATACCGGGTTGAACTCAATGAGTGAAGTTTCTAGATTATAATCCCGGCTTCACCATTAAAGGGACTTCAGGCCCCATAATGCATCAGACGAGAACGCAAAAGAATCCTCTTCTGATTGGCTCACCTATGATGAGCTCACTCCTTTGAATCACTGAGGCAACCGAATTCACATCCACTCTCAGTGAAGGAATGAGGAAGTGAAGAACGCTGCCAAGCGGCCAGGTAGGACAAGCGTTCCACTAACTGATAGCGCGTAACAAAGCGAAGCCCAAACAAGACACAAACGCCTTTCTATAATGGAACGAGCGTTCAACATTAGAAAAGCTGACCCGTCCCAGCGCAGTCTTTGGTAAACACCAAACGCGCGCTTTGTGCACTTACAAAGGAGCTCGAAGCTCCCGAGTGATTAATAATTGCCGTCCGTGCTTTTTTCAACAGACTCACGGCACCAGTCGCTGTTGAAAGACAACCGGTACAACCTTTTGAACTAAGGCATCCTTATTTTTCGAAAAGAAAAGAAAACAAAGTAAGTGATTATTGGTTTCTAATACCATCTGAAAGTGTTATGTTTCCCGCATTGAAAACAGCGAGTAATACGCCCATTTTACCTGCAGTTAACTATGTGGAAAGCGATTTGAAAATCGAAGCAAACCATTGATTTTCCCTGCACGCACAGAACCCACCAACCCCCTTGAGATCGACATATGTGGGTTGGATGAATTGTACCACCTCTATTCCCCGGAGGTACGTGTTATTTTAAAAGTAGTGTGTATGAGAAAGCGTGATTAGGTTGATGGGAGCTAATAGTAACAAGTGTCCCCAAAACCTTTATGTTTTTTATGAATAGGTTTAATAAACGGGGAAAAGAATTCAATTTGCCCTGAGGAGAGTTTGAGAAGACACATCACAAACTCGAAACGCGTAGGCGGACAGGATTAAGTCCTCAGTTCTGACAAACAGATTAAACTGTCAGGAACTACAAGCCTGCTAATACGGCCACCGAGAGGTGGTTTTGTTCCTTTTTTGGAGATTCATCAATAGACTCCCTATTGGTTACATTTAACAATTTTCTGATCATGTCATGTTAAAATATATGATTATATATATCCTTTTTTTCCCCCTTTCTTTTGTGATAATTTGCCACATTTTGTTGTGTTTTTTTACACACTGTAAGTTTCACTCATAGTATGCTTTCAGAATTCACGTTGTATGTTGTGCTAAATTATTGTGTTTTGATGCACTGTTTGATTTAAGTTTCTTGTTGTACGCTGGTGGCTAGTACGTTCAAGACACTGTGATTTCTTTAGACCAAAGTGACCCTTCACTTTTTGACAAAATTGAAAAAATAAAACGGCGCAACTAATCGCCCGGATAAACATATTAAACTTTGTTTATCTCTCTTTTTTCACCTTAAGTTGAATGGTGTGAAATTACTGAAGTGTTGGTTCCTTCCTTTTTTATACAGTAATTGGGCCCTTACCCCACTTCCGTCCGCATGGGCCAAACTCCCTTTGTTGTTACAAGAATTTGGCAATACAGCCTACGTTTTCTTTTAACAATCATTTTGTACAACTGTGTGAGTTCACTTCACTCCTCCATAATTTATATTTTTAAAATCCGGATGACAGAACGTTTAGACATATAATAATAACTTGGGTCTCTGGGGCTGAAGGACTGTTTACAATGCATTTAACTGAACTGTGTCATACTCATTCCTTCATTTCCTTCCACAACAGATTGATGGTGATGTGCTGCTCTTCACCCAGATGAATATTGCCATTGTGTAGTATTTGTCTTCGTCACATATTTCTGAAAATCCCATTTCCCATCCATTCATCAAACCCCTAACCCTCTTCCCCCAAACTGTGTTATTTATTGAGGTATGACTTAGTTTACACCATAAACAGATGTGGTGAAAGCGACCCCAACTCACTAATGGATCTTCTGTTACCTGAGTAATAGCCCACACTGGCCACATTTACCCACCCACACATAAAAGTGATCCATATTTTAGATATAGAACATCCTTCCTCAATATCATTGAGGCCTTGTGTTGTGTTGTGTATACGGTCAACCTCGTCC
This sequence comes from Lissotriton vulgaris, assembly GCF_964263255.1. Lineage (NCBI taxonomy): Eukaryota > Metazoa > Chordata > Amphibia > Caudata > Salamandridae > Lissotriton > Lissotriton vulgaris. The sequence continues at coordinate 421,474,763 of NC_141698.1, read as the reverse complement.
TCTCCTGACTCCGAGTCCACTCCTCCTGACTTGAGGATTTCATACATTTTGTTTTAATTAAATATTATCTCCCCATTGATCCGAAGTTACTATTGCTAAATTTTGTCATCATATCAGGTCTTCTTTGTTGTGTGATGGTGGTAGTCTGGTCTCAGTCTTTCCAAAGTTATGATATAAATAATTGAATCCACTAACTCTGTGTATTGTTTCAATCTAGTTGCCTGTAGTGGATAATACTTTGATTAATCCTACAGATGGAGTTGACCTATGTGGGAGTGGGACCATGATTGTGATTCCTTCCCTGCTAGCACACTAGCCTGCTACTTCTGCCACCTCCATTAGATGGCATCTTGGGAAACCCTGGAGTAAGCAGACTGAGTGAGGTAGCAGTCCTCGCTTCATCTATTCAGGTAAGAGAACTATAGAACATTTTAGGGAATATAAGCAATGGCAATAGTGGTCGATATAGTTACAGACGGTAGTAGAACATGAGTATATCTAACTGGGACACGCTTTTATAAAAAGATTTTAAAAAAACAGTGTACAATAAGAGGCAGCACCCCCAAAAATATTTGAAGCATACATAAAGTAAAATAATTATTTCTCTTAAAAATGTTAACAATAAAACCCACCAGCCCACCCACAAATGGCAGACCCTCCTCCCCAAACAAATCACCCTGTCCCCGAGTGTCCAAAGAAAAATTAAATGTACAAAGTTCAAAGTCCAAAGCCAAGTCCCAACTCTCTATCCCACCCTCTCCATCAACAACAATAGTCCCCCCCACAAGACAAAAAAAAAAAATGTAAAGGGATCACTTGAGAGCATCTTCTTCATGGGTTCGGTAGAGTTCTAAGTTCTGCTTCATCCGGGTCATCCTTGCTTTGATAACTCGCAAGACACTGCAAGACACGGTGCTGATACCGGCAGTGTGAGTGGGGGGGGGGGGCAACAGCGGTGGTCAACAGGCCCCTAACAGCTGGTAGAGGCACTGGCTAGGATTTTGTTGCTGTTGCTGTTATTTTGGAATGTAATTCTGGTCATAGTAGGATGGATTATCTTTCATTAACATTATTTTCACATCAGGGAGAATCAAGTTTTTTCTCATCTTATTGGTATCTTTTGTAATGACGGACGTTATTTTGAGGTTGTTACAAGTTTTGTGGTTTGGAGGTTTTTTGTTTTTTGAGAATTTTCGGTTTTATGACTGCCGGTAGAATTTTTATTTACCAGTATTTCTTTATTTCACTTTTCTTACATTTGTTTGGGCATATTTCACTTTGCAATATGGCAGCTGACCTAACTGGATGCAGTCGAAATTCGTTCTGAAACATCCGTCGTTTATGTTTGTATTCCCTGACCGTGAGGTCTGATTCATATCGGTATCTTTTTGACATTTCTAATCACACACACTGGCGGCAAGGTTCGGGAAGAGTGTATTGCGAGAGTACCGGCAAGATTATTCTCAACTACTGATTTAGCAGCTAGATGTTCTGGCCTCCCACAACTTTATTTACAAGCATTTTGGTAATGATTCTATGTGGCATTTTCGTAGACTTTCCTGCATCGTCTACAACAGATTACGAGTAATACAGACACCTGCATGTTGGAGGTTAGCGATTTTTTTAAAATGTTTTTCTAATGTGTTGCTTTTTAGTAATGTGTTGATTCTCTAGACATTGTTTTGGTGTCTTATCATAGTTTTCTGTTTAATTGTAGACTCTAATTGTTCTGGCATACTGATTTTAAACATACAGACAATAGGTAGGCAGGGACAGTGTTCCTACATGATTTATAAGAGCAGACACTGGGTGCATTAATTCTGAAAAGCAGTCGCGGCATCATAAGGAGGCTGGCATCTTGCATGAATTTATTTATTTTGCTTTACTTACCTGTACGCGGATGATGCCGTGCTAGTGGCCCGGACCCCTTTAGGGCTCCAAAGACTACTAAATTCCTTTGGGGATTATATGAAGTCGTTGGACCTTGTGGTTAACAATGAAAAATCGCATGTTATGACTGTGGGCCGAAGGAATAACAAAACCAGGGCTTTTTACTGTAACGAGTCTGTGATATCCAGTGTGAAAGCTTTCACTTATTTGGGGGTCGTGTTCGACGACAAAGGCACTTGGGATCCCCAACTTACTATTTAAGTAAATGCCATTAGAAGATCTTCCGCCGCGATACTGGGGTTTGCAAAGCGGCTAGGAGGGAAACCGAGAGAAGCAATCTTAGCAATTTATAAGGCAAAATCTTTCTCTATTGTGAGATATGGGGCAGCAATTTGGGGATATAAACAAACTGAGTGTATTCAAACAGAAGAAAATACATTTCTCTGTGCCGTCCTTGCCCTCCCTCAGTCCACGGCCACCTATGCGGTCCACCTTGAATTAGGTATGGGCTATGTCTCTGACATAATAAGTATGGCCCCTATTCTATTGTGGATCAAGACATGGTTGAATCCTGAGCTTACTCTCAATCACAAGATATTAAGGGACTGTATGAATCTTGAGAAGGCAAAGGAAATAAAGTGACTGTCCTTTATAAAAGCAACTTCTGTGAAGCCGGGGCGCCTGGAGATTTTTACAAACCCAGAAGGGCTAGGGAGGGCTGACCTAAACTGGGTAAAGACCAACTTCCTCAGGCTAAGAGAGCAGGAGCAGGAATTTGTACAGTTGAGGAAGCCAACAGTAAGGGCTCACTATTTATTAATTACATGCCTAACCATTCAACCTTACCTTAATGTAGTGACTAAACCATTGCACCGATGGGTATTAACAAAATTCCGTTTTAATCAGATCCATCTCATCCTGAGTGAAACTGTTGGGTGGCGTAGGCCAGAGGATGCAGACCCTTGTAAGTGCGATGGATTTTTAATTCAGGACACTATGCATTTTACCTTTTTCTGTTCCTTCTATAAAGAAAGTAGGAAAAGGTTTATTGTATCACTCCTAAAAGGAAAGGGGCTTCTACAGGCAAGACCAGATTGACTGTTTTTGCAATTACCGGACTCCCCACTGATCATGTTTAGTGTGGCAAATTTCTTTGTTGCTGTCATCCGGCAAAGGAAACTTAGATTGAGCAACCGAATTACCATCCCGACTACTTGATGTAATCTATCCCATCGGAAATATGAAATCGTTGTACAATGTTTAGTCTGTTTTTAAACTATCTTGATTGATATTCTATGTATTATTTTGAATTGATTCTGTATAGTATACTTTTATGATTTTCATCAATCGAATAAAGTGGATTTGATTTGATTTGATTTTGCATTACTTTAAATATTATTCACTTTTCTCTCTCACTGCTCGTGATCCTCTTCCAGTCTCTATAACCACCATTAATCATATCATTTCAGAGCTCAGCATAATATTGTCAATAGTTGTTGGCTGAATAAGCATCTCCATCCAAATTTAGAATACTGTATCGTTGGTTATTTTCATTTGGTTACAGACAAGCCCCTGAGGCAGTTCCAAAATGCATCGGGCACGACATTGAATGCAACACAAAATGGGCTATGCATTGCATAAATAATTATGCTTTCATGTTTTCGTTTATGTCCATATTGTTATTAATAATGCATGTCAGCATTTATACTTATGCAAATTTATGAGAATTTAGGTTGTATAAGATTACATGTATGGTACAAACAAGTGGTAAATGTACAGTGTGAAAAACACATCCTGCACAGATAATTAAATAGCAAAAGAACAACAAATCATAGTTTGTCAATTGTTGTTTAACCTGTGATTAATTCAGTTAAGAACTTTCGTTCTGAGTGAACAGTACTCACCGCAACCGGGTCTGTGAACCCGTTAGATATACTGATTATTGAGAGCTCATGGTGGCAGCACGTGCAGCGGACTAGCACCATGACAGAATAATTTTCTTCAAAACATTTTTTTCAAAGATATTTTTTTTAAAAAGGAGCAGAACTAGAAATACGAATAATTGAAGGAGTGCATCCCTACACGTGCTCGAAATCACATAATATTCGTAACATAAACGTAACTTACTTCTGAGTGTGAGCAGTATGTTATTTGAAAACAATTAAGTTTTTGAAAACAAACATTAAATATTTACTCAATATGCTCTGCAACCTCCACACCCAGCAAGTTGAGCAGGTCCTGTTAGCTATCAATGATGTCCACCCAGCGATGCGTCAGCTGCTGTTGGGTGTTTTGGATGTGAGTGCTGTGGAGCATACACAGGTGCACCTTCCCCCAATGCAGCTGATTCTCCCACAGGGGGTAGCTGCCCCCAGGCCTGCCACTTGCTGTCAGCATGGAGTGGAGGTGGTGCATAAAAAACAAGTGCATTTGGCGACCACAATACCAGCCGTGATACAGGAAAATTCAACAGATGGAACACAGCCAGTACCTTGTGACACGAAATGCACAGCACTGGAGAGAATAAATAGGATACCTATTTTCAACCCAAATACATCTAAGCTCTCACCAGCCACATATTCCCTACATGGCAAAGGACTTTCCTATGTTCCCCATTCAGGCTTGGCAAATCTGAATTATTCACTGAACTGATGGGCTTTTTACAAAACGTTTGCCTTAAAGCTTTCTTTTCTAACGGGGATAATACAGTGACAGATAACAACAAGTCAGGCTAAACCCGTGCATCGTCATTTACCCAAGCTTTTCATCAACTACGCCCAGAAATAGCTGCCTTTGAACAAGTTGTATATCAAAGAATCATTTCTGCCAAGCCATGATTGAACTAAAACGACTCCTTCTATCACTATCAAAAATTGCGATAAGGGAGGAGGCATAGTAGTCCTTGACACCTCTACTTATGTTTCCAAAATGGAACAAAATGTTGGCTGACACTATGTTCTACCAAAGGATCACACGTGACCCTACTAAAACGACCAGTAAAAAGATACAAGCTCTGACAAGGTTGGCTTTTAAAGATAATCACATATGTGAAAAAGAGCTGACATATTTAAATGTACAGAGTCCTAAAATGGCCAGCATTTACGGTGTACCTAAGATACACAAAAATGAAACTGACCCCCCATACAGACCCATCGTCACTACCATTGGTTCTGTAGCAGAACCAATATAGAAATAAATTCTATAGATGCCCATAGGAATGAATGGGAATTACCAATTCGGTAAATACCGAATCGGTAAATACCGAATCGGTAATAGGGGGAACCCTTTCAAGGGTGGCAGGGTGGCACATTGACACCCTGTTGTAACCCTTAATAGTGCATGGGTGCACATGTAGCACACATACATGCCCTAAGGGCATGTATGCCTGCCACATGGCACTGAATTAAAAGCAAAAATTGTTTTTTTAAAGGTTTTCGTTATTTACCACCAACTTGTAGTTGGTGATAAATAACGAATCCTTACAGGTGAAAAGCACTCACTTGAGTGCTTCCTACATTTCAGATTCGGTAATTTACTGAATGAGTATTTAAGAATTCGGTAATTTACCCAATTCTTAAATACCGATTCGGTACATTACCGAATCTAAAATGTAGCCACCTACATCCCAAATGCCTAATACATCTCTGCCTCACAAAAAATAGCATGGGGCTGCACCCCTTGGCAACGCCGACAACTGCACTGTGTGTGGATAGCTCCTTCACTCGCCCCACTGCTCCCGCTCAAACCATGCTCTAACACAGCACTGGGTGTGGGGAAGAAAAGAGAAGAAATAGGAAAAGGAAGGAAGAAAGAACAAGAAAGTAAAGGAAAAACTAAAAGAAAAGTACAAAAAGGTCACAAAAGAACGCAACAAAAAATGACAAATATATAAAATACACAAAAAGACACACTGAAACTACAAAAAACATGAGGGGTGAGTGAGTTGGGAAGCGGAGAATTGAAAAGATTAAGGGTGGAATGAAAAAACAGGCCCAGCACTATGTACAGAACAGAAAACAAAATGGCCACACTCATGCAAACCACGTAGTGCCACTCTCTTGCAATTTGTGGGGTGGGCGAATGTGCCTTGTGTTACTCAAATGTAAAAACATCAAACGAACAGGCCCGCTGACCAGCTCCACCTACCCACAGAATTCCACAGAGTGTTGTGGAGGTACTGGGCTGCATCATAAAGTTCTGCATAGCAGAACTCCCTGAGCTCTGCCCAGGCCTAGATCAAGATTCCTTCGTCAGGGGGTGCATCAGTTTCTCAGTTCACTCCTACGCTGTACACTTTTTACCTTTTCTTTGTGTACACTGGCCCTTCCAGGGTGCTGATTTTCCCTGCTTCCTTCTTGTGGTTTTGGATCTAATTCCTACACTCTCTGGCCTTGAGTCTGGCTCTTAGCCTTAGGAATGCCTCTTAGAGTTAAGCTGTTGGCTTAGGTTCATCCCTACCCTTCTGCCTAAATGTAGGATCATTGGAATTGATGGGGTAACCCTGTGTCCTCCAGAACCTGGGTACTGAACAAGAAAAACTACAATTGGTTCTGTCGGGGAGAACAATTGATTAGTACATGCAAAACTTAGTCTGTAAAGTAAAAGTCCAAAATATTCATTTATAGACTTTGAATGGAACACAAATAAGCAAAATTAATCAGTTTCAAACATTATTATTTGCTCGTTTGTATATGGCTGTCCCTTCTCATAAATATCAACAAACAAGTAACATATAAATAAGTGGTTAAAGTGAGTGAAGTGATATACTTGACAGTGCGAATTTGATAATAGTGATGCGATTTTGTTCATGCAAGCGAGTGGAGTGTGTCATTGTACATGTTGACATCGCTTTGATCAATATTAACATTCCCCCTCTAGTTGAAGTACCGCACCTAACCCATACTTCGTAACAGTCACATTATTGGGGACTTGTTGTTCTTCAGTTTTGGCTATTGCTACTTTCCTTGTTACTTGCATTCTACCTAAATTTTACAGCAGGAAACCCCCTAATTGCAGGATACAAGATAAAAACAATAGGAACATGAAAACGGGCAGCAATGACATGCACAGACCTGTCACCACCAGGGGAGCCAGGAGAACCAGTACATATGCCATGCCTGCTCAGGAAAGGGGGTGGTGATGAACAGAGTGTCTGAATTAAGCAGACCACTCTTACCCAGTCCAAAGATCAGGGCTTGATCCATCACCGTTATTTATCTCACTGCCCCATCCCAGCTCAGAACCTGGCTATATGCAAATTAGTCTGTCCCTGGCCCAGTGCATCATGGGAACAGGGCAGACCAAACTACCAAGCCAATTCTTCACCAGAAAGGAGACAAGCTACCGGGGACCGGTTTCTGGCATTTCAGCCTCTTCGGCCCGGCTTGCTTGAATCCTGATGGAGCAGTGAGAAAGGGACTCATGTCTGAGTATACCCTGCCACACTTATAGTGGCCAAAAACGATTCAGAAATGGGGGTGGTGATGAACAGAGTGTCTGAATTAAGCAGACCACTCTTACCCAGTCCAAAGATCAGGGCTTGATCCATCACCGTTATTTATCTCACTGCCCCATCCCAGCTCAGAACCTGGCTATATGCAAATTAGTCTGTCCCTGGCCCAGTGCATCATGGGAACAGGGCAGACCAAACTACCAAGCCAATTCTTCACCAGAAAGGAGACAAGCTACCGGGGATCGGTTTCTGGCATTCCAGCCTCTTCGGCCCAGCTTGCTTGAATCCTGATGGAGCAGTGAGAAAGGGACTCATGTCTGAGTATACCCTGCCACACTTATAGTGGCCAAAAACGATTCAGAAAAGGGGGTGTTGATGAACAGAGTGTCTGAATTAAGCAGACCACTCTTACCCAGTCCAAAGATCAGGGCTTGATCCATCACCGTTATTTATCTCACTGCCCCATCCCAGCTCAGAACCTGGCTATATGCAAATTAGACTGTCCCTGGCCCAGTGGCTTTTGTAGTTTGGTTTGCCCTGTTCCCATCATGCACTGGGACAGGAACAGACTAATTTGCATACAGCCAGGTTCTGAAACTGGGATGGTGCAGTGAGCTAAAAAACGGTGTTGGATCTAGCCCTGATCTCTTGACCGGGTGAGAGCTTTCTGCTTAATTCAGAGACTCTGTCCCTCACCACCCCTTGTTGTAAATATTTTTGTCCACCCTAAGCGTGGAAGGGTATTCTCAGATGTGAGACCCTTGCTCATTGCACCATCAGGATTCAAGCAAACCGGGCCGAAGACGGCTGTAATGCCAGAAACCGGTCCCCGGGAGCTTGTTTCCTCCCCAGTGTAAGAATTGGCTTTTGTAGTTTGGTTTGCCCTGTTCCCATCATGCACTGGGACAGGAACAGACTAATTTGCATGCAGCCAGGTTCTGAAACTGGGATGGTGCAGTGAGCTAAAAAACGGTGTTGGATCTAGCCCTGATCTCTTGACTGGGTGAGAGCTTTCTGCTTAATTCAGAGACTCTGTCCCTCACCACCCCTTGTTGTAAATATTTTTGTCCACCCTAAGCGTGGAAGGGTATTCTCAGATGTGAGACCCTTGCTCATTGCACCATCAGGATTCAAGCAAACCGGGCCGAAGACGGCTGTAATGCCAGAAACCGGTCCCCGGGAGCTTGTTTCCTTCCCAGTGTAAGAATTGGCTTTTGTAGTTTGGTTTGCCCTGTTCCCATCATGCACTGGGACAGGAACAGACTAATTTGCATACAGCCAGGTTCTGAAACTGGGTTGGTGCAGTGAGCTAAAAAACGGTGTTGGATCTAGCCCTGATCTCTTGACTGGGTGAGAGCTTTCTGCTTAATTCAGAGACTCTGCCCCTCACCACCCCTTGTTGTAAATATTTTTGTCCACCCTAAGCGTGGAAGGGTATTCTCAGATGTGAGACCCTTGCTCATTGCACCATCAGGATTCAAGCAAACCGGGCCGAAGACGGCTGTAATGCCAGAAACCGGTCCCCGGGAGCTTGTTTCCTCCCCAGTGTAAGAATTGGCTTTTGTAGTTTGGTTTGCCCTGTTCCCATCATGCACTGGGACAGGAACAGACTAATTTGCATGCAGCCAGGTTCTGAAACTGGGATGGTGCAGTGAGCTAAAAAACGGTGTTGGATCTAGCCCTGATCTCTTGACTGGGTGAGAGCTTTCTGCTTAATTCAGAGACTCTGTCCCTCACCACCCCTTGTTGTAAATATTTTTGTCCACCCTAAGCGTGGAAGGGTATTCTCAGATGTGAGACCCTTGCTCATTGCACCATCAGGATTCAAGCAAACCGGGCCGAAGACGGCTGTAATGCCAGAAACCGGTCCCCGGGAGCTTGTTTCCTTCCCAGTGTAAGAATTGGCTTTTGTAGTTTGGTTTGCCCTGTTCCCATCATGCACTGGGACAGGAACAGACTAATTTGCATACAGCCAGGTTCTGAAACTGGGATGGTGCAGTGAGCTAAAAAACGGTGTTGGATCTAGCCCTGATCTCTTGACTGGGTGAGAGCTTTCTGCTTAATTCAGAGACTCTGTCCCTCACCACCCCTTGTTGTAAATATTTTTGTCCACCCTAAGCGTGGAAGGGTATTCTCTGATGTGAGACCCTTGCTCATTGCACCATCAGGATTCAAGCAAACCGGGCCGAAGACGGCTGTAATGCCAGAAACCGGTCCCCGGGAGCTTGTTTCCTTCCCAGTGTAAGAATTGGCTTTTGTAGTTTGGTTTGCCCTGTTCCCATCATGCACTGGGACAGGAACAGACTAATTTGCATACAGCCAGGTTCTGAAACTGGGTTGGTGCAGTGAGCTAAAAAACGGTGTTGGATCTAGCCCTGATCTCTTGACTGGGTGAGAGCTTTCTGCTTAATTCAGAGACTCTGTCCCTCACCACCCCTTGTTGTAAATATTTTTGTCCACCCTAAGCGTGGAAGGGTATTCTCAGATGTGAGACCCTTGCTCATTGCACCATCAGGATTCAAGCAAACCGGGCCGAAGACGGCCGTAATGCCAGAAACCGGTCCCCGGGAGCTTGTTTCCTTCCCAGTGTAAGAATTGGCTTTTGTAGTTTGGTTTGCCCTGTTCCCATCATGCACTGGGACAGGAACAGACTAATTTGCATACAGCCAGGTTCTGAAACTGGGATGGTGCAGTGAGCTAAAAAACAGTGTTGGATCTAGCCCTGATCTCTTGACTGGGTGAGAGCTTTCTGCTTAATTCAGAGACTCTGTCCCTCACCACCCCTTGTTGTAAATATGCCTGCTCAGGGGCACCTCCCTCCTCAGAAATGACTCTTTGTAAATGGTGCAATGCTTGGATGGCAAGAATTAGAGTCCTGAAGTCTAACATTTTGCACACTCTTGCTGACTCTGCTCACTGGAAGCCCGGAACCAATGTGCTGCTGCTGAAACCTACGTTGCTGCTGCCACTGCTTGTGCTACCGGCACTGCTGCTGGGCCGGCATGCAGACATGCATGGGTGTTAGGCCACTGTGCTTCGGCCCCACTTGAGGGCCTTGGAAGCCATGGAGGAGTGGTAAAAATGTGGGGCACACTGGTGCCGGGGAGCGCCTTGCTGATAGCCAGAGAGGCTGAGGGGGCACCGTGGAGTCACTTAGTAGACACCATAGAAATGCGTCAAAGGAGTCAATATTGCAGGATTGTTCTCTCTGGAAAATTGCCTTTGCCCCCATCTGGAACATCCTGCTGAGGAGGTGAGATGTGGTGGTGAGGAGAGAGGAGTGCCCGGAGTTCTTGTGGATAAAAAGGGGGCGATGGTATCAGGGGGTGTGGCTGAGCCGGCTCCTAGCGGGGAGCCGGGCGTGCGGCAGGGAATGCCCAGCTGCCAGGTCACTGATGACGAAACAGAGAATAAGAAAAGGAAGATACAAGGAGCTGACGGAATACTGGAACTCGGATTAGAAACAGGAAATTGAGGGGAATAATTAAAACACGGCAGCAGCAACACTGGCACCGAGAGTCAGCGGGTGAGGAAAGGTAAGCACCAGGAACGTGCTTGAAAGAGAAACAAATGAGGAAAAGGAGAAAGCACTAAGCACTATACACTGAGTAGAGTGGCTGTAAAAAAGATTGGTGTAAAAGCAAGGGACATAAAAAAGTAGAATACTATCAATAGATATCTAAATATATAAAACGGGCGGACCAGCCAAAAGAAAGATAGATATGGCACCAGGGAAAACTAAAGCACATAAGGGAGAAAATAATCGCATAAAGTAGAACAGCAATACAGAGGGGGGAGAGGAGATAAAAGAAACCCAGAATAAGAAGGAAGGAAACAAAATTTGCTCGTAACAGGTAACCCCAGGGTTAAAGTGTGAAAAGCAGACAAAATTGCCCCCGACTAGAACACCCCCCCCCCGCCCCCCCCCAGCAAAACAAAGTGGGAGTCAAAGGTGGAGTATCAGTTACAAAGTCGATCAGAGATTTTATGGGCAAACAGTTAAAAAAGAACCAACAACTAACAGAGTCAAATTTATGCGAGTGAAAGCAATCAACATCTAGCAGTTTAACATCACAAGACTCAGTGTTACCGTACTGGAGACCCCATGATATATCAAACATAAGCAACGTACTTTTAGGGCCCACACTGTCCTCATCACCCCGTCTCTTCTCCGCCTTCCAGATTCATAACAAAGGTGAAGGGGAGGGGGAGAGGAGCACAGGAAAGGAACAATACAGTATGGGGCCTGATAACCCAGTAGGGGTACAACAGGAGGAGAACAAAGAATGGAACTGCCCCCAGTTATAGAGAATGAACCGGTGGAAGGATCAATATCGAACCTCGAGATTACAGCAACACTGAGTGCCTCAATGCTGGAAGTATTGCTGATACTACAAAAAACTCTGCAAGGCCTGTTCGAGGTCTCAGTGCGGAGCAATGATTTCCTAAAATCCCCAAAAGAATAGCTACAAATGATTGTGAGGGAACTGAAACAAATTAGGGACCATATGCCTTCTATAGTTAGACCAGTCATAGGAAAAAACCCTGCAGAAGGTATACCCCTGCAGAAAGGGGAGGAGCAAGTCGACCCCCACGAAAGAAAAACAGAGTGAATATGTATCTCGCTATCCAATGCTTATAAAGAAACAGGGAGAAGCAAGGATATAAAAGCAATATATACCAAGGATGAGGAGATTGGGGAGAAGGACTAGGAAAGGGTTGAATATAAAACAGAAAAAAAAGGAAACCATAACCACAGAAGGAGAATATAATGGTTCAGTAAAACCCCACAAAAAAGATTAGAAAACAAGTCACCCAGTGATGAGAATAGATATCAAAAACATAAAGAGTACGGAGAAGAAGGGAAGAGAGCAAAGAAAATCCCAAAGTAGAATGATGAACCCCAGAACACAATCTATGAGTAAGAACGAGTGTGAGGATGGCATGAGTAATCATGTGGGAAGGCAAGGGATAAAAAGAGATTTTGAGGATGATGGAGCGAGTTTCAGAAATTATTTTATTCTGGCTCGTGAAATTAATTCTCTGTAACATGAACTAATGTATTAATGAATTATCGCATGATTTGATGTACTAAACCAATCTAGACTAGATTAAAAATACTTCATTGCACTACACGTGGGATTAATATTAATATGCTCATGTTGCATTTGCAAGTATGTTTTATAATACATGATTAATGTTGTTTTGTTTGTCCTATTGTCTTTGTCAACACTAATGCAGCTATTTAATTAATGGCTTGTGCTTAAATTATATGTGCTTTTGTTTATGTTGTGTCATTTTGGTTATGTTGTGTTTGGTGTTGTGTCTATCTATCTTTTTACTCTTTCAGATATATGAAGAATCCTGCTGGACTTTATGAAGAATGGTAGATTTTAAATGTGCTGCTTTATTTGTTTGCTTCTGCTAGGTGACATATACTAATGGGTTAATCATTAGCATGGAGGGTGGGTAACAGATGGGTTTGCATTGCTTGAATTAATTTCTCTTTTGTGTTTGTTTGAATACTAGCTCGAGTGAAAGGCTTAAGGCCTAGTTCTGGAGAATCTCGTTTAGCCTGACTAAAAGGAGCCAAGCACAGCCATGTTGAAGCTTTTTCATGGAATATTTTCCTGAAATGAACTGTAGCTCAAACAAAGACTTTTGTTCTAGAATATGCTCCGAAAAGTTATTTTTTCAAGGCCGAGGACGCGTCCAGAGGCAGCTTGACCATGTCCTGGAGGAAATGTGAGCTTTCAGTATAATGCTGCTAATCCTCGGAAGCCGGTGTCGCTTCATGTCAATGAACAATGATGAAATGATGTTTTGACTTTTGGAAGTGGTGGCCTCTGGTGGTCTGACAGGCAGCAACCAATCAGGATGCTGGAATTTATTAAAAAATATATCGTTTTGCTAGATTAGTGGGTTAGAAAAAGTATAAGAACTGAGCCTTTTGAGGGGAGCGGGGCTGACTGTTCCTGAGGGCGAAGTGCTGTCCGTTTTTCCTTGGACACGTAAGGCAAATGCAAATTATATGTCTTTTTCTTTGCAGGTCAGAAAGCTAACTTAGGGAAATAGGGTTTATGTTTACTTTAATTCATTAAATCTTGAGCAATTTTGAAGTGTCAGACCCCTGTGCCAATAAACTAATGTTTGATTCTAATTGAATTAAAATGTTTGATATTAATAAAGAGCTAATAAAGATTTTAAATTGAAACTTTGAAACTTTAAATAAAAGACTTAAAACGTCAAGCAGGTCTTGATTAATTTAGTCATTACCATCAGTTAGCTCCATCGGCCATGGTGGTTTAATTAAATGTTATTTCTTACTTACTTATGAATAAAATGTTATACTGCAGTTGTATATAATGTACATATGAGTTTGATAGTGTGATTAATTAGGCCACAATAATTCAGCCTTTTTGATTTTCTGTCTCAGTTCTATGGGCCTTGTTGAATATTTAGTAAGGTGAGTAATAGGTAGTGAATGGTGATGCTGTAGAGACAGAATTTCTATAGGCACGCTGGATCAATTCATTGGTAGCAGAGTTCGGTTGCTATGGTAACATACATGTTACATGGTAATTACATAGGATACATGTCTAAAATATGTTGTTAAGTTTGTTCACTTGTTGTATGTAGTCGAAAGGATTTTTCCAGCAGTGTGAAAAATTCCTGGTTGTTTGCCGGCAAAGAGTAGTGTGACTAGAAGAGTTACACAGTGCACATGTTCTGTTTCAAATTTGTGGTATAGAATATATCGCAAAGTGTTGTGGACGTACAACACAAGTTTAGCGACCATAGATGTGACTGGATAAATGTGTAGTGAGGATTGTCTATGAAATCATAGCATTAAGCATAGGGACCTGGTGAGCCCGTTTTAAAACTTTTTGTGAAAAGAGTAATAGATTTATCTGAACTTGAGTGAAGGGTAAGATGGCGTTGTCTATTCTTATTAACGTTTGACGATCTCTGTGGTTGGTAAAGTCCTGCCAAAGTTTTCGTGTGTGCGTGATTAGGGTTCTTCCGTTTGAATGTGTGAGTGATCTCGTGAAAATAGCGTCGTCTATTTCCTGTGAAAAGAAATCTGAATGTTTGTAAAACGATCTCTTTATTTAGTAAAACAGGCAAGTGGTTTGTTAATTTGTAGTTACTAATTGAAATTTCATTGAAAAAGCATTGTTTAAAATGGCGCTGTGAAAATTTTTTGTAAAGGAGGGGTGAGTTTACGGAGTAACACACAGTGAAGCTGCAGCGGCAGTGTACGTCATTTTGGTTTGCGCTGTGATTGGCTAACATACATCACAGCAAGCGCAAAGATTGGTTCACGTGATAGAGACGAGCTGATACCAGATTGGTCAATTCTGAATACTGTATTTCTATTGGTTGAGCAAAGCGGTGACGTGGCTTAACCTGATTGGCTTGTTGGTGTCTTTCGCGCACGGACTGGCTAGAATAGCGGAACACCAAGAGAACATTTCGAAGCTTTCAGAATAAGCGATTTGATTTAAAAAACATGAGTTATTGGAGTGATTGTGAGGAAAAGAAGCCTTCGTGGTTTCAGAACGTGAAAAATGTATTTAAACCTGATAAGAAAATTGAAACGTGTGGTGGTAAATTACTTCATAAGTACACAACACCCGCAGCCTATATGGAAGGTGAATATGGTTATCATACTGTAATTTGGTTTGATAATTGGATGCATTACACAAAAGGTGATGGCGTATTAGCATGGCCGGAGGATGGAATATGAAAGTTTTGAGAAACCTGAGAGAAAAAATTATGGATCTTGTGCCAAAGCCTAGACCTACACAATTTGAGGCTTTAGTCGAATGGGAAGTTGAGATGATGGAGCTTGAACGTGAGAGTAAATGTTCAGCACCTAAATATTAAAAATACGTTGTAAATAGAGAAACACATGAAGACAAAGTGAGACGTTGTAGAAAAGCAGACATGTATGATGGTCTGTATCCAGTAAGAATAATGATTACTGAGGAGCCAGGTCAAAAGAAAATTCAAAAGAAGTGTAGACTTGATGAGGAATTAGATGATGCAGTTTTAGAAGATATTTATTTTACTAAACGCAAACCGCCACCTTATCAAGTAGATTCACAAACTACCCCGAGGGTTTCTACAGGAACTTCTCCAAGTGCACCTCCTAGGGAAGCTGATGAAGGTTCGCCTAGATTTATAAAATTACCTGAAAGAGTAGGGTCAATAAATATTTCTAGTACACCCAGAGAAAATAGAATTTCGGATCAGAGAAATAATTTCCCAAGAAATCAGGAAAGAGCTCTTGCAGATAAGCCAGAAATTTCCAGTTATAATAGAGCAAAGGAAGATTTAATTCAACAAATTAACAAAAAGCATGGAAGCAGTGACAGTACCAGTAACAATTGGTCCTGTTGTACCGGTTTTTGATCAGGGAGAAAATAGACATTCTGCCTTGACAGTTCCACTGAATGCAGAAATTCAAAAAGTGGCTGAGAAATTTTATTCGGAACTTTCAGAGATTCATAGAGAAAAGTCTATGATGCCAAATTTAACTTTAAATCGAAGCTTAACAGGTTCAGAAACTCCATCAGTTGCAGAATCAGATCCGAGTCCTTCAGAAAGAAGCTTAAACAGAATAGATTTAACACAAAATGCATTGTCTCCAGAAGCACCTGAATTTAAAAAGCTTGATGTTGCAAAATTAAAAGCTGATTTTGAGGAATTAATTATTGTCACAATTGATACTGACAGTTTGAAATTGTATCAGGATGATGAACTTCTTTTTATTTGTAAAAGCATCCAATGGAAAACGAAAAACAGGTATGAGCAACTGGAAGAAATGGCTGCTGAGTTAGAAATTGATTTGAGCAAACAAAAACATTTGCAGAAACATTATAGAGTGGATTTTTCTGAAAAGGATATTGATAATCTCAAAACCGCTGGAAGAATGACTCATATCAAAGAATTGATAGCTTTTCTTAAAAGATTAGGTGAAGTAGGTAAATGGAGAATGAAATGGTCAAAGAATAAAGAAAAGGACAAAAGGGTCAGAGGTGAAACTGTTTCAGAATTTCCAATGAGGGAAATAGCAGGTGGAGGGTACGTACATGTCCCTTGGTCAAGACAAGATATTCTGTTGTTTACTAATGATTTCCCTAGGCTGAGAGAAAAGCCAGTTGAATGGTATCGACAGGTAGTCAGATTTATTAAGGTGTCAAACGTTCTGTGGATTGATCTGGATGGATTCTTTGACATTGTTGTCCCATCAGATCTTTGGACAGAATGCAAAATTTCTGTGGATTGGCCAAAAGAAGAACCTGCCCGAGACACAATTACAGGTGCCCCGTCAAAAGATGTCATGGGTATATATAATAAAGTAATTTATTGGCTGAAAGGAAAAATTCCCCCGAAAGAAGTAGACTGGGTTAAAATTGACAGAACAAATCAAGAACCAAAAGAATCAGTACATTCATTTTATGAACGGTTGCTGTTAGTATTTAAACAGTACAGTGGCTATGAAAAACTAAGTGAAAAGAACATGAGCCACTTTATTTACAGATTTGTTTATGGCCTGAGACCTGAAATTGGTGAAATGATTAAAAATGAATTGTGTGCTGGCAATCACTTTCAGTTGATGACATCCTGAGAAAGGCAAAATATTGCAGTGATGAGATAGACGCCAAACAAAAGAACCTGAAGGAAAAAGCAATGTGGGCACAAGTGAAGGTAGCTGAGCATCAGCAACAGCAGATGGCTTTATAAAACAAAAATATGCAACAGAATCAAGGCAAATTTAAGAATAATTTTATTAACAAACCTAAATTTAATGTAAATGTTGAAGAGCTAAAACATAAGCTCCCATGTTTTAATTGCGCTAAATTGGACACTGGAAACGCGAGTGTAAAAACCCGCCCAGAAATTTTAAAAATACCTCATTGAATCCACAGATGCAGAGTGAGTTAAATCAGCAGCAACAGCAACAGCTACAGCAGCAGTTAAACGAGTTAAGTCAGCAGCGACAGGTAGCGAATCAGCAGAGCCAGATTCAATAAAGCCAGTTTCAGCAGAATCAAATTCAACAGAGCCAGATACCACAAGCACCATTTCCTAATAGTGTAAATGCTCAAATGTTTACACCAGAAACAGGTTTCTGTGGAGGTAATCAGGTAAATAATGTGTCAAAAGTGAATATGTCAAATGCTTCTCAGCAGTTCTGGTTGAAAAACAAAGAAGAAAGTGATTCATCAGATGATTACTCATGACGGTGCCTGAGAGAGGAAGAAGAGTGTGTGCTTGGACATACTCTTGAGGTAGATCAGTCTGGTCCATTTGTTAATGGTAAAGTGAATGATGTTGATGTCACTTTTCTTGTGGACACAGGTGCTACCTGTTCTACTGTTAGATCAACAGAAATAGAAAACCTTCCTCTCTCCGGTGAGTCTATCCAAGTTGTAGGTGTAGCAAATCAGCAAATGAAAACAAGTCTGACAGAGCCTGTAAAGGTTGAAATTGGAAACTACAAAGATAAACACAGGTTTCTAGTTTGTGACAGCAGTCCTGTAAATCTGTTGGGTCGTGATATATTGTGCAAAATGAATTGCAGGATATATTGCTCACCAGATGGCATTGAATTACAAACATCAGAAGTAGATGGTCTTTACAAATTGACAATGTTGATGGTTGAGGAAGTAAAGAAATTATTATGTCCTGTTTTTGATAAAAATAATTTGCCAGAAGAGCTTAAAGAGCCAGTCAAACCAGAAATTTGGGATCTAACCGGAAATGATATGGGTCTTATGAAAAATGTAGATCCAGTTAAAATAACTGTAAAACAAGGAATAGATTTCCCAAATGTTCCCCAATACAAATTGAAAGCTGAGACAATTGAAGGTGTCATTCCAGTGATTGAAAAGTTTATAAGTCAAGGTGTGCTAAAAGAAATTGAGAGTAGCCCATGTAATTCACCGATTATGGGTATCAAAAAGCCAAATGGAACGTACAGGATTGTTCAAGATTTAAGAAAAGTTAACCAAATTGTTGTTCCATGTTGCCCAATTGTTCCAAACCCTGCGGTAATTCTTTATCAGATTCCGCATGATGCAGAATGGTACACAGTCATTGACCTGTGTAATGCTTTCTTTACAGTTCCACTGCATCCAGACAGCCAAAAAATTCTTGCATTTAGGTTCCAGAATCGCATTTTAGCATGGTGTCGTATTCCACAGGGGTATACTGAGAGTCCGTCCATCTTTAATCAGTTATTAAAGAAATCCCTGGAAGATCTGATTTTACCTGGAAATTCAACATTGGTACAGTATATTGATGACTTGCTCGTGGCAGCAAAAACACGAGAAAATTGTGTAACTGACACCATTACTCTTTTAAATCGATTGGCAGATGAAGGACATAAAGTATCACCTGCGAAATTACAATTTTGCAAACAAGGGGTAAAGTATCTTGGTCACAGAATTGCAAAGGGAGTCAGACAGGTGACTATTGAAAGAATTAAAATGATACGAGCAATACAGCCTCCGACAACACAAAGACAGGTCAGAATGGATTAGTGGATTTTCCGTATTGCAAAACCACTACAGAGACTGACAAAGGCAGACATAAAAGATCCAATTAGGTTGTCAAAAATGGAACTAGAAGCTTTTGAACAGTTAAAAAGAAGCTTATGTGAAGCTCCAGCTTTGGGAATGCCAGATTATGAGAAAGAATTTGAGCTGTACTGCAGTGAAAGAGAAGGTTGTGCATTGTCAGTCTTGATTCAGAGACATGGAAAACTGAGAAAGCCAATTGCTTATTTCTTAGCTGTTTTGGACCCTGTTGCAAAGGCTTTGCCAGGTTGCTTAAAAGCAGTGGCTGCAACAAGTGTAAGTCTTGAACAAAGTGAGGGTATCATTATGGGATTTCCTGTAAAAGTATATGTACTTCATTCGGTTGAAATTCTTCTTACCAGAAGCAAAACTCAGCATCTACCAGTAACAGGTTGACAAAATATGAGAAAACAATTCTGGGATCAGATAATGTTTCTATTGCGAGATGTGTGAATTTAAATCCTTCCACATTATTGCCGGATGATGTTGTTACTGAGGTTAATGAAACTGACATTGATCAGGAGTGCTTAGATGTTGTAGATTACTGCACTGAGCCTCGTCAGGACATAAAAGATGTTCCTCTTCCTGAATCTGATTTGGTTTACTTTGTTGATGGTTCCTGTCTAAGAACAGACAAGGGAATTCTGAGAGCAGCATACTCAGTATGTACAGTTTCAGATGTTGTAGAGGGTTCACCTCTTGATGGAATTCGTTCTGCCCAAATAGCAGAATTAATTGGTTTAATTCGAGCTTGTGAAAAAGCAGCTGGTAAAAAGGTAACCATAGTGACTGATAGTCAGTATGGATATGGGGTAGTTCATGGCTATGGTCAGCTCTGGTCTCAAAGGGGTTATCTGACCTCTGTGGGAACGCCAATCAGAAATGCAAAATTGATCAAAAGATTGATTGATGGCATTCAGTTACCAGAATAAATTGCTGTCGTAAAATGTACAGCTCATAAAAAAGGTGAGGATTACATTACTAAAGGTAACGCTTATGCAGACAAGATTGCAAGATACTGTGCAAAGAACAATTATTCAATCAATCGGGAAAAAGACAAAAGTCACATGTTGAATTCTTTCATGCTAATATCTGTAGTTAAAACATGGCAAGGAGTAAAAAAATTACAAGATGAAGCAGATGATGAAGAGAAAAACACATGGTTAAAAGCAGAGTGCAGACAGCGAGAGGAAGATGGAGTTTGGGTCTACAAAGATGGCAGACCAGTAATGCCTAATAGCATGATTGCTGACATGGCACGGATGTACCATGGTCCAGGGCATTTAGGGAGAGATTCCATGATCAGACTATTCAGAGAAACATGGTTCAGTCCAAAATTCAGAATCATAGCAGAGTCACTTTGCCAAAGATGTTTGACCTGTCAACAGATGAATCCGAACAGGAAAACTGTTGTAAGTTTGGGAACAATAGGACGGGAGGGTGGTCCTTTCACTAGATTACAGATGGATTTCATTGACATGCCAAAGCACAACAAGCTGAAATATGTGCTTATATTTGTTTGTCTGTTTTCAAGATGGGTAGAAGCTTTTCCAACACGTCATAATGACTCAGTCACTGTGGCAAAATTGCTTTTGAGGGAGATCATACCTAGATATGGCTTTCCGGTAACTATTGAAAGTGATCGCGGAACGCATTTTGAAAACAGATTGCTAAAACTGATTTGTGAAGCTTTAAACATTGAACAGAAGCTGCATTGTGCATACAAACCAGAAGCATCAGGTGTTGTAGAGCAGATAAATGGAACAATAAAAAACAGGATTTCAAAAATGTGTCTAGCCACAGGAGTGAAATGGACAGATGCTCTTCCACTTGTACTGATGTCTTTGAGAAGTACTCCAGAGAAAAAGACAGGCCTTAGTCCTCATGATATCTTAAGGGGCAGAGTAATGAGGCAAGCATTTGTTCCAGTTGGCAAGCTTATGAGTATTAATGATAGTGCAATCATTGAATACTGTCAGAACCTCTCTGATGTAGTTAATTCTGTATTTCACCAGGTGGGAACAGATGTGATTACTAGAGAGAAGGAACAAGCTCATGGTCTGTTGCCCGGAGACTGGGTCAGAACCAAAGTTCATCGAAAGGTGGGTGCATGCAAGCCATACTATTCGTGTACCACCTCCTGATAATCTTGACGAAGAAAGTGAGACAACAACTGATTCTGATTCAGAAGGAGATCCTGAAGATCAAGGATCTGATGATCAGCAAGAAGATCAACATCTGGAGAATCTAGATGCAGATCAGGCCTTGAATGAAAAAGATCTGGAAATTGTGACTGGAAATCAAGATGTTGATGAAGATCTGTTAGGAAAAGAATCTCAGAAAGAAAAAGAAGATTCTGAAGCAGAAAACTGAGCAAGACAAAAATCTAATTCAGGAGAGTATTGAAAGGCAAAGGAGTAGCTCTGTGTGCAGGAGCAAGAATTCTGAAACTGGGAAGCTGAAGGTGATCCCTGAAGAGGAAGAAGAATTGCCAAGTACCAGCTGTAAGGATGATGTTCCTAATAGAGTGAAGCTGCCGAGTAAAGAAGTTCCTAAGTACAGATTTGAAGTCTCAGAGTCAGATGCAGATGTGAGTGATGAAGAATCTGAAGTAAGAAAATTCAGGAAAAGATCTTGGAAAACTGAATCCAATGAAACTGTGCCAAAGAAAAAGATCTTGAAAAAAGGAGATATTTGGCCGGAAGATAATCTGAAATTCAGATTGGTTAATAAGTCAAAAGAGCAAATTAATGAAGTTTCTAGTCAGGGAGACTCTGATAAGAAAAACGAGAATAGTAAGAAAATCGAAGTAATTACTCGTAAGACAAAAAGAGTGATTAAGCCGAATCAAAAATATAAGTCACCAGAGTGGACTTATATAATTATCCCACCAATTGTTGAGGTGGAGAGTAGCAGTCAAGAGGATTTGCAAGAAGCAAGTGACAATGATTGAAGTTGTGTAATTTTAGATATAGGGTTTTAGGGCCAGATGTACCTAAATCCCATTTACCGATTTTGAAATTCCGAATTTTACCAATTCGGTATTTCAAAATTGGTAAATGGGATGTAGGTACCAACATCTGAATTTTTTACCGATACCTTGAAATTTGGTATTTACCGATTCGGTAAATACCGAATCGGTATTTGCTATTGAATCCTATGGGCCTTGAAGCCCATAGGATTCAATTCAAATACCGATTCGGTATTTACCGAATCGGTAAATACCGAATTTGTCAAGGGTGCAGGGGGTGTCACTTTGACACCCTCTAGCACTCCCAAAATGGGCATGTGTGCAATGTGGCACACAGACATGCCCTAAGGGCATGTCTGTCTGTCACATGGCACATGTGTACATGCACAGATGTGCATGTACACAGGAATCGGTATTTTACCATGGATTTGTATTCCATGGTAAAATACCGATTCTGAAAGCCATGTGCCAATGGAAAATTGGCTACCCACATATAATTTTCGGTAATTTTACCAAATCGGTAAATATTACCGATTCGGTAAAATTACCGATTCGGTAATAATACCGATTCGGTAAAATTACCGAATATGTGCACCTACATCTCCATAGCCCTTTACCGATCGGAAACGGACGAAATCGGTATTTTCTGCCGATTACAATCAGTAAAGGGCTACCTACATCTGGCCCTTAGTTCTTGGCATAAGGCTGAAAAAGTGTGTTAGGTGACACAAGGTCGAAGAAATTGTGTTAGCTGGATAAAGACTCGTACATGTGACGTAAGGTCGAAGAAAAGCTGTTTTAGGGTTAATTTTTCAACAAAAAAAAAATTTAAAAGGAGGGATAGTTTTAGTTTTTGATTTTGTATTACTTACATTATTTTAAATTTTTGTTTTTAATTTAGTTTATTCATTTAAAGATGCCTAGCTCTGAAACATCAAGGTGTTCGATCCTGAAGAGATGTTGTAAGATGTCCTCAGTTTGTGTGAGTCTTTTAATACTGGTTTTGGTAATTTTGGCTGTAGTATACCCATTTGGTATTGACAAGCAGAAACTAAAGACTAATATAACAAGTAAGGTAGAGACTAAACAAGAAAAACATGCTGGCAAGTTTAGCAGTTATTGAGCATAATCCAGAGATTCATCAAGATAGATGTGTTGGAGATTTTTCTAGCAATTCATTTTCTAGGCTTTTGTCTGAATATGTTAAAGTAATGAATGTTAAGGATTGCCATGTCTGTGTAAAGATGCCTGCTTCTGTCTCAGAGGGGGTTACTTATAACATGCTACCTTTCACTTATGGTATCACTTGCAGTGTAATTGCTAGCCTGTTTTATCAAACTGGTCGACTGGAGTATTATTACTCAGACTTTGATGAGGTTTTTGCAAACCTCAAAGTTGTAAATAGCTTAAACAAAGTTAGGCCTGCGAAACAGATGAGGGAATTCTTTTCGGTAACTAATGAACTTAATTATGAATATGCTTATAGAAACAATTTAATATGCAAAATGAGAGCTGAGGAAAAGACTTTCCTGAATATGGTGGAGGAGAGAAGGGCTGTTTACAAAAGAAATGAGGTGTTTAAACATGCTAAATCCAAGTTTTGGCAAATGGAGGACGCTAAGCTTAATGGTGTTAACACAAATGCAGCTATTCATATAGATGAACCAGTTAGTGGTAAATTTTGTATTAGAAGAGATAATACATTATATGATAACTTTTTTGTTGGTGCTAGTCAATGTGAGGATACTTATCGTATCGTAGGGGGATGGGGATTTAAAGGTGGTGAAGATCCAATTTTTCCTGGAATTTATTTTATTTCTTGTAATAAGGCATACTTTAGCCTCCCAGACCATTGGTATGGGACTTGCTATCTTGGATTAGTTTTTCCAAAAATTTTCCATGTTGACAGAAATGAAAAGGGTACTTTTGAATTTGGAGAACACCTGAACAGGTACAAAAGGGAAAGTTTTACAGAAGTCATGGGAGACATTTTTGGTGCAATCATTCCCATGGTTGGAATTACCATGAATTCGATTAAGATTAGAAAAGTTTCTACAATTGTAGATAGATTGTCAACAGATACTGCAAGTGGTTTTCAATTAGTGAATACAGAACTTGTTGCAACTAGAAGCATGGTTATGCAGAATCATCTTGCATTAGACATTCTGCTTGCAAAGGAGGGAGGAGTTTGGGGTCTTACATGTTCAGCATTGTTGTACTTATATTCCTGACAAGAGTCGGAATATTGCGTCGCTTATTAAAAATATATCCGAATTTCATGAGGAAATCGAACCCCTGGAGGAAGAAAATTTTAGTGAACGATTAGGCAAAAGAATTGAGGCAATTAAAGAATGGTTTTCAGAGATTGGTGGCTCAATCATCGGCAAAGTGCTCTGCCCAGTAATTGTCATTATTATAGTGATATTGCTGTTAAAAATTTGTTGCATGATTCACAAGAGAAAGAAGCATCAGAAGGAAAAGAGGAGGATTTATAAACTCAGAAAGGAACAAGAGAAGGAATATGAGTTAGTGGAAATGCGAAGCTCAGTTTGAAAGTATCGAGCAAACAGCAGAGACAGGGGTTTAGGGAGATTAGTACTGAAAGAACTCAAAATGTGATGTCTCTAAATTGGGTTCAAAATTTTCTAAATTTTGGGAATTGTTTGGTGATTTTGAAATCACCAGATGAGGGAGTTGATGGAGCAAGTTTCAGAAATTATTTTATTCTGGCTCGTGAAATTAATTCTCTGTAACATGAACTAATGTATTAATGAATTATCGCATGATTTGATGTACTAAACCAATCTAGATTAAAAATACTTCATTGCACTACACGTGGGATTAATATTATTGTGCTCATGTTGCATTTGCAAGTAGGTTTTATAATACATGATTAATGTTGTTTTGTTTGTCCTATTGTCTTTGTCAACACTAATGTGGCTATTTAATTAATGGCATGTGCTTACATTATATAGGCTTTTGTTTATGTTGTGTCTTTTTGGTTATGTTGTGTTTGGTGTTGTGTCTGTCTATCTTTTTACTCTTTCAGATATATGAAGAATATTAGATACCATAAAGGACCTACTCACCTCAAAACCCAAATCAAACCGCTCCACAAAACCAAAGTGGTTTAATCATAATTGTACAGCGGCTCTATCAAAATTAAAATCCGCACTCAAAAACAACCCACGAGATGCAGCCCAGATCCAACTCCTCAGGCGCCAATACACAGGGGAAAGAAAGCTGAGAACTGCCCAACTTAAGCAAAAACTATGGGATGATCTCCACCAAGGTGCAGTCTCAAAAAACAGCGAGCTTTTCTGGCGCACAGTCAGAACCCCATATCTCACCGAAAAGGATACCCCGAAAATAGAAGTCGCTATCGACGAAAACACATGGGTTTCCCACTTCGAGGAGATTTTCAAAAACACTTCACCAACAGAATCCCCTCCCCCCAAGGCTAACTATCCCATTTTGGTCCCTTTTGACATCCCAGACCTCATAGACGTTCTGCAGAGCAGTAAACCAGGCAAGGCACCAGGACCTGATGGGGTCCCAGTGGACTTCTTTAAAAGCAACCAAGACCTGTGGGCCCCCATTTTAACTAGAGTCTGTACAGCGGCAGCGAGTGAGGGAATCCTAACCTCCTGGACAAAATCAATAATGGTTCCCATCTTCAAAAAGGGGGACCGGCAAGACGTAAAATGTTACCGGCCCATATCACTGCTGGATTCGCTCGGGAAAGTAGTGGGGAGAGTGATCCTAGAGCGCCTTCAGCAGTGGAGTGAGGACCGGGGAATAATTTCTGATATCCAATTCGGCTTCCGAGAGGGCTTTGGCACACTAGAGCAGGTCCTCAATCTTACCATAATAATGGGGAAATACACACAGGCCATCCCTACTAAGATATATATGGTCTTTGTCGACCTTTCCGCAGCTTTTGACTGCGTCTCGCACACAAAGCTGTGGAAGGTCTTAGCTCAATTGGGAGTAGATCCACCCCTTTTAGATTTTCTAAGAGAGCTCTATACCGGGGCAACAGCCAGAGTGCGCTTTGGCGTAAATGGAGAGCTGACGTCACCGTTTAGCGTAGGGCGTGGGGTCAGGCAGGGATGTGTCCTGGCCCCCTTCCTCTTCTCACTCTACACCAACGGCTTGGAGGAGGAGATGTTGAGGGGGGCTCAGGACCTCCCACGCATAAATTGCCGCCTGATCCCAGCCCTGCTCTACGCGGATGACGCTGTTATCCTAGCACGAACCCCCAGAGAACTCCAGAAAGCAGTGAGCAGGTACACGTCCTTCATGGGCAAACTAGACTTAAAGGTGAACGTGAAAAAAACGTTCGTAATGACAGTTGGTAGAGGCCAAAAAAGAACACATCCCACACTGCTCAACAATCAAAAGCTTGAAGTTACCCCCCACTATCCCTACTTGGGGGTCATGATAGACGACCAACTCAGCTGGAAGCAAGCAGTGAACACAAGGGCACTCTTATTCAGGAGGTCAATTGCCGCTCTTATAACTTTCTCTCAGAGATTAGGCAAAAGACCACCAGTAGAGCTCCTCAAGATCTATAACGCCAAATGCCAGGCAATCGCAACATATGGTGCGGGAGTCTGGGGGTACACTGACATCAGTCCCATCCAGAAGGCAGAAAACACCTTTTTAAGATTCTTGTTAGCCACCCCCAAAGGCACCTCAACTTACGCAATGCACCTAGAATTAGCTATACCCTACATAGAGGACCTAATTAAAATAGAACCTCTGATGTTGTGGCGCCGCATTTGGAAGTCAAATAAAAATGCTCTGACACAAGCCATCATTGCAGACTCAATGAACATGGACAATTCTGCAAAAATAAAGTGGCTCCTATATGTTAGGAACTTTTTTAACGATCTAGGCTTTGAGAACTACTATTCGGACCCGGCATCTATAACGGACATCTCAAAAAAAGATCTTAAACAGAAAGCACTAAGTCATCTGGAATCTTTAAGACTTGTATCCAATTCCTCAAAAACGGCAGTGATCCATGCAAACATGATCCAAGTAGCCTTTAACATTCACCCGTATCTGGCACTCCAAACATCAACCTACGAGAGAATGCTAATTACAAGATTCAGGCTAAATACCTTCTTCAGAATGGTCACCTTTCCGTCACAAAACTGTTGGAATGCCATACTCCCGCCCTGTCCATGTGATGGTCTATCAACGCAGTCGAACCTGCATGTGATCCTGCTTTGTAAATACCATCAAGCCCATAGAAAGATCTGGCTTTTACCGATATTAAGATCTTGGGGGTTGAGACAGTGCAGACCCGCTCTCTTAAGATTGCAAATGCTGGAAACGGTAAACGTCTGTTATTTTGTTAGTAGTTTCATAAAGTGTATCATGAAACATAGAAAGAACCTCTGAAAACCTCGTCAGACCTACTTTAAGCGGCCCCCTGTACATTTTGATTAACTCTTTTTTAACTATGAAATGAATTTTATATGAAACATTATGTAACATATGTACTTTTACATTGTATGATATCTTTTGCTCTTTTATGGTTTTTCCACTGTGAATAAGCCGAATAAAGATTTTATATATATATATATGAAGAATCCTGCTGGACTTTATGAAGAATGGTAGATTTTAAATGTGCTGCTTTATTTGTTTGCTTCTGCTAGGTGGCATATACTAATGGGTTAATCATTAGCATGGAGGGTGGGTAACAGATGGGTTTGCATTGCTTGAATTAATTTCTCTTTTGTGTTTGTTTGAATACTAGCTCGAGTGAAAGGCTTAAGGCCTAGTTCTGGAGAGTCTCGTTTAGCCTGACTAAAAGGAGCCAAGCACAGCCATGTTGAAGCTTTTTCATGGAATATTTTCCTGAAATGAACTGTAGCTCAAACAAAGACTTTTGTGCTAGAATATGCTCCGAAAAGTTATTTTTTCAAGGCCGAGGACGCGTCCAGAGGCAGCTTGACCATCTCCTGGAGGAAATGTGAGCTTTCAGTATAATGCTGCTAATCCTCGGAAGCCGGTGTCGCTTCATGTCAATGAACAATGATGAAATGACGTTTTGACTTTTGGAAGCGGTGGCCTCTGGTGGTCTGACAGGCAGCAACCAATCAGGATGCTGGAATTTATTAAAAAATATATCGTTTTGCTAGATTAGTGGGTTAGAAAAAGTATAAGAACTGAGCCTTTTGAGGGGAGCGGGGCTGACTGTTCCTGAGGGCGAAGTGCTGTCCATTTTTCCTTGGACACGTAAGGCAAATACAAATGATATGTCTTTTTCCTTGCAGGTCAGAAAGCTAACTTAGGGAAATAGGGTTTATGTTTAGTTTAATTCATTAAATCTTGAGCAATTTTGAAGTGTCAGACCCCTGTGCCAATAAACTAATGTTTGATTCTAATTGAATTAAAATGTTTGATATTAATAAAGAGCTAATAAAGATTTGAAATTGAAACTTTGAAACTTTAAATAAAAGACTTAAAACGTCAAGCTGGTCTTGATTAATTTAGTTGTTACCATCAGTTAGCTCCATCGGCCATGGTGGTTTAATTAAATGTTATTTCTTACTTACTTATGAATAAAATGTTATACTGCAGTTGTATATAATGTACATATGAGTTTGTTAGTGTGATTAATTAGGCCACAATGATTCAGCCTTTTTGATTTTCTGTCTCAGTTCTATGGGCCTTGTTGAATATTTAGTAAGGTGAGTAATAAGTAGTGAATGGTGATGCTGTAGAGACCGAATTTCTATAGCCACGCTGGATCAAGGACGAAATGGGTAAAGGGAAGGGTATGAAATCATGAGATTGTTGCAGGGATAGTTCAGGAACACATAACAATGCTTGGGATTATAGGACCTTAGTAGGCAGGGACTGAGTCATCCTATCACTGAACTACCCATGAGCCCAGAATCTACTAGCTATAGTGTCTCACTTGCGTTCCTACTCACTCACTGGGAAACAAGTGATTAGGCACCCCAGAACACAACACTCCTGACCCTCTCAGGAAACACGGTTGCAGGACACACCATTTCATTCACACACTCGTGCTAGTCCACAATAAGTTCTGAAAGAGACAAGAGGTAAGTTTAAAATGTTTATTTTAACAATTGTGCTCTGGTATGCAGTATACGTGCCACAACAAGCAGGAAAATGTCTAACACAAATACGGTTGGCATAACAGTTAGTCCGCAAATCATAAATGAAGCTGACATTATAGACGACAGAGTAGCCTACAGACTCTCATCTGCTGCAGAAGCAAAAAGGATTATATATCAGAAGATCTCTAGGTTTTAGCAGAAGACACCGTACCTCAGTATACACAGATGAAAGTTCTACATCCGAGACACTTGTCACAATCTTTTCCGTGGAGTGGGACCTTACCTTTCTGTGCATACCTATGTGACAAAATTACGTGTTCCCAAACAACAGCTGCATTTGCTGGTTTTGTCTAGGTGCTAGGGCCTGACCAGAACAGAACAGAATAAGAAGGGGAATTGTTGTTCATCCTTGTGTACATGTTCAGACTAAATCCCAAGCAGAGAGCAAAACAACAGCATGTTTTGTGCGAAAACATAAAACAAATTATGCCTGTAAGGTAACATGTGGAAAGCAGAGGACAATCGGCAACATGCTCATGCTCACATAGGGAAAACCACAATGGCCTGCACAGGACTTATGACGCCTTTCCCTTGGTTGGGACAGTAGCACTGAATGATGGAAGAAATCAAACAATAAGCAGAACCAAAGTGTGTAAGCAATTGCAGGGCAAGAGTGTCTATAAAAATTGGTGCACAAAAATATATCCAATTATAGTGCATCATTGGGACGCTAAACGTAAGATGCCAGGTGGAATTACATAAATTCCAGTAACTCATCTGAACCTTCCAAATTGGCAATAACTGCCATCCAATTGAAGTGAGGCAAAAGAGCAAACATGCTCCTCATTTCCAGTTGTCAACAGGACCATCCAGGGAGAACCTGTGTGTACTTCAATGAAACTGAGATCCAACAGCCACCTTGCAGTTGCACAGGGACTACCTCTGGCCAGTGTCCCCAAAGCTGGGTGGTATACAAGCTGCATCCTGAAGAAATAGTCCTGGTAATTGGCCTAAGGGGCCCATCAACCGTTCAAAAGCCAGAGAAGGTTGAGATGGGGTGGCCAGGCAGACATCCATGGCCCACTGAAAGGGGCACTCGATACAATAAAAAATAGGTTGCACACAGGTGAAGTAAGCTCATCCGAAGGTCAGACAAAATTTGGCATCTAGAACATCCAGAGGCACCATTCTAAAAAATTGTAGAATATGGTCATGGTACAGCTGCAGAGATGCCTATCCTGGCTGTGCCACAGACAGTGCTGCCATTGCATAACAAAGGAACAGCACAATGATGCCATGGATCAGGAAGAGCAGCAACAGGAACGCACCAAATGTGCTGGAAAAAATTGAATGTATAAAAGCTGGAATTACTCTGAAAACAGTTTGGAAAGAAGTCACAAGGCCAGAGCCCACAAGTTTTAAAAAGTGTGCTAGGCCCGTGGTATCAGAGGCATTAAATATTTGATGTATAATTTCTCTAAAATCCAGGGGGAGATTTGTGTTCAGTAATGCTTGTATTTCACTAGACGTTCTCGCCACCTGCAATTCGTAGGTCTCGCTTCCTGAAGTGAGAGCCACTTCTTGTTGAAACAATAGAGCTTTGAGTTTGCTTAACTTATTGAAATCAGTTTTCAGGATTAGAATGGAAGGCCACAACAAGCTATCTACACTCCCATGTGGAGGGGGAAACAGAACATTGTTACAACAAGTAACTAACTGGGAAACAGACACCACAAACAGGATTCTGCACACAGACCGCAGCTGTCATGAATGTTAAGAACAAGATAACTACTATTTGAAAGCAACATGAGGGTGGGAATAACAGCAGGAACTGGAGTTCCTTTCAAATAACAAGCCAAATTAGGGGCAAAAGCATTAGAGACGCCATGGATGTTTACTTGTGGACAGACATGGGGATTTGCCAGCAGTGGAATTGCACATTTCCCCTGTTGGAAAAACTTCTTTCCCAGCCCGTTGACACCGATATGTAAAAGGCAGGGACCATAACTCATGAATGTAACTGCTCCCGAGGGGTTCATATCTACCTAAAAGGTAATGTTTCATGCAGGCAGTGAATTGAAACGTTGAGATAGGCAATGAAATATCCTCATGAATCAACCAAACCACTGAATTAGTTTCCGCCATAGTGAATGGAAGCTACTCAAGTATTTCTATATGTAGCATAGTATAACTCACATCCTACTTAGCCATTAATTGCTGTTTACGCGTTAAATTGAAGGGTAAGAACAAAGCGCTATTATTCAGGAAATGCCAAGGTACACACCCATTTTTAAGTGTCTGCAGTGTCCAACCAAATTGCATAACTGATCTAAGTTGATGTTGACAATGATACAAAGTAGACACTTAATTTTGTACAATATCGATTACAGATGGCACAACACTATCTAACTTGGAAATGCAAGGTGAAAATGTATTAATACTGTTGTCAACAATGGCAAGCACCTTATCTAAATTGTCTTGATCAATTTGACGTAAACGCACAGCAGCTTCCATTTGTGACAATTTCTAAAATTTATAATGTGCAGCATAAACAAATCGTGTGCTACGTGGCTTTTGGACCTAAAAGGAAATCAAGGGGTTGTGTTGTCCGATATGGGAGCAAGATGCTGTTTAACGACATACAATGTGGAATGTTCTAACCATAGTTAACACAGTTTACCCACAGAATAAGTTGCTAGAGTGTTGAGATATGAGTAACATGGATCAGGTATATTTAATGTAAAACCCGTAGTAGCATTCACAAAATGAGAATGACCAACATTCATGTTCCGAGGACATAATGGCCATCCAGACGGGGATATAGGAGTTAAGTTAAATGATCCATTTTATGGTGTGCTATTTAACTGGTCTGCTGTATCGTTGGTACAAGATTGCCAATTGTCAAACAGGGCCAAGGAGGGAATGTAAATGTAAATGCAAATGTACATTGATACTTGTATAGCGCACTACTCACCCGCAAGGGTCTCAAGGCGCTTATACGAATACCGCTGTGGAACCCATCCTGGCTTTCCCTGTGAGGCGTCCACTCCTGGGCACCCCCAAGGTGGAGGCCAGGCATCCTTAGCGTTGTGGGGGCCGTTGTGGAGATTAAGCAAACTATTGTCCAGAGTTGAAGAGTTGGACTCCATGTTTGGAATAGGCACCGAGGCAAGAATTATCAGGTCCGTGGAATTTTGAGCCCAAGACCCGCCGAGGCGGGGAATTGAACCCTGGTCCCGGGCTAGACCTCTGCATCAGGGTCTGCCGCTCTAATCATTGAGCATTAGGAGCATTAGGAGCAGTCAATTCTTTAATCTTAGTCAACCCCAAACAAGTAGTCTGTTGGACCGTGTCATTAAGAAAAATTATTTAAGCAGGTATCAAACATGCACGGAATAAATATTCCATACCTTGGACCTGCCATTTATTGCTACGTTCTCAATAAAATGAGATGCATAAATTAACTTAGTCTGAGTGAGCATGTATTTTTTAGAAACAGTGAAAGTCAATTTAAAATAAAATGATACGGGATCCAAAAAATTATAAATGGTAAAATAGGTGTACTTCATTTTTTGGGTTTCTGAACTACCCTGAGATGGAATTGGGCAACGTTCCCATTGAGTATAGTTAAAGTGTGGGTGCTATCCATTTGACCAATACAGAAAATGATAACCATAATGCTGATTACAGAATAAATTTGCATAGTTAGCAGTATTTAAATATAATTCTTCAGTATCAAAAAACAGTGTAATATTGTAATTCAGAAAACAAGGAATTAACAGCCTTTGCATCTCAATCATATGATTGTGCCCCTGGTATTATCACATCACCCATAGAAACACAGAATACATATAGAATCTTTAAGGTCTCTGTAGGACCAAACACATCAAATGGTACTTTGTCCTATACAAGTCCATCAATGACGGAAACCGCTGAAATGTTCACAAAGGACTGGCTTGTTTTAATTTTATGCAAAGATTAATGCGGAGCCAACACTCCGTCAACAAGTTCTGCAGCAGAACTTTCCGGTAGGTAGTGGCAATTAATCAAAAGGAACAAAACTGTCAAGAACATAATCCACACAAACAGAAATGTCATGGTAAACACAATCCAGATGTATATCCAAGGCGGTACCAGATAAGTTTGTTTTAACCAGGCTATGAACACACAAATCCTTGCTGGGGTGGAGATAAAACGGAAGATTGCAAAGAATTGTGTAATGAAAAATTGTCTTGGTCAATTTAGTGACCAGAGGAACTCAGCTGAAAAAACGGAGGCTTGGGATCTGAATTGAAATTTGAGGCTGGTGTTTCCATAGAGGACTCAAGGGGTGGATCAGAATAAACAATGTCCATTGTGGAGGGTGTAGAAGGGAAAACAGACACCAGGTCAACTGAAGGCAGTCGAAGAAGCAGAAAAATTGGAGCTCACAGGCTGCAAAGGAATGTCTCGTAATATGACAGCCCGAGGAATGCTATTCCGGATCAGCCATATGGTGTAGCTTGACATGGTCAATAGAAATAACACAATTATCTTTGCAAACAGGCAGTGGAAGTAAAATCACAGTTCGGGTACCCTGTAGACTAAGCATTGGCACAGGAGCATGGTATGATGGACCAAATTTTTTCTTGATCGCTACCTTTTCACAAACCCGATCACCAAATGTAAGTAGTCAGATGGAAACAGGAATCAAAACCGCTGCATCTGCAGGTGTAGCTGATGGCAAATAGGATTTTTCCAGTGTATCACAACACTTTTGTAGGTTCTGTAAATCTGTGAAACAACACAGTGACTATCTACGTCAAATGTTCCTGCAGCCGCCACAACGTCTAGACCTTTAATGTCTGGAACCAATTTGATACCAAACAACATTTCGTATGGAATACACCCTCCTAGAGATCTTCTTGGTAGATTATTAAGAGAACGTTGAACCCCATAAAGGTGAATTAACCAGCCACGATCCGTACCTAGTAACCTTGCTGTAAAAGATTGCTTTAAGTCACAGTTCATCCTCTGGACAATGAGAATGCCCTCAGGCCGATATGAAGACAAGAAATGCACCTGCACTCCTATTGACTTCATTAAATCACGGTAAGCCTAAGAGGCAAAAATTGGACCTTGGTCAGAATGGAAAGTGCCACAGGCATAAGTCCTGTCTAAGACATGCAAATCCAACAGCGCAAGCATCAGTAGAGCGCTGTGGCCAAACCCTGAGGAACCTAGTGCAACAATCCACTGCAACTAAGATATACTTAAAGGCAGTGTCAGGATACATAACCCAAGAGAAAACCCTTTAAAACAGTATGCTGGGTCCGCTTCGACTAAAAAGACAATCAGAGACCCCGAATTGGAACCTCCATGCTGCAACGAATGTTGAGTGAGGGCAGCGCAGCAATGAGCTGGAAATAGAATCTCTGCGCATTACTGGAAGACAAAGGAAACAAACGGAAGCACAAAACTGGCTGAAAACCTTTGAAACTTCAAGCTGTAAAACTTACAGCAAAAGGGGAATCCTAAAAACTGTGGAGGCAAAGCTCTCCCACCATGGAAGTCTCCACAAAATGGTGCAAGGTTATTTTGGACAAGCACAAGCGCAACTCAGGGGTCCAGTGAATAAGTACCAGACCAAAGGTTGGCAGCGCCATTTGCTTGGAGTCTGTGGAGTCACAGAACTATGCTTGGGATTATAGAACCTTAGTAGGCAGAGACTGAGTCATCCTACCACCTGAGTACCCATGAGCCCAGAACCGACTAGCTATAGTGTCTCACTTGCCCTCCTACTCACTGATCAGCTGAATAGACACCTCAGAATACAACATTCCTGAAACTCTCAGGAATCGCGGTTGCAGGACACACCCTTTTACTCACAAACTCGTACTTGTTGATAATAAGTTCTGAAAGAGACATGAGGGAAGTTTAAAATGTTTATTTGACCTATTGTGCTCTGGTATGCAGTATACATGCAACAAGTAGGAAAATGCCTAACATAAAATACAGTTAGCATAGCAATTAGTCCTAGTAAATCATAAATGGAATGGTTATTCAAGACAACAGAGTGGCCTAACCTCCCTTCCCTTCTACAGAAGCAAAAAGGATTATATATCAGAAGATCTCTAGGTATTAGCAGCAGACCCTGTACCTCAGTATATACAGATGAAAGTACTAAATCCGTGACAGTTGTTACAATATTTTCCCTAAAAAAGGTCCCTCTCCAAGTGTGTGTTATCTATCTATGCATACCTATAAGACAAAAGTACGTGTTCCCAAACAACAGCTGCATTTGCATGTTTTGTCTAGATTTTAGGGTCTGACCAGAAGAGAATAACAAGGGGCATTGTTATTTGACCTTGTCTGCATGTTCAGACTAAACCCCAGGCAGAGAACAGGGAGCAAAACAACAGAATGATTTGTATGAAAGTATACTTTGGCATAAAACAAGATATACCTGTAAGGTGGCGCGTGAAAAGCTGAGGACAGTTGGCAACATGCTCATGCTAACATGGGGAAAACAACAATGGGCCTGCAGGGACTTATGACAAGATGGGATGAGGAGGAGTGAGGCCAGCGGGGGTATCCAGGAAATAGAAAGCAGAAAGGAGAATGTCCGATTGTTATACTTCGAATCAACACACCGAAGAAAAGGTTGAAAGAAAATAAGGAAACTAAACCCAGTAAATCGGACATAACTGTTCTTTTCCTTCTCTAAAGTTGCAAGTCTGAGAGATATAGGGACTAAGGATCGCAGACAAATGGGATTATTGTAAAAAAATAGGAAAAGAAGTAACAAAGGTTCTTTTGTACTCACTGTTGGTTAAGTCAGCATTATTAAATGCAGAGCATGTGTTACTGAAAGAAGGAATTTGATTTGTCCTTGGCCTGGAAATGTCAGAAGGCAATAAATATGAGAAACTCTTCATGATAAATCATGTGGGGCTGGGAATAAGGCAGATTAGACTGATCAAACAGGGATACGAAGATAAGGAGGATCTTGAAATCACTATAGGAACCTATCAAATAGAAGAGTTCAGAGAAGGTTCAAATGCAGTAAAAAGATGTAAGGCGCTAGCATTCCCAATAAATGGTGAAAAATCTGGGTAAGTGAGATTGATTAGGAGGAAGGGTCATCACACAGCCTAGGCCTACTTACCTGGAATATTAATGGCTTTAGCAGACTATCTAAATCAAAAAGGTAAAAAAAACTAAACATCCTCCATGAGATTGTGTGCCTACAGGAAACTTGGCAGTATGAGGAAACCCCATTTTAGAAGGGAACGTACAGCTGAATATATTATCTAGAAGAAGACAATTTGGATGCCTGTCTGGCGAACAAATAACCCATATATCCTCTAAAATAGCCAAGAAGGTGGTCTCCATGAACGTCAAATGCAAATGTTTAATGGCCTGTAGAGTGTTCCTTTTGGACCCTAACCCAGAGCACAATGGTATAGTCACAGTAAACGTTGTCCGCAAGGGGGTGGAGGTAATAAGTAATGATTAAAACTGGAAAATGTCAAAGAGGATATACAGGATATAACAGATGTACATCAGAGAGACCTGTTTATATTGATGGGAGACTTCAATCACAAATAAGACCTATGGAGAGTTGACCCATGGTGTAAAGAGAAATTGTTTGGCGACAAGATAAAGGCCACCTGCTTCCCTAGGAGTGGACTCACAGTGCAAGACATAGCCCAGGAAACTTCTTGGGCTCAATGAGCCTAATTTGTATAAATACAAGGATGGAGACAGATTGGCCAACAAAGCGTACTTTTAAGAAAAGCAACCAAACATGCCCCATGGACTCCATTTTTATACCCACACAGAATTTTGAATTAGTCAGAGCCTTTGAGGTGATGAGAGCTGACGGAAGCGACCACTTCTTGCTAATACTTGAGATAGTAGGAGGCAATAAGAAATCAAGAGATACAATCATCCCTGTGCATATGGACTAGCCCAGGTGACTCACCACTCGCTTGACAAAGGAGTGTATGGGAAATGGGGCGGCCTTCCAGCAGTATCAAACATTAGATGGCATCCCCAATAATAAAAACGTAGGTTGATTTGAAAATGTAATTACCCAACTGGTCTAATGTCTGAGGGTAAAATTGAAAGGGAACAGCTGTAGGGAACATATGAAGAAGAGAAGCAAGAGTAAAGATAAAAATGTGTCTAACGAGGAATGTAGGAAATTAAATTTGAACATAAGAAAAGGGGAAAGAAGTTTGAAGTTAAAGTATGATCTAGATATGTGTCACAGCCTACAGAAACTAAAGAAAATATATAAAATGGTTATTAGGAAACAATAAAAAAATTACACAAAGAGAGATGCTGGGGCAGTCTATTTGGAAGCAATAGAAATATGTAAAAAGTTAGTCCAAGATAGATCTGGTAAGATACAGGGGACTTTGAACTGCGTGGTGACAGAAGATGTTTAGGGGAGATATTTGGAGAAATATTTGGGGAAGGGGTATATCAAGCAAGTCAGAAAGACACACTATTGACTGAGGTGGAGAAGGACATTAGGTCTCTCTTTACGGTACGTAATGTTAGATAAATCATAGCAAATGTAACACTAACCTTGGCAGCTGAGCCAGATAAACTTCTGGCAGTGATTATAAAAACCATACCAGATTGGTGGGCAGCATTCTTTGCCAAAATGTTTAATGGCATTCTAGACTCAGGGTAGATGCCTGAAAAATGCAGAGGAGCAATTATGAGACCCATTCATAAACAGGAGATAAAAAAATAACAAAAAACTATAGGTTAATTAATCTACTGGATAAGGGAGAAAAGGTCTTTACAAACAAATTCTGAAAAGACTAAAGGAATGGGCTGAAGCACCAGATTGTGCCTCCTGAACAGAGGGGCCTTAAGGAGGGCCACTACACAATCAACCATGGTTTCTCTCTCTGGTCTATTGCATGGAAGTTGGTGGAGCAGGGTAATTTTTTCTGCTTTTTTGTTGACTTCTGGGCACCATTCGACCCAGTAGACCGGAACGGGTTGCAGGAGAAATTGATCCGTTTGGACATCCCCAAGAGTTTCCTGGCCACAATACAAGGGCTCAATAGCCACAACTGGGCTCAGGTCACCCTGGATACAGAGGGGACCTTGTTGCAGAAGATATTAATTGGTAATGGGCTAAGATAAGGGTGCATCTTCGTCCCATTGCTTTTGTCCTTTTTCACACCAGACCTGCCAGCTATTCTGAGCATGGCACGGGGTGCCAGCCCTATATTAGATGGGAAACATATTGTCCACTTACTTTAAGCAAACAATCTGGTAATCCTAGACCAAGCAGAGATGGGTCTGCAAAGGAAACTGAAGGTGTTTATTGAATATTGAAGCCATAAAAAACTAAAAGTAAATCTGGAAAAAAATAAGGTCTTTAGCTTTGGCAAAAAGATGAGAAAATGTAGCTGGTTCCTGAGTTCCACAAAGCTGGAAATAGTAAATGAGTATAACTACCTAGGAATGTGATTTAAGAAATCTCTAAAATTTAGCACCCATCTGGGTACACTGAAAATCCGGGCCTTGACCTCAGTCAGTAGCCTGAAAAAATGTTACAAAAACAACGGAGAAATGTCATATAGACCTGTTTTGAAAGTTTCTACTGCCATGATACCTCCTCAGTTCCAATATGGAGTTGAACTGCTATATATAAGTGGCAAAAAGAGGTGGAAGGCTGAAGAGGGGAAATGTGTAAAAAACGCATTGTCCCTACCAAGGTCCTCTATGATCCAGGCAATAAGAATAGAAACCGGAATGGTATCATAGGAGATAAAGGCACGTATGGCAACAATAAGAATCTGGAAACACCTGGGGTGCGGGGAGGAGCAAAAAATATCACAAGGGTGCAAAAGTGAGATACTGTACAGTGAACTGAAGTGGGCAAAGGGGGTCAGGGAAATGGTAGCTAGGGCTTGCAGGTAATTGAGAGTTAAATTGTGCCCACAGACTCTACAAATTGATATAGTTAGAAGGGAACTTAGGTTATTAGGGAAATAAATATCAAGAGACCATGATCAAGAGTATTTGCAGGAGGAAAAATCTGTGTGTTTTATGAATAATTCATGGTGAAACAACCAACAGTTCCCATATATAGATGTACTACCCAACCGTTGGCTTAGAAATGAAATACTAAGGTAATGAATCAGGATTAACCCATGACATGCTAATGAGGGGATCAAAGTGGCTATGATTGACTCTGAAGGGAAGTGTACCTGCAACCTAGGCACAAAATACAATATTTTGCACATACTATTACACTGTCTAAAAGTCACGGTTGCGAAAACATTGTTGTTTTTACATCCAATCTGTGTAAAATATGGTAGCAACAATTGTGCACATGCAGTAGACCTGGTACCCAAAATGCACTCTCTGAATATAGCGTGTGCAATCGGGAAGTTTATACTCAAAACAAAAAGGTTTTTAAGACTGTATAGAATTGGAGCTTTTTAATCATTATGGGGCACATGCATCAACATTGTAAATTGCAAATACCTAATTGCGAATTCCTGAGAGTCACAATTAGGTAATCGCAATTTACAATGCATGAAACTCAAAGAGTTTCAGATTGTGATTCCTAGGGGGTCGCAGATCGCTCTACCCCATTAATATTAATGAGGTAGATCGCACTTTGCAACCCCCTAGGGATAGAAAAAATCACAGGGATGGTGGCCTGCTGAGATCAGCAGATCACCATGTCCGTGCTTGTTTTTAAATAAAGCAATCTTTTTTTTGTAAAGTAGCCCATTTTCCTTAAAGGAAAACGAGATGCTTCACAAAAAGTCAAATTAAAAGTTTTATTTTTATTTTTTAAGAGAAGCAGGCAGTGGGGTCCATGGGACCACTGACTGCTCTTACAAATGCTTTTACAACCATTTACAAAGGGGAAGGGGTCCCTTGGGGTCCCCCTTCCCATTGGCGTATGGGTTACAACCTACTACTTGAAGTAGGTGGTAATATGCAAATGTTTTGCAACCGCATTTACGGTCACAAAACATTATTATTTTTTTTTTTTTTTTGTAAATGCTCCACCACTACTGCCACAGCCCCCTTAGAACTCAAAACCAGTTCCCGCGCCTCCGAGTTAGTTGAGTGGGTTCGCTCGGCTTCCCTAAGTTTCCTCTCCACTAAGTCGATTTCTTGCAACATCTTCCGCACTCCCACCCATTTAGTGATACACAATCCCCGGATCACACCTTTAAAGGTGTCCCACACTATTGCAGTCATCGTAGCTGTACCCTCATTATCGCTAAAGTATTGTCCTATTCCCGTCTCCAACTCAGCGTGGAAGACCGGGTCTTCTAGCTTCTCCGGGCGCAATCGTCCGGACGGTACGGCCAGGCGCTCCAGGGCCCAGCAAAAACTCACCAGCAGCGGGTTATGATCTGAGATGGTGTGCGATAAGTATTCACTACGAGCTACCATAGTAGCGAGGCCAGCGCTACTTAAAATCGCATCAAGTCTCACATGCAAATCTTGTAAGGCCGAGAAGTATGAATAATCTCGTTCTCCAGGGTGGTGTGCGCGCCATACATCTATGAGTCTCCAGCTATCCTGCCACTGGGATCTGATCTTTGATAGTTTATGAATTGGGGCATCAGGCAACGGGGGATGGGATCAATCCATGGTCACGTCCGCTATGGAATTAAAGTCCCCTCTAATAGTACCAGGTTCGTGTAGTAGACGGCCATAGTTTCAGACATGTGAGCAAAGAAAGTCACCTGTTCCACATTAGGGCATAGATACTGCAAAGGGTCACATCCCGCCCATGAAGGCGTCCCACAACGACCACATAACGACCCTCAGGGTCTACTAACTGGTCAGTCATCTGGAAAGGGACCCCCGCCCTGACCCAAATCAACACCCCTGTCTCACAAAAGCCGAATAGGTAGTATAATAAAGCTGGCCTCGCCACCTACGCTGCAAGGCTAACCCTTCAGTCTTAGTTAGATGTGTCTCCTGTAGGAATACTATCTGCGAGCCTCTGCGTACCAGATAGGAATGGACCTTGTATCGTCATCGCATAGAGTGTAAACCCCGCAAATTCCAAGTCATACATTTCACATCAGGTAATGGACCCATAATCCAATTGTAAAAACACAGTTAAGGCGCCGCTCCCTCCAAAATAAGCCGGTGAGTATCACATACTGTTAGGATTCGGTATTTGGAAGGGATGTCCTTGACACGCCCCTTCCAAATAGCAAAACCCAATTTGCGATTTGCTGAGAGGTTACTGAATCGCAATTTGTATTCGCAAACGGCCCGATTCTGCAAATCGGTCTGTTTGTGAATACAAAAATGCTTTATGCATGTGCCTCTATATTTTATGAGGAAATGTACCCAGCTTAGAAAACATTAATTATGAGTTAATTTGTTATTTTACGGAATCTTATGTCTATTGTATACAGTTTATGCTGTTCATCATCTTAAACATTTCCCACCTGGTTATTTGTAACCAGTGGGCGTTTGCTTTTGTCTGTACAGTGAAGAAGGGTATGGACCCTCCTGTGTTTACTTGTGTGTCAGAAAGCAGTCTGAATTCTTTCGGTATGTCCTTGTACTGAGCCCAGCCAAAATATTCAGGAGTTCTTTTTTCTTGGGCCTGACACAACAGAGTCATCTTCTTTCCTTAGCAGATATTGATGTAAGTCTGACAGATTTTCTCAAGGAATGACCAGGGTCAGGGTATGTTGGTGACCAGGGATCAGAGTGCATGCCATCTGGGAATGGGCTGAGCATAAGCAACTTCACCGCATTGCCAGTACATATACGTCAGAGTGGCGGTGCCCCATGGCATGTCCGGAATGTGCAGTATTATACAAAAAATTCTCATTTCTTGCTTGTGGAATGGTTCCTTTACCTCTAAAACACAAGGAATACAGTGTACATGTCGGTACAATTCGAGGTTGCCCCCTCCCTTCTATACATGTATATATTTTCACTTAATTATCCCAGATTTCCTAACATGGGGTATCTATGCAGTGGGTTCGCCTCTTCCCTATGAGACTCATTTACCTTTGTATCATAAGGTGGTTGGCCCTACACTTAAACTCTATTTCAGGGGTCCATTTGTTATTAAAGAAGACAGCCCCAGTTATGCTAAGGTCCACCTAGAGACCACAGATGGAAACAGGAGTGAACGTGTTCATGCATTGATGAGGGGGTTTTGCTACCTCCATGAATCTCTTTTCTGGAAAGTCTTGGGTTCAAACCTATCCTTCCCTATGGTTCCCCTCCTGTGCATCCTATTTAGCTCAGTTTTAATGTCGCTAGGATTGGTGAAAAGGTAACATGCTGTGGGATTGGTCTATCAGGTCAGGATCACTACTACTCTATGGGGTTCTTCACTGTTGGGTTCTATCTTGCCCTAGTCCACATAGGAATAGGTGGAGAAAGCATTATACTTTTTGAAGGGCTACTTCTTGGAATATGTAATGAATGTCAGTGCATCCTGCATGCAGCATCAGCGAACATACATAACATCACCTGGCTGTTGTCATGGAGCCCATGGCTGTCATATGCTGATACCACATGTTGTGTAAGAGAGAGTTGTGTAGTGTGTATGGAACACTAGTGTTGGGTTTGGGGTAATTACAAGTGATATGGGAGAGGTCCCTATGCAAGCACAGTGAGAGATTTGAGTTGGAATCCATTAGACTAGGCAGTGCTTTGGTGATGAATAAATGTGGAAACACCCATAGCAAACAGAGGGTGCAGTGAAGTGCAACATTACATAATGTAGTGAACATTGTAGGTCTTGAAATGAATCCAGCAGAGAGGAATTGTAGTCCTCTTGTGATTGGGGGGTTATTAATTTGAAAGTTTGAAACACAAAGTTCAAGATACATTTCGTAATTCTGAATTTGCACACTATAGATCTCATAGGGGTGTTGATGTGGGCGCTGAAAAGATGGTGCACATGGATGTTCAACTGCCAACCTGTTGATTGAGTGCTACGTTCATTGGTTAGTTTATAAAACTGCTTTATTGCATGGGCCATCATTTTTCTTCGGGGTTCAGGCTTCGCTTTTCTTTAGGTGTATTTTTTCCACATTTACGCGCACAATTTTAAGTGAGGCACCACAAGGCCAGTTGGGGTATCTTATTTGGAGAGTGTGTTATGGCTCATGGGATGCATCAATTTTTATAGGTTATTTGGCCTCCCCACTCTCCGTAACTGGAAGAATATTTTACGGGGTACTCTCATGAACATAGGATGGTAATAATGTTAGCTGAGGTTCCATGGGCATCACCAGCCTCTCTCTCCAATTTGTACTTGAGGGGTGCTATTGGTGCAGGTGGTGTCTAACTATGCGTACGCGGGGAGATGTATAAAGAGGGGGCATGCTGCCGTTTATTGTTATTGACGAACACAACATGGTCTGAAGTCACATGCATACCCCTCTACTCCCGGCATGTAATGTGACTGACCCTAGTGGCGCATGATGTCTTTTGACCACGCCCTTTTTCTAGAAACTTCCTTCTGGACTAGTTTTGGGCTTCTTTTAATTGGTCTGTCGGACACTTCCCTAGATCTCATGTGATCTGCTATTTTATTTAGCAGAAAAAAATGGAGGTTGTCGGAAAATTGTCCCATGGCTTCGATTGCTTCTGATATTCTGGTGTCTGAGATTGAGCTCACTCCTCTTTCTAGATGGTGTGTGTAAGGTCTTATGTATTAGGCCAGGGATGAGCGCATTTTGGTGTTCTAACCTCACATGAAGTTATAATGGATCTTGCGGATGCCCAGCTTTTAGGCCCCTCACTCTACCTCAGACCACGTCTTTCCCAGAGTATTTTGGACCTGCACTTCCCAGCTGTGGCCAGGGACTTTAAGCCAGTGGCATACTTCTGTTGTTATGCTAGAAGGGCATGACCGGGAGAGCAGGCTTTGGATACTCTGAAAACGCTTGAAAATGAGGGGTTAGAATATCACTACATGGAGAGTCCGGTGCAAGTCCTAGAACTTGTTTAAACTCGTCTAACCGGAGGTAATGGACTGGGACAGTTGGTTGTTCGGGCGGACCGCCCCTCAAGACTCACTTGGCCACACAAAACAACTGTTGGGACAAATATGGAGACGGTAACCTCTCCCGGGGAGAGTTTATATGAGGGTTCACATGACATCACACCACAAAAGGGTTGTATTCAAAACCCAACAGATCAAATAATACTCAGTGATCATGATTCGTTTTCCTAACCGCCTCAAAAGTGGGAAAAAACCCCTACACATATAGATAGGAGATCCGCTGTATCATTAGAGGGGAGGGGGAATACACCAAATACCAAGCACATTGCGACAACCATGGCTAAATCTGCGCGATATGGTAAAAAGTACCTGGAATAAAAAAAGCTACCTCTGAAAGTATAGTAGAGAAACATAACAAGGTAAAAACTAACACCCAGGACAATGATTTAAAGAATCTAACTACATTAGTCCAAAAGCGAGACCTTTTTCTGAGAGACTCACTAGCCAAGATAGAGAAAAGAGTAGATAAGATAGACGTAAGCCTGCAAAACATTCAAGAAAGGGGTAAATCTGTACATCTGCAATCATAGGCAAGATGGTTATGGTGAATTTGAACCATGCAGGAGGTCAGACTTGCGGTATGATCAAGATCAGATTAATCATGATACTGAACTAGTACGCCCAAAATTACTACATTTCATCAGCTAGATTCCCTGCCACTAACATGTAATTCCTTAC
Source organism: Lissotriton vulgaris (assembly GCF_964263255.1). Taxonomy (NCBI): domain Eukaryota; kingdom Metazoa; phylum Chordata; class Amphibia; order Caudata; family Salamandridae; genus Lissotriton; species Lissotriton vulgaris. The sequence continues at coordinate 421,430,041 of NC_141698.1, read as the reverse complement.
TTACTACATCTGCCCAAACTCCACAGGTTCTGCAGAACAATGGGAATAAGAGGCCACCCACACAAGTACACCGTCCCAAACAGATCCCTTGTTACCAACCTATTGCCCCAATAACTGGCAAGACTACTTTTAGTGAACCATCCTTTCTAGATTTACGCCCTACAGTCACACCTTACACAGTAGAGCTTGCAAATGTACCTAGGCTAAGGGCTTATGAGAGTGTAACTTGGGAAACCCTTAGAAATAAGGCTCTCCGCTGGCTTAGCACAAGGGTTGGTTTCACAGAACCACTCTTCATGCAGTTTAAGATGGTCCATAGGATCAAATGGGTTGGTAAAGCTCAGAAAACTCTATCAGGCGACTGTATGGTGCTGACGTTCAAAATACCCCAGATAGTGGAGAATATTCTATGGAAGGCAGGGAGTAATATTACAATCACAGGGGGGATTAACATACTACCCCTCGGTTATTGTTACCAACCTCCACTTGCGTTACAGAAAGGTGGTAACAGTAGTGGTATTGAGACAATAAAGCTGTATGCATGTATTGTACCAGTGACAAATTGCTTTGCATTACTCTAGATTGACCGAATCAAACACCTAAAGCTATTGCTATTAATCCGCAGACCCAAAACCTACATAAGGCAGATATCAATGATTCAATTATTAATAGCGTCCTCATCGAAAAGGAAGCTAGGCCACAAAAACAGGCTGTTGCTCTTGAAGATAACTTCTCAGGCTCTGCTGACTTGCTAAACATCAGACCAGAGATAGGCCTAGCAATACTTAAGGATAGGAGCTTAGATATTATCCCACATACTAACTCAAATAATGACACACAAAACAAACTGAGAGATAATGGGAACAGTATTATCATTTTATTCTGAAATATAGCGGGGCTACGATCCAAATTAACTGATCACCTTTGGCAAGTTTTTGTCAAGAAATTCAACATCTTTTGCTTACAAGAGACGTGGTCTCCGAATGAAATACATATTGAGGGCTATAAGACCTATCATACGCCAGCCATACCGTCTACACATGGGCGTCCAAAGGGAGGGTTGAGTATATATGTCTCAAACTTGCTGAATTTAGATAAAATATCCTTCACTATCTCAGAGCCGAACTATCAACTTGTGATTTTGAATATGGATAAACACAACTCTGTTTTCCTGATTAATTTTTATAATAATGCCCAAAAGGACCACATGAGCGACATATAAGAACAGCTCAGACATTTTTCACAGGAAATTCAGAATGGTATTATAGAGAATGTTTTATTTGTATGGGGGGGGTTTTAATACTGCTCTATGTTCGGATAATAATGATGTAATATGCGGACTTGTGGATGAAGATAGCTCTAATTTGCTCCACTTATCACATAATACCTACGGGGAAGCCCTAAATGACATTTTATTTATTCTGGACATGGGTTTTGCAAATCTTTTAAGTTCACCACCAATCCCATTTACCCAGACCTTCAATGGGAGAGGTCTGAGTTCGATTATTGATTTTATTTTAATCCCGGTTAGGTACGCTTCTTATCTATTGAGCTATAAAATGCATAAGAACTCCATAAGCGATCATTTCCCCCTGAGTGTGACCATATGACTTCCATAAAAAATTCATAGCCCCCATAATAGGAGGATATACACGGCCCAAAACCTGGTAATCAACAAAATAAATGGGTACTCCCTAAAATGGGATGAGGTAGAACCACATACGATCACTAAGACATTGGCCGAGAAAAGCTTGGATTCAATAATGAAGTGTTTGAAAAAACCCACATCACACGAGGAAGCACTGGAGTCATATGCGCAAATAACAGAAACAATCAAGAATACATTGAAAGTGGTAATAAAAAGGGGAACAGAAAAAATAAGAGGTGGTTCAATAGTAACTGCACAAAAGCATATACAGAATTAAAACGGGCATTACACAAAAAGGGAAGGGACAGAACTGAAATAAATCAGTGTAGGAAGGCGTATAATCAGGCTATAAAATACATAAATTAGAACTAAAGAATAATACCTGGGCCGACTTGCATAAGGCAAGTAATAATAAGGAGAGTACTGCCTTTTGGCGCGTGGTCAAATCCCCTTTTCTGACAACAGAGACTACCCCAACTATAGAAATTGCCATTGACGAAGGTCACTGGGTTGAATATTTTTCCAAAATATTCCGACAAGAGCGGCCGGAGGTTAATGTAGCTACAAGTGTCGTAAATTCAAGTTCTGCACTCTAACCCTTTCCAATAGAACTAACTGTCACATTAGAAGAAGTACAATCTGCTTTAAAAGCCAGCAAGGGGGAAAGGCTCCAGGACCAGATGGAGTACCTGTTGACATCTTTAAATATTACATAGAATTATGGTGCCCACTGTTAATGGAAGTATTGACCGTCTGGTGTACGATTGAACTTATAGAAACATAGTCAGAATCCATCCTGGTACCAATTTTTAAAAAAGGTGACAGGCAGAATCCGGCATGTTACCACCCCATTTCTTTGCTGGATTCGGTGGGTAAAGTGGCATGCCGTATAGTCTTCAATCGGCTCTAACAATGGGCCGTGGACAATAATCTAATTTCAGACCTTCAATTTGGGTTTAGGGAGGGTCTAGGCACAAAAGAACAGGGTCTCAATTTAACCATATTAATGGGGAAGTATACAAAAGCCAGAAGGGGGGAAATTGTACCTGGCTTTTGTGGACCTCGCTGCTGCTTTTGATTGTGTAGCCCATGAAAACGTATGGAGCATCTTAGCTGCAATGGGGGTTGAAGCACCGTTTATTTATTTTTTAAGAGAACTATACACAAAAGCAAGAGCGCGGGTACGGTATGGACCCAACGGAAAATGCAAAGAGTCGTTCCAAGTGGAGAGGGGGGTTAGGCAAGGTTGTGTCATGGCACCTTTCCTGTTTACACTATATACTAATGGCCTGGAGTAAGTCATGCTGGAAGGGTGTCGGGACCTACCTCAGTTGCAAAAAACGTCCAATATATGCCCTACTGTACGTGGATGACGTTGTAATTATGGCCCGAACTCCTATAGGCCTACAGCAGATGCTAAGTAGCTATAATGATTTTCTGAAAAACTTAGACCTAAAAATAAATACTACTAAAACTTTTATAATGAATTGTGGGAGGGGTTGAGGGAAGCAGAGGGACACTTTTATAGAGAACAAAAAAGTGGAAACCACTACAACGTACTCCTTTTTAGGTATTTTAATTGATCATAAGGGATCGTGGTCCCAGGCCATTAACACTAGGAAACTTAATTTTATGAGAACAATGACAGTCCAAGTAAATTTCACAAAAAAGTTAGGCAAAAGGCCGCCAGTAGAGCTGCTTAAAATCTACCAAAGTAAGTGAATTAGCACAGCTATCTACAGGGCGGAAATATGGGGCTTTGGTGATATAAATGATATACAGAGGGTTGAGAACGCTTTTTTAAGGTACTTATTGGTTGTTCCACCATCTACATCATTATAAATTTGTCACACAGAGTTGGGCCTATCATTTATTACTGACATAATAAAGGTGCAACCAGTTATATTATGGCACCGGATCTGGACTTCAACAAAAACGATATTCAGTTGGCAAGTGTTAAGTGACAGCCTTAACTTAGAACACGCCTTAGAGATCAGGTGATTAAAATACATAACTGATTTAGGCCAGCCTGAACACTTTGACTATCCTTCTTCGATGGGTGTAATCCCTAGAAAGGCTTTTGAAAACCATGTATGAACCACATGGCGGAAAATAGATTTGCCAGTGAGGCATCAAAGCCCATGGTTCAAAGGAATCAATTGATGCTCTCCACCCTCGCTATCCAACCATATCATATATATGTAATGAGAGACTATGAAAGATAAATTCTGAAACGTTTCAGACTTGACATATTCCACAGTTTAGTACGTTTTCCGACCATAAATGGTTGGTCTAAAACCGTACCAAATTGTCCCTGTGATGGAGTCTTACCCAAATCAACAATTCACATAGTACTATTCTGCAAATTCTATTGAGAGCCGAGGATGAAGTGGATCAAACCCATCTTGAAAAATGTAAGGTATGAGGCAATGTTGTCCGGCTTACCTTGCATTGCAATTTTTTTGAAAATTAATGTTTTGTAAGAAATATTGTTGTATTTTTAAAATACATGATTCAATGCAGGAAACATCTATGAACATTTTCTTACCCTAAAAATATCCTTGTGGGACATTTAGTTAATTTGAGATATGAGGCAGTGTTGTCTGGCCCTCTTTGCACTGAAGATTTTAGACAATGAACGTTCTGTAAGAAAAGTCACAAGGGGCCCGATGTAGGTATTGAAATACCGGTCGGAAACAGCAGAAAATACCGATTTTAGGCCGTTTCTGACCGGTATTTGGATATTGAAATGTAGGGGCATTTCAAAATACAGAATCGGTAATTTTACCGATTCTGTAAAATGCTGAATCAGTAAAAATAACGAATCTGTATTTTGGAATGTAGGTAGCACTGAAATTAGTGCTACAGGGGTGTAAGAATTAATAATTTGCCACCAACTAGAAGTTCATGGTAAATAATGAAAACCCACTAAAAAGCATTTTTTTTGCTTTTTAAACGGTGCCATGTTGCAGACATACATGCCCTTAGGGCATGCATGTCTGCAACATGTGAACCTATACATAATTCAGGGGTGCAACAGGGTGTCAAAGTGACGCCCTGCCACCCTTCAATGTTTCCTTAAATTACCGAATCAGTATTTACCGATTCGGTAATTACCGAATCATTCCGATTCGGTAAATAATTCGGTAAATATACCTACATCCCGATTGCCAGTTCTTAAATACCGAATCGGTATGATTCGGTATTTAAGAATTGGTAATCTGGAATTACCAGTTACAACAACAAAGGGTAGCACGGAGTCAAGACGAACTAAGTAAAACCCTAAATGGTGCCTCAGAAGAACAACAGACATGAACTACTAGTGTGTAAAATGAACAACCATGGGACCACTAAAGTCATTAGGAGAAAATTACCACCATACATCGGGCCCCTAATCCCTTAAATCCATGATCAGATGCAGGAAATCTCTTTCAACTTGGTCCCTCAACAAAATACGTACTCAGGTCTTATCATTTTAAGTATTCACAAACTTGTAAATCATGTTTTAACTTTTCTTTATCAAATCACTTTTACAATCATTGTACAACAGTGGCAGTATAAAACTATGAATTTGGTCCCTCCAAGAAATATGTACTCAGGTCTTACCTTTTATATATTCACAAATCCGTAAATCACGTTTGAACTTTTCCCTAACAAATTATTTCTATAGTTATTGTATAATATCTGCAGTATTGTTGTAGATGATTCTAGGACTCTAGTAAATATTCCCGATTTCATGCCCTTATGTGGTTATATCAAATCATATCCTTATATAGCCATAAGAATCATACCCATATTAAGACATAGCCAATGCAGTCCAACTACGGCAAGGCTACTCCCATAGACTCCTAGAAAGCACAACACGTTCTTAACAAACCAAGCCTCCAGCAGCCCGGGAATTCCCCCTGCTTCTGTATTGATTTGTCCTAGAACTCCTGGAGTCCTGAAAGAACTGCGAGTTCTTATTGACGTCTTATGTCCAACCTTCGTCAAACTCGGGACCTTCCAGGTATAAATATACCAGCATCTGCCTTAAGCAACACACGGTGGTTCGGAGCAGATCGGCTATCTACTTGCCCCACGCCCTGCTGATACGAGTGCCGAAGGAAGCTGACCCTCCAACTGACACACTGAGAGAGACGCTGTCTTTTCTCCTGCCGAGAAATCCAGCTCTAGTGTTTCCCTGTCAGCCTGCCTTCTCAAATCACATTCCAATTCATAAAAAATACACATATGCTAGAAAATTGGCAGTGGCCCAAGCCCCTGCATTATATAAAAATCATGTAGGATGGGATGAGGATTCTCCTCACCATAAAATCCAGATAAAAAATCAACCTACTGCACAAATGCAGGATACTGTTAAGCAAGAAGCTAAAAAACAAGTCAGGGAGATCTTAGATCAACTTGAGTACCAGGCGGTGATTGAAACACGCACCTCACAAATGAACAATCCTTTGTTTCCTGTCTCCAAACCAGACAATTTATATTGTCTAGTATTGGACTACAGACATTTAAACTCTTGGTGCAAAACATTTGCAGTACAAAACTCACACAGTGCAGCACTAATGAATTATATCATGCGCAAAAAATACTAGATGACTTTAGATATTTCAAATGGTTTCTTCTGTCAAAACATAGCACCAAAAAGCAGGTATTTGACCCCTTTCTCTAGTATGGGGACCCAAAAGCAATTTTGTCGTCTCCCACAGGGATTCAAGAATAGCCCAGGATTATTTTCAGCCAGGGTAACAGAATTACCACAAATGTATGATGATGAGGCATTATCTTATGTCAACGATATCTATCTAACAGACGATGACCTGGAGACACGCTTGAAAAGAGTGAACACCATCATACTTGGGTTCGCATCTGAAGGGTACAAATTTAACTTTTTAGGATATGAGTTATCAAGTGAAGGCAAAAGTCTAGCAGACAACTTCTTAGAGAAGTGTGCAGTACTCCAAGCTCCAAAAATGCTGAAAAACTTACAATCAATTCTAGGTTTCCTGAATTTCGGAAGAACTTACATTCTAAATTATGCAGAGAGGGTTAAACCGCTCTACGAACTAATAAAACCTGATTTCAAATCAATTAATTGGACTCAGAAACACACAGAAATTTTACGATCATTACAAACAGGCATGTTAACTAAAACAAAACTGCAAACACGTGCGAACGAACGCAACCTTGTAATCCGAGTCATCCCAGGAAGATGTGGATTTATATACCTAACCTCTAATGAGGGAGAAACGGTACCAATAGCTTACAAATCACACTTGTATACACAAGCTGAAATGAAATTCAGTTCCACTGAAAAGATTCTAACTGCGGTACAAACTGCTGTAGCAAAAGAAGGAGCCCTGGCACAAGGTAAACACATAATAATCATTACACCGGTACCTGCCCTAGAAGCATTCCGAATGCTAAAGCCTTACATTGGAGATGGATACAATGGGTTAAGTCTCTTGCTGCATCAAGAATTTCTCCAATACGAATACGAATGTTCTCTGCCAGCTGAAATTCTGCCTCTGGAACAGTACACCTGTGTAACCTACACAGACAGATTTGCACAACACTACGTTGTGGATAAAAAAGTTTACAATGCGGCATATGCGATTGTAAAAGGTCGCTGGCGCATAGGAAAATTTAGACCATTAATCACTAAAACTGAATCGCTCAGAAATTGTACAGCTCAGCGAGCTGAACTGCAGGCTTTTAAAATGGCGCTCGAAAATACCGATCACGAATTCCCCACACTAATAGTGTGCGATTCATATTACTGCGTGCAGTCTTACAGTGAATACTTACAGAACTGGGTTCAAAATGGTTTTACAGAAAGAACTACAAAAGACTCACGTGATACATACACTGAGTCATCAGCGTGATGGCGTTCATGTTGTTGGGAATTCATTGGCTGATGAGGTCGCGAAGGCGGCTGTGCAAACGGCTTCCGTAGCTGCAATCACCCGGTCAAAAAAAAAACAAAAATAGACAGCGAAATAATGCAAGCTGTCAGTGCTTCAGTAAAAAACAGTAATACGACACTCCCGAAAGGCTTTTCAGTAAAGTACTCATACAAAACTGATGCAAATAATGTTCCTTTTGCCGTGATCCCTGGAGTGGGCGATAGGGCAATTCCAAACATGGAACACAGATTAGGACTAATTTTAGCAGCACATGAAGGGCTCACTTCTGCACATGCTGGTGTTTTCGCCAAAATATCATTATTAAAACAAAGATATTGATGGCCACGTATGAGAAAACAGACTAGAAATTATGTTCTAGAATGTGAAATCTGCCAAAGATTGAAAGTATCAACAGTAAAACGACCAGCACAGACGCCCCTTCTGTCTCAGATAAACAATTAGCGTGTGTTTACCTGGACCACTGTGGTCCCTTGCAAAGGGATGGCAACTATAAATATATCATGGTTGCAGTGGATTCCTGCACGAGATTCATTTGGATGTGGCCCCAGCGCTCGGCTGACGCCAGAACTGTTATAAAAGATTTGCGAGTCTTTATCGGCACATAAGTAATTGGCATGCTACATACTGACCATGGTCCTGCGTTTAGCTCTCAAGCTTACAAGGAGGCCATGACCAGCTTGGGCATTGCATTGCGGTACTCTAGTCCATTCCATCCTGAGGGAAATGCGGTAGTGAAGAGAAAAAACCGTGACATAAAGCAATCTATAACAGCGAGGGTATTAGGTTCGGGTGATGGGTGGGTCAAACATCTAATAAGTGTCCAACGTAGTCTAAATAATCTGCCAAGATATTCTCTGGGTGGAATCACTCTGTATGAACTTTTGTTTGGTACAAGAATGATAATAGAAGATCTCGATTGTCAGACTTCAGTGGTGGAACAAAAAGCTTTTGATATCAAAGATCGTTTGCCTGTTTTACAGGACTTGAATGAAACAAGAAGAAGTCTAAGTAACACAAAACTAAAGCCAACGGCCACTGAAGAAAAACCACCTGTCCCAGCAAGACCTGTCTGGATTCCAAAGATTGGGGATCTGGTCAGAGAAAAAATCGCGGTAAAGAAGGAATTTGGGCCTTCTTACAGAAAAGCAGTACCTGTCTTGGCAATCAACGGAACAAGATCAGTAGTACTACCGCCCCTTTCTCGTGAGAAATGCGCATGCGCGGGCGGCCGCGCATGCCCATTGGTATCCAAGATGGCGGCGACGGCGGCGCGAACGAGCAGAGGGAGCCCCGTAATGCAGCAGACAAGGTAAGAGCCTTTTATTTACTTTTATTTCTTGAATTTACAAAAATTAGGTATGTAGGGGAGGGGGGCAGGCGGCGGGTAGTGGGGCTACTCGAAGTGCGTAGGTGGGCATAGTTTCTCGCCCACTTTGCGTAGCTACGCGTAGCCCCACTACGCATACTACGCCCAGGGGTATTAATAACAATCCTGATGCCATTCAAACAATTGACAGAACTGCCTCTGGTTATTTAATCAATTTCGATGACTTTTCTGAAGATCCTAGTGAACATGAAGAGAAGCCAGCAAACAAAACTTTCAAAGACAAAATTACAGAACTCTTTCATTAACTTGGGGAAACATAACTGATTTCACCGCAAATTGATTTATGGATTGTGTTAGGTGTACTTTTCCTCCAGCTCTGGCTTATTTTGGTTCTAAGCTTGGGAAGAATGATTGATGGAAAATACAGTACAATGGACACAGCAAGTCAGAACATCAACTTGGTTCTAAAACCTCACAGATCCTCTCACATTGAAAAAAGAGAAATATCATCAGTGAACATCACAGCCATTCCTATACCTGGTGGTGTAGCATGGGACGCTACTGATTATGAAATCTATGGCCCGGTTGAACTCTTGAAATATCCACATCAGTTCAAAGTTTCTTTAAGTGACTTTGTATCACCTAGTACTTTCTCTGATGATTGGGACTTTGAAAATATTAACAATATGATGTCAGATTTAGAAATGTCAGCAAAATATACAGAACATGATTAGTTACAAGGTTCATCAAATTATGAAGAAATGTATTGCTTTAATCATTATAGGCATCACTATTTGCATAAATTGGCTAATCCTAGAAATGTTTTTATTTATAATCAATGGGAACGGGAACATTGTCCAACTCCGCCAAAAGGCAGCTCAAAAACATTTTATGAGAAATTCCCATACTTTTCAGGGTTTAATTTCACTGATCCAGAAACGTTTTATTTTAAAATTATGAATAAGACAGGAATAAAAACATGTTGACAAATACTAAACTGATTTATTCTGAAACATTTTATGAAAAAATGTCTACGTTTGGTTTTGAATTTTGGAAAAACAATATTGAGACAAAAACTGTCTGGGGTACAAAAGACTGGCAGGTACAAGGTTTAGAATCATTATTCAGAGCCTGCATGATCCCAGAACAAATAATGTTCCTTAATGACACCATCTTGGCCTAGCCAGGATAAAGGACTTAAACAAACCGTCTATACCAAACCCCATACCTGATAGTAATAGCACTACAGAAGTGGAGATAGACGTATCCCATATTTTAAAACATAACATAACAGTTCCTAATTGGAACAAATGGTTGATCTGGCCCACAGACACTAATACTGTCAAGATAGATTCCAAGATAGCTTCCTGAACAAAATACAGGTGTTCAAACAGAATAGGCCAGACCCAAGATATTCCCAGAGACAACATCCAGGGATAATAACAACCTATAGTGTAGGAAAACTATGCCTCGAATGGCTACAGAAATCCACACTACCTGAAATTAAGCAACACTTGACTTTACTTAAAGAAGGTGTTGACTTGCGAGATTTCTTACTGGGACCTCTCAAACAGCGTCAAAAACGTTTCATATATTACGTTCTATTGTACATTTAGGCTGGACGTTACAAAATCTGCGTCAGGGTACGTGCCATGGGGTCTGATAAACACAACGTCATTATTTTCTATCTTTATCCTTACTGATAAACACATCTCTTTGGCACAAAGAGGGGCAGACTATGCGGTGCTGAGCATTGAAAAACTAGAAGGATTACCATTGATAGTCTCCGAAAAACCTGGCATTGAATGGATAATACATGGCGCCATTACAATTCCGATAACGACTTTTCAGTTTCAATATTGCCAAAAGTATATACCAGCAGGTCTGTATGAAAGGTTGGGTAAAGGGTACATCAAGTCAACCTGGAATTTACCTTATACACAGAGATGTTGGAGTGGGGGCAAGAAAGAGGTATTCCTTAGTGGTAACAACTGTAAAAATTCACTAAGCGGTACACTTCTGTGTCAAGGGATTAACTTACCCAGAGCCTGCGAAGGTTTATCAAATAACCTTTCATGCCACCTGCACGGCACCCCTGCTACAAAGATAGAGCCTTTTGACAGACAGCTTTCCAACGGCAGCTACGTTATAATAAGTGACCACAGCTGTTGTGGCATGGTGCCAGGAACGGCCTATCTCGTGAGCGTTACTTCCAGGGTCACTTGTTGTATGCAAGTATTGTATCCAAACAACAAGCCAGACATGGAGGCAGCAATATGGCCTTCTTTGACTATCTCTTCTATTCGAATTGATACTTTAAGCAGAATGAAGTCTATTCTTTAACAAACAACTGTGCCTTTAACCTCGTCTAGAGAAACGTATGATCTGCAAGTTGCAAGGACAGCAGCAGAGATACATACATTATTATCGATAAATTGCCTGTGCATTTCGTAGAAATCTTAAGCCAAATCTTAAATATGTCTGATACCAGTGGCATCGCACATGTATTTAAGACAATTTTTTCGGGACTGTTAGCACCCTTTGAAGCAGTCCTGAGCATCTTCCCTAATTTCGTGCACTCTGTGTTCGGCATCCTGCCTCTCATCTTGGGACTCGTAGCAGGAATCTTATTTTTGTTCCTTCTGCTCCGATATGGCAAGTCAAGTCACAGACAAAACTCAGGCTACAATGGAAGAAACGATCCTAGCAATGCAATACCGAGAGCGGATTACTAAAGTCCTCGGCTTGGCTCGGCTAAGAGATCTGAATACTACCTTGTTTCTTTCATTCAGACCAATCTGGCAAGATTGCATCTTACCTGTTCTACAATGCCTGATTTGCAGAGAAGAATGCGTGTTAGACGTCTGTCTCACACTTCCATCAGCAGTACCTATGGATATCGATACTTTGCTTGGTTCGGTAATGGTTCATGCAATGTGTTGTCCCCAGCGGCTACCCATTCTGATGACGGCATTCGTTGAGACCTCACCATTACGATTAGGTGGGGGTGAGGTACGAGATGAAAATGGCACACAGGTACAACCTTCTGTGAACATTGCTGATCCAGATAACGCTGACGGTAATGCATCTCACATATGCACTATTTCCACTTTTTCGGAAATGGCCCAACTTTCACCTACTGTTGTAGACAAATTTTTTGCCAGCCTATCTGAATTAATGTTCTCTCCTAACAACGATAATAACTTTTGAAAAAGCAAGCACACAACGTTCCCTGAAATCTGAATTCGGCCTTCAGTTTTGGTAAACAGAACCTAAAACCTTTGGAACTATTTTTTTTCCCAGAAAGCAAAACTGATTTTTTCCAGTTCCCAAAATATTTACCTTTTTGGCACATGATACTCTGCTTAAAGTAGAACTATTCTTAGAGAACAAGATTTCTATTATTAGAAACTCTAGAGACAATATTTTTACTTAGTCTCTAGCACTTGTACAGTCTTGTATAACTATGTGATGAAATGGTCTCGACCTTCTCTTCTGTATTAAGAGCCATTTCATTAATGTAAATTTCGTTATTCATTCAGTCAACATTTTAAATGTACAATATATGCATTATCTGAATGACACCACTGCTTACAAAAAACGTACAGTATAATACTCATTTTTCATGTATATACCATTTCAAATGCATTTTATGTATTTTGGGGTGGGATGGAAAACACATACATAAATATGCTTAAACATTGCTTAGTATTTAGTAATTATGGACATTATACGTGGAGTGGGTGTTGTAGATGATTCTAGGACTCTAGTAAATATTCCCGATTTCATGCCCTTATGTGGTTATATCAAATCATATCCTTATGTAGACATAAGAATCATACCCATATTAAGACATAGCCAATGCAGTCCAAATACGGCAAGGCTACTCCCATAGACTCCTAGAAAGCACAACGCATTCTTAAACAAACCAAGCCTCCAGCAACCCGGGAATTCGCCCTGCTTCTGTATTGATTTGTCCTAGAACTCCTGGAGTCCTGAAAGAACTGCGAGTTCTTAGTGACGTCTTATGTCCAACCTTACGTCAAACTCGGCACCTTCCAGGTATAAATATACCAGCGTCTGCCTTAAGCACCACACGGTGGTTTAGAGCAGATCGACTATCTACTTGCCCGACGCCCTGCTGATACGAGTGCCGAAGGAAGCCGACCCTCCCACTGACGCACTGAGAGAGACGCTGTCTTTTCTCCTGCTTAGAAATTCAGCTCCAGTGTTTCCCTGTCACCCTTGTGGGTTGCTGGGGGATCGAGTCCTGAGAAAGAGATACAAGACCTCCTTCATTCTATAACCAAGGTACGGAGCTGATTAGACCCTTAGAGAATTCTTGATTCAGATTCTTGGCAAAAACTGTAACTCATCTACTCCTTCTCTGTACTAGGCTTAGGTTAGGTACACTGGGGTAGGCGTATCTTAGAAACACGTTTAGTCATTATTTTATCATTGTATGTATTATATCCATTTGAAGTATTGTATGGCTTAGAAACCATATAAATGCTTTTACAGTATTATTTCATAATACTCATTTTACTGTAGGCACTATACTTTATGACAAGTATTGCAATTGTGGCAATTCACTTCTCTTGCATGAGAAAGTAGACTGCTCAATAAATAACCACTTTTATTGAAAACACCCGTCTCTCTATTCCTCTGCACTTCTGGTGAAATGAAGCATGCACTCTTAACTGAGTGAAATAGCTATCTATTGTTTCTGCGACTCTGGAGATATATTTCTTATTCTTGGGGAACAAAGTTGTCATGTTTATGCGGTTGTCAGAAACTAATCCCTTCTTGTCTATTCCAGAAAGTTATCAACTTCTTGTTTACTCGAGAAAGTTTCTAGTGACCTCTGAGCTAGCTGGCATTCCATAATTAAGTCTTACATATTCAATAGAGACCTAGTCGACTTTAGTCCTACGTCTACACTGTCGTTTATGTTATTCCAATGCGCAGAGCCTGTTGGGAATATAGGAACTACACTACAATATGAAATTATAAAACTGCTTTCATGTTTTTAATTTAACTTTTAATGACTATTGTGCAATACTTGTGATAGAGTATTGTAAAATTTGTGCTTTTATGCTTTTTTTTGTGTAAAAAAATTAAAAACCAAATAAAGCTGAATTTGATTTGATTTGATTTGACTTGGTATTGTGTGGCGCTATGCAACCTGTCAGATCTTGTGTGGTGGATGTTATGGGTGCTTCACTATCCTAAGCATACGGGAAACCTGGCTCCCGACATTGGAGGAAAGCATTGTTTTAGAACTTAGAGTGGGTCTTCCATTGGCTGGAGGCTTCTGGTTGTTGGGGGCGCTGCTGTCAGAACCACATGCCATGAAGGAATTATGGTCCAGTGTTGAGTGCCTGAGAATGGGTTCTTTTCGACTTGGTTATCGGATTCCGCTCCCGCGGGTACCCTGAGTGGTGGACTTAAGTGTAGGTTCACAATCAACAAAACGTACAGCACCCCGGCTTTCCCAAATGCAAATATAGGTTTGAATTCCTAATGTTGTCTCCTTTGTCTTTATTTATAAATGAATTTTGAAGTGTGTGTGAAATGGATGTTTTGCATTGGGGGTTTTAACCTTCTGTAAATTTGAGTTTTGCATTTGTGTAAAAGCATTGCCTCCCCAGACAGTTACCCCTCCCTGCCGTGGTTGTGGCTGCGGTCCTCGTTGGGCTGGTTTTTCTGTCTGTTGTTGCTGTTGCCACACATTTGTCCAATTACCTGATCCCTGTTGCGGTGGCTTGGTGGCTGATTAACTTCCCTGAGGCTGTTTGTAGGGTGCATTTGGGTCTCAGTGGGCTTGGTTTTGTGGACAAGGTTTTTGCGGGGACTGGCCCAGACTTATAAATCTCTGTTCATAATATGCTTTTAGTTTGCATCGGTCAGCCATGTGGCCCATTTTTTGGCAACAGAACATTCTCTGAGGAAGGGTTGCTGCCAACTTCCCTGACTTCTGCTGTTTTAGCTAGGATGAAATCCTTTGGGGTTTTGTGGTGGAACCTTCGTAGTGGGTTGCCAAGTTGGGGGTCCGAGTGACTACCTGCTCATCTCATGCTCAGTTTCCCTCCCATGTGGTCGGTGGGGACATTTTCTTGCATTGATTTTCTATCCATTTTACATACCCCATTACGCACGATGGCTATGCGTTTGAGTATTCTACCCAACAATGGAATGGGAGCTTCAGGCATGGGGAACACACTTCACAGTGCCAGGCAGCCTTGTCTGTGTCACTTCCCCCATGTGGAGGCACTAAGGTAGTAACAGAGGTGGAATTTGGAGGTTGTAGAGGCCCTTATGTTTTGCTCCTTACTGCCACTGCATCTGTAGGCCTTAGTCCTGCTTCTCCCCTTGCCCCGGGAGACCCAGCAGGTGTGCATGTGTCGCAGTCCTGACTCTATGTCTCCTTACATACCCTATTGGCTATCAAGGTCTTTGCCTCTTTGGCTGTCTCAACTAAGAGGTAGCTTGTGCGGCATACCCACTGTTGAGGAATTTTCAGAATTCAAAGAAATGCCTGTATATTATTATTATTATTATGTTTCTTATATAGCGCCTGAATCGACCCCCGAAGGGGTATCTCCGCGCTTGCCTTGGGAACCCGTCCTGGCTTTTCCCTGTGAGATAGCCCCTACAGGGCATCCCCAAGGTGAAAGCCAGGCATCCCGCCGCGGGGGGCCGTTGTGGAGATTAAGCAAGCTTAATGCCCAGAGTTGCAGAGTGTGAACCCATGATTAGGTCAGGCACCGAAGCGAGAATTATCGAGCCCATGGACATTTGAGCTCAACACCCTGCCGCGTCGGGAATTGAACCCTGGTCACGGGTCTGACCTCTGCTTCAGGGTCTGCCTGCTCTAACCAGTGAGCCACACTTCTCCACTTCCCCAAGACCAAATTAGTGAAGAGGGTCTGATTGGTAGGAAATGTCCATCCCTGTGTACATGCGATGTGGGAGTGATTCAATGTCCTGGATTATAGGGAAGGAGACCCAGGGGTGGAGGAGGTCTGTCATCAGCAAACTGGATGGACATTTTTAGCTTGCTCATTAGGTCCTGCCTTAGTATATTAGCCAGCGATGAGGGAAAGTATAACAACATTTCCTTCACACTATTTCCCCCATTTATAAGTGGAGAGGTTCCATGAAGGGGATCCCTGTCACTGTGCCTAAGAACCCTTGCATATCTGCTGTATTTCTTGAAAAGGGGGCTGTCCCTTCCCTCAGGCATGATCTTGTTGCCCCTGTGTCAATTATGAATCTGTATGGTGTGTTGTTCACAAGTACAGTGACTGTTGGATCTTCCTCTGGACTGTCTAGGGTGGGCAGTAGTGAGTTTGTGTTATTTGGGGGTTTCTTCTGCTTCTAGCACCGATTTCCCTCCTTGGTCAGCTGGGCCAATCCTGTAGCTCATTCTCATCATCGAATCCGGGGGGGCTGGTGTCGTCTTCCTCACCCTCACTAGTTGTATGACTGCCCAGACCTGCTATGAGTCACCCTATTGCTCTGGTGTGCTCACCTAACCCAGTGGGAGTGCATGTTCTCTTTGACGCTGGTGTCCGATGGGATAAATGCGACAGATGTGAGGGTCAAACTTTGGGGAGCTCTGGCAAAGGTCTGGCGAGGTGCTGTGATTCCCTGGGCTTGCTATCCTGTTAGAGTCTCATGCCTGGACCTAATTGTTCATTGTTTGGTAGGCGACCCTTTGGCTCCCTAAACTGATAGATTGGTTTAACTTAATGCAGGGATAGCTGGCGTCAGGGAGAGCACCTCCATGCCTGCATATGGTGGGGAGGTTTGCTTATTGTCTGTGGGATAGGATTATCAGTTTGGGTCTCCTCGAAGATGGCCCATCGCCCTAAATGGGTAAACAACCTTTACTTTTCATGTTAAACAACGCATGCCATAACAACGCAGTCGTTACAACGACTGCGTTGTTCTTTTGCATACCGTTACAACGCAAGTTGAAAAAACGACTTGCGTTAGTGGGAAAAAGGTGTTGGATTTAAAATCCAACACCTTCCCTAGTGTCCACACAGACTGGGGTTGGAATAGTACATTTTACTATTCCAACATGCAGCACCCCCGAGAAGCAAGTCGTGGTTCCGAATTGCGTTGTAATGGTATGCAAAATATCAACACGGTCATTGTAGCGACCGGGTTGTTAAGGCATGCATTCTTATGGCATGCGAAAAAAAAGGCCTATATTCCTCTAAATGTGCCTCTCTCCTGTCCTGTGTACCTGGTCCATATGTTTGTCCTCATGTGCTCTATTATGTTAGTGTCAAGGGTTCCCTCCTTTGGCCAGAGAAACGTGTGTGCCTTAGTGTGCACGTGCCATTCATTGCAATACTTGGCAAGTGTTTTAGCCTGTGTGGGGAACCTGGTTTGCATATGTTTTAGCAGAGATTCCATGATAAGTTGGGAACTTTTTGAAGGACTGATACACTCTAGCTTCTCAGGATTTAAGTACTCTTAAATTCTGCTCTGACTGGGGGTAAATATATACACAGGGATTGCTGGCTATAAGTACTTTACTACGAGTTCAATGTTATTTACAGATGTATCTACCTAAATAGTTCACAAACGCAAATAGCCATGCATATGAAGGGTCACAACCTGATAAAAAGTGCAAGTGTTAGTTAAAAATATTGTGAATTTTAGCAGATAAAAAGCAGACATGGAATAACTATTGTGAGAAATAGCAACATCATCATAAGTACATTAAGTCATCAACAAAACATAACACTCAAAACAAAATACATTTAAAATAATTAACTAGCAACACAATATCAAACAAAATCAATTGTACCCTGCATCCATTTCAATAAGAAAAACCTGACAGAGAAAGAATTATGACTTTGTCTCCTGTTCCCCTCTGACAAGGGGAAGCCCTGTGCAATACATGGACCTAAGTGAGCTCGATAGGTAAAAATAATGGCTCTGGGACAAAGATGATAACAATCTGTGCAGAAAAATTGAACAATTTGTCAACCACTGGCCCTCCTTGGCCAAGCACAAGTTATACCTAATCTCCAAGATCCAAATCTTTTTCCCTAACATCCAAATTGCACCCCGTTTCACACCCAGGAGCTAAGCGTACCATCTGTGTCACTCCCAGTGGTCCAAGAAAACAACCACTCAAACGTCATCAACTTACCAACAGTGTTAGGAAACTGATAGCACTGAGAAAACCCTTTTAGGTAAAAAAATAAGATTGTGGGGCAAACCCTATTTCATCCCCATGGCCTTTACGTGCCATCTGTGTTATGTCCAGCAGTACAAGCGATAAGGCTTGAACCCTGTATCACACTCAGGAGACAAGCGTATCTTCTGTGTCACTGTGGTCCAAGCGATAAAACAACCTTTACCCTATCTAGCGTGCTGGATATAAAAAAAAGGTGACCTCTGCAGAAACGCATCTGAGGCCTCATTGCGACTACTCAGTTTGTAAACATTAAAATAAGTAATATGTCAGATTTCTGTCAGTGGCAGGGCACTCAGGTAAAATGTTTGCTCTTCTTCCTAGTATGCCATACGCCAAATGCTGGAGGTCTAGGGATCAGGGGCCGAGATAGGTCATTCCGATTTACCGACTCTTAAATACCGAATCATACCGATTCGGTTTTTAAGAGTCTGTAAATCGGAAGTAGGCAGATGTAGGTAATTCTCATTTACGAATTACCGAATCGGTAGGATTCGGTATTTACCGATTCAGTAAATACCGAATCGGTATTGCCTATTGATTCCTATGGGCCTTGAAGCCCATAGGAATCAATGGGCAATACCGAATCAGTATTTACCGAATCGGTAAATACCGAATCCTGTAAGGGTGCAGGGGGTGTCACTTTGACACCCTCTAGCACCCCAAGTATGGGCTTGTGTGCCATGTGGCACACATACATGCCCTAAGGGCATGTCTGTGTGTCACATGGCACAGGTGTAAATGCACAGATGTGCATGTACACCTGAATTCGGTATTTTACCATCCAATTGTATTGGGTGGTAAAATACCGAATTCTGAAGGCCTGTAGCACTGTAAACAGTGCTACCTACATCTGGGATTTACCGAATCGGTAAAATTACCGATTCGGTATTTTACAGAATCAGTAAATTTACCGATTCTGTAAAATAATGCCCCCTACATCTCAATCATCAAATACCGGTCGGTAACGGCTGAATTCGGCCGTTACCGACCGGTATTTGGTGACCTACATCGGGCCCCAAATGTGGTCTTTTACCCTCTGACGGTGACTTCAGAATGGACTTCCACCTGCGCAGATTCAGCAGAACTTCTAATCAATTGAAGTGTCTGCTCACCTTCCATGCTGCTCAAATATGAATCCATCTGGGAGGGGACCCTTTCCTTCTGCTGCAGCTGGGTCCAAGGTACCAATCTCTCCTATCTGGCTCATCAAAATATTGCTCTAATATGAATTTACATTGAAAAAACAGAAGACAAAAGGCGTTTGGCAAAACAGGAACAGTTGGTTAAATTAAACACTTCAGCAGGGAGAACAGTTACAGAAGCGGGCCTGAGGTCTGTCTCAAAGTACAATCAATTTAATTGCTTTTTATACACTTCTCTTGGTATCACAAATTACTTCAGATGATCCCTTTTCAGTAAATGAATGCAGGCCTTGTCTGTGGAGTCGTAAATAAGGTCCCCATTAACAAATGCAGGTGAGCCTCGATCTTGGATGGACACAATGGGAGCCTGGCATGGGGGGCACCTAATCCCTGCATGTACTGTGTGCTGTGTCCTGATTGGCTGTGTGTTCCTAACTTCATGTGGCATCTGACTTTATGGTGCTTTGGGAACACGCACACCCCCTCTGGCCATGTGCGCTTTATTGGGGCCAATCTCCTGGAACATTGTGGTGTCACTGCACTTATCTGAAGGACTGACCTTAGTTTCCTGTTCGCTTGTTTGTCTGCTGGCTATGTGCTAGCCCACCTGTGACCTGTCAATCAGTAACCCTAGCCTAGGTCTCATAGCCCTCCTGACCACATACATTTGAGTCAGCATTGTTGGAGCGTTTACATCGGGCAAATTTTATAATAGTGATACGATTTCATTTATATATGAAAGTGTATCACTGTGCATGTTGACATCGATTTTATAAATATTAACATTAACCCGTTCAGTGCTCGTGACGGAACCGCTCCATCACGAACCTCGGGTGGGCTGTGCTGGTGATGGAGCTGTACCATCACGGCCCGCTTGCCGCGCCCGGGAGACGCTGATTTCGCGCCTGCCCGGCTCGTTCTATTGAGCGGGCAGGGCCATGAAGGAACCACTCCATCACAAGCACAGCCCACCCGAGGCTCGTGATGGAGCGGTTCCGTCACGAGTACAGGAGCACCACGCAGTCCCCCCTAGCGCTGCGGCGGAATAGCCGACGCAGCTAAGGGGTTAAGAAAAGAGCAAGTGGCAGTTGGAAAAGTGGCCTCTGCTGGAAAGTATTACCTTGTGTCCTGTGCTGCTTTCATCATCTTAAATATAGCATTAAACCCACCCCTTTTTACCCTGTGAGGCCTGATTTTTCTTGTAAATGGCAACATATGAATTCCTTGGTGGAGCGCCTGCAGAATCAAAATGGGGTGAGGGCAAGGTCAGCATGTATTCGGGAAGAGGTCCTCAAACTTTGTTGTGTTGAGCCCCCTAACCCAAAACTGTTCAAGTCAAGTCCCCCGCTAAATCTTTATGGCAACGACTGGAAGAGATGGAGGGGCAGGGCTGAGCAGAGAGGTTTGGGCTTCTGAGACCATTTCAGGGATACTTTTTGTGTAGCTCATAATCCACAGTAACAAGAGACTTACAATAAAAGTAAATGCTTAAAAAAAATATGATCAGTAAACCCTGCTCCCCATAATTGTGGGGCGTTGTGTGCCCCTCACACTCCTCGGCCCCAATGCAACACCACCTGCTTCACTAATGATAACTGCATTCCTAAGTAGCAGGCTGTCTCGTTTACCTCTTCCATCCCTTACCCCCTATGCCTGGCCATCACTCTCTATTCCTTTCAAAAGAATAGCCCCCATCCCGTTGTCCCTTCTGCAGCAAGGTTCCCCTCTACTCTAATGCTAGCAAGGGATATGAGTCCTAATATCCCTTTTGCAAAGACACCAATGTGCTACCCATGGAACTCACCCTTGATGCAAAGTAAAGCAAGGCAGGATGTAGCAAAACGTTGTGTTACTTTGGGGAACTATCTAATGTAAACCCTGACTTGCTTTGGATAGTAACTCCCAGCATAGCACTTTGCATTGGGTTTGCATTACAAAAGCAACACAAACCTGTTTCAAAGCATGAGTAAATCTGGTCCCTAGAGTGGCGCTGCGCACCTTGCATTTCATTTGGGCACAATGCAGTGAAAATTGTGATTTGCACTGGATTGCTAATACCAACACACTTTGCGTCAGGTTTGTGTTAAAAAAGTAACACACACCTGGCACAAAACTTTTTTTTAAATCTGGGCCTAAATCATTTTGCTGCAGCCTGTCTTATGCTGTGTATAATACAAAATAATGACACATTGAAAGTGTTTTCTGCCAAAGACAGGGACCTTGTAGCATTATAAGAACAATAGTCACTATTCCCCACTGCACCAATCAGGATTCAATCACACACAGTCATCTGCAGCGATTGCATTAACCAACTGAGATTTCATGCTTTGAGTGCCTTTCCCACTGATTGATTTGTGCGTGTATCATTTTGTACATTGAACGAGCAATGGTTCTGCCACGACACTCAAACTACAATTAACTCTTTTTTAGATCCCTCTTATCATAGGATTGCAATAAATGTTACTTACAAGGACATATCTAAACACGTATTCGAAACACAAACTAATTGCACTGTTTTTTTTGTTTTTTTTGTTGTAAGACTTTATTAGCAGTTGTCAATTGCACATTACATCATTTGCGTGAGCAGATGACAGTTTCCACGCCATATTCATTTCGGTGCTTGTAATACACAGCTATTTAGCCAACAACCTTCCGGTCCGGCAGCATTTAAGAACATTGTGCTCGAGACATTCCTTCAATGAATAAAGAAATCAATAGTCTTACTTTTGTTAAAAAATTTTTTTTTTAACATAACCATAGACTCATTAGGAATATTAAACAATATATCAGAACATCTATATAGGGTCAATCATTCATATCAGTAGGTTTTTCCGATTTACTATTCTGTATCTTTTCTTGAGAGCTTCTTAAAATATCTCCCTCTACCATACCCATATCCCTCCCAGTATCCCGTCAACGGGTATATATCAGTTTCCCAACTCATCCTCTTCATCAGAGCTGTCATCTTCTTCTTCCGGTAAAGGTTCACACAGGCCACCCCTATACTTATTCCAGGGTAACCATATCCTGTTCCATTTGCGAGGGTTGGCTCTTATCTTATAAACCGCTCGCTCGGTTACCATCAATCTATCCATGTATTTGCACCATTGTGCCGACGTCGGTGCGTCCGCTGTCCCCCATTTCTGCGCTATATCGCGCTTGGCCTCCATCGCTCCTATCACTACCCACTGTTGCCCCTGTCGTGTTAGATCTGTCGTCCCCCATATATTCAATAAACAGACCCTCGGGTCAGGTGTGAGTGACACTTCAAGTGTTTGTGAAATGGTCCTCATAATTCGCTTCCAGTATTCACTGATGATCGGGCATCCCCAAAGTGTGTGCAGAAGTGTTCCTTCCTCTCCACAGCCTCTCAAACAGTGTGGGTGATCAGTCCTATGTATTCTGTATAGAGTAGTTCTGGTGTAATACACTCTGTGCGGTATTTTAAATTGTACCAATCGGAAGCGGGCCGACACTCCTCGCTCTCGCGGGGATGCCAATGCGGCATTCCAGTCCGTTTCATCCATTTCCCCCAACTCCTCCTCCCATTTGTCCCGTAATTTAGTTAATGGATCAGGTAGATTATTTAGCAGCTTTCGATAAGTGAGTGATGTAGCCCCCGTTTGTATATAATCAGTGAGTAGGCGGTCCTCCAACTGTGATGATTCGGGGACCTTTGTTCCCGGCTCTATGGCTGCCATTAATGCATGTCTTATCTGTATATACCTATATGTCTCAGTAGGTCCTAAGTCATATTGTTGTTGTAAGAGTGAGAATGGGATCATACCAGTACTCGTCCATAAGTCTCCCACTGTAGAAATTCCTATATTTTCCCATTGGGTGAATCCCTTGCTATATCTCAGACACCCCAGTGATTTAGTGTCCCACAAAGGTGTAAGTTTAGTTATTACCTCCCCCCATTTCAGTCTAGATGCGCCTTGTGCCAAAGTATTATCGTATGTTTCGTCGGGCCTACCAGTTTTGCCATTAGACTTTTGTTATATAATGGTGCCAGTAGACTGTGTGTGCCTAGCTGCGTTCTGTCCGCCAAATAAGCTGGGTCTTCTTGTGGTGCGTGGATCCACTGGTTTATCACCTTGAGTTGGGACGCCAGTAATACAACTGTATATTTGGCAGCGCTATCCCACCGTCATACCATCCACGGTTCAGTTTTATGTGTGCCACCCGAGCCGGGCGTTCTCATCATAACAAACCTGAAAGGACTGCTGTCACCTTTTTAAAATATGAGGGTGGGACTAGGGTTGGTGTATTTTCCAGTGCATACAAAAAACGTGGAAGTGCTTTCATTTTAAATAAAGCCGCTCTACCTAGAAATGTCAATGGTAAATTTGTCCAGTATCTTGCATCTGCCTTTAAGCGAGTGAGTGGAGGTAACAGGTTCTGAGTAAAATTGATCGAGGCGTCTCGGGTGACGTAGATTCCTAAATATTTAAACGAGGAGTCTGCGATAGTCAATTGGCATTCGCTGGGTAGATGTGGCAGAGGACCCTTCAGTTCATAAATGATCGATTTCGACCAATTTATGGTGTAACCAGAGTGGATACCATGTGTATTGCACAATTCTAGCAATATAGGGGTGCCAACGGCTGGGTCGGACAGGTATATTAACATGTCATCAGCGTAGAGGGAGACTCAGTCCTCCCAGTGCTCCCCCAACTCACCCCTTTCAGTAATGGAGTGTCTCTAATGACAGTTGCTAGCGGCTCCAGGACTAGCGCAAACAGCAAGGGGGAGAGAGGGCAGCCCTGTCTCGTTCCTCTAGCCAACGGTATTTCTCGTGAAATGTGTCCATTGGCCATCACATGCGCAACAGGTTCTGTGTATAACAGTTTTATCCATGCAATAAATTTAGGGCCGAAGCCCATGTGTGCCAGGACTGCGAAAAGGTATGGCCACTCCACTAAGTCGAATGCCATCCTGGCGTCTAACGAGAGAATGACTGCTGGTTCCGTCAGTAAGGGGGCCCGCGCCAGTGCACCATGTACTCATCGGAGGTTCAGTGCCGTGCTCCTATGGGGCATAAAACCGGATTGGTCTGGATGGATCAAGAGGGATAGGTGAGGCATTAATCTGGTAGCCAATGTTTTAGCCAATATCTTGGCTTCCTCATTGAGTAGCGAGATTGGCCGGTATGATGTACACTCGGCGGGAGGCCTACCCGGTTTCGGGATGGCAACAACAGTGGCCATCCGTTGATCCAGGGGCAGGACTCCCCGCTCCAAGCTATCCTTGAGCATAGCCAGCAACGGCTCACTTAGTGTGTCTGTCATCGTTTGGTACCATTCAATCGGGATACCGTTGGGGTCTACCGCTTTCCCTGTGTGTAGTGTATTGATTGATGCCTGAATCTCTTGTACCGTCAGGTCAGCCTCCAGTTCATCCACCGCGTCTTGGGGTAAAGTCGGGGTATGCACCGTTTGGAGGGCCAGCGTCGCAGCACTCGCCGTGACTTCCCTTTCCGGAGTATATACTCCCTGAAAATGGTCCGCAAGAATATCAATTATTTCTGATGGGTTCGAGTGCAGCTTCCCACTCGGGTCTGCCAATTGCAGTATGGTCCTGCTACCCTCTTTTCTTTTATCTAGCCACGCCAGTAGTTTACTGGCCTTGTCTCCTATATCATATACTCTATTCGCCGTTGCTGTTATATTCTCAATCGTTTGTTGTCGTATATGATAATTATGTGCTTGTTGGCATAGATTAAATGTGTGTAATGTGTCCTCTGTTGGGTGCTCCATGTGTGCCGTGTTTGCTGCTTCAAGGTTTAGTTCCAAATCCCTCAACTCCCGTTGCTGTGTGCGCTTATGCCCTGTTATTGTTGTAATAGCATGACCTCTCAAAACTGTTTTATATGCTTCCTATAGGGTAGTGGGGGATGACACCGAGCCAGTATTCTCCGCACAGTAATGCCGGGTCGCCTGTTTCAATTCCTTCCGGACATATGGTACCTTAATAAATAAATAAATAATTTGGATATAACCTTTTGCGAACTCTTCCCGAACATGAGATGTTTAGTGTTAGGGGGGAATGGTCCGAGATGCCCCTGGGTCTAATCTGCACATCACTGATTGTAAGGTGACCGTCCCCGAGTGTGAGAAAGTAATCTATGCAGGACAGACTATTATGAGTTGCAGAGTAGTAAGTGTATTGTCGGCCCTCAGGATTGAGGTGCCGCCAGATATCCAACAGTCCTTGCGCCTTGAGAAAATCTTGAAAACGGGACGGACCAAGTGTGTGCGTTCGGGTTGGGAACCTATCCTGTGTGTTGTGTGCCACTGCGTTGAAATCCCCTCCCACTACTAGGTCGCCTTCCGGGAGATCTAACAATAATTTCCCCAACTCGGGTAAAGTGGTCGCGTGCAGTGATGGAGGAATATATACAGAGACAACGTTGAGTGGTTTGCCTTACCATTGCCCAATCGCCACTGCAAAACGGCCATACTCATCGGCTCTCGTGGAATGCAGTATAAAGCGGGATGCCTTTCTCATTAGAATGCCCGTTCCACGAGAACCGGAGGTAAAGTCCGAGTGCACTATCATACTATATCCACGTCTGTCCAGTGCTTTGCTCGCCGTCCCCACTAGATGTGTCTCTTGAAGAAGAATTAGATCTGGATTTAGTCTTTTAATACCCTGCAGGACCAACCCCCTCTTTATCTTGTCTCCTAGGCCCCTCTCATTCCAGGACATCAATTGTAATGGAGTTACCGGACCCATGCATGTGTTCTCATTTAGAGTAGCTGATTGTGAGTTGTGTGCCATTGTATATCTATCAGGTATAGCTTGTACATTTCAATATCTGTGTGCCATAGTGTTCGGTATATACCCATCTGAGTATTCAATCCGTCGTGCTGCACAATATTTCCTTGAGTCAAACAAAACAAAAAAACAGAAACCCCCCTACATCCCGAACAACCCCCTCCCTGCCCCCCTGCTATAAGGACATAAAACCGTCCGCCCCCCCCCCTCCCAACTTAGCAGAGTGCCTGTCCCATTCCCCACACCAAATACTTGCTCGCTGGGTGAAGATTCTCCGGAGCCGGCGGCCCCTCATACACTCCTCGGAAGCCCTCAGCCCAGTGTCCTATAGCCGACCTTCAGGCATAACGCAAAGTACAAGGTCAAGTTTTTAATTGTCGTCTTGGAGATTAGTGTTCTTTGCTGGCGCCATCTTCCATTACATCTCCGTCCTGTGAGAGTTCTTCCTCCGTCCTGTGAGATGTTTGCGAGCCCTCCGGAAGTCCCGTATTTTTGTCTTTTTTCAATCTGTTGGATCTGCAGGGCTGTGTTGCCGGTCTCCATCCATCGAGCCAGTCTCTCGCAAGTTCAGGAGTGTCAAAGAACCAAGTCTTATTGTCCGATACCACTCTCAACCTAGCCGGAAAAAGCATGGAGTAAGGGATCTCTCTCGCTCTTAGTTCCTTCTTGACCTCCAGAAACCCTCCTCCTACGGCGCGCAACTTCTGCCGTATAGTCTGGGAAAAAGGCCAGTGTAGAGTTGAGGATCTTCACCGGAGGGGACACTCTAGCCGCCTGCAAAATGGCTTTCCTGTCCCGGAAGTTGAAGAGACGGGCCAAGATGGGTCTTGGTGTCGCGCCTTACTTAGGTTTACCCCCCGGTACTCGATGCGCTCTTTCCACAGAGAAAAAGGCAGATAGTCCCTTTGGTTGGAGCTCTTTTTTATTCAGGTCCTCCACATATAGGTCGGTTGCTCTATTGCCTTCAGATTCCGGTACACCAAGAATTCTTATGGTGTTCCTTCTCGAGCGACCTTCCTGATCGTCCAGCTTTTCACGTAGTGTTTTGTTCTCTACCGCCAATTGTTGCATCGCCGTTTGAAGCTCGGAGACGTCTTCCACTAGGGACTTCGTGACCACCTCCATCGATTTCACTTTTTCTGACATTTTTTGAAAGTCGGCACGGATCAATGTGATTTCAGTGGATATCGAGCCCACCGTGGCCTGTACTTGAGTTAGTGCTCTCATGATGTCGTCCAGTGTTGTTTTCTGCGTGTTCTCCCCTTCCGCCATCTTGAAGGCTGGGGCCGACGGGGAGGATGACGCCCCACCACTGGCGAATCTATCAATTCTGGTTTGCGTAGTGCCTCCTCTTGTGTTTTTTCCAGCCATCCTTACCCCCTCGCCCCCCAAAAGTCTTGCAGGGTATATCTTCCAGTTGTCCGGGGTCTCGTGGGGTCTGGCGTGTAACTGGTCGTCACCTTTCTTTTTTTCGTGGACAGTAGGCCAGTACCTCCCGATACGCACAGGTTCTCACAGTGTGGAACCCTGCAAGTCCCCAAGCGATTCGGGAGCCGGTGCTATAAGGCCAGAGGTCCCACTTTCAGAAGGTCGATCTTGGTGTTGTGGCAATGGTATTCAAAGGCGGCCGATGCATTGAGTACTACGTGTTAAGATGGCGGACCGACCCTTTGTTCTCCTTTGGTTTCGGTTTCACCTGTCTGCCGGCTGGAAGAATTATTTTCTGATCGCCTTCAGTTTGTCTTCGTATATGTGGCAGAGTCTAATCAAGACCGTTTGAGCAATTCTCGGTGTTATCGAGTTCATGTCCAACTTTTTGGACCGTGGTCGTGCGTTTCCGGTGGGGTCGAACCGAGTTGCCCTCGCCCCTTCTCGGTCGATAATTCAGGATAGGTCCCGGCTTGTTATGGTCGTCCAGGCCTCAGAGTCGTCACAACATAAGTTTCGTCTCCGATGTCGGACAGTCTCCAAAGTTGCTGCCCTGGGTTCCGCCCGGTCCTAGGCTTCGGGACCCTCCGTTAGAGCATCTTTTCTGCACGGATAAGTGGTCGGATATTAGGAGAGGCAGTCCGATCTACAGAGCTCTTCTTTTAGGCTGCCGCCATGCTCGGCTGCTAGCCACGCCCCCCCTAATTGCACTGTTTGAAGTGTATTTTATAAGAAGAACATCATATTTATTTACAAAACAGGACTAGAACCACTGCTCGTTTAACGTAATAATCCCCATGTTCTGCACATTACTGGGTTACCCCAATGATTTATATCGTGTATTATTTTGTATGCAGTTAAGGTGAAGGTGAAGTAACACTTAAAACCAGCTACTGAATAATTTTTGTTCTTTGTAGGACAGTAATTCACTCTGTCACCACACCGACTGACATCTGGCAAATGGCACCTATATTCCAGTTCCCATGTTTTTAATGCCCTTTGGCTGCATGTAAATGAGAGAGCCTAGAAATGCAACAAATAAGTTCGCGCTTCCAGGTCATTTTCATTTACAAGATTTACAAGTCTTTGTTGAGGCATTTGCGTCCCCCTGAGATTGCAGCCACGGCCCCACAGTTTGAAGACCTCTGCATTAGGGTGGCATGGAAGACTATATTGATGGGGGATGTGGTGCTGTTCGGGGATGTGTCACATGATCGAGGTGGAGTAATTGGTTCGAATTAAGAAACCAGATAAGTGAAAAATGGTTGTGCCAAATGGCTTGATGCACAAAAGTTAATTGAAGTAAGGAAGCCGGTGGGGATAGTTGAGGATGGGTGATTATGGAATATGGGCAGGATGTCCTTGTGTGATGGTGGTGCTGATGGCTACAAACAGACTGGTTCCCAGAGGAGGAAAAGAAACATGTTTTCGGATCTTGGCTTGCAAGAAACTGTGGAGATTCCTGGCAGTTCCCGAGTTCTGGATGTACGAGGGACATGCAAATCAGTGGTGAGTCCAAAAACACATCTTGTTCAGGGGTGTAGCATTCATGGGAAATTTAAGGCTTTTGTTATGAGGTAATTAGATATTTGTGTGCTGTTGTCTGTGTGTAATGGGGAAGGAGTGTGATAGTGTGATAGGTTGTCTTGATGGTGTGACTAATGGAATTATAGGAGGGGATTTAGAATGAGTGTATGGAAGCTGTAATGTTGGGTGGGGGTGAGATAGGAAGAGAACATGCTGCAGTTTTGAGTGTGGATTATGCTGGAATGTCCTGGCTTGTGTCCTATGCTGCTTTTGTCATCACCAACTTAGAAATAAATCTGCTCTTACCTACTTCCTGGCATCTGATTCTTCTTGTAACCACAACTTAACACTTGCATTGACAAGACGCTGGGCGATGCATGATGGTGGTTCCAAAAAATTTGACAATTGCCAACATTTTGAATCCTAGAGTCATATTTTGGCAGGTACCTGGGTGTGGTGGTCCTTGCGGAGGATAGTACGCAGCAGGTGGTTGAGGTTGTGGCTGGGGTGCATATCCTAAAACAGAAAGAAACACCAAGCTCAGTTTAAGAGGAAAGAGAGGCATATTTGCATTATTTACTTGTGCAGCACATCATATCTGCACACACACACACATGCATAGATTTAAATTCAGTGTTTGCCAGTGGTTTCAAAGCGTGTATGTCACAGAATTGAAGTCTAACTGTGAACTATTTCCCATAAGTCAGGGTGCTATGTGTCGGATGTTTAGCCTCCCTATACAAACAAGAACATTAAACAAGACATCTATTCAATTAGCATTGAAAGATTGTGTTGAAGGTAAGCTCTCACAGCATAGTACCCAATTGTGTAACAGGTTGGTTTCATCAAAGTTATTGAAGGGAAGAAAGACTGCTTTTGGTATGGGATAGTTAGGCATTTGTGCGTTGTTGTATGAGTGTAATGGAGAAGGAGTGTGGTAGGTTATCTCGATGGTGTAATTCGTGTAATTTTAGGATGGGATTTGCAATGAGTGTATGGAAGGATGGGTTATGTTGTAAGGTCTTGGTCGCTGTCCTATGCTGCTTCTGCCATCATTAGCTTGGAAATAAATCCACTCCTACAAACTTCTTGACATCTGATCCCTTGTGTAACCACAACTTAACACCTACCTTGCCAAGACGCTCAGTGATGCATGGTGTTTCCAAGATATTTGACAATAGCCAATATTTTGATTCCTAGAATCATGTTTTGGCAGGTACCTTGTTGTGGTGGTCCTTCCGGAGGGTAGTACGGAGGAGGTGGTTGAGGTTGTGGCTGGGGTGCAAATCCTACAGCGGAAAGAAACACCAAACTCAGTTTAAGAGGAATGAGAGGCATTGTTGCATTCTTGACTCCTACAGCACATTACATCTGTAAACACACACACACACATAGATTTTTATTCAGTGTTTCCTAGTGGTTCCAAGGCTTGCATTTCACAGAAAAGAGATATAACTGTGAAATATTTCCCATAAGTCACAGTGCTGAGCTTTCCTAAACAAATAAGACAAATAAGAAAATGTATCAAGACATTGTCTCTTTCCTTCAATGCTGTATAATATGATTTCACAATGGCAGTACTGCTCTTAGATAATTAATCAGCACATCAGACAAAATGACCTTTGGGGGCCATGCTTGATGCAAGCATCTACCAATGATTCATCCCCAGTGTTCGAAAATAAAGGCTTTTAAACACAGAACCCTGTCAGCAAAAAGTTACACAGTCCCACAATACTTGATTTTCTGTCTTCATAAATGTCTTGTTAAATCTACTCTGTAATGACAATGTACTGTAAAATAAGAGTACATTTTAGATAGAATATTTTTCATTTTCTTTGGATGCACATTGCATTTGAAATTTGATTTATTATAGTACACACTGTTGCATAAAAGACATTTTTCAAGTATTAGCAAAAACACACATTTCTCAAAACATTGACAGACATCTGCATTATCATGCAAACAATGACTACACAACTGATGACGCTCTCATGTTCTAAAGCTTTCTAAAGCATAGCAAAATCAACAAATAAATCATGTAATATTCTCTACATATAAACATCAGAGAGTCTAGATTATTTTCTTCACTTTCTGGCATAATATCAGATCAAATAGTAATTGTAACCCAAATTTTCCAGAATATGAATGAACTCATTACGATGTCAGTCAGAAAGCATTCCAACCGAACCTTTCTTGGAATGGTTTTGACAAAATCAGATTCAGAATCCGACCAACCAATTATGATGCTTCCAAACACTGTTCCGTCGGGCTCCCATTGAATTCAATCAGAGCCTGTGTTCCGACCGAATACACAGGCTCCCATTGAAGAAAGGGTTAGGTGGGGAAAATCGTGCACCCTGTGGCGGGCACCCCTTGGTGCCTACCACACTGTGCATGGTTGGAAAGAAGGGTCGCATGGGTACCCCTACGGACTCCATTCAGAAGACTCCGGGTAAAGGGGGGCTTGCTTCAGACCTCCAAAGTCGAATTCCGACAGCTGATCCGTGTTGGACAAACCAACTCAGAAAGGCTGTCCGAATCCAACATCGTAATAGGTCGGTCAGAAACGAGGTCCGTAGACCTGCACGAGTCAGCTCCGACCGACTTGGTTCCTCCAAATGCCGGTCAGAACCCACTCGTAAAGTCCAAACACTTTCCGACTATCATAATCGGTCGGTCGGAAAGCTTTCTGAATCAGTCGGAAAGAAGGGTTCCGAATCGGATTCTGCCAACCTGAATGCTATTTGGAGCCTTTCAGACAGACCTCGTATTTGGCCCCTTGGTTATGATGTGCAACTCAGTACACGCACATACGAAAGCATAAGGCAACTTAATCCACATATAAATTAAATATCATAGTCATTATTAATACCAAGACTGCACCATGAAAACAAAGATTCAGCAAAATAAAAATTTAAGCTAAACTGTCTAGAATATCGATAAACTCAGTTGCAATGCACATCTCAGTTTTGAGAAACAACCACTAAATACCAGTGATTGTTTTATCATACAGTTCCTCACTTAGATTTTTCTCCTCATTAGAACTGCATTGAGTATTACCTTTAATGTATTTGCCCTCCAAAAAGTATTTTGCAATCTAAACGGAGAAGGTAATAAAACATACATCTTCTGATAAAATTAACATTCTGTAAAAAAACAATTACTGAAAGTAAATTCTTTATTGTCAATTAATGAAAATCATTCCAATGTATACAAGTATTAATAAAGTTTAAATTTTGGCGTATGATGAACTATGAATGTGGCTTCAATAAAATGTTTAAGTGAAAACACAGCAACATAGGCAGCTGTGAATCACATAAAAATAAATTAGTTACATTAAAATTTAATTTATAATGTTCGTTTCGTCTTGCTTGTAATGTGACTAAGGGGCATATGTATCAACGTAATTATTAGTCGCATACACTGTGAATCGCAAAAAAGCAGCGTTTGCAACAAAAAAATCGGAAAACGGGATGTATGAGGAAAATCTCACAGCAAAAATAAATTTGCGATTCCTTGACCTTGCGTAAGCATTTAAGGAATCGCAAAATGTGATTCCTTAAATGCTATGCAAGAAGCACTCAAGTTTTGCGATTTCACTTAAGAAATCGCAAATTACCACCAACTTCAAGTTGGCGGTAATTTGCGATTTCTTTCACAAAAGCACTTTTTGGCATTTGTGAAGGTGCCATGTGGCACACACACATGCCCTTAGGGCATGTATGTGCGCCACATGTGCACACATGTTCATTTCAGGGGTGCATCAGGGTGTCCTTATGACACGCTTGCACCCTGAAATTATTCTCAAATTGCGAATAGCAAATTGAGAATGACTTCCCATTCATTGCTATGGGCCTCCTGGCCCATATAAATGAATGGGAAAGTATTCCTTAATTGCGATTTCACAATTTGCTAATCGCAATGATGGAATACTAAGAAATCGGAAATACATCACTTTTTGCCATTCTCAAATAGCGATTCTCAAAAAATGGCTATTTGAAAATCGCAAACAGGGATTTTCATACATATGCCCCTAAGGCTGCTACTGGCTAGAAACACTCATCAGTTTTAATTCGAAGATACCAGTTTTTGCTGTGTAAGTAGCCTTGCTACTTGGAGCAGAAACCTGGCGGTCTTGCTTGAAAGCTAAATGCTGTGACCATTCAGGAGAGTGGGTGCTGAGATATAGGACGTCAGATATGGCTGCCGGCTCAAGAAAGCATAGGAGTGCAGAACTGCCAATGCATGCTATTTCTGGGCAAAGTCTGCCTTATCTTTGGTCTGAGATTGAAGGTTTGCAGCTTTGTTAGAGTTCTTTTTGAAAACAATGAAGTCCAGTTTTTTACTCCTGATGTCATCTAGGTTTATGTTACTTAAGGCCTGCTGAAGGACCGTTGGTCATGAGTGTTGGTGATTACTCTGCCTCCTCAATTCTGACCAGCCAGAAGAGCTTGTGGCTCAGCTCTTAGCTTCTAACCGAATTTAATAAGGGTGTTATTTTGTCCAGGCTTTGATGGAACAGGCCAAACTCCAATATCACGTGGGATTGGGATATGTATTGTGGAAGCTGGAAGAGGTGTTTAAACATGGTCGATTTGAGTTGATTTATTGATGTTGCTTCGCTTCCCATTAACAATTCGGAGCCATATGATAGTGATGAAAGACATTTTGCTCCTATGACCTGTAACAAATAGTGATGTGATTTATCACCAATCTTTTTTTGTAGTAGTTTGACTGCAATCTACAGTTTGTTGGCGTGAGCTCCTTTTTGGCTGATGTGCCCTCTGAAGGATAGTCGGGCAGCCATTAAGAAACCTAAGTAATTGTATGATTTAACCAGACATAAGGGTTTTCTGGAGGCTTTCCACTTGAAACTAGGATAGCTGTGCCTGCAATAGGCTGAGAAGCATTTCACTTGTGTTTTGTTGTGATTTAATTCAAGCCATAATGTTTGGGTGCTTTATGCCAAGTGGGTAATTAAACACTTAGAGTCCAATTGGGATTTGGCTTAATAGAACAATGTCATCGGCGTATTGGAGTCATCTGAGTTGTTTTTCTGTTAGTTTCGGAGGGTCGCATGCCACTTCCGATACCTGGCTGTCAAGGCCGGTCATGTAAATGTTAAATAAAGAGGGGGCTAATACACAACCCTGCTTTACGCCTGTGTGAATCGGAATCTTGCAAATGGTTCTGTGGCCATTACCAATATTGATTTGAGTACAGGTTGATTAAAGTTTCCAATAGTTGTGGTGGAACTACCCAGCTGGCCATTTTGGCCCAAAGACAGGCCCTTGGCACCCTGTCAGATGCTGTTTTAAGGTCCATGAGGCAGACAAAGAGTTTTGAGCTTTTGGCCTTTGCCCTTTCCATGAGTAGGTTGACTGTGAGGAGGTTAGTCATCATGCTCATGCCTGCCCTGAAGCACATCTGCATTTTTGGGATAGTGTTTACAGAAAAAACCTAGGCTTTCGGGTCTACTAAAAGATTAGAGGCATAGATCTTTGCTTCAACATCAATAAGGTCCAATCAATCTGTAGTTTGCTGAGTTGGTCCGTGAGTCTGATTTGAAAATGGGGTGCAAAATGCTGTCTTTCTAGGGTGCTGGTATGGAGTTGGTGAGGAAGCCAATGTGGTAAGATGAAGAACCCAGAATTGTTGGTCATGTTTGAATAACGCTTTGGAGAGTCCATTTGGGCCTGGCACCCCTTCAGATCTGAGTTGCTTAAGGGTGCCCCGGAGCTCTGAATTTGGAACTTCTAATAAGGTGTTTTGCACAGGGAGCCTTGGATTTTCCAAAACAGTCCTTGTGGGATGGTCGGGAAGGTCCAAGGAATAGGCAGCTGGTATGTGTGCTATCCAATCTGCCTCAGAAATGCCAGTGTTATTGTTACAATAACACCCATTTCCCTTTTCTTTCATTTCAGCCCAAAATAATTTGCTGTTCTTCATTTTGCTCGTGTGAAGGAGATTTATGCATGTTTTTGTCTGGTAGAATATTTTGGATGACTAAGTGGCCTTCCTGTAGGCTTGCCTCAGAGACTCCAGTTTCTTGCTTATGTCTTGGTTGATCAAGGGGTTTCATTTCAGAAGTCTTCAGTTCTCTCTGTTGAGCTCCCTTTTTTCAGAAGTAGTGATATAGGAAACCAGGCCTCCGCTATCCGAGTGTTGTTAGTATTTGGGGTAGGATTTGATAGAAAGTTAGAAATGAGAGCTGTGGCCAGGATGTCCCAAGCTCTGACCAGTGTTGGGTGCTGTGTATAGCAAAATTGTCCTGAGGTCAAGTGCGTGCTTACAAAATCCATAAAGCCTTTACCACAGGCCCTGCCCATGTAAGCCATTTTAAATTAAACGCCCTGGGGGTGTTAGCAGGTCATTCACAAGAGGGGCCCTCTGTGTGAGTGAGTGACCATTGGAAAGAAGTCAGCATCTGCCAAAGTATAGTCCATAATTGCATTAGTTTTATGTGACAGTCTGGTAAAAGCTGCTGGTCGCTCCTGGAGAAAATGTTTGTTTAATGTGTAGAAGGCCAATGTTTTTGAGGGCCGCTATGCATGATTTTCCATGTTGATCGGTTCTGGTGTTAGTTGAGATAAGATACCAGGACGAGAGGAGGATCCTTCTCCTACATTACCATCAAGACCTGGAACACCCTGCCTCCCCACCTCGGGCAATCTCCGTCACTGACCTGGCTCTTCGACTGAACCCCAGTGCCGAGATGTCTAGTGCCGATCCGGCAACATTCTTCACCTTTATCGAACCTCAGCTGAGTTTGTCCAGGATCTCATCCCAGTACTCTGCCTGCCTGCAGTATTGGCGCTACAGGCCCCAGCATGCAATGCCAGGCCAGAGGGCACAGCATGATAACCATCGGGAGTGACTTCACTGCGTCCTGGATGAGCAATAGTGATAACATCATTAAACAGTAAACTTTACATACTAAACAGACAGGCAATACGCATTTGCCAATAATGGAAATACAATCAAGTAGCAACAGTCTATGAGTATATCAGTCATTAGTTGGCTCAGTCTTCAGGAGTGAGGGCGATTTATCACGACCCCTGTCCTGAGTCAGCGCTATCACTGCCTTTGTAAGTTTTTGCTCTCCGCTTTGCAATCGGGGAGGTCTGTACTGATGCCTACCCCTCATAATGGTTGTCTCCGAGTCCAAGATGAGGGCATGGTCATGGCCAGTGAAGCCATGTGGAGGCTAAATGGGACATTTCCATGCTCAGGTCTTGGAGGCTGTCAAGAAAGATACTACTTCCTGTGGCTCATGAAAGTCTTGAGACTTCTCCTACCCACTCAGCAGGACACACGATCGACCCTGTCTTCTCCATCAGCAAAAATGTCACTGTCAGCCACACCTCCAAACTCCTCTGGACCGACCACCACTGCACCCATTTTGCTTTTACCAAACCCACTGTACACCACCACGCCCACCACCTCCCCTTCAGAAGTTGGAACAAGGTCACCGGAGAACATCTCATCGCATCCCTTAGCACAAACTCACCACCGACATCCACAGATGCCAACACCTAAGCATGTAACCTCCACTGATGAATCTCTAAATGTTTCAACACTCTGGCACCCCCTCAAGAAAGCCCCCAGCAAGCAAAACTCCAAGAAAGCCAACTCGTTTACTGCCGCCCTACAGGAGTCCAGACGCACCTGTAGATGACTCAAGAAGAAATGGAGGCTTTTCAAAATCCCAGAAGCCAACCAAGCCTTCAAAGCTACTGTCACCGTACACAACCTTCTCCTCAAAACTACTAAGAGACAGAATCAATGCCAATACACACAACAGCAAATAACTCTTTGCCTTTGTCAAGGAGTTTACCAGACCCAACAGTGAGACCACAGACATCCCACCCTCTCAAGACCTCTGCAACAAACTCAGGCAGATCTGCAACCGCTGTGACACCCAAGACCCTCCCACCATGCCCACCACCACCGCACCCAATGACACCGCCCCTACAACAGATCTTGCTCAACTGGACCCCAACGACCACGGAAGGTACAATCAAGACCATGAAGAACAACCACTCCAGAGCCCCCTCAGACCACTCCCGCACCACATCTTCCATAGAGCCACAACCTTCATTGCCCTGACCTACGCCACACCATCAACTGCTCCAACGAGACCGCCACCTTCCCAGATCAACCCCCTGCTGAAGAAGCCATCCTATGACCCGACAAACTTCAAGAACTTCAAACCTATCTCCCTGCTCCCCTTCGCTGCGAAGGTCATCGAGAAGGCCTTCAATGCCCTACTCTCTGAGTTAATCTAAAACAACCATATCCTGGACATCTTCCAACCTGGCTTCTGAAGCATCCACAGCACAGGGACTGCCCTCATCACCGCCACTGACAGCATCCGCTTCCTTCTCACCTGGAGCGAAACAGCAGCCCTCAAACTTCTGAACCTTTCAGCCTTCAACACCATCTCCCACCGCACCCTTATTATGAGACTCCGCGGCGCGGCATCCACAACAAGGCTCTAGACTGGATTCACTCCTTCCTAACTGGTCGAACATAGCGAGTCAGACAACCACTGTTCCTCTCGGAAACCAAAGAGATCAGTTGCGAGGGTGCCCAGGGCTCCTCCCTGAACCCCACCCTCTTCAGTGTCTACATAGCCCTACTCGCAGGCATCATCAGTAACTACAGACTCAACATCGTCTCCTACGCCGAAGACACCCAGCTGACCCTCTACCCCACCAATGAACCCATATCCGCCACAAACAAATTCAACAATGGGATGAAGGCCGTCGCCACCTGGATGAGAGACATCTGCCTCAAACTCAACTTGATAAGAAATGACTTACACACAGCCTGGCATGAATTAGAGATAAAAGATCGTGGGAGAAGAAAAGGGTGAGCTGGGAATTATGTTTTCAGCATCATTTTCTCAGAAAGACATTGGCGCGCTTTGTGGGAAATGTTTGACTTGTCATGATGTTGAGATAATGAGCATAATTACGTGCAAATGTTTTTGGGCGACACGTTCTGTTGGCTGCGAGTGAAACTGAACAAGAATTAGCAATGGTATGACATGATTTTAAATGATAAATAGTGATTGTTTTATTGTTTATTTCCAGTGACCCCCGACGAAGGGCGAGTGCCGCCCAAAATGCAATGGGTTTTTTTTTTTTTTAATTTTATTTTTGTTGTTGCTATCACATGGTATACAATGACAATCAATCGTTCTGTAGAGCAGCGTCAACATTCGGCTGTCTACGATTAATAGAGCAACTTTTTATTTTTCCCCCCCCCAACATAAAACTTGCTACGTCAAGGGTTGCCGTACATGATCTTAAACTGTAGGCTATTGCAACATTGGTGTGTGTATAGGCTTTCAGCAGCCCTAAGGACAGTCTCCGGTAGTACCATTCTCTCCTCCAGTTATGTCCCCCAGATCCCGGGGCCATGCTGTGTATCTGGGCCTTCCTCCTCCCCCCCTTTCCTTACTCCAGATCCTCATCGTCCCCTGAGCTGTCCCCATCCTCCTCCTCGGGCAAGGGCTCACAAATGTCCCCCCTGTATACATTCCATGGTGCCCAAATTCTGTTCCATTTATGTGGATTATGTCTCTGCTGATATACTGCCCTCTGAGCACGTCCATATTCCTGCACCATTGCGCCAGTGTCGGTGCCTCCAGTGCCCCCCAATTTTTCGCGATATCACGCTTTGCCATCATTACGCCAATGACCACCCAGCCCTTTGCATGCAATGACAAATCCGTTGGGCCCAACACATTCAGGAGACAAATTCTGGGGTCAGGCACGAACGGGTTCTGGAGGGCTTGACTGATCGTGCGTGTGACATGCCTCCAGTAGTCCTGTATGATTGGGCAGGTCCATATAGTGTGGAACAGTGTACCCTCCTCTCCACATTTTCTCAGGCAATACGGGTGTTCTGCTCTGTGTATTTTGTATAGTGTAGTGCGGGTGTAGTATACCCTATGTAGTACTTTGAGTTGGAATAATAACAACAACGAGAGAGAGAGGGAGGGGAAGGACACTCTCGGTCCCCCACGAAGTAGTAATAAACAACAAAAGAGTGCCCACAGAAGGGTACAGGTGTCGAGCACAGAGACAGAATCTACCTTCGTAGGAATTTCCCAGGGATTCTTTTTAAGCCCTCACTCACCACCCTGGGTGGTGACATGCTTCATCATTGGGCCCACCGGGAGAAACCGAATGTCTCCCCGGTGTGCTGCAACGCCAGGTTACTGCGGAGCGGGGTTTATTTGTGACAGAATGTGAAAAAGTGGAAAATATTAAAAATACCGACAGCACGTACCATACAAAAAACTTTATTCCGTGGTTGGCTGGGTATTAGTTAAAAGGTATGTGATGGGAAATCTACCAACTATTGTGTTGGGTGTTTTCCCCTCAAGGTTTACAATGGGGTCAACATGTTTCTGCCCTTTAAGTGTACATGTGTTACTGGGCATTCGTCAGGACCATGTAAATGTGTACCTCGGCGGTATAGACACGCTAAGGCCTACCCTGACCAGAGGACGTGAAAGTTAAAACACAGACTATGTGTCAAAAAAAGAGAGGGTGCAAAAAGAACAAACCAAAAAAGAGGGTTCGAGCTAAAGTGTGCGAACCTGTGGTCTGTGAAAGATTGACAAACACACATGAACAGACAATACGTAAAGGTTACTAAGTGGACTGGAGCGTCTTTTTGCTACAACTGTAAATGCGGCTCTGTGCTTGGACTAAGGATGTTAAGCGTGCCCACAGTGAATTTGTTAGTTGGTATGTTACCGTCTGGAATGGTGGAGGCCAGGTTGTAACAGGGCATACAGCTAATCAGCACAAAGAACGGTCGCAACACATGCAGACGTACCATTCGTGCTAAGACGATCAATGCGCCCAGAAAATTGGGCTAGTGACTATGTTGGACCCTAGTGGTTCAACCAGTGTTTACAGATTAAAAAAGATAAAAAATGATAAAAATGGCAAATTTCTCACTTGTGTGTTAAAAGATCCACACCTCATGGGTCTCGGGAGGGGGGTGGTGGCGACGATGGCACACCCTACAGGAGTGAAAGGACAAGTTATTTAAGCGAACTGTGCGGTTCTAGGGATACTTAGCTTAATGATAGGCAAAGCCTGGTGGTATAAGCAAGGATTCTTACGCCCGCAACGCCAAACACCCGCTTGGCACCTAGCGCTCTCCTCGAACCGGACCCCGTGGATGGGTGTTCGGCAAGTGAATGGCATAGAAATACTCTCTCCTAGGTAAAGCGCGCGAAATTGGGCGTAGCTACCCGGGGAGGTGGGTGTGTCTGAGGGTAGGGGGTGCCCAATCACAAAGCCGTCCGAGAGCGAGTCTTGGAATGCAAGCCCTCGTGTTGCTATGGTGACCAAGTGGACGTGTGTCAGAAGGCCTGGTAGTTGGAACGTCAGACCACGGACATGGTTGGTTCGAATGTCTAACACGGGTCAGGTGTGGGTGAGCTCTGAGCACACGGAAACGGGGGAAGAGAAGAGAGAAAGGGAAGAAACTCACGGACATGGAGAGGCCGAGCTGCTAGCATCAGAACGGTATATGTGTATATATGTTTTGAACCAAGACAGCTTATTTCTTCAGAACAGATGACCATGGGATCTGATCGTTTAGCCCATTAATGTGGGTGCCCAACCTATAGACCCATCGTTGTTCTTTCTCGAAGAGAATGTTAGTGGTATTTCTCTCCGTGGTTACTTGCTCAATTATTGTCCATCTGAGGTCATTGGGCGTATGGTGTTGCCGCAAAAAATGTTCGCTCATTTTGGTCGCAGATTTATGACACCTTATGTTACTGCGATGCTCACAGATTCTTTGTCTGATTTTGCGTGTTGTCATCCCGATGTATTTTTTGGAACAAGGACATGTTATCATATAAACGACGTTAGTCGAGTTGCAATTTGTATGGTTCTTCTGAGTCCATGTTTTCCCCGGTTCGAGGGACAGTTCCTTGGTGTGCGTGGTGAGATGGCAGACACTGCAATTGGCACATGGGAAGTGCCCTGTCACGGGTGGCAGACCCCACGCCTCAGTGATGGATCTTGGACCGGAGGTGGAGGTATCGACCTTGGGGCGTGTATGAACCAAAGAGTCTTTAAGGCTCGTGCCTTTCTTAAAAGAGAACAATGGTTTTTCCCAGTTTCTTTTATTGCTGTTTATGATTCTCCAGTGTTTGTTGACCGATTTCTTCATCGCGTCTGAGATGGTGCTGTATGTTGTTACGCACGTTAAGGGTATTTCAGTCTGAGTTCTGGCGTTATCCTCCAGTAAGGCCTCTCGTGGTTGGTTCCTGGCGCGTTTATTACCTTTATCCAGGATCTTTTTTGGATAGCCACGTTTTTGTAGTTTCTTTGTCAAGTCGGAGGCCTGAGATTTGTAGTCTTTGATGTCCGTGCAGTTTCTCCGTATACGGAGATATTGTCCATACGGCAGATTTTCTCTCAACGGTCTTGGGTGAAAGCTAGAAAAGTCGAGGAGATTGTTCTTAGCCGTTGGTTTGTAGTGGGTAGTGGTTTTCAAGGTGGACCAGCCTGAATCGGGTGGAAATGCCCGCCTCCCTGGGCGATGCCAGTGCCGCGTTACAGTCTGCCTCATCTAGGTCTCCTATCTCATCCTCCCAGTATTCCTTCAGCCTTTCAAGGGGATCCGATAGGTTGTTCATCAGTTTGCGGTAAGTGAGGGAGGTTGCACTGGACTCCATGTAGTCCGTAAGCAATCGGTCCTCTAACGGGGCTGATTCCGGTAGCGTCACACCTGGTTCCAACACCGACAAGAGTGCGTGCCTAATTTGTATGTACCTGTATGTTTCGGTCACTTCTAGGTTATATTGCTCCCTCAGGGTCGCAAAGGAGAGCACGCCATCCCTTGTCCATAGGTCGCCCACCGTGGAGATCCCAATGGTATCCCATTGATCAAACCCTTTTGAACTGCGCAGGTTGCCGAGGGCTTTGGTGTCCCACAGTGGCGTGAGGTTAGTGATCACTCCCTCCCATGCGAGCCGTCTTTGCGCTTTGTGCCAGATGGCTACTGTGTGTTTGGTAGGTCCCTCTAACTTTCTCACTAGTCCTTTGTTGTAGAGTGGGGCCAGAAGGGTGGATGTGCCCAGCTGGTGCCTATCCACCTGATATGCCGGGTCGTCATGTGCGGCGTGGACCCCTTGGTTGATCACCTTGAGGTGAGTGGCCCAGTTGTACAATTCGAGGTTGGGGAGGGCTATCCCCCCACTGTACCAGTCCCTGGTTAACTTCAATTGCGCAACCCTAGCCGGTTTGTCACCCCACAGAAGGCCGGATAATTGTGCCGCCACTTGGCGGAAGAATGATACGGGGACCATCGCCGGCGTGTTTTCCAGGACATAGAGGAAGCGGGGCAGCGCCATCATCTTGAAGAGCGCTGCTCTACCCAATAATGTTAAGGGGAGATTTTTCCAGTGGCGCACATCCGCCTTCAGCCTGTCCAACTGGGGTTTAAGATTCAGGTCAATGAAGGTTGAGTGATCCCTCGTGATCTGTATCCCTAGGTACTTAAAGGAGATGTGTTCTACGAGCAATTGGCAATCCTCAGGCAGCGCTGGCAGGTCGCCCTGCACCATGAAGATTATGGACTTGGACCAGTTAAGTTTATAACCTGAGGCTGTACCGTGGGTTTCGCACAGTGCCAGTAGGACCGGGATGCTGTTCGTGAGGTCCATGAGGTAGACGAGCATATCATCGGCGTATAGGGAAACTCTATCTTCCCAACCGCCTCCCCATTGTATGCCTTTCAGCAGCCGGGTGGTTCTGATAACTGTGGCTAGGGGTTCCAATACTAGGGCGAACAGTAGTGGCGAGAGTGGGCACCCTTGTCTCGTGCCCCGTGCCAGCGAAAATTCCCTTGATATGTGGCCATTTGCGGTTACCTGCGCCACGGGTTCGGTATACAGTAGCCTGACCCATGATATGAACGTCGGGCCCATACCCATGTGTTCCAGGACCGCAAAGAGATAGCGCCACTCCACCATGTCAAACGCCATTTTGGCATCTAGTGACAGTACCGCCGCTGGTTCTTCCAACCGCGGGGCTCGGGCCAGCACCCCGTGCAGCCGTCTCAGGTTCAGCGCCGTACTCCGGTGCGGCATGAAGCCCGACTGGTCCGGGTGTATCAAATGCGTCAGGTGAGGCAGGAGCCTGGTGGCCAACAGTTTCGCCAGGATTTTACTCTCAGCGTTAAGGAGGGAGATCGGGCGGTACGATCCGCAGTCCTCAGGGGGTTTGCCGGGCTTGGGTATCGCGATAATTGTGGCCGTGCGTTGGTCAGGAGGCAGTCGCCCCTGTTTTCGACACTCCTGGAACATATCAAGCAATGGCGTGGACAGCGTTTCGGACATAATTTTGTACCACTCTATCGGCACACCATTGGGGCCTAATGCTTTCCCCGGGTGTAATGCTGTTATGGCTATCTGTATTTCCTCCGCCGTCAGGTCGGAGTCAAGCTCGTCTCGTTGGTCGGGGGTGATAGTGCGGGTCGGCACTCCTATGAGCGAGCTCTCCGCCATCTCCCGCGTGACCTCATACTCAGGGGTGTACACGGAGTGGAAGTGGTCTTCCAGGAGTTCCACTATTCTTGCCGGACTAGTATGCATCTCGCCATTAGGGTCTTTCAGCTGGAGTATGGCCCTCTGACCTCCCCGTGCTTTCTCCAACCATGCCAGGAGTTTCCCTGCTTTGTCGCCCACGTCGTATACCCTACTCGTAGTTGCCGACATATGTTCCCTCACTCTGCGGCGCAGAAAGTCGGTATGGCGCTGCTGGGCCATTCGGAGCGCGTGTTGTGTGTCCCCAGTTGGGTTCCCTTCGTGGTCCTGTGTCGCCTTGTCAAGTTGTCCCTCCAGACCTATCAGT
This sequence comes from Lissotriton vulgaris, assembly GCF_964263255.1. Classification (NCBI taxonomy): domain Eukaryota; kingdom Metazoa; phylum Chordata; class Amphibia; order Caudata; family Salamandridae; genus Lissotriton; species Lissotriton vulgaris. The sequence continues at coordinate 421,386,139 of NC_141698.1, read as the reverse complement.
TCCTGACGCCGTGTGTGCTTGTGCTGCGCGATCACTGAAATCGCCTGCCCGCGGAGTACAGTTTTATAGGCCTCCCACAGGGTCGTAGGCGACGCCACTGAACCTACATTTTCGGTGAGGTAAGATCGTGTAGTTCTTTTCAAGGCCTTGGCTATGTCAGGCTCCCCAAGGTAACCCGGGTAGATAGGGAAGATTCGCCTATGGGTCCGTTCCTGACTGGAGAGAGTCAGTGTTAGCGGGGAGTGGTCGGAGACCCCTCGCGGTCCAATCTGAGCGTCAGTGAAAGTGAGGAGACCCCCTTCCAACGTCAGGAAATAGTCAATCCATGACAGGCTATCGTGAACTGCCGAGTAGTATGTGTATTGCCGGTCTACTGGGTGGAGTAGCCTCCAGATGTCCACTAAGCCCTGTGCTTCCATGAAGTCCTGCAATTTGGAGTGTGCCGGTGTTTGTGTGCGCATCGGGTGTCGGTCTAGGGAGTCTTGAGCCACTGCATTAAAATCCCCGCCCAGGACAAGGGCCCCCTCTGGAAGGTCTAATAGGAATTTACCTAGTTCCGGGAAGGCTATAGTGTGCAGTGCCGGCGGGATGTATACCGATACTATGTTAAGTGGTTTCCCCTCCCATTGTCCATGCACCGCTGCGAAGCGGCCCTGTGTGTCCAGTGCCACTGATTGGATTATAAACCTGGACGAGCGGTGAATTAGTATCCCGGTGCCCCGGGACCCCATCGTGAACTCAGAGTGGGCCACCATGCTATAGCCCTTCCTGTCTAGGGCCTTTGTGGCCGTGCCTGTGAGATGTGTTTCCTGTAGTAGGACCAGGGCGGGATTCAGTCTTTTTATACTTTGCAGGACCAGCCCTCGCTTAATTTTGTCGCCCAGACCCCTCACATTCCAGGACATGAGGCTCAACGGGGATGCCCGCCCTACATCAGTGCCCTCCCCCATCATGTTCGGGTATGCGGACTGAGAAGTCGTGCGCATGGAGGACCAGTAGGTCCGTGTAGCGACTCTGCGTGCAGCATCGTGACATTATCATTCTGTGTACATGTGCCCCTTCGTAGCAATCTTGACCCCGTGTAGAAACTAAGATCCATAGCCCCATCCTACCCCCAACTCCCCCCCTCCCTGGCCCCCTGCTCAACGGACTCAAAACTGCCCGCCCCCCCAACTCAGCAGAGTGCTTGATCCCAACCCATAACATAGTACTTGCTCGCTGGGGTGAAGGTTTCTCCGTGGTCGGCGGCCCCCTTCCTCAGCTGCGGAGGCCCTTCCGCCCAGTGTCCAAGCGGCCTTGTCATTCTTCGTTTTCATCGGTTCATCCAGGCAACAGCAGTGATTCATAGCCCTCCGTCAGCACTGTCCACATGATGGTCGGCCAAAGGAGAATGTATCTCTGCGTCTTCATCGTCGGCTTGCGATCCCTGCCGAGAGCCAGCAGTACGGTGCTTGTTCTGTCTGTTGGAGCGACGGGGGAGGCCCGCCGGTCTCCATCCCTCTAACCAATCTTGCGCCACCTCCGGGGAATCAAAAAACCAGGTCTTGTTATCAGCCACGACCCGAAGCTTGGCCGGGAAGAGCATTGAATACGGGATTTCTCTTGCTCTCAGTTCTTTTTTGACTTCAAAGAAGGTTCTCCTCCTCCTTGCAACCTCGGCCGTGTAGTCAGGAAAGAATGCCAGTGTCGCGTTTTGGATCTTAATGGGAGGGGAGTTCCTCGCCGCCTGTAGGATGGCGTCTCGATCCCTGAAATTGAAGAGTCTCGCAATTATTGGTCTGGGGTTAGCGCCTGTCTTATGGCGCCCTCCCGGTACCCGGTGCGCCCTTTCCACCGTGAAGAAGGCTGAGAGTCCTTTGGGCTTCAGAGTCTCTTTGATCAGGTTCTCCACGTATAGGTCCATCGCCCTCGTGTCTTCCGATTCTGGCACACCTATTATACGGATGTTATTCCGTCTTGAGCGCCCTTCCTGGTCATCGAGCTTATCGCGCAGTTCCTTATTTTCTTTTGAGATGCGTTCCATGCTAATTTGCAGTTCAGACACGTCTTCAACCAAGGATTTGGTCACCACTTCCATGTTGTTCACCTTCTCCGTCATTTTATGAAAGTCCGCCCTTATAAGCGTAATCTCAGCTGAGATCGACCCCACCGTGGCTTGTACCTGCGTGAGGGCCCGCATGACGTCGTCAAATGTCGCCTTCTTGCCGCTGGGCACGTCGGCCGTCTTGCTTGATTGTGGTTTGGCTTCCTGCGAGGAAGAGCCGGGCTTTTCATACGCAAACCGGTCCAGGCGTGATTGCGCCGCCACGTTTTTAGGCCCCTTGCTGGCCATTTCGGCGTACCTTGGGCCGACCTGATGTTGCGTCGTCGCTTCACCCCAAGTTCCACCTGGGGCCGTTCCTCCCTGACCTCCTCAGACAGCTATTAGGGGTTGGTCCCGGGGCCCACTCGGTGTGTAGGGGTAAGGTGCAGTCTTTGAGGGGCGCTCTAGGTGTTGCGTCTAGTAATGGTGCCAGGCTGGACCGGGTCTCCGTTGTTTGGTGGTGTGAAGCTGCCAGTAGGGTCTCGGGCCAATTTGCGGGGTAGGGGACCGGTCGGTGTCGCCCTGAGGGAATTGTCACTGCCCCCCTTAATTGCCACGTGTGCCACCTCCTTCTCGTGGCCGCCGGAGCCACTGCTCGGGGCCTCTGATGTAGGTGGGGGGCCCCGGGCTGATGCCAGACAGACCCTACCGGGTAAAGGACGAGTGCCCCGTGTAGACGCAGCGCTTCAGGGGTTAAGGATTATATAGTTCACGGTTTGCGTTGCATCAAATAGCTTGGCAGAAATGTCCCATTCCGTTATGCTCTCCTCTCGTACTGTGCAATATGAATAGGTAGAAACACCCCCTCATTGGTCGAATATAGAGCCACGTTGCTTCCAAAGTTACAATTAAGTACTAGCTGGCTGCTACCACCTCCGTTGTAACTTGTACACAAGATTTCAAATGTGCATTTTGACATGAACTAAGCTGTGAACTAAATCGAAGGCAATTCGCCGCTCAGTGCGTCCTCGGGCGGCGGGGGGGAGTTGCTGCACGGTCTAGTTAGCAGCGCGGATCCCCGGTCTCCTTCCCCAGCGCTCCTGTCGCCGCCGGCCAAGATGGTGGCCGCCGGCCTGGATTTCGCCGCACTGTGCGCCGGCCTTTGCCCTCGCCGGGCGCCCGGGATTGTTTCTCCCTCACCTCCGACGTGCCCCATGCCAGGATTCTCGGGCTTCTGATGTCCGGTGATGGCGGCCGGGTGCTCCGGTCAGTTTATTGCCGCCGCTCTCCGCAGCCGGGCACTTCCGGTGGTTCGGTGCCCGAGACGGGCCACTTCCTCCCCGTCTTGCCGCTCACTGTGGTCCCCGGTCTGGTCGCTGCGCGCAGGCCCCCCCTGGGCACTGCCAGAACCGTACTACCCGACCTCGGATTGAGGTCCTGCTTGTCCGGATCGCTGCCGCTTGGTCCTAGGCTTCTGTGCCTTCCCGCCCGGGAAGTTTTAAAAACGGATAGATGATCGGATTGATCCGGGAGCCGCCTCAAACACGGAGCTCTTCTTTTAGGCTGCCTCCATCGCCGGCTGCTAGCCACGCCCCCCGCAATGGGTTTTTTAATCTAATAAACGCTGCTTCAAATGAATTCTGCAATAGTCGTGTTCTTTCAGAAGGTCTGGATGGACACAGTTTGAGCACCAGAAACTTAAAAAATTTGGCACTTCTCATTCCGCGTGTGGATTGATATTACTGTTGCTAAAAAGTGAAAGAAGGCTGAAAAAGATTAAATACAAGGAGCATTGTGATTAAAAAAGTTGGTAATACACGAGTACCATGGTGGCATCATTTAAGCTGTGCGATTGGTTGGGGTGAGATGTCGCCCCACTTCCAAAAGTTGTTCATACAGTTAGGTGTCTTTTGGTCTGGGCACCATTCCAATCTGCACGCAATCTTGTAATAACAGTTGGATAAATTGTTGAAAAATAACAGACACGAAGGTGTGCATCCTACTCCTACATTTGAACATTTATACCTATTGCCCTGCACTGGGATTGCACCCGTTGATAAATAATGAAGGTGAAAGGCAGCATAATAAAGGATAATGGACTAATCCACACGGACGGCAAAACATCGAGGTTCGTTTTGAAAGTTGACGTTTAATTGATAAGGACATGAAGTTTAAAACACGCATTAACTGTTCACATGTATTGAAATATTATTGTTAACTGATTAAGTGATTATGGTCGTTCAGTTGTTTTTTGTATCAGTGTCGCCACAAACAAGTTGGATTATGGGAAATTGAGTCCGTTCACATAGAAGTAATTAGTGAAGGAGGTCACGTTACTACTAAGGCGAGTAAATAATCTGGTCAGCCAATGGGGAGGTAGCAGGGAAAAGTGTGACTCGTTAAAGGTGGGAGGAATAAAGTGTGTGTACCTCTCTTGTTCGAATGCAAGTCAAGAGGTGAGATTGTAAACACTCTGAAGCAGGTACGTTAAAAATGGTACCAGGGAGATGTTAGCTAAGGGGTAAAAACAGAGTTAATAATTCAGTGATGATAAAAATAGCAGCACTAAATGTTAGAGCATGTATTAACACGTATTATTTATGATGAAATGGATGAGGCTAATGAAGGATTGTTAGATTACATAAAATGACATGCTGTACACTGATCGTTACGGAAAAAGTGGGGTGGAGAAGCAGAAAGAGGAACAGAGGGGAGTTTGATAAGAAATGACTTACACACACAGCCTGGCATGAATTAGAGATAAATGATCGTAGCAGAAGAAAAGGGTGAGCTGGGAATTATGTTTTCAGCATGATTTTCTCTAGAAAGACATTGGCGCGCTTTGCGGGAAATGTTTGACTTGCCACGATGTTGAGATAATGAGTATAATTACGTACAAATGTTTTTGGGCCACACTTTCTGTTGGCTGTGACTGAAACTGAACAAGAATTAGCAATGGTATGACATGATTTTAAATGATAAATAGTGATTGTTTTATTGTTTATTTCCAGTGACCCCCGACGAAGGGCGAGTGCCGCCCAAAATGCATTGGGTTTTTTAATCTAATAAACGCTGCTTCAAATGAATTCTGCAATAGCGTGTTCTTTCAGAAGGTCCGGATGGACACAGTTTGAGCACCAGAAACTTGAAAAATTTGGCACTTCTCATTCCGCGTGTGGATTGATATTACTGTTGATAAAAAGTGAAAGAAGGTTGAAAAAGATTGAATACAAGGAGCATTGTGATTAAAAAAGCTGGTAATACACAAGTGCCATGGTGGCATCATTTAAGCTGTGCGATTGGTTGGGGTGACATGTCGCCCCACTTTCAAAAGTTGTTCGAACTCAACTCTGACATGACCGAAGTACTCATCATGGGACCTACCCCCTCAGCTTGGGGTAATTCCTCATGGCCTGCCACGCTAGGAACACATTCACATCCACAGACCATACACAAAACCTTGGCATCATAATGAACTTTTCACTCACAATGAACCACCAGATCATTGCTGTTTTCACATCATGCCTCCACGCACTTCGCTTGCTTCGAAAGACCTTCATATGGATCCCCACTGAATCCAGAGAGATGATCACCCACACACTCATCAGCAGCAGACTCGACTACGCCAACGCATTTTACATCAGCGTCATCCAGAAACTCCTCATGAAACTACTGAACAATCAAAATGCCACAGCCAGACTGGTCCTCAACATCCCCCACCACAGCCCACATCACCAAACACCTGCGAGAACCCCACTGGCTCCCGGTCAACAAAATAGTTATTTTCAAATTCCTGACACACACCTACAAATCCCTCAATGATGCAGGACAAGCATTTATGAACCACTGCCTCTCATTCCATGTACCCACCAGACACCTACACTCCACCCAACTGGCCCTGGCCACCTTCCACTGGATCCGCAAGATTAGGAGCGGAGGAGGATCCTTCTCCTACCTCACCTTCAAGACTTGGAATACCCTGCCTCTCCACCTCAGGCAATCTCCGTCACTGACCCAATTCAGGAAGGATCTCACCACCTGGCTCTTCTACTGAACCCCAGTGCCCAGATGGCCCAGCATCCCCCATCGCCCCCTCAGCGCCTTGAGACCCTCACGGGTGTGTAGTCATGCTATACAACCCTCAATTGATTGCTACACTTTGCAGAGAGACCAGTGGGTCTCCAATTGGTTTACAGAGGCTAAAGTATATAATACTAACGATCTCTTTTGTGGTAGCATGTGTGATAGATTAGGCTTATTAGAGGGTAGTGCTATGCATTTAGAGGGTAGAGCTAAGCATTTGTTGCACTCACAGAGCCAATACGTGAGACACACACTCAAAGAATAAATCAGAGACCAAATGAAAAAATAACACTCCTTTTGATATATGTTTCAAAACTAAGAACTTTGTTAAAAGGTAAATACTGTTTTCAATAGCAATTCATACAGGCAAGTGAAGCTTTTAAATGTGTTCACCTTTAAGCACAATGCAATGGAAGGAAAGGTCAGAAATGCCTAAAGGTAGTTATAGTCGATTCCAGGGGTTCACCTTTAGGGTTCAGAGCTATGGTGGGCCAAGGTCCAAAGTACTACCAACCGTTCTTCTGGAACTGCACGTGTTCTCCCTGGAGCAGGGTGTGGTGAAGTTGGTAGCAGGTGCGCTATGGCCACTCAAAAACTGGCTGCACAGGGGGGGCTTGGGTGTAAGTCAGTGAGCTCCTAAATGGAGGCTTGGGTCAAGAAAAGTGTTAGAGCAAAGGGACAAAGCCAGATTCGGGAATCAGGCCGGACGTCTCGGGTGCAGAGTGGTTAGGTTGGCTGGGCTGGGTGTGCAAAGTTCACAGTTAGGGACAAACATCTCACAGGACCACTAACAAAGTGGGTCCCAGTGATTCCAATGTCCCTCAATGGCTGCCTGCTCCTGGTGCAGTGGTAATCTGTACTGTAATCTTAATGTTGGTGTTTGGTGCAGGGTGTCCGGTACACTGTTTGTTTATTAAATTAGCACAGTTAATTAAAACCATTGCAGTAAAATGTCATCATAGCACTGTTACCACGTTAAAAACAAAACAAAGCAAACCATCAAATTTCAATTCATACACATATTACTGATGAATCGGTCTTGTAGTTACTGTTGTAGTCATGTGACAGGTTTAAAAAACCAAGGATACTGTGATTTAGGGCAAAGTGCAAAAATAGTCTGTGATAAGTTTTTGGGGAGGAGGAGCTGGTAGGGCCGGGGCGGGAGAGGGCATCCCGTACACTGCGGGTTTGCCCTGCACTGCTCCGGTTGGTCCTGGTGTTTTCACTCTTGGTGGGGAAACATATCTGACCTTCTAGAGCATGATTACCTTCTCCTGGTCATCTACAGCATCGGTCAGCTCAGAGGTCTGCAAGGTGATGGGCAGAACTCTGCTTAGGTGCCTGTGGATGGCAGGAGAGTGGCTCTTCTATTCCAATGGAGAATGTAGGTGACTTTCAAAGTGCTGGCAGGTTACCCAGGGTTTTTGTAGTTCTCCTGCTCACAGGGCGAGTCATCCTGTTGAGATTGTTGAGAGCGGGCTGAAGACTGGCAGGGTTTCGCACCAAAAGTCTACAGATCTGCTGCAGTTCTCACCAGGCAGTGAATCTTTGTCGTCTCTTGATCCATCAAATCTTAGTTCTTGGGTAGAGAGGTGCAACTTAAATAGTGAATATAGGGGGGTTTAAGGGGAGTGACAGGTAGTAGCCAATGGGCTATTTACATTTAGGGTGTTAACACCGTTTATATGACCTCTTTGTGTGGGAAGTGGGCATAATCCTAACACTAGAATGCTAAATTCCATCCAGAACAAGACAGAGGAATCTGAAAAGTGGGATCCACATCAGCTGGTCCACCATAGGGGTGGTGCTGTCTGAATGTGGGCACACCGCCTAATCTTACAAATGTTCCCACTTGTCTTGCAACCAAAAATTGGGAACAGAACAGGAGGCGGGCATTACACTATCTGGAGAGGCAGGGGTTGCATAACAAAGGTGGCAGGAACTTTGAAGGGTCCCGCCCCGGAATGCATATCCTGTGTTGAGGAGGCGTGAACACCTCCACCTAGAGAAGGCTTTGTTCCTGGCCTCTGAGAATGAAGGCTCTCACCTCAGGAGGTCAAAAGCCTGTCTATGATTGTTGTTTGTCTAGACCAGTCAGTCCACACACTAATAGTTGATACGTTTTCAGGGGGTAACTCTAAGGTGTCCTCTGGGTGCATTGTTTAAGAAATCCACCACTGGCATCAGTTTGAGTTTATTTAGGCAAGAGAATTCGCTACTAAACACCTTGGGGTACAGTGAAGACATCATGTAGCCGGGGAACTCGTAATCATGAGCGTCCAGACAATGTACTCTTCATGGCTTCCCCATGCACTTTAATATCTAAGGTTCTGCTTAGATATCACAGGGACACATTAACTCACGCAAATATGCCCACGTATGAAATACAGTGTACCCTTCCTTAGGGCTTTAAGGCCTGCCGTAGAGCTTACTTACCTTACCTATACCACATGCAGTTTGCCTGGTATGAAACACAAGGGTGTGCCATGTCAACTCTTCATTTTTCTCTGCAACAACACATGCAGGCTGCAAAGGCAATTTGCATGGCATTGGTGAGGGGCCCCTTTGGGAGGCACAATTTGTGCTGCAGCCCTTGGGGACCTGCTTTAGTTTAAAGGCCTGAGGTAACACCTACTATGGATTTACAGAGATCCTGAAGAGATGCCAACTGTGGAACAATGGCACAGTTTTAGGAAACGTACACTGGTGCTGAGGACCTGGTTAGCAGGACTACAGCACACGGTCAAAGTTGCATTTGATACCAGGCAGAGAGAGAGGGGACTACTGTAACATAGAGTAGCTTCTTACAGGGTCTAAGGGATAAGAAGCCCTTCCACTTTTCATCCGACTCCCTAGAGAAGTCAGCTCATATGTGAATAGTGTGGGCTTAATAGTTATAGGGTCTGTGTGTCCAAACCACTGTGAGTATTTGTTGCGCCTACTTGTGGCTGAGAAAGCATGCTATGATGTGAAGTAAGTGCCCCGATTAGGGTCATCCGGGTCATGTGAGACCACCTCTCAGCCTTCCATGCAAATGAAGAGTTGGTCAGACAGTAGAGAATACAAACCAAGTATATTTTTTCAGATACACTCGAGTGGAGACCAGTCTGCCCAGTCTCTAGGATTGCCGCAGAGGGACTGACATCAGCAAACATGGAGATACATTATGTACGATTCAGAACGAATAAAGGCACACCCAGAATGGAATTTTTCAGGCTGATGCCACTACACAAAGGAGTACAGAAGAATGTGTTTCGATCCTGAGACCGAGCACACACTGGGGCATATGTATCAAAGGATACATTTGCGATTCTCAAATAGCAATTTTTAGAGAATTGCTATTTGAGATTAGCAAACAATATGTATGTAGGATTTGCAAATAATTTTGCAAATCCTACATATTCCTATGGGCCTAGAAGTCCATAGGAATAAATGGGAAGACATTCTCAATTTGCGATTCTCAATTAGAGAATCGCAAATTGAGAATGCAATTCCTAGGGTGCCAGGGTCCCAAAAGGACACCTTGTTGCACCCCTGAAATGTACATGTGTGCACATGTGGCCACATGGCACTTTGAAAAATGCAAATAAGTGCATTTTTTATTATTTATTTATTTATTTATTCAAAGTTTTATATAGCGCGAACAAGATCCTTACAGATATCAGAGCGCTTCACAATGGCAGGGTAGTGGCAGTAGGAAAGAACAGTGGTAATGGGAGCAATGTAGTAGTCACAACATGAAGGATAATAAGAAAACAACATACATAAACAAATCAATATACAGTCAGGTGAACAGGTAATAAAACTGCACAAGTCATGGATCACATTATATAGGTGTTGAGGTACACCTTGGGTGTGTGGCAAGCTTATAACAGTGTTTTAGTATAGAGAGCGCACTGAGTGAGGGCATCGGGAGGGTGAATCTGTGACCAATGTATCTCATATATTGGTCGGTAGGACGAATGAGGCGAAGTAGTGTCACCATCAGGTAGAGGTATAATGCCAAAGGACAAGGTGAGCACTGATACCAGGCAATGTAGAGTCTCTGAACCAATACCTATAATGTTCAGGAGATCTTGGCCAGAAGGATGGTTTTCACCTCTTTCTTGAAGAGTGCAGCGGAGGAGATACGCCTAGTTTCAGGCGGGAGCGCATTCCAGATCCTGGGTGCCATTCCTGAGAAGGAGCGCTTGTAGGTTTTCTCTTTCCTGAATCTACGGGGTTTCAGGAGTAGATTCTTTGAGCTTCTATTGGACCTTGAACCTCCTGATATGGACAATTTTTGAGCGAGGTAGTTGGGTGCATTGTGGTGCACGGCCGCGTGTGTCATAACAGCAATTTTTAGTTGTATTCTGGCTTCAAACGGCAGCCATTTAAGGGACTTTAAATCTGGGGAAATATGTGAATGTTTTCTTGAGCCAGTAATGAGTCTTGCGGCAGCGTTCAGGGAGGCTCTTAAGGGTGCTGTTGTGGATAGCGGGAGTCCACTGAGGGTCACAATTCCGTAGTCGATTCGAGGGATGACTAACGCTTGTACAGCAGTTCGAAAGTCTTCAGTTGGAAGGAAGGGTTTGATTTTCCTCAGTGTGTTTATTTGGAAATTGGCTGCTTTTGTGGCTTTGCTGATGTGTTGCTGCATGTTGAGCTTGGCGTCCAGTGTGATGCCTAGAGATTTCGCTGAGTCCACGATGGTGGGTTGGACATTAAGTGCTGTTAGGTTGTTGAGCCATGTTTGGGTGGTGGAAATTTTCGCCGGGGGTGAGATGAGAAGGAACTCAGTTTTCAGAGCATTTAGTTTGAGGTGATTATCGGCTAGCCAAGATTGAGTGTTGATAAGCGTGGAGTTCAGATGTTTGATATCTTCCGGAGATTGAAGCTTTAGGTACAGTTGTGTGTCGTCGGCGTACATATGGAATTGGACATTAGAAGCTTGGAGCAAGGTGGCGAGCGGTTCCATGACGAGGTTGAACAAAGTGGGGGAGAGGGAGGATCCTTGTGGAACACCTAGATCCGCAGGCACGGGTGCAGATAGCACATTATCGATCTTGAACTTCTGAGATCGGTTGTGTAGGAAGGACGAGAACCATTTGAGAACCGTTCCCGATAGACCCATTCTAGTGCTTAGCAGTTCCAGCAGGTTCTCATGTTTGACCGTGTCAAATGCTGACGAGAGGTCAAGAAGGATGAGGAGACAGGACTCATTGCGGTCAAGAATTTGGAGGGCGTCATCAATTATGTGTGTCATAGCTGTTTCCGTGCTATGTTTCGCTCTGAATCCTGATTGATGAGAATTGAGGAGGTCAAATTGGTCAATGTGTCTTGTTAGTTGGAGTTGGACACATTTCTCCAGCAGTTTGGCCAGGGTGGGAATATTGGTGATGGGTCGGTAATTGTTTAGGTCAGTTGGATCAGCTGTAGGTTTCTTGAGTATAGGAGTGACTTGCCCCACCTTGAGGGAGTCCGGAATGAGGCCTTGTTGCAGGGAGCAGTTGATGATTTTGGTCCAGAGAGGGAGGAGCAGGGGGATGAAGTCTTTTACGGCATTAGCAGGTAGAGGGTCTGTGTGGTGGTTAGAGGGCTTTAAGGTGCAGAACAATTTGTGTATTGTTTCTTCCGAGTAGGTATCGAAGTACTGCCAGGAAGCCATGTTTTTAGGTTGAGTGTTAGCCATTCTTGTGTGGTTGGGGAATCGGCTTACATCCATGATGAGGTCGTTTCTTATGTTGTCAGTCTTTAGCTTAAAGAAAGCAGAGAAGTCTTCACAGTGTGGGGTGTCGCTTGTTGTGCTACTTGATTGTAGGGGTTGTGCTTTTGTTTGGGTTTTGATTAGTTCGAAGAGTTTTCTTGGCCTGTTTTTTGCTTGGTCCAATTGGCGGCTGAAGAAGTCCCGTTTTGTGCGCTTTATTATCCTGAAGTAGGCATTTCTCTTGTTTTTGAGCCTTTTGAGGTGCAGTGCTGAGGGGTCCGCTCTCCAAGTGCGCTCTGCCATTCGCATCGAACGCCTATCGTCATTGAGTCTATCATCATACCAGGGGTTGGAAGTTTTGGTGGAGACTCTCTTCAGTTGCAGTGGGGCGACTTCATTGACTAATGTATTCATAGATTCAAGGTAGTGGTCAGTCAGTGATTGAACATCTGCGGCACCTGAAGGGGGAAGGAGCAGATTGCCGATGTGGGGAGGCAGAGTAGTGGCGTTGAGGTTCTTCATGTCCCTTTTCCATATTTTGGATTTGATTGGTTGTGTCGGGTTAGGTTTAACTTTTTCATTGATATAGAAGGTGATGATGTGGTGATCTGACCAGTCGCAGGGTAGAATCGTCTCCAGTTGTGTAGAATTCTCTTTGGCAATGATGAGATCAAGTATCGCGCCTTTGTCGTGTGTTGGTCTATCGCATATTTGGGTGAGGTCAAGTGCATTAAGGAAGGTTTTGAGACTGTTTACCACTGTGTCTTTCTGGTCGTTCCAGTGGAGATTGAAGTCACCCAGGTAGACTTGGGTGGTCTGCCGACCGGCATTGGAAGTGATCATGTCCATGAGTTGTTGGGTGAATATGAGATTGTCACCAGGCGGATGATAGATGAGATGTAGAGCACAAACTTGTTTGGCCTCGCTGGTAATGTCGAGGCAGAGGAGTTCACAGGAGGAGAGGGAGGGGGAGGTGACTTTAGTAACGGAGAGGTTGCTTTTAAAGATGCATGCAATTCCCCCGCCCGTCTTGTCTGAAGACCTGTCTAACCTGATGATGTGATAGTTGGGGGGGACTAGTATGTCCATAATCGGAGTAGAGGTTTCAGTGAGCCAAGTTTCTGTTAGAATGGCTAGGTCCAGATCCCTATCTGAGACGAGATCTGCGATGTCGGAGGAGTGTCTCTGGGCCGATCTGCAGTTGAGTAGGATGCATTTGAGTTTGGGAGAGAGAGGGGTGGTCGAGCTTTCTAGAGTGAGGGGAACTTTTCTGAGGTTGTTAGGGACGGAACCTCTGTTATTGAGTGTTGGGAGCCTCAGAGGGTTTGTAAGAATGGTGGGTATGGGGATGTGTGTGCTGGGTATGTGTTTTACCGGACCCGCGCCATAAGAGCGTAGTAGTGAGCAAAGTTCGCGGTCCGACAGTGAGTTGGGGACACGGCGGGGGCGGTGGGAGTTGTTGCGAACGGGGATAGTCGGCCAGCGCGGGTGACGTTGGAGGCGAGGGTATGTAGGGCGGGTGCGTCCTTTGTAGGGTAGAGGGATGGTGGGAGGAGGACTGGGCTGTGATGAGAGCAGGTCTTTGATTGCGCGGATATCTTTTTTGATTTGTAGAATATCCTCTTTGACTTGTTGGAGGGTGGGTAAAGTCTGGTCAGGGGGAGCATTGGGGATGGCGAAGGTGGTGTATAGTGAGCTAGAAAGCGGGCAGGGAATCGAAGGGGGGGATATAATGGCGTTATTGGCTGGGGGAGTGAGTGAAGCAGGCGGTGATGGTGGTGGGTGGGAGGCATAGGTAGTGCTGCCTATGGGAGAGGGAGCCGGTGAGTGGAAGAGTGAGTGAAGGCCCAAGACAGTGGGGGAGACCGGCGGGTAGTGAGGGCTGAGAGTAGGCGGTGGGAGAGAGGGGGATGCTAAGGTAGGAGAGGTGTTATGTTCTGTGTGTGTCATTGGGACGGTGTGAGTGTCGTGGGTGGGAGTAGGGAGGCGGCTGGGGGGTGTAAGGTGTTCGCCGTAGGGGGTATGGGAGGGGGGGGTGAATAGGCTTTGAGTGGTGATGTTAACAGATGGTGGCGTGTTGTGGGTGCGGGTTATTTTGTCAGGTGTGGGAGTGTCGCGGGTGAGAGTGGGGATGGTGCTGTGGAGGGGGGGGCGTTTGTCGTGGGGGGGATGGGTGGGGAGGGTCGATAGACTCCGAGCGGTGGTGTGTGCAGGAGGCGTGTCGCAGGTGTGGGTTGTTATGTCAGGGAGGAGAGGGATAGAGGGGATGTGAGTGGGGGTAAAAGGGATCACGTTAGAGGGGCGGTTAGTATAAGAGGTGGCGGCGTTTGAATTAGACACAGCAGGTGGGCCATTTACTGGGGTGTTAGGGGAGTCTGTCGTTGGGGAATGTGGGGTGTTAACAGCGGGTGGGCTATTTACTGGGGTGCTGGGGGTAGAGGTGGGGGCTGCGATGTTAGGGGTGATGGTGCTGGTGGAGATCAGGGTGTGGGTCCGTGGATTGGAGAGGTGCTCTTTGAACTTGGGGAATAGGTTGTCTAGTAGTTCCAGGTTCTTGTCCGTGGATTGAATAAGGACAATCCCGTTGTTATAGATAGTAATGGTAGTCCTGCCAGGGAAGAGGTGGGAAGGTGCGATGGAGAGAGTTAGGCCATGAGTTGTTTTCCTGGTGGCGGAGACGGTAAGTAGGGTTAGGAACGCTTTTTTCCATTGGGCTCTGCGAGAGGTGTGGAAGATGATATCAGTTTTCATGGCTCCATTGGCCGGTGAAAAGTAGGTGTCGGCAAAGGGTGTTTCAGGGTGCGACCTCATGAAGTTATGTTTAAAACGTTTAATGGCTTTTTTGGTGAGGGTGGAGGGGTAGTTAATTCTAAAAGTGTGCTTGCCGCTGCGCTCCATTTTAGAGGCTGTAGTGTTGGGTGTAGGAGCTAGGGCGTTAAAAGCGACACTAGAGAGAATCCAAAATGGAAATGAGGTAGCGTCTAAGAGAAGATATGAGGTAGCATGTATCTAAGTCTAACTCACTGTATCGAGATACAATAATCACTATCCGATTCAGCAGTCGATGTAAACATGGTCAAGAACAAAATCTAAATATAATAAACACAATCAGACTCGAAATACAATGAGTCACTATATAAATCACTAAATACAATAATCACTATCAGATTCAGCAGTCGTTATAAACATGGTCAAAATCAAAATCTAAGTACTGCAATAAAATGTTAAAG
The DNA here is from genome assembly GCF_964263255.1 of Lissotriton vulgaris. Taxonomy (NCBI): domain Eukaryota; kingdom Metazoa; phylum Chordata; class Amphibia; order Caudata; family Salamandridae; genus Lissotriton; species Lissotriton vulgaris. Next base: position 421,371,117 of record NC_141698.1, on the reverse strand, counting down.
AAACACTAGAACCAATATACGTGCAAACAAAAGGATGCAATAGACAGACAAGACCCTAGTGAGCAACCGGTAACAGATGAGGTAGCTATCAGTGCACTACCGGTGAGGCAAAAGTGAGTATGGATGCAGGTTACATACAGTGTATATAATACCAGTAGAAGTATAATACTGCAATAGAAGGCAGACACTTAATCACACCGCGATACCTATTGTATAGAGTCTATATAGATAAATAGTTATATAATGTCTGAGGTAGACGAAATAGCCGGAAGTACTTTTTGAAAGTTGTTGCTTTTAGAGCATGGGAGGAAAGATTGAGCCGATAATCACAAATTACCACCAACTTGAAGTTGGTGGTAATTTACGATTTCTTAGGGAGAAATCTCATGACTTGGGTGCTTTTTACATCGTATTTAAGTAATGCGATTCCTTAAATGATTTTGCAAAATAAGGAATCGCAAATTTTGCAATTCCCTATTTTGCTAGGGCCTTTTGGGATGATACATCCCAAAAGGTATTTTCCCGTTCGCAATGAGGCCAATTCTGAGAATCGGCCCGTTTGCGAAGGGGAAATGGGCTACATACATGTGCCCCTTTATCTCTTAGTCAAGGTTGTTCTACCTGTGTCCACCGCTAGAATAGTGGGAGAAGGCCTCTATCTAGTGGGAAAGGTATGCGCTAATGAGAACAGTGTATTTATAAAGGAAAAGAAAGAAGGCCCAACCTTGAAGAAACAAGAGCTACAAAAAGCTGGTCTTACAGAAAATATATATATTTTTTTTATCATAGTTCAAAATGGCGGCCAAACAGAAAATGCTGCAGTGAATGCTAACTTTACATAAACAACACATAAGCAAAACAGCGAAAACATTTTTATTCTAACAGATGGGATATGCCCTATATGATTTTTTCGGTCTTTGTGGTGAGATTCTGTGGGCTCTTTGTCTCTCCAGGAAGGGGGGAAACAAGGCTCAAGAGTTTTGGAAGCAGATTTTGGAGGAAGCCTTACACATCAGTCCCCTCTGCCTTTTACAAGATAACGAAGAAGCAAACGTTGTCCCTGCGGCTCCTGTCTTCAAGGTCAGTGATGTTGTTGCGCAGGCACCAGAATTCTGGGCCCTTGCCTCGGATGTTGGTGATTCTCATTTTCAATTCTGTCAAGCATTGCTCAAACCCCTCCACTTTGTTGTGAAAACCGGTGATGTCAGTCTGGATAGACTGCATTTCCACCATCAGGTTTGACACCTTTGCAGCCATTACCTCCAATCTGCCCATTACCATTGATTTATTTGAGTATCAGGTCATTGTGTGTTCCAAGGGGCCCGTGGAAGGGGTGGATGAAGATTAGCTGCTGTGTTGACTTACTGGACGAAATCACACACCGTACGGAGGGCCTGCAGTCATTCAGCCTCCCAGGTGCATGTGTTTGCCCCTGTTGACCTGCGTGTCACCCCATTTGAGCCGGTGAGTAAGTGACAGTGAAGTCAGGGAGTTAGACTGTGCCACTCTCTCAGTGGCACCCCAGCATCCACTGGGTCCTCAAGGTAACCTGTTCTCCCCTGGGGTGGCACACTGATGGAGTAGTTGAATAGAATAGTAGCGTAAGTCCAAGCAAGGGCCAGTGCACAGTATGAGGCCTGCACTGTGACAGTGAGTTCCTGACAATCCAGGCCCCTCCCCGTAGGGTATTCAGTCTGCCCTTCGCGAGTATGTAAATAGACTGGCCACCTTCCCAGTGGTACGCTATGTCCAGCTGGAAGCAGGTGGAGGCCAGGGCCAGCGCAGCGCCCTCACAAGCACTATGTGGCGAGGAGAGCTGGGTGTTGTCCTGATCCGGCCTAAAGTGGCTCTCCTGCTGCAAGTCCTCAGGGAAGGGAGCAAAGAGTTGGGTGAAGGAGCAAGAAGTATTTGACAATAATTGGCAGCACAGTCGTCCTTCTGAACCCACCCCGTCCAGTTGGTTAGTGATATAATGCACTGCCTCAGCTACACCCTCAAGGGCCAACTCCTCTTGGCTAGCTGGCCTACAAGCCAAGGCTGCACCACAGCTCTGTGATTGGGTGATGCTGTTCCCCGGTGTTCCATGCCGCGTTGAGCCACGAGGGCCGATGACAATCACTGGCTGCCCATTGCAGGTTGCTGCTGCAGAGGGAAGGAAAATGGAGGCCATCAATCAGGTCCTTAATGGTTCTGAGGACCCCCTCTGCCCGCAGACATTGGGTTTGCGCCTTGTACTGAGGCTGGTTCCCCTAAGACCTCCTGTAGAAAAGCAGGATCTGCTTTAATGGTTACCCCCCTTTTTGCTTGGTGCTGTGCTGTTTCTGACTAGTCTGACTGGGATCATGCTAATCAGGACCCCAGTCTCAGTGCTTTCTCCACTAAATTGGTTATGGTGAGTAGTTAGGTTCATCCCAGATTGGCTACTGGCGAACCTTCATAGGTCCCTAGTATATGGTACTGAGGTACACAGGACATAGGTACACCAGGGGTTCTCCATCTGTTGAAGCATGCATTGTACCACCCATGGGAGACCCCCACAAACTCAGAGTAAAGGCTTGCCATTGCAGCCTGTGTAAGCTGGTGCAGCCCCACTTACAAATGAACCTATAAGTCACCCCTAAAGCAGGCCTTTCAATCCTGAAGGCAGGGTGCTTGGTTTTAAGTGTGAAGGCGCCCGTGCAGTAGCAGGACATCCCTACAGCCTTCGGAGTCCATTCTACCTGGTTGTAAGTGCATCAGCCATTAAGATACATACGGTGGCCATGCGCCATTACAAGATTGCTAACTCTACACTGGCTGTAACAAACCCTGTCATGTTTGGTATCAAACATTTTGGAATCATACCCCCACTCGGTAGCCGGTGTGGGAGGTATAATTCCATGCACTGTAAATCTCCTCCAGGAGTACCTCGGTGCGCCCAGTACAAGTCTTCCAGAATCAGACAGCAAGCTAGGGCTGCTGCCAACCAGAGACACGATTCTGCCCTCCTGCTGCTGGGCCAAGCTCAAGCAGCGGCAGAAAGAACAATAGATATTCTGTCACAAGGAGGTGTGACAACCACCCAGACAGGGTTTAGTATATTGGGGCAGGGTGGGTGCGCTTGCCAGCACCACTGAGACTGCTTGAAGAGCACACTTGGTGCCCTCCTTCCGTACTCTAGTTCAAACCAGTTCAGGGAACTGTTGGTGCCTGCGCTGGCACAAACCTGGACAAAGGACATGAGAGTATCCTCTCCACTGTCCAGCCCTCCTTTGGGAGAGACCCCTGACTTATCCCACGTCTTTCCATAGGGTACTCAAGGGCTCACCTGTGGGCAGGTCCTTAGATTCAGTTCCTACTCCACGTCATCTTCAAATGTCTGGACACTCTGACCACATCGTGCTGACTGAGTCAGACTGACTGCATCGAACTTCGCTTAGGGAAACTGAGACTGCAACCGGGAATACTCTGAATGCTCCGAGCCTCATCAACCTGCGAGTCTGTTGCCTCAACCGTGCCCATGCTCCCTACAGGTCCCTCACAGGGCCTGTGGGCATCCAAAACATCAGATGAAATCTCCCTGGGAGTGAAGTAGTCACTCCCCTTCATTCGCAGGCACCACAACATAGCTGATCGGTTTGCTGATATTGGGCTCCTACGGACTCAACAGGCTCTGTGACGGCTCAACAACTCCCTCAAGGCCTGCTCTGCCATCAGACCGAGTTTGAGGCCAGTATCCCTTGCCTGTACAGTTGGAACTGAGGGCCAGATGTACGATGTAAAGTTGCATGCCCAAAGGGGTTTGCGAACCTTTTGCGCATACAATTTTAGTCTGGTGCGTGTACTTACACTATTTTGGGATTCGCAAAAATGTTTGCGACTCGCAAAATAATGTATTGCGACTCACTATTAATAAGTGACGTTGCCTTCCTCATAGCGATCGCAGAGCGCTATTTTGCGCGTTGTACATCTCGCCTTGAGTCCCTGTGCACTGTGTCAGCTGGCTGCTGCTAAGGCTAGTAGACTCCAGAGATCTTCGGGTCCTCTCAAAGAACTTCTTTGGTCCCAGTGGGCTCCACTGTTTGGATGGAGCCGGCTCTGAATCCCCTCCTCTTGGTAAGTCTCTTGGGCTTTGCTCTACATGGGACAGCTCTTGAATGGCTCCTGGTCTTCCACTGCATCGCAGGGTCCCCACAGCTGCAGCTCCAAGGTCATCGTCAGCTCTTGCAACACCCGACATCGGTGTGCATTCGCCTTTTGTGCCCCTGGTCACTGCTGAGTGACATAGACTCTGTCCCTTCTGCGTGCAGGTACTTTCACATCTCTAATCCACCTTTGGGTTCCACTGGACACTTTCACCTTCTTCACCAGCGGCATCTTCTTGAAGTCCTCAATTGAGTTTGACAGCAGTTCCTGACACCACTTCACACCTATGCACCCAGCTTCCCTGGTGTAGGTATCCTAGTTCCTAGGGTATCCACGGGTGGGGTGGCTCTCCAACAATCTGTCTTCCATGGGGGTTCTTCAGGGTCCACTGGGACGGGTCCCTCTTCTTTAAAATTGCAACAGCAGCTTACCCATTGACTTGAACTGAGCATGCAGTAGTGTTACCACTCTGCATACAGCCTCCGTGGGGCACCTGGTTATTTACCTTGGGTGGTTCCTTGGTCCCAAGCACCTTTACGTCTTTTGGGTAAGGTCTTGGCTTAGGTTGAGGTTCACAACCCACTAACTTAGTATATGGTTTGGTCCCCCGGGGAGACCACTGTGTACATCATGATGCTTACCTGTCTTCTTTGCAAAGTATTGTGTGCATTGTGTATATATCCCCAGGTAGGAGATATTTGTATGTGTTATTGACTACTTTATCATAAATACCTGTTTTTATAAATACACAGTGGTTCTTTTTCACTTCATAATTACTGATAAGATTACGTTCTGGTAAAATAAGCTGCTTTACACTCTTTCTGGACTAAGCCTGAATGCTTCTCTCCACAGCTACCACTTAGAGAGCTTTCTAAGGTTGTCTAAGACCACTAAAATCACCGTAAGGGTTGTCTGGATTAGTTCAGGGTGCTACACTAAAATAAGTGAGCACCATATACTAAGCCACCATCTCACACCTCCCTACTCAGTGAATCCGCTGAGGCAGGTGGTCATCTCTGTTGGTGGCCAGACTCTGCCTCCAATTTGTTACTGTTTAAATTGTTGTATATATTTTAATTGTTAATTATTTATTTCATTTTTCAATACAAAATTTTAACTAGGTAGTATATTTTAATTTGGAGTTGGGTGGTTTATTGGGGCTTGGGTGTCGAGTGTTTTTAAATATATATTAATTTATGTAATTGATTTATACATTGCTTTTAACTTTTCATTGTTATTTAAATGAAAATTGCAAAACTCCAAATTAACTGTAAACTCCTTTGAGGTGGAATAATGTAGTTTTATTTAAAAGCGATACTATGTTTGGGGAATTTTTATGAAATTTAAATTTGGATCTCTTCCATTAGGTGCTAATACTTGGGTAAAAATTAGAATTGCACATGGTCACCAAAGCTGTCAATTTTGTAATGATAGGGTGCAGGATGCATCAAATGCTTTGTTCTCCTGTCCAGGACTTGTGGATAAACAAAATAAATACATTATCCCAATACTTGTAAAATATGAACTTAAAACATATGATGCATTAATGCTTATAATGAATCCTCCATGAGTAAATGTTTGCTAACAGTTGAAGTTTTTTTTAATTTCATACTTACATCTATAAAATGAGAAAAATTATATTTTTATAGAATTGGACATGTAAGGCCTTCCCACAAGCTTCAAGATTATTATGTGGATATATAAGAACATTTTGTAATTTAAATTGATATAGTAGTGTTTCTGTGGATATATCATCCTTCCCCTCGTCCCCAAATAAGTGCACGTTTCTCAATGTTTGTTAGACTGGGGTTAGAATAGTAACTTTGATCCCTCCAGTGCATGCTCTTTCCCCAATGTTTGCTGGCTTGGAGCTAAAGCAGTAAAAGTTAGCCCCCTGCCCCATTAATGCGCTTTTGCCAGTGTTTGTTAGAATAGTAAATCCGATTCCCTAATGAATACACTTTCCTACTCTTAAAGTGATGCTAGAATAGAAAATTCCACCTTTCCATGTTTGCACCTTTGCTGCTGTTTGTTAGACTGAAGTTAGAAAAGTAAGTCTGATATTTCCAATGACTGCATTTTCTCTGTGTTTCTTGGACTGGAGCTATAAAATTAAATTCGTCCCCCGCTCAATGTTTTGACTTTCCTCAATTGTGTTATACTGGATTTAGTATTGTAGTCGGATTCTCCACCCCATATATTCACTTTTCACAACGTTTGTTGGATTGGAATTTGAAGAGCTAATTTACCAAATATCCCCAAAGTTTACACTTTATCTAATGTTCGTCAGACCAGAGTTAACACAGAACATAACCCTGTTAATGTTTGCAGTTTTCATAAAGTTTGATTATCCTATGTTTGCATTTTCCTTAAACGTGTACCACTTTATAATTTTTTACTAATGCTTGCAGGGTTATTGGTATTGTGGTGTAATTAAATTGTTTCTTATTTTTTAAATGTTTTTAGATTTGAGTTAGACATTATTTGTATGTAATTTTGTGTGTTTTATTAAATATTTTGTGGATATTCTATTTAACCGCATGCGTGCTAGCGGTTTTCCCGCTGAGCGCTGCGATTTTAAAAATCCCGCTTTACGTGACAAGGTCAACTCGTCACACGCACAGCGCAGGTAATGCCCATGACCAGCTGACCTTGTCACACGCATCGAAGGGGTTAAAAATCTATATTTGAAAATATTTACATGTATTTTATTGTTAAATGTGTTTTTAAAAGTATTTTATATTTTTCATTTGTTTTAGTATTTGTTAATATTAGTTTGTAACATATTTTAATTTTTTTCTTTGTTTAATAGAAATTTAATAGTGTTAGATGTTAAACTATTTCTATATATGTTTGTATTATGCTTGATTATTTACTTTCAATAAAGAATATAATAATAAATCCATTAATACCTAAATATTTTAATTCTTTTTTATATTCATTATTAAAGCATGTTTAAAGTTACTTGTATCCATTATTTAATTAATGTTTCCATGTGTGTAATGCTACATTTGAAAAAAGTATTGCTTTTCTAAAAATTAATTTACCTTTTGTATGTTACAATAGTGTCAATTACATTTAAATATATTTTCCAGATAATATTGGTACAGTGTTTTTGTATTTGATAGTCTTCTACTTTGTGTTATATATGTATGTAAAGTTGATATTTTGGACCTCGATATTTTTTCTGTGATCTTTTAGTAATGAGAAATTTGGGTGGTCACTATTCTGTCATACAACCACATAAGTGAGTCATTCTTGAAGGAGCTTTGTCCCACGATACAAGTGTAGATTTGTTGATTTCATGTCAAAATCAGTGAACAACAAGTAATAAGGACCCACTGGTGTAATTTTACGTACTTTTGGGTTTTAGCCTTTCAAATTTTGTGGCTGGAAGTCAATGTTATCTAAGTGTAACCCAGAAGACAGGTAGACACGTTTTTATGGAAATCATAACTTTTGAAAGCTTGTTTTTATGAAAATCATAAATTGTGAAAGCTCAGCTGGCAACACTTATTATTTAGAGATGAACGCTGTATGAGTGACTTTCATTTTCTGCAAAAGCTCCAATCTCAGCGGCAGGAGGTATGTCTGCCAAACAAAATGCAAAAAAGTGACAGCATGTCTGCAATACTATGGTACCATGTCAGCAAATTTCTTTGGTTCCCAGGAGCAAGTCTGTTTGCATAAAAAAATAAAATAATGTCCCTGATATACAGCGAGTTTCTCAAATTTTAGGAAACCTTCATGCATATTTACTCTCCTATACCACTAAAGTATGTCAGACTATGATAAGAACAAAAGCCAGTGGAAATGGCATTGGAAGGACTCCCAGAAATAGAGCATCCACCACAAGTGCTATTCTCATAGATTTTGGGTCTGTCAAAGTATTTTTCCAAAATTAAGCCAGTAGTGGCTCTTGTCAGAGTCTGTCTGATTTTTCACAGCTGTCCAATTTCCATCTTAAAAGAGGTCCTAAGAGTTTAGATTAGTTAAACTAGTCTGCTAGTTCTTTTGTACATTCTAGTGTTATGCTGATTTCATAAGCAGTGTTATTTTCTCCTTTACCATTTGAAAGGAAGATCATTGTCTAAGCATTTATTCTAACCAACACCCGAGTATAATCAAGAATTCGTATATGGGAGAGCCAATTCCTTTCATAGAGATTGAGTAAATTGAATCTTGCACCTAGTGCTTCCCTGTGCCTTCACCTCTATCCAGGAAAGGTCATTTCAGACCCAGCTCTGAGGCCTGAGACTCCTGCCTTGTTCCTCTGCTGGCCGCTCCCGCTCTCTTTTTTCTCTCTGTCTCTCTCTTTCTTTCTCTCTTTCATTCTCTCTCTCTCTCTCTCTCTCTCTCTCTCCCACTCTCTCTCAATCTCTCTCACTTGTGCTCTCACTAATCTTCAGACCTGCTCTAGCATTCATTTGTATTGTTGCTTTGTGCCATTGCTTTGTGCCTCCTTTATCTGTTTTCCAGGCCTTTTGTAAGTGCCTATTTCCACTTTATACCCATGCTTTGTTCCTCTTGTTATCAGTTTTTCAGCTCTTGTTAGGGCCTCTCACTCCTCTTTGTACCTGACTTCACCTGTTTCATGTGCTTCTGTTTCTCCTCTGTGATTTGTGATTTCTTTATTTTATTCTTTTTATTTAGTTAACCAACATACAGAACAACTATTTGCCACTCACAACACTTAAAAGTATTGAGCTTTCCAGCACATGGCTATTACAGTGGGTGTACCAGGCCCGTTCATCACTTACCAGGTGAGTCCAAGGACGTTTACCATTCGGGTACCTATGCTACTCATATCATCATTCACATGAACAAATTCAGTCCACAATAGGTGTGCCATGCTTTTCAAATCTTGTTGATCCATTTCTTGAGACAGCTTCTACTTTCATAAATTTGCTTTTCGGTTAGCATGCACCAGTCTAAATCTTCATGCCTTATGATTTTTAGCTCTTTGTTGCCCTTTTTGTGCCTCATATTGTTGCATTTTGCTCCGTTTTATGACCTGTGGTGCCATCTTGTGGCAACGCCCTTCATTACCTGCCATTCCTCACCCCAGCGCTCCTTACCTGTTCTCATGTCATGATTTTGCTCTCTCGCTTCCTGCCTCCCGTGCACTCCTCAGATCTTCCCACTGCCTCTGCGCTCCTTACCTCTCCCCCGGAGCAACTTAATAGCAGCGACAGAGCGGACGCACACCTGACATGCCAAAGGCTCACCAAAGTCAAGCCTATATGCGCCCAAACACATGTGGACTGCATTCAGTACAAAGAATCCTCGTCCTCCTCACATCAACTGCTAACATTCTGCAACATCCATCCACTCAACTCCAGCCGCATCTGGCTGATCTGCAGCTGCACTCTGCCACACAACACAGAGGAAGCCTCCTGCACAATATCATGCACCCACTCATACCCAACACTACATAGGCTCACACCAACAACACCAGCTCTACCACCTCCCACACAGCAGTGCACACTCCCATGCAGGCTCCTCAACACCCTCTCAATCACCAAACTCGCCATGAATTTCTGGAACCTACTACACAACCAAGCCCCGTAATTGCTATTCCTCATGGAAACATGGCTCAACTTGGTGATAGTCAATAAGAATAAGGGGAGTACCTGCCAATATTATTTAGATCAGGTCCTGCAAGAGGATCCTTAAAATACAAACATGGACAAAGGAGCACCCATCAATAGAGACAGAAATCAGGTCCGCAGATACATTCAGTTTTTTGTTTTTTTTCTTCAGTTTATAAGCAGACAAAGGTATATACCAGGTTTGAACATAATCAACTTCATTCAAAAAATAAGAATCATTTTCATAAGACAAGGAGAGTCCCACACACACCGTTCAAAACTCACACACGTTCCAACACACATTCCATTCTTACTCATACATCAAACTCCAATCTCAAGCATAGTCATAAAGGTACATATGCGCCACAAGATGGTAGGATGACACAATGGAAATGGGTCATCAAAACGATGGGTAGCAGTAGGGAAGAAAACTTCAATTGACAATGGAAAACAATCCTGCTGCCCAACTCAAAAAACGCCAATGCGCGTTTCGGTGTAACACCCCAGCCGGGGCTACACCTACATCAGGGCGATGATGTACAACAGGGTGTGGGACAGGCGTTCCGATGTAATAGGTCCAATCAGAGTAATTTACTCCACAGGAAGCAATAGGCTCCAACTCCTTTGAAATGAGTTCTCGTCATGCTCAATCAGCGGTCATACGACAGAAAATCAAGAGGTTATAAGAAGAGTCCTCAGAGAGAGGACAGGTCAAACTGCGATTGCGTTCATAGTGCACAGGAGCCAAAGTATTCTAAGGGGGCGGCACAAGTGCCCGGTTCAAGTCTAGATAGCCGCCGGATCCATTGTCGCTAGGTGGCGTAAGATGGTTATCTTTGATGGATAGCCAGCATTGAGTAGCTTAGGTCCATAAATGCGTCTTCCGACAGGTACGTACGCAACTCGGTGTTAGCACAAATATCGCTACAGCATTCCCACCATCTGCAAGATCACCAGGCAAGACCAACAACATAAACTTGGAGGAGAATTGCTATCATTTTCAAGGACACCATCTGCTGAACTACCTCCACTACGATTTCCACCAGCTACATGGACCACCTCATGTTCAAGTTATATATCAAAGCCAAATTCACCCTGGAAGACCATACCATCCTAAAACTCAACCACCCTTCTAGAAAACTTTGCAATACTTGTCCTCACCCAGCACATAACCGAACCCACTTATGCCACCAGACAGCTCTTAGAACCAATCTTCACCTACTTCAGCAGCATCGCAGTCAACAAACCACCACCGATCCACCCGAAATACTACCCCCAACAGGTTCTGTACTACAAGTGCAGAGTACTTGCAAATGCATCAGCGTCAGCACTAACACCAGCAAGGAAATCTTCACCATCATCATCAAAGATCACACCACACCTGCAGCCTCCTGCAGCAACATTACCCCCACATGAGATCTCGACAACAAACTCTCAGGATTCTTCTGCAACAAGATCACAGACATATGCTGCAACTTTCCTCCTCAACCGGGCCATCTTGCCCTCGCCACTCATCTCCCCATCTCGAATTTAAAAAAAAACCCGGACCTCATGACCTGTTGTTGCCATTACTGAAACAGCTGCTACCAAGCAGTCCACCCACTCTGGGGGCTCTTTAGACACCTGCTTCCACCACGCCTTCACCATAGGACTCACACCTGTCATTGAAGCTCTAACTCCCATCCTCATTGCCTTCAATCACTCTGCCTCCTTCTCAGACACTTGTAAACATGCCATGGTCACTCCCCTGCTCAGAAAACCCTCAGCTGGCCCACCATGCTTGCCAAGTACAGAATATTCCGTCTTCTACTGTACTGAGCCAACAACGTGGAGAAGATCAATAACAGATGCCTCAATGACCATCTAAGCAACCAGCAGCTCCTTTACCCCATGGAGTCCAGCTCCAGACCCACCCACAACTCAGAAACAACCCTCATTACTGCAGAGATGACATTTTCATGATCCTGGACAGAAAATATACAGTGGCACTCATCCTCCTGGACCTCTTTGCATCATTCAACTGTCGCAGGGATTCTGTTCTCATACAGAACTGTGCATAGAGACTTGGAACCTCAGTGAATTAGGGTGTACCAAAACTCACCTCAGTACCCAAAATCCCCTACCAGACTAGCTACAGTGTCTCATTGGTTATCACAGACTCCCAATGCTTAGACAAACCAGAACATGGACTTAGTACACCTCAGGTAACGTGGAACACATGAACACTCTTTCGTTATACAATCATTTCAATCCAGAACAAGGAGTAAATAAGGACGCGTGCATATTTGAAATGTTTATTTACTAATGCAGTGTTCTCAAACGCAATATCTTAGCTAATACTAGCAAACATATTATAAGAAACAAAGTAATTAGCATAGTCACTAGTCCATAGAATACAAAAGGTGAAAGTATGGTAAAATGCTTAAAATGAATAGCGTTCAGTAACATCTAATTCTCACCCTCCCTAGTTAGTATATTATATTATATCTAAGAAGGTCTCTTTGGGTTTTTAGCAGGGCGGCCCCATACCTCATGATCCTAGTGGTAAGGGATCACATCATCATCCACCTGCTCTCTGCATGCGAAGCACTATCAAGTGTGTTTGTATGCTCTTGTGCAAAGCAATATAAAACGCGCCTAAAGCCAGAATTTGGCCGCAGCTGCATGTATGTTATGTCTAGGAACGTGCGAAGATCAAACATCAGAACAACCACTGTGTTGAGGCAGGAAAACATGGCGGCCGGCTAGCAGCGGGTCGCAGGCGCAGAGAGTAGTGGTGATGTAGCTTACTGGTGCAGGAAGTACTGGCGGAGCAAGTGTCGTCTTTTCCGCCCGGTTTTGTTCCCTCGTGAGCGGTTGTGGGTGCTGGAGCAGGTTTTGCGGAGCCGCGGGTGATTTTGGCGTGGCGGCCCAGGGCTCGGTTGTGGCAGGAAGAGCCGAGTCGAGCTGCTGGGGGAGAGCAGCGCACGAACTGGGGAGAGGTCGACGGGCCGCAGCAAGAGTCCGGTATAGAGGTATTGGGGGACACGGAAGAGGAGAGGACACTGCCTTAGGGGGAAATAATTTTGTTGAAGCTAAATGCCATGAAGGTAATGTTGTTCCTGCTCATGCTTTAGAGGGCTCAGCTGATTTGAACACTCTGGTTGAGGCCGTACATTCAGGGGACTCTGGCTACACAATGAGAAGTTCTGGGAAGGGGGCGGGTGACAAGGCATTAGTAAAATATTGCGGTCCCCCCAAGCCTAAAGATAGAAGCCTACAAGACATTAATTTTAAAAAAGCGCAAAAAAAAAGAACTGCTCTAAACAGTCTAGTATCAGTATCACAAAGCTTTATTCGATTTTAAAAAATAAAATCATAAAAGCATACAGACAAATACCACAATACATTCTAAAAATATTTTAAAATCAATCTCATAGTAGCTTTAGATTTGCACAGTTAACGCATTAAACATACTTTACACAACCTTTAGGCAACGTTATACGTCACAGTATTCTAAAAGATTTAGTAATTACGACACAAAGAACTGTAAAACGACGGTTTGGGACAGTTAGGAGCCAGTGAAAAACTACTACCATTACTTAAATGGGTTCCTCTGCCCACTGGGATGTTATCAAAGCCCCGAGTACTAGGTGAAAGCTTATAGGGCGTATAAGGATAAAAATCATATAGATCCCAAATAGAGATAACACCATCTCCATTTTGAGGTAGCCATGTTTGGAAGTATGGCACAATGTGTCTGCTCCTAAATCGTATCAGGATCAAATCCCCCAAGATGTCTTTTTTAAGGGGTCCAAGCCATCCCACTCTCCGGACACTTATTATACGTCCATCAAGATGGTAAGGCAGAGGTCTGTTTTTGATAACCAGAACTTGACCTTATTCATAAGTTCATTGTGTCTCTCAGTTTTGCCTTTTGTTAGTTCAGGGACTCCCGATAGAACTATTACAAAAGGCGCTGCTTCTGGCGGTAAATGTATATGGGTGGTTCGCACATGTTTAGGTGGGATGTGGCGTGGTGTTGTCACTTTCTGGGGGCCTGTGGGATTGGTGGGCAACAAGGAAGTGGTGGTTGAGAATTGAATAGGCGCCGCATCATAAGGAGTAATCGGGTCAGGTGGATTTGTAAGGGCGGTTGTCGGCGAGCAATCAGTTGTTACGACGTGGGCTGTTGGTTTCAGGAAAGATTCAATGGAGTTCTCCAGCCCCGTGAGCTTATTCTCCAGCGTAAGAATTTTATCCATCAAGGGGTGTATTAAAGATTTCAGTAATTGCTCGATCATGGTCAGAAGGGCCTGATGGGGAGATGGTGACAAATCGTCCAGATGAACAACAGGTGGCACAGTAGAAGGAGAATTAATTAAAGGTGGAATTGGACTTTCAGGAAGTTTATCAGATGTTTGAGATTTAGTAAGACTCTCATTATCTTTGTCCCCCTCGATCATCCTTTTGGCAGGCATGACCCTGAAAGGTATGGATTTCGTATCCGGAGGAGATTTCAGCTCCCTTGTAGGTGATAGTGGGCTGCAGAGTTTTTGCGTGGGAGAAAGTGCTGCTGGAACATATTTAACCTTGCACAGACTATTTAGGTCATCCAGCCATGGGAAGTTAGATGGAGAATGAGCGAATATATCATCTGGGATTGTATTGGGCATTTCCCCTGCTTTGGGCTTGGGCATGTGTTTATGAAATACAAGTCAGTAAATTACCTCAGCAAACAGCCAAAAGGAGTGGCCCGTCCCCGTCCTCCTATGTCCGATGAGGGCCGTAGAGGGCCTGCCCTTTGCCCGGGCTTCGCCCGGCGCTCCCGCGAGCTCCCGCGACGCGGAACTGTTGAGGACTTTGTAGCGCCTCCTGGCGCGGAAGTTGGATTCCGCGGCTTCCTGCCGCAAGGCAGGCTGGGGATTGTAGTCTCCCCCGCTCGGCTGCCGCAGCGCGATGTCAGGAGCTGCGGCGGCGGGGGGAGACAGCTGGCAGGGTCCCACTCGGAAAGGGAGGTGCTGCTGCCACACCGGGCTCCTCAGGTCCGATTTTTTCTATGACCGCCCGCTCCCCTGGAACTGTTGAGGACTTTGTAGCGCCTCCTGGCACGGAAGTTGGAACCCACGGCTTCCTGCCGCAAGGCAGGCTGGGGATTGTAGTCTCCCCCGCTCGGCTGCCGCAGCGCGATGTCAGGAGCTGCGGCGGCGGGGGGAGACAGCTGGCAGGGTCCCACTCGGAAAGGGAGGTGCTGCTGCCACACCGGGCTCCTCAAGTCCGATTTTTTTCTATGACCGCCCACTCCCCTGGAACTGTTGAGGACTTTGTAACCTCCTGGCGCGGAAGTTGGATCCCGCGGCTTCCTGCCGCAAGGCAGGCTAGGGATTGTAGTCTCCCCCGCTCGGCTGCCGCAGCGCGATGTCAGGAGCTGCGGCGGCGGGAGGAGACAGCTGGCAGGGTCACTCGGAAAGGGAGGTGCTGCTGCCACACCGGGCTCCTCAGGTCCGATTTTTTTCTATGACCGCCCGCTCCCCTGGAACTGTTGAGGACTTTGTAGCGCCTCCTGGCGCGGAATTTGGATCCCGCGGCTTCCTGCCGCAAGGCAGCCTGGGGATTGTAGTCTCCCCCGCTCGGCTGCCGCAGCGCTATGTCAGCAGCTGCGGCGGCGGGGGGAGACAGCTGGCAGGGTCCCACTCGGAAAGGGAGGTGCTGCTGCCACACCGGGCTCCTCAGGTCCGATTTTTTCTATGACCGCCGCTCCCCTGGAACTGTTGAGGACTTTGTAGCGCCTCCTGGCGCGGAAGTTGGATCCCGCGGCTTCCTGCCGCAAGGCAGGCTGGGGATTGTAGTCTCCCCCGCTCGGCTGCCGCAGCGCGATGTCAGGAGCTGCAGCGGCGGGGGGAGACAGCTGGCTGGGTCCCACTCGGAAAGGGAGGTGCTGCTGCCATACCGGGCTCCTCAGGTCCGATTTTTTTCTATGACCGCCTAGTCTAGTAAAGCGGGAAAGCATAGTATTTTGGAACGCAAACTCAGGACAACCCCATCTCTCAGCTAATTTTTTTAAACAATCCCTAAGACTTTAATACTAAAACCTAACCCCGTGCAGTCTTGTGGGAGTAAAAACTCAGAGGACGAGGGCAGAGGGTTGGCCCCGGGTGCTGAGGGTCTACTAGATTGGTCCTGCCACTTAAGTCCTAATTGCTATCAGACTCTTATGTTAGAAATGGAGGGGCAAGGACTAGGCGAGCCTGAAAATGAGTTAGTGGGTTTGGCAGACTAGATGACACCTAATATGGCTCAACTTAATGTGTCAGGAGAGGTAATAGGTGGATCAGAGAGCGTTAATATTGGTGTCCCTGAGCAAAATTCTTTAGAGGACAAGGGAGTAGAGCTGGGCAACCCAGATTTGCCAGTAATTGCACTATTAAAAAAAATAGATATGGATATGCACAAAGGGTTGGAGATCTCAAAAACCAATCAAGAAAGTATTCGAGCCTCTTGTAGCATATTAGAGGCTAAATTTAATGCGTTAAGCTGCCGTACAGAAGAGCTAGAAGCTGAAGCAAAGAATCTCCGAGAGTCTGTTGCAGATAACCGTAGGGAAATCGAAGAAATTAAGTTTAGAGAGAGGGCACAGGAAGACAGAGTGGAGAGGCTTGAGAATATGCAAAGGCGCAACAATTTAAAAATGTTGAAATTACCTGAAGGGAAGGAGGGTTCAGATACTAAGAAATATGTGGCACATCTTCTTAAATGTGAATTGGAATTGGACGAGGATGAAGAGGTGATTTTAGCAGATATCCAGGTGGTTCACCGAGATCCCTTCAGGTTGAAACCGAATCGCACCAAGCCGAGACAGATTTTAGTGAATTTTTTTACGTATAGTTTAAAAGAGAAAATTCTATCAGCTGCCTTAAAGAAGAAGAGCATTTTAGTTGACGGGGTGAAAATTTAAGTAAGGTCTGACTTGTCACCCGTCACAGCTAATAGACAGTGGGAACTAGGTAAGCGGATCGAGCCTCTCAGGGACTTGGGCGCCACGGTTCAACTTAAGTTTCCAGCATTTTTTAAAGTAATGTGGCGAAATAAGATGCACACTTTTCGAGTGGTCGAATAAGTAGATACATTTATTGAACAGTGCCAAGAGATGGCTCAACAGGCAGGCTTGTAATAATATAGTGTGGAGATTTAAAAAGCTGGTCAAAATTTAGCTTCCAGACTGAAGCTTGCACACATTGTATTAATTATTGCGATTGAGTTATTTTGCACCACCACGGTAGGCACCCTAAAGGCCGAGGCCAATGGGGAGGTCGGTTGAGTTTTCCAGGGTAGGGTGGGGAGGGGGGGAGTGTAGTAGGGGGGCAGGAAGAGGGGTGGGCTTGGGGGAGGGTTAGGGCACCGGAGAAAACAGCAAAAAATGTCCTCAGAAGCTTATTTGCCGCCATGATCTATGGAGTATTTTGTTTTGAATTTTTATGAGTGGGGCTAATATAATGGAATTTAAATTTTTGTAGTGGAATATTAATGGCCTACGTGTAAAATCTAGGAGACGGGTAATATTAAAGTATTTAGAGGATTCACAGGCCCATATTATTATCTTACAAGAGACGCATTTAACTGCTACTGAGTGTAAGGAAATGTTGTTGGCCCAAAGGTGGGTTGCTTATTCGTTTTATACGCCTCAAACCATAGTCAGAAAAGGGGTGGCAGTTTTGGTTAGGCAAGAAGTACATTTTTGTGTAGAATTAACAGTGGCAGATACAAAAGGCAGATGGTTGATTTTGAAAGCAAAAGTGGCAGGAGAATCTTTAATTATAATTGGCTAATATGGTCCAAACTTGGATGATGATGGACCTCTAGATATTTTAGCTCAGGAGGTATTAGGTCTTGCGGGGAAAATAATCATGGCAGGAGACTTCAATGCAGTATTGGATTATAATTTAGATCGGTCAGTAAAATCGCGAGGGTTGGCAAACTCTAAAATGTCTAATAGAATCAGGCTGTTGATGACTCAGTTTGGGTTGTGCGACATCTGGAGGGTAAAGCTGGGTCAGCAGCTAGGATATACGTATTACAATTAAAAATATAAGCACAGATCCCAAATTGATTATTTTCTGCTGGACTCTAGATTAAAGGACTTTGTGACGGCGGTGGGACATGTAGGTGTTCATATTTCAGATCACTCGGCTATCATATTGAGTATGAAGTTAAAAACAAGTGGATTGGATTCAGCCTGGAGGTTAGATCGAACAGTCCTCCTAGACCAAGAAAGCTTAAAAGTAGCTAGTGAAGAGCTAGAGGTTTTTCTGGAAAAGAACATCAGCAGGGCAAAGATTGAGACGGTCTGGGAAACCTGTAGAGCTTTTTTGAGAGGTGGACTGGGAACTCTGGGAGCTAAGAAGCATAGATCTTATTATAGTAAAGTCTCAGAGTTGGAAGGGAAGATTCGACTGTGTGAGGCTAAGATCATTAATACTGGGGATTCTACAATAGAGGAGCAGGTCTTACACGACTTGGAAGAGTTGAAATCGGATCTAATGGCAGTCTTCACTTATAGAATTAAGGAAAAGTGGGAAGCTAGTCAATTGGCTCATTTCAGCTACGGTGAGGGTTATGGTAAACTCTTAGCATGGAAGGCGAAGAAAGATAAGGTTCACAATTTCATTAAGGAAGTGAAGCCGGCAGAGACGAATACCATTATCACAGAGAGCAAAGGAATAGCTGATGCTTTCTTCGACTACTTTTCAAAAGTCTACAGGGAAGACCTAAATCCGGAACTTTCAGCAATAAGGGCATGGTTACAGCTTTTGGATCCACTCCAACTGAGTTTAAGCAGGTTTTAAATGGTGAAATATCTTTAACTGAAGTTGAAAATGCTATTAAGTCGGGAAAGAGAGGCAAAGCTCCAAGCCAGATGGTCTACCGGCTGAGGTGTACAAAGCTCTGAGTGGGACTATTACTCCTATAATCTTTCAATTATTTAATAGCATTTTTCAGGGAGAGCCGGCACTGCCAGACTCATGGAATGAGGCGGCCATCGTCTAAAATTCCAAAACCAGGGAAATCACCTAAATATTTAGATTCTTATAGACCTATATCGCTATTAAACTGCGACTATAAACTTTTTGCAAAAATAATGGCTGATAGGTTAAGTTTGGTTATCCTTACATTGGTACATGAGGACCAAAAGGGGTTCATAAAGGGTAGATTCCTAAAGGAGCTTACTTTCTCTTTAATAGGCGCAATAGATATGACTACGGTTCATAAACTTCCCTTGGCGGTAATAGCACTTGATGCCGCCAAGGCTTTCGATCCGGTAAACTGGTCTTTTTTAAAGGCTCTTTTGGGTCATCTTGAACTTGGGACATGTTTTACCAACTCACTGCTAGCTCTATATAACTCACCTACATCCAAGGTATTGATCAACGGGATTTTAACTCAGTCCATTAAGGTGATGCATGGGACACGACAGGGATGTCCATTGTCCCCTCTATAGTTTTACTTGTATATAGAAACCCTTGCCTGCAGGATTAGGAATGCCGAGAATCTCCCTCCCTTTGTTGTAGAAGGGTGGTCTAAGAAAATAAGATTAAACGCGGATGATATAATTATTTATACTCCTAATTTGCAACAATCAATGCAAGGTTTATTAGAATTAACTAAAGAGTTTGGTCTTGTCTCAGGCTATGAGATATTTGCAAACAGACACCCGTTGTGAAGCCACGCCGCCACTCAAACAGGGGATATTCTTAACTTAAAGACGCAAAATACCCCAGCACGCAACCAAGACAAGGCAGCATACTGCGCCCCTACAAACAATCTTGATATTGAGATATCGCCTCATATTGAGTGACGCTCTCAGGTTAATTTTACACACCTGCTTAGAAGTGCAATACGACGCATGTTATTCACAGCGTTCGTCCAAAAGTGTCCATTGATTGACGGACTTGAACCAAATCCTTAACCCTCTACGGAATAAGAATTAATAACCCACAGATGGTAAAACCTTGACATCCAGAATACCACAGCCACTACAACTCTTAGAAAGGTCCACAGACAAGAAACATACAGGAGACCGATGAAGATCCATCTGTATGACAGACAACGAAAATAACAGTCTTGATAAAGGTGGCAGTAAACATACAACCACCGAAACGCGTCGACGCAAGTTTATGTACAATTCACGTCCTCCTCCCCGATGTATATAAGATTGTAAGGTTATAACACCAGGGTCGTTTGAAATCTTGACGGTGAATGTACGGTCTGTAAAATTCAAGTCCTTTGTTTTACAAATTAGCTTTGTCTGTCTTATATTTTTGTGCAGGTCACAAAATTATAAATTTGTTTTTAATTGCTTTTTGAATACTATTTAGAAGTGTACCGTATGCTATTTTAATGTTTCAATAAATTGCTATGCATTCTTAAATTTTAATTTTGTTCATATTTTTCATGTGTGTGATATAAACTTCACTGTGTTATAGCTAATTCCCAGCTTTCTCTGTACACAACCCAAGGGAATCTTTCTGTTTTAACTATGAGATAAACGAAGACAAGACCGAGATTATGTCGTGAAATTTGGACACAAGAGGGGTAAATTGTAAAGTTGAGATGAGATACCTGGGGGTGAGAATCACACATAACCTTGGAGACTTAACAAAAAAAATGTCTTAAAGAGAAATAGGTGCCATGCTGCGAGGGTGGGGACACTTATCACTTAATTTGTACGGCCGTACGAATTTGGTAAAGATGGTGATTTTGCCAAAATTGACTTTTTTTGTTTGAAACTATTCCCCTAGCATTCAAAAAAGACTAGTTTAAGAGGTTGCAGAGTGAGATCTGTTCATTTATATGGGCCTCGAAAGGGTCCCGTTTATCCTGGAACAAGATAAGACGAAGGTTGGTCAAAGGGGGGTTGGCGGCCCCTGATTTTCAGTTATATTTTTGGGCTTTTCAGTTAAAGAATTTGAGAATGCTGATGAATACTCCCACGGTCTCAGAAATTGGAAGAATGTTTGTTGCAATGCTTAAGACTTGTAAATACAATGAGCATGGTTTCTTGTGCAAATTTTCTGATCCAAGGTTCTTCAAGAAAGTAAGGCTCAAGACATTGCATGATGTGGCGGAGCTTTGGTATAGGATAAGGAGAGCACTCAAGATTCCCTATTATGGTCATATGGCC
Organism: Lissotriton vulgaris; assembly: GCF_964263255.1. Lineage (NCBI taxonomy): Eukaryota > Metazoa > Chordata > Amphibia > Caudata > Salamandridae > Lissotriton > Lissotriton vulgaris. Next base: position 421,350,243 of record NC_141698.1, on the reverse strand, counting down.
CCAATATGTGATGGTCCCGGGTCACCTCTTTGGTCTAAGGATGCACTGGCTACTCCTTTGAGAGAGTCGAGTCTGGAGCGATGGGGTGACTTATTTCCGGATGGAAAGCTGATTGAATGGGGTCAAGGTCAGGCCACCTGGGGTCGGGGCTTCTCAAAATTTAAGTATTTGCAAATTCACAGTTGGGCAAGTGAAGTGGAAAATACTGTTGGACTCCAGAATGAGCTAGAAGAAAAGCTTTTTTCAATTCAATCCTACAAAAAGGAAGTGTCCCTTTGGTACTGGTCGATACTTGAGGTGGAGGACGGCATGTTTTCACTTCCTGACGTCCAATGGGGCGATTGCTTGCCGAACATCGCAACGGAAACTCAATGACAAGTAAAATAGTCAAACCTGCAAACTTAAAGCGAAACCATTTGTTTGCAATTTACAGGGCATACTGGTCTCCTCGCAGACTTTCAAAATTTGAAGCTGGCGGGCTGGTGGAATGCCCCAAATGCAGGTGCCACAACGAGGACGATCTGCATATGTTTGTGGACTGCCCGTACATCAGGGAGTTCTGGGAGGCCGTAAGTAATTGCCTATCACAAGCTGCAGATCAGAAGATAGAGGTAAGCTCTGAACTAATTATAACAGGAAGATATAATTTGCAGAGCAAGGATATGGATGACAAAGCTAAATTGGTTTTCTACTGGATCCTCCAAGCCCGGAGGGAGGTTTGCAAATTATGGGTGTCTCCCTTATCCCCTACGATTTTGGACTGGTTACAAGCCATAAGATACACCTCTAAAATAGATACCTTGGATCAGATAAAGAAAAAGCGCAAATTCTGGCTACCATTCTTGACACACTTTGGGTGAGGGGGGGAAATTCTGGCGGTGAGGGAGGGAAATTTTGGTGTGGAGAAGGCGACTTAAACAATAATAATACGATGATTAAGGTCTTGGCCTATCTCACCAGCGGTTTCTTTTTCCTCTGTGCCAGGAGATTGAACTGAAATGGTAGTAGTGCTTTAAGAGATGGACTCTCAAACATGGGTTGCCTTGCACAAGAGTTTCCATATTCGAAGTAGCACTGCTTGTGCCGTTGTCGGTAAAGCTGGTATATGAGATAAAAGCCCATGGGTGGTATCGTTTGTTCAGAAATGGGTGGTGAAAAGGCTAATGAGGATAAAACATTTTTTTTTTAAACAACTACTGTGTTGAGATATCCTTGAAGGTTTCAGCACTCACTGTACAGACACAGCTCACCAAGCAAGGTTGATATCAGAGTAACAACATAGTATTCTTGCGTAAATCAAAACACCCTACTAGGCTCAAAGCTAAAGCAACAGATATGTGTTGTGTGCAGAAGCAGCAGAAAGGTAAAAATGGCGTTTAATCTCCTAATAAGCTCATGCTAACTTAACACAGCATATAGGCAAAGTATATCTATATGACACCCACGCTTGATCCGAGCACGGATAAGATAATTCAAGATAAAGGACTCATTTTTGAAAAGCAGAGTTAAAAAAAAATAGTCAGTTCAAATTGGAGAAGGCAAGGAAAAAATATTTTTGTCAGCCAAAATAACAAAATCTCACCAGTATGACAATTTAGTGTCACTGTATTTAAAGTCAATAGGTCCGAAACTTAAAATGTCCATCATAATTTTCAAAGAGAAAAAAAATAACGAAAAAGTTCCATGATATCAAAGGCCTCAATAGGGCTCAGCCTAATATTGAGTATGCAAAATAAGCAGCAACAGCTTCCAAAAGGAAGTCACTGTTATCATCTGAAAATAACTCATCCATCCAATTTAATATTGAGAAAGAACATACGTGCTCTTCAATTACCGGAGCCTCCATTACCATCAGAGGAGTCGGCGGGTTCTCAATGAAGCTGTGTGCCAAGAAATCTTGCGCCGCTGTGAATATATTCCAACGACCCAGTATTCCATGCATCGCTGTAAAGGCCATAATCCCTTCGTCAGAACAAAGCAATTCATGAGCAACTAAGGGGTTCATGAGCTGATTAAAATCCACTTCAGGAGACACCATATTGCAGAGACACAAATCCAGGGCCCAGTCGAAATCCCAGCTCAGGCAATAAAAGACAGGCTGGACAAATGTGAAATAGGAAAATCAAAATGATAATCCATATGCTGCACTTAAGGTGGCGAGCGGCAGCGTTCCATAGTATTCAAGCATCCTGTTGTGAAACAGTGCTAACCGCGACAGCTCGTCTTGGAACACAGGACATGCAACCATTTTTAATAAAACAAAACAGCACCAGAAAGACTGCAGCCAGCGCCAGTAAAACGGGAAATCCACCAAATAGGCTGGAAAAGATCGAATGGAAGAAAGCAGGAATGACTCCAAATATCTTTTGGAAAGAAGTCATAAGACCACTGCTTACTACTTTAAAAAAGTGTGCCAGCCCGATGTGGAGGATGCATTAAAGATTGTATGAATCAGTTCACCGAAATGCAATGGTAGGTGAATGAATGAATGAATTTGGGTTTTATATAGCGCATGGCTGCCCGGAAGCGTCCCAGCGCTGAGATTGCAAGAAACAACTGAAGGTGAAAGTGAGGGAATAAGGCGGTAGGCTATTGAGGGAACAGGTGAGTCTTGAGAAGTTTCCGGAATTTCATGTGATTCGGCTCGGAACGAAGTTGGATTGGCAAAGTATTCCAGATGGTAGCGGCCATGACCGAGAATCGACGTCCTCCAGTCCGGGCTTTTTTAGTTCGATGTACCGTGGCCAAGTTGCCTTGGGCTGATCGTAGGGGTCTATTGGGTTTGTATAAGGAGAGCATGGCTTTAAGTATTGGGGGTCCCAGATTGTGCAGGGCCTTGTGAGTGGAACACAGAGCTTTAAATTTGACCCTTTCACGGATCGGCAGCCAATGTAGTGCTTTAAGGGCAGGTTTGGCTGATTCTCTGCGAGAGGTCCCAGTGAGAATCCTTGCTGCGGCATTTTGTGTTCTCTGCAGAACATTAACCGTAGCTTCCGGGGCTGCCAGGAAAAGAGCGTTGCAGTAGTCTAATCTTGACAGTATTAGACCTTGAATGAGCGTTTTTTGGGATGGTGCTGGGAGTAGAGGGAGAATTTTTCTGGTTGACCGTAGTAGACCCACACATGTACCGGCAGTTTTTTTTGCCTGTGTTATCATGGAGAGGTTCTGTTCCATCCAAAAGCCCAGACTTTTAATCTCAGATTTGAGTTCTGGGATGGGTCCTAGGCATGGTGGCCACATGGTAGGGGGAAGGGATGGTACTTGATGTCCCAGCAGCATAAGCTCAGTCTTTGAGCCATTTAGCTTCAGCCTTGAGTTGGACATCCAACCATGAATGCCTTCTAGGCAGTCATGGAGGTTTTTCAGTTTGTCTTCTTCAAGCGAAAATGAAACAACCATTTGGGTGTCGTCAGCATATGTGACGGCTTTTATCCCAAAAGGGGTGACCACATCCTCCAGGGGGGCCATGTAGGTGTTAAAAAGTGTAGGGCTCAATGACGAGCCCTGGGGAACCCCACACTGGAGGGGAAGGATGTCAGATCGTATGTTTCCTTCGCAAACCTGAAAGGTGCGGTTTTCTAAGAAAGATGAGAGCCAACGGAGTGCCGTGCCCCTCACTCCCAGACCGGATAATCGCTGGATTAAAATCTCGTGGTCAACCGTGTCAAATGCAGCGCTTAGATCCAGGAGGATCAGTAGAACCGATCCCCCTGAATCCAAGATGCATCTGGTCTCCTCGACCACTTTCAGAAGAGCAGTCTCGGTCCCCTGCCCTGGACGAAAGCCTGTCTGCGAGGGGCGGAGGAGGTTGTTAGATTCGAGGAAGGTAGACACTTGCTGATTGACTGCCCTCTCTGCAATCTTGCTCAGGCCTGGTAAAAGAGAAATAGGGCGAAGGTTGGACAGATCTGAGGGGTCGTGGCCTGGTTTCTTCTGTAGTGCCTTAACAATTGCATGTTTCCAATTGGGGGGGACTACACCTTGGCTAAGGGAGGCGTTAATAAGGTTAGTGGCCAGGTAAGCGATAGTGGGTCCGATTTGTTTAAGAATACGGATGGGGGCGGGATCATTGGGAGAGCCACTTTTTAGGTCTGAGAGGGCTTTTAAGAAGTCCTCATTGGACATCAGATTAAAGCTATCCAGTGTTGAACTGGTGGTGGGGGATGTAGGGGCCACCAGGGGACTGTGATCTGTTTTGGGGGGGAGTGATTGCAGGATATTGGTGATTTTATTTTGAAAATAACCTGCTATTTGGTTGCATCTAGCGACCGTGGGTTGATGATTGGGGGGGGGGGGGTTAGGTATTTTAAGGAGCTCTTTGACTATTGCATAAGTCTCACGGGTTGAATTAGATGCTTCTTTAATTTTCTTTTCAAAAAAAGAGGATTGAGCTGCTTTACGTGCTACTTTATAGGACCTCATTGCTGTTTTATATTCTGCCTTGATGAGAGGATCCCAGTTTTTCCTCCATTTCCTCTCATGGATTTTGCAATTTTTCCTTAGGTTCCTCAGTTCTTGTGAATACCATGGAGATTTGAATTTCTTACTTTTTGCCTTTACGTCTCTCTTAGGGGCGATTGTGTCCAGGGAAGAGGTAAGCCAGCTAGTAAAGTTGTTGTCTGCTGTTGCAGGGTCTGGGTCTGCCAGAGGAGCGGAGCGTGTTAGCTCCTGGGTCCAGTGCTCAAATGAGAGTCTGGACCATATTCTGTCGTGTTCTTTGGGGATAGGTATGTGAGAGGTTTTTAAGGGAGTTTGCCAGGTGAAAGGGATGAGAAAGTGATCTGACCAGGGAAGGGGGAGTGCGGACTGAACTTCAATTTTTGGCAGATTAGTGAAAAGGGGGTCTAAAAGATGTCCCTTGCTATGGGTTGCCTCTGAATTAATTAAGTGAAGATCCAGTACTTTTAGTTCGGAAATTAAAAGTACTGGATCTTCACTTAATTAATTCAGAGGCAGTATTTAATAAAGCATGCACCTCTGTGCGGGTGTTAGCTACGTGAAGGACAAATGTTTCACCAGCAGATGTCAGGGCAACTTCTTTATGTGACAATAGGGCTCTTATTCTAGATCGAGATGCTGCCCTACCTGTGATGTGCTAACTCGTGCTGGCCACCATGCCTTTTTCTGTTTAACAAGATTGCGTACGGCAAGAACAGCAGCACAGGCTCAAGGAGGTTATAGACAGGGACCACTGCACCTTGGTGAGCTACATTTTTGTTAACTTACGTCATTAAGATATAAAGAAACTAGCTTATTTTGCTGCTTTCAAGAAAGTAGCTTAATCTGCTGCTTCCAAGAAACATCAGCAAGATGTACTGACTGTTTACTATTACTCGCTATTGGAGCCCTGAAGAAGTCTCAGTGTGTGAGACGAAACGCGTTGGCTAAGAAGGGAATCCATATGTGTTCTTGGATATTTTATCCTGAATTGTATCATTATAATAAAGAACTTTGGAAAAGAAAATTTCACTGAAATCCGGATTCATTTATCACAAGACTCTTATATGCATTTTGGACCTTTGAAATTATTGAAAAAAAAACACTTCTTGGATGGGTGCTGATTCCTTATTTTTCATTGCGAAATGGGTTTTGCCCTTGAAGGAACAGACAGGGTTGTGTTCTTTGGATTCACAAGCACCATCCCCACTACTCTCAAGCCACAGGTGAAATCAGGTGCATTATTTCTTTGCCTCAACCCTTACCTCTGTGTAAAAGGGCTCTTATTCGACTCATCTTATTGAACTCTGCTTTCAAGGTCGGAATCCTCGGCCAGATGGAAACATCCAAGTTCCCATGCGTGGGTGGATACAACACATTTGCCTTATTAAATAGGTGAGTGTTGCATGATAGGAGGGTTGAAATAGAGCCCCTCTTTCAGATTGATCCTAACAACTGTGTTTGGTCACAGATATTCATCAAATACATAAGAAGACCGTCTGATTGAATTGAACATCAGGATGTCTAACTCTTGAAGAACTGGTAAAAATTATTTTTCGTCCCCACTACCAGTCCTTTGGTAAACTCAAATATTGTGCATAAATCCAAACCTGATAGTTTTTAACGTTAATTTTAATTTAACCAACAGGCGCAACCTCCCTTACCTGCCCCCGTCCTGAAGAAGACCCGCTAGAGACCCAAAAATAAGGTGTCCCAGGGTCGAAACGTCGACAAACTTACACAAAGGACCAGTCAACCATGCCCAACATAATACATCTATTGAATTTAGTTTGTTGGTCTTGAGTGTTAGCCAAATGAGAATTGGCCTTTTCCTATCCCTGCTTCCCTTTCTAAAGACTTTCTTCACGCACGTGTATATAGATCACCTGATGTCACTGTTTCACATTTATTTCACACTATGTCACTTTGTTCACTGAATTGTTGCGCCGTTTTTTGTAAATTTTAGTGCATATTCAAAGGTGTCAGTCGATAAGAAAAACAAAAACCATGAATGAAAAATGACTCCATGATTAAAATGTCGTACTGACCCTCTTCAGTGTTTGGTTTTTGCACGTTATGGTCTAACAGAGGTGGCATAATAAGTAGAATTGTTATGCTCACACTTGAGTTAAAGATAAATACATGATTTAAAGCAATTGTGTCCATACCCGACGGAGCCATTGTTGAAATGATTATTAACACATTTTGACAGCAAACCACACATTCACTGACTGTAACTACATAAGCTATGCCTTTTAATAACCCACAGCAATCTTCATTATCTAAAAGTAAATAACTACCGTTTGCTAGTAAAGTGAATGTGGGGACAATAGCGGGCACGGGGGCACCTTTCCAAACACATGCTAAATTAGGCCGTTCCTGATTACAAGAGCCATGCAATTGAATATGTCTACACATTAATGAGTGATCTGGTGTTTCGGTGCACTCCTCACCTTTCAGATAAACTTCCTTTCCCTCCCTAAGGCATCTGTAAGTAAACGGAAGCAACCAGGCTTCATGTAAATAGGAGCTACCAAGAGGCTCGTATTTACCAATGGCAAAATATTTCATACAATTTGTAAACTGGAAAAGAGCAAATGGTAAAATTATTAACCTGTGGATAAGCCACGTTGCAGTAGTGGCCTCTGCCACTGAGAAAGGTAAAGACTCTAATCTTTCAATGTGTAACATGGAAAAAGATGCATCTCTCATTGAAAGCAAACGTTGCTTATCAGTCAAATTAAATGGGGCAAAAAGGGACGACACATTCATGTAACTCTAAGACACCTTCCCTGCCTTTAGCATCTGTAGGGTCCATGCAAACTGCATAATAGAACGCAATTGATTTTGACCATGGTATAATACAGACACATCCTCTTGCACAATATTAACAAAAGATGACACAATATTATCCAATGTGTAGATGCTGGAGGAAAGCGTGTTAATGCTGTTATCCACTACTGCAAGCACTTTTTCTAAATTAGCTTGATCAATAGCCCTAAGGCGGGTAGCCGCCTCAATCTGTGATGTTTTCCAGATTTCATTATAAACGGCATATATCCATCTTCTAGATCTACCTCTTGCCGGGCCTTTTATGAAATCATTCAAATCAACATCGTCAGACAGTTTACACAAATGCAGTTTGACTGACGCCAATGTAGAATGTTTGAGCCAATTCTGACATGATTTGCCTACTGAATAAGTGGTTACAGAATGGTCACTCTCAAAACAGGGATCGACCCTGACCTGTGTAAAGCCATCAGCCAGACCCAGAAAACGATGTTGGCACACATCAGCACTTCTGTGCCACATTAACCAACCCTTGGGATCCAAACGGGATATGTTAAAGGACGAATTTGGCAATAGAATTTGCAACTCTCTAATCGAAAGTTTTGTAGTTTTATCGCACCCTAAATATACTTCCAAATCAGGGAAGGCAGGAGTATTCAATTTTTTTGAAATAGCCGATCCAAAGCATGTTGTCTGTGAGATGGTAGAATTCAAAAACAACATATGATACGGGATGAGACATTCACGGTGCAAAGCCTCATTGCCTTGTACCTGCCAACTTTTAGACCCCCAAACAGATTTAAGGTCAACTGTTTCCTTCCAAAACTCGTAGCCTCCAACAGCTAGTTGGTCTAGAAAGGACTTCGAGTACAATAACTTAGTATCGGTAAATCTAACTTTGGACATGGGATTTTCTGTCATTCTAAAATAAAATGAAGCGGGATTGGACTGATTGAGATCAGTAAAATAAGTGTACTTTTTCAAAAATGTACTTGAGCTGCCTTTCAAAGGAGCTGGGCAATGCTCCCACTGTGTATAATTGACAGTATTCCTCCTGGAATTAGTTTTATGTAGGTAATGATTGCCAAAATGTTAGAAGCAAAACAAATCACCATAATTAGCCGATTCTAAATATAAATCTTCAGCATCAAAGGCAGCATAATATTTCAAATCAGCAAACAAAGCCTCTATGGCCTGAACATCCCAATCATCAGAACATATGTTTTGTTTAACCACATCCCCCATGTTAACTCTAAGCACATTAGGGACATTTATAACTTCAGTGGGCCCATGGATTTGAAATGTAACAGCATCCCTGACTATCCCATCCAGGACAGGCCAAGTAGTGATGTTAACAAAAGCCAAGTCTCTCTTCAATCTGTGGGTAGAATGTGACGAGGAATGGGGTGCCAAAGGTCCATTCAGATGTCCAATGCATGTTCTCTCCTCAACATAGTGTCCATTAATGAATCAGAAAAAATAAAACACAAAACCAATTGACATAAAAAAGTAAAGTGAAAAAAGCCTCAGCCAAATATAAGTCCAAGGAGGAATCAAAAAATGTTTTTTAAACAGTGTTGCATAGACTCTAATCCTTGTGGGCTTTCCGGAAGTATGTGAAACAGTATCAAATGAAAATCTGGATTCTGTGGTCAAACGAGTTTGCAAATCAGGCATCGATAAGTCAGTTGGGTAAGTGTAGTCCGTTTCATCAAGTTCAGTACTAGGCAATGCACTCAATAAAGGACTTGAAATTGCAGGAATCTCGAGGGCCACCTCCGGCTCAGGATTCGAAGCTGTGGCCAATACAGAATTTCTCACCATCGAAGGACATGAGACTGCCGGCGTCATACTAAGAAGAATCGGCCACTCTGTGTATCTTGACATTGTCAATGGAGATATACCTGTTTTCTTTTAGACCTGGAAGTGGTGGTAAAATGACTGTTCTTGTGCCCTTCACACCAAGTACAGGAACTGGAGCACAGTATGAGGGACCAAATTCTTTCTTGTTATCGTTCTTCTCCCGAGCCAATTCTCCAACTTGGGGTAGCCAGCCAACTACCGGGATCTGCAACACATCATCCGAAGTAGAGGGCAAATGTTCCTTTGCAAGACTGTCTCTTGTCTTTTGTAGAGTCTGTAAAACATTGCAAGGTTCATCTACGTGAAAGGAGGCAGCAACAGCCACCGAGTCTAGACCGTCAAGGTCCGGTACATACATCTTGATACCAAAGAGCATTTCGTATGGGGTCCGCCCACCAAGAGACCTTCTAGGGAGATTATTAGGAGCACACTGCATGCCATTGAGATGGGCCAGCCAGTTCCTGTCAGTGCCTATAACTCGAGCTGACAATGATTTCTTTAAGTCACGGTTCATTCGTTCCACTACACTATTATTCTCAGGTCTGTACGGAGATGAAAACTTGACTTGGACGCCTGTCGAAGCCATGGCATCCTTATACGCCTTAGAGGCGAAAGCAGGACCCTGATCTGAATGGAAGGTACCACAGGCAAAAATCCCTACAAAGACAGGCAAATCCCTTATGACAGTCCGTGAATCAGCACTGCGGTGAGGCCACACCCATACAAAGCGTGTGCATGAATCAACTGCAACTAAGATGTACTTATATGCGGTATCAGAAGAAAAAGGACCGCAGTGATCTAAATAAACACAACCCAGTGGTTTATTAGAAATGAACAACTGTGTTTGGGGTGGACGCGCAGAAGTTGAAGGCTTAATCTGCTGGCAAATGTCACATTGAAGGACATAATCACGTGTCTGTTTGTACAGTCCCCGCCACCAAAAATGTTGCAATTGAGACACAGTGGCAGAAACGCCTGTATGCGCAGACGTAAACTCCTTCATGGGCCGCTGTGATCAATGCATTTCTGCGATCTGAGTTGGGAATCAATCTCTCCCCAACTTCGGGAATTTTCACATAAGGAACCTTATCGGGACTTAAGTGATATGAGTACTTCGAAGGGAACCCCTTGGGATGTGTACCTCCCTTCTCAGTGGCAGCAACAGCCGCCAAGATATCATCCTCAATTTTACTTTTGGACCGTGTGACTGCTGCAACTAAATATATGTAGATACCGCAGATTTCGCGCTTCATCAGCCAGCGAGTTGCCAACAGCGTGAACTCCAACGCGCTGATGACCAAGAGTATGAATTACAAACACGAGTGGCAACTGCTCTTTAAGCTCAGCCACTCGGACCCAGATCATTTTATGTTTTATTGTGCTACCCTTCGAATCACAAAAATCATTCTGAATCCAAAAGAACAAGTTTTCATTGTAAGACTGCACACAGTAGTAAGAATCACTTACAATAAGTGTTGTCACACTAGGATCTGCGTACTCCAATGTAAGCATCAGAGCACGAAGCTCTGCCAATTGTGCGGTGCAGTCCTCTAGAGTCTGCGTGTGCACGACTCTGGACTTGAACTCATCGTTCACCATGGCACCTACCACAATGGCACATGCGGAAACGTAGGAGTGTTTAGACCCATGCACAACCTGCGCCGAACCATCAGTGTATATGATGCAATGGATATCCTCCAAAGGCTGCATAGCCAAAGGTGCAGGATGTACAAATTCATATTGCAAACACTCCTGTGACCGTAAGGAGGCATCAAATACAAACATGAAATCCGGAAACGTCAAAGATGCTGCACATTGTATCCACCGAGGGTGCAAAGCTTTACAATTAGGTACACTGGCTTTCCTAACTGCTTCCAAAGCAGGACATGGGGTAACAACCAACATGCGTTTTCCCTGTGACAGAGCATGTTCCTTAAGAATCGCCATCTGTACAGCCATCAAAACTTTCTCCACAGTGGAAAATCGCATCTCAGACAAAAATGTACAAGTGTGACTTGTAGGCAATAGGTACTGTGTCTCCTTCGTTAAAAGTAAGGTATGTGAAACCCACCGTCCCAGGGATGATTCTTATCACCAGGTTGGTGTGGTTGTCATGAGTCGACAAGTATTTAGAAGCGAGCAGATCAGCCTGCAAAGATTACAGTATAGCTGAGTGCTCCGGCAGCCAGTTTGATTTGGTAAAAGTTGGTTGTATCGAAGCATACAAAGGCTTGATACGCTGGGCATATTCAGTAATGTATGTCCTCCCGAAATTCAAAAATCCCAGCAAAGACTGTAATTTTTTTCAGAGTTGTCGGAGTGAGCAGTTGTGCGCATTTCTCCAAGAAGTGAGGAGCTAATCCTCGACCTTCATTGTTTAGCTCGTAGCCCAGAAACAACACTGTGTACTCCGCAATGTGCGATTTTGCAAAGTTGAATTTGTAACCGAAGTCCGCAAAGCTACAAATTAAGCGGTCAACTCGACACAGATGCTCCCACAGTTCGTCATCCGTGAGATAAATGTCATCCACATACGAACAAGCGTCCGGGTCAACTCTCTCTAAGAGAGAGACTATGCGGGCAGCAAACACCCCAGGACTATTCTTATAGCCCATCGGTAAACGTTTGAAATGTTTTTGGACACGGCCGCAAGTAAAGCTAGTCTATTGGGAACTTAGACCATCCAAATGGTGGGCATAAAAACTGTTGGAAATGTCAAGCGTGGTTTTAAACCGCTTACGCACAAGACTATCCACTAAGGCAGAGCCATGAGTATTCTGTACTGCACATGTACGGCAATGTGAGTTTAAATGCCGGTAATCCAATACCAAACGATATGAACCGTCAGGCTTGGTCACAGTAAAAAGAGGGTTATTCATTGGTGACACACAAGTTTCAATTACTCCCTGATATTCCAATTGTTCAAGGATTTCCGGAACGAAAGCCTTAGCTTCGCGTCTTATTGGATATTGAGGTTGAGGCTGTGGCATAGACCGCAAAGGAATCTCGTGGTGTGGGGAAAATTTATACCAACCACTGTGTGTACGGTACAGAGCCGGCACAAGGGATTTAGCCCACTCCTCTGCAAAATTCAGTGCACAAAAGGTGGGGGCCAGTCAGCCTCCGCTAACAAAATGTCATAGGTAGTTGTAAGATTCTCCCAAAATACCCCTTTTATGGTACATTGTATGTCACCTTCAATGAACAGGACTATTTCATAAAGTCTGTCAGGGGGAGCTACTCTAGTGTCAGCTGTCTCCACAACAACATAACAGCCAGTCGCTGTCACCTTCAGTAGTGGACGCAGGACCTCTCGCACTATAGTAATCTCTGCCGCGCTGTCCAGCAAGGTCAGAGCCCATGTCTGATTCCGAAGCTGTGTTCTCACTATCTGTGGCATATCTCGCTGATAAAGCGGTGACTTTCTTTTTCTGAAACTGGGGTCTCTTCGGTGTAGATACGTCCTGCTTGCCTTTACCGTCTTTTGGGCGGGGCTGGTCGCGTCCATGCTGGCCACCACGACCCCTGCTGCCTTCTCCACCACCAGTCGACGAGGCCGATGAGTCCTGAAAAGAACGAGGAGAGCGTTGATCAGAAACCTGAAAACGATCAGGTGATTTTATCATCGCGCGATTGCGCAAGTCATAAACACGTTCCGGGGGCGCGGGCAATGGAGACGCAGGACGAGACTCCTGTTTCTGTTCCTTTTGTTGCTTTCCCTGTTTTTGTTTTTTCGGTCAATTCTGTTTTTTGGTCTTGGGCTGTTCGTCAGTTTCTGACTTCTGCCCTTGGGGTTGTTTTTTCTCTTTAGTAGAAAAAGGTTTGAGACCCCTACTATTGCGGCCCACGGTTTTATAAGCCGCCACAATATTCCTCGCCAACTGTCGGGGATTTTCGGCATCAGGAATTGCCTGCAAAGCATTGGCAACCTGAAAGTTCACTGCATCCCCCTTGACATTAGCAAGTATGAGATGGGAAACCACATCAAAGGAGCCACAGAGGCGCATACCCAATTCAACAGCAGCCTCAGGTCCGTGCTCATCCTGAACACGTTTAAGGACCGTCGGCAGGACAGTCATAGACGGAGTGCCGTAACACCTTGTATAGACCGCTGCAAATGTTTTACCCCAGGTCTCACAGTCACCGATTTCAGGAGTCAAGTCTTTCGCTAAGCTAATTGTCAGACTCCTGTGTTTTTCTCCAGGAGTCATGTTAGGAAACACTGCTTCCAGCTGGTCAAACTTCTCGGCAAGCCAGAAAGGAAAATCATCCTTCTCCTGGGGGCGGTTGCCCATCACAGCATTGACCAGAACGGGACTGAGTTTCATTCCGCCCTGTCCGGCAGGAAGCGCCGCACCACCCGGGGCCCCACCCTGGAGATTACGGGTTATGTATCGCACTAACAACCTAATTACGCTAATTGAGACTACATGTAGTCGTCTTAACTCAACCACAGTACATGCCTCGTGTTGGGGATGAGGTGTAAATCCAGCCAAAACAGGCCAATTTGCGCCTGGAATGAACAAAGGACCCAACCTCGGAGCTGCCAAAGAATGGGGTAGGGTGCCATTGAACCAAACGCGGTGCTGCCAATTATCTATAGGAATTTCCTGTGCCCTATATGGAGCATATTCCTGTGGCACAGCCGTGGGAGTGTACGTGTCGAACAAATTAGTATTTGTGTTCACAGCTGGGAAGGTCACCCACGAGTAAAAATCGTACGGGTAAGCCACCTCTGCACTTGCCACCATTCTTACGGCAATGCCATCCATGGGAACATTATAATTTTGCAAATGATCGAGCACCGCAATGTGGCTATGTTGCGGAATGTCCACCACGGCCATAGCGACACAAAAAGGAAAATGTACAAAGGAAACTTTGTAGCACAACTGAGTAGTTATTCAAGGAAACCGTTTTGAAAGATTCAAGCTTGAAAAGACCTATGTAAATATAGGTAGGTTTGTCCGACACAACCGTTAACCGGGAACAATAGTGAAGGTGTGAATGACTGAATATTGTACTACTCAAGTGTTATGTAATAAGGCCACCAACGTTGGGCGCCATGTCACAGGGATTCCGTTCTCATACAGAACTCTGCATAGAGACTTGAAACCTCAGTGAATTCGGGTGTACCAAAACTCACCTCAGTACCCAAAATCCCCTACCAGACTAGCTACAGTGTCTCATTGGTTATCACAGACTCCCAATGCTTAGACAAACCAGAACATGGACTTAGTACACCTCAGGTAACGTGGAACACATGAACACTCTTTGTTATGCAATCATTTCAATCCAGAACAAGGAGTAAATGAGGACGCGTGCATAATTGAAATGTTTATTTACTAATGCAGTGTTCTCAAACGCAATATCTTAGCTAATACAAGCAAACATATTATAAGAATCAAAGTAATCTGCATAGTCACTAGTCCATAGAATACAAAAGGTGAAAGCATGGTAAAATGGTTAAAACGAATAGGGTTCAGTAACACCTAATTCTCACCCTCCCTAGTTAGTATATTATATTATATCTAAGAAGGTCTCTTAGGGTTGTTAGCAGGGCGGCCCCATACCTCAAGATCCTAGTGGTAAGGGATCACATCATCTTCCACCAGCTCTCTGCATGCGAAGCACCGTCAAGTGTGTTTGTATGCTCTTGTGCAAAGTAATATAAAACACGCCTAAAGCCAGAATTTTGCCGCAGCTGCATGTATGTTATGTCTAGGAACGTGCGAAGATCAGACCTCACAACAACCACTGTGTTGAGATATCCTTGAAGGTTTCAGCACTCACTGTACAGACACAGCTCACCAAGCAAGGCTGATATCAGAGTAACAACATATTATTCTTGTGTAAATAAAAACACCCTACTAGGCTCAAAGCTAATGCAACAGATATGTGTTGTGTGCAGAAGCAGCAGAAAGGTCAAAATGGTGTTTAATCTCCTAATAAGCTCATGTAAACTTAACACAGCATATAGGCAAAGTATATCTACATGACACAACATGGTCTCTCACTCCATCCTCATCAGACACCTACATAATGATAGCATCTACGGACCCGCTTTCCACAGGATCTGCTTATTCTTGATGGACTGAACACAAGCTGTCAGCCTGGAACCACACTCCTCAGAAGCTCACATATACATCTGACGAGTGTGACAAAGTTCATCCATCAGCATGACCCTCTTCAACGCAAAAATGAGCCCTTCGGCTAATGTAATCCTTTCCTTTGCAGATTACCTACATGGTGGAGGCCCGAGCTTCTTCAGGCAATATTTCCAATGGTACGCTCCAGTTCAGTCGCTGAGGACTTCCTTTGCTCACAATCTAGTGATTCCCAGGTTCAGAAAAGCGGGAATGGGGGGGGGGGGCAGAAGTTTTCTGGTAGGCACCACCAGACTCTGGAAAACCCTCCCCTTAGGACTAAGAAGAGAAACTCAACTGCTTGCTTTTAATAAAGCATTATAAACCTGGCTGTTCAATCCCTGATCCTGTAGGGTAGTTTTTCAGCATTCGTCTGCTCCATGAGCTAGCGCCTAGACATCTTTGGGTATTTGCCACGCTCTATAAATATCTTTTTCATTTCATTTCACCTGAAACTTGTACTCTCAATCTTGGGAAAGACCCATAATACAAGGAACACATTCACCACCTTCATGAGAGAAGTCACCAGCTGAATGAAGTCCAACTGTCTAAAGCTCAACACTGGGAAAGGAAAAGTAGTGATCTTCAGAAAAAACACCATATCATGAGACTACATCTGGTGGCTGGCTGACCTTAGGCCCACACTCACCCCAGCACCCCCACCAGGAGTTTCAGCCTCGTCATTGACAGCAAACTGTAAATGACCTTGCAAGTCAATCATGTTACAGGATCTTGCTTTTGCATTCTGAGGATGCTAAAGAATATGCTCAATCAGATCCCAAGCAACACCAAAAAAAATCACTCATGCCTTTGTCACCAGCAAGCAAAACTAGCAGGACACTCTACACCTGAATCACCAAGCAACTCACTGATAACTAAAAACCTTTCACAACTTAACAGCCAGACTCAACCTCCCACGCAGAACACACATCACACAGATTCACTGACATAATATCGACACCTACAATATCTCCATACCACAATATCGAGTTCTAAATATCGATGTCAGTTTTTTTTGACATCCTGTATTTCTAATGGTAAGTAAAGAAAATTCAAAAAAATATTGATGCCATGAATATAGTTGTACAAAATATATATATATATATATATATATATATATATATATATATATATATATATATATATATATATATATATATATATATTTATTTATTTATTTATTTTTCACTAAAAAAAAACATAGTGTTTCAGGGACATTACAGTTAGTTTGACATTTGTCTCATACAAAACCATTGAAATTCCCCCGTTATAGTTAGTTTAGCTAACTATAACTTGCGCCCCCGCAATGCACTGCTGATGACGTCACATATTACATCACTAATGAAATGGTCAGTGACATCACTGATGACATCACTGATGACATATCAAATGACATCGCTGATGACATCACTGATGACATCATCCAATGACTGTGTTTTTCTTTCAAGTTTAAATATGTATTATATATATGCCAATGTGTATTGAAGAATGAGTGGGTGTATAAGTGTCTGAATGGAGGATTTAGTAGGTGTGTGACTGACTGTTTAAGTGAGTGATTACATGTGTCTTACTGAATGCATGGGTTAGTGACTAAACCGTGTGAATGTCCGTATTAGTCTGTCTGTTGTTTTATAAGCTGCTGCATGGGTTGGTCAATATCTACATGAGTGTCTATATGGGTTATTGATTGGTTGCCTGAATATTTGTATGGGTGCTTGAGTGTGTGTGTGGGTTGGTTAGAGGTGTGTGACTCTGTGCATAGATGTTTGAGTGGTTGATTCACTGTGTGAATGGGTTCAAGAGTGCATTTGGAAACAGCTGTATGCGTGGGTGAGAGTGTGTTAAGATGTGCTGGTGAGTGAATTGATGTCTCAATGTTACATGTCCAAGTAACCACATATGTGAAAGGCAGTGTATGTGAAAGTTGAAGTATATAAATGAGTATACGTGAGAGTCAGTGATTGTGAGAGTGGCTGTATAGATGTGTGTGTACTTGTATCAGTGATTGTATAAGAGAGTAAGTATGCATTTGTTTCTGTTTGAATAGGTGATGTGGTGTGTGTATAACTGTATAGGTCAGTAAATGGAAGTGTGATTGATTAGTTGCATTACTGACTAGGTGTGTGAGTAACTCTGGATGAGTGGTGGTGTGTGAGTGTCTGCATTGGTATATGAGTGCTTATGATAGTGTTGAATTGATGAGTGACTGCATGTATGAGTGATTGAATGGGTGAATGAGTGGATGTGTGTGTAGACCTAGGAATTAGTGAGTACGTATGTAGTAACTGGTATTAGTGTGTCGATGTTTTCAAAAATGGTTGTCTGCATTTTACAGTGAGTGTATCAAAGGCTATATTAGAGTGTGAGAAGGTGGATCAGATTTTCATGTGGATGATGTCATCAGTGATGTCATTTGAGATGTTATCAGTGATGTCACTGACCATGTCATGAATGATGTAATATGTGACATCCTCAGCAGTGCATTGCGGGGCGCGAGTTATAGTTAGCTGAACTAACTATAACAGCAGAATTTCTATGGTTTTGCACGAGAGAAATGTCCAACTAACTATAACGTGCCTGAAACCTATGGTTTTTTCAGTGAATTTCAAAGGTTTTTTAAATGCTTATTTCGAATTATAATTTTCATTATGGTTTAAGTCATTTTTAATTTTTTTAACTGATATTTTGTAACTTTAATATCCTAAAAATTGTTTTTGTAATTTTTTTGTTTGTTATTAAATAATATAATGTCTTCTGTTTTCTTGAATGGTAATATATAAATATATATATTTTTTTGGAGTCGCGCATCCATCATCACCTATCTTGGTGGATGTGCGGATTCAAACTGCCATATTAAGTCGTGAAGGATGCACATTTCAGCCAGCCCACTCCGCTTACACTTAAAGGGAAGGAACTACAATGCTACATGTCCCAGGTCTTACCTGTAGTGATCTGCTGATCATAGGTCTAGTTGTCAGCATGCCACGACCACTCCCTCATGGCTGGTTTGCACCTACACCACACCCATGCAGCACAGGCGTCCCAGGACATGTGACCCTGCCAATAAAAAGGGTCGTGCATACGTTCTCAATGCCGTTTCCACTCTCTATCTGGATGTATCCCTGTGGTTATTATGTTAGTGGCAGCCGAGGCACTTTGGCCGACACAGACCTCCCGCAACATGGCAATAACTTGAGGTGCACAGAGTTGGTGGCAGCCGAAGCACTTTGCCCGACACTGGCCTTCTGCCACGTGGCGATGACTTGAGGTACACAGAGTTGGTGGCAGCCAAGTCATTTTGGCCGACACGGGCCTCCAGTCTCATGGCGATGACCTGAGCTGCACTGAGTTAGTGCCACCAGAGCTAAGCGGGTGTGCAGCCTGCGATGATGCGTAGGCCTCGATACACCATCCGGGCAATCAAGACCCGATTTGAATTGTGAGCTCGGCTGGATCGCTTGTACGCCAAAGGCAGCTGGCTGTACAGACATGAATCCTTGGCACGGTGCAACAGGATGCGCTGGGGGCCTGTGCCGGGAAATCCAGCGAAAGCTGAAGAGTTTGCTCGGTCACGTGGTGGGCCCTCTTGGAGACAAGCAGGTGGTGGCAGGTGAGCATTGAGGTCTGGGAGCGCAGGGTCAGGCAGGCATCGGTGGGCAGCAGACTAGTCTGGGGACCAGGGCTGGGATGCTTGCGAAAGATATAGGAATCATGCACACTGACTGAGAATTTTGCAACAACATTAGTGTACAGGACCAGGTGGTCCAGTTTTGCCTGCACTTTGTTGGAATGCATGTGGTTTCTGTTGCAGTGAATGTGTGCAGTATCGGCAGGGGGCACAAGTAGTACATGTGTGCACTCAATTGCCCCCAACACTTGCAGGAAGCCTGCTATGGCGTGGTTCCCTTGCTTGGTATCCAGCTGCTCCTGTGCAGTGTGGGGGAAGTGAACATGCAGGTGTATCAAGCTGAAACAGACCATGAAACTTACAGGTGTGATACATCCTGCATAATGAGACTGTAACAGATGTTCGTGTGGTTGTAACATTCCTTTTCTTTCCTATGAAGGTTACGACCACACAAACGTCTGTTACGGTCATGTTGTGCAGGATTGATCATACCTGTAAGCATTCCGGTTTGTCCAAGTGCAATACATTGTACTATATTACGTGTGTGACCATACTAACGCTTGACCATTGTCTTCATTTATCCAACAGGTTCCTGAATACATAGTTTTGGGATTACCAGGACGATCTACAATTATTTTAATGCACAAGTTGATGTTCCCTGTTGGGAATGTCACTCGTTGTTTGATGTTTTTGTGTTGTTAATTTATGTTTTTCTAATAAAGGACTGTTTTTCCACTACTGTTGACTACTAGACTCATGACCTGGTGCACCCCGATTTCAGTGACTACAATCTTGGATCTGGAGCACAGAGGCGTCAAGCACTGTCTGTGGTTGAGGTTGGTTGTGCAGGAATACTACGAATTGGGACGGGAGGGTGGTGCGGATACAGGGGACCTACGTTGCTTTTGTGGACATACATCCAAGACGTGTGAGGAAGTTTAATGGGGTTGGCTGTGAGAGTCCTCCGACTGTCACAGTTGTTATTCGGAAGGTACCAGAGGCCAACAGGTGCAGCACAGCCAGCAGCTTTGTCTGCGGAGCATATTGATTGTCCGCTGTGTTGGTACCATCAGCCTGTGGGCAATGTGGCAGTGTGCACCAACTTGAGAATGGGGCGACAATTCTTTCGCCACTTTTGCTGCACTAAAGTGCCAATAACTCGCAATAAGTCCCCACTGTTGGATTATAGGGTGACTCTAAAACATGCCCTTGTATTTATTAGGACTTTGTTGTAGCTACATGCCAATCACAAGAAAAAAAGATGAAAAAATAAGGAAAGTGGGCAGGGTACAAACACCCTGACCCCCTAGACCTGCTCAGGGGATCCCACAAAAACCCATAGGACCAAGAAATTGTTACTATTTATTTTATAAAAAGCACCTGGGTGTACAAATCTGGACAAAAGAAATTATGGGGCGTATTATCAAGGAATTATCGCTGAGTTATCAGCACTTTAGTGCAGCAAAAGTGGTGAAAGAATCCTCATCCCAGTCTCAACCTGGTGAAAACTTTCGATATCGCCAGTTTTCCAGTGATAGCTTCCGTAAAAAACATCGCCACGAAGTAGAGAGACAACTAACGCTAATGATATGCAGAGTTGGCGTTCCCGTGCAAAAAAACAACAAAAATACCACTTCCCGATATTTTTAACGACAAGTCAAATCTGCGATGCGATCCAAAAACAGGTGATAAGCCGCTTTAGCATTAAGAATTTAACATCTGCCTTTTACTGGTGTAAAGCAGGATGACTACCTACAGTATGAAAGGGAGCCCAGCCCAGAGCCACATCGGAAGACCAACACATGTCATAGAGCTACTGATCATGCAGCTCCGACACCCAGGAAGGCCACAACAATCACAGCCACCACCCCCAGGACCTCCCGCCGGACCACCCCCAACCCTACTATCACTGAGGCAGCGCTGAACAGGACAGTGGACCATCCCAAAACGGCATGGCCCCTCAGCCACACAATAGCTGAATGTTGGGAGAGGTGGGGACCAAGTATGTGTGAAGGAGGCAAGTCTACCATCAATAACAATGCACACAATGCCAAGTGTAGCGGTGATGTGCTGGACAGACCTCACTATGCAGAGCACAGACCTCTCCATGTGTACATATACTGCTGGTGCTTGTAATGTTGTGGACAGTGGACGCATCCTTGTTACCTCAGGCAGTGGGGAAGATCTCAGTCATGTAGCTGTGTCCTCCCCCCTGTAAGCGGAAGCAGAAGCGGAGTGGGCGGGTCCAACATACACCACTCCAGCATAGAAGTGTGAAGAAATAGGGCGGGCGCTGGGCGTGTTTCACTTCTGGGAAGGCCAGCATGTCTGCCAGAGTGTCGGCCCTCACCCTGCCACCTGTGACCGCCGGACTCCTCGACACAGGCTCCCTTCGAACCCAGCGGCACAGCACCGCAGAGTTATGTCTGTACAGACTACTGCCTTTGATGTACACTGTGGACAGCAGGGCTCACAATTCAGATCGAGTCGCGATTGCAGATGATGCAGTACAGTAGGCAACAGACAATGCTACCAGTGCAGCCCACCCGGATCAAGCATCATCGCTGGCTGCACACACGCTGAATGCTTCTGGTGCCACTAACTGTGCAGCTCAACTCAACTCCACGTGGCTGTGGGCCCTTGCTGTCTGCTGCCTCCGGCCTAAACTGCGGACAGCAGGGCTCAAAATTGAGATTGAGTCACGATTGCAGATGACGCAGTCCAGTAGGCAACAGACATTGCTACCAGTGCGGCCCGCCCGGAACACGCATCATCACTGACTGCGCAAACGCTGAGTGCTTCAGATACCACTAACTTTGTGCAGCTCAAGTCAACACCAGATGGCTGTGGGCCCTTGCAGACCGCTGCCTCCAGCTTACACTGCGGTCAGCAGGACTCATAAGTCAAGAATTGTGCCCATGCAAATTGTTTAAGAGAGTTTAATCGGTTAAGAAGACCAAATACTCCCAATCTTTGCAGATCAAGTCAACGCCACATGGCTATGGGCCCTTGCTGACCGCTGCCTCTGGCATACACTGTGGTCAGCAGGGCTCACAATTCAAATTCAGTCTTGGTTAATTCATTGCACATTCTAGTAGGCAACAGTCTTTACATCCAGTGCAGCCTGCCCGTACGACGCATCATCGCTGGCTGTGAACACGCTGAGTGCTTCAGGTGCCACTAACTTTGTGCAGCTCAAGTCAATGTCACATGGCTGTGTGCCCTTGATGACCACTGCCTCCAGCCTACTCTGCGGTCAGGGCTCACAAATAAAATTGAGTCTTGATTCATGAATTGCAGAGTCCAGTATGCATCAGACATTGCTCCCAGTGCGGCCCGGCCGGACCAAGCATCATCGCTGGCTATGCACCCGCTGAGTGCTTCAGGTGCACTAACTGTGCACCTCAACTCAATGCCACGTGTCTGTCCACTGACCACTGCCTCCATCATTATGTATGCATGATGGCCCTGGGCCCTACCACATTACATTGTGCTCTTGACTGCACACACAACCATGTTACCTCTGGCAGTGGGGAAGATCTTATTTATGTAACATTGTCTGGGTCATTCTATGAGTACATGGGTAGAGACTGGATGATTAGAGTACTGCAAGGAGAGTGTATGGTGAATTTATAAGTGCTTGTGGATCAGCGGAGTGATTGGATAAGTACATATGTTGGCGGAGCATAACCCCCGAGCATGAGCTTGGCTCTAATTGGCTGCCAACCAGTGGCAACCCCGGCAGAGCATCAGATTGCAAACCAAAGCTCGAGAGAGCTGATGCTATGCACGAAGCGTGAGTAGGCATTG
This sequence comes from Lissotriton vulgaris, assembly GCF_964263255.1. NCBI lineage: Eukaryota > Metazoa > Chordata > Amphibia > Caudata > Salamandridae > Lissotriton > Lissotriton vulgaris. The sequence continues at coordinate 421,327,572 of NC_141698.1, read as the reverse complement.
CGCTGGTTCCTGTGGTACCTTCCTTCTTTGCTATGGGATCCCCACAGCCTTTGCTCTAGTACCCTGGGTTCCTGCCCACTAAAATCTGGGCCACTGGTTAGCAGGAATACCTCAAGGATGCCTGGAAAACCGAGTCCAGGAGCTTGGAATTCTCATTGTGGTATACTGCATTCTCATTCAGTGGATACCCTCCCAGATCCCTAATCTCTGGATCAAGGAATTCTGACTGTTGGAACCCCGGAGTCCCTTCCACTAGATCCCCTAAAGGTTGCTGCTGGGTCCATGGAGCACTGGCAATAAAAGGCCGAGAACTTTGTCTGCAAGATATTCCCAGCCCCACAGCTGGATCATTGACATACAGCGGATAGAATCTACGGATTTGTCGTGACTGGGGTTTTGGTTCTATTTCTGAGTGATGGTGACTTTAGCTTGCTACCATCCTAGATCCCTATTCTTAGCTTGTTTTGGTCCTTTTCAGGCCTCTTTTCAGACCTAGAAGCATAAACTAGAGGATAGCCGCTTTATATGATGATAGATCCCTTATTTCTGACTCTAATCCATCTATTACCTATTGGCTTTGGCATAATTATGTGTCCTTTCATCATTCTCATTCTCAGGCCTGAAGACCTATAGTAGAGGGTGTATCCTGTAGTTCTGACTTTATATTACCTATTGGTAGGGTTTGTGTATGTACTCTGATAGAGCTATGTGTCTATTTCATCCTTTTTGGGCCTACAAGAGACTCCATTTTACTTTCTGCCTCTGCAGACTGAGATGCTTGCAGGTCAAGTGTGATGTTTTAGTTATGAGGTGTTGTTCGCTCTTTGCAAACTAGAGAGAACCGTCCGAAGCTGAATCTTATCAAGAAATGTCCCTGGGGCTCAAGTCTCTAGACGAAACAAGCAGTTGATCTCTGTGAGAGCGTCTGGAGCAGGGAGCCTGGTACATGGATTTGGTTAGAGGAGGCTACTGGCTGGAACTTTCCACTAGGGGAGAGCATTCCATATTAGCGAGGTCCAGAGAGGCAGAGTGGTCAGATGGATCTTGGAATGGTAGAAGTCAGAAGCAGTTGCAGTCAGAAGCAGTTACTTGTCAGAAGCAGTTGCAGGCAGAAGGAGTCACAGTGAGCAGGAGCTGGTCAGAATAAGTTGCTTTGCAGTTCGAATAAGATGCTTTGGAGACAGAATGAAGTTACATCATGAGAGATCAGTTGGAGCTGGCAGTTGACAGTTGGAGTTTGGAGTGATAATTTTTGGAAGAGACTGAAGTTATATTGTGGATTAGTCTATGGGAGGAGCTGGAGTAAGTTGGACATTGGAGCTGGAACAATCAGACAGAGTGAAGAAGCTTGTGGAGGAGATTGTTATCAGAGCGGCAGAGACTATATCATTAGACTGAAGTTGGAAGGTGAAGACAGTTCGTGGGAGAGAGGAATCCAGTGCAGAGTGCAGAGTGATCGGTGCTGATGTGTGTCCAAGAGTGCAGGGGAGAATCTGAGATGAGCCAAGGCACAGACGAGAGAGGGACCCAGATGACAGCTAGAACAAGACTTCATAATAATCAGGTGATATCTGTCCTGTTATATTAGTGCCCATATATATATATATACATTAATCCTTTCCTTTATTTCCTAGGCTATATTCTCACTGTATTGTTGCACTAATTCATCCCTTTTCTTTTAGCGGTGTGCAGTCCTGTTATAATTCATTATTTCCCTTTTCAGCTATCTGCAGTTCCAATATTCTTTCAGCTATATGTGAATGTATTAGTAATCTGATAATAAAGCTTTCTTGTTTGCCATTCTAGTAAAGAGACCCCGCAGATCTGTGCATTCCTTAGATGTGTCTATTTCCCTTTACTTTTCAGGCTATGTCTAGATTGCTAGTTATTGTGATATTATAATTTGCTATTGTGTAATAAAGGGACCCCAGTTCTTAGTGAACAGCTGTGCAAGTGTTATTATTCATGATAAGACTAACCTTTCTTCTAGCCAGATGCTGTAATGGTAACTGATGGATCAAAAGGGAGAAGGAGCGCCTAAATCAGAGAATAACCTTTGCATATAGTAATTACATTTGGTTGTTATCTTCTAGGACAGAGCTAACCCTTCTTTATACCCAAATGCTGACAGGAGAAGGATGTGACATTCCCTTCCCTGCAGATAATTGAGCATGGAAGATTGTGTGTAGATCAGGTCAGGAGAGAACCACTGAATGCTACAATTTGGCCATTCTTGTGTGAGAGGATTGGATCTCCTATTCGCCACATAAGGGATAATATTGTGTATGAGACACCCTCAGTAGATATTAGACAAATTGAGAAACTTTCCAACAGAGAGAGAGAGCGTCGAAGGTATTCATAGGACAGAGATTGCCGCTAGAGAGAGCGGCATTAGTGAGAGCATTGATTGTGGTCAATGTGTCTACCCGCTGGATTGCGGCTTGTGAGAGATTGCCGCTAGAGAGAGTGGCATTAGTGAGAGCATTGATTGTGGTCAATGTGTATCCGCACCAGATTGTGACCGAAGTGACAGCATCAGGAGGAGACGATGTTTAAACCCACCGGATTGTGGCTTGCGTGAGCACAGATTGTGGTCGGTGTGTAATGGTAGATGCATTAGAACTGCTCTCCACCATGAGGAAGAGAGTAGCATAGTCTGGGCTGGATTGCCGTGAGACTATAAGGTGAGATCATAGGATGTGACATGGAATTCCTTAGTAATCAGTGAGTATCCCTAGTAATCCTATAGATTTAGTAGTGTTTTTGATGATATGAGCTTGTATATTGCTAATTCCCCATCCCCAGGAAGGTACCTAGATACTGTGGTAAGTAGGCTCTGGGGAGGGAGATGGTTACATTTCGGCTGGGTTGGTGGTGTCTTGGTGAGCTGGTGATATCTGGTCTGAAAATCCGATCGTTACATCTGGCGTCACGAACCGCTTACGTAAGCCTGGTAGCGCGGTTTTGTTTTCATCTTGTTGGTTTGCGCTCGGCGCGTGTGGAGTACATTTTGTATATTATTTTTTTATAGTTGTATCTTGTAAATTACCTATTAAATTGCTTGCTGCATTTGCTTGTGCTGTGAAATGTGAAATGTTGTATAAAAAAGATGGCTTGTACATAGCATGTTATCATTACGTTAGGCAGGAGAGAGCTGGATCTCTTTCAAGTGATTAGAGAACATTTTTTGAAAATGTGTTCAGTTGTTATGTGAAACATGAGGGGTAAACTTCCATGAGTTTACGGACTGCTGAGGAAAAGTGTCATTCAGTTGGCAGACAGAGAGTTAACATCTTGAACAGGAGCAGTGTTTTTTAAATAGGCTGCTTCATATACATCGTGAAATATGTGTGAATATACTTTTGACAACATCATTAAAAGTGTATGATTCAGAGTTTTGGCATGTTTAGGATGCCGGGTAAGACTGCAGACTACACGGGTGTTTTAGATGGCATTAGGAGAGAGTTTTCAGCTGAGAATGGACGGTGCAGAGAGATAAACAAGCCAGTGTTTTAGATTAGTGATCTCGGTTGTGGAAATAAAACAGGCCCAACGTAGAATGTGCTTGAAAAAATTGATATGCAACTGTGTGGTTTTAGAAATGCTCAGTAATGTATTTTGCAAATATAGAAAATATAACTGATTATTCTCCTAAAGCAAGCTACTCCTTTTGTTTAATATACAAATGCAAATGATTCTGTATTTTTGCACTGATATGAGGCAGAACAGTGTGAGAGAGAAAAATGTTCCCATTCAGACAGGAACAGCTGTCTGCATAGAGTGGAATTGAACAGAAATAAATTTGGTACCTTTAATCACAAAAATAAAATGCTTGCGCCAATGTGAAAATGCTGTTCCTTTTGCTGCTATGTGATTTTCAATGTTGCTAAACATTTTGCCTTTCAGCTGCTAACAATGATTAGAGTATTTAGTTTGTTACTAAATGTTTTGCCCTTTATCTGTTAATAATGTTAGAGTGCTTAGCCTGTTAAGTTTGTTTTTCATAAAGCTGTAGACAAATGATAGTTCAGAACTTGCTTAAATTAGTTAGAAATAACTGTGGAGTGTTTAAACATGAAATTCAGGGTTTGGCTGAAGGTCAAAAGAGGTTAGGTCTGTTTCTTGTCTAAAGATGACAGTATGAGGTTTTATTTAAGAACGAGAAGCTTCACAGGCTGTGAACAGCTAGGTTTTGACCTTGAAGAGATAAGCATGCATTCAACAAAGCCTTCTCTCTTCTCCGCTGCTTTTTGTAAGGGAGGGGTGGCTTATGAGAGCAGAGACACCTCAGTTTGTTATTATTGGCTAGGATTCAATTCTTTCCGCAGAGGAATGTTGATATAAGGGAGGGGTCAAATTGCTCTTCCTCACAGTCAGCCCAGAGAACTTCCCTGACTAGAGATACGGGATGCTTGCAGACGGATAGTTTTCCCCTCAGTAATGTAAACAGAAAAATTGGCAGACGCTTGGCCCTTGGAGTAAGATAAATAGAGTCGGCCCAGAAAGCTTCCCTGGCTAGAGATATGGGACGCTTGCAGATGAATAGTTTTCCTTTCAGTAATGTAAACAGAATAATTGGCAGGAGCTTCGCTTCTGCAATGAGATCAGCATTGGCAGTGACTCAATTTTAGATCGCAGAGAGCAGCCCGTCTCCTGCTTGTTATGGTTGAAACTGAGCCAGCCCTGGGACGCGGACATCTCTGAAGGGAGGGGTATGCTAGCAAGGAGTGAGAAAGTAGTGAAGTTAGCTGCCCAGCCCTTCTGGCTGTGAAAGAAAAAATTAGATTTTGCCCAAACAAATTTAGAGAATATAATGCAAATACTTTTATTAAACGTTTACTAAACTTAGAGTAGGATTTTATAAACCACAGGGTTCTGAGAGGGACATAAAAAAATGTGGTTTTTTTTATTGAAGTTTTTCTTTTGCAAGATTGATGATACTTGTCTTTTGTTTTAGGTTGCTGGGATTTGCTGTCCGGGGTGCGAGTGATACCTTTTCCCGCCCTGTTTGTTTTTTTGTCTTTTTTATTTTTATTTTGTTATTTTAGCTTGTTATTTTGGAAGATTGGAACCCCCCAAGCCTGGAGCCAGACCAGACGGCTGATGGCGGACGGGTGCTGATGTTCCATGGATGACGACATCGGATGGGATTCTTCCTTGGCAAAGAAATACAGATGAAGATGGATTCGAACAAAGTGTGCTACTGAGCGGTGTGTTTTTCACACAGGAGAACTTCTTGCCTAAAAGTGAAGATGGAGGCAATTTTTTTTTTATATAGAGACACTTTTCTTGCATTTAGAATAACATCCTTTTTAGGCTACAGACTGAACTTTCTCATCAAAATTAGAATCTACAGTTGGCTGCCTTGGCAGTTAAATTAGCATTTCCTGATTAGAAATTTAATGATATGGATATCAAGATTTCCTGACATATTTGATTTGTTTCATAAGGATCATTTTTCCCATTCATGTAGTGAAGTCCTGGAATGAACCATCATTTAATGGTGTTCATATTTACTATGTTTTGCATTTCATCACACAAGTAGTCTGAAATTTGGATTTTCCCATATTAATAAGGTTTTCAGTATGGCCTGCAATCTTGTCCCCAATTTTTCACATGATTTTGCCTTTCAGTGACTGTTCAATGGACCTTTGGACTCTATTCAGATGATGATTATTTTATTTTGATTCTTGCAGTCAACAGATACCGGGCCCCAATGATAGTTTTCTTTTTCCTGCCCTGTTATTTTATTATGATTCCAGTTGCAAATTAAAAGATGCAGGGCCTTTTTGATGGTTGAGCCTTTGGTTCACCAATTTTTGTATTAATGTTTGAGAGTCATGGGGTGCAATATAATTAGTGAGCTGCTTTTGAAATCTAATGCCCTATGATATACATCAATTACCATCATGATGTTTTGATTTTAGTATGCTATGCTATTTTATCATTGATATATCTATATTGACTTTGCACTTGTCTATCTCTCACCTACTTATAGTTTTGCTGTTTCTTTTAAAATAGTCTTGCCAATGAAGGGAAAGCAGCGCTCTGAATGATGGTGCACACATGTGCTCCACAGATTGATAAAGAGGGATTAGGTGCAAACTGTTTCTTGAGTTAGATGACTTATGACCTTTGCCTATTGCCTCTGGCATGGTCTACTATTACTCAGTTTTCCAAGTTTAAGTCTATGATTTAGCTATTTGGTTGCAGGAATTTCTGGACAGACTACTTATATATGATGTATCTTTTAGAAGAGTATATGCACCACACAGATTACTTTTTCTGATTTCCTGCTTGATATGCATAGTGCTACATCAGCTATTTTCGTAGAAATGGGGTTGTTCTTGTTTCCCTACTATTGCACTTCCACTTTGATCCATGAACTCCTAATTAGAACAGTGGGATTGGTTCCAAGGGTGGTCACCTTAGACTTTAAGTTATCATGGGAGGTGTGTCTTTTAGCTATGTTATGTCCTAGATCTATTAGTAATGGTTGCCCAGACTTTGAGGACTCTTTGTTATGTTTATTTGTCAGATTTTACCAAATCCTTTCAATGAGTTTCCTAAGTTGACCGAAGTTGTTAGGCCTCATTTGGGCCCTTTGTTGTTTTTATTTGACAGACATTTCCCCACATCAATAGATTTCATGAGTTATCACTAGAAGTTGAGGAACATTTAGTTTAAGGGTGATTTGGTTAGCTTCTGTTGTTATCAGATCAATCTTAGTTACATTTCAACATTTAGATTAAGGGTGCTTTGATTAGTTTTCAATTGGTTGTCAGATTTACATTCCCTACATCAAGTGTTAGGTGGTATTTTCTTAGTTGTCATTTCATTTTAGGGATTCTTTTTGTTTTTGATTTTGTTGACAGGTTATGTTGACGTTTGTTTATGTGTTTGTTGTTGTTTACGGATGTTAGCAATTAAAAGTCAAGGGTGGAATGTCGTGACCGAGTTTTGGTTCTATTTCTGAGTGATGGTGACTTTAGCTTGCTACCATCCTAGATCCCTATTCTTAGCTTGTTTTGGTCCTTTTCAGGCCTCTTTTCAGACCTAGAAGCATAAACTATAGGATAGCCGATTTATATGATGATAGATCCCTTATTTCTGACTCTAATCCATCTATTACCTATTGGCTTTGGCATAATTATGTGTCCTTTCATCATTCTCAGGCCTGAAGACCTATAGTAGAGGGTGGATCCTGTAGTTCTGACTTTAAATTACCTATTGGTAGGGTTTGTGTATGTACTCTGATAGAGCTATGTGTCTATTTCATCCTTTTCGGGCATACAAGGCCCAGAACCAGAGAGACTCCATTTTGCTTTCTGCCTCTGCAGACTGAGATGCTTGCAGGTCAAGTGTGATGTTTTAGTTATGAGGTGTTGTTCGCTCTTTGCAAACTAGAGAGAACCGGCCGGAGCTGAATCTTATCAAGAAATGCCCCTGGGGCTCAAGTCTCTAGACGAAACAAGCTGTTGATCACTGTAATAGCGTCTGGAGCAGGGAGCCTGGTACATGGATTTGGTGGGAGGAGGCTACTGGCTGGAACTTTCCACTAGGGGAGAGCATTCCATATTAGCGAAGTGCAGAGTGGTCAGATGGATCTTGGAATGGTAGAAGTCAGAAGCAGTTGCAGTCATAAGCAGTTACTTGTCAGAAGCAGTTGCAGGCAGAAGGAGTTACAGTGAGAAGGAGCTGGTCAGAATAAGTTGCTTTGCAGTTGGAGTAAGATGCTTTGGAGACAGAATGAAGTTACATCATGAGAGATCAGTTGGAGCTGGCAGTTGACAGTTGGAGTTTGGAGTGATACTTTTTGGAAGAGACTGAAGTTATATCGTGGATTAGTCTATGGGAGCAGCTGGAGTAAGTTGGACATTGGAGCTGGAACAAACAGACAGAGTGAAGAAGCTAGTGGAGCAGATGGTTATCAGAGCGGCAGAAACTATAACATTAGACTGAAGTTGGAAGGTGAAGACAGTTCGTGGGAGAGAGGAATCCAGTGCAGAGTGATCAGCGCAGATGTGTGTCCAAGAGTGCAGGGAGAATCTGAGATGAGCCAAGGCACAGACGAGAGAGGGACCCAGATGACAGCTAGAACAAGACTTCATAATAATCAGGTGATATCTGTCCTGTTATATTAGTGCGCATATATATATATACATTAACCCTTTCCTTTATTTCCTAGGCTATATTCCCTACTGTATTGTTGCACTAATTAATCCCTTTTCTTTTCGCGGTGTGCAGTCCTGTTATAATTCCTTATTTCCCTTTTCAGCTATCTGCAGTTCCAATATTCTTTCAGCTATATATGAATGTATTAGTAATCTGATAATAAAGCTTTCTTGTTTGCCATTCTAATAAAGAGATCCCGCAGATCTGTGTATTCCTTAGATGTGTCTATTTCCCTTTACTTTTCAGGCTATGTCTAGATTGCTAGTTATTGTGATATTATAATTTGCTATTGTGTAATAAAGGGACCCCAGTTCTTAGTGAACAGCTGTGCAAGTGTTATTATTCATGATAAGACTAACCTTTCTTCTAGCCAGATGCTGTAATGGTAACTGATGGATCAAAAGGGAGAAGGAGCGCCTAAATCAGAGAATAACCTTTGCATATAGTAATTACATTTGGTTGTTATCTTCTAGGACAGAGCTAACCCTTCTTTTTACCCAAATGCTGGCAGGAGAAGGATGTGACATTCCCTTCCCTGCAGATAATTGAGCATGGAAGATTGTGTGTAGATCAGGTCAGGAGATAACCTCTGAATGCTACAATTTGGCCATTCTTGTGTGAGAGGATTGGATCTCCTATTCGCCACATGAGGGATAATATTGTGTATGAGACACCCTCAGGAGATATTAGACAAATAGAGAAACTTCCCAACGGAGAGAGAGAGCGTTGAAGGTATTCATAGGACAGAGATTGCCGCTAGAGAGAGTGGCATTAGTGAGAGCATTGATTGTGGTCAATGTGTATACCCGCTGGATTGTGGCTTGTGAGAGATTGCCGCTAGAGAGAGTGGCATTAGTGAAAGCATTGATTGTGGTAATGTGTATCCGCACCAGATTGTGACGGAAGTGAGAGCATCGGGAGGAGACGATGTTTAAACCCACCGGATTGTGGCTTGCGTGAGCACCGATTGTGGTCGGTGTGTAATGGTAGATGCATTAGAACTGCTCTCCACCATGAGGAAGAGAGTAGCATAGTCTGGTCCAGATTGCCGTGAGACTATAAGGTGAGATCATAGGATGTGACATGGAATTCCTTAGTAATCAGTGAGTATTCCTAGTAATCCTATAGATTTAGTGGTGTTTTTTATGATATGAGCTTGTATATTGCTAATTCCCCATCCCCAGGAAGGTACCTAGATACTGTGGTAAGTAGGATCTGGGGAGGGAGATGGTCACGTTTCGGCTGGGTTGGTGGTGTCTTGGTGAGCTGGTGATATCTGGTCTGAAAATCCGGTCGTTACAGGATTCTGTAATCGTAAGCGGAACGGGCAGAGCTGACGTACGCCATTCAGGGACGCAACTAGAGTCAAATTTCAGGGAAGGCTGATAGAAATTTCCGGGGGTGCTAATTATCCTCCAGTCATAGGCAGAGTGGAGATGCAGTTCCTCCAAGAAGGGGTGAAAACACAACAAAGTCTCATTTACAGGTAAAAAAATCCGCAATTCGCGAGTTGGCAGATTTTTTTTTCTTGTTCGCGCTCCAAAAATATAATCTTGCGCGCACGGCATTGACTTACCATGATTCTGCTTTCTCTGATGAATTTTCCTCCCTGTTCACGTGTGCTGCGAGATTTTGGTAGCTGGCCAAACGACGCCGCGATCACGAACACGCCATTGCGACCCGAAACAGGAAATTGCAAATGTGAACACGTCATTGTGACCCGAAACAGGAAATTGCGAATGCAAACACGTCATTGCGACCCGAAACAGGAAAAAGGCCTCGTGAGCAGGCCGGTTACGTGGAAACAACATGTTCGCGACCGTTGCAACCGCATGTGCAAGTTCTTGTTCCCGAACTAGTAAAAAAATCTTGCGAACTCGCAAAAAAAACATTCGCAAGCTCGCGGAATTTGGAAAATTTTTGCGAATCGCAATTACGAATTCACCCGAATTTGCAAATTCCGCCCATGCTTAACTGAGAGCCGTGCAACCAGCGCGTTCACACTAGGAGGCAGTGCTGAGCGCCACGTTAGGATCGCCACTCCAAACTTTTCTAAAAAATAAGCCCCACTTCCATTAATTTATAGTCGCCCCAAGGACCCCATCCCTTGGGGCATGCCCAATTATTGAATGTTTTTATTAATCATTAGGAAGGGGGGCCATGTGGTCCCCCTTCCCTTGTCCATTTCTGGCCCCGGGGACCCCATCCTCCGGGGCCTGGCCTCTTGGGTAGGGTCAGTGTGGGGAGCCCCAATGCCTCCAGGGTCCCGCTGGCTCCCCACCTCCTGCGAGAACCGGCATTGCTTTTGGGCAAGGGGAGCTGCTAACATGCATCTCCCCTTGCCCAAAAACAATCCTGTTTCGCTTCACTGAGGTGAGAGCAGGTTTTCCTGCTCTCGCTTCAATGAAGCAAAGCAGGGTTTGCTATGAAAGGGCGGTGGGTACCCTGAGACATTACATGAGCTGGCCCTAAGGGGTGGCGGTCCCCATGGTCCTCAAGGGCTCTATTTTCAAAGCCTTGGGGAGGTGGTGGTCCCTGGGGATTCGGGGGCCTGCAAGCCCCCCCCCCTGCATATTTAACAATCCCGGTGCTTAGGAGGGCCTCGGAGGCCCCCTACTAATTACAAAACAAGCCCCGGGGAGGTGGCGGTCCCCGGGGCTGCGGAAGGGCCTCCCGCACCTAATTTATATAGCCTAGGAGAGGTGGCGACCCCTAGGACCTTGCCCACCCTTTAGCTCATTTAAATGGTGTGGGGGAGCCCCGGCTTCATTTTGTTAAAAGCATTTCATCTGGATTTGGGTACCCTGCACTCATTCGGACGATTTAAAAAAAATATATATATTTTTTGGGCCTGGGGGTCCTTGTGGGACCCCCGGAGCAGGCCTATGGGGTCTTGTGACTCAGTTCTACCGTGTCACAAGAGGGCTGCCAACACTTCCTAGTTTGGAGTGTTGGCAGCTAATCACAGTGAAGCTCGTGGTCTGGAGGGTGCCTGAACTCACCGCTGCCCCAGATATCGAAACTTTTATTTTTTTAATTTCCCAGCAACTCGTGAATGGATTTACACCATTTAAAAAAAACAGTTGCTTTCTGAACCAAGCGCTACCTTTTTGTCAAATTTGGTGTAATCTCGTTCAGCGGTTCGGGCTGTAGCCTTGGCTAAAAATTCCTAAGGGAAATTGATTTTTTTAGACTTTTATGTTTTGAATTTCTCAACAACTACTGAACGGATTTACACTATTTAAGAAAAAAGGTTTAGTTCTGAACCAAGTGCTACCTTTTTGATAAATTTATTGCAATTCCGTTCAGCAGTTCGGGCTGTAGCCTGTAATAACATTTTCTATGGAAATTAACATAGAGAAAACACTTTTTGAGACCCCCCTTTTTTCTCGGCCCCTGCTTGACGAATTACCCCCAAACTTTCAGGATAGGAGCTAACGTGAAGATTCGTCAAACAACGCTAAAGTTATTAGCAAACTAAAGAACGCTTTTCCCATGGAAACTAGGTTCTAACTATAACTACTTACTGCCGACTGCCAGTAGGTAATATATATATATACAGAAACAGCAGGAGGCGCCAAAGACGCAAGTGTGACTAACGCAAGAGGCAGAGGACAATTCCTCAAGAAGAAAGCCTGGCAATAGCGGCGAATAACGTTGACCAAACTATTGTGAACTTGACAAACATCTAACTCAACACAGCGGAAAAACAACTCTTAGCATTAGGGCTCAGTTTCTGTCCCGAAAGTAATTTGAACTATGTAGAGACTAGAGTTGACGTTTACAAATTTATCCGTAAACTGAAGCTGGAGAAATTCGTTACAATTAAAAACCACAGCAGGTCAACGCTAGAACAACCGACTAGAACTCTGCACTCGGGACTTACAGTTAAGCAAATCCCACTTCTTTGTACCCTGAATGCCTTACGTAATGAATGTGTTGGAATGCAGGATTGCATCTCCAACACACAAGAGATGGCAGAAGCGGAAGACATCACCATATCAGCCCCTGGCAATAGTCCTTTCAAAGCACCATCCACATTTGTCCCCATCATGCCGCGCGATGATCTGGACATTTTTCACGAACGCATTACAGAGGAGCTAAAAGCACTACATCGCAAGACCAAAAGAATTAAACAAAAAACTGATCACACCAATATCCAGCAGTATTTCCAACTCATGGAGAAACTTAAAAACAACGATTATGTTGTGATTAATAATTCCGAAAAGGGAGGAAACATTGTTCTTTGGGACAAGGCACAATACAAGATGGAAGCATTCAGACACCTCAATGATGTGGATTGTTATGAACTTTCGAATTCGGCACATGTTGGAAAAATCAGCAGGGAATACAAAGATGAACTTAATATGTGGAAAAGAGAAGGGTTGATCACCAAAGATGAATTCTCCTTTCTACACAAAGAATACCCTATGTTTGTCACGGTCCAACGACTCCTCTGGATCGATTGATGCTATTTGGGTTCCACCTCCAGCTTTCTCCGTGCTCCGGAAAGAGTATCTGACAGAGCACGATAGTAAGCAGGCGAGGGATAACTGGTCCGGGACTGGAAACGAGGGTAGATGAGGTCTCTGTAAGGATACAAAGAACACACAGTAAGACGAGAGTCCTATGCTTCCTATTTCCTATGAACTCTCTTCCTGCTCTGGCCTCTTTCCTACCTGATGCGTCTCAGGACCTCTCTCTTCTACCTGTGAGATACTGTCTCTCCACAAATACGTTTTCTGCAAAACACAAGAACACGCACACAGGTTATATACACTTCTCCCCCCGCTACGCTGAATACAAAGCTTGATGTGGTGTCCTATACCTACTCGTTAGTTCCCAGTCCCTTGCTTTAAAAGGTTCTACTCAGGCTTTAAGGTTATGGATACCAATGCCACAATTCCCACGGAAACCAAGAGAGGAAAATGTTCGATGGTTCTGGTTTGATACTGAGTACACTCTTCACCAGAAAATACGGATGGTATGTTCTGCCCACACCCTAGCAAGTTGACGTCTCTTACCAGTACGGGATCCGAAGAAATGTTCCTCCGAAACCTACCATTACCCCTTGTCAAAATAGAGAGGGTGCAATCCTGCGTCTCTCACGGTAACGGATTCAAACGGGTTCCAGAACTGATCAACCTCTTGTCAAATAGAGAGGGTGCAAATCCCGCGTCTCTCTCAAGAACCACAAACTCCCAACACCAGTGAACAAGATAAGAAACCCAAAACAGTGTCGCACTCGGGAGGGTGAAATCCAACGTCTCCCCGAATGCACAAAAGAAACGTGTCCAAACAAAAGTTCCCGAAATTCACGAGAGGGTGCAATCCTGCGTCTCTCGGTTCGGGTAGATCCAATGTCCCTGAATAGGTAACCCCGCAGCCGTGGGTTACGGTAACACACTTTGGAGCACTAGTAATCCAGAATACAATCCCTGAAGCTCTCGACTCTGATCTCCGAAAAGACAAAATTACGTGCACCGCACTCCGGTTCTCACGGGTTTTTATGTTCTCATCCCGACTCGGTGCTCGCTGAGCTTTCTGGGAGTTGTAGTTCCTCTATCCCTGGGTAGGCACAGGTCGGATCCTGACAGTATGCCCCCCTCCACCGTGCCTCCTAGCGCCCGGCTTCCCCGGGTGTCTGCGATAGAAAGCACGAACTGCACTTGGAGCATGAACCGCCGTACTCGGTTCCCACGAATCATCCTCAGGTTGGTATCCCTTCCATGAAATGAGGAACCACAGCTTGCCCTGGCGGAATCTCGAGTCCAGAATCCTCCGGACCTCGTACTCCAACTGCTCATCCCTCAAAACCGGAGGAGCCGCTGACATTTTCGCCTTCCCAGCGGGTTTCAACAAGCTGCAATGGAATACTGGATGTATTCTTAAATGCCCCGGAAGTTTGAGTTTGAACGCCACCCGATTGACCTTCCGTAGTACAGTATAGGGCCCAATGAAGCGAGGATGGAACACACTGTGATAGCGGAACCGGATATTCTTAGTCGAGAGCCATACTCTGTCCCCGACTTTGTATTCTGGCCCATCCTGCCTATGTTTGTCCGCCCAAGCCTTATAAGTTGATTTCGATCTTTTCAAGGTGGTTCGGATGACTTTGTGGAGTTTGACCAACTCCTCCACATGGGCCGCCACAGAGGGATGATTCTGCACTTCACCCGGTATCACAATGGGCAAGGTCTTAGCATGAAACCCGTTGTTGGCCCTGAATGGTGTTTCCTGGATGGAACTGTGCCAGGTGTTATTATAAGACAGTTCCGCGAGCCACAACATAGAGACCCATGATTTTTCCGCCTCCTTTGCATAACACCTCAGATATTTCTTGAGCGTTTGATTCATCCTCTCCGTCTGACCATCAGATTGAGGATGGAAGCTGGTGGACAATGCATCTTCCACCTGTAGAGCTGTGCACCACATGTGCCAGAACCGGGCGATGAACTGGGGCCCTCTGTCAGATATAATGACTCGAGGAATCCCGTGCAGACGCACCACCTGCGTCAACAGTAGCTGTGCTGTTTGTTTGGCTGTTGGGAGATTGTGGCATGGTATGAAATGCGCCATTTTTGTAAGGCTATCTACTACCACTAATATGGCGTTGCACTGTTGATCTGTTGGCAGCCCCACTATGAAGTCTACGCTGATGGTATGCCAGGGATGGGAAGGAGTTGGAAGTGGCATGAGTTTCCCTTTCGCCCTACATTGCTCCCCCTTAGCCCTTGCACACACCTCGCACTGTCCTACCCAGTTCTCCACGTCTTTACCCATCCCTTCCCACCAAAAATGGCGTTGTATCAGGAGAAGGGTCTTTTTTATCCCTGTATGGCCTGCCACTACAGCATTATGACACCAATTAAAGGCTTGTAACCTGAGGGAATGCGTGGGCAGGTATAGCTTTCCGTTACATAAGGGCACCCCATGTGTCAAGGCTCGATTGGTATTCTGAGTCGCCCAAGTAGACCACTGTTGTGGGCTTTTCTGCTTCACCACTTGAGACACAAACTGTTCTATCGCATTCGCACACAACACTTTCTCTGCGGGTATGATGGCCTGTGCTTTTTGTATTGATGTTTCTTTTTCTGTCTGCCTTGACAGGGAGTCAGCCTTCTTATTGTCCGCCCCGGGACGGAACGTGACCACAAAGTCAAAACCCGCAAAAAACAACATCCATCTCATCTGTCTCTGTGATAGATGGCGAGCTGTTTTCATGTAGACCAAATTCCGGTGATCCGAATACACCGTGATGGAATGTCTCGCACCCCACAAATAATGCCTCCACTCCATGAAGGCCTTCTTTATGGCGAACAATTCCTTCTCCGCCACGGTATAATTGGCCTCAGCGGATGACAGCTTTTTCGATAGAAAAGCCACCGGGTGCAATTGTCTAGTGTGCTTGTCCCTTTGTGAGAGGATAGCTCCGACCGCGGCATCCGAGGCATCTGCCTCTACCACGAACGGAACATCCATTTGAGGATGTTTCAAAATGGGAGCCGTACAGAACGCTTCTTTCTATGTATTGAAAGCCACGTCCGCCTCATTCGTCCACTCAAATGTCGTTCCCTTTCTCAGCAATCGAGTAATCGGAGCCGCCACTGCTGAGAACTGTGCAATGAATCTTCGGTAGTAGTTGGAAAACCCCAAGAAACATTGCACTTCCTTCACACTCTTGGGAGTTGGCCACTGCTGAACTGCCTCCACCTTACGATCTGCCATGCGGAAACCCAAGGGGTTCAAGATAACACCCAGAAACTCCACCTCCTCCACTCCGAACTCGCACTTGCTAAGCTTGCAATACAAGCTGTTGTCCAGTAGTCTCTTCAGAACCAAAATGACGTGACTAGCATGTTGAGGAATAGACCTTGAATACACCAAGATGTCGTCGATGTATACGATGACAAACTGGTCTATATACTCCTTCAACACGTCATTTAAAAAGTATTGAAACGCCGCAGGGGCATTGCAAAGCCCGAACGGCATTACTAAGTACTCGAATAGCCCGTATCGAGTCTTGAAGGCCGTTTTCCACTCATCCCCACTGCGGATCCTCACCAGATGGTACGCACCCCAGAGGTCCAACCGAGTGTAAATGTTGGCCTCCCTTACTTGGTCCAACAGTACAGGGATGAGTGGTAACGGATACCGGTTCTTAATGGTCTGTCTATTCAACAGGCGGTAGTCAATACAGGTACGTAGTTCCCCGTTGGCTTTGGCTATGAAAAACAGAGGTGAGGCCGCCGGGGATCGTGATGGCCGAATAAACCCCATGGCACAAAACTCTCTCAAATACTCCTGCAGGTGTTTGGTTTCAGGCTCTGAAAGGGCGTATACTCTACATGAGGGTATCGCTGCTCCTTCCACCAGATCAATACGACAGTCGTATTCTCTGTGAGGCGGTAAGGACGCAGCCTTGGTTTCACTAAACACCTCACTATACTCTTCGTACTCGGCGGGGAGGCTAACATCTTTCTCAACCGCTGTCGCTACTTGATACCCTTGTGATAGAGCAAGGAGATGATGGACCTTTTCCCTCATGCAGGTTGTTTGGCATTCTGTCGACTGAAAGCTGATGGTTTTCCGTTTCCAATCCATAGTAGTATTGTGCAGACCTAACCAAGGCATGCCTAGGATAACCTCATATTGAGGTGCTTCGATAATATTCAGCACAATGGTTTCTACGTGCTCCATAGGATCTCCCGGGAGGTGCAGCTCTACTTCCTCAGTGTGTTCAATGATAGGGCCGGACTTCAGCGGCGTGCCATCTACTGCCAGCACTCTCTCTGGTTTCTGCATCGCCACTCTCACCAACCCCAAACGTGCTACCAACCCTTCGTCTATGAAGTTACCCGTGGCTCCCGAGTCTACCATACTATGTACTGGGTATAGAGTTCCTCGCACCCGCAACAACATAGACAGAACGATGTGCGCTTCCGTGGTCGTGGCGGAACCCCCCGCCAGCGATGGCAACCGCCACCCTTGCTCCTCAGGGTTTTCCTCCAACACCAAGGATGCACTCTCTGAATCCCCCTTTACCACTGGAACAGCTTGGGTCCTTCCCATCGAATACGGACGGCCTTTCTTGGGTTTTACCGTACAATCCTTGACGTAATGGCCCTTTTTTCCGCAATACATGCAGAGGCCCAAGGTACGGCGGCTCTCTCTTTCTGCTCTTGATAAAGGAGCCCTAACCGCCCCCAACTCCATAGGTTCAGCTCCACCACCCTTCTCCGGGGGTATCCCACCTTCAGCTTTCTTCTGACCCCCAAGGGGTTGATACCCACGTCTCCGTTCACCCACACGGTCCGCTCGACGATGGTCAAGCCTCAGCGTCAGGTTAATAAGATCGGTACAAGTAACAGGCTGCGGATCGATTTGCGCCAGAACATCCTTCAACTCGTCTGAAAGACCATGATAATATAAGGCCTTTCTCTTCTCCTCTGGCCAAGCTGTTTCTGCTACCAGACGGTTGAAGGCTGTCATGTACGTGATTAAATCATTCCGCCCTTGTTTCAAATCCAGGATATCCGTGTCTGCACTTAGGGTCGTAGCTCTTCTATCGAATACCCTTTCGAATTCCATCCGAAAAGCCCCCCAATCCGATAGGAGAGGGTCATCATTTTTCACTAACGGCCCTGCCCAATTCGCCGCATCCCCTGTCAGATACGAGATAGCAAAGGCTACTCTTGACGTATTAGTGGGGAATGACGCAGGGCGACATGCAAAATGTAACGTGATTTGCGTCAAGAAATTTTGGACCGATGTAGGACTCCCCGAATATCTCTCGGGACTGGCCAACGGAATAGGCTGAGGGACGGTGACCTGAACCTGCTGCACACCTGCAGAAGCATTGAAGGGATTCCTGCCTTGTCTCTCTACCTGTTCCTTTAGAGCAGCTGCTTCTGCTCTTGAAGTGACTAGTTCTTGTTGTACCAGCAACAAGGCCGCCATTACATCTTCCAAGGTAGCCATCACTACTCGATCAAGAGGAGGTTATTTCGTGGGCACGTAATTCTGTCACGGTCCAACGACTCCTCTGGATCGATTGATGCTATTTGGGTTCCACCTCCAGCTTTCTCCGTGCTCCGGAAAGAGTATCTGACAGAGCACGATAGTAAGCAGGCAAGGGATAACTGGTCCGGGACTGGAAACGAGGGTAGATGAGGTCTCTGTAAGGATACAAAGAACACACAGTAAGACGAGAGTCCTATGCTTCCTATTTCCTATGAACTCTCTTCCTGCTCTGGCCTCTTTCCTACCTGATGCGTCTCAGGACCTCTCTCTTCTACCTGTGAGATACTGTCTCTCCACAAATACGTTTTCTGCAAAACACAAGAACACGCACACAGGTTATATACACTTCTCCCCCCGCTACGCTGAATACAAAGCTTGATGTGGTGTCCTATACCTACTCGTTAGTTCCCAGTCCCTTGCTTTAAAAGGTTCTACTCAGGCTTTAAGGTTATGGATACCAATGCCACAATTCCCACGGAAACCAAGAGAGGAAAATGCTCGATGGTTCTGGTTTGATACTGAGTACACTCTTCACCAGAAAATACGGATGGTATGTTCTGCCCACACCCTAGCAAGTTGACGTCTCTTACCAGTACGGGATCCGAAGAAATGTTCCTCCGAAACCTACCATTACCCCTTGTCAAAATAGAGAGGGTGCAATCCTGCGTCTCTCACGGTAACGGATTCAAACTGGTTCCAGAACCGATCAACCTCTTGTCAAATAGAGAGGGTGCAAATCCCGCGTCTCTCTCAAGAACCACAAACTCCCAACACCAGTGAACAAGATAAGAAACCCAAAACAGTGTCGCACTCGGGAGGGTGAAATCCAACGTCTCCCCGAATGCACAAAAGAAACGTGTCCAAACAAAAGTTCCCGAAATTCACGAGAGGGTGCAATCCTGCGTCTCTCGGTTCGGGTAGATCCAATGTCCCTGAATAGGTAACCCCGCAGCCGCGGGTTACGGTAACACACTATGGAGCACTAGTAATCCAGAATACAATCCCTGAAGCTCTCGACTCTGATCTCCGAAAAGACAAAATTACGTGCACCGCACTCCGGTTCTCACGGGTTTTTATGTTCTCATCCCGACTCGGTGCTCGCTGAGTTTTCTGGGAGTTGTAGTTCCTCTATCACTGGGTAGGCACAGGTCGGATCCTGACAATGTTGCCCACATTTTATCTGATTCCGAAGGTTCATAAACTTGTTGATCCAGTCCCTGGACGCTTGATTATATCGGCGAGAGACAGTGTCTTTTAAAATACCTCCAGATACATGGACCACTATTTGCAAGAACATGTAGTCAATTTGCTCAGCTATCTTAGAGACACTAAAGATTTTTTGAGGAATCTGAATGCTATACATTGGTCCAGTGAGTATATGCTTTTGACACTAGACATCACCTCCCTGTATACTAGTATGAGGCATGATGATGGATTAAATGCTGTGAATCATTTTCTGAAAAGCAGGTGTATTTCCGTGTATAGACTATGTTACTGAGAATGATACATTGGTGTTTACATAAAAACATGTTTATGTTTGATGGGATGATCTATAGGCAGAAACAGGGCGTGGCCATGGGGGCATGCTTCTCCCCCAGCTATGCGTGCACGTAGGCTGGTGGGAGGAGCATGTCCTCAGGGTGGAACACAAAGCACTATATGACAGACACGTAGTTCACATGTGGAGATATATTGACGATATTTTCGACATTTGGAAGGCTTCTAATTTTGTGGATTCCATTAATACCAACAATTTGAATTTGCAGTTTACAGTTCTCATGGATCAGATTTCAGTAAACTTTCTAGACATCACAGTATATGTTCAAGATGGAGCCCTAGAGACACGGCTATATAGAAAGCCGACGCGGGTAACACACTACTGCAAGCCACTAGCTTCCACCCCCATCATACTTATGGGGAGTTCACAGAGCCTGCAACACCGGTGAGTCTCTGGCAGCTGCACAAGATGCAGCTAGGATTAGATTTTTGCAAAGAGGGTACAAAGCTAATAAACTTGATATGGCCCTTAAAAAAGCTAATGACAAAGATAGACTGTCATTATGTCAAACCAGTCCTGCAATACCGACAAATGCCACCTTGCCCTCAGACAGCATAAGAGATAGGGAGAGCCACGATCAGCGCAACAATGTTACCTGCAGATTTATTTCCACATACAGCAGGCAAGCTAATACGATCAGGCGCATTATGAATGCGCAGTGGCCCATAGTACTCACCGATGCCACTCTTCCTCAGATACTGCCTATCAAACCTAACTTTACGTATAGGAAAGCACATTCTATGCGCAGTGACTTAGTAAAGACTAGCCCTGAATTGGACAATAAAATGGGGTGGTTATCCTCAAGAAATGGTTTCTTTAAGTGCAGCACATGCCGTGCGTGCAAATTTGGGATTAATGTGAAATCTTATATAACCGCATTCTCTGATACTCCAATTAATTTGAAGGGCCATTACACGTGTCGCACAGATTACGCTGTGTATATTCTACAGTGTATCTGTGGACTTCGCTACGTTGGCAGCACTAAGCTGCAGGCGTATGTGCGCATCCTGCAGCATTTACGTGCTACTGTGAATTCAGACCCCACGTATCCAGTGGCCCGCCACATAAAATTGGAGCACGGGAACAACCTCAATGTGCTCCAATATTATGTCATTGACATTGTCCCAGCCAACAAAAATGGGGGGAATCGCAAGAAACAACTGCGGCAGCTAGAGACCAAGTATATAGTAGAACTGGATACCAAGGCACCAAAAGGGTTAAACATATGCGAAGATTTACATCATTATCTGTAATATCCTTCTGGTCACCCTTATACCAGGTTCTACATCTCCCCTTGACATATTATGAATTATGAGAGGCACTTGACTTATATAGAGTCACAACTTTCAAGGGGATAGGCACTTTCTGTATACTGAAGACTGTTTTATTGACATGTGATCAATCTGTTCAGTATATCTCAATTGAGGTAAATTTAGAAGTCAAGCTTATAAGTTTTTCGAGTCAGGAACTTTTGTAACTTTTGTATGTTTATGATCCTTTTTCCTCCATGTATACTAGGATTGTATTATTGGAGGGTAATGTCAACTTACTATGCTGCCTTCTCTCAATGGTTGTTTTTTAACTTTATTCATTGCACTTTTTTATGCACTTTTATTGCAATTGTTTTGGCACAGGTGTATAGTTTATTAGAAAGTGTTGAGGCAACTTTTTAACACAATGTGTATGCACAGTTGAAGCTCCCTCTTTTTAGACATATAGGGGTCGATTCTGATCTGGTAAAAACCGCTCCGAATAGCCGTTCGGATAGTTTTTCCCGTACGATTCGTACACTGCAACGTCCCCCGTACGTACGACGAAGTACGATTCGTACCAGCAGCTGTACTCCATACGAATCGTACAGAGACCGTACGACTCTAATCTCCGTTAGATTCTCACTCGGAACCCGCTGTACGCGACATATGTATAGTTCATGGCTGGTTTATATGACCCAGCAAGTACGATACGTGTCGGGTATGCATCGTACGACCCTTTTTTTACGGGAGCTAAAAACAGCCGTAAAAGCAGAGTTTGCGCCAAAACAGGTACGGAAAGCCCCCCCCCCCCCTGGGTACGGCGCGTACCCCCCATGATCGCAGGGGTACGGTGCGTACCCCTGCGATTATGGGGGGTACGCACCGTACACCCAGCGTACATGGGGTACGCACCGTACCCCATGTACGCTGGGTGTACCGTGTACGGTGCAAAGGAATTACACAATTAAAATGTATTTTCATTTCAAAAACTAATAGTAATTAACAACTAATTATAAAGGAAATAAAATTAAGTTACTCCCCACCATTTACCCCTATAAAACTAAAACCCACACACCAAAACAAATAAAACAATTACCCTCATTATTTATCATTCAATTAATATCAAATATCAACTAATTATTAATTAAACATAAATCACTTCCCACCCTTTACCCCTATAAACCTCACAACCTGCACCTAAAATTAATTACACAATTACCATATTTAATTTGCAATGTATTAATTAATATTGATTAACAACTAATAAATAATTAATTAGACATAAAATACTTCCCACCCTTTACCCCTATAATCCCCACAACCCGCACCTACACAGTTTGCACAATTACCATATTTAATTACCAATTGATTAATTAATATTAGTCAACAGCCAATTAAAAATGTATTAAAAAAAATTACTTCCCACCTTATACCCGTGTAAACCCCACAACCCACACATAAAATGTACATGAAAAAAGTACACACTATAAAATCTCAATTAAATAAATATTAAAAAATAAAAAAATAATCATTGATTTATTATATTTAAATTAACTGCTACGGAACTAAAAAACGCAAAATGTGAGCAAAATAAAATTGATAACTACTAAAAATTTAACACATACATTAAAAACATAAACAATACCTATAAAAAAATACATCACATACATTTAAAATATATACTCAAATACATAACACGAATTAAAATATTTATATTTTTATCAACTATATTTTAGCACACAATATTAATGACTTCTATATTTAAAAAATGATATTTCTTATCTTAAAGTCGATATTCTTGACTAAAATATTCTTGCTGTCGATATTTCTGTGTCACAATATTTACAACTTGATATTTGTGTAGGTCGATGTTTCCAACTCACTATTTTGTCTAAATACCCATCACACCACACCTAGGGGAGATTAACTGACTCCCAGCCAAGGAACATCCTCAGTTCAAACTCCTCACACACACATTCAAGACACTACACAACATTGGTTTTCTTCCATCAACCACCCAGACACCTCTGCTCTGCCAGACTCCTAGTACCACACAATCCACAAATACACAGAAACAGGTCCAGAGGTGCGGCCTTCTCGTACATCACTCCTAAAGCATCAAACAACCTTCACAAACACATCAGAGCCTCCAAACTTGAGACAGTGAAGACTTGTCTTTTCAAATAGGCCCCCAACACCCTCAGGTGAGGTTAGACACACACACCTGCTTACACCAGGATTTCCTTGTGGGTAATAGCACAATACAAATACACATAGCATAACAGGGAAACTATTGCCAATGACTAAATAAACATCTGGAGTCCACTTTGCAGAAGGCCTGGCTCACCTATTTATTATAGCATTATAGCACCCCATAGTAGGATATGCCACCGTTAAAGGCCCGCTCCAGCACTTAAGACCCTTTGGCTCGGGCCTTTATTGGCCAGTATAGCCCAGCTACAGCAGGCTATAAAGCTATTAGAACATTCCTCCTCATCAGGTCAGAATGTTGAAATCACTACAACAAAGGCCTCATATAGCCCAAGTGGGTTGAAATCCCCTCGGCTCCAAAGCCTTTGTTCACAGCTGTTGCTAAAAATGTTCTACAGCCAACAGCTATGTGCAGGGCCACAGCTGTTAGCTTTTGAACATTCACAGCCAGACCTGTGAAATGGGGCTGACGCCAGCCACAGGTTCTCCATGCTTGTCTGAACCACTTATTGTAGTTCAGCCAAGCCAAGTAGACCCAGGAGCTGCGCAGCATTCACCATTTCCTCCATCTGAAGCCCTAATGCCTCTGAGTGACAGGAGAATGGAAGGGTGGATGCTGCATGATCTCTGCCTTTCATTTTCCTCTGCCTAATTTATATATTTTCGAGAGGCAAGAGAAAGACAGAGGCTGTGTATTTGGACCGTGAAATGCTGAGAGCAATGTCGCTATACCAGTTCCTATAAGCTGCTGCTGCTCCATTGTCTTCACTGGAGTATTTACCATTCCAATCTTCTAATTACGCATATGTGTTTCCTACTAGTTTATTCTGATGAAAGGAAAGGCAATGGTTGAAGTACCCACAATGTAAATCACTATATATAATCCTTGGGGAGGAAATGATACCTGACATTTTGATTTACAGTGCATCAAACTTCAAAGTATGTTCCTTAATATGACCATTCCGTGAATTATGTCACAATACATCTCAAAACTCCAACAGACATCAGCAAACAAAGCAACATTCTAGAATACTTGTTATGGTTGATTGTTAGTGAATCAATGATGGCGGAGCAAACTGTTTTGTTTCTATACTTTGGAAATCTCCAATAACTTCAGGTGCAGTAAAAGTGGGGATGGCTCAATTGAAGGATACTTCAGTAAACTGAATTTCATCCAATTAATTTTACAGATTCACTTTATAATAAATATTTGGATGTACATTGTTACAACGCAGGTTGTAACAACGCATACCTTTACCACGCGGCCGCTACAACGCAAGTCGTTACCACGACTTGCGTTGGAGGGTGCAGATTTAGGATTTTTATAATTTTATATTCCAACACCAGTCCCCGTAACAGTAGGGAAGGTGTTGGAATATAAATTTATAAAATTCCTTATCCCACAGCGCCCTCCAGCGCAAGTCGTGGTAACGACTTGCGTTGTAACGGCCGCATGGTAAAGGTACCGCGTGGTAAAAACTTTGTGGTAAAGGATGTTTACCGGCAAAATTCCATGTAGAACTAAACATTAATTCCGGAGGACAACATCATTCTCCCTGAGTCCATCCCCAGGAATATTATGACCATATGTTACTCTGCTGGAGTTATGGGTCTATGCTGCCTACATTTGAAAACTGACTACCATGAATCCCTGAAGAGTAAGTAATACTTAGCTGCTGTGAGACCCAGCCTACTTTTTGGGGAAAGGAGAAAATGTTTCAACTCAGCTCAAGAGTGAGAGACCAAAAGAAGAGCTCCTTCAACCCACAACTGTTGATTCTCAACAATGCACCTAAAAACTAATTTTTAATATGACGTGACATAAACCCTGCTGTTGCTAGACAACGTACTCTGTAGTAACTTGCCATCATTAGAAAGGAGCTTTTATTGCCACAGAGAACAATATGTCTTCTCCAGTGACTTCAGCACATATCCTCTTTATCTATCTGTTCCAAAATGTGATTTATTTTTTGGCTAATGTTGTTGTCGGAGTTTTTTCAGGAATAATTTTAAGGCAATATTTTGAACTGTGTAAGTATAACAGATAAGTGGACTGTTGATGATGTGTCCACAGTGCACAAAATTTCAACAGGGATGAGTTCCTTTCTTAGGAATGTCTCATGTCGTTTTTGTTGTGTCTCTTGATAGTTCTTTTTTTATGATGATGTCTCTTAAGTCTTTATTCTTTAAGTGTACAAAAACTTATTTCTCAGGAAATAGTTTTCTCATTTTTGGGTCTCAAGAAGAGGTAGCATAGAAGTAAGGGATTCAAAATAAATGCCAAATAGGAGGGGCAAACATAGGATTGACAAGTTGAGACATGAATAATAAACAGGCACAGGAAAGTGATAGAAAACCCAACCAATGGTAATCAATGACTGGACCAACCTCTGCCTATTCTTGGTAAGCCTACAATATGTCTTGCAACAGACAAATCATGTGGTGTCTAGTAGGCTGGACCTACAAAGAATCAACAGGGTGGAGCCACTGTGCAAGACAGGTGTTCTAGTGTAAAAAGTCTAAAGATACGAAGATTTCATGGAGGGCATGAAAAATCAAAAGAAACAAAGAGGAAGGGCTACTAGCCATCCCACTATGGTTACACCTGCCTTTCCACAGGCCCAAATTCGAACAATATTCAAAGGGGGATTACATCAGATGGTACTAGCACACCTCAGCAGGATCCTCACACTTTTAAATGGGAGTACAGTCAGCCAGTCAAATAACTTTGAGTGAATCATAAAAATTCACAGACAAAAAAGAATACATTCAAGACTAAAAGTTTCTGCACCAATAAATTAAAACATACAGGACACAAACAACTTACAGCCTGATCACATAACCCCAGTAAATTACTTTTACATTGCATAACGTTTCCTTATCATAAAAGCAGTTTTCAGAAAACTAAGCACAGAGCTACAGATGGTAATAGTTGATAATGACCATAAATAATTAAAACCCTCCTAATAGGAGCAGGGACGAATTTTATTTAAAATCGGTTTAAGGAAACGCACACTAGGGTCTTTATATAATGTGCAAAATAGCATAAAGTGCATTGTACTTTGTTGTGCTAAATTATTACACGGACATGGGGGTAGTCTCTCACACCACCCGCTTGTTTCAGAAAAGATACAAGAAAGTGCAGAGTGCCTAGGTGAAATCTGGTCATTAAAAAAACGTGAATGAGCTAGCTAACTAAAAGACCAATAAAATTGTTGCCGATTTGGGGGAAAACTGACCAATCTTTCCATGTCCTGGTGTGATATTCTCAATTCAGATCGATATGGATCTTTTATAACCATTTTCTTGTTAGGTCGTATGATCTCTGGCTAGTCGTAATAGTGTTCAAGTCCTATCTTGTAAAAAGTTTGTTTGACATAGCTTAACCACGGGACTGCCATTGCATTAGCTAGATTCATACAATCTCTTAAAATGCATCGTGAGAAGGACCGTTCTTCTGTAATCTTAATTTTCCCCCATAAAATCAGGGGGGTCATGTGTACGCTGTCTAAAATATAGTCCATGCCTACCTCAAAATGGCAAAATGATGTAGGGGAGCTGTGAGGGATGAGTAAAAGTCTCTTTAAAAATGTATTCTCTGATGTTTGAATTTGTAGACTCTTATTGAATCCCCATACTCTCGCCCCATAGGTGGCCCCCGACAGACATTTGGATTTGTACAAAGTTATCAACTCGGCTACAGGCTTAGGGCAAGTTTAGCAGCAAAACGAAACAGCCCCTCAATGACTCTACTCATTTGTTGTACCCTGGACACTATAAGTTGGTTCCAATTTAAATTATAGTTGAAAACATTCCCCAAATAGGAAAAAAAAGTCCCTTTGTCAATAACCTTTCCTTTGACTGTATATTTTCGAGTTTTCATTTGTTTTGTCCACAGACCATAATAAAATATTTCTTAAACTTCACCTTTATGTCTAATTACAACAAATACTCAGTAAAAGCGTCCAAACACCCCTGAAGGCAATTGGCTGTCAGAGCCATCAGGATTGTGTTGTCAGCATAAGACAGCAGAGGTACCTGTTTGCCTTCTATTTTCGGAAAATCCAGGTGTTGTTTTAGCAGGAACTGTTCAAGACCGTTAGTGTATACCAAAAACAGAAAAGGAGCCAATATGCAGCCTTGTCGTACTCCCTCTGTTCATGCAATGGGATTGGTCTTTTCTCACCATGGCCCATAACGGATAACTACAGAGGTGGAAGCATGTAGTCTACGTAGGAGGGTAACAAGTTATTCCTCAAAGCCCAGATCTTCCATTAGAGACCACAGCTTACCCCGGCACACTGTATCGAAGGCGCTGGATAAGTCCATGAAGGCCAAGCGGATCGATACCCCCAGTCTTCATGTGCTTAGCCATGATCATGGACAGATTGAAGCACTGCTCAGTTGTTCCCATTCCCTTCCTAAACCCGTATTTTGCATATGATAAAAGACCAGAAGTATTAGCCCATGACTCTAAATTGCAAGGATTACTATTCCTATCACCTTGCACGTAGCATCTATTTAAGAGATCGGCCTGTAGCATGTTGGGTAATTTCTGTTTCCCTTTTTAAAAATCAGCACCACCACTGCTTTTTTCCAAGATGGTGGAATTTGGCCCACTATAACTGCTCTAAAGATGTTTAGTATCAAGGGGGCCCATATCACTGTTGTTTTTTAAAGAAATCCAAAGGTGCACCATCTGGCCCTGGAGTTTTGGAATCAATACCCTTTCACAGGGCCTCCTCCACTTCACGTAAAGACAGGGATGCACTTGCTGCTGGGCAGATTCAAGAATAAAACAAATGTCTGTCTGTTAATCTTGGGTTATAATACCCTTTGGGTTAAAAATACTAGAGAAATGAGACTCCCAGACTGTCCCTGTTATATTAGTTTCTACACTCATAGTCTCTTTGTAAAAAGTGGTCAGTTTATCACCTCCCAGAAGCTCCTGGAATCTCTTAAGGCACTTGCTTTTTCTAAATCATCCCAAGCCTGGCATCTCAGTTCATCCTTTCTGCATTCCAGTGTCTTCCTATATGATTGTCTGGCTTCTTTTATCAAAGCCCAATCACGTGGAACTATGCTTAGTGCTTTCTCTAGAGCTTTATTTGCCGCTGAGCACTCAGTGTTAAACCATTTGAGTTTGGGGCAGTTATGTTTTATCACTGATCTAAACAGGTTGTTGGCAACGTCTTTGCAGATGGTTTCAAAACTCTGTATAATGGAGTCTGGGGAGGGCTAAGTAAGTTAAGCAGGTCCTGACTTGAGTTAGGTTTGTCCTAATGATGTTCTCCTCAAAATTGGCATGGTCAATCATACTCCACTTTAACAGTACCCCTTGTTTACAATTGTATTTTATTGGGCATTCCACAGCCCTCCCCTTCTGAGTCATAACTTTTAAAAAGGCTGTTAGGGGATTGTGGTCACTAGCCAAGTTTGCTTCGACCATAAGGCTGTCTGAAATGTCGGAATAGACACCACTGCGCTGTCAACCAAATTGTTAACCAGGCATAAATCGTTTACTACGATAATTGAGTTTAATGTGTCATCCTGGGTAGTATGTTTAAAGTGGGCTAAAGGTTGTTCATAGAAATCTAAGAGCCCACATACCTTCGCACCACTGTGCTGACATAAGGTGCAATTAAAGTCTCAGACGTAGATGATACAGAACGGGGAGAGTTTTTATGCTATTTTGTCAATTTCCTCTTTAAGTGAGTTTATGATCCCAGAGCTTTGGGGGTCAAAAATAGTATAGTACCAATTGACTAATAATAGGGTTAAGTGGATCAGATTAAAACACACAATTAACTGGTACCAAGGGGAGTCAATCACTTTTTCTATTACAAGCCCCTTGTACTGTAACAATATCATGGCTCCCAATCCACGCTTTGCCCTCCCTGACGAGGAAGGTTCAGCAAAGGCATTTAGGGAAGAATATCCATCTAAGGTAACGTTCATTCTACTCCATGTTTCCTGGGTGCAGATAATATCAAATGATTTTACATACCGAACCCATACCTCATTTGTTAACATTGAGGTAATCCCTGCAACGATCCAATAGAGCAAACGAAGCAGGTGACTGTTTTGGTGAGGGTTTGGTTCTTGCATAGCGTGCCCCTCAAAAATTCTGGAATTCTGATCCATAAAAAGGGTGACTGAACCCAGCCTTACCGTGCTCGGGCTCATACTGTGTAACTGAGGTAGAGAACATATGTCATGCTCACCAACAGCCCCCAAGGGGGATTCCCTTAGATTCCCAGTTGTAACAGGAATATTGACAAAATTATTAGAAAAATCATGTGGATTCTCCTCCGGGCTACTCCCTTTAATGGATAGTCGATCTAATTCTGCTAAATCGCTTAGTGGCACAAATCGATTTCTATGAAATCAGGGTTGGAGCTGAAGGTTCTGATTTGTCATCGGGCATCTCTCTTCTTTCATATTACAAGTTACAGGTTTGGGTGGTGGATAAAAGAAACCCAGCGGTACTAGAAACCCAGCGGTACTACAGAGATTGTGTGCTTGTTCACCAATTCATTAGCTGTCATGTCTAATATTGATTTTACCAGGCATGGGGATCTAAAAGTCAGCACAACACAATCCCCTGCCAGGTTCGAATTAGTTGCGCCCACCCACCCAATCCTGCACGGCATCTTGAACTCTGCAAATAAGAGTCTGTTATCAAACCATGTTTTTGTATTTACAAAGTGCAGTGCCTTATTTCTCAGAGAAGATCAGTGTTCCCTCTGGCCAGACGGTAACGGGGGAACATTCACTAACACAATAACCTAGGGCGTAGCTTGTGGGGGAAGGTGCAATTTAATATCAGTTTCACTTATAATTAAATCCTCTATCTGCCGGCTCCCAAAAGTACTTTGGCTTTGCGGTCTATTAACTGGTTTGACATATGCCTGACCAGCCGACTCCAAGTTAAAAGAGTCTATGTACCGTACCTCTTTTCGGAGTGGACCCTGATTCTGCAGTGCGGGCTCACTATCATACAAGTGAGCTCTCCTTTGGACTAACCCATCCTGTAACACCACAATTGGTGGGGGAATCCAGGTCCGCGCATCCCATCCAGCGGCCCCATCCATGTTCCTAATTGGACCATGCATTTGATCACTTGGTAATGGGGGTACGCTATTGGTTTTCTCTTCTAAACAGTTTAACCTGTTCTCTATGTCAGTCAGTTTTTGTAAGATGGGATATAAATGTGCTGATATTAAAGCCTCCAATTTGACCCAAAAGGCCCCCCATCCCTTGTTGGCACAGTCAATGTCGATACCTCCTCTACTTGAACTGTGCACAAGTTAACTTCTTGTCATTATATACCTGGTCATGCTCTTCACTCAGCGATTTAGACGATAAATGACTCTGTTTTGGTGATTTAGTTGCTGCCTGTTCTTTTTATTCTTTTGCTGCTGTACCACACTCACTCCACCCTTATTTTTAAGCCTCTGGCCTCTAGTTACGACATTTGGCCAAGCCTCTTTAGTTTTCTGTACCATGCCATTATTTGGCATTGGGCTTAGTGAATGTGGCACACTAGTTTGTGGCACACTGGTTTGAGGTTGAGGTTGAGGTTGAAGTTGACGGTCACCCAAGCTTCCCTGTGAACCTAAGGTGCAGAGATTGGTGCAGGCTGATTAAGTATGGGGATCCAAAGACAGTCTGCGCTCTGTTAACTCTATTTCGTGGATCAGTGCAGATTCCGCCCCACTTTTAGTTTTGACATTATGTAAACCCCTCCTTTCTTTATGCCATAACCAGTAAAGTCAGTAGGGTCAACAATGCCAATAATATCAATAATGTCAATAACGACTAGCCACAAGTTCAAACAGTACCTTTTGAGGTTAAGCGTTTTTCAACGGTGGGAGATGAAAATAATGGCCCTGCCCGACCTTCTTTGGGCTCTGAGAGGCCTGCCCTTGTTCCGAGTTGCGCCCCGCGCCGCGGTGGGAGAGGCAGAGCTTTATGCATGATCACCACGCCTCCCTCTCACTCGCGGCAGCTGTGGTGGCAAGGTTGCATTCTAGGAGTTGCAGTCCTCTCCCAGGGTGATGGCGGTGAGTCTGGGGTAAATATTGCGTAACCACCGGGGCCCACGCCCCACCAGAGATTCCTCCTGTCTCAGCTATCAGCAGCAAAGCCTACCTGCACAGTTCATCTGGCTTGTTCTTTACTGTGTTTATTCAGCTTTATTCAGAGCCACCAGAGGAGGTCCCCCTTTTTTGGGGGGAATCATGCAGCAGCCTCTTTTGACCTGTTTAAAACATTAGCCTCAATGCACTCTGTAGCAATACCAACCGCCGAGTAAATGTAGAGATGAAGAGGTGGTGAGTCGAAAATCTAGTCAAGCCTGGAGCAGCTCACACATCACCTCCTTGCCAGCCACAACGCTGTACTCATTCGCACACCAAGTTCCTCTGAGCTTCACGCCGTCCGGAGGGAGCTCAGAGAGAGTTCAGCAAGACCCAAGACCGAAGAAGCAGCAGCCCTCTCTTTTTTTCACCGCTTGAGGACCTTAAAACCAGCCGCCACCGAATCCACTCCACACTCGGGTACCTCTGAGCCACACGCCGTCCAAAGGAGCACCACAGGACCGAAGCAGTAGCCCCTCGCTCCCTTTCACCACAGTAAAGACAGCTGCCGCCGATGAAACCACCTCTGCAATCACTCAAACGCTGTGGAACCGAGAGCCTCGAGAGCCTTGAATCTCGGTCGGAGGTCGGCGGTCAGGCTTCCAGGTATGGGGCGGAAGGGGCGGAGGGGATGTCAGTTTTACCTTCTGATCGAGTATTTACCATAAGAGCCAGAGATCCCCTACACAATTGTGACTAACCCCACATTAGCAAAGCATAAAGAGCTACAGCCTCTTCAAACTTTCTGTAGGCCACCTGCCACTCCTCAAGTACAGTCATTTCTATTCATGACTGAGGTTCCGTGATGATTTGAACCCGTGTTTTCAACATTGTCGTAAATACATAATTTTGGTATCAGTGAACCGCAAATGATCCATTTAGCATATCCTGGTGTTTTCGCTATGCTACGAGCAAGAGCACTCCTGTTACAAACACATTTCTGATCTACCCATGGCATCCATCTTAGATTACGGCAGCCATTTTGTATTTCTTGCCCTCACATAGTCAATGGACACGCAATGACCTCTGATCACTTCATGTCGATTAAGGACACGTAGGCTTTGGCCGGCGATTCATCTCTCTAGTAACACGTGCACCTTAAGAACAGAAAACGCCATGGTTGCATGACTCAACAGAAACTGCCTCCTCTGCCTGAGGCCAGTCCTGCTATACTGGTTCTCGTGTTCGTTGGCCTGATCATGATTAGGCGGCCGAAGCTGGTAGCCTTGCCCATTTACGACCCACAAACATCTCTTATCCTGCTTTTCTATCTTCTGCACCTGGCTCTGCTCCTTTCCTTCTGGGCCTTTATTAGGGGGAGGTAACGAAATTTACGATGAGGCGGTCCGGCTCTTGAATGAAAAGTTGACATGAGATTATGATGGAATAGTGGGAACCCCTCGTTCGTAATGTTTTGACATCAGATATTGTTGACGATTCCTGTGCAACGCCAAATATTTATTGTTTAGGACACGAAGGTTTGGGAATGTACTAACATGTGAAGAATTTGCCCGAAGCCTAATATTTAGTATATAAGGAGCAACCCTCTTTGTACAAATCGAACAGGCTCCTAGATACTGCCCGTGTGTAGTTTCTGTGACTTCTGTGTCCCTGCAGTAATAAACCTTTGGTCTTTGACGCCACCATCGAGAAGCCCGTGTTTCTGTTTATTGGTGCACTGAGACAGGTAGAAAACCGGGGTCTTCGGGTGTTATCCCTGACACCTCTGGACGGAACCAAAAAGTCCAGAACTCCATGACTGCAATATTTCGGTGTGATACATGTTGCAGTATAAGGTCTGAGGCTTTGTTTGATGGGGAGGGTGAGTCCAGAGTGCAGGATTAGGGTGTTTAAGGGTACAGTGTCTATTAGGAGGAAATGTATGCACTTTTCAGATGAAAACTGTAAAAATAGAACATTAACCATTCTAGAAAAATGTAATTACTCCTCAGAGTAAACAAGGTGCTTATTAATGAAAGTTTGTGTCAAAATGTGTAAATACTGAGAGAAGGGCAAACATTGTGCCCCCCACCTCTTAGTTTACTATACATCTTGCTCCAATATTGTCCTCGTCGCTCATGCTGAAAATGCTGTTTGCATGACACGATTTAGCATTGTGCTGCTGTGCAATGGTTAACGAACATTGTCTAGGAGTTTTCTATTAGTGGAAAATCTATTTATATATTGAAGAAAGACCATGCAAGTTTTCTATTGCCAATTCTTGATACCATACACTCAATTTTTTGTAAGACCCACATTTACAATAAGATGTTCCTGTATTACCACCCCTACTAGCTTACACCGGCAGGATGCATAGTGTGATTGATTGAAAAATGTGTAATCTGCCAGGTGTTTTGTTGTTATATTGAGTATGTCTAATCATTGTTGTAAAAGGGTATGGAAAAAAAGACAAAAAAAAGCTGCTTTTCAAAAAAAGACGTGATAAATGTTTGAAATTGACTTTCAAACAGAAAATCGATTGTGAAATAAATAATTAGCCTAGGTGATTTCAATGATTCCAGGCAAAGCTATGCAATCCCATGCAATCCCAGGTGTGTTTGCCCTATTTCCACACCATAACGCCACTCTGTATAGATTATCAGGGAGTTTCTGCAACACTGAACAATCCTGTAAAGCACTTCACTCACATCAATGTTTGGTGGAAAGACATGTTCCGAAAGTGGATTGACACTATTGTCTGTTCAGCTTTGTGTTAAATAGCAATGCTTTGCGCTACCCTAACACCTATGTTAAATAAGTTTTTCCATTTATCCATGTCATATTGTATAGTGGAAACATTGCCCAAAGATGCTAAAATGCTTTACAATGTCACATTAAAGATTAGAACATTGGAATGTGGAGCCCTCCATTGAATACAATGAAGTGCTCAGAGCTTCTACTGGCCAGTAAAAGCTTGCAAAGCAACATTCTAATGTTGTTTTACAAAGACCTCTAGGAGCCAGAGGGGATTTAAACCCCCTCGGGCCATGAGAGGTCTATGTTTTATTTGTTGGAACATTCGGCCCTCTAGTGGCAGAATTTTCTAATAGCCCTCTGTAGCTGGGCTGTACTGGCCATTAAAGTCC
This sequence comes from Lissotriton vulgaris, assembly GCF_964263255.1. Classification (NCBI taxonomy): domain Eukaryota; kingdom Metazoa; phylum Chordata; class Amphibia; order Caudata; family Salamandridae; genus Lissotriton; species Lissotriton vulgaris. Next base: position 421,293,125 of record NC_141698.1, on the reverse strand, counting down.
CGCTCCCTTGTTAAAGGCCCTCGCCGCTGGAGCGGGTCTTTAATGGCTGGTATAGCCTGTGGGCTATAAGGCTAAAACATAGAAAGCAATCAATAGACAATAAGTGAGCTAAGTTACAGCGTATGTCTTGCCTCCAATATCTGTTACCTTGTATAACTTGTGTAAGTTTTAGGTCCCATGATAAGCATCAACTATATGTTGTATTCATATACCTAAGTGTTATAGATAATATAGTCTTATAGCCAACAAGAACGGGTCAGTCAGCTTGCCTCGTCAAGCACCAGTAGCTGAATGTTGCTCGACCCGACCTGGATACGCTTTTTCTCCATTAAATACACGCCCCTGCCAGGGGACCACAGTAATTCCTGGATTGATCGCACGGATACCAAGCCCTTAACTGCTCTCAGATTGAACCTCGTATCCTGGCCCAAACCACTCCTTGATTTTACAATTGCCACCGTTATTTGAGCACCCTGATTCCGTGATTCACAACTGGACATCCGGCCATCGGCATCAATTGCATTGTGTCTACGTATAAAATCCTTCCAGCTCACACGTCCTTTCATCCTGATGATGAAAGAGATCGAAACACCGTCGACTCTTACAACCAAAACTCCTTCACTTAACATAATACCTTTGGAGTTTTGTACAATGTTGTCAATGAGGTGAAACATTTTAAGTCACCAACACCTATCACTTCACGAACCTTTGTCACTGAATATGTGTGAGCACTAGGACTACCAGTTTACAAGTGGATGATATTCTGTTTATGAGGTTAATAAATGCGATGTCATGTGTCCCGGCATACATTGTCTTCCTGATCCTACCTCGACTCCCTCTTCATTAAGAAAACCAAGATTTAAGCTAGAATTCAAATTAATAGTAGCCCAGGCTACCTGAGGACCTTGTGGCCTCTTCCTGACATGAGTTTAAATCCCCTTGTGCTCTGAGAGAACTTGGTTCACAGCAACAAACACTATGTGGAATGTTGCTCTGCAGGCTTTTACTGGCCCGTAGAAGCACGGAGCATTCCATTGTATTCAATAGAGTGCTTCACATTCCAATGTTCTAATAGTTGTTCAGATATCTGTTGTATAGCGCACCCACACCTGTACTGCCCTGCACACAACAAAAAACATGCTAAATAAATAGCTTGAGAGCTATGGGGAGCACAGTGAAACTGAAATAATAGTTATTGAAATGATGTCAACTTACCTGACGGATAAGGAGGGTGAGGCCCTGGTGGCTGCATCTATGTAAAGTTGCTTTATCAATTCAGCCTGCTATACCTGCAACAGGAAATACGTTTTAATGCATTTTCAAGTTTGCCTTTCAAAGTAAAATTCAATATTTCAGTTGATCAACTAGCTGAAATGTGAGATCTGTTCATATTACTCAGACAATACACCGACTGTCGCACAGGAGATGGCTGATTGTCAAAGTTCATTATTTCATATCTTTTGCACTTACGAAGGCATTTTTACCACAAGTGATGACCTAGAATGGTCTCAAACTAATACTTTTTGATTGATTATTTTATTACACAGCATGTTCACATGCACCTGACAAAAAATATATATTTATATGAGATATTTCAATTTTTAAAAGAACATTGGACCTGATTATGATGGGGTGGGATTACCAACATCGGCCTGTCAGTGGCGGTCTCACAGCCATCGGACCGTGGAGGTCCACTCACCAAATTACAATGTTGGCCGGATGGTTGGCAGTCCGTCGGATGGGCTCCGCATCGGAGGGACTTGAATCCCTACAACAGTGTCAGTGCCTGCTCAGGCACTGCCGTAAGGATTACAATGGCCCTTTCTGCCGACGGTTGCATGGCGGTTAACCTGCCATGAAAAGACAGGCAAAATGGGACTTTGGGAGTCCCCTAGCAGGGTCTCCTACCTCTCAGCCTTGGGTTCTGGGGAGCACCTATAGTGCTCCCCTACATATCCCTGCACCATGTGAGAGGCACCACACGGTGCCTGAAACATACTGCAGGGATATGCAAACTGTGTATTTTTTGTACTGCGGCATGTGCTTTCAGCCCGCAGCGCATGCCACGATACAAACCATACACATTGTGATCGCTGATCCTAATCCCTGTGGCGGGACCGTCGACAGCCAGTCCGAAAGGATGGTGGTCAGACAAAATTCCAACCACCATCATGATGAGGACCATTGTTCGAGAATCTCAAAAGTCGTTGATACTCAGCGTTCTTATAACTGTACATATAACTTCAAAGGCACATTATTACTAAGTAAAATATGCAAAACCATTATCTGATCTGGCCCGTTTTGCACTGAGCCCTCCTTAATATGATGCAATTACATCAAGAGCTATTTATTTCAGCCTCCAAGTCAGGCATTACTATTGGCTGCTCCAAGCAATATACTATTCAAAATTGCTAAGTAAACTTGCATTTGATCATTCAGTTCCTTTCAATGATGCTATTTCCATCATGGGGTCTGTCCATTCTTCTATTGTAGGAGGCTGTTTCGTTTTCCCGTGTTACAGGAGTCATATTTTGGTCACTGCTAGTGCCGATTTATAACCATTGCTACTTGTGTTTGGGTATCCCTGTAATGTCATGAGAGTTACAAACCAAGGCAAGTTCCAGAGAAGGTGTGAGTGCCCTTTTACAACTGTCTCCTAAATAATCCATACAGAGGTTCAGAAACGTTGTAGGATTCTGGTCTAAAATTTCAATTCCCATTTAGACAAGAGAAAGTCACAAGCCTAAATAGTCTGCCATACTCTAATATTAAAAATCAATTACATTGTCTCTGTAATTACAAAGCACAAAAAGGAGGATCGGGTCAAAAAGTCTGCACCAGTCATTTTTCATGTAATGTGGCTACAATTTTGGAGAAAAAAGGTGAAAGTAGCCTGGGATGTGACCCCCATACAACCCAAGAAAAAGTGCAAAAGCAAGAATGGAGAACACACAGAACAAAAAATAGATGAGATTGTGCATCACGATGTGGACAGCGCAGATGATATGACTGACATCACCTTTGTTACTGTTGTAAATCTTTCTTTCAGAACTTTGAATGATCATGAGACTTTGGTTCTTCGTAAAGGATTTAATTTTTGTCCAACGGAAAGACCGAATTTTGAGAATATACATTTGGATTTATCTACATTCACACTCAGCCCAAAACAATGTAAAAAATTCCTGAACATCCCTCTGTACGTCTTCCTATTGTTGAAGTCACATGTGCTTCTGAGTTTACTATTTCTGAGTTTACTATTTCAGACATCAATCTTTCACATTTAATTGCCACCTTGCATGATGATGGAGATGTAGGAGATTTGCCAGACTTTGAGCTCAATTTAGATGTAGTAGAGGATGTATCTATAGATAGTGGTCTGCGCAACACCTCTAAATGTATTTCCTCAGCAGCACAAATTCGGTGATAAACAAATTTACATCTAGGGTCACCTAAGATCTGTATCGCCTGGAAGATAGTTATGCCAATCACAAAGAATCTCCAGATAAGTCAAATATGAGTAAAAAAGAAAGAGCCTTTCTTCAATCCAATAGAGACGATCTTAATCTGGTGATCCACAAGGTGGATAAAGGTGGCAACATTGTTTTTACCAACTTTGTATGGTTGACTGCTATGAAAAATTTAAATGTAATCCAACATCAGCCATTGAAAGGATCATCAATGCCAGGTTAACAGATTGGCATAAATCATGTCTTATTACCAACCTAGAGTATAAGTATCTTTTGGCACAAAATTCTAGACACCCCTGTATCTAAGTACTCCCAAAAATTCACAAAGGTGGCCCATTCCCTCCCAGAAGGCCAATTATATTGGGCAATGGGGGCCCCACTGAACATCTAGCAGAGAACGAAGATTCATTTCTTAAGCCCTTTGTCCAGAACTTCCCTTCCTATTTGAAGGATAGTGGGAAACTATTGCGCAAACTGGAGGATCTCAAGTGGGCGGTAGATGTTTACACATTTGTCACCATGGTTGTGAAAACTTTGTACACTTGTATAGACAAGAATCATGGAGCACTGACCTATTTTCTATACAAGTGAAATGCATGTCATTGAGTGCTCTGAACCAATTCTCACACAGAATGCCTTCATGCATGGAAGAACCCTGGTTTCTACAAAAGCGGAGAATGGCCATGGGCTCCAGGTTTGCTCCATCTTATGCTAACCTCTTTATGGGGCTGTATGAGATGAGCATGCCCGGGGCCAGTAACTGGATTGATAACATCCTCTTTTACATCAGATATATCGACGATGTTTTTCTTATCTGGAAGGGCAGTGAGGAAGATCTGAGCCAATATTTTACATATCTCAATAATAACACCTTTAATGTAAAATTTACAATCAACAGCTCCAAACAAGAAATTGCCTCGAAAAAGTTCGAGGATAAAGTTTAAAAACCTAATACGAGAGACACCCTTGTCCCTAAAACCAATCAGGCAAACAAGACATATCAGAATAAGGTTGCATTTATAACGGAGCACAATATGTTTAGTGGCCACATCTTTAACATATTGAGAAAGAATTGGCACTTACTCAAATCCAATACTCTTCCGTCTGACATTGTTACACCAAAGCATAGAGTCACATACCGTAACAGGAACACCATAAAAGATCTACTATGTCCAAGCTATGTCAGGGAGCCTAAAATTTCAGTATCTACCTGGCTGCCAGAGGAGCCTCAGGGCTTCTACACATGTGGCAATTGTTGTATTTGCAGTCATGAAATTAATAAACTCACCAGTATAAAGCACAACAGCGCAAGGGAATTTAAGATTACATCTTTCATAAATTGCAATACCACTTTTGTAGTTTATTTGATGAAATGTGCATGTGAGAAAGTTTATGTTGGCAGCAGCACATGGAGTTGGAAGGCCCAAATTCAGAAACATGCGAGAAGTATAAGAAATCGAGATGATAGATGTCCTGTGGCGCAACATATTCATAAGACTCATCCTGGTAAGACTTGTATCACTTTCGATGACCTGGATCATGTCAAGGGTAATGAGATAGGCAATGATAGTATCAACCACTTAAGACAAACTGAGGCCTGGTGGTTTTGCCGTCTAAGGGCCGTTTCACTTGGTCTGAATATTAATAATGAGTTTCACCATTTTTTATGAGATTAATTTAGATTTAGCTGTCAAAGAGGGCTGTACCTTTCATTTTCTCTTTGGTTTTTGTTACCGTAGTTGTGACCTGTATTTTGTATACAGCTTTCTGGATAACATCCTTATGAGCTTGCACTATGAGAACATATCAATCATTGGTCCAAAGAAGCCTATTTTCATTTATCTCCTGATTCTTGTTTGTAGTCAAATAGATGAAAATTGGCTGCTTTGTGCATACGTGTCTAAGTACTTACCTAACACTCAAATGAACAATGTAAAATCCGTGTCTTTCATTGTGGATTGGGTTTTACTGTTTTGCTCCTCTGTTTGAAGATGGCGTGACTGTATAACATCAATGACATGTGATTTGAGCCCAGTAGTACTATGTTTTAGATCTTTCTTTTCTCCTTATGGCGTGTACGTCAAGCATATTGATTCAGCTCTATCGAAGGACAAAGCTTCAGACTGAGATTTGTACAGCTCAAGTCTCCATGTTAAGGTCGGCATATACGTACACCATTTAAGGATGGCGCAAATTTAATATATCAGGGGCATGTGACATGAGTTGTCCACTACCACATGAGGCCCATGTTATTTAAGGACGTCTTCAGTTATCCTAATTTAGATCTCCTTTTTTCCATATAATGCTCATGTTAAGAATTTTTATTTGGCTTTGTTAAAAGACTAAGAATCCAACTATGTTATTATTACAATTCACTTCTCACTGTTTAGGTCTACATATGCATACACCATTTAACGATGGCGTAACTTTAATATATCAGGGTCATGTGACATGAGCTGACCCCCACCACATGTCCATTATTTTTGCACAGGTGTATCTGGTAATTATTTCTGTTCTCTAGTATAAATGGCGAGATTCCCGAGTGTTCTGCTCAATTTTATTTTGTGAACCAGACACCATTACGGACACCATTCCCACAGGTATGTGTAAATAGGTGGTGCTTTAACTTGAAACAGAGTCTGGTCTATAATTGCATTGTCTAGTTTTACACTGGGTATATTGGGTGAGCTGAGATTATATTAAGAATGGTAGGGAGCACATTTGACTAAATCTGATTGCAGTCCTTGCTTTTGGGGCCATGGTTGGTTCTTTCCATATCGCAGCAACAGTTTTTTTATCATTGGACGTCATTTAAAGATTTTTGCACCATAAGTTCCTTGATTGTCGAGTTTACCTAGAATTGAACCTTTGTTGGCACTATTATTATTACTTTTGTAACTGACAGGGAGCACATGGAGCACATCTGCAATTGATTGAGTACAAGACAGCTTATTTTCAATGGAACTAGTGAGCCACCTCCTGTAACAAACATTATCGTGTTATTATTGCACTAGTTAAAAGCTGCATTCCCTAGTGCCACATTATACATGTAGAGTGAGCCGTGTCAGAATTAGAAATTGTAATGAAAACACATGTTTAAATTGGATTGCAGTCCTTGCTTTGGGGGCCATTGTCGGTCATTTAAATATCACGGCATATAGCCCTTAGTATTAGGCGTGTTGTCACTAGCTCTTGAATAGAAACTCTGCGAATGTTGTGATCACCAACTATCAAATCTTCTTTTAGCATTTTTTAAAATTGTATAACTGACAGCGAGTGTTCTTGTAATGGATTGAGTTAATAACAGCTTACTCCAATTAGCAATAGATAACGGTTTAAAGTAATACATTTTATCGTGATGAAAATTTGCATAACTGTTGATCACTCTGTTGTGTACGACTTTTATACTAAAAGAATATCTAAGAGTAAACATATTTGATACAGAGTTATGTGCTTAGGCTTCTATTGAAGTGAAATATGTGTTTTTATCTTTATCTGTTTACAGATTTACTTTTTGTTAACTCAATCTGATTGCACACACAAGTCATACCTCTATGAACCTCTGAGCATTGCCACTGACTTATTAAGGGTATGCTAAAATTAACAAACATTGTATGTGATGATAGCGTTGGTCTTGAGTTCCTTGTGTTGTTTTTCAAACAAAAATCTTTATTTGGGGTTCATTATTTAGGTCATTTAAAATTGTTAGAGCTTAATTTTTTCCTTCTCTCTTCACATGGATCCAATGAGATTTATGATCTTTTCAATTCATTAACAGGTCATAGTATCAAATACTATATGCTTTTTTTGGATTGTATGACAAATGCGATAGTTTTCGCTTTTTTTTATTTCTCCGTTTTTCAGTGTGTTGGAACACATATCTGTTTGGTGATTTCGTGCACCTAAATTGTTGACATTTATTGTCTTCCCACCAGCTTTAAAATATGGATTATTGTCTACCTATAATAAAGAACTAGAGACCTTATATATGAATTACAACAATGTTTTGTCTGGTTCTACTGCATTTGTATCTTGTCTTTTTATATCAATTGTAAATATTTTCTTATTTGTATATATTTTACCCCTGAAGAAGTCCGCATGAGGACGAAACATGTCAGCTAGTCTTGTCCATGGTGTGCTGTTTTTTTATTGATCTATGGATTAAAAGAATAAAGGGAACCGCTTCTACAATCAAAACGATTATTGCTTTTCTCACTTGGGAAGACACCAACAGTTTCTTTTGTGCTTGATTATGAACAATAATTGGACTTTACTAATTATCTATTTGTTATTTTGAGTGCAGGGCCATTCGAGGTTGACTCTGTAATTATGGTTGTGTTCACTTCCACAAGTAAGGCATTTTTGAGACTATTAATAACTTTGGCTCCATTTCTCAAATCTGGATGACGTTTTCCATTGTTCACCTATGTCCATCTCTGATATCATTTATTACGTTTCATAAAGATTACTGATGGCGTGGTGCAAAATTATTGGGTGGATTCAAAAGTTGTGTTTCCAATTCAATCAATCAATCAATGCCAACTTTATTTGATTTTTGTGCAAAAATCATAAAAGCATACTGTTTAAAATATCCATATTACATGATAAAAAGTGCATACGGGAATTTTAAATACAAATTACTGAATAATACAATGTTTAAACCCTAGAATTGTTTAAAAACCCATTTTATCATCCCCATCGAATTTCATATAGGAATTACTTTCCTACAATTGACAATACTTTTTAAAAAAAGATGCCATTAACTTTACAAAACATTTATTTTCTAAAAACTGTAGTGATAAAAGTGCTGGCCTGCATTCTCTCAATCCTAACAATCTTAAAATTGGTAAAATCCATTGCCTTCTTTGCATTACGTAAAATTTGCAAAATAATACCATATGCATTGCTGTTTGCTGAGATTGTTTATCACATGGGCAGCTACTTTAAGTTATAGACCAATCGTTTAATTCAGGGAAGCTTATCAAGCAATGAAAAAATCCAAGTCCTATTAAAAATCGCACTGGAATATTTGCAGAAGTGTCCCACTTGAAAAAGTTCTGGACAAACTTGGCATGAAGAGAGGGTTTGGTACAACGTAATTTGTTTCTGTATCTTGGTAGGAATCTATGCAATATTGCTAAAAATGTTAAGAGAAGATAATCTAGAATTATTTCACACGTTTATTTCACACTTTAATAGAAGAATCACATATTCAAATGAAAAACCATATTTGATTGACTGAGATTCAAAACAACAGGTCATCTATTCGAAAATTCAAGAAACACAAATATTAGTTCAAGAATCACAGCAATCTAATTGGTTGAGACAGTCAGTTTGTTTTTGCTTTAGAAAATGGTTCTAAAACATATTCATAGAAAGCATTTCTTGGAATATTGAGGGTGAGGGTCTGGAGCAGATGTCTACTCCATCACCCAAGAAAAGATCATGACACAACCTAGAAAGTTGAAAAATAGATATTACACCAAGTAAAACATTTTAAAAAGATGCAGATTAGTAATTCAGTTATGTCAGTCCTCAGGCTAGTAGTGAACAGCACACAATTGGACAAGGTGATGTGGGGACCAGGTATGGTGTGGTACCAGAATATTTTCAAGATAACGTCTTCCATAAATATGCTATCCTAAATATTGTCAAAAAAATATGGGCCACTGCAGTTCATGATATAAAATCTGCAACCTATGGGACGAAACCTTTGTGAGAGCTATCTGGGACATAATGTTTTTCTTAAACACTATTTTTATATGTTATTTTGACACATAATTCCATTTCATGCTCTTGAACTCCAGAGATAATAAATGCACATAGAAAAAGGTCAGAAACAAAAATGCGTACCGTATTTTCCGGCGTATAAGACGACCCGGCGTATAAGACGACCCCCGACTTTGGCAGAAAAATTTTAGGTTTAGTGCTATACTCGCCGTATAAGACGACCCCCCACTTCCAGTGCAGCATAGCCATTCCGAGTACCGTATGTACCGGTATTTTGAACTTACCGTATTAGTCTAGTCCTCCTCCCTGTGGGTGAGCAGTAAGGCTTTATCAGTGGGCAGTGGGTACCTATAAGTGTTTATTTTACAAACTGAAAGACTGAACGCAAAGAAATTGGTTGTAGAAACAATCTTGCTTTACTCAGAAACATTTTATTTAAAACCATATCAAAAACTGTCACTTCTGAATAACGGCAAACATAAATAACGTAGTGCATGAAACAGTGCAAGTGCATTAAACGTTCCATAACTTCCCATAAATCCAAGCGATTTCTACAGGATTTATAACGTTCCCTTTAAAAACCTTCAAAATCCTCCTCTTCGTCATCTGATCTCATAAGTAAGTCTATGAGATCTTGTGGTACATCTGTAAGGCAGTCATCGTATGGATCTTGTACCAATTCCGTATCAGATGATGTGGTGTCTTCTTCGGCATCCTCTTCACCTTCCCACAGATAGTCGTCCTCCATACCATCTAATGAGTTCGATATGCCACACTTCTTGAAAGACTTTATGACTGTTTCTGCATCGATGTCGTTCCAGGCCTTTATGACAAAGTTGCACAAAACATCCAACTGTGGCGCACGCATGTTTCCTCCTTTTGTGAATGTTTTTTCACCGCTAACCATCCACTCATTCCACTGTTCTCGGATGCGATCTTTAAATGGCTTGTTTAGGCACACATCCAGTGGCTGCACCAACGATGTCAGTCCTCCAGGTATAACAGCAGCATCCGTTTTCAGTCTTGCCAGCCTTTGCTTGGTGCTGGGAGTTAAATGAGCCCTGAACATATCCCACACCAGTAGACTACGCCTTTGTAGAAGTCCACCTGGTCGCCTGCTCCATACGTTATCAAGCCATAGCTTTACCCCTTCTTCATCCATCCATCCTTTCTCATTAACATGCACAAAACAACCAGCAGGAAACTTGAGTTTCGGCATTGTTTTCCTTTTAAAAATAACCATTGGCCTCAGTTTGCCACCATCAGCTGTGCATGCAAGTACCACAGTGAAACTGGACTTCTCATGTCCTGTTGTTTTTATTAAAATTGTCTTTTCGCCTTTTTGATGGACAGTTTTGTTGGCGATCATATCAAAATTCATCGGAGTTTCATCCATGTTTCCGATGCTACTTAGCGCATACACATGTTCATTGCGCAGCCTAATGACGTAGCGATGGAAGCTATGCATTTTGGCATCAAGATCCGCTGGTAATTTCTGGGCAATTTTTGTCTTTTGCCGCAATACCAGATTATGCCTTCCCAAGAATCTGGTACACCAGGACACAGTGGCCTTAAATCTGTGGCTGAGATCGGGATTAGATTTGGCCCACTGAAGTGCAACCAAGCGGATTTTATTTCGGGTCACGACATACCCGCTTTGCCGATGCTCGGCCACCATGTCTGCTACGTGCTTTTCCAGTTCTGGCCAATGTGGGGTGCCTCTTCTTAGTGCACACTTGCCCCTTGGCATACTCCGCAATGCTTGCTCATTTGCTCTCCAGGCCCGAACCATCTTCTCTGTCACTCCATATTGCCTAGCAGCAGCACAGTTATTATGTTCCGTGGCAAAAGCCACAACTTTGAGTTTGTAGCTGGCTTCATATTTTCTTCTCCTTGCCACTGCTGGAGCCTTGCTGAGTTCTAGACTGCCAGCCATTTGCTCTGGATGCGCTGCTGGAGCCTTGCCGGGTTCTTCGCTGTCTGCCATTTGCACGGAATGTGCTGCTGGAGCCTTGCCGGGTTCTTGACTGTCAGCCATTTGCACTCGATGTACGGTACTGGTGCTGTACAGAATGGACAGGTGCAGAGACTGTCTTCAACACCACACGTACGGTACGGCAAATACGCTATCTGGTCACGAGACTGTTTTTCCTCTTAGCAACAACCAGCCAATCACGGCAAGTGCTCTACTGCCTTCGGGAACATTCGGGAACATTGTACAGTCCCCTTTCTATGCCACGCCCATGCCAAGGGGAGAGGTGAGCGTGCCAAAACGTGCCAAACGTGCCAAACGTGTCAACACACCGGGCGCTGCCATCTTCGGCGTTGGCTGCCCATTACCATGTACCGTGTTTCGGACGTCCTGCTGCCTCGTCCTGCTGCCTCGTCTGCCTGGGGATGTGCAAGCGGTTGGAGGCGCGTGTACAGCGGCAGCGGCAGTCGAGGTAAGACTCATGGCGCCATTTGCTCGCTTGTGAAGCGGTTTGACACCTTCGAGTGAAGTCCTTGCTATGAAAAAAACGCTCGCTTTCGATACTTCATGGCGCGGGGCCTGGGTGTGGACGTTGCCAGGGTCGGTGGCTGTATTTTTTGACATAAGGTGTGTTGTTTCTTGTTATTTCCTATTGTGAAGCGGTCTGACACCTTCGAGTGAAGTCCTCGCTATGACAAAAACACGCTCGCTTTCGATACTTGCACAATTCATGGCGCGGGGCCTGGGTGTGGACGTTGCCAGGGTCGGTGGCTGTATTTTTGGACGTTGCCAGGGTCGGTGGCTGTATTTTTTAACATAAGGTGTGTTGTTTCTTGTTATTTCGTATTGTGAAGCGGTCTGACACCTTCGAGTGAAGTCCTCGCTATGAAAAAGCGCATGAAAAAATACCATAAAATTTTGTACCCGGCGTATAAGACGACCCCCGACTTTCCAGAAAATTTTAAGGGGTTAAAAGGTCGTCTTATACGCCGGAAAATACGGTATTTGCGATTTGGGCTTGGCTAATTTCTAAACAGGCAGAGAAAAACACAATGGAAGAGAGGATGCCAGGAAGGCCAAAATGCTACTTGCCTACCCACACAAGATCAGGGCATAGCACGGACGCTTGAAATGGAGAATTGGGAGGGTGAGTCGGATAGTAAGTGATTGTGTGTAGGGTGTATGTGCAATGATGTAAGATTAGATGAACTGGAAAGTGCATAAAGGAATAAAGGGGGCAAGTACAGTGTGTGGGGCCAAGGGATGTCTGAGGGAGGCAAGGACAGAATGTGGCCCAATAGCAGAGTGGGTTTACTGGGTATGGATGTGTTGGTGAGGTTGGGAGAAACCATGCAGCATGTGTTGCAGTGCTTATTGAAATTTGTGTGCTGCAGGCTGAATGCGCTCAAGATACTTTATTAATAGATATTGGGATGGTAAGTGGTCTGGGAGCAATATCGTTGTAGAGGAGATATGTGTGGGGTTTAGGGCCTCTATAGTGGTGGTAATCGTGTGACAAACTGTAATATTGTTTGTGTTTATGTATGTTCAAGCAAACCAACTGTGTGTGTGAAAAGGTTAGACACAGTGTTGGTGGTTTGACATTAAGGTTATGATGGGAATACTATAGAATAGAAGAAGTGGTGAAGCTACACCTACGATAGCTCAGTGTGGATGGCATGTGGTAGTCCTATGCTTAGAAACTTTGCAAGAAGAACAGACATTTAAGGAGAATAGATTTAGAGTGTCGCTGGTTGTTGAAAGGTGCCCCTTACAGGAACTTCAGCTAGAGTGGAAATCTAATTTCATTTGTAGGGGTGCATCATAATCAGGTGTAGAGCACACCCGCATATAATCATCTACTCTATTAACATGAAGTGTTAGAATTGTGAAATATATGAACATGAATAAGTGTTGTATTTTAGGCCATTGACAGGTAGCATGGAGAAGTAACATAGAAAATGGATGTAACAAGCAGAAATGTTAACATGAAGAACTCGTGTTGTGAAGCTGATAATTTGTGTACTAAATGTGCTTAATAATTATGTCATTTCATATGTATGGAAATGCATTTGTTGACATTGCATTAATGTTATGTGGGTTTGTAGATCTTACATGGTGCATTCTTATGTTAGCTGAACTTTGGAGGCCTGAAATTCAAGTCCCTGATGACTATCGCTTTACAATTAATAGCCAATTTTCATGTGTGCTGCGGCATCTGTTCTTTCTCACATTTGTATTGCAGGTGGAGAAGCGCTCTTGTTAGATTGAATGATGTCTTTGTTTTACTAGCTAGGTAAGGAGAGATGAAGTTACAATTGTGTGGCTTTAATTGATAATGGAAGTTTCACACAGGAGAAGGTCTGGGAACCAAGAACAAATTGTTGCGAGGAAGGTACACCGTGAACATCATGGAAAAATACCTTCAGGACTGTACCCAGAGTGGATGGCGTGATTTGAAATGCACCATAGGAGTGCTACCTGTTGATAACTGGTTGTTGAAATTAGGGATAGGACCCCACTTATTTCTGACTTCAGAGAGAGAGCATCCTAGAAAAAGCCCTGTCTTTGAAAATGGTAGCTTTATGCTACTTGACCCATTGATCATGGAGAGGCTTCTTAGGAAGACTCCACGGTCTGACACCTTTTATTCTTTCCTGGAATGCTTAATTAGGGATGTCACCTTATGGTTAGAGTTAACCTTGGACAGAGTTTGCGGAGTTCTGCTAAGCGAAACTCCGCGAAGTGCAAAAAAACTGTGCCACACTACGGAAAACTCTGCAAGTGGCGGAGTTGGATAAATGCTGTTCGCTGTGATTTTTAGTGCCATGTGCTTGTCTGCATTGTGCAATCATCTCAAACGGCACCATGCACAGTGCAAGTGGGCGCAGCTTCCTTTCTGCCGCTAAAGTAGGTTTTTACTCGAACTGCAGCTTTCTCAAAGCGAACGGCCTGTTTCTCAAAACGAGCGGTCACAAGCATACGCAACCATTCCCAATGAGAAATCTGACCGCCTGCATTGAGAAATCTCGCCAGGAGGTTGATTTTCTACGCTCGCAGTCGCCCGCTTTATATTGACGATCGCAAACGAGGTAAAATCTCACCAGGAGGGGGATTTTTCTTGCTCGTGCTCGCCATCTTGACGTTAAAGAATGCGAGTCAGGAAAAAAATGCTGCTCTGTGAGCTCCGCGTAACGCAGAGTGCTGAAATCTCTGCTAACTCTTCGAGCAGAGAACACTGCTCAGACTCAGTTAGAGTACAGATAGATGTAATGCTTTTTACTCATAAATCCTTGATGTACCGAACTTTGGGCTCATGCTTCCTGATTTTCTGTATTTTACTTCTTGAATTAATTGTGCTGTTCATGCTGCACTGTCTAAATTTGGATGCACAGATTTGACTTCATGCTAATACCTTTGTATTTCTATACCCTTGTTGAGGTGTCTTTATGTCCAGTTATTTTTAACTTTGTAATAAACTAACTAATTTGAAGTAGTTATCCATGAGTTAATTTGTATTCAAGAGAATCATTGGTTAATTGATTGTTTCCTAATGACTTCTCTCCCCTGTATGCTTTCATGCTGCCAAAAAGAATCATTGGAGTGTGAGTCTAGAACAGGTATGGAACTTATGGATCCAGGCCTTTCACATCTCTTTACTTAATCTTGGGAACTACTCAGAGTTCTCTGCTTCTTTTTTGCTTAATGTATGCTGCACTCTAATTCAGAAAGGATATTGCTTTGATTTATACTGGGTGCTTCCTTGTGTCTGGACAAAGCTAAACATCTCTGAAGAGCTATAATGATAGCAAAACACTTCTAAGGGTTTGCTTTTTTTTATTCATGTCGGGCTGACTTGTGGTATTTTTACCTTTCCAAAGCTGCCAATACTGTGCCTGGAGAAGTAAAAGGATTTTGTAATTTTACAGGTTAGCGAGGATGGCACTGTCCAAATCATATGCTTGCAAACTTTACTGTAGAAATAGCAAAAGACTTTAGACCTGATTTCGATCTTGGCAGATGGGTTACTTCATCACACCTGTGAATAATATCCAGTCCGCCACTCCATTGAAGTCTACGGCAGTTTGTCCATAGAATCTGGAACTGGACTTGAGACTGCTTTGACTTCAAGGTAACTGTCCTGCCAAGCCTAATTCGCCCCTGTGATCCACTCCCTGCTGGAGTTGTTCAGGCTAATGCTGTCAAACATGACTTTATAAAAAATGTAAAACATTTTCAAAGTAACCACTAACCCTGGTAGTTGCCAATGCTAGTTTGCGAGTTAGTTAAAAGTAGTGATTTTTTTTTGCCTAATAATCTAGGTCTGTGGAGGATTTTGTTAATTTTTGCTGTCTAAAAATTCATTAAAATATAAACAATTTTTATAAATTCGGGTCGGATTTCCTTTGTGGTGTGCTTCTTTCTTAATCATCTGTTTTGGTAGTTCTAAACACTTTGCACCTGATCCTTTGTTAAAGTCTGACTGCCCAAAGCCACAGTTACCCGGGGTTGAGCTAAGGTTTTACAATCAAGCCTGACTAGATCCAAGACAGATTCACATGTTTATTACACAGTGAAGTCACGCGGCTCACCCTATCATAAACCACTTTCCTTACACTTGCGATTCTTGATTTCCTTCTCTTTCAAATGTTATTGCAAGCTTTATAAGGTAGCCTCTATATTGACCATGTTCTTAAGTTTCAGTTCCTATATGCAACATCAACTATTACCGCATACCATTCCCGTTCCCCTATTTCATCTTGTGTGATATGATATTCGGTATGCATAAACCAGAAGTGTGTAACACGACACAACACTTATGGGCATAGTTACGAGGCAGAGCATGGCGTCAGCCTCCTTGGCCTAATGCTACGCTCCGCCACTTCTGAAACCCAGGGTTGCACTAAACTTTCATAATACGGTGCAGCCTTGCATTTCCCCCTGCGCTGGTGCTAATTTACCAGTCTAGTGCCAACGCAGGCACCCTTGCACCATCGTACAAGGGTGTCTGCATTGCAGGGTAATGATTGTTTATGTGCAGGAAGGTGTCCCTTCCTGCACATAAACAACCAGTAATGGTGCCTTGTAACTTCTGTATGTGCTGCTTAATGCAACACAGATAAAGTTGCAAAACGTCATTTACTTTTAACCTTTCTTCACATAAACAAGAATGGCCTTTTGCTTTTTTGTGAAGTACAACTCAGCACACATGAAAACAGCAAAAACAAGAAGAAATAAAGCATTTCCCCTCGTTTCGCCTGAGAGGTTTCTCTTGAGTTTTATTATGTTTGATGTTTATGCGCTTGAATTTGGTTTTAGAATTTCCTGAATAGACATTTAAAAAAAATTGTATTGACAATCTCGGCTTAAAATAGACATTTTTAAAATAAATTGCTCGAACTATTTCTGCTATCTTGGGGGGTTGGCTTTGTTTATTAGTTCTGGGACTTTTTTGAAATGAGAAATGTGCTAGAAGTGTGTTATACTCCAGACAATTGTTTTCCCCTTCACCGTGAGGTCACGGGCATCCCATAGCGGGTTGCTACGCGTTCCCGTCGGTCACGCACTAGTTTTTGCCGGCGATCCTCCCACTAACACATATAATCGGCCAGTATCAGACGTGCAGTGTCTGAGAGGTTTCACTTGAGTTTCCTTATGTTTGATGCTTAGGCACTTGAATTTGATTTTAGAATTTGCTGAATAGACACTTTTTTTAAATTGTATCGTCAATCTCGGCTTAAAATAGACATTGTTAAAATAAATTGTACAGACGATTTCTATTATCTTGGGGGGTTAGCTTTGTGCATTAGTTCTAGGACTTTTTCGGAATTCGAAGTGTGGTCGCAGTGTATTATACTCCAGACAATTGTTTTCCCCTTCACCTTGAGGTCGCGGGCAGCCATTTGCAGGTTGCCATGTGTTCCTGTCTGTCAGCGTAATAGTTTTTGCATGCCACCCTCCCATTAACACATATAATGGGCCGGGATCGGACGTGCAGCGGGTACGCCTAAGGCAAGCCCGTCTGCACCCGTCTGAGACCGTCTGCACCCAAATGGGCCCTGGGGCCTGTACCCCTGCTTGGTGTGAGAAACCGGTTATAAGGTATTCTAGCGAGCTGTTGTTGAGTCTCAAAAGTTCTACACACTCAGGGTGTGAGTTCTTATACCCTGAATCTCTTCCTTTCACCTGCCTTTGTTGCAGTACTGTCATTAGTTCTGACCAACACCAAGCTTTAGTTCACCTACTGCCCCTATAGGATCTCAGGCTAAAACTTCTATTAATTTGCATAATACCCAGGGAAATGATTATCTATTTTAAAGTATTAATTGCTGATCGCTTCCCAAACATAAGTCTGACATTTTTGATCTCTTGGTTAATGAACACCCTGATGCCATTTTCCTCACAGAGACCTGGTTACAGGAGGGTTCAGGACCTGACATTGCGTTTGCTTTACCTCTTAATTATTTAATAGTTAGGAGAGATAGGATTTTAAATAAGGTTGGTGGTATTGCAATTATTTATAAAGATTGCTATATTTGTAGATTTGAAGATCTTCTGTTTAGTGGTTGTGAATCTGCATTATTTAAACTTACCACTAGTCCTCAGGTTACTTTCTCCGGTTTTATGCTCTATCGCCCCCAGGGAGCGTCTGGGGCATGGGTGGATTCCTTGCCTGACCTAGTTGCTCTGTTTCTTTTGGATACTGCCAATTTGACCATTTTGGGGGATTTTAACATGCATTTTGATGACCTAATAGGTTCTAAAAGCGCTATACTCACTTCATATCTGGCAGCCATGACTATTCAGTTATGTAACTCGGGCCCTACTCATGCAGCAGTCCACTTGCTGGACCCATTTTCTCTAACTTGCCTAACATAAACTGTTCTCCTGCTCTTCCTGTTCTCTGGTCTGACCATTTTCTGCTGCATTTTTGTGTAGGTAAAGCTTCTTTAGGCTCGGCTTTTACTACACGTAGAAATAAGGAAAACTTTAGAAACTAGACCAAATTGAACATGGACACTTCTAATAAAATCTTAACTGAGAAGGTCCCTACTATTAATCCAATTTCAGTGGGTAACACAAATGAAATACATAACTGGCTATTCAACTCGGTAGATGTTTGCCTATCTCCTTCGGATAAAAAAGATGAGGAACCATCGACCTCCGGCCCCTTGGTTCTCTGAGAGTTTAAAGGAAGAAAAAAGTAAATGTAAAGCCTCTGAGAGACATTGGAGAAAGAATTATACCCCTGAGTCTAAATTAGCGTACAAATTATCATTAAGAAACTATCATGCACTCTTCAAAGCCATGCAAGCTGAGTTTGTGACTTCCACTATTACGAAAGCTCAGAATAAATCTAAAACTTTATTTAAACTTGTAAAAAATTATCAGGCACAAAGAGCCTGCCTAAATCTCCTGATCTCAGGATATTACAATGAGATGAGCTTGCTGAGTTTTTACTTAACAAAGTAGAAGATATCTATGCTACACTGAAGAAAGTCCAGCCAGTGGATAGCCAACAGTATATGTCGCTTCCAGAACTACCTATTATTGGTACTATCCCCCAGGTTACTATGCCCTTGATAGCCACTAAAAATCTACTACCTTAGGCACCCCTTGACATCAACTCCTTTAGGCGAATTTGATCAGCTTGAAGTCTGGTTCCCCCAGGGACCCTGTTCCTCTCTCGGCGCTCCAGAAACTTGAAATGCCATCTTTGTCCCGTATTATGGAGTTGCTCAATGCCTCCTTAATGGAAGCTAAGGTACCATCCATGCAGAAAACAAAAGTTAACGCAGATCCGCCGCAACTATCTAATTTTCGCCCTATCTTCCTGCTCCCGGCTTTTTCTAAAGTACTGGAAAAACATGTCAACACTCCACTGTCATCTTTTGTTGAATTACATGATTTCCTACATAGTTCACAGTCGGGTTTCCGACCAGGCTTCTCTATGGAGACCACCTTATTAGGTGTCACTGAAATTATTCGAAATCGTGTGGATAATGGCGATACCGTGGCACTCATACTAACTGATCTGAGTGCCGTGTTCGACACAGTTTCGCATGAACTGTTCTTTCAAGCGTTGCAATCTTTAGGAGTGTCCGGTGTAGCACTAAACTGGATAAAAGACTTCTTGGTAGATGTTACATTCCAATATTTCTTCCCTTTTACATTTCCCCTTTAAGTGCATGTGACTGGTTATGTTTCACAATGTATTCCATGTTCTAAACAGAGTTTTCCTCATGTAGCATTCTGCTCTGATTTGTCAGTTGTATCCTGATGCTGTTGTGCTTGGACTATATGCTCTGCTGAGAAATAAACCTCTTTGGATTACTCATCTTTCTACTGGAATTATTACAATTTTTGGCGACGAGCGTTATTCACTCCTGCCATCATCAGCAGAGGAGCGGAGTTTTGGACCCATTTTATGCTATTTTCTGGTTTTTTCGAACTTTTTGGATTTGCATACTACCTGTGAATTTTACTACATTGGAATCGCTACCACCACTTTGTTACGAGTTCTACTTCATCAAATCCTGGATTTTCTACAATTTTCGCCATACATTTTTCATTTTACTACAGTGCATCTTTCAAAACCTTCTTCTACCTTCACGAAGCCGCGCTGTTTCGAATTCTCTTCTACGGAGCTGCGGAGCCACGAACACTGGCACGTCATTAATCCATCTTGGCGTGTGTTGACAGAGCTTCCGTTCTCTTCAAGAACCTACGCATGCGTATCTTCGTTTCCCTGACAACGTAGAGCCTCCGTCCTGAACAAGGAACCACGCATGCGCGTCTTCGTTTCCTTGACAATGGGTAAATGGTTTCTATGTGTTTTCCCTCTCTACCACTTTATCAGAATGTCCTGTGACATCATGGAATGTTAGTGTGCCTCCCTGTGTTGAGATTGTCAGTTGGTCATCCCAGGAGAGAGCTACCAGCTCCTCAGCCTGAGATGACCAACTGACAATCTCAACACAGGGAGGCACACTAACATTCCATGATGTCACAGGACATTCTGATAAAGTGGTAGAGAGGGAAAACACATAGAAACCATTTACCACACAACATACACTGAAAACAAATAAGTTGAAGCATAAGCATAAAAATAAACAAAATAATTCAGCTCCGGTGAGCGATATCTCACCCGAGGTCTTCTTAGGCAGAATTGCCCAAAAGTTCTGATGAGGGGTGACGTGCAGACAAATCAATAAAGAACATTGAAATAAAAAAAAACGTGGTTGGCAATAGACAGGCTGGGAGGCTGGGTGAAACAGCATCAACAGAAACGTTGTCAACTCCAAGATGGCGGCACGTACTTTTACGCTGCACCGGATGGTTCACGGCTTATCCAAGTACCAAATACGTCTCTACACAACAATGCGTGTCATTGAAGAAAGAAGACGTCATGAAGATCTGTGGTTGCTTCGCGTGACAACAGAGGCAGGTAAGGTGCGCGAGCTTAATCTGAGATTTGAATCTCAAAAGAACAGTTGACAATAGTGGCCGCAAAAGTAAAGAAAATGCTCTGTCTATGAAACTGTAAAAAACCCACATTTATGGCATCTGTCAATTTGCGTGCCACTCAAAATAAACTTCTGTGCCACATCTGTTTTCACCTCTAAGGCCCCGCGTCTCCGGCATTTCCTTACAAATTGTAAATTGAATAAAAACACAGTTGGTATGCGATAACATTGTAAAGTAATGTATTTAAATGGGAGGATGAACAGGAGAAGGCTTTCATGGCTATTAAAAAAGACATTGTAGATTCTCCAACCTTAAAGCCTTTTAGAATGGGCAGAACATGTATCATCACCACGGATGCAAGCCTGTATGGCTTGGGTTGTGTGTTGTCACAAACAGATGGTAAACTTGAATGGAATGTTGCCTTTTCCTCTAGAACACTCAATGAGACTGAGCGCAGATACGCAGTCATTGAGCGTGAATTGCTTTCATGTGTTTGGGCGATTGAGCACTACAGAATTTACATTTGGGGCAGTAAATTTATTCTTCGCACAGATCACAAACCCCTGTTGAGTATTCTTTCTGCTGGAGGTGGTTGGAACTCCACAGCAAGAATTGCACGCCTCGCATCTAGGCTACAGGAATACAATTTCACAGTGGAATACATTCCTGGAAAAAAAAAACGTCACTGCAGATTGTCTTTCACGTCTTCCCTGTGTTGATAGCCAGGAAAATGTAAATAGCCTTGTTGAGGCTGATTGTATGTTAAGTCTTTCTGATGTTGTTTCTCCTCACTATCAGGATATTTCAGAGGAGTTTTGGTTGAAGAGTCAGGTGGAGGATGAAAAATTTGTTTTGCTAAAAAAATTCATTCTTGAAGGTTGGCCTGATAAACACTGTGTCAAAGATGAGTTACTTCCTTTTTATAAAGTCATGGATGAGTTAGGATGTGAAGGTGATCTGATTTTCAAAGCCGGTAAGTGTGTTCCACCTAGTGGGGTACAAGAATTGATTCTGAAATTAGCACACAAAACCCATCCAGGTATATCAGCTATGAAGCGTTTAATTAGACTGTACTTCTGGTGGCCAGGCATGGACAGATATGTGGACCGCACTGTCAGGGAGTGTTCTGAGTGTTGCTCCAATGATAAAATGCTTAGAGTACATGTTCCCCCCCTTAGAGCTGTGAAATGGCCTGAATTGCCTTGGAATAAAATTGCATTCGACATTTCAGGTCCATTCCACATTCTTCCGGAATCTTCACGTTTTGCTTTGGTTATCATAGACTATCACTCTAAGTGGCCAGAGGTTAAGTTTGTGGCAAAAGCTACCTCTGAGGCCGTTATTACATTCTTCAAGGAAGTTTTTTCTAGAGAAGGATGCCCATCTGTCTTGATTTCCGATAATGGTGTACAGCTAGTTTCATCAGACATGAAGTCCTTTTTGAAGAATTGCAACATCAGGCACATTCAAACCTCCCTCTATGAGCCACATGAGAATGGCCAAGTAGAAAGGTTCAATAGGGTGCTTAAAGGTTTTGTTGCTGATTCCATAAAGGATAAAGGCAATTGGTTAAATGTTCTCAGGGAAAAGCTTTGGTGTTATCGTATCACACCGCACACCACTACTGAAATTAGTCCTTTTAGATTGCTCAAAGGTAGAGATCCAGCTTCTTCGATTTGTCCATGGTGGTTTAAGGAGAAGTGTGGTGTTTTGTCTGATAATAGAGTTGACATTCAGAGCGTTGCCAATAAGATTTGTGACAAGCAGAACAAATCTGCCACTTGGTACAACAACAAATGGAAAACAAGGGTGCATGAATTTGAGATTGGCGATTGGGTCAGGATTGTGAAACCTGTTATGGTAAGCAAGGGAATGAGTAAATATGGAAGGCCCATTAAGATTGTTAAAGTTTTTTATAATTCTGTTGTTACCCAGGATGGCAAAACTTGGAATGTGAGTAAAGTAGCCAAATGTCCTTCTTTTCAAGATGCTCAGTTAAGAAATAACCAATGTCAAAATGACAATTCAAATGTTAGCATTGATCCTAAACAAGGTTCTGACACTGTGGCATCTAGGGTCAAAGATGATGTGCGCATTAGAAGGAAACCTACTTCTTTGCAAGACTTTGTTTAATTTTGTTCCTGCTAGTTTCTCTTCTTGTATAAGGGAGATGTGTTACATTCCAATATTTCTTCCCTTTTACATTTCCCCTTTAAGTGCATGTGACTGGTTATGTTTCACAATGTATTCCATGTTCTAAACAGAGTTTTCCTCATGTAGCATTCTGCTCTGATTTGTCAGTTGTATCCTGATGCTGTTGTGCTTGGACTATATGCTCTGCTGAGAAATAAACCTCTTTGGATTACTCATCTTTCTACTGGAATTATTACAGTAGATTATACTTTTCAAGTCTTTTCTCCTACTTCCAGGCCAAAAACGTACTCTTCACCCTATGGTATTCCCCAGGGCTGTATTTTCAGCCCACTGCTATTCAATATCTACAATAGGCCTACAGCATTTATTACAGAAAACTCAGGGCTTTCCCTTTTATCTTACCCCGATGACACCCAGATTGTCCTCTCTCTATCAGCTGCTAGAACAACTAATCCATCCTCTCCAAGTTGGGTTGAGTAATATCGCAGGATGGATGCAAGCAAATATGCTTAAACTGAATGGAGAGAAGATGGAGGTGCTGCTACTGGGCAGGAAAAATAACTTATGGGGCTCCCTTAATTGGCCAATGGAGATGTGTGCTCTACCTCTGCCCAGTCGGCAGGTTTGGAATCTGGTGGTCATAATTGATGAACATCTCTCAATAAGGCAACAAGCTGTGAAAGTTTTGTCTACTTGCTTTGCCATCCTTAAACGGCTCAGAAAAATCCTTTGGATGTTGCCAGCACCTACACAACGCACAGTGGTCCATGCTCTTATTACATCTAGGCTGGATTATGGCAACATCCAATATCTTGGAGCCAATAATGATGTAGTATGCAAGCTGCAACTGGTCCAAAATGAGGCGGCCAGGCTGCTTTGCAAGATTCCCAAAAGTCCTTTGGTCTCAGGCACTCTTCTTGATCTACATTGGCTCAGGGTTGAGAACCGTATAAAGTTCAAAGCCTTGAGCTATATGTTCAGAATTAATTGTTTTAAAGCACCACAATATTTGAAAGCTCTAGTTCAACGCTATCTCCCCTCACGTACGCTACGCTCAGCCTCACAGGATAATTTCATTGTGCCAAGGATCAGACTGTCCCAGATGGGCGGCCGGTCATTTTCTTATCTTGGCCCGCGGTTGTGGAATTCCCTTCCAAAGACACTTTGGATTGAAACTAGTTACGCAAACTATCTCGAGGGCCTAAAAACCTGGCTATTTAACCTATAGTGCTTTTTCTTGTCTCTTTTTTACCTATCAGGCGGCATCGGGAAACCCTCGGGTAGCTGTGCACCTAATAAGAATACATTTTAAAAAATACCAGGTTTTCCCTGATCTTAATTTTGACGCTGGCTCCTATTGAGGCCACCCTTGTAAATAGGGGGCAGGGTTGAATCGAATCATTATCTTTAATCGGGCAAGAAGATATCAGACCATAAAAGCACAATACAACGAATATAAAAAATAAGACAATTTCTTAGACACACTTCTCAGAACACTTTCTGGAAGTACAGAAGATCGGAAGAGGACTGAATCCTGCTTTCTGTAACCTGTGAGGAGCTCTGAAGGACTGGACCAGCTCCCTCCCATACCCAGGACAAAGAAGTGGATTCCAGGGGTCAGTGGACGGACCATCTGTGTAGCTACAGGAGCTAAACATGCTGAAAAATGCTCATTCACAATTGAACCTGCATGAGGTCTTTACTGAAACAAAGCCCTGAAGTCCTAAGAGCCCATCTGAGGCTGGGAGACTTAGGTGAAAAGCTGAGGAAAGAGGGGCTTACCACTGCAAATATTTGGAAATTGGAAAATTCTGACTTCCAGCCGCAGAAGGATTAAGACCAATCACCAGTGCTGATCTGACAAAAGTGTACCTTTGCTAGGCTGAAGAAACAGATTCATCACACTTTGAGCTGTCCTGCAACAGCAAACCGGTTTCTGCCACCCTTGACACAGAGATATATGATTAACATTGAGCACTCTGTTGGAAACACACTGTTGCCTTGTCCCACTGGAGAAATCCAAGCTCCCTATCAGAAACTAACTCCCAAGGATATAAATAATGACACAGAGAAGTCACCAAAGGGATCCAACTGACATGACAAGTGCTCTGGGTGCAAATTTGACTTTTCCTCCCAAAATCAATGGCTTCAGTGAGACCTCACTCAACACCTATATGACTTTGGTGAATCCTTCCCAGATACAGCTTGCCGGCTTGGCCTGCTGAGATCTTCCAACTTCCATTCTGCAGACTAAGTTTGAAGGCAAAATATTTGACTGGGCCATCACGCTTTATGTATCCCGCCACATGAGCCATTGCAGTCGACGTAGGTCATATCCAGATCACCACGCACATACACTATCACTGGCACTTAGCAATTTTTATCGCCACAATTTTTACTTAAATATTCCTGTTCCCCCTATTAGATTTTTGTCACTTTGGAGTCATTTTGTTTATTAATAGTTACTCTATTCTTCTAATTCTGTTTGGGATTTTTACTGTTTAGCTGTTTGTATTTATTACTGTTTTGTTACTGCATAAACACTTTAGAAATTGACCTAAGTTAAGCCTGTCTGCTCCGTGTCATAGCTACCAGGGGGTTGAAGACAAGTTTATTTAGTAACATTTGGGGTTCACCCTGACAGGATTGTGCTAATATTCCTTGAGGTGGTATCCACACATCCCAAATAATAATCCAGGTTCATACATCCCACTTTTTTGTTTCATTGCCAGAGAATTGCTATGATTATTAGCAATTTAAAAATGTTGTCTGGTAGCAGTAAATAACAGAGTTGTTTCCCACTTGACATCCAATAGACAATGAGAGTGAAGCTTGGGCAGCCCATAATAACTTTGGAAATCCAAAGTGGAATATGTTACCTTCCTGACTGCCCAACTGCTCATCTACAATGTTATGTAAAGATTGTATTCCAGAATATCATTGTGCCCTAAATAATTTTGGCAAACCTATCACTGTATTGAGTGTAGATTTTCTGTTGTGAACAACAATTGATCAATACCTTTGTGAACAAAATTTAGAGCATTCTTTTTTCTGCAAGACAACATTTTGGTGACTGCATGTGTTATGGATGGCCTTCCACAATCTTCTTCCTCTTCTTGGACCAGCAGCCAAAGGGTAAATGAGTGTTAGTGGATTCATGGACACCATGGTCCTACATGCCTCAACACCTCCCTCATTCTGTACATAAAAACTTAAATGTCCCTGATTCTTCATGCCTCCCACACCCACAGATGTCTGAAATGTTGTCCCTTTCTCCACACAAGAATCAGTCACCCACTGGTACATTGCCACCTCTTGAACCTTCCTTCTGCTCATCACTAGAACATTCGCTGACAGAGTGGGCAATGGGTTGTGGTGCAAGATTGTCACCTATATTCCTCATAAACCTTCAGATCTGCAGAGACCCTGGAGTGGAAGGAGAAGGTTGGAGAGGCAGCTGCCAGGAACTGATGTTTCTCCACTATCCTTAGGTCTCTATAGTATATCACTGTTCCTAGAGCACTGACTTTGAGTCCAGTGTTTTTTTACTTGTCTGACATCAGAGCAGTGAAACACAAAGTTCATTTATTCACTGCTCTTACTTCAGAGCATTAAATAACCTTGCTTAGTATTCAGTGTTAGCAATAAAGGTTTCTAAAGAGTAACTTCAAATTTGACCGTATTGTACACTTTTAGTTGCAGCATCATCCTTTAAGGTTGTATGTCACATTACTGACACCTGCGATATTAACCTTTATTTTTAGGACCATAATATTGACTCCTGAAATATTGTGATTGTCATAAATTCCACCTCAACCCTACCACAATGCACAAGAAAGGGGGTGACAGTGATGAAAACAGTGGTACAATGAAGTAATTAAAAGGGTATCGAAATACATAACCAACTTTTTAGGTCTTGTCCAGGCTGGATTGCGATTTTTTTTCCAGCAGAGGCCACCACATTAACAAAGTGATGGGCAGGAGAGGCTGTGCAGGATGAACACAGGGGGGAAGGAGTGTAATAATAATAAAAAGTTCAACATACCTGCTGCCAGCCACCTCCCGTGTTGTGCCTCCGTGCTGGTTCTTTTCGGTCCTAGTAGACACTGGGACCATTTCACAGACTCCCTGTCCAATCCCCCCTCCACTCTCTCACTAGTAGAGCAGCCCAAGTATTGGCCTGAGAGGGTTGGAAAGATACACTGCTCAGGTCAGGGAGTCTATGGGGTTTCTCCAGTCTGGTTATTCAATGAAGCCAGGTTAGAGAAACCGAAGTGCGCATGTGTGTTTTGGTCGGCCTGAGACAGCTGGCAAACACACATGCAAACACACATGCTCACTTAGAGAGTGCACATAGCACTGCTCCTCACCCCTTTCATGCCCCAGCCCGCCCCTCACTGCACATGCTGGCTGTACCAGCTGCTTCAAAAAAGCGATAATGAAATATTGTTTTATTTTTTAGCTGCTTGCTCTGACCAGTGAAGCGACGCTCCTCCACGACTGCGGAGGAGCCAACCATGTTTTTTTCTAGTAATATTTTCTACCCCCATGTCTAGTGACATTATTTGTTTGTTTTCAAATGAGATACCCAGTCAGTCATGGTGCAAGAATCTGGCCTTTCTCGTTATTTGAACACTGGCAGAGTACAAGCCCTACAGGCATGTAATGGGTCTTGTGCAACACATCAAAATTTGCGAAGACTTACTTCATTCAAATGTTGGAGTTGGGTGCTCGTTTTCAGCGAATTTACACTCATTTCTTTGCCCTGCGTACGTTTCTATCATGTGAATTATATGCCAAATTCTTTTTTTTTAAATCCATTGCAGTTTGAGGTAGAAATAAAAACAGCAATGAAAACCACTAGTTACCCCTCAAATCGTAATCCCTCTGTACCTCTTCAAGATGCGATTGTCCCTATCATACTAAGGTGTGAAAACATGGACTAACTTCAATAAAGCCATTGTATTTAAAATTGCCAAATCCCTTCTTACACACCCTACCCCTTTAATGTCACAGACAATCCTCAATCGCGGTGCAATCAAATTGCTGATTTATTCTCAGAAAAGATACTAACCATCTACAAAACCTTCCCTCCTATTATTGCTCCACAAATGCTTGCATCAAGTGATATAATCACTCCCGACATCCCCATTCTGCTGGAGGAATTCCAGCCTCTGGATCTTAATACTTTGCAAAGGTTGCTCAGAGAGCTCAAATCGGGTTTCCCCTTAGATGCCGCCCCCCCCTACTATTCTTCATAAAATTTCGGAGGTGGTGTCACCAGCCATACTTGAATGCATAAATACATCACTTAAAACTGTGATTGTGCCACCGCAATGGAAAAATGCTAGGGTGAAAGCAATTTTAAAGAAACCGATCCTGAATCCAGATAACTGGGCACACTATCGACCAATCTCCTTACTGCAAGGAGTCAGTAAGTTAGCAGAGAAGTACATTAATTCGATTTTATTGGCCTTCTTGGAAGACAATAACCATCTGCATCCTACGCAGACTGGATTCAGGCCCCAACAAGGCACAGAGACAGCTATCCTGGCTGCAGTAAAGGAATCCAGGAAGACCCTTGACAATGGAGGCTGCGCTGCCCTTATTTTATTGGACCTCAGCACGGCCTTCAACACTGTCAATCACCAGCTAATGATACAAAGACTGAGGGAGGCAGGAGTGACCGGACTGGCACTAAAATGGCTACAGTCTTTCCTCCAAAACAGGGTTTATACAGTTTTCGAAGGGGAATGCTCCTCAAAACACATTCCATTGACTTTTGGGGTCCCACAGGGATCTTTCCTAAGCCCCAACGATGTGCAACGTCTATATGAGCTCATGGGCTGAAACAGTATACCCATTTGGGGTACAGATCATCACATACGCCGACGACACACAATTATCTCCTTGAAGCAATCCAACCACCTGGATCCAGATCTAGCCACCTGCCTTGAGAAAGTCTTTAACTGGATGAGTGGTTCCTTTTGGAACCTTAACGGATCTAAGACTGAACTCCTGCTTTTGGGGAAGTCTGCGCCCCTAATTTAGATCACCTATGGCCCAGTTGCTTAGGTCAACCGCCCCAAAAAAATAAAGAGTCTAGGAGTCTGGATTGATTGCAACCTCGATTTTAGAGAGCAATTGAGCATAGTGGCAGCGAGTTGCTATGGCCTACTAAG
The DNA here is from genome assembly GCF_964263255.1 of Lissotriton vulgaris. Taxonomy (NCBI): domain Eukaryota; kingdom Metazoa; phylum Chordata; class Amphibia; order Caudata; family Salamandridae; genus Lissotriton; species Lissotriton vulgaris. Next base: position 421,264,152 of record NC_141698.1, on the reverse strand, counting down.
AATGTTTAGACTGTTACTCCCCCTGCTCCCTTTTGCTGCTAGACCACTGCTGGTGGTCCTTGTACTCTCACAGCTCGGCTATGCCAATGCTATATACCTGGGAGCCCCCCAGGCTACCATTAAAAAACTTCAAATAGCACAGAACTGAGCGGCCCGTACGCAGCTGAACATTCCCAAACGTTCCTCTGCAAGGCCCACCCTCACTACCTTGCATTGGCTCCCTGTCCAGGAAGGAATTCGATTTAAGGCTCTTTGAATCACCTATAAGTCATTGTCAGGAAAGGGCCCGCCTTTGATCCGTCCCTGGATTCAACCTTATGTACCTATCAGAGACCTTAGGTCTGGGACTAAAGGTTTAATCTTAGTTCCTAAGATTAAACGTACACGTAGTAGAGGCTGACTGTTCACATACTATGCATCCAGACACTGGAACAGTATTCCCCTCCACATACGTTCCGAACCTGACTACCTCAAGTTCAAAAAACTGATGAAAACATTTCTCTTTCATTAACCTCCTCTTAGTTTACTTGGCGTCGTAGCGCTGGGATGCCCCTGGGTAACCATGCACTCTAGAAATGTTCCTTCATTCATTGCAAAGCTCAGAATAATGACAGTAGCTGTTGCGCCTCTCAGCAACTAATGAGCTAAACTTTCAGAAATCGTGGTAAGCAAAAAGGTCCTGCCCAGTGTCTGACAGCCCAATAGTACCAAAAGAAAGTTTAAACAACCACTCGTAAAGCCATTTCTTTTCGCGCTTAAGTCTGGATTTTAATTTGTTTTTCATGAACAAAATTTTACGAGGGATTAAGGGCCAGATGTGCAACTGTATTTAGCTGTCACAAAAGAGAAATCTGCCCATCTGGGTCCACTGAAAAGGGTTGTAGCATGTACCATACCTATTTTGCGAGCCGGTAACCTGCCAATGACTCACAAAATAGGTTTTGCGAGTCGCTATTAGGAAAGAGTGTGCCAAGCGCATCTCTTCCCAATAGAGAGTCCCTGGGGATGTAAGATTGTTTTGCGACAGCAAATGCATTCGCAAAACAATCACATTTACCACCAATTTGAAATTGGTGGCAATCCAGTCGCAAACAGGAAGGGGTCCCCAAGGGACCCCTTCCCCTTTGTGATTGGCAGCAAAAAATGTTTTAAGAGCAGGCAGTGGTCTCAGGATCACTGCCTGTTCTTAAAAAATTAAACTGAAATGTTTCATTTTTTTTAAATGCATCCCATTTTCCTTAAAGGAAAACAGGCTGCATTTAAAGAAACTGCTTTATTGAAAAAGCAGTCACAGACATGGTGGTCTGCTGACCCCAGCAGATCACCATCCCAGTGAGTTCCAGCCATTCACAATGGGTTGCAAAATCCGACCTGCCTCATGAATATTAATGAGGCATGTTCTTTGTGACCCATTTGGTTATTGTAAACAGTGTCTCAGACATTGTTGTGCATCAGTGTTTGCGACTCGCAATTTGCGAGTCACAAAAAAGAAGGCAAGGGGGCATTGTCAACCATCAAGGCCCGGACAATTAAGTTAGTTTGGAGGCGCTTTGACTCCCCAAAATGGGGCCACCCAGGCCGCCTACTCACCTAGGCAAGACGTGGCCCCTGATTGGCACTGCCAGCACTGTAGAGGATACCTGTGGGGCGCAAGCGTGAAGCCCAGTGCCGTGAGGCCTGAAGCAAGATGGTGACCCGGCGTGAGCTGGAGATCGATGGAGGCTTCCTCTGCATTTGGCGGGACTGACCTGCAGAGCTGAGGCCTACAGTCGGCGGCATCTGGGGGCGCAAGAAGCACTTTTGGGAGAGGTCCAGCGAGCTGGGCTGGACGTCTGTCCTACGTGTTCCACCACTGCCATGAGTCTGCTGAAGTGCGAGGAACCCCTGCATGTTACCCCAGGTGAGGTGCCTGGGTCCACAATCTGAGGAGGCGAGCTCCGGTGGGAGCTGAATTCGGCACACTGTACCCAGGAGCGCAGGCCCCCGTACCAGATATCGCTGCAGAGGAGCCCTGAGACTGAGTTGCTTGACACTAATATAGTGTCGCTTAGGCATGGCCATGCATAAATACAGCCTCATGACTGTGCCTCCAATCAGACTCCCTGCATTCCTTTGCATGTTTCAGCCTGGGGGAGTCATCCATAGCCCCAAAAAGGGCCCATAGCAAGTTTCCTGAGTGCAACTAGGGCACTAAGTGACCCAAGTACCATGAGACAGGATTCCAAGCGCTAGCTCTCAGGGGCAAGATGCCAGTGCCCACCCAGTGGGGTCCCACACAGCTCTTTATCACTGGCCCCAGGCTGACACCGCACTCTTATCCCTATCCCACCAAAGAAAGCTCAGTCCACCAAAGTCTCCAACTACTTCACCCCAGCCAACATGGGCATGGACAAAGAGGGGAAAGCCCACACCGATGGCAACATGCCGCTTACAGGGGAGAATCTGATGGTGTCGCTGAGAGAGTTAAAAAAGGAGCTTTAGGATGACATCAAGGGAGACATGGGGGCCTCACTCAACTCAATTAAAGCAGAGATTGGGGAAAAATTGGTGGCCCTACAGCAGATGTGGCTTTGATCAGGGCCCGCACCCTGGACCTAGAATCAAAATGTCAGGAACTGACTGACTGTGTGCAGCCTCTTGTGGACAACTCTGTTGACCTGCACAACCAACTTAGGGCCACGATACTCAAGTGCGAAGACCCCGATAATCGATCCTGTTGCAACAACATTCGGGTGAGAGGCCTGGAGTAAGGTTGTGAGGGCCCGACTTGGACGCTTTCATGGTGGGGCTATTAGCAACAGTGCTGGGAGAGAGTGACCCGGAGGTCCAACTGGAGAGGGTCCATAGAGTGGGCCGCGACTACCTGACAACACCAGGAAACCTAGGGATTTGCTGGCAAAATTCAGCTCCTTCAAAATCAAAGAATTGATCCTTCAGAGAGCATGAGCCCCCGAGAAAGTAGTGTTACAGAATGTGTCCTGCTCATTGTTCCAAGACGTGGTCTAGGCTAAATTTACTCATCGCCAGCAGTTCCGGACGATCATAAAAGCCCTGAGGGTTCTTCAGAAACCGTGGTAAGCAAAAAAGTCCTGCCCAGTGTCTGACAGCCCAATAATACCAAAAGAAAGTTTAAACAACCACTCGTAAAGCCATTTCTTTTTGCGCTTAAGTCTGGATTTTAATTTGTTTTTCATGAACATAATTTTACGAGGGATTAAGGGCCAGATGTGCAACTGTATTTAGCTGTCACAAAAGAGAAATCTGCCCATCTGGGTCCACTGAAAAGGGTTGTAGCATGTACCATACCTATTTTGCGAGCGGATAACCTGCCAATGACTCACAAAATAGGTTTTGCGAGTCGCTATTAGGAAAGGGTGTGCCAAGCGCATCTCTTCCCAATAGAGAGTCCCTGGGGATGTAAGATTGTTTTGCGACAGCAAATGCGTTCGCAAAACAATCACATTTACCACCAATTTGAAATTGGTGGTAATCCAGTCGCAAACAGGAAGGGGTCCCCAAGGGACCCCTTCCCCTTTGTGATTGGCAGCAAAAAATGTTTTAAGAGCACGAATCACTGCCTGTTCTTAAAAAATTAAACTGAAATGTTTCATTTTTTTTTAATGCATCCCATTTTCCTTAAAGGAAAACAGGCTGCATTTAAAGAAACTGCTTTATTGAAAAAGCAGTCACAGACATGGTGGTCTGCTGACCCCAGCAGACCACCATCCCAGTGAGTTCCGGCCATTCACAATGGGTTGCAAAATCCGACCTGCCTCATGAATATTAATGAGGCATGTTCTTTGTGACCCATTTGGTTATTGTAAACAGTGTCTCAGACATTGTTGTGCATCAGTGTTTGCGACTCGCAGTTTGCGAGTCACAAAAAAGAAGGCAAGGGGGCGTTGTCAACCATCAAGGCCCGGACAATTAAGTTAGTTTGGTGGCGCTTTGACTCCCCAAAATGGGGCCACCCAGGTCGCCTACTCACCTAGGCAAGACGTGGCCCCTGATTGGCACTGCCAGCACTGTAGAGGATACCTGTGGGGCGCAAGCGTGAAGCACAGTGCCGTGAGGCCTGAAGCAAGATGGTGACCCGGCAAGAGCTGAAGATTGATGGAGGCGTCCGCTGCATTTGGCGGGACTGACCTGCAGAGCTGAGGCCTACATTTGGCGGCATCTGGGGCCGCAAGAAGCACTTTTGGGAGAGGTCCAGCGAGCTGGACGTCTGTCCTACGCGTTCCACCACTGCCATGAGTCTGGTGAAGTGCGAGGAACCCCTGCATGTTACCCCAGGTGAGGTGCCGGGGTCCACTATCTGAGGAGGCGAGCTCCGGTGGGAGCTGAATTCGGCACACTGTACCCAGGAGCGCAGGCCCCCGGACCAGATATCGCTTCAGAGGAGCCCTGAGACTGAGTTGCTTGACCCTAATATAGTGTCGGTCAGGCATGGCCATGCATAAATACAGCCTCATGACTGTGCCTTCAATCAGACTCCCTGCATTCCTTTGCATGTTTCAGCCTGGGGGAGTCATCCATAGCCCCAAAAAGGGCCAAGAGCAAGTTTACTGAGTGCAACTAGGGCACTAAGTGACCCAAGTACCATGAGACAGGATTCCAAGCGCTAGCTCCCAGGGGCAAGATCCCAGTGCCCACCCAGTGGGGTCCCACGCAGCTCTTTATCACTGGCCCCAGGCTAACACCGCGCTCTTGTCCCTATCCCACCAAAGAAAGCTCAGTCCACCAAAGTCTCCAACTACTTCACCCCAGCCAACACGGGCATGGACAAAGAGGGGAAAGCCCACATCGATGGCAACATGCCGCTTACAGGGGAGAATCTGATGGTGTCGCTGAGAGAGTTAAAAAAGGAGCTTTAGGATGACATCAAGGGAGACATGGGGGCCTCACTCAACTCAATTAAAGCAGAGATTGGGGAAAAATTGGTGGCCCTACAGCAGATGTGGCTTTGATTGGGGCCCGCACCCTGGACCTAGAATCAAAATGTCAGGAACTGACTGACTGTGTGCAGCCTCTTGTGGACAACTCTGTTGACCTGCACAACCAACTTAGGGCCAGGATACTCAAGTGCGAAGACCCAGATAATCGATCCTGTTGCAACAACATTCGGGTGAGAGGCCTGGAGTAAGGTTGTGAGGGCCCCGACTTGGACGCTTTCATGGTGGAGCTATTAGCAACAGTGCTGGGAGAGAGTGACCCAGAGGTCCAACTGGAGAGGGTCCATAGAGTGGGCCGCGACTACCTGACAACACCAGGAAACCTAGGGATTTGCTGGCAGAATTCAGCTCCTTCAGAATCAAAGAATTGATCCTTCAGAAAGCATGAGCCCTCGAGAAAGTAGTGTTACGGAATGTGTCCTGCTCATTGTTCCAAGACGTGGTCTAGGCTACATTTACTCATCGCCAGCAGTTCCGGACGATCATAAAAGCCCTGAGGGTTCGCACAATAAAATACCACTGGACTTATCCCTTTGGTCTCGCCTTCCCGCTAGACACCAAGAGCTTTCATTGCACAAAGATAGAGGAAGCAGCATCCATATTGGGGATTGAGGTCTCCACGCAGACGATGGGAGCAGGGGGTGCAGGAATGGATTTGCTAATGGAAAGACGGAAGGGTGTCTCAGACTGCAGCAGAAAAGAGGCAGCAAGAAAACGTTGGGATGAAGCATAATGTTTTTGAACTGTTTGTTCAGCCTAGTGAGAGACAGTGGTGAAAAGAGTTATACGGGGCCCAGCTACATCCGCAATAGACACTAATAAGTTCAGCCTCCACGGGGCGTGAGGGGGAGTGAGCACAAGAGGGTTGAACACATGACTATTAGACTGACAACAAATAATGGCTAATTATAAAATCATACTAAGCAGCTGTTAACAGGTCCTTGGTGGCTGAAATGGTCTGCCCTAGAAGATGCTCAAGTTGAGGTTCTCTTCTGAGCTAGAGTGCCTTTGGTGCTCAAAGTTTTGGTATGTATATATTTCAGTTGAATATGTTTTGGTATCACTGTGCTTTTCGGTCTGATTAGGAGGTTATAGTCAGGGTGGGGGGTGAGCTGGAGGGGGGAGCCTACAGTTTTCATGGACAAACTCAGAGAGGCTTGTGGGAGATTCCCAAACTGATTAATGGTGGTTAACTGTTTATCTTAGAATGTGAGGGGACTTAACTTCCTAATAAGAGACACAGCATGTGGACATTTTAGTCGAATCAAACACTTGTTAAAATAGCTGTCCTGCAGGAAACCCACCTTCCAAAAAGGGATGAACAGCGGCTGAAACACAGGGCCTACCCACAGATTTATCGGTCCTCCGCACACATGAAGCACAAAGGGGTAGCAATCCCCTTTCTCTCCTCTGTCCCATTTCTCCTTCAGGATTCCAAATCAGACAAGGCAGGGATATTCCTGATAGTTAGGGGTGAGCTAAGAGGGAGGTCATGTACTATTGCTATGGTCTATGCGCCCAATGTGGGACAACAAGATTTCCTGAGCACGTTTCTAACCACATTGGAGGGAATCGCCATGGGTGACATACTATTAATGGAAGATTTTAACTCAATATGGGACCCGTCCATAGACGCTACCCACCCAAAAAAGGGCAATGGGGGGGTGTTCAGCAAGACGCTTAAAACGGCACTACTAGGATTGGGTCTCATAGATGCTTGGAAGGGACTTCATCCCTCGACACAGGACTTTTCATTTTTTCTCACTCTCACAGGACGTTCTCCAGAATTTGATTATGCATTCATCAGCCAGTTCCTATTCCACACACTCTAAGGATGTCAGTTCCACCCAATTTGTCTCTCAGACCACACCATGCTGGAGTTGGTGCTGGACTGGCCCGCCTCGTGTTCTAAACATGCAAGATGGTATTCCCCAACTTTCTCAGCAGGGATTGTCTCCTCAGGGATGAATTAAGAAAGGCAAGCATAGAGATTTTTTACAATAACGACCCTGCTCTGACTTCTCTTGCTAATAACTGTGACGCCTTCAAGGCGGTCATAAGGGGGAAATCATCGAACTAGCAAAAACACTTAAAAACCAATGAAAGGGGGAGAGATTGCTTCTAGATGGGGAGTTACAAAAAGCCAAAAATGCTCACACGGCCAATCCCTCGTCCAAAACCTAAGAAAAGTCACACAGCTAAAGGGGAAGTTGTAAGCTTACACTAAAGGGGCGGAAAAAACTATCCTGCGACTGCAAGTGCGAAGCTATGAAGGGCGAAATAAAGTCAGTGCCTTTCTAGTGTGACAACTTTGAGCGAAGCAGGAAAAAGAATATATTGGACATATAGTGGAAAAAGATGGTGGATCTCAGAGACGTGAGGAGGGGAAGGCTAGATCCTTTGGACATGTCTACCGCACCCTATGCACGCTGACCCATTGGTAGCCGGGTACGAGGAGAAATATCTAGAAGGACTTGTTCTGCCAATTATACCAGCCTCCACGAATGAGGACCTAAGTAGACCTATCTCCTATGAGGAGGTACAGAAGGCAATAGACACACTTAAAGTGCAGAAGGCCCTGGCCCAGATGGAATAAATGGTCACTTGTCAGTACTTTTGGGCTGGAGATGGATCCCCGCTTGGTGACCTTATTAAATGATATAGCAGCCACGCACTAGGTGACCCCCTTCATGGCGTTGAATTCAGTTATCCCTAAACTGGGAAAAGAGTGCACAAGTTGCGCCTCCTGCAGGCCTTTTGGGCTCTTTTTTTTAACACAATTTATTGATGACCGCCATATATCATGCACTATCCTTTACAAACATTTCAAATACAGTCTTTTTTGTTTTTCTCCCATCATAACCTTACCAGTGCATTAATACACACCAGTTTAGTTGCCAAGATCTTTCAGTGTAAGAGAAGCATAGCCCCTTCTCCGAACCAATAATGACCAGATAGTATAATACCCATAAATCGAAGTAATGCATATTTAAAGTCAGATCAGTGACATAAAGAAAACCCCCAACTGTTACCCCCCACCAACTCTCCACTCCCACCCTAATCCCCTCATGGCCATTCGTACAGCGTCGTTGATGATGATAACAGGGAGTTGCTCAAGAGCGATCTCCCGAGGGCACCTTTTACAGAATAGAATCATAGTATCTCTGTTCCACGGGCCACACAGGCACGTATAGACTCACACTCTTCGCTTTACTGTGACGTGATGCCCTGTGTGGAAGGTAGGTCTAGTGTCTCCAGGTCAATCAGCATGGCATCCCAGTCCAGGGAGATGTGTTGTTGCTCAACCCTCTCTCCTCCTCCCTCCGGAGAACAGCCCCCCTCCGCTCTTCCCCATTGGAGCACATCTGTCTGCCAGATCGTGACTGCCGGGCATCTGGGGGACTTCCACCTCATTGTAATCACCCTGATTGCTAAGATGAGGGCCAGGTCTGCAAATCTTAGACGCACTTTTTAAACCCGGGAGCGCCTGCGAAGGCCCACCAGGCAAGCCAGGAGGTCATCTGGGATCGGTACTTGTGTCACTGTGGTTAGGGAGTGTCGTACCCTCTCCCAGTAGCCCAGCAGTCGGGGACAGGAATATAGCATATGGAGGAAGTCCACCTCCTCTCCTCTACACCTGGGGCAGCTATGGGGGGAATCCGGGAACATGCGGAGTATCTGTTTCGGCGTTAGGTATGATCTGTGCAGTACCATCATCTGTATGAATTTGAGCCGTGCATTACGTGATACTTTTTTAGGATACTCTAGTATGTGCTTCCATGCATGGTCTGTAATTTCTGCCCCGGAGTCCGTCGCCCATTGTTCCCTAAGGGAGGTAAGAGCTATTGCTGCATGTGCCCGTACTCCAGTATATAACCAGCGCACCAGATGACCCTCAGGTCCCATGTAGTACAGAAGGTGTACTAAGGAGTGCTGCAGGGGTTCATTCCTCTGTGGGGCCCAGGTGGTTCTAATGTAGTGTGTGATAGCAGCATGTAGCAGATAGAGGCGTGGTGGCACTCCAGGGGCCCACACAAAGGAGTTGTGGTCCATCAGTGTGCCGTCCCCGAAGAAAGCACCCACCCCTTCTATCCCATTGTCCGTCCAGGTCTGGAGTCTAGTCCGTGTGAGTCTCCCCTGTGGTGTGTGTAGGCCTATTAAAGGTATGTTCCCAGCCTACGGGGCTGCCTCAGATGTGTAAGCCAAGCCCTTCTTCCAACAGCGCAGGGCAGTCCGCAGCAGAGGGGGGCAGTTTGGAGGGATCCTACCCCTCGGCAGCAGCCAAGTGTGTAGTTCGCCTCTATCTAGCCTCTGCTGTGTGAACCCAATCTCGCATAAGTTCCTCCCTGCAGTCCAATATGACAGCCACTGGAGTTGGCTAGCGTAGTAGTAACCTCGGAAGTCTGGGACTCCCAGGCCGCCATTCTGCGTCCCCAGCTGAAGTTTCCTAAGGCTAATCCGTCTCCGGCCCGTGCCCCAGATGAAGGTAGTCAGTAATGTGTCCAGTGTAGTAAAAATGAGTTGTGGGAGGACCACCGGCAAGTTCACAAAATAGTATAGTAAACGGGGTAGCATCACCATCTTTGAGATAGCGACCCGCCCCATTACTGAGAGAGGCAAAGAAGACCAGAATCCCACACTGGCCTGGAGCCCCATATTGTCCACTGGATATTGCCTTCTATCTGGTTTTCTTGTGTCCTGTATACATAAATACCGAGGTATTTAAAAGTAGTGGGAGCCACAGAAAAAGTGTAAGCACCAAATTGTAAACGAGTAATGTGTGGAGTGTCTTGAAAAAAGTAACTGGTCGATTTATCGGGGTTTATGGCCAGACCTGACAGGCGTTCAAAGTTAGTGAATATATCTGGGAGGTGGGGTCGCATCGGCAGTGAGGTCTCACAGATATAAGAGCATGTCATCTGCGTATATTGATATTAAGTCATACACCCCGTCAACTCAGATACCAAGCTGGGCCGCCCATTTCCGAAGAGCCAGGGCCAGCGGTTCCAATGCCAGCACAAACAACAGGGGGGACAGGGGACACCCCTGCCTTGTGCCATGATGTATAGTATATATATCAGAAATATAGTGGCCCGTACAGGCCCTGGCTGTCATGGCTGTATACAATAATCAGACCCATTTTAGATACATGTCCGGAAATCCAAAACGCTGCATCGTCGCAAACATGAAATCCCATGTTAGGGAATCAAATACCAGTCTGAGGTCTAATGCGATACACCCAGCGTGACGGTGGGCCTGCGGGGTAGCCGCCATTACACTGTGCAACCTCCGAGTGTTAAGCGACGTACTGCGGTTTGGGAGAAATCCGCACTGATCAGTGTGGATAAGTGCGGGGAGATGCGCCTGTATACGGGGGTCTGTAGTTTGACATGTCCATTCCATCCCGTCCCGGCTTTGGTATAGACATGACCAACGACCCCGCGGCGGGATGCCTGGCTTTCACCTTGGGGATGCCCTGTAGGGGCTATCTCACAGGGAAAAGCCAGGACGGGTTCCCAAGGCAAGCGCGGAAATACCCCTTCGGGGGTCGATTCAGGCGCAATATAAGAAACATAATAATAATAATAATAATAATAACGCCTGCATCGTGGATTCCGGCAAGCGACCCATCTCCAGAGCTGTCTTGTAGACAGTCTCCAGGGTAGGCACCAAGGACTCCGCGTAAGTGCGGCATTGATCTCCTGTTGAGTGATCGGGCCGTCAATACTTTTCTGTACTTCCTCCGAAAGGTCTGGGATGGGGAGGTCCTGGAAGAAGTCGGCGACAAGAGAGTCATCCACCAAGAGGGTAGGCGCATAGAGCTGCTCTAAGTGAACTCGAAAAGCGTTGTTTATGTCAGCTTGTGTGTGGACTACGTTTCTTGCCGTGGTGGGGATACTAGATATGGTCGGCACACTGCTGGTCTATCGCTAACCATGCGGGCCAACAGGGTACCAGCTCTGTCCGCCTCCGCATGCTTACGCTGAAGATACGTTCTATAATCTATGGTCCACAACGTCTCCAGAGTTTCTGCGTGGTCTATGTGCGTGGATTGTAGCTGCTCCTTCTTGGCATTGTCTAGCACCACCTCCCTCTCTAACAGGTGTAACCTGTCCTCAATATCCTGCAGTCTCTGTTGTGTCTCTTGCCTAGCTCCCACCAAATGTCCTATCATCGCTCCTCTGACCACCACCTTCAGCGCATCCCATTCGATCAGGCGCAATGTCGCAGTGTTCCAGTTTTCGTTTAAGTAATTTGTAACAGTGTCGGCGAGTGTTGTGCAAAATGGGGCATCTTCGAGCAGGTGTGGGTGTATTTCCAGGTGGGCACCGGGGTAGGTACCCTGCCCCATCGAAGGGTGAGTTCCAGGGGATTATGGTCAGAAAAGGTCTTAGCTAAATATGTGGAGCTGTGAACCTTCCTGAGAAGTGATCTAGAACATAGGAACCTGTCAAGTCTAGTGTGGAGGCCATGTACCGGGGAGAAAAACGAGTAGTCCCTGTGCGTCGGGTAGAGATAACGCCACATGTCTGAGAGTGTCCACCCGTCTGCCCATGCAGCAAATTGGTCTGTGACCTTACCAAAGGTTGTACCATGTAGGGGGGGTGTGACCTGTCTAAACCAGCATCCAACACTGCATTTCAATCCCCACCCAGCACCCAGGGAACCCCGACCCAGTCAGCCAAAGCCCCATATAGCCTACTCAGAAAGCGATCTTGATCAAAATTAGGAGCGTAGATACTTCCAAGGACCACCGGGGAGCCATCAAGTGTGCCCTTCACTATTATATACCGTTTCTGATCATCTATTCGGCGTTCAAGTGCAACAAAAGAGACCCCATGCCGTATCCAGATAGTCGCCCCTCTAGCAAAGACTGAATAATTAGTGGAATAAACTGTACCCCTCCATTTTTTCCTTAGTTTCTGCGCCTCAGAGTCAGTCAGGTGGGACTCTTGAAGGAATGCCACCTGTATCTTACGTCGGAGGTGGAAAGCATGTATGCAGTGTCTTTTCCGTATTGCTCCCAGGCCCCTTTCGTTCCATGTCAACAGGTTGTACAACCCTATTGTGGGGCATCCCCTGTCATAGTTTCATGCGGAAGCGGAGAGCAACTCCGCGTGACGGTGTCAAGGCAGTACTGACCAGGAGTCCCCTTTCCCCAACATACTGAACAAAACTTGGCACAGCGCCAAACCTGCACTGGGCCCAACAGTGGTGCACAAATGGTACATAACAATTAACATTGCGTACGTCATGAGGGAGGTAGCCAACCTTACGACTAAACATGGTCCATTAATGGTCTAAGGCTCAGTGGCTCAACGGTGCCCTGTCTCACGGGGAGGGAAAACATTTTTGTACTTCAGGGAGGGTGGGGCGTTAGCAGCAATATAGTGAGGGTAACGTTAAATATCTCAGAGACCCCCACCAGACATCCCGAGCTCTAAATGGCACATAATCCTGTGTATATAATAGCAGAGCATTCTACTAGCATCCTTCACGGCAAAAGTAATACCTTGTAGTATACCAGTTTATACAGTGAGCCATCACTTTAAAGGATACAATAGTCTTTCTGCGGCAGGGTGCATGCACGCCGTACTTCAAAGTCAATAGTAGGAGTCCCAGGTGTCGGGACCCCAACCACTCTTCTTACTCATCAAGCAAATCGTCCTCTGCTCTCGGGGTGATGGTGGGGAAAAGCACAGCACTGGTCAAAGTCTGAGTGTATCGTACTGTCCTCCGAGTCTGTTGCAATCTTGTTTGAATCCTCACAGAAGGAGCCGGCCACCGCCAGCGCCCCTTCCTGATCTTTTCGCTGCTGATCTCTCGAGAGTCCCACTCCGTCTTTTGCTCGGTTGGTGCCTTGCGTTCTTCTAGGGGTACGCCTCGGGAGCACCTCCGAGTCCCGTGAGGTGCCCTCCATGCGGTCAGCCTGGCTGGCACCGATGCACATGACTTCCAGCCATTCCTCCAAGTCCACCGGGCTTTCGAAGAAGTGAGTCTTCTTGTAGTGCATCACTTTCAGTCGGGCAGGTTAGAGGAGGGCGTACTTGAGTTGTGCCAACTGTAGCTTTTTCTTCAACGCCTGGTAGGAGGACCTTTGTCTTTGCACCATCACAGTATAGTACGGGTAAAGAGAGACAAGGTGGTTTCCGTACTGTATAAGTGTCTTTTCTCTAGCCTTCTGCAAGAGCATGTCGCTGTCTCGATAATTAGGTATTTTAACAATCAGAGATTGAGGCGGTGCTCCAGGCTTGGGCTGTCCCGTCGGTATCCTATGTGCCCTTTCAATGCAGAAGTAGGGGTAGAGTCCCTCTTGAGCCACATATTCCCGGAACCATGTTTTCATGAAGTCAGCCGCCCCACTCCCTTTGCATCGCTCCGGCAGACCAATAACGCAGATGTTATTGCGTCTGTTTCTGCCCTCCGCATTTCCACTCGGTCTATGAGCAAGGTAACCTGCTGTTGGAGACGCTGCAGGGAGGAGGAGTGGTCCGTCACCGTAGGGAGGAGGTCCGCCGAGGACTGGTTGGGATCTTTGACTGTATCAGCCAGTTTGGCATGGTCCTCCTTAAGCGAATTCAGTCCTGTAGTGAGCGTACCCATCTGTAGCTCCATTGCAGTCCTTGAGTCCCTTATCTCCTGCAGGATGAGATCCTGTTTATCTGGCTTACCCCCGGAGTGATCAGTCATTGTTTCCTTCGGCAAAGGGGGGTCTGCTAGCCTGGTCCGACATGGTGGAGGGGGGGTCAGCACTCTGTTGTCCCTCTGTCATCTTAGCCCGGTTCCTTCCCATTGCCCGACTCTACTACCTGTCCTCTCGGCAGGGCTTCAACATGGCTGGTCCTACGGGGCAACGATCTCAATCCTAGGGGTAAAATTGTGCAGCCGTACACCCAGGTATACGCCAGTGGGTGGGGGGGGAGTATCTCCTTCAGGGACCATTGGGCCTCAGCCCAGCAGCGGAGTGCAGCACCAATCCGTCGCAGATCCCTATGTAGAGCATCGGAACATGGTAGTCCATGGGGTCCCCCGAAGCATTGCCCTCATGTCTCTGTTTCACACCAGACTCTCCACGCCTGACCCTTGCACCCTGCAGCGCGCACCGGACAGGTCTTCGGGCCTCAATGGCGTCTCCCAGTTTCCTGCACCTCCTTATAGTGCCTCTATCAGGTGCAAACCCCAGGGAGCACGAGGTGGGTGCCCCTCGGACAGCTCGGGGTCCCAAAGTCACAGGCCACTCTCACAGCACCAAGCCACCAGGCAGTCTCACCCACCGAGATGTACACCCCAATACCAGCTGGTCCTCACCTCAGGGCCAGTGGCTGCCGCAGGCCATCGGGGCAGAAATAGGCACAAATTGCCCCAGGCGCCGCTCTGTCCGTTCTTGCGCCTCTCAATTTAGGGGTGGGGGCTCACATTCCTGCACATCGCCCTCCTGGTCTTCCGTGCCCAGTCGTAGCGCGCCCCTGCCGCTCATCGCCACCTTACCTACTCCGCCCCCGGCCTCTCATTAGCAGGCCGCTCCTCCGTTGTAAAGCCCACCGCTGCCCGTGAAGCCACCCAGGTCCGTCACAGCCTCGCCGGACCTTCCAGCGGAGCAGTCCTTCGAGGCGGGGATCTAGAAAGGGGAGTCGCCGCTCCCCGGACGATCGGGAGCCGGCACACTCCGTAATCGAGCCCCCGGCTTTCTCGAACGTCACAGGGGAGGCAGGCCCAAGGACGCAGCAGCCTCCCAGATGCTCCGCTGCAGCTGTCGTGCCCCCAATATCCCACCGGGGCCGGAGAAAAGCCTTGTCAGCAACCCCCCCCCCCAGCTTTGGCCGTAGAAACTGCACAGGATGATAGCTTCCCCCCGGGAGGGTCCGGAGCTCTACGGAGCCGCAACCGCCATTGCCGGCGTTTAGCCACGCCCCCCCAAATTCTAGCCACTGGCCTAGAGAATATCATGCCATTTCTCATTGAGGCAGAACAAGCGGGTTTCATTAAGGGGAGGCAAACCCATGATAATTTGAGGAGGGTGGTACATATCATTGAAAAAGTGTGGAAAAAAGACATTCCAGCCGCCCTTCTCTCGCTGGATGGGGAGAAAGCCTTTGATTTGGCCGATTAGGGTTCATGACTCAAACAATGAGAAAGTTTGGGTTCATAGGCATGGTGCAAGCTAACTAACGGCCATCCAAACAGAGCTCACCTCTTTTGAAAGGCCCTCGGGTTTAAAGTAAATCTATCGAAGTCCTATCTCCTCAATCTGACACTGCCAAGAAGACCAGGAGGGTTATAGAAGAGGTTTCCCCCTTTCAAAACACACACAAAGAAATCACATATCTGGGCATTAAACCTACCCCTAAGCTATCGAACCTTTACAGGGCTATTTGTCTTTCCTTGTTGCGTCAGCTTAAAGCGGATCTGGCAAGGTGGAGAACTTCCTATACCTCCTGGATCAGACACATCAACTGTGCCAAAATGAATGTTCTTCCTAGGCTGCTTTATCTCTACAAGGCCTACAGATACTAGTAGAAAGGGTTCTCTTTGTTGACCTGAAAAAGATGATCACTAAGTTCATTTGGCAGGGTAAGAGGGCGCATTTATCCTACTGTCTCATAACTAAGGCACAAGAGGAGGGTGGGTTGTCACTCCCGGACTTCTGGGTTACTTCAGGGCGGCCCAACTCTGAGTGATAACAGATTGGTCCCTCTGTGAATCTGAAAAACACTGGCTCCATACGGACCGACAAATAGTGGGCAAGACGATTTGGGATCTCCTCTAAAAGCAAAAACAAAACCGGCCATTAAATGCTTATATTAGCACCCCCACAGCTACCACCCTGCAGGTTTGGGATGACCTTACCAGGTCGGTGCCCCCAACCACTTTCCCTTCTCCCAGCGATCCCATTTACTTTAATCTCGAGTTCCCACCGGCTCACCAAGAGGGCCATTCAAAGACTGGCGGGAGGGGGGGGGTTGCCTTATGATCTCTGATCTTTTTAAAAAGGGGATGTTTATGACATTTGAGAAATACGCCAAAACATTCATGCTTCAGCCCTTTGAAAAATTCCACTACATACAGCTTAAACACTGCATACAGTACCCACAGATACGGCTGACTCCAACTAGAGACTTATTCCCAATTGAAAGTTTTGCTCAATCGGGGGCATCTACAAAGGGGACCATTTCGTTACTTTACTTACTAATATGGGCTCTGAGTCCCCGTTCCACCCAGAGACATCAAAGATTTTGGGATTCCATTCTTGCTACCTCTCTGGGTGAAAAGCAATGGGGCACTCTATATAAGGACATTTCCAAATACAATCGTTCCATGTTTTTAAGAGAGATTCACTATAAAATCATCTATGTGTGGTACTTGCACCCCCAGAAGCTGCACAAAGTATTTGGTATGCCCCTATTTCCTTGTGGCCTCAGATTGAGGGCCCACCACCTCTTTCACATCTAACATTCTGGATGGCCGCTACTCACGGGTTGGGGGCTCGAGGAGCTCAATTCGGGCCCGGCCCAAATGAGACCATCCTCACTTTTTACCAACCTTTAAATTGTGCTGCTGTGATACTACTCTTTGTTTAGTTTTGTTCATTTTTGAGTTACTTGGGAAGAATGGGTGTAGGTGGAAGACATGAGTGCTAAAGAATACCATGACCCACAATGGGAGAAAATAGAGATGTGGTACATGGCACCCCTAAAATCAACCAGCGGGGGACATTAAGGGTCCTGTCACTTCAGGTCAAGACCTAGAATATAATTTGAATATGTCATTTGAGTTTCCTGTATTTCTTGATCTGTAAGCTATGCTGGTGGCTCCCACCATTGTTTGTCTTGTAATGTTTTAAAATTAAAACCAAAAAAAACATTTTGAAATAAAAAGAAGGCAAATTGTGAGTCACTAATATTCAGGGTTCCTACAATTGTAGCAGAGACACAGTAAAGATGAGATTGATGGATTTTTATTGGAATTGTACATAATATTAGAAGAGAGCACCTGCAAATTGTGATTGATATTGTAGATATATTGGCTATGCAATCACAAAACAATTCCTCCACAAATCCAGTGAAAATGAAAACACTGCTCTGAACACTGGTCAGCAATCCATCTTCTCCTGCCTTGTCCCTCTTCTAGTTTATAACAAGGAAACAATGGTTCCTGTGGAATAGTCTATAATTATGTATAATTATATTAATGTGCAATTGCGATGAAAGGGTTATAATGATGTCATAGAAAGAGGGCCCAGGCACACTAAGGATTTGGTTATACACATATATTTGTATTATTTACACAATATATATCAACAATCTTTAAGCAAAAAAAGGTAAAACATAGTGTGAATAAGTGTCCCAAGTGTAGCATGAACCTAATAGTGAGTGGCAAGAGGTGACAGTATTTACAAGGTTTCACGTATTTTTTCACTGAAAACGACCATATTCATAATTTCCTCAAGGCATATATACAGCAACTCTACACAATAATAAGTGCTGTGACAATGGTTGGTTTTCACAAAAGTGTCAACGGCGTTTCGACTCTCTCTAGGATGTGGGGTCTCATCAGGACCTATGGTACTGGTAACATCTGGAATTCAAGCCGCACAGTGTACGTGGTGAAGAAAAAGTGAGGCCAACCGTGAGTAATTAAAGGAGAAAATACTTACAGGGAGACCCAGCCAGGTTCCCTGTGTGAGTAGACTGATGGTCACAATGAGGGAGCGAAATTGAAGGTCAGGGTCTGGGGCGGAATTCGGAGTAGAAGCCACTGAATCGTGATTAATGTGGTGAGTGGGTCAAAATTGGCAGGATCTCCGTCTAAATGATCTGCTGTGTCTGTTTGCCGTGGTTCATTGAGCCACGGCAAACAGACACAACAGCTTTGCCGACAACACGGATCCTTCGTGTCTCTGGGATTTATCCTTATTCTCGAATAATCTGAGATCATTTAGATCTTAGATTTTGATCTCACTCCAAGATACCGTAGGAGTGCATCATAATTATGTGTAGTCATCACTTGAATGTATTCTGTGTGACTAACTTTACTAGGCAAGATGGGGTATTGTAAATTTAAAGAACTCCACATTAAACTCATGGAACTTATAAATTGTGTGCATTGAAATGTAACTAATAAAGGTTGGCAACATTCACATATTAATATCTTAAAAAGAAATCAAAGCCTATACCATGTCTTACTGTTGAGCTAATGAAATAAGGCATATTTGTGGGCATTTATATGTGTAAGAAGAAATATATTCATACTAATGTATTTTGAAATTATATCTTTACATTGATAGTTTGCAATTTATTGATGCGTTAATGAATTACATGTTATGTGTTTAGAAATGTGCATGCCATTATAACCTGGTGCGCTATTAAATTGACATGATTTTTAGGCCTTGAGAACAGTTTCAGTATAAGCTCTCCTTAAAGTCTAACTCTAACACCTAATTCATATTTAACCCTCAATGTATAATGTTTTTGCTTGCATTTTTTGCTTTTACTTCAGGAGTGGAAAAAGCTTTATTAGTTATTAAAAGAAGGGTTTGTGTCTTCGAGAGATAGCTAGGTATATGAAGATGGGACTTTGGCAATGAGAAACACAGTAACGAGCAAGGAAGCGAGTACTCATGGAGGAGGAGAAGAATGGCCAAGGACGAATGAAGTAGCAACTTGTCGATGTGCGCAAGATGGTGACAGTAGCCAATTTTTGCTGGATTTGTGGAAAGTTATTTGCATTAATCATGTGATTTACCTTGAATGCAACTAATATCTTATGCTGTAACTTAGTAAGGGGCAGAGAGACATCTTGGAACTTAATGAGGCTCAGACCTCTTTCTTCTGCTTGGTGCGGCTTCATGCTACATATCTCTTAGTTTTAGTTCTTCTACTGAAGAACTCTGACAGCTGACACCTTTATATCTTCCATTCTTACTCAATTCTCCTTAGTGTAGGGTGTCCCTTTTTAGGGTAGTGTTGGGAAAGATAATGCTCTCATACTTACCTTTGAAAATCAATGTATGCAATTTAATGTTTAGTTCTTTTTCCTCATTAATTGCATTGTTATAACAATAACTAATTGTATGCTTTTTGATATGTGGGGTAAATCTCTTTAGGAAATTTGGACTCATTCTATTTCTTCTATTGTTCTACATGGTGATGTGGATACTTATCTATGGCAGTCTATTTTTGAATTTATAATGAAATCTTACTAAACTCAATTCTAGTTGTTGGGTTGTTGTGTAGTTAAATTGGTTGCAATGTAATTAGATTTAAATGGGATTGTTTCTTCCCTCTTACCTCTCAAGCAACTAAAAAAACCTTCTGGTTAAGTGAGAATGTTTAAGTGGGCCCAAGTTATTACAATTGGTTGCAGTGGCCGGTTTGTACTTGAAGTAGAGGGAGATAGAATCTAACCTAGAACAGTCTAGACCCACCCCTAGTGGCCACAATGTAGAGCCCGGTGGCCCTAATCCAGAAGCCAGGAACAAGATTTGGAGAATATATGGTGTTCCAGTGGAATGCGTCGAAAACATCAGCAGAGTATCGTGAGGGGCTGAGACCTGCCTTGTTTTACCTGCCCTGTTCTTGATTGACCTTGGAGAGGACGTTTGTGGGGAGAAGTGCGCCGGGACTGCAAGGACCAGCAGCCAGAGCGCGTTTCGAGACTGGTGGCAGCTGTGACTCTTCCCGCCACTCCCCCCGTATTATTTAACTCTTCGCGGCCCCCGCTTCGCGGGAGCCGCTCGTAGGAGTATTTTGAGGGGCTGAGACCTGCCTTATTTTACCTGCCCTGTTCTTGATTGACCTTGGAGAGGACGTCTGTGGGGAGAAGTGCGCCGGGACTGCGAGGACCAGCAGCCCGAGCGCGTTTGAAGACTGGTGGCAGCTGTGACTCTTCCCGCCACTCCCCCCGTATTATTTAACTCCTCGCGGCCCCCGCTTCGCGGGAGCCCCTCATAGGAGTATCGTGAGGGGCTGAGACCTGCCTTGTTTTACCTGCCCTGTTCTTGATTGACCTTGGGGAGGACGTCTGTGGGGAGAAGTGCGCCGGGACTGCGAGGACCAGCAGCCCGAGCGCGTTTGGAGACTGGTGGCAGCTGTGACTCTTCCCGCCCACTCCCCCTATTTAGTCGTGTACCTGCCCGCGCATTGCAGGACGCGCGCGGGTCTGCGCCTGGCTAAGCCTGGGCAAAGTGCGGGCCGTCTGAGGCCGTCCGAGGATGGTCGAGACCGGGCTGGGCCATTCCATTTGACTCCAGGTTTTGTGTCTACACTGTGTTAGTATTGTTTATAAATTTCTAGAGCTTTTGCCCATTACTAGTGCTCATTGGTAACTTCTGATCTGTTGTCACAACTTTACGATCAGGGAAAAGTAGAATTGTTACTCTGAACACCAATGCAGGAATGGTTACGGGCACATTGGACCAGTTTTTTAAACGGGCTACCGGAATTTTAGAGAAAGAGATAGCTTTTGCAGAAAAGCGCTTGTCGATAGACATTTTAACCGGCAAGCGGTCTTCTTTGGGTGCGATCAGATCTGCTGTAACACCGGCCCACTGTAATGACCCAGTCGTTCTGGCAGACACTAGCCCAATCCTTTGTTCTTTGGAGGAGGGGCTAGGTGGCTCTGCTACCGGCTCTACGCTGGGCTCAACCTCGCTTAGTCATTCTTCCAGTGACTTGAGCCACAGAACATCCACACTAACGCCTCCACCCCCTGTTCCCTGGACAGAACAAGATCAGATATCGAGGGGAGTAAACAAGAAATGTACTGTAACTCCTAAGCAGGGAAAAAGCAAGAAAGGAGGAGGCAAGAGGTTGGGCGGTGGTACAAGACCTATAAAAATCCAAAATTCCAGTGATGCTCCACAGGCTTCAGCTCAGTCTCCTATCTTAATGGATACACTAACTAATACTGTTCCATCTCTGACTCAACAGAACCTTAATGAGGATCTTCTTGCTAAAATTTAAACATTAGTGAGGTCTCTAATATTACCCCTGATCAATCGAACGAAATTAATTAAAGAAAAATTAGACCAGCTAGAGCTAATGACAAAAGGGAACACCTCAAAACTCAATGCTTTAATTAAGAGCACAAAAAGCAAAGATGTCAGATCCACTCCCACTGTATCCTCAGGAATCGCTAAGCCTCCTAAAGCTGCTCAACTTGCGACAAATGTAACTCCTGTGGCTCAGAACATTCAATTAGCCACAGGGGAAAAAGATGTAGCAAGTAGAAAGACCCAAGCTACTGAGGCAGATATGGTGGTTGCCTCTAAACAGGTTCTAAATCTAAAACAGGTGGTTAAACAGTCTTTAAGTAATGCACCTCAAAGCAAGGACGTGTCAAGAAAGAGGCTCCCGCATGTAAATCTCCCACCGGAATCTATGCCTCTGACTATTATTTTAGCAGGGGTACCAGAAATTAACCCTGAACACCAAGAAACAGACAGGGAACTTAAGAATAAAGTTATTTTCTGGCTTAACAAGAACAGGAGATTACCCCCGTGATTAAATTCAGAGATCTTAGGTGTGAGGCGAGTGGCATGGTTGGGCCATAGCACTAAGGATCTCGAGGGAGATTGCATAATTGTTAATCTTAGAGACACATGAGTTGTAGATTACATACGTAGGGAACCAAGGTTTGCTAGATTAGGTGACATTCAATCACTGGGCTTAGATTATTTCTATCCCCAGGTGATTCCTAGTTTGCCACAACTATCACAAAACTTTGGCAGGGGTAGCCATATTGGTATTAACAGCTTGGATTGGCTACCACTAAGAAATAGGTTTGACCCACTCATGGGACTGGAGGGGCTGGACTGACTTCGGAATACTTGCATTTCTAACAGCGGGGTTGAAGATATGGATAGGGATATGGCTGTCAGCCCAATGAGGCCAAAGGCAGATGAAGTAGTTGGAACTGGGGTAGAGACGGTTAGTAATATACATTTATATCCTAACCCGTTGATTGTTCCCATAGTAGCGGCCAGGGGAGGGAGAGATATGGCCGAACAAACAGTAATGGTATCTTTGGACCTAGATAATACCGATATTGCAGTAAATCAGGGTGGGAGAGCTAATAGCAGACAGGTAGAATCAGCTCCCTTGGTTGCAGATACTAGTTCAGTAGCAGTAACTCTGAGCGAGAGTGATGCGACTCAGTTGAAAGTAACAATATCCCTGGGGGAAGCAGATAGTCTGGCCGAGAGTTGCCCTTTCCGCCTGATCTCATGGAATATAGCTGGTCTTTCCCGGAGGCTAGAGGATTCGGTATGGTTAAAAGTCGTTGAATCTTTTGACATAATTTGCCTCCAGGAGACTTGGAGTAGAGGGGACCATAGCTTGGATGGATACCAAATGTTTAATGTTTGCGCCGAACCCTCACATGTTGGAAGAGCTAAGGGTGGTCTTATGACAGCTATCTCTGTGAAGCACAACATGATAAAAACTGTCACACTGGCGGAATCCCCTGGTACCAAATGCTTATGATTAAGGACATATTTCCAGTGCCTTTGCTTTTAATTAACTGGTACTACAATATATTTGATGCCCATGTTACATTGGTCATTGAAAAATTACAGGATGAGATTGTTAAAGTAACCAACTCTGTATTTCCCCTTTTTATCATGTGGGTAGGAGATTTTAACTGTATTTTGTGTAAATTTAGTGGCACCAGAGTCTGTGGCTTGGTAGACCTAAGTGACCAGCCATTGGCACATTTTAAGCACTCAAAACAAGGGGATGCCTTGAATAATATAATTACGATTAATGAACTTTGTGTCCTGGACATGTCTCATTTTTCTAGACCTTTGGGCATACCCACCTTCCAGGGTATAGGGGGTCAGATCAGCGTAATTGATTTTGCTATAGTCTCTAGCAGGTATATTCATCTTGTCAATGATTTTCAGATTGAAGCGAATCCTGTTAGCGACCATAACCCCTTAATTTTAAGTTTGAGTCCTGTTCTTAAGCGAGTTCAGACCCTGGAACAGCCAATAAAATTTAGCCAGAATCAGGGGGTCACCTTAAAGTGGGATAAGGTAGACGCAAGCCAACTGGAGGTGGAGATTTTCAAAGCAGACAAAGTAAGAATAGATGCTTGCTTAACCCCGACTAATGAGCTGGATGTAATAATTAAGAACTTTGAGGCTCTTCTAGGCAATGTGGCATCTTACCTCTTAAAAACTGTTGGTGGGAAAAAAGAAATGGATACAAATGGTTTGATGCAGAATGTTCTAGAGAACAAACTAGATTAACGAAGGCACTACATCAAGTACCACGGGATAGGGAGCTGGTTAGAAGGTCAAGGAAAATGTACAGAGATGCTATCATCAGGCGAAAATCAGATTTAAAGAAAAAGGCATGGGACGATTTAGGAAAAGCTTCAGAACTTAAGGATAGCCGGCTTTTTTGGGAGGTAATAAACTGCCCATTCCTAAGAAGCGATGAAAAGGGTAACATGTTGGTACATATACCAGGGGACACCTGGGAAGCACACTATGGAAGAATTTTTAACCCAAAAGGGGCGATGCTGTCAACTGCTAATGAGGGGGCTAGTGATTTCAACTCGGAGTCAGCTCTAACGCTTAGCCTTTCACTGACCCCCCCGGAGGTAGAGGCCGCTTTAAGGAAAGGCACCCCATTAAAGGCCCCAGGGCCAGATTCAGTCCCTTTGGATATTTTTAAACACAACATTGAGGTGTGGGCACCACTCCTATTACATTTATTCAGAGCAGTCGTGGTAGGGTGTATTCCGACTTCCTGGCAAGAGGCGGTAGTGGTACCGATATTTAAAAAGAGGGACAAAGGTGACCTCTGTTGTTACAGACCGATATTGTTAATAGATGCGTCTTGTAAATTGATGGGAAAGATGATATTGGCACGCCTGGAAACCTGGGCTGAGTCATCAGGTATTATCGTGGATTCCCAGTACGGGTTTAGGAGGGGAAAAGGAACCACAGAGCAGTGCCTTAATTTGGCTTTAATTATGGGTAAGTACATGAGGGCTAAGCGTGGTTGTATCCACTTGGCCTTCATGGAGTTATCCGGTGCCTTTGACACTGTTTGTAGAGATAAACTGTGGCAGATGATGGAGTCCATGGGGTTTGAAGAACCGTTGGTCACCTTTCTCCGTAGACTGCATGCTGCCACGACAGTGAGGATCAGATTTGGCCCAGGCGGGAGAAGACAAAGCCCATTCCATCGACCGAAGTTGTCCACCAGGGGTGTATTTTGGCTCCTTTTCTGTTTCTGGTCTTTACCAATGGTCTGGAAGGTTTTTTGTTGGAAAGCTGTACAGACTTCCCCCAGGTTAATGGTAAACGGATACTGATGTTATCTTATGCAGATGACACGGTGTTAACCCCTTCGATGCTCATGACAAGCTCAGCTCGTCATGAGGCACGGTTGAGCTGTGCTCATGACGAGCAGAGCTCGTCATGAACAATGGGAATAAATCGTGGCCAGCACAGGAGGGGAAAACCATCAGCATTGATGGTGTTAATGACCCTAACCGCCAACAGCATGCAAACCTGTTTGAATGCTTTTGTAGCTTTTATGCAAGAATTAGATCTAAGGGTCAACTTCACAAAGTCTTTTGCCATGGTCTGCAGCCCAAAAGGGGTAAAATCTTGCAGGCTTATGGTGAAAGACTCAATTATTGTGAAAGTCGACAGTTTTAATTATCTGGGGAACTTATTCAAAAAAACTTTGAGTTGGGATCCTTTAATATCAGCTCGTGTTCAAAAGGCTACGCAATCTATAGAGGCCCTTTTCCGTTTTTCACGTAAATTGGGTCAAAAGCCGGTTGCAGAACTAAAAACTTTATATAAAGCAAAATGCCTCCCTGTTGCAACATATGGCGCGGGCGTGTGGGGGATACAAAATTGCAATAAAATCCAAATTATGGAAAATAAATGTATAAAGCGCCTTCTGTCTGTCCCATCTGGAACCTCAAATATTTTCTGTCATACTGAGGTGGGTCTTGAATTTGTGAGTGATACTATCCATGTCTCTCCCTTGCTGCTATGGAGCAAGGTTTGGAGTTCGGAAGAACTGAAACTCACAAAGGAAATCTTGCAAGACTTCCTTAGCTTGATTATCTTGTGGAGATCCCATGGTTACTATATGTTAAGGAAACCTTTCACAAGATTGGTTTGGGACACATATATCTAAACCCCGAAACTGTTGGTAGGGAGACCAAACTAACAATTAAAGAGGCCTATCGCACCAGGGTGGGCATGTTAAGAAATAGTGAGCATGCGGTATATGATAGGGAAAGGCTGCAGCAGCAGCCTTATCTATCATATATTATGCATACCCAATGGCGTTTTTACTTGACAAGGTTTCGCCTTAACACACTGCATTTTCTTTTTGCTTTTCCAAAGCAAGTGGGGTGGTGTGTGAGACTACCTCCTTGCCCATGTAACAACAAAGTTTCACAAAATACTGTGCATCTCATTCTTTTTTGTACCCTGTATAAAGATCCAAGAAATCGGTTTATTAAGCCTGTCTTGTTAACTCTTGGATCTCGTTATTACAAAGAGGGATATGAATATTTATTGTCCTTATCAACTCCAGCCATATGTAGCGCTGTGCTTAGCTTTATTAGACTGGCACTCACTATCAGAAATCGATATTGATCACCACTATTGGAAACCATCGATAGTTTTTTGATATACATCTAGTAAATTAGTGTATAGATTGGTATCCACATGGATTGCACATGCACTTTACAATTATCTTTGTTCATATATGTAATTCCTTTATCCTAAATGTATTGCAATTTTAATCTGGACATATAATATGTTTTATGGATGTTAATATAATTGTATGGTCTTTTTTAAACTATTTGTGTAATGTTCCTTTTAATTTGTTTATACTTTTATGATTCTATCTTTGAATCGAAATAAAGTTCTTTTAATCGAATCGAATCGAGTATAAGTAGGGCTGTGTGCATGAGGATTGTGCTTAGCGTGCAGTGAAATATTGATTGTGTGATGTCTGGCAGAGATGTTGTGAGAGTTATGTGATTGTGGTGTTAAGTTGTTGTTGACGTTGTTATCAGGTCCAACATGGCCTAAGATCCCAGGATCCATAATAAAGGTGCCGAAGACACCATGTTGTTTTTGTCTGGGGTTTGTCATGAGACGTCTTTGACGGCCCAATTAAGATAGCAAACTTTTGTATGCAAGGTAGAGTTGCTGTTAGTGTGGTGAACCTTTTTCCACAGAAGGGAAACTATATTGATTTAAGTACTTCTCCATTGGTCGAGGTGTCATTTGCGCAAGTGTGAGTTTTTCAGGTGATTAAATTCTAATGATTCTTCTAGTGGAGCAGACCATTTTCCTTTGTTGGTTTTCGTATAATTAGAGTGAGCAATAGAGTGTGTGAGGAATTATTAAGGAGGTTAAACTGCTGAAAGGAGCAAGAGTGACATCAGAGTGTGCTGCGCTGGATTAGGTCGATTGGTGTAATGCATTACTGGGATTGGCTGCACTCGTCATTGGGTTGAATTGTTAAGGAAATTGAAATGTATTAAATTTGAATTGAATTAAAATTGTTCAGAAAAAAACATTGAAAAAATGAGATGCTTTAAAGCAATAAGAGATATGATTTGAGGAAATGTAGATATACCTACTAGGGTGGACAAAGAGGCACCCCCGATGATACGCCAGCTCATTATATGGCGACAAATGTAGGGCTTCACACTATTATTTGGCTTACAAATTGGCACCTGGTCACAGCGAAAGGAGATGCATTCGCATTTCCACGCTATGGTGCATTTAATTTTAAGATAATTGATCATTTTATTTATTTTATTTGTCTAGTTTTCTAGAGCGCTGGCTCGACCCAAACGTAACAGAGTGCTTTACGTGTTTTGAGGTTAAGTTTGCACAAGTACATGGTGAGAGGTAAAAAGGTATTGTATACAAAAAGAAATATTATATATATATATATATATTTTCACAAGTTTGCCCTGTGCATGAGGACGCGACTCCTTAGTGAAATGATTCAAAATCCTTTATTCACACACTGCCAGCAGTTTTAAACAAGTCATCTTCCATAATCCCTGACGCGTTTCGAGGCAGCATGCCTCTTCTTCATAGGGAAAGCAACCAGTGCACGGATGTGCACCACACCTTTTTATTCCTTACCACTGCATGCCGATCTCAGGTGAGTCACTCGCAAACAGCATGCTGGGGGTTGTAGTGCATTCACCCTTAACCGGGTGACTTTTTGGCCTCCAGTGGCTTCCGAGCACCGGTTTATTAACTTTGCTTTGTCCAATAATGTTTATAGCCCTCCAGTGGGTTTCTTGTAAAAAAACTGGCGTCGTTCTGGAAATTTCACTGTGCTGCTTCTCAAGCCGGCATGGTTCCAGCTCGCAGACCCACTGCTTCGTTGATGTGGGCGGTGCATCACTCCACGGCCGGGCTGCCGTGTTAGAAATATTCACAAGTTTGCCCTGTGCATGAGGACGCGACTCCTTAGTGAAATGATTCAAAATCCTTTATTCACACACTGCCAGCAGTTTTAAACAAGTCATCTTCCATAATCCCTGACGCGTTTCGAGGCAGCATGCCTCTTCTTCATAGGGAAAGCAACCAGTGCACGGATGTGCACCACACCTTTTTATTCCTTACCACTGCATGCCGATCTCAGGTGAGTCACTCGCAAACAGCATGCTGGGGGTTGTAGTGCATTCACCCTTAACAGGGTGACTTTTTGGCCTCCAGTGGCTTCCGAGCACCGGTTTATTAACTTTGCTTTGTCCAATAATGTTTATAGCCCTCCAGTGGGTTTCTTGTAAAAAAACTGGCGTCGTTCTGGAAATTTCACCGTGCTGCTTCTCAAGCCGGCATGGTTCCAGCTCGCAGACCCACTGCTTCGTTGATGTGGGCGGTGCATCACTCCACGGCCGGGCTGCCGTGTTAGAAATATTCACAAGTTTGCCCTGTGCATGAGGACGCGACTCCTTAGTGAAATGATTCAAAATCCTTTATTCACACACTGCCAGCAGTTTTAAACAAGTCATCTTCCATAATCCCTGACGCGTTTCGAGGCAGCATGCCTCTTCTTCATAGGGAAAGCAACCAGTGCACGGATGTGCACCACACCTTTTTATTCCTTACCACTGCATGCCGATCTCAGGTGAGTCACTCGCAAACAGCATGCTGGGGGTTGTAGTGCATTCACCCTTAACCGGGTGACTTTTTGGCCTCCAGTGGCTTCCGAGCACCGGTTTATTAACTTTGCTTTGTCCAATAATGTTTATAGCCCTCCAGTGGGTTTCTTGTAAAAAAACTGGCGTCGTTCTGGAAATTTCACTGTGCTGCTTCTCAAGCCGGCATGGTTCCAGCTCGCAGACCCACTGCTTCGTTGATGTGGGCGGTGCATCACTCCACGGCCGGGCTGCCGTGTTAGAAATATTCACAAGTTTGCCCTGTGCATGAGGACGCGACTCCTTAGTGAAATGATTCAAAATCCTTTATTCACACACTGCCAGTAGTTTTAAACAAGTCATCTTCCATAATCCCTGACGCGTTTCGAGGCAGCATGCCTCTTCTTCATAGGGAAAGCAACCAGTGCACGGATGTGCACCACACCTTTTTATTCCTTACCACTGCATGCCGATCTCAGGTGAGTCACTCGCAAACAGCATGCTGGGGGTTGTAGTGCATTCACCCTTAACAGGGTGACTTTTTGGCCTCCAGTGGCTTCCGAGCACCGGTTTATTAACTTTGCTTTGTCCAATAATGTTTATAGCCCTCCAGTGGGTTTCTTGTAAAAAAACTGGCGTCGTTCTGGAAATTTCACCGTGCTGCTTCTCAAGTCGGCATGGTTCCAGCTCGCAGACCCACTGCTTCGTTGATGTGGGCGGTGCATCACTCCACGGCCGGGCTGCCGTGTTAGAAATATTCACAAGTTTGCCCTGTGCATGAGGACGCGACTCCTTAGTGAAATGATTCAAAATCCTTTATTCACACACTGCCAGCAGTTTTAAACAAGTCATCTTCCATAATCCCTGACGCGTTTCGAGGCAGCATGCCTCTTCTTCATAGGGAAAGCAACCAGTGCACGGATGTGCACCAGACCTTTTTATTCCTTACCACTGCATGCCGATCTCAGGTGAGTCACTCGCTGGGGGTTGTAGTGCATTCACCCTTATGGCAGTGTGTGAATAAAGGATTTTGAATCATTTCACTAAGGAGTCGCGTCCTCATGCACAGGGCAAACTTGTGAATATATATATATATATATATATATATATATATATATATATATATATATATATATATATATATATATATATATATATATATATATATATACTAGCAGCCCGCTCCAGCGTTGCCTGGGGCAGAAGGGGGCTGGGGGCTGCATTTTTAGCCCGGGGCAGAAGGTGGCTGGGGCAGCATGTTGTCGAGCGGTGCATCCGCCCCCTGCCCCGACTCCCTCCCGCCCCCCCGCCTCCCACCTCCCGCGTTTCACCCGCCCACCGCCCGACTCCCTCCCGCCCCCCCGCCTCCCGACTCTCGCCCCCCTCCCGCCCCGACTATGTCCTTTCCTTACCTAACCCGCCGCTCCTCCTCTTCATGTCACCACCGCTCATCACTGCACCACTGCACCGCCGCCCCGCCGCTCCTCCATGACGCCGCCGCTCCTCCATGATGCCGCCGCTCCTGCTTCGTCGTCATGACGCACGTCACATCGCGGCCAGCGCTAGGTCCCGGCCGGCGCTACTTTCAGGGGACTACTTTGTTTTGAAAAATTTTTTTTTTAATTTGCTTTTTTTAAAAATTTATATAGCCTATGTCCATCTGTATCGGTGTGTATATTGGCGCTGTGGTTCCCGAGATTACCTTGCCTAAAGGTGAAAGTTCTCTTTTTATATTAGTAGTATAGATAGATATAGATCAACCGTAAAATAAAATTGCCTTTTTCAAAATGAAACAAAACTTACAGGAAGATGGAAAATAATGATTATTTTTGTAAACTTCCACTTTATTGATCGGTTCAGCTGCACCATTTGCAGTTTTGCACCATTTGGTCCATGGTAAATCCAGCCATGGAAATTTCAGTGGTGCCCCCTTCCCTGGAAGCCCTAAGCAGGGCGTATTTTGCTTGGCTAATCCTGCCCTGTGCTTTATAAAAGATGTGATTGCTTTGGCCTCTCTGCTTAGGATGCATGCAGCATGGGGGGAAGGCAGGTGTGAGAGACGCAGAATATCCATGAGAGGAGAGAGGAAAGATTCCCCAGGACGGGTCATTTAATGTTATTGAAAAGGGTGTGCAGCGCTGGTGTTTCGCTTCCTCTGGCGCGCGTTTCATCCAATAACAGAAATGAAGTCCGTCTGCTGTTTTCATTAACTTGCAGTTCCATTAATATTCAGCAGCTGCGTCTCCCGGTGGGACCTGGAATGTATTAAAAAATGGAAATCTCCTCAGGTGCAGACCTTCTTTCACCCCCTGTGGTATAGGCTGTGGGAAACACTGAAAGCAGTGTCTCTGCGTGACATTTGCATCGGGGCACCCCCCTGCCAAGAAGGTGACACAGCTCAGTGGGTTAACACGCCAGCTACCACACTGCATATATCTTCTAAACCACTGAGGCAACGTGAAGCAGGGTAGGCTCACGCCTTTTACCATACCAAGATTTACAAAAGAGGGCCTGCAAACACTAAAATGGTTATGTAGCCCCAGGATACCAAGTGAGCTTTAAAAGCTGAATGAAACCACGTTCCTTATCCTCCGGCGTGATGGGGTGCATAAAAAACATATCAGCCCTGAAAGCCACATCAAACGTTTTAAGGCTAGAAAGGAAAAAATGACTTTGATGTTTTAAAAAGTACCTAATCCCACACTTATGCTTGGTGTTGTCACGCACTTTCTGGAATCACTCGCTTCTCTCTCTGTAGCTGACGTTGTGACCCCTCCCCTCCCCCTGAAGTTGTTGTTACACATGTTTCCTGCCTCCCAGAACTTGCAGCACACTTCCCCTCCCCTCTCCCTCATTCCCTCTCTCTCTGCACTGATCCTCTGCTGGGCTGTGCACATCCCTATAGCAGGCGGGACTGGCGCAGCAGCGCGTTCACCTGAAGAGAGGCAAAACGCGGAGAGATTTCCTCTGCGTTTTGCCATTTTTTCACCGATGGTCAGTGTTGGCAGCTCCAAGGGCGTGAGCTATAAAATACAAATAAACAGACTCACGCTAGTAAGAGCGATAGTTTCCTTGCAGGCATCAGCCAATACCTTATAAAAACGGGGCAGATATAAAACGAAGAAAAAGTAGTCCCCTTTGCTGAAACAATACTAAAACGCCCAGGTTCTTTCCCGATGTCATCACGCAGACGTCGCGGCCGGCGCTACTTGCAAGGGACTACTTTATTTTTATTCCTAATTTTTTAAACAACGTATATTTTTTATTTTTATATAGCCTATGTCCTTCTGCTTGCCCGAGGTTTTCAAAGATGTCTTGGGGGTTTGGGTTGGTGGTGTACTTTTCGAGTTTACCTGGCTCAAAGGACACAGTTCTCTCTTTATAATAGTAGTATAGATATATATATAAACATGGTATTCAAACATACGCAGTGAAAGGTAATAAAGTCATTTGGTGCTGGGGAGGAGGATAAAGTTTGATCTTGCTTGGTAAGGAATCTGCCTGGAAATTGACCACGAGAGTTGGATCTTTGGGAGGTGAAAGTAAATTGCATGCTCTATCTGAGGTTCTTGGTGAGTGGTAGAGACTTGAGGTCTCGTTTGAAACAGGAGAAGGAAGGGTTGCAGCGTAGATCTTTATGGAGTGAGTTCCAGATTTTAGGGGCATTTCCTGAGAAGGATCGTGTCTTGGATGATTTTCTTTTTAGTTTACGGGTATGAGGAGGAGCGTGTTGGAGCTTCTCAGAATCCAGTTTTCCCCTGCTCATGATAGTTTAGAATCTAGATTTTTGGGGGTTGCAGAATGGAGAGCTTTGTGTGCGATATATGTAGTTTTGTAGCAGCACCTTCCTTCGATAGAGAGCCAAGAGAGACTTTAGAGAGCTGGGGACATGTGGTTGAAGCATTTGGTTCATGTTATGAAGCTGGCAGCCACATTGAGGATTGAGGTTAAAGGCTGGAGGTGGCATTTGGGGGTTCCTGTTAGGGTTTGATTTCCGTAGTCAAGTTTCAAGAGGACTAGAGTTTGGACCACTGTTTTAAAATCTTCAGGTGGGATAAACTGTTTGATTTTCTTTAGATGCTTTAGCGTGTGGAATGTACCTCTGGCAGTGTTCTTGATGTGATCTTTCATTAATAGGTTTGTGTCTAGGGTAATACCTAGGAACTTGGCAGATTTGGATAGTGAGATAGGGTTGTTTAGTGAATCCAAGTTTTTGAACCATTCAGGGATGGGTAGTGGATTGTTCTTTGGGGAGATGAGTAGTTCAGTCTTGTTAGGGTTTAGTTTCAGGTGAATTGTCAAAAGCGAGGTTTGAATCTTCGATAGTGTAGCATTAAGATTGTATATGTCGCTGGGGGGATTCTATTCTGTAGTAGAGTGTAGTGTCATTGGCATATAGGTGATATTTGATACACACTTGGTTTAGGATTGCTGTGAGGGATTCCATGAAGAGATTGAATAGGGCTGGTGAGAGCATGGAACCTTGAGGTACTCCTTGAGTTACTGGTGCAGGGTTCGAGAAACATCTGTTAATTTTTATTTGTTGGGAGCGATGTTGAAGATTTGATGTGAACCATCTCAGAACCGTGCCGTTGATACCATTGCGTTTCTGGAGTGTCTCCAGTAAGGCCTGGTGGTGTACTGTATCAAATGCTGCTGATAATCTGAGGAGTTTTGTTTACACTGAAACCATTACCTAGAACAACACAGTTTAAAGTGCTCAACGTGTGGGATCGTGCAGCTCATGCAAAACAAAGAGACAAATATCAAGGCAGAATGAAGAAAGTGATGCATGCAGACGTGAGATGGGATGATCAACTGAGGAGATGGAGGGTAGACATGATGGAGGGAGTGGGGTTATATCCTGCCATAATGAGTGAAGGGAATGATACTGGAAGAGAGAGAAACAAAGGCAAAAGGAATAATACGGGACATGGGTTTGACAACAAGTGACAGCCTTTTAGACAGACTCTTACCCCGGTATAATCAGTCATGCACTGGAAACGGGGGAGGTATAGATTCTACCACAAGCTCTGGAGGTGCCTCAGCCCTAGTGGCTTTGAGCCCTGGTGTTGTTGTAGTCATATGGACAGGCATGACACAAACTGTATCAGGAAGGAATATGGGAGTGTGTGATCTTCCGGGAACTGAAATTTTAATTTGGCTTTAAAGACTCTGGATGCTCTTACAGTACCGGTCACCATTGAACCTAGAGTCTCCATGAATGACCGTAGTTCAGTTGGAATGGAAGTAAAAAAAAATGCCTGTTCGTACAGAGTGAGGACATCAGAGAGGAGAGTAGACAGCTTTAATGTGCAATTTGTCCCATTAACTCCAATGCATGTGATTACACCTTTGCGCAGCATGTACATTCCTCTTGGCAATACAGAGTGGATTTGAAACCATAAGGTATTTTCCTGGATTAGTAGGTTTAGATTCACATATATGGGAAACACTCCCATATGTATGGGGCAGTACGTCTCAAGAGAGTGCTCCTGCACAAAGAGCCGCTCAGGGCAAACACATATTTGATGTTCAAAATTTAGAGCAATTCTTGAAAGCACACAATGTTAATTCAAATGAGAGTCAGAGTACAGAGACACGTTACGTTACCATAAAATTGGCTGTAAAGGTGGTTTTGATTGATGTGGTAAAATTAAAAACAGAATTAAATTAAATGATAGGCGGAAGCCTAAAGCTTAACTGAATAGATACTTACCAACCAAAGAAATTTCTATTTATGAGCAAGATGTCACTAGGAGAGCAAGACAGGCTCATAAGGAATTATCAGACTTGGCTCAAAGATAGGACATTGACATAGAACAGACAAAAGCTTTTGAGAAGAATCACACACTTGCATTCAGTGATCAGGACATAGAGACCCTGAGGTTACCAGGGCTGTAGACTCAAATCCAAGAATTGTGTGCATTCGGATTTGAAGCACATTAGACAAATGTGAAGAAAGATGGGCTAAGAGAAAGGACTCCAAAAGAGTAACAGGAGAACTACCTTCTTTAGCAGAAAGGGGATCCAGTGTTATGGCTTTCCCTTTGCGATAAGTACCAAGTGGAGGTTATGTGCCTTGGAGTAGAGGTGATCTTGTGGCATTTACTAATGATTTGCTGAGGGTGAAAGAGAAGACTGAGGAGTGGTACAAACAGGTCGATCGATTTGTGAAAATATCGAAGGTGTTATGGATGGATTTGAATACGCTGGTTAAGACTGTGGTTCCTAGGGATTTGTGTTCCGGATGTAAGATAGATCCAAAAGGACCTGAAGAAGAACCAGAGAGAGACCTGGTGACACATGGACCATCATCTGTAGTGAGGAAGAAATACGATCAGGTGGTTACTTGGCTGAAGTCCAAGGTGCCCCCGTAAGACATTGATTGAGTTAAGATTGACAAGATGTATCAAGAACCTATGGAATCGTTTCATGCATTTTTTTAATGCATAGTGGGATGGACACCCTAGAACCCTAGGTGATAGGACAATTTGTGTCTAGATGTGTGACTGGCTGGAGACCTGAAATTAGCATGATGATGCAAAAGCATTTGATTTGCTGGCATAATAAATAAATCGGTCAACAAAATTCTGCACTATGCTAAATAATGTTGTGATGATCTTGAGATGAAGCATCAGAAATTGAAGGAGAAGTTGATGATGGTGCAGATGAAGGTGGCTCAAAGAGGGAGTCAAAGTCAGCCTTATGTTTGGAATACCATCTATATGCATGGAGTCTTTCAGTCAGTGGCTCTAGTTAAACAAGGTAGGGGATTTCAGGGGCAGAGAAAAGGGAAGAGGTGCTCCCATAGATCCCAAGACTGAGATTGATGTTGCAATTTTAAAGAGGTCTAATCCATGTCACTATTGCAATAAATTGGGGCATTGGAAGCGTGAATGTCGTCTTAATCCCGTAAATCAAGAGAAGATTGGAGGGTTTAGTCAGCTGCAGGGTAATGTTATACAACCTCAGAGTAGATAAATGGAAAAATGAATTTAATAAGTGGGCCCAATGCGAGGGGGAGGTTCGACTACAAATGTCGCATAGAACAGGTAATGAACAGGCACTAGAGAGGGCGAGAGCCTGGGAAAGATTAGTCATAGAACTTGCACTCCCTGCAGACGAGGATGAGGAAACCCCTGCACATAGCCCTGGGACACACTGGCCATAGTATATAGAGATGAATGTAGATCACCTTGCATAGTTTGGTTGCCAGCTGCTGCCCCCTTCCTGTGAAGTGAGACGACCCATACCACATAGTATCCATGGGTCCAATTGCTAGATATGACCAGAGATGTCAACCTATTTCCATCCCAACGGGGTTCCAACGTGTTATGCCTGGGGGGAGGGGGTGGGTGGTATTGGTTGAGGGAGGAGGGGGATGTAGTTGGTGTAGGGGGTAAAGGATTAGTGGAGGTGAGAAGGGGGGGTCACCTAGGGGGTTGGGTCGACTGTCCGCATCTGGAGACACTGCTATTATTGCCTCGGAGCACAAGGAATGAGTGTACACATTTTCCTATTGAATAAGATGCTTATCCAAGTGCTTGCCTTGTTCTGAACTGATGAAAACGGCAGAGATGCGGTACTGATGTAACGCCTAGTATGCTTTTGTGCTTTCAACTCAATAAAACATTTTTTTTTAAATGTTAGACAACCTCAGAGTGTGCCCAGACCGAGATCTCAAAATTCAGTTGGTCTTCAAGGTCCAGTAATACAAGCGCCACAACCCCCAATGCCACAGCAAGCTGTAGGTAACTCTCAATTCCACCAGATCACAGACATGAGTGAGAATCAGAATGTGTCCAACATTAATAAACCGTCCCAACATTTCCCCATGTTTGAGACTTCTAACAAATACAGTTCAGATCAGTCCTCATGATGGTGCCAGAGGGGGAGGAAAAATGTACACTTGGCACACTCTTAGAGGTGGACCAGAATGAGCTATATGTGGACCATATGTTGATGCTGACGTACATGGTCACAATGTCACTCTCCTGATCGACACTGGTGCTACCTGCTCTACTGGTGGAACGATTTACAAAAGGGGGTGGTGATGAACAGAGTGTCTGAATTAAGCAGACCACTCTTACCCAGTCCAAAGATCAGGGCTTGATCCATCACCATTATTTATCTCACTGCCCCATCCCAGCTCAGAACCTGGCTATATGCAAATCAGTCTGTCCCTGGCCCAGTGCATCATGGGAACAGGGCAGACTAAACTACCAAGCCAATTCTTCACCAGAAAGGAGACAAGCTACCGGGGACCGGTTTCTGGCATTTCAGCCGTCTTCCGCCCGGCTTGCTTGAATCCTGATGGAGCAGTGAGAAAGGGACTCATGTCTGAGTATACCCTGCCACACCTATAGTGGCCAAAAACGATTTACAAAAGGGGGTGGTGATGAACAGAGTGTCTGAATTAAGCAGACCACTCTTACCCAGTCCAAAGATCAGTGCTTGATCCATCACCGTTATTTATCTCACTGCCCCATCCCAGCTCAGAACATGGCTATAT
Organism: Lissotriton vulgaris; assembly: GCF_964263255.1. NCBI lineage: Eukaryota > Metazoa > Chordata > Amphibia > Caudata > Salamandridae > Lissotriton > Lissotriton vulgaris. The sequence continues at coordinate 421,227,528 of NC_141698.1, read as the reverse complement.
GCAAATCAGTCTGTCCCTGGCCCAGTGCATCATGGGAACAGGGCAGACTAAACTACCAAGCCAATTCTTCACCAGAAAGGAGACAAGCTACCGGGGACCGGTTTCTGGCATTTCAGCCGTCTTCGGCCCGGCTTGCTTGAATCCTGATGGAGCAGTGAGAAAGGGACTCATGTCTGAGTATACCCTGCCACACCTATAGTGGCCAAAAACGATTTACAAAGGGGGTGGTGATGAACAGAGTGTCTGAATTAAGCAGACCACTCTTACCCAGTCCAAAGATCAGGGCTTGATCCATCACCGTTATTTATCTCACTGCCCCATCCCAGCTCAGAACCTGGCTATATGCAAATCAGTCTGTCCCTGGCCCAGTGCATCATGGGAACAGGGCAGACTAAACTACCAAGCCAATTCTTCACCAGAAAGGAGACAAGCTACCGGGGACCGGTTTCTGGCATTTCAGCCGTCTTCGGCCCGGCTTGCTTGAATCCCGATGGAGCAGTGAGAAAGGGACTCATGTCTGAGTATACCCTGCCACACCTATAGTGGCCAAAAACGATTTACAAAAGGGGGTGGTGATGAACAGAGTGTCTGAATTAAGCAGACCACTCTTACCCAGTCCAAAGATCAGGGCTTGATCCATCACCGTTATTTATCTCACTGCCCCATCCCAGCTCAGAACCTGGCTATATGCAAATCAGTCTGTCCCTGGCCCAGTGCATCATGGGAACAGGGCAGACTAAACTACCAAGCCAATTCTTCACCAGAAAGGAGACAAGCTACCGGGGACCGGTTTCTGGCATTTCAGCCGTCTTCGGCCCGGCTTGCTTGAATCCTGATGGAGCAGTGAGAAAGGGACTCATGTCTGAGTATACCCTGCCACACCTATAGTCGCCAAAAACGATTTACAAAAGGGGGTGGTGATGAACAGAGTGTCTGAATTAAGCAGACCACTCTTACCCAGTCCAAAGATCAGGGCTTGATCCATCACCGTTATTTATCTCACTGCCCCATCCCAGATCAGAACCTGGCTATATGCAAATCAGTCTGTCCCTGGCCCAGTGCATCATGGGAACAGGGCAGACTAAACTACCAAGCCAATTCTTCACCAGAAAGGAGACAAGCTACCGGGGACCGGTTTCTGGCATTTCAGCCGTCTTCGGCCCGGCTTGCTTGAATCCTGATGGAGCAGTGAGAAAGGGACTCATGTCTGAGTATACCCTGCCACACCTATAGTGGCCAAAAACGATTTACAAAAGGTGGTGGTGATGAACAGAGTGTCTGAATTAGGCAGACCACTCTTACCCAGTCCAAAGATCAGGGCTTGATCCATCACCGTTATTTATCTCACTGCCCCATCCCAGCTCAGAACCTGGCTATATGCAAATCAGTCTGTCCCTGGGCCAGTGCATCATGGGAACAGGGCAGACTAAACTACCAAGCCAATTCTTCACCAGAAAGGAGACAAGCTACCGGGGACCGGTTTCTGGCATTTCAGCCGTCTTCGGCCCGGCTTGCTTGAATCCTGATGGAGCAGTGAGAAAGGGACTCATGTCTGAGTATACCCTGCCACACCTATAGTGGCCAAAAACGATTTACAAAAGGGGGTGGTGATGAACAGAGTGTCTGAATTAAGCAGACCACTCTTACCCAGTCCAAAGATCAGTGCTTGATCCATCACCGTTATTTATCTCACTGCCCCATCCCAGCTCAGAACCTGGCTATATGCAAATCAGTCTGTCCCTGGCCCAGTGCATCATGGGAACAGAGCAGACTAAACTACCAAGCCAATTCTTCACCAGAAAGGAGACACCCTACCGGGGACCACCCCTTGTTGTTTAATTATTTTGTCCACCATAAGCGTGGAAGGGTATACTCAGATGTGAGTCCCTTGCTCATTGCACAATCAGGATTCAAGCAAGCCGGGCCGAAGACGGCTGTAATGCCAGAAACCGGTCCCCGGAAGCTTGTTTCCTTCCCAGTGAGAGAATTGGCTTTGTAGTTTGGTTTGCCCTGTTCCCATCATGCACTGGGACAGGAACAGACTAATTTGCATATAGCCAGGTTCTGAGCTGGGATGGTGCAGTGAGCTAAAAAACGGTGTTGGATCAAGCCCTGATCTCTTGACTGGGTGAGAGTATTCTGCTTAATTCAGAAACTCTGTCCATCACCACCCCTTGTTGTTTAATTTTTTTTTCCACCATAAGCGTGGAAGGGTATACTCAGATGTGAGTCCCTTGCTCATTGCACCATCAGGATTCAAGCAAGCCGGGCCGAAGACGGCTGTAATGCCAGAAACCGGTCCCCGGAAGCTTGTTTCCTTCCCAGTGAGAGAATTGGCTTTGTAGTTTGGTTTGCCCTGTTCCCATCATGCACTGGGACAGGAACAGACTAATTTGCATATAGCCAGGTTCTGAGCTGGGATGGTGCAGTGAGCTCTAAAAAACGTTGTTGGATCTAGCCCTGATCTCTTGATTGGGTGAGAGTATTCTGCTTAATTCAGAAACTCTGTCCATCACCACCCCTTGTTGTTTAATTATTTTGTCCACCATAAGCGTGGAAGGGTATACTCAGATGTGAGTCCCTTGCTCATTGCACCATCAGGATTCAAGCAAGCCGGGCCGAAGACGGCTGTAATGCCAGAAACCGGTCCCCGGAAGCTTGTTTCCTTCCCAGTGAGAGAATTGGCTTTGTAGTTTGGTTTGCCCTGTTCCCATCATGCACTGGGACAGGAACAGACTAATTTGCATATAGCCAGGTTCTGAGCTGGGATGGTGCAGTGAGCTAAAAAACGGTGTTGGATCTAGCCCTGATCTCTTGACTGGGTGAGAGTATTCTGCTTAATTCAGAAACTCTGTCCATCACCACCCCTTGTTGTTTAATTATTTTGTCCACCATAAGCGTGGAAGGGTATACTCAGATGTGAGTCCCTTGCTCATTGCACCATCAGGATTCAAGCAAGCCGGGCCGAAGACGGCTGTAATGCCAGAAACCGGTCCCCGGAAGCTTGTTTCCTTCCCAGTGAGAGAATTGGCTTTGTAGTTTGGTTTGCCCTGTTCCCATCATGCACTCGGACAGGAACAGACTAATTTGCATATAGCCAAGTTCTGAGCTGGGATGGTGCAGTGAGCTAAAAAACGGTGTTGGATCTAGCCCTGATCTCTTGACTGGGTGAGAGTATTCTGCTTAATTCAGAAACTCTGTTCATCACCACCCCTTGTTGTTTAACTACTGGTGGAATAGCAGAGGTTCCAACCTACACCTCCCAGAAAGAACAATCCAAATTGTAGGAGTTGCAAATAAGAAATTGTCAAGCCCCTTGTCCAAAAAAGTATCTGTGAAGATAGGGACATTTGAAGATAATCATCAATTTGTGTGGTGTGATTCTTGTCTCGTGTGTCTACTAAGACATGATCTATTGGGCAAGTTAAATTGTACCATCTACTGCAACACAGAAGGCATTGAGCTTCAAACGCATGATGAGGACATTGCCTTTAAACTGGCAAATCAAAATTTGCATGTCTCATTGTCCCAATGTTGATGATAAAAGACTTACTGGTAGACCTAAGAGATATGGTGAAATATATCTATTCTGGGATTTTTTGGGAAAGTATATTAGACTCATCAAAGGAGTTGAACCTGCCTGTAGCCAGGTTCAACAAATTCTGAATTCCCTAGAACCCCACAGTATAATCTGATGCCCAAGTCGGGTGCTGGGATTACACCTGTAATCAAGACCATGATTGAGCAAGGTAGTTTTAAAGAAATCCTGGGAAATACTTGTAAACTATATATATATATATATATATATATATATATATATATATATATATATATATATATATATATATATATATATATATATATATATATATATATATATATATATATATATATATATATATATATATATATATATATATATTTATTGATTTATTTTCACAATAAGTTTTGAAACAAAGATACAGTACAGCTTAATATTGACTGTGGTTGATGTTGATATCAGGTCCATATACATGCAGAAGTAATCAAAACAAACATTAGTTATGACAATCCTGAATAATGGGGGGAAAATGAAGTGCTTATACATCACTGTCGAGTCAGTGTCTACCCAATGGACGCTTGCGTTCCCCTGCTTGTCCATATACTTGTAGGAGTATGTAGCTGTGGGGCGGCATGTCTCTCATGTCCTGCGGTGCTAATAGACACGAGTGAAACTGCTGCCATATGTCAAGGGGTCTGAAGGCAGGTGGTTGCATCAGTGCATATATGTTGCTGATCGTTTTGCAATATGTCATGCTGCGTAACCATGTTTTCAAAGTGGGTGAGAAATTGCTACCCCAATTTATGGCTACTTCTCCTTTGGCAATGAGGAGTGCGATTGTGACAAAGCGTCTTTTGGGTTTAGGGAGCTCATGCATGTACCCCAATAAGCGCCACCAGCGGGGAGGGTGCAAGGTCCATCTCTATTATACAGGAGAGTTCTGCAAAGACCACACTACAATACCTAGCAATCCTAACACATGCCCATGCCATGTGGGCAAAATCTGCCTCTGGGGAGTGACATCTGGGACATGTGTGGGAGCGGGAAGGGTCAATGCAGTGTAGCCTCTTGGTGTCATGTATGCTCGCCAAAGAAACTTGTAATACAGCAACTTGTGCCGGTGATTAGGAGAAACCTGGCGTATTTTTGTACAGCAGGGGATCCACTGTGAGTCAGAGATGGGATGGCCCAGGTCCCGCTCCCAGGCGACATGCACTCCAGTATCCCAACTAGGGAGAAGGAACACTGCAGCCTTGTATAGCTTGGACACAAGGTGGAGTCCACTTGTGTCTTTAATGATTATTGTCAGAATAGGAAATTCAGGGGGTTCTAGCAGGTAACTGGGGATACAGGTCCTAAGAGCCCTCTGCAGTCTTTGCAATATGAAGTGGTTCATTACTGTGGCCTCACCGAAAGTACATGTAATTCACCTAGTATGGGCTCATAGAAGTACCACATAGTACAGGATCTCTGTAAAATTAACAGCATAGTGGTTCCTTGTTGTACTGTGGCACTGAATCCATCTGTAATACTATTTCAGATTCAATGTGACGCTGAATGTTTGGTTCAATGTCACTGATTTGTGGAAAGCATTTTCCTCCATTCCCCTGCACAAAGTTAGACAGTTTTTAATTTGCTTTCGGCTGGGAAATCGTGTTTTAACATGTGGCCATGTCCCATAAGGATATACTGAGAGTCCTCCCATGTTCAACCAGGTCTTGTAAAAGAATCTGGAGTCTCTGGTAATGCCCTGCAATTGTGTTCTGGTCCAGTATATAGACAACTTTTTGGTGGCATCAAACATTAGAGGAGCATGTAAAACTGAAACCATTGCCTTGTTGAACGGTTTGTCTGAGAATTGACATAAAGTGTCCCCAAGTAAGTTTCAGGACTGTTTGACAGAAGTTCACTGGACCTAGTGCACCTTTGCTCTGCAGCACCACCATCGAGGGGACTTCATCCCCAACGCTCCCATTCTAGGAAAAGGAGGGGCTATCCTTTCCCAACCACCTCCTGCTGACCAGGTGATTCTCGCGCTACAAAGCACCAACAGCAGAAGCGCTACGTGGTACGCTGTGTGCTGTATCTGGTGCACCTTTACTCTGTAGCATCACCATTGAGGGTACTTCAACTCCCACACTACCATTCGACGAGGAGGGTCCAACCTTTGTCAGCCGCCTCCTGCTGATGAACAGCTGATTCTTGCGTTATAAAGTGCCAACACCAGAACCGTGGCATGGGCTGTGCCTGGGCCAAGGACGGGCCTGTCTGATTCTGTCCCCGTCCGGACGAGGCTTGGCAGGGCCCCCTGTCTGTTTTTGTATTCACATCTGGAGTTCTCAATAAGAGGCCCCACACATATTGAAATACTAATCTGCTTGATTGCGAGAAGGTGAGAGGTTGGAAACCTTATTCCATGGGGAAACGTAAAATCAGTGGGGGTCTCGCTGCAGCTCACAGCTCTGTTTCACTAGGGAGTATACTGAAGAGGGTTGTCGGGATTGTTTGTGACTAACAAGATAGATATGACAGAGCGTAGATTCTCAATTCAACATGGGGTACTTTTGACTTGCATTTTTTGAACTACTATTGATCTTATTAGAGAACGTTTTACCTCAGGGGTAGGGGCCAACTAACTAGGGGGTTTGCTGTATCCTCTCTCAGTCCCAGTAACAATTCAGCCACCCCCATTAACTTGGCCAGCACAACTCTAATGAGTGATAGTCCAGGGTCTCCAATTGCCCCTGCTGCAGTTGTTAATTGAAAGTGCCATCCAGGTAAGATTGGGGCAGTAAAGCAGATACAACATTTAATTGATCAGTAACAGCGTTTGAGGTAACAATGACCAGTTGCTGTCCTGGATTCAATACCCATCAATCTGTAACATAACCACTCAGGACTCTGACAGTCAGACTTGTGACTCTCTGATATTCAATCCCCTTTCTTGCGATACTTTATGCTTGAGAGCTGGCAGTATCGTTGAGAGTACACTCAAACCTCTGGTAGATTGTCTGGACAGGATGGAGGGTCTTCGGGGTGCCACTTCGAGTCATGTACAAACTGAACGCTTGAGCAATGCTGCTAATGTTGTTAATGTAATCAATGGTGCAAATGGTAACTCCAGTTGGAGATAAAACTCCTAAGTTATGCTTTCAAAAGTGCGTTTCATATAGTTCAAACAAGCGTAGTCAAAGTAATCTTTCTTGAAGATGATTTATTTGGTGGGTCACATATTAAATCTTCATAGTGACTCCTTTGTGAAACAAAGCGTTAAAGAAAACGTTTAAACAACATCCATGGATCTATGCATCATCCCTATGCATTTCGGGCCATGGGATGATGCATAGATCCATGGATGTTGTTTAAACGTTTTCTTTAACGCTTTGTTTCACAAAGGAGTCACTATGAAGATTTAATATGTGACCCACCAAATAAATCATCTTCAAGAAAGATTACTTTGACTACGCTTGTTTGAACTATATGAAACGCACTTTTGAAAGCATAACTTAGGAGTTTTATCTCCAACTGGAGTGCCCCTGGAAACAGTGCAAGCCCCCCTTGCACTCCTCTGTCTGTTGTTTAAATTCCTGTCCCTACCGGCCGGAAGGGACCATTTCCTGGCACCCTAAAATACTTACCATTGGTTTACTTTATTCATTTGATGAACATTACATACCCCGTGTGCCGCCATCTTCCACTCATCTTGCAAATGGTAACTCAACACAGTTGTTATTGGATAACTCTTTACGTACAGGTCGGTTGGCCACAAGCAAAGCACCATTGCTTGCTGGCCTTTCTGGTGGATGCTAATGGCTCCAAGCTTAATCCTGTGTCCGAGGGTTTGTTTAATAATATTAATACTCTGTTAAAGGCCTGCATCCCTCCCTTTCTTGTTCTGTGCCTCTAACTGGCACAATAGCTATGACAGTTGGTAGCTCCAATGATATTCCCTGTGGTACTCCTGCCCTCGCCCCTTGTTACGATATTCTGAGTCTTCTCCCTGCTGCCTGTCCATATGTTTAGTATATTTACAACAAGGGGTGGTGAGGGACAGAGTCTCTGAATTAAACAGAATACTCTCACCCAGTCAAGAGATCAGGGCTAGATCCAACACCGTTTTTTAGCTCACTGCACCATCCCAGTTTCAGAACCTGGCTGTATGCAAATTAGTCTGTTCCTGTCCCAGTGCATGATGGGAACAGGGCAAACCAAACTACAAAAGCCAATTCTTACACTGGGAAGGAAACAAGCTACCGGGGACCGGTTTCTGGCATTTCAGCCTCTTCGGCCCGGCTTGCTTGAATCCTGATGGTGCAATGAGCAAGGGACTCACATCTGAGCATACCCTTCCACGCTTAGGGTGGACAAAAATATTTACAACAAGGGGTGGTGAGGGACAGAGTCTCTGAATTAAACAGAATACTCTCACCCAGTCAAGAGATCAGGGCTAGATCCAACACCGTTTTTTAGCTCACTGCACCATCCCAGTTTCAGAACCTGGCTGTATGCAAATTAGTCTGTTCCTGTCCCAGTGCATGATGGGAACAGGGCAAACCAAACTACAAAAGCCAATTCTTACACTGGGAAGGAAACAAGCTACCGGGGACCGGTTTCTGGCATTTCAGCCTCTTCGGCCCGGCTTGCTTGAATCCTGATGGTGCAATGAGCAAGGGACTCACATCTGAGCATACCCTTCCACGCTTAGGGTGGACAAAAATATTTACAACAAGGGGTGGTGAGGGACAGAGTCTCTGAATTAAACAGAATACTCTCACCCAGTCAAGAGATCAGGGCTAGATCCAACACCGTTTTTTAGCTCACTGCACCATCCCAGTTTCAGAACCTGGCTGTATGCAAATTAGTCTGTTCCTGTCCCAGTGCATGATGGGAACAGGGCAAACCAAACTACAAAAGCCAATTCTTACACTGGGAAGGAAACAAGCTACCGGGGACCGGTTTCTGGCATTTCAGCCTCTTCGGCCCGGCTTGCTTGAATCCTGATGGTGCAATGAGCAAGGGACTCACATCTGAGCATACCCTTCCACGCTTAGGGTGGACAAAAATATTTACAACAAGGGGTGGTGAGGGACAGAGTCTCTGAATTAAACAGAATACTCTCACCCAGTCAAGAGATCAGGGCTAGATCCAACACCGTTTTTTAGCTCACTGCACCATCCCAGTTTCAGAACCTGGCTGTATGCAAATTAGTCTGTTCCTGTCCCAGTGCATGATGGGAACAGGGCAAACCAAACTACAAAAGCCAATTCTTACACTGGGAAGGAAACAAGCTACCGGGGACCGGTTTCTGGCATTTCAGCCTCTTCGGCCCGGCTTGCTTGAATCCTGATGGTGCAATGAGCAAGGGACTCACATCTGAGCATACCCTTCCACGCTTAGGGTGGACAAAAATATTTACAACAAGGGGTGGTGAGGGACAGAGTCTCTGAATTAAACAGAATACTCTCACCCAGTCAAGAGATCAGGGCTAGATCCAACACCGTTTTTTAGCTCACTGCACCATCCCAGTTTCAGAACCTGGCTGTATGCAAATTAGTCTGTTCCTGTCCCAGTGCATGATGGGAACAGGGCAAACCAAACTACAAAAGCCAATTCTTACACTGGGAAGGAAACAAGCTACCGGGGACCGGTTTCTGGCATTTCAGCCTCTTCGGCCCGGCTTGCTTGAATCCTGATGGTGCAATGAGCAAGGGACTCACATCTGAGCATACCCTTCCACGCTTAGGGTGGACAAAAATATTTACAACAAGGGGTGGTGAGGGACAGAGTCTCTGAATTAAACAGAATACTCTCACCCAGTCAAGAGATCAGGGCTAGATCCAACACAGTTTTTTAGCTCACTGCACCATCCCAGTTTCAGAACCTGGCTGTATGCAAATTAGTCTGTTCCTGTCCCAGTGCATGATGGGAACAGGGCAAACCAAACTACAAAAGCCAATTCTTACACTGGGAAGGAAACAAGCTACCGGGGACCGGTTTCTGGCATTTCAGCCTCTTCGGCCCGGCTTGCTTGAATCCTGATGGTGCAATGAGCAAGGGACTCACATCTGAGCATACCCTTCCACGCTTAGGGTGGACAAAAATATTTACAACAAGGGGTGGTGAGGGACAGAGTCTCTGAATTAAACAGAATACTCTCACCCAGTCAAGAGATCAGGGCTAGATCCAACACCGTTTTTTAGCTCACTGCACCATCCCAGTTTCAGAACCTGGCTGTATGCAAATTAGTCTGTTCCTGTCCCAGTGCATGATGGGAACAGGGCAAACCAAACTACAAAAGCCAATTCTTACACTGGGAAGGAAACAAGCTACCGGGGACCGGTTTCTGGCATTTCAGCCTCTTCGGCCCGGCTTGCTTGAATCCTGATGGTGCAATGAGCAAGGGACTCACATCTGAGCATACCCTTCCACGCTTAGGGTGGACAAAAATATTTACAACAAGGGGTGGTGAGGGACAGAGTCTCTGAATTAAACAGAATACTCTCACCCAGTCAAGAGATCAGGGCTAGATCCAACACCGTTTTTTAGCTCACTGCACCACCCCCTTTTGTAAATCGATTTTGGCCACCATAGGTGTGGCAGGGTATACTCAGACATGAGTCCCTTTCTCACTGCTCCATCAGGATTCAAGCAAGCCGGGCCGAAGAGGCTGAAATGCCAGAAACCGGTCCCCGGTAGCTTGTCTCCTTTCTGGTAAAGAATTGGCTTGGTAGTTTAGTCTGCCCTGTTCCCATGATGCACTGGGCCAGGGACAGACTGATTTGCATATAGCCATGTTCTGAGCTGGGATGGGGCAGTGAGATAAATAACGGTGATGGATCAAGCCCTGATCTTTGGACTGGGTAAGAGTGGTCTGCTCAATTCAGACACTCTGTTCATCACCACCCCCTTTTGTAAATCGATTTTGGCCACCATAGGTGTGGCAGGGTATACTCAGACATGAGTCCCTTTCTCACTGCTCCATCAGGATTCAAGCAAGCCGGGCCGAAGAGGCTGAAATGCCAGAAACCGGTCCCCGGTAGCTTGTCTCCTTTCTGGTAAAGAATTGGCTTGGTAGTTTAGTCTGCCCTGTTCCCATGATGCACTGGGCCAGGGACAGACTGATTTGCATATAGCCATGTTCTGAGCTGGGATGGGGCAGTGAGATAAATAACGGTGATGGATCAAGCCCTGATCTTTGGACTGGGTAAGAGTGGTCTGCTCAATTCAGACACTCTGTTCATCACCACCCCCTTTTGTAAATCGATTTTGGCCACCATAGGTGTGGCAGGGTATACTCAGACATGAGTCCCTTTCTCACTGCTCCATCAGGATTCAAGCAAGCCGGGCCGAAGAGGCTGAAATGCCAGAAACCGGTCCCCGGTAGCTTGTCTCCTTTCTGGTAAAGAATTGGCTTGGTAGTTTAGTCTGCCCTGTTCCCATGATGCACTGGGCCAGGGACAGACTGATTTGCATATAGCCATGTTCTGAGCTGGGATGGGGCAGTGAGATAAATAACGGTGATGGATCAAGCCCTGATCTTTGGACTGGGTAAGAGTGGTCTGCTCAATTCAGACACTCTGTTCATCACCACCCCCTTTTGTAAATCGATTTTGGCCACCATAGGTGTGGCAGGGTATACTCAGACATGAGTCCCTTTCTCACTGCTCCATCAGGATTCAAGCAAGCCGGGCCGAAGAGGCTGAAATGCCAGAAACCGGTCCCCGGTAGCTTGTCTCCTTTCTGGTAAAGAATTGGCTTGGTAGTTTAGTCTGCCCTGTTCCCATGATGCACTGGGCCAGGGACAGACTGATTTGCATATAGCCATGTTCTGAGCTGGGATGGGGCAGTGAGATAAATAACGGTGATGGATCAAGCCCTGATCTTTGGACTGGGTAAGAGTGGTCTGCTCAATTCAGACACTCTGTTCATCACCACCCCCTTTTGTAAATCGATTTTGGCCACCATAGGTGTGGCAGGGTATACTCAGACATGAGTCCCTTTCTCACTGCTCCATCAGGATTCAAGCAAGCCGGGCCGAAGAGGCTGAAATGCCAGAAACCGGTCCCCGGTAGCTTGTCTCCTTTCTGGTAAAGAATTGGCTTGGTAGTTTAGTCTGCCCTGTTCCCATGATGCACTGGGCCAGGGACAGACTGATTTGCATATAGCCATGTTCTGAGCTGGGATGGGGCAGTGAGATAAATAACGGTGATGGATCAAGCCCTGATCTTTGGACTGGGTAAGAGTGGTCTGCTCAATTCAGACACTCTGTTCATCACCACCCCCTTTTGTAAATCGATTTTGGCCACCATAGGTGTGGCAGGGTATACTCAGACATGAGTCCCTTTCTCACTGCTCCATCAGGATTCAAGCAAGCCGGGCCGAAGAGGCTGAAATGCCAGAAACCGGTCCCCGGTAGCTTGTCTCCTTTCTGGTAAAGAATTGGCTTGGTAGTTTAGTCTGCCCTGTTCCCATGATGCACTGGGCCAGGGACAGACTGATTTGCATATAGCCATGTTCTGAGCTGGGATGGGGCAGTGAGATAAATAACGGTGATGGATCAAGCCCTGATCTTTGGACTGGGTAAGAGTGGTCTGCTCAATTCAGACACTCTGTTCATCACCACCCCCTTTTGTAAATCGATTTTGGCCACCATAGGTGTGGCAGGGTATACTCAGACATGAGTCCCTTTCTCACTGCTCCATCAGGATTCAAGCAAGCCGGGCCGAAGAGGCTGAAATGCCAGAAACCGGTCCCCGGTAGCTTGTCTCCTTTCTGGTAAAGAATTGGCTTGGTAGTTTAGTCTGCCCTGTTCCCATGATGCACTGGGCCAGGGACAGACTGATTTGCATATAGCCATGTTCTGAGCTGGGATGGGGCAGTGAGATAAATAACGGTGATGGATCAAGCCCTGATCTTTGGACTGGGTAAGAGTGGTCTGCTCAATTCAGACACTCTGTTCATCACCACCCCCTTTTGTAAATCGATTTTGGCCACCATAGGTGTGGCAGGGTATACTCAGACATGAGTCCCTTTCTCACTGCTCCATCAGGATTCAAGCAAGCCGGGCCGAAGAGGCTGAAATGCCAGAAACCGGTCCCCGGTAGCTTGTCTCCTTTCTGGTAAAGAATTGGCTTGGTAGTTTAGTCTGCCCTGTTCCCATGATGCACTGGGCCAGGGACAGACTGATTTGCATATAGCCATGTTCTGAGCTGGGATGGGGCAGTGAGATAAATAACGGTGATGGATCAAGCCCTGATCTTTGGACTGGGTAAGAGTGGTCTGCTCAATTCAGACACTCTGTTCATCACCACCCCCTTTTGTAAATCGATTTTGGCCACCATAGGTGTGGCAGGGTATACTCAGACATGAGTCCCTTTCTCACTGCTCCATCAGGATTCAAGCAAGCCGGGCCGAAGAGGCTGAAATGCCAGAAACCGGTCCCCGGTAGCTTGTCTCCTTTCTGGTAAAGAATTGGCTTGGTAGTTTAGTCTGCCCTGTTCCCATGATGCACTGGGCCAGGGACAGACTGATTTGCATATAGCCATGTTCTGAGCTGGGATGGGGCAGTGAGATAAATAACGGTGATGGATCAAGCCCTGATCTTTGGACTGGGTAAGAGTGGTCTGCTCAATTCAGACACTCTGTTCATCACCACCCCCTTTTGTATGTCCATATGTTTAGAGCTGACCAAGTGGAGGCCTGGAACTGGCTTCACAGTATGGTGGGCAATTGGCTGTTTAAATATAAATATCTTAACACTTGGGGCTCAAATGAGATTTTAATGGTAAAACAACTGCTCAGGAGACTGTATTGTTATTAACTCTAAAAGACCCAGTAGCATGTGCAGCATATTCTATGAGTACCATAGCTTGACTGCCACCAATGTTTGTACATTGCCCCTTGGGTAGTTTTATCTCCCTCCAGGTCTCTCTCAGTGTGTCCACGCACAGTCAACTTCTTATTCTGGAATAGTGTCCTGTAGGAATACTTTGAAGTTTTTATTGATTTAGAAAATGTAGACTCACTCAATGGGAGCTCTTCTCAGTGCATGCAAGTCCCTAGAATCAATGATCTGCATTTGCCTCCCTCTATTTCTAACATTCACACATCTGTTATTGATGGAGATGATGGCAACGGTTCCGATAAGTTAGTATTACATCATCTAATTTCCTATAAAGAGGTTTCCCCTCTATGTTTAACTGTTGCTAACCTTGAGTCATGCAGCAGTAACCTAAATGATGGTACAATTTGCAGCATCCTGCTCAAAATATTGAGCTCGAAAGTTGCTGGTCTTAGTTCTAAACTCTCTCAACAAAGTGGTTATTTTTTATAAAAACCTATGATGCTATCTTATTTCAAGAAACTTGGGATCTATCACCTGTATTTGTTGGCAGGATTCAATGTTATAGCATTCCTGCCTCACCATCACATAGAGGGTGACCATTGGGTGGTTTGGCAATCTGGATCAGCAAGTCTGTGGGGGTACATGTTATAATTTTTGAAACTCGGGATGCAGCTTTCAGAGTTTAGTTGTCAAACTTCTGTTTAATCTTCATATTGTGAATTTCTCTAACAATGAAATTGTCAGCATTCCTAACATCAAATTCCCACTGTTGTTTAAATGTATTCCCAAACTAACGAAGAATCTAGCATTCACTGGTCAAATGTTGTATTTGTACCACACTGGAGATTTTAATGTTTGGCTCCCAAAATATCTAGGGGCTACTGGTTTAATGTCCTGCCCTATTAATAGAGCTGACAATGACCCATGCAACAGGGAACTAATTGCTTTTCATGCCCCCCCCCCCCCGATGTGGTAAATTCCCTGGACATTGTGGAATCCTCTTTTGGAGAGATACTCTCATTTCGGGGAAGAGGGAACCCTTCCATTATAGATTATCTTTTCATTACATGTACTTTACAGGGTTTGTTGTTACAAGGTAAGGTGAAGTAAAGCAGTTTCCCTTGGGTGAGTTACTGAGAAAGTACGCCCATATATTGGTCTTGGACATAAAGCTTAATAAAGCAAAAGCATAAACAAAGACAATTTTATATATAAAATATAGGAATTTTATTAAAACAAGCAATTAAAACATATTAAAAAAGCATTCTTATTTCATAGAAAGATTTTTATCAATTAAGGAGAAACTCATTCACAGTTCATAGACATAAACAAGTACTTATAATGTAGTCCAACAAATTTTTTAAAAAAAGGGGGAAGTTGCCTAAAAACACATTATATGTTTCAAAAAGAAAGAGAGAGACAAACAAAGACATCAGCGATTTGTCATACAAATATGCACATCATAACCCTCAATCGGACTCAAACCCAGACATGACTTTTTTTCGTTGTTCTTGGGGTGAGTTGGGTAGTTAGATTGTGCAACAATGGGCGTCCAAGACCAATATTTGGGCTTACTTTCTCAGTAACTCACCCAAGGGAAACTGATTTACTTTACTGTTTATAAGTACCCTATTCCCCTGGGTCCAAAAGGGGTCTCTCTCAATTCTTCTACACAAGGTAAGGTGACACATACTAGCTATAGGGATCACAATTCTATTGAAATTGTGCTAATGGGTCATCATAACAGTAAGTTTAGGAGGGACATAGGGGGCTGCAATGGTCACCCTACCACCTACAATCTGAAGCTGGTCTAGAGGATGCGAGACCCTACCCAGTTTTTCAATAATCTGATTGGGGCTAATCAGGATTTGGCACCACTATGCTTATCAGAAGAAGAACATGGCACATTAGTGGTGGAGGCTTTTGCTGATCTTTGTTTGGGGGAGCATCCTTTACCACGAAACTTTTACAACGCGGTACCATTACCACGCAGGTTTTACAACAAAAGTCGTTACGATGACTTTCGCTGGAGGGCGCTCTAGGATAGGGAATAGTTTAATTTACTATTCAACACCTTCCCTACTATCCACGGGGACTGGAGTTGGAATAGTAAATTAAACTCTTCACTATCCAGCGCCCCCAACGCAAATTGTTGTAACAACTTGCATTGTAAAACCTGCGTCGTAACGGTACGCGTTGTAAAAGCATGCGTTGTACCGTCATTCATCCCTTTGTTTGGGTGTATGGAAGTGCCTTTTGAAACCTATACGACTTACACCATCTACCTCAAGGTAGTTTAACTCTGACTTCTCAGCAGCAAAGACGGCACTTTGTTCTCCATTGGTATACAAACTTAGGGAAACAGTAACTCAGTCATCCAAACTTAGTAATAGACGCTTTTTTGGCCAACTCTGTCAACAACAGGCCCCCTAGGACTGTTTCATGCTATATATCTAGTAGCAATTGGGAGGAGCACTTTGGCATGATTTATGCAACACCTTTAGCCCCCAATAGAGTTTGCTATAGATCTTCATCTAGCTTTCATGCTTTCAGGTAACCCTAACACAGGCCAAGGCAGCCATCAATCTTAGTTACTGTGGAAAGATGCCGGGCCCGGATGGGGTCCTGATAGATTTGTTTAAGGGTAATGTTGCTTTTTGGGCTGCCCTCCTTACAAATGTTTTTAATTGCCTTGCCTCCTCCCCCTACCCAACAGCATCCCATGTAGTGGTGGGGTGGTGTGGCCAGGTGGGGGGAATTCGGCAGACGAGGAAGAGGGACAATGTGTAATTTTTTCATTTTCTCTCGAGGCTGTCTGTGGAATCCCCCCACTGCTCTTACCTGCACGAGCCGTTGCTGCCCCTACCTAACATCTGGAGCTCCTCAATAATTGTGCCTATCTTCAAAAAGGAGATCAAGCTCTACTAGTAGAGAAGTGTGGTTCACTGGTTAGAGGAGGCAGACCTGGAAGCAGAGGTCAGCCTGGGACCAGGGTTCAATTCCCGGCTCGGCGGGTTCTTGAGTCCTAAAATGTTCATGGACTCGACAATTCTCGCTCCGGTGCCTACTCGATTCATGGGTTCACACTCTGCGACTCTGGGCAATAGCTTGCTTAATCTCCACAACGGCCCCTCGCGGTGGGATGCCTGGCTTTTACCTCGCGGATACCCTGCCGGGGTTATCTCACAGGAGAATACCAGGACGGGTTCCCTAAGCAAGCGCTTAGAGACCGGTTGGTGATTTGCGCTATATAAATTCCTGTACATTTACATTTACATTTACTAGATTGTCATTTTCTGATATCATTGATTGACACATCTATTAAACTACGGGGATAATTATTTACAACAGAATAATGGATTTAGTGGCCAATGAGTCAGTATTACATAATTGCCAATATTAATTTAGGCATAAGGTAGGGACAATTGAACAATGTCTTAAACTCGAACTTTTTATCTAGCATTCATTGGTCTATCCTTGGCTTTCAATTGTGTGAATCAAGTGAAATTATGGCATATGCGTATTAAACAAGGTCTAGATCCAGTGCTGGACCATTTTTTGGCATGTCAACACGAATATATGAAGGCAAGGGTACGCATTAAAACACAGGAAGAGGTATCCAGTGATATAGGTATTCATCGCAGAGTGAAACAGGGCTGCGTTTTGGCCCCCGTTTTATTCATCCTGTATATTAACGTTTGACATCCCTTTTTATTACAAGTCACCCCAGATGTTCCCAATATTAAAAGTAATGTATTACCCATGCTATTGTATGCAGATGATGCAGTGCTCATGGCGCACACTCCCCGTTGCACAGCGTCTCTTCATACATGCGCATGTTGATTTTATGGCCTCATTAGATTTACACACTAACTTTTCAAACCCTCGCATACTGACATGTGGGCCGAGCAGCCGATCCCTCCCTACTAAGGTAGTTGGTAATCATTTATTAGGCAGGATCAATACCTTTCCTTATTTGGGTAGTTATTTTTCTGCTCAGCGTTCGTGGTTGTCCAAACTTGAATTTAGTTCCATCAAGTTCTCAACAGCACATGGATCTCTTTGCAGTCCAAACAGATTTCTCTGGAAAACTTTATCTGTTCCCCTCTCTGCCTCAAATGTTATTTTTCATATTTATAGAAGACCAGATCAAGGTCCATCCCCGCCTTATTATGGCTCACAATCTGGAAAAATGATGAGGCTGTATTAACGAGAGACATATTATCTGATTGCCTTTCCTTAGACATAGGATTAAAGATCCCCTGGATTCCAAATGTTAAAAAGCTATTTATAATACAATTGGGATGCAACAGTTTTTTACCGGCCCATTAACCTATCACAAAGTTAACAGAAAAAGTGTGGCCAGTGCTTTTTACAATCTTGAGGAAACCCGGCGGGTTAAATCTTTTGACAGAGCAGATAACTGTTGTTAAATACCTAAATCTGTGTGAATCCGACAGTACCACTGACTATATATGGCATGCTCTAAGTTGTTTGGGAGCACTCTTTATTGTTTCTATTTAGGCCTGATACAGTATCTGCTCTGTTTCCCTCTGCCCATGTGATAATGTATCAGGAGAAAGCATGCTTAATTTTATGTTCTTTTGTCAATTTTATACACGCTGCACAAAATTGCGCTTAATACCCATTTTAAAAAAAGTACTGCCTCAATATTGACCAATGTAGATCAGCTGTAAGAATTTTATTATCTTTGTCAGAATAAGATGTTATTTTATATACACGAGCATTTTTAAAACATTCTTTGCGAGTATGCAGCCCATGCTGTTATAATCACCCTGATTTGTACAGATAGCATGTTTTCCCATTATATTATTATGCACTGTACGCACATTGTCTTATCCACTTTTATAAGAGACTCTGTTGCACTCCTGCACTGGAAATGCCTGACTACAATAAAGTGCTTTTGCTCTTTTGCAATGAAAGGAAAGGTTGTGCTCTTTCAATGTTACCACAGAATCACGGAAGTGCCTGTAGACCAGTTGCCTACTTCCCAGCTACTCTAGAGCCAGTAGCTTCAGCATTGCCCGGATGTCTCAAATCCATTGCTGCAGCAGGTGTCAGCATCAAGAGATGCAAGACTAGACTATTGTGATGGGTCACCCATTGACCACACTCTTGAAATTTTGCTGACTGGAACATGTACTCAGAATTTGATGAATAGCAGGCTTACTAGCCATAAGCAAACTATCTTGGCTGCTGAGAATATAATACTGAGGAGATATTCAGATCGCAATCCTGCCGCTCTTTTACCATTGTCATGTTTATGATGTGTATGAGATCAAAGTAGAACATGACTGTCTCAATATTATTGAACTGTGCACCAAGCCACATCCTGATATATGGACCAGACTTCAATTACACCCTATTTGTCCATGGCTCTTGTTTAAGGGATGAAGAGGGAAATCTGCAAGCCGTGTTTCTGTCTGTACTATTGCGGGAGTGGTGGAAGCTTTCTGACTTCAAGGAGTATTCTCCGCACAGGTCCAATTGACTTCCCTTACCCGAGCATGCTGTGTTTCAGACCAGCTGAAGGTGAAAATATTCACTATTAGCCAGTACGAGTTAGGTGTTGTTCATGAATTTGGACAGTTATGGTCTCTGAGGGCGTTTATGACCTCATCAGGGTCCCCTATCCACATTAGAGAAAATGTGAGGAAACTGTTAGATACCTCACAAATAATTGACCAGATTGCTGTTGTCAAATATTCTGCCTACTGTAAAAGAAACACTAATGTCACAGTTCGGAATCATTATGCAGATGAGGTTGCAAATTATTGTGCACTGAACGTTGCAATTTCAATGGTGAATACACAAATGAGGGAGCAGATGAAACGAATATCAACCTTTTAATGACAATTGCTGGTACATGGGAAGAAGTGAAGAGGAAATTCCTGAGGATGAGCATCAGAGTTGGGTTAGAGAAGGAAGTGGGAAACGAGATTATGACTTTTGAGTTTGTTGCCACCAACAGTGAGACATTACCACAGGTGAGTACATGTAGGAACAGAAGCCTTGGTAAGGTTGTTTAGGTAAACTTGGTTTAATCTAAAGCTTTGAGCGATGGCTGAAGCACTTTGTTATAGGTGTGTGATTTGTCAGCAAATGAATGTGGGAAAATTAACTGCTCTCACACTGAATCACATAGGGAGATCTGGAAGTCCTTTCAACAGAATGCAACTTGATTTTGTCGAGAATCCTGAATGCAATGGTTTGAGGTACAACTTAGCAGCGGTGTGCATTTTCTCACTTTGGGTGGAATCCTATTGAACTTGGAGATGTGCAAGTCTCTTGGTAGCTGAGCTGAGTGAGCTCATTATAAGATTTGGATTTCCAACCCCTGTAGAATTAGACTGAGGAACTCATTTTTTTATTGAGGTTCTAGAATTTTATGGGCAGCATTGCAAGTGGAGTAGAGATTGCATTGCAGTTATTGGCCAAAAGCTTCAGGAATCGTAGAACAGGTCAACAACACTCTGAAATCTAGATTGGCTTAAGTGTGTCCTTCAAAGTCTCTGAAATGTCCTGATGTTTTTTCTCTGATGTCTTGGCCATGTCCCTGGTTGAATACCAGGATTGTCACTGTATGAGATCATCATGGGGAGGGCTATGCATCTGCGAATATGCTTGTTGACATCACAGATGACTTGATGTTCGATATCTGTAAAGAATTGGCTGAGGTGGTTTGTTCTGTGTCTCTTCAGGATGAAGCAGCAACAGCCCTGCCACATCAGGAGCAGTGTCATGACCTTAGTCCCAGACACTGGGTCATCATAAAAAAGCATGTGAGAAAGAATTGTCTTGAACCCTGTTGATGTGGTCTGTATTAGGTGATCTTGGGTATTATGATTGTTGTAAAGTGCAGTGGCCTTCCTAAAGGGGTGCGTGCATCTCACAATCCTAGGTTCCCCTTGAAGAAGTAACAGCACCTGTCCCAGAAGAGACACCACTAGTAGGTGAAGAGCTGGAGGAAGAGGTAAAGCTGACTCAGAGAAAGCTGGTACTGTGGCGATGAATGAGTCAGATTCTGATCCCAATGAAGGAACTAGTGCTGTGGGATCATGAGTGACAGTGGAAGAAAGCTGGACATGAAATCAAGAAAGAAGAAGACTGAAGTTGTCATATGAAAGATCACTTGCACCTATAGCTGAAGCATCTGGAGAATCTGAGTTGAGTGGGGACGCAATTGAAGAGCCACATCTAAGAAGGTTAAAAAAATCTAGGGTGCCTTGTCGGAGGTTCTCTACTCCTGAGTGGACTTATCTGGCTACAAATGACAGCAAGGTTGGATTTTGGAGATACTGGAATAATAGTAGAAAATCATCTGAGACTTTAGGATCTAGATCTGAATTTTCTTCTTACTTTTGAACTTACTTATCAGACAAGACTGAGTGCCTCGAGGCACCTAGTACCGAATGAAACAGAATTTTCCCATCTGATTCAGGTACATTTGCTGTGTTTGTTGATCGACTGAAGTATATGATATTAGAAATGGTCATTAAGTAACTTGGACTCTTTATCACTAGAGATGTTGAATGAACTTTGTTGAGTTGCTTACAGAAGATTACCCACGCCCGAGTGGAAGAAGAATACATTTAGATTTTCATCCATAAAAACACAGAGTAGGATAGGGAAGCCTCACGAAGATTGTACATACATTTGTAAATAATGTTGAAACAAATAAATACTGAGTTTTTGCTGTTTGCACAGCTGGAGACTGACAGAGAAGATTCTGTTTGCTGCAATTTCCATACCTACTTGGTCTGAGTCTAAATAGCATAGAAACTAATAATTCTAACCGTAGATGTAGATACATAATAGCAACTACAATATTGGGCTTAATAAAATGCTTGTAGGATTATATTAAGATTCAGCTAGCATTGTAGAAGAAAAATGCCCACTTGAGCAAAAATCATCACATTAAGTAGATAGAGGTCTGTATTAATTAGGAGAGCAGAGCTTACATGAAGATTTGTCTATATCAGATTATACATTAAACGCTTACCCTAGATTGCTTAATGAGTATGTTATTACTATGGAAGTAAGGGGTTGCTATGTTGATCTGCAGTTACCTTCTTCAGTAGATGAAGGCATTTCTTAGCAACATATACCTCTAACATATCGTGTCACGTCTACTATTATTCTAACTATGATTTAGTTAAGAATTTCCTTTAT
Source organism: Lissotriton vulgaris (assembly GCF_964263255.1). NCBI lineage: Eukaryota > Metazoa > Chordata > Amphibia > Caudata > Salamandridae > Lissotriton > Lissotriton vulgaris. The sequence continues at coordinate 421,205,950 of NC_141698.1, read as the reverse complement.
TCAAGAAAAGGCTCACAAGACAGCAGGAATACTGAAGCATTGACATTAGACTGGAAACACCAAAGAAAATTGTGAATACAAAATGACAAGAATGAATATGATACTACTTTCGTAGGGAAGAGTGAATGTGACCATACCTTTGAGGTTCGAGGAACTTGAGAATTGTTTCTAGATGGTAGTGATACTGTAATTCCTGGAGTTTATTTTATTTGTGGGAAGTATGCTTATGAGGGAGGGCCATGTTACTCTGCAAATTTGTAGGAGTGCCTCATAATCTCGAGTAGTCAGCACCCACATATTTAGAGGATTTTATTAAAATAGTTTAGAAATGTCACATTAGGCCAGAGATCAGTGCAAAATGTAGTGATGTGTTTATTAATCATAGATTATTGTAGTGCATTTATTGAATCTAAATGTTGCATAACGTAGAAATGTAATCCTATGTGCAATGTCGTATTAGCAATAATGTGCCCTATTGAAGTATACATGTGCTTATAAATGAGTGAATTAATATAGGCTTTTAAAATGAAAGATAGATTGCTTATATTGAAAATAGAATTAATGCTTTAAAGTGATGAAATGTAATGTTCTGTCAAGTTGGAAATGCATTTAAATGTGTAAGGGCCTTGGATATGTTGAAGTCAGTAGAGGCCTAACTATAATTTCTTTGGTTAGCCTTAGTCAAAAAGATATGATATCTCCTTCTTGGGAAAGGCTGTCCTCAGCGAATATTGAATTATAACTTCGAATGTTTGCAGGGATGTTCTCATGTATTCCAGCTTGCAGGTGCAAGGCCACAAGGCTTGTTAGGTAGAAGGATTCATTGTTTAGAAGTTAGGATTATAGGTGGAAGTGCAGAGGAGCTGCCAAGAAATTTAGGAGTGCAACATTCAGTGAAGAAGGTGCTTGGTACCCAAGGACACTCCAACGGACGCTTGATGGAGAGGTGCCATATTGGAAAAATCCAAAGATCCATACCTGCCAGAGGGGTGTATATCTGGGTGTGTCGACTGTTTTTGGAATTTTATATTAGGGTCAGCAGCCGAGGGTGGGGAGTCAGTTCAGAGTAGAGAGCAGAGAGCGGAGAGTGGAAGGCGGATCAGGAGTCAGAGAGTGGGCTTGGGAAAGGCAAGATGTAGGTACTTTGTGAACTTAAGGCAGAGTAAGGTGTAGGAAGGAGCATCTTAGAAAGAGCTCAGTAGATGAGGCTACTTGTTAGAAAGTGGATGTACTTCTTAGGAAGTCTTCACTGCTGACACCTTTATCTTTGCTGGGTAAATTGTTAAGTAGGGATGTCACTTTAGAATTAGTGCAGGGGCAGTCTAACCAAATTCTTTTCCTTTTTGTAAATGCAGTCCAGGCTTTCTGCATTGTCGATCATAGCATGTTTTATGCTTCTAGAATTAACTTTGATTTTTATTCTGAGTCGTCTGAGACTTCTGCGTAGGATTATATTTGAATTAGTACCAGTCTATTTATTGAATCTCTTGCTGAGATGTCTGTATGTTCAATTGTTTTTGGCTTTGTAATAAATCTTCAAAACTTCAGTTCGTAGTCAGTGGTCCTTTGAGTCTAAAATTTGGATTTGGATTGTAAAGCTGTTTAAGGAAATGTTTGTACAAATCTTCCCTCTACGCTTCTAAGACAGGGAAAAAGGTCCAGTCGACCAGACTGGGATTCTAGAGACTGGTAAGGAAAATCTAGATGAGAATCCCAGCTTCCCCACTTATTTCAAATTGCCTAATAATTGCACGTCACATGTGATTTAGGAGTAGTGTTTCTAAAGAAGTATCATGTAGAACTTTTGGATCATCCTGATGGAAAGAGAAATCTAGGCCTAAACAAGGGTCTAGTGCTGGAGAATTGTTTTGCCCATAACTGGTCTGGTGGCTCAGTGGACTAATGCGTCCATTGCAGGGGCCTGTGTTCGACCTCATGGTCACAGGTTCAAATCCCGGGGGTTCACTCAGCCTTTCATCCAACTGAGGTCGATAAAATGAGTACCATTGAGTTGGGTAACAATAAACATCTGTTATTCAGCGCCAAGATACCCAAGGGTGAACGTGCGCTTTACAAATACACATGTTATGTTATGTTATGTTATAATTCCAAATGTAGGTGTGACATTGAATGGTATCAAGATTCCAAAATTATCTAGTGTAGTTAATAGGTTATCCTAGAGCACTGCTGGAGCTTCATTGCTTGTAAATACTGAAATAGTTGATATTAGGGCTATGGTTTTGCAGAATCGCCTTGCTTTAGACATTTTGCGCGCAAACAATGGTGGAGTCTGCCAGATGTTGAAGGTCCAACAGTGTTGTAGTTATATCCCAGATAAAAGTAAGGACTTACAGAGGTATATAAAAAACATTACTGACATATAGAGAGATTTGAGTGGGTTGGAAACTGCGGGTGTTTGGGATTCCGTAGGAAATGGATTTAGTGCAATAGGTAGATGGTTTGTGATCTTGGGAAGTGGTTTATTTGGTTCCATCTTGAGACCTCTATTGATCATTGCTTTTTGTGCAGTGGTTGTGATTGTGGCAGTAAAGGTGTACAGAGGACATAAGGTATGGAAAGAAGTCTCTTGAAGAAGAGAAGACATAGAGCTGGAGATAAAGAAGAATGATTAATACAATAAAAGGAAGTGTATGGAAGAATTCAGATGACAAGCAATTGCTACGTCAAGGATTTAGATTGGCAAGTCTAGTAAGATCTAAAGATGAGATAAGAGAATTTGTGATGGCTTGATACACCATCAGAGGGGGGATTAGAGCAGCGTAATTTTGATCTCACTCCAAGATACCATAGGAGTGCATCATAATTATGTGTAGTCAGCTCTCGAGTATATTCTATGTGACTAATGTTACTAAGTAAGATGGGTAATTGTATATTTTAAGTATTCCACATGATACTAATTGGACTTATACATTGTGTGCAAAGAAATGTAAATAATAAAGGTCTATGCAACATTTACATATTCATATCTTAAAGAGAAATGAAAACTTATAAAGTGACTTATTGTGAAGGCTATATGTAGGCTAATGTGTAAGCATTTATATCTGTAGCAAGAAATATATTCATACTAATATATTTTGAAAATATATCTTTACATATAATATTTGCTCTTTATTTATGCGTTAAGAAACTGCATTATGTGTTAAGAATTGTGCACACATTTGTTACCATGTGCATTATTAATTTGACATGTTTTTTAGGCTTCGAGAACAGTTTTAGTACAAGCTCATGGTAAAATCTAACATCTAATTCATATTTAACCTTCAAGAATGTGTTTGCTTTCATTTTATGTTTCTACTACAGGTGTGGAAAATGCTTCATTAGCTAGTAAAAAAAGGGTTGTGTTTCAGTGAGATAGCGAAGTATGTGAAGATGGGAGTTGGGCGAGGAGAAATTCTATAACAAACAAGGAGGCAAGTTTTCCTGGAGGAGGAGAAGAATAGCCAAGGATGAATGAAGTAGCACCTTTTCGATGTAGGAAAGGTGATGACAGAAGCCATTTTACGCTGGAATCATAGAAAGTTACTGGAGTTAATCAAGTGATTTAACCTGAATGCAACAATATCTTATGCTGTAAGTTAGTGAGTGACAGAGAGACCTCTTAGGACTTCATGAGATTCAGACATCTTTATTCTGCTTTGTGTGGCTTCATTCTACATGACTCTTAGTTGGAGTTCTTCTTCTAAAGAACTCTAACAGCTGACACCTTTATATTTTCAATTCATATTCAACACTTCTTAAGCTTAGGGTTGTCCCTTTTTAGGGCAATAATGAGAAAGATAGTGTTTTCATGCTTATCCTTGAAAATCAATTGATGCAATTTAAGGTTCAATTCTTTTTTCTTTTTATCTTGCATCGTTATAGCAAAACTAATTTTAGGCTTTTTGTTATGTAGGGTGAATCTCTTTAGGAGATTTAGACTCATTCTGTTTCTTTTGTATTTCTATATGGTGATATTGAGACGTATCCATGTCAATCTAATTTTGAATTTATAACTAAACCTTACTAAACTCAATTTTAGTTTTGGGTAGTTCTTGTGTAGCAGAATTGGTTACACTGTAATGAGATTTAGCTGGGATTGTTTTTTCTATCTTACTTCTGAAGCAACTAAAAAGACCATCTGGTTAATTGGTGATCTTTAAGTGTGCCCTAGCTTTTATAGAGGTGAAGTAGATAAAGATAAGGTAACTAGAGAGATGTGCGGTAGAAAGAGAAATGAGATAGAGAGAGGTGAGGTAACAAGATTGATGAGTATGAACGAAAGTTGTAGTAGATGAGAGCAATATTGGGAGAGCAGAGCTGGAAACAGGAGCGAGATTCCGAGTAAGCGGTAGATAGAGAGTTGAGAGTGGTAAAGACGTATAAAAGTAGCGGTAGACACAGAGAGAGGTAAAGTCATGGGAGACAGATACAGAAAGGTGGGGTAGACAGAGATGTATTTGGAAATTGACGACATAAACATAGGTAAGAATTTGAATTTAATTTGAATTTAAAACATTTGTAGAGCGCAGCGTATACCGTACGGTTTCTTGGCGCTAGTAGTTCGTTTGACATCTGAAGATAATAAGACCAGTCTTGGGAAGGGAGGGGCATTATACAGGGAAGGCTTGTTTGAAGAGAAAGGTTTTTAAATCCTTGCGGAACGAAAGATAATGGGTAGAATAGCGGAGGTGATCAGGGAGGGAATTCCAAAAAGTGGGGGCAAGAGTGGCAAAGTTGGTTCCGCCCCATTTTTTACGTTTAAAACGTGGGGTAAGGAGGAGGGACTTGGAGGAAGAACGAAGCTCTCTAGAGGGGACGTATTCCTTTAGTAATGAGGCAATAAAGGCAGGAGCAGTGCCTTGTCGGGCCTGGAAGACCATACACCCGGTCTTAAACAGGGAACGTTCTTTCACCGGGAGCCAGTGAAGCTCTTTGAGGAGAGGTGTGGAATGGTGGTACCGTGGGAGACCATAGACCAGACGGGCCTCCTGGTTCTGAACCAACTGGAGTCTCCGCAGGCTATATAATGGGATGCCGTTGTAGATGGCATTAGCGTAATCTAGCCTCGAGATGACCAGTGCAGCCATGATCACCTTAAGTGCCTGTGGGGAAAAAAACGGGAAACAGAGCGGATAGTGCGAAGGGTGAGAAAGCAGGAAGATACAACGGTGCTGATTTGTGAGTGGAGGGTGAGCTGGTTGTTGATTTTAACCCCCAATGTTTTAACTGTGGGTGACGGAGAGGGGGGGGGACCTAGAGAGAGTGGCCAGAAATGAGAATTCCAGGGACTGGACGAACCACCGGTGAGAACCAGCTCGGTTTTGTCCGGGTTCAATTTCAGCTGGTTGTGGTTCATCCGGTCCCTGATGAAGGTCATAGTCGACTGAAAATTAGAGACAGAAGAAGGGGAAGTAGACAGATCGAAGATGAGCTGGAGGTCATCCGCGTAGTTGTACACGGTGACCTCCAGCTGCTGAAGAGCAAAGATAAGAGGGGAAATGTAAAGGTTAAACAACAAGGGGGAAAGAGAAGATCCCTGGGGGACACCACAAGTGACAGGGATAGGAGTGGACGAGAAGTCACCCGACCGAACTGCCTGGGTGCAGTCCCTCAGGAATGAGGACAGCCAGAGCAGGGCTGAGCCCTCGATTCCCGCCGCCCCGACACGGGACAATAAGATGGTATGGTCGACCGTGTCAAAGGCGGCGGAGAGATCGAGAAGCACCAGCGCCTGGTGTTTATTGTTGTCCATGCCCGTCCTGAGGGTGTCCAGTACCGACACCACGACTGATTCGGTTGAGTGTCTGGGGCGGAAGCCGGCCTGGCGGGAAGCCAACCCACCGTTGGCCTCTACGTGGGCGCTGAGGACCGCGGTGGCATGGCGTTCCAGCACCTTGCCCAGGTAGGGCAGCAGGGAGATAGGGCGGTAGTTGGCTGAGATGGTAGGGTCAGTGCCGGGTTTTTTCAAGATGGGCACTATAAAGGCTGTTTTGAGTGCCGGGGTCACTACTCCCTGAGCGAGTGAGTTGTTGAGAAAGGTGATGGGGGCTTCAGGGCAAGAGGAGTAAATATGTTGCAAGATACGAGCTGGACAAATGTCTGCCGGAGAGCCCGACTTGACTTTGTGGAGTATCTCGTGGAATGAGGCCTCAGTGAGGGGAAGAATAGAGGTGAGGCGATTGGGGACGGTGGGGGAAGGGGGGTCCACAAAAGTAGGTGAGGGGGGGGGATGTTAGCCTTGATGGTAATGATTTTGTCTGCAAAGTAGGTATTGAGCTGATCGCAAAATGATTGAGATGGAAGGATTTGCGGAGAAGCTCTGTCAGAGTAAGCCAAGTTGTTAACTATGCTGAATATTTCTCTGGATTTATTTTCTGCTGCCTCTATTTTTAGGGAAAAATAGGTGGTTTTAGCAGAGAGAATAGCAATTTTGTAAGTAGCAAGTGATTTGAGATAGAGGGTTTTTGCTGCGGAGGAATAGTTTCTTCTCCACTGTCTCTCCGCCTGTCGGGCCGATAGTTTTAACTCTTTTAGGTGGTCGTTGAACCATCTGTTGGAGTCCTTTTGTCGTCGGATGGAAATACGACGCAAGGGGGCCACAGTGTTACAGCCTGTAGTCAGCCAGGTGTTCATGGCAGTGGCTTGAGAATGGGAGGAGAGACCGGAGAGAGACGGGGTGGAATTACGGAGCAGGGAGGACAAAGAAGAAAGGTCAACTCTGTTCCAGTTCCGCGCCCAGGTGTTTCTGCCCTGTGGAACTTTAGGTACAGAGTGGTGAGAGATAGAAAAAGAAATAAGAGCGTGGTCAGACCAACAGCAGGGGGATACCATCACCGGGGATAATTGAAGGTTGAGGGACCAAACCTGGTCCAACAAGTGGCCGTGGGAATGGGTGGGGACCGTTATGTGCGGGACAAAGTTCAAAGAGGAGAGAGATTCGGTGAACTCTTTGGAAGTGGTGCACTCAAAGGGGTCCGAAGGCCAATAATTGAAGTCGCCTAGCACCAAGACCGAGGCGTAGTTGACCACCAAATTGGCCAACAGGTCTTGAAATGCCGGCAGGAATAAAGGAGAAGACTGGGGGGGCCGGTACATAAGGAGACAAGTGATGGGGGGAGAAAAGGATAGGGAACGGGCCACAAGGAATTCAGTAGGAGCAATGGGAGAATAGGAAAGAAATTGAAACTGTAATTCTGAACGGGCGATAAGCGCCACGCCGCCGCCGGCCCTGCCCGCCGGACGATCGGCGCGCAGGGCAACGTAAGAAGGGGGGAGAGTAGCCAGGAGTACAGGAAGGGAGGAGTCACAGAACCAGGTTTTGGTTAATAGCAACAGATCCGGCTTCTCAGTGTCAAGCAGGGTAAACAACTCATGATGGTGCTTGACCGCTGACCTTGTATTAAGTAAAAGAAAAGATAGCGGTGGAGGCGAGGAGGGAGGGACAGGCAGGGGCGGGTTCCGCGGTGGAGGAGTCGAGCAGACGGACAGTGGCCTAGAGGTGGGGGAATGAGCAAGACCTAAGGAAGCAATGTGCCTTAGTATAGTTTCTGGGAGAGGCCAGTCTCCTTGAAGAGTGGTAAGCTGCTTGGATGAATACAGGGTATGTTGGGCAAGGGGTCGTGCCCCAGGCCCCGTCTGGCCGCGGACGGGCGCAGACGGGCTTGCCTTAGGCGCGCCTTCGGCGCGCAAACGGCGCGCCCGCTGCGCACGTCCGCTGCGCTCCCTAGGATAGCACATTTGATAAAGGGGATTTGAGGGCGGGAAGGGGGCGTGGCCTTAAAGTGGGCGTGGCCGAGCGTGGAACAGGCCGAGGGGAGGGGGTCACGTGGGCGTTTGATCCGCTGCACGGCACCCTCCAAAATGAGATTAGCAGTGGGAGTCCAGGTGAGTTAAAAGCACAAGTATTGGATCACAAATGACACAGAAAAAATTAAAAACGAGCACTCCCGGCTATTTCACCTCAGGAGACAACAAACACCCCAGCGCTAGCGTCTCAGCGCTAAATAAAGGGCGGGAAGGGGGCGTGGCCTTAAAGTGGGCGTGGCCGAGCGTGGAACAGGCCGAGGGGAGGGGGTCACGTGGGCGTTTGATCCGCTGCACGGCGCCCTCCAAAATGAGATTAGCAGTGGGAGTCCAGGTGAATTAAAAGCACAAGTATTGGATCACAAATGACACAGAAATAATTAAAAACGAGCACTCCCGGCTATTTCGCCTCAGGAGACAACAAACACCCCAGCGCTAGCGTCTCAGCGCTAAATAAAGGGCGGGAAGGGGGCGTGGCCTTAAAGTGGGCGTGGCCGAGCGTGGAACAGGCCGAGGGGAGGGGGTCACGTGGGCGTTTGATCCGCTGCACGGCGCCCTCCAAAATGAGATTAGCAGTGGGAGTCCAGGTGAGTTAAAAGCACAAGTATTGGATCACAAATGACACAGAAAAAATTAAAAACGAGCACTCCCGGCTATTTTGCCTCAGGAGACAACAAACACCCCAGCGCTAGCGTCTCAGCGCTAAATAAAGGGCGGGAAGGGGGCGTGGCCTTAAAGTGGGCGTGGCCGAGCGTGGAACAGGCCGAGGGGAGGGGGTCACGTGGGCGTTTGATCCGCTGCACGGCGCCCTCCAAAATGAGATTAGCAGTGGGAGTCCAGGTGAATTAAAAGCACAAGTATTGGATCACAAATGACACAGAAATATTTAAAAACGAGCACTCCCGGCTATTTCGCCTCAGGAGACAACAAACACCCCAGCGCTAGCGTCGCAGCTCTAAATAAAGGGCGGGAAGGGGGCGTGGCCTTAAAGTGGGCGTGGCCGAGCGTGGAACAGGCCGAGGGGAGGGGGTCACGTGGGCGTTTGATCCGCTGCACGGCGCCCTCCAAAATGAGATTAGCAGTGGGAGTCCAGGTGAGTTAAAAGCACAAGTATTGGATCACAAATGACACAGAAAAAATTAAAAACGAGCACTCCCGGCTATTTCGCCTCAGGAGACAACAAACACCCCAGCGCTAGCGTCTCAGCGCTAAATAAAGGGCGGGAAGGGGGCGTGGCCTTAAAGTGGGCGTGGCCGAGCGTGGAACAGGCCGAGGGGAGGGGGTCACGTGGGCGTTTGATCCGCTGCACGGCGCCCTCCAAAATGAGATTAGCAGTGGGAGTCCAGGTGAATTAAAAGCACAAGTATTGGATCAGAAATGACACAGAAATAATTAAAAACGAGCACTCCCGGCTATTTCGCCTCAGGAGACAACAAACACCCCAGCGCTAGCGTCTCAGCGCTAAATAAAGGGCGGGAAGGGGGCGTGGCCTTAAAGTGGGCGTGGCCGAGCGTGGAACAGGCCGAGGGGAGGGGGTCACGTGGGCGTTTGATCCGCTGCACGGCGCCCTCCAAAATGAGATTAGCAGTGGGAGTCCAGGTGAGTTAAAAGCACAAGTATTGGATCACAAATGACACAGAAATAATTAAAAACGAGCACTCCCGGCTATTTCGCCTCAGGAGACAACAAACACCCCAGCGCTAGCGTCTCAGCGCTAAATAAAGGGCGGGAAGGGGGCGTGGCCTTAAAGTGGGCGTGGCCGAGCGTGGAACAGGCCGAGGGGAGGGGGTCACGTGGGCGTTTGATCCGCTGCACGGCGCCCTCCAAAATGAGATTAGCAGTGGGAGTCCAGGTGAGTTAAAAGCACAAGTATTGGATCACAAATGACACAGAAATAATTAAAAACGAGCACTCCCGGCTATTTCGCCTCAGGAGACAACAAACACCCCAGCGCTAGCGTCTCAGCGCTAGATAAAGGGCGGGAAGGGGGCGTGGCCTTAAAGTGGGCGTGGCCGAGCGTGGAACAGGCCGAGGGGAGGGGGTCACGTGGGCGTTTGATCCGCTGCACGGCGCCCTCCAAAATGAGATTAGCAGTGGGAGTCCAGGTGAGTTAAAAGCACAAGTATTGGATCACAAATGACACAGAAAAAATTAAAAACGAGCACTCCCGGCTATTTTGCCTCAGGAGACAACAAACACCCCAGCGCTAGCGTCTCAGCGCTAAATAAAGGGCGGGAAGGGGGCGTGGCCTTAAAGTGGGCGTGGCCGAGCGTGGAACAGGCCGAGGGGAGGGGGTCACGTGGGCGTTTGATCCGCTGCACGGCGCCCTCCAAAATGAGATTAGCAGTGGGAGTCCAGGTGAGTTAAAAGCACAAGTATTGGATCACAAATGACACAGAAATAATTAAAAACGAGCACTCCCGGCTATTTCGCCTCAGGAGACAACAAACACCCCAGCGCTAGCGTCTCAGCGCTAAATAAAGGGCGGGAAGGGGGCGTGGCCTTAAAGTGGGCGTGGCCGAGCGTGGAACAGGCCGAGGGGAGGGGGTCACGTGGGCGTTTGATCCGCTGCACGGCGCCCTCCAAAATGAGATTAGCAGTGGGAGTCCAGGTGAGTTAAAAGCACAAGTATTGGATCACAAATGACACAGAAATAATTAAAAACGAGCACTCCCGGCTATTTCGCCTCAGGAGACAACAAAGCTAGAGAGAGATAAAATAGGTAGACAGAGATGTAGATATATGTACCAAGAAAAAGGGGAGAGAGGAAGGTAAGGAGAAAGGGGTGAGTTAGAAGTGATGTGAAGTAAGGAGAGAAAAAGAGTGAGAGAGAAAGATTATTCTTTTAATTTAATTGACACTCAAAATCAGAGAGCACAATGGTGAAAGATGAAGCATTTTGTGATTAACTGCATACATCTTTTTAAAAAAGTAAGAAGGCCTGGAGTTATTGTGTACGGCTTGGCTCTGATTCATGAACATGCTACTGCATTAATATGCAATGTGTCCTAATGGCCTGACCTGCTTACTTTGGAACTGGGAAACCAGGCTCAGATCCTGGAATCAGCTGAATATCCCATGATTGATGGCAAAACACTTTATCTGTCAGTGCCTAAAGAAATCTGACCTTGTGTAATATAATCTGGTGCTCATGTAAAGCTCTCTGATGCCTTTGAGATAGGTTTACTCTAAAACAAACGTAAGAAAATGTTTCCTTAGTTCCAGGAGTGTTTCTTTTGTCTCTTGTTTGGCCTAAATGAAAAGATGTAGCTATCTAGTTTAGCTGTCTGCCTAAGCTGTCTTCATTACTTGTGTAATGTTTAAAAAAGTACACAAATAATAATCTTCAGTGGAATACCACCTTCTCACCAAAATGCTGTTTGTGGTTTGTTTCACATGTATTACTCCTATGGAGTGGTTCTATTGTATTGCATGAGATACATTACTTTTCAAGTGTAGCAGGAGCTGCCAGACAGTATTTGGTGATTTCATACCGCATATTGCAGGAAGACTTCCCACAAAGGACAGCATATTGGTATGCAATTATAATTTGTACTCAAAATATGATCTATGTAAGCCTGACTAGGAGAACATGCACATGTGCAATACAAGGCAATGCACGAAGGGTACCTCACCAACCAGCAAGAAGAGCAGTGGCGTCTAGTGTTGGGATACAACAAAAAAAACATTTCTGACCCCAAGTGTTCTTGCTGTTTTGTTGTTCAGTCACCTTGACTACCTCTGCATTCTTCCTTCTCGTCTATTGACCACATCCTTACAAACCAGATTTCTCTGATGCATGCATGAACTCAATATTGGACATTGAAATGAACCAGGTCATTCTCTGTATTTTAGGAGATTCCTGGTTTGTTAAACCCTAACTATGCCAAGCGTCATCCCTTCTTTGGAACCTAGAAGCACTTGACTCTGAGACAAATGGTCACAAATTGTGCAGGCCCCACTCTCAAAGGTATTTTCACCACATTAGGACGATCTCCATCACAGGACACAACTCCACTATCTGGAGGAATTACAACATTACTGATTTCAATCTACATTTTAACAAGGCAACGCCAGCATCAAAAGACCCTAAAGTAAGTATGCCTACAACACCACAGATGAAATTTGGCATATACTCTACAAGCAATTTATTGTTCCTGGATCCATAAATAATAACACCAATGTATAATAAAGGCTCTCAGCACAGTGGCTCCCCTAAAACTATAAATTATTGACATCATTATTGGGGATTGGGATAATTCTAAACTACTTAAAAACATTTTAAAAATAATAATACAGAGTATACAACACTTCCCTCAAGACAGCTGTGTTATATATACATATATACATATATGCTCATCACATTTCAAATGATATATTAACAAAAGAGCTGTTTAAAATAGAAAGTGAATTCCAATGTTTAATTTCCTGATGTTAGATGCACCCTGGAACTCTGTTACTCCCTAGTAAAACACTCGAAAATGCAGATCACCTCAAATTACTTTTGATTATAATCAAGCAATGACTGAATATCGAAAATGAAGATCACCTCAAATTACTTTTAATTATAATCAAGCATTGACTGAAAATTATCGCAAACCTCCCAATTCATTGAACCTCCACCTTTCATAATAAACTTTTCTCCTTTAACTTGCTAACAATAAAAAACAATGAAATAATAAAGTCTACTAACACTAAAGGCTTGTCAGCTTACCTGTGCCTACCAACATATTCAAACGTATTCTCCTACAGCTCCTATCTACTACCACCTTCAAGCCAGAGCTATCATTAAATTATTACTGTCAGTTGCAGACGTCCACGGTGACTTGAAAACATATTCTATCAAACTAAACTGGGCAGACTGAGCAAATTATATAGCAATATCCTATGCTTAATTCCTGGGTAAACTCATTGAAAGGAGTTTACCCAGGAATTAATGGCCTTAATCTCTGGAGCAAAACAAACTCCTCTCAAAGAGACAAACATGATTCACACCTAAAAGAAGTGCAGAATCAGCACTAATCTCCATGTGCAATGACCTCAAGAATACAGTTGAATCTTATGAAGTTGCAAAACACAGCTATGCAACCTGTCATCAGCATTTTACATTGTTGAGAATTTACTACTTGCTCAAATTCTAAATAAGGCAGGAATTTAGGACACATTCCTTAACAGGATAAAATCCTACCGTATGGCCAGAACCAAAATCATCATATATCCTCTGTTCTGCTCAATCAAGTTCAAGGAGGTAGCCAGTAAGGCTTAACAGTTGCTCCACCCTTCAATGGATACTTGTCCACTTTTCCAAATATCATAAACTCCTTCAAACTTATATGCTGCACCTGTGATGATAATACCAAGATTATTTTAAAACTAGAAAAACAGTCAGATGTTACAGACTCTGGCCCTTGCAAATGCCTGGTGGTTGTAAACTCAACTCCTCCTACACAGAAACAATATCCTGTGTATCCTAGGAAAGTTGCAACCATTCACCCTCTTGACCTAAGCAGCGGGAGGCAACACATTACCGGAGGTGAAAAATCTCACTGTAATCATTGACTCAATGATATCGGAGAACTACGCCTCCGATTAGCCTCAGGTGACCGCTGTCCCTCCTCCTCCAACAATGGTGGTCTTCTTTTGGCATGTGGCAGGTCGGCGTGTTTACTGAAAATCCTGCTGATGAATTTCCGGCGATTGTGGCTTTAATATCGGGACGCTGTAGCGGCTCCTGGCCAGTTGCGGAGCATTTGCTTTTGGAAGATATTTATTCTCCGTTCTGTTTTTCATTTTTGAGGCTCTAGGCTTGAGACAGCACCGGCCACAGTGGAGTGTACTGCTGTAGGCTCGAAGCGGTGGGTGCTTCATGCTGCGGCGGCTTTGATCTACAAAAGCGGGAGACGGAGACATGGAGGAGAGAGAGTGGGAGGCGAGCTGGCCGCGAGAACAGGTACAGGGATTGTGACTTCGTGAGAGCCTATGCTAGAGTACCTTAAAGTGAATACAGCGAAATCCTGAGACATTGCAACAGAATATTCAGGATATTCAATATTTGGAGGGGCGTGCAGAATAATTTGCCTCTGCCGCGACTGCACTGCACTGCCTGTACGCAAGCCCCCGAGGGCGCAACATTCAGTATTCAAGTACTTTAAGGGCCAAATACTTGAAATATAAAGCTTTACTCTGCATTATGAATTGGCGCAACAATCCCAAGTGCCTCTGAGTGCCTCAAATGGCTGGTAAGAAATCACTGTTATCTTGTTGAATGGGAATTTCAGCTTATAATGAAAATGAAAATGAAAATTAATTTGTACTTGTATAGCGCACTTATACCCTGAGGCATCTTGGCGCTGTACGCATACCACTGTGGAACCCTTCCTGGCTTTTCCCTGTGAAATGCCCACTCCTGGGCACCCCCAAGTTAAGCCAGGCATCCCAGCACTGTTGGGGATGTTGTGGAGATTAAGCAAGCTATTGCCCAGAGTTGCAGAGTGGGACCCATGATTGGAATAGGCACCGAGGCGAGAATTATCAGGTCCGAGAAAATTGAGCCCAAGACCCGCCGAGGTGGGAATTGAACCCTGGTCCCGGGCCAGACTTCTGTAATCAGGGTCTGCCGCTCTAACCATTGAGCCACACTTCGCAGCTTATAAAAGCGCAGACATCCAGATAAGAAAATTCTCACCGCAATCCACAGGTGACTGTATTGTGAAGAGCTCGCTGACTAGTTACATAGCAAAATAACAGCAAAAAAAACCCCATCTAGGTGCAATAATGGGCAAACCCCAGAAGGATGTCGGTACTGCTGCTAAATCAAATAAAGCAAAAGCTGCGGCCCGCCTCAAAGCTAAAGCACGCCAGGCCCGGGCTAAAAAAGCTGCACTCCGAGCTAATAAGGCAATGGACAAGGGAAATAATTCCAGCTCCCCCGATCTTAATAGCACCCTGGAAAGCTATGGAGATGAGTCTCCGTCCATCAAAGTTCCCCTCAACGTGAAGGAATGCCCGAATTAATGGTTGATCAAGCGGGTGAAACACCAGAGCTGGCTGATGCGGCTGTCTCATCAGTAATGTCTTCACAAGACAGCCCTGTGTTTAAACCAGCTCCTAAAATTAGCCCAGTACAGGACGGCGCGGGGAAAGGTGGAAAAGGAGTGAAGGACTTCCCGCTGTTGGTAAAAAAAACTATCTAACAACTGCCTCAGTCCTCTTCACCAAACCTAAATTCAGCCTCTAAATCTCTTAATGCTTCACCGTTAGGATCGCCTTTAGCAGGATCCCCAGAAGAATTGACTCACAACTCTATCCAGGTTCAAGATTTGGGAAATGAAGGCAGAATGATTGTGATGGATACCTCGGTGAGCCTGATGTCATCTCAGCCCTGGTTACAATCTCAGCCTCAACACCAATTGAGATCCCATGGGCAAGCACAGCCAGAAGTTGTGCTAGCCCAGACGGACCCAGGAGTAGAAAATTTGACTATTGAAGCTGACGGACCACCAAGTGAGTCCAGCCAGAACATGGAGACCAGGGGGGTCTTTCAGCTTGATATTAGAGATTTGCTAAATTTGATTCTGGAGGAGGTCAACGAAATGAAAAAAAACAGCAAGTGGAAATCGCTGCTTTGCATTAGAGACTGGGAAAGATCGAGGAAGTGATGACTGGATTTCCCATTAGACTGCAGGAGGCGGAAGCCAGAATCTCTGTCTTGGAAGATCAAATGAATCTGGCAATAGGGGAGGCAAAAGAGTCGGTTAAAAGGAAGAACTATCTAGAGAATAAGCTGGAGGAGTTTGAAAACCACTCTTGGAGGTCTAACCAGCGGATTGTTGGGGTCCCAGAAGGGATAGAAGTCTCCCAGCCCCTCGCTTGGGTAAACACAATTATCAAACAGCATGTTCTCCCTGAATTTGAGGGTGACCTCACTATTACAAGAGCCCATCGATTTCCCGTGCAACCTTTCCCAAGCTCCACGATACCAAGAACTATCTAGCTGAACTTTGCGGATTTCCACATAAAGGAAAGGATTTTGACCAAGGCTATTCAGCAGAGACAGTTCTTTGTGAATGAGACGAATAAGTGCTGCATATTCTCTGATATGACTGCTGCTGCCGCTTGCAGGAAAAAAGAGTTTGTTAAAATCTTGCATTTGTTTAAAGCTCAGGGCTTGCAGGCATCAATCGCCCAGCAGTCCAAACTGAGGGTTTTGGTCAAAGGAAAGTTTTTTATGTTTTCAGACCTTGATGAGGCCCAGGCTCTGCTAAAGGAAATTTCAGCAGGGTCCAGCGTTAAATACGGGTATTTATATAGAGTTATTGGCAGTAACGGCAACACTTAGGACACCCTCAATAGGAATTCATGTTGGGGTGGCCAGGGAATGTATTATGAATAGATACTTGTGTATTGTGAATGGGAGCTAACTTTATGATAAATGAAATGGAGGAAACAAAAAAAAGGGGGTCCCCTATATCTACCAGCAGGGTTTGGTGCGTGAATACAGAAATGTAATGAAAATTACCAGTTGTACTGGCTATATTAAGGGTGCCCCCTATTGTTAGGTAACTGTCAATAGTAATAACGAGAATTTCTTACCATTGTGGCATGTGCGCAGATTTACTTTGTTTTTTTGTTTTCCCTTTTTTCTTTAATTCTGTTGGGGGGTCCGGGGACAGTGGGGTCACCCAGGGTGTAAAGTCATGACACCCAGGAAAATAGATGGGAGGGGCAAAATGTGGATAGCTTGGATCTTAGGGGTTTCTCCACATTTCAGGGGGTGGGATTTTTCTTTTTGGGGTGGGAAGGGTGTATGGGGAGTAAGCAGTTGTAAAATTAGCAGTAGCAGGGCCTTGATTGGAATGAGAGGCAGGAGCAAGCAAAGTTCTGTTGTAGTCGGCATGGCTTATAGGCATAGGTTAATCAACGATGAGTAAATGTAATATTCTTTCGCTCAACGTGAATGGAATATTGAACAATGGAGCCCTTATTAGATGGCTTGCCTCGTTTGCACCGCAAGTACTATTTTTACAGGAGACACACTTAAAAACGAATTTTCCAAAAATATTTCTTCCAAGAATGTTTTCTCGTGCCTTCTTCACTTCTGCGGGTCTGGCAAAGCAAGGAGTAGCAATCTATTTTTGTAGGGGTCTCCGATGGGAATTTAGCCAAGTAAAGCGAGATCCTCAGGGGAGATGGATATGAGTTGACGCCAAATTGAATGGTACAAGTTCGCATTTCATTAATTATTATGGCCCTATTGTAGACGACACGATTGCCCTGTGTAAAAATTAGTGAGTTATTAAGGGGGATACCGGGGAAAATTAGTTTTGGGAGGGGATTTTAATTTTATCCAGGATCTAAAAAAAGATACCTCGAACAAAAGTAAAAAAGAGCTTAAACAGGAGCATATTTTGATCGATCCCTGGTGACTTGCCAACCCATCAAAAGCAGAATTCTCATGTTGATGTGTTTTATCTAGGAACCCGATCAATATTGTGACCTTATGCCCCTATACGGCTATAATCAATAAATATCCCTATAATGGCATAATAATCAGAGCATTATTTCAGTAACTCGCCTCTGCAGTCCATGACACAGCAGAAGCTACTTCCTTAGATTCCTAGAGAGCACACCGAGTTCTATCGACACACCAAACCCCCAGCAACCTGGCAAAGCCCCGCTTGCTTTGTTTTGATTTGTAATAGAACTCCTGCGAGCACTGTAAGAACGACCAGTTCTTAGTGACACCTTTATTGACGTCTTATGTCCAAAACTTACTTCAAACTCAGCACCTTTCAGGTATAAATATACCAACGTTGCCTTAAGCAAACACATGGTGGTGAATACTGGAGCAGAACAGCTGTCCCCTTGCAGAGAGCCCAGCAGACGCGAGAAGCCCACGGACGCTGCCCCTCCTCTGTCTTTTCTCCTGCCGAGAAAATCCAGCTCCGGCGTTTCCAGCCTACCCTTGCGGGTGACTGGGATATCGGGTCCTGAGAGGGAGATACCAGACCTCCTACATTCTATTCCAAAGGTACGGTCCTGACTAAACCCTTAGAGAGAATTCTTGGATGAAACTCTTGGCAAAACCAACTTAACTTAAACTGCTACTTACTTACTCCCTCCCACGTATTAGGCTTAGGTCAGGTACACCGGGGTAGGCGTAGTTAGAAGCACCAGTTGAGGTCATTAGCCAATGTATATATGAAATGTATATATTGTATATATTTTATTCATTTTAACTATCTTATGGCTAAGAAACCATATCAATGCGTTTACAGTATTATTTCATAATACTCCTTTTAATGTACGTAATTTACTTTATATTAAGTATTGCAATTGTGGCAATCCATTTCTATTGCATGAGAAGGAAGACTGTTCAATAAATCATACCCTTTATTGAAAACGCCCGTCTCTCTCTTCTCTGCACTCTGGTGAAACTAAGAACGCACGTCTGACTGAGTGAAATAGCTGTCTATTGTTTCACACGACTCTAGAGATTGACTCTTATTCTGGGGAGCAAAGTTGTCATGTTTATGCGGTTGTCGGAACCTGAATCCCTTCTTGTCTGAGCCAGGAAAGCTGATCACTTCCTATTCAGTCAAGAAAGTTTCCAGTGACCTCTGAGCTAGCTGGCACAAATTAAATTAAGTCTAACATAGTCAGTAGAGACCTAGAAGACCACAGTCCTACGTCTACACTGCTGTTTATGTTATTCTAATGCGCAGGGCCTATAGGGAAAATAGGAACTACACTACAATGTTACTCTAGCAAATTTCAAAAGGCCTCACAAATGTTTTGTTTCTTAATTTCACAATATTTGGGTTGTACAACCTCCAACAAAGAAATTATTCAATTTTCCGACCATTCTCTTATTAAACTTAGTATAGAAATTGGGGTAAATAAGAGGCCAAGATCCAGGTGGCAGATGGATCGGCTCCTTCTACAGGATCATCAATGGTGGCAGATACCAAAGAGTGGATGTTGAACTTTTTAAGATTAATCTGAATACGGCTGAAACCTTCTCAGTTTGGGGGGCGTTCAAGGCTGCCCTTCGTGGGCGTAGGATTGCATTGTCCGCCTTTCTGGTTAAAACAAGAAAAGAGAAACATTTTAAACTCCAGCAGGCCGTAGCAGAAGCAACAAAAATTACATATGCACACTCTGCAGGTTTGGGGGTGATGAAGCAAAGTTAGACAGGGCCAAATTTGAGTTAAAAGAGTTTTTTACTTTCAAGGAGATCGCTAGCTCGAGAACCTATTTGCAGCGGGTTTACGAGGACATTCAGATGGTTGTCAAGCTGCTCGCTGGGACTGTGAAAACCAAACAGGAGGCTTCCTCTATTACAGAAATTATAGATCCCAAAACCAGATTGTCTGTATAGTGAGAATAAAAAATTGTATCACATGCAAGTTCCAGGTTACGTAATCTCCCAGACAGCGCAGAAGGACGCTGGGTGCTTCTCTAAACCTGAGCTGCAGCCAGGTGGGGTGAAGCGCCATCCCTACAACTAATTGTATGGTGGTGGATTACGTAACCTGGAACTTGCAGGTGATACAATTTTTTATTCTCACTATATAGCAGTAGCAACCATCTGGTCCTGAAGAAAGCTGTGGCATACCTGCCACTAATGCTGAAACATGTTGAGCTCTATTGCTAACAGATATTATGTTAAATCTGTTATTTTTCCACAGAGCTGAGAGAAAATATTAAAATTGGGTTTCTACTCAGTCCTATCCAATTTTAATAAATTTTCACATACACTTTTGCACTGCTTACTCAGTCGCCATCCACACTAATTTAATCCCTGCACCACCCATTTGTTAACACACTACTCAATGGTCATGTCACAGCCCCGATAACATCTGTAGGCTGTGGACATTCTCTCCTGGGTAAGGAGAACCCATATGAAGTAAAAGGGCGGTACAGAACGGCTACTGATGGGAAAAATTTCACCCATGCCCTTGAGTTTTTGCCCACGTATAGTTTGTTACACATATTTGCACACTTGGGTTTCCCACCTTTATTAGTAATTAACAATTAGTCATGCCCTGGACGGTTTTTATAGTTGAGTTCCACTTTTGTTTGACCCCTAGATATTGTTTGTTGTTAGTGCTATTTATAGGTGTTATGTATACATGATTTATGATAATACTGAAGATCACCAAAGGTCGCCTAGAATCCATAAAAGCAATAAAGGATTGGATATTCATAAAATCAGACTTTAGAGACTTTCAGGCAATTAAGCATACTGGTTTCCGGATGCAACCTGAAAAACTGTTCTTCACACTTTTTATGCATACCAATCAGTGCCTAAGACACTATTTCATCGAGGCATAAAACATTTGAAGCACAACTTTGAGTCTAATGTAGGATATCACCTGCAAGCCACACCTCAACAAACACTCTGTCGCACATAAACAATGTAGCTACTTACTGGACAACTCATAAAGCGCATTAGGGGCCCCACAACAGGTCAGGAAAGCAATGTACAAATGGTTAAATGCAATTGAGTACAAAAGTTCAGAACAATTTATGGAGCAATGCTTTTCATTTGAAAGTAATTTTTTTCTGTTAAGTTAGGTTATTCATTCTCAGCGTCATGCCCTGATTAAAATAAGTTAATTGCAGTTTGGGGTATTTCCCGATAATCTCTGAAAGGCGCTGTGATTTCATATACTGACTCATAACCGAATCTACCTAAATTGTGTTAACCTTACCAACTGAAATTAATACAACATGTCAATGTCCATCTGTGGATATTTATGTTGTATTATACACTATATGTTTCATGTATTTCACAGCCTTAATGAAGTCCACACCAGTTGGACGAAACACGTCGGCTGTCTAGCTGTTTTCTTTTATTGAATTTGAAGAATAAAGAAACTATTTATAAAATAAAAACAGTGAATGGACATAATCTTTCTTGGTGTCGGCGGTGCATCCCACATTTGTGTGAATTAAAATTTTCCCCATTATTTAAGGAATTTACTTATTTACATCAAACTCCATCATAACTTTACTAATCACTTCGGAGTATGGCAGCATGAAACTAGGTTCTTCACCTACAAGATCTAAGAATATTTGCATACCTGTCTGTACAGTCGGAACCTGACTGGAAAACAATATATCTGAGATTTCACCCTATGTACATTCTGATATCTCAGTTTGAAGGCTCTTGGAACACAGCCTAAGTCATGTTGGGTCTGCGGTCACACAGAACGAGGCTGTAAAACACATTGTTTGTTTATGACCCAAGCTATTAGAGATAAGAAAGAAATACTTTGACTGCTTCATCAAAACCAACTGTAGAACTGTTCAAGAGGCAGTCATGTCCTGCTTTTCATCAACAGAAAGCCAGTTCATTTGGAAACTGATGAAATACTTGTACCATACTTACTGTCATATTTTAAAAAAGCATTCCACTATGACGTTTATTACAGGAGCCCTCTCATTTTCCCTAGTTCTCTTAACCTATTTATATAATGTATTCTCTGTGCTTTTACTACTGTAATCATGATTTTGTTATTTCTATATAATAAACTTTTTATTTACTCATTCGTTCAGTGAAAATTTGTGACACCCACAATGCCATTCAAAGAACCCCTACTTTTTGGGACAGTTGGTAAATTAAAAAAATACATTGGAATTCTGCTAACCCAGGAAGGGATGCTGGCAGTCTGTCAAAGGCCTCCAACTCTGTATTCACAGTCTGACCAGTAGGTGTAGCCATTCTATATAATTTGCAAACAAAACCTTGCCTCATTAAAAGATTTAGGGCAGGCTTCTCTGAATCCTATCAAATTGACTTGTACCTCAACAGGTGTATACATCCATCTCAATATAAAATGAAGGTGGGCGTCAAGGAGCCGTCACAGTATTTCAAGAGGACTTCTTTGCAAACTACCATTTTGTACATTCCCACCTACAATTCTAAAGACAAGGGATCTGGGCCAGATGAACAACAATATTTTGGGGTCGAAAACAGAAATTCGGCCCGTTTGCGACCACAAAATTGGTCTGGCCCATGTACAAACCCTTATATTGTGAGCTGGTAACCCATTACCGACTCTTAAAATTGGGTTTGCAATTCGCTATTAGGAAGGGGTGTGCCAAGGGTGTCACCTCCGGATAGCGAGTCCAAATGGTATGTACCATTGTTTTGTGACCGCATTTTCAGTTGCAACACACTCGCAGTTTACCATCTACTTCGAGTTTGTGGTAAGCCACTCCCAAACAGGAAGGGGTCCCTAGGACACCCCTTCCCTTTTGTGAATTGGGTGCGAAAATATTTTTACGAGCAGGCAGTGGCCCCAGGGACCACTGCCTGCCCTTATAAAATTAAACTGAAAAGTTGTCTTTTTATTTTTTAAATGCGTTCCATTTTCCTTTAAGGAAAACGGGCTGCATTAATAAAACTGCTGGGCATATTAGCAAGGGCAATATCGCCGCTTTACCTGCACCTTTTGCCGCTAAAGCGGCGATATTTCTATCGCCCTATCAGCAAGGTGACGCTAACAACAGTTAGCGACAGCTTTCAGGCGATAGCGACCGATTTGCGGCCCGCTTTGCATGTCAGCGATATTTATCGCTAATGACATGCTAAGTGGACATACCCAAACTGTTAGCGACTGAAAGAAGTCGATAACACAGCTATCGTCAATTAGATAGCAAGGCGAAGTGATAAAAAAAGTCACGCTAAGCGCGATTATCGCTAGAATCTAACACCTGCTAAAACATGGCTTACCTGTTTCTTCATTGGGAGGTTGATTGTCAGGTTAAGTCCCCATTGGCGTTAATGCGTGAATATCGCTGGATTTCAAGCGATATTCAGGCATTTCGCCGCTATCACTGGATATATTAGCACAATGGAGATAAACGTTGCTAATAGCATGTTTTCTCCGCTAACATATCCAGCGATAGGCACGATAACAATTAACGAGCTAAGCTCGTTTTACAATAAATATCGCAATTCCTTGCTAATATGCCCCTGCTTTATTTAAGAGCAGTCACAGGCATGGTGGATGCTGACCCCAGCAGGCCCCCATCCCTGGGAGTGCTAGCCACTCCCAAAGGAGCCACAAATTGCACCTGCCTCATGGATATTAATGAGGCATGCAATGTGCGACCCCATTGGGAATCGCAAACAGTGTCTGACAAAATGGAATGTTTGTTCATCTGGCCCCTGATGTATTATCCCCATTTTCAAACCAGGGATGTGCAAACTGCCCAACGACTTGTTTGAGAAGAGGGATGTAATTTGTGATGCAAACCTTTTTCTCAACAAATCAAAAATAGCCTATTATCAGGGGCCACAAAAAGAACTGCATAGTGAATGTTGACTAGGAAGGTCACATTTTGCCACCCTGTTCGAATGGCTGTAAATGAAGATATGGTGATCTGCAAGAATTCACAAACAGATTTTTTTTTACTTTAAAAGCAGCATGTGTTCGTTAAGGAGACAGGTGCTCTTTTTTAAGAAAAAAAAGTTTTGTACGATTCTGGAACTCATCGGGGCAGTAAGCAGTGGTGCACTGGATGAATGCCTGCTCCCATCCATCAAGATTCCGAATTGGAAGCTGTCCTAAAGGAATAGCTTTCCCTTAGTAAATCAGTTACCACCACAACTTGAGAGGTGGTAACTTTTCAATGATTTGTGAAAATTGTTGAGATAAAAAAAAACATTGACACATCTGTTTGCAATTCACAAAGAGGAGTAGTACACCTACTTTAAGCCTCCTATTTTTTGCAAATCGGAAAGGATGGCAAAACTACTTCACGAGTTCAAAAGACTTTTCCGACTCGTAAAAAGAGTTTTAGTGAATTTGAAAAGGAATTTTACAGTTGGAAAGCCTGATTCACAAACACATTTTCCTAAATCAATGGATACACAAAAAGAGCAATACACTGTGATCATATTACTGCATCTCCCTTATCAATGCAGCAAGGAGGCAGTGAACATCACTCATGCCTCCCATCTTATATAATTTATCCAGTGTGTAAAATAGTGTATATATAATTCAGAAGTGATGCATTTTCAAATTGACTGTGTCACACCTGTTTACAAAAGATCTTCAGTACTAATATTTTCACCCATGTTTATGTACCAGCTGTCATGAGGTTAATAGGGACTGTGCACAAACGCTCCCATTTTAATATGTTCACATTTAAAAATGGCATGTTATTAGATTGTGACTTTTAGCACATTTTGCTTGCATGCAATAGTGTATTCAGAAAGTGTTTTCTTATAATTACATTTCTTCGTAGGCACAAACGGATTTGCAAACTCATTTACGCATGCAAAAACAGCATGGGGAATGTACAAACGCTATTTTGCGACACGCAATTTTTTGCGACTCGCAAAATAGGGTTTTGAGACTCGCTATTAGGGAGGGGCGTTCCCTTCCTAATAGCGAGCGCAACCCTATGTAAGAATGTTTTGCGTCTGCAATTGCGGGCGTAAAACACTCGCAAATTACCACCAAGAGGGTGGTAATAAGGTCGCAAAAAGGATGGGGTCCCTAGGAGACCCCTTCCCCTTTGCAAATGCGGGGAAAATATTTTTTAAGGGCAGGCAGTGGTCCCAGGGACCACTACCTGCCCCTAGAAAATTAAACGAAAATGTTTAATTTTTGTCTTTTTTAAATGCATCCCGTTTTACTTTAAGGAAAATGGTCTGCATTTAAAAAAAATACTGCTTTATTTAAAAGCAGTCCCAGACATGGTGGTCTGCTGAGTCGAGCCGGCCACCATACCTGGGAGGGCCTGAAATCAAATCAAATCAGGTGTTTGTTAAGCACGACTACTCACCCGTAAGGTTCTCAAGGCACTGGGGGTGTGGGGGAGTTTGCAGGTTCCAGTCCATCATGAAGGGGGTCTGTCGAAGATCCAGGTTTTGAGGTTTCTTGAGAATATGGGGGTAATGTTATCTGTCTGAGGTGGAGCGGAAGGTCGTTCCAGGTACTGGCCGCGCAGAAGGAGAAGGAGCGGCCTCCCGATCTGGTCTTTCTGGTGCGGGGGATCACGGCGTAGGAGAGCTGGATTGATCGTAGGGTACTTTGGGGTGCATGGAATTTGAGTCAGCTGTTCCGGTATGCTGGTCCGGTGTCGTGGAGGGCCTTGTGAGCGTGGGTTAGCATCTTGAAGGCGAGGGCGGGGGCCACCAGGTGTCGTTCCAGGCGTCTGGGTTTGGGCCCATGATGATTACTTCCGTTTTGTTTGTGTTTAGTTGTAGGCAGCTGTTTTTCATCCATTTGGCGAAAGCTTCCATGCCTTCTCAAACGTTGTGTCTGGTGGTGTTGGATTCGTTGGATAGGGAGAGGATAAGTTGGGTGTCGTATGCGTATGACACAATATTGAGTCCGTAGGTTCTGACGATGGGGGTGAGAAGAGCCATGTAGACGTTGCCATTCCTAATTGGGGTCGCAAAATGCGAGAGGCTCATTATTATTCATGAGCCTCTCTATTTGCGACCCCATTGGGAATTGCTAACAGTGTGATAAACTGTTGTACATTAGAAATAGCAACTCACAAATTGCAAGTCACAAAAAAACTCGCAATTTGCGAGGTGCTATTTCCATGGTCGTACATCTGGCCTCTAAATACACTGTGTAAACTGCCCTTGCATATTGGTGTATATTCTGAGACAGGTCTGAATGGGTAAATTCAACAATGACACCCTGATCTGAACTCTAGCCCAGCTAAATATAATCACTATCCTGTGAGGGTCTGCAGCATGGTCTATACCATACTAAATTCCAGATGAAACACACACACAGGTAAATGGGAAGTTAGACTACTGCAAGGTATCTGGCAGACCCGCATTCACCCTGTGTTTTCTTGGATAGGTAGTGCTAAGTATGAGTACAATTAAATATATATTCATATATCAATACAATAATTATAATAGTTGAATTATTCATCTTTTTTCACCATTATTGTAATGCTGGTAACAATGCTGTTTCCTTCTACTAATCATTGGAGGACACGTATAATACACAGGAACCCAATTTCATCAATAATGTTTGAAATGCCAATTTGTATTCTTCTTGTGTCTCCCTTTGGGCATGCCTGTGATTTAATATCGAAATGGTAGATTTGTTTCCATGATATCCTTGGGGAATTAGGGCTGTCATGTACTTAGGTTGCAGATACCTTCAGATACCCTGTGAGGTCTAGGGGTCCAGATTGCGCTCTGTGAGCTAGCCAGGAATGAAGTCAACATATTCTGATGGTATGAATGGTCTTAGCCCCTATAGTTTTGATGCTTATGTTGCCCAAATGCACAGTCTTATTGAATTAGGAGGAATTGTATGACACAGCCATTAGCATGATTCTAGATATCATCCTCCATCTGACCTAGAAAATACATCATACGACATCAGACCTAGAAAAAAACATTTGAAAGCATCTAATAGAAGAAGTCACATGTGTGTCTCACTGTTTCTAAAAGGGACAGATATCCCAAGTCTAGGTCTTTCAAGCTAGGACAGAGAAGAAAGTCTGTAATCTGTAAATATTTGTAAAATTCAGATGATGGCATAAAATAGCACTGCAAATATGTAAATGAACATAGAACCCTGAATGAGCTCACTATTCTGAAATGTACACTAAAGAGTGATGTAAGCATACTCAAAAATACCCTGTAGAGACAGATTAATCCGCCAGTACTGTATGTAATGTGAAAGCATGGATCTTGTGGAACCTCTCCAGTCCCTCCAAATATTGAAGAAGGTTACCCATTGCTGACCAGTACTTCAACATAAACTCCTTTAACTGCTTTAGTGGTGAGTACATGTCCTCTACATTTTCTGACTGATTTATGTAGAGGTCGTTGATTTATGTCCTTGCAACAATGCACAGCGTTTTCCCACTTTCTCTTGTGTTTCTTTTTTCTTGTGTGTTTTGTAGAGCTCAAACTTGACCCGTGAGGGTATCAGAGCGCTTTACTAGGTATAGTGGTGAACAAAAACAAAATTTAAAGTGCAAAAAAATGGTGCACAGACATAATATTGAGTCCAAAATATCGATTGGACATAATATCGAGTTGTAAATATAGAATGGACAAAATATCGACAGGACAGAATATAGATATCCAAAATATCGTTTTTAAGGTAAGTGATGTAATATCCACTGTTAAAAATATAGAAAGTTAAAATATCGAAGTATATAATATCGATAGTTAAAAATATCGATTTTTTAATAATATCTAATTTTTTTATAGTGTTTTTTATGTTATAATATGTGTGAAAAGTGTGCATTTATGTTATAATTAATTTTAATTAATGAATTTTGTTTTTATAATTATTGCGTAATTTAATTCTGTAGCGGGTTGTGGGTTTATAGGGGAATAGGGTGGGAAGTAATTTAATTATAATTAATTAAATATGTAAATTTATTTATTGGTAGTAATTTTTAAATAATTGTTAATTAATTTATATTTGTTAATTAATTAAACTTTAATTAGTAATTAATTTTAATTAATTGATTAATTGGTAATTATGTAAATTTTACTAATTTATTTTCTGTAGCGGGTTTTGGGTTTATCGGGGAATTGGGTGGGAAGTAATTAAATTATAATTAATTAAATATGTAAAATTATTTATTGTATTTATTTCGTATTAATTAATAATACATTTTTTATGGGTAATTGTAAAAATTTTATTTGCCAATTAATTTAATTTAATTGATTAATTGCTAATTATGTTAATTTTAATAATTTATTTTCTGTAGCGTGTTGTGGGTTTATAGGGGAATAGGGTGGGAAGTAATTTATTAATAATTAATTAAATAATTACATTTATTTAATTGTATTTAATTCGAAATATTTGTTAAATAATTTTTATTAATAAATAATTAATTGTTAATTTGTAATTAATTTGTATTATTAGGTAACTAATTGAAATCATTATTGTTAATTAGTAATTGTAATATATTAAATATTATATTATATTAAATTGTTAATTATTTTTAATTAATTATTTATAGATATTAATTTATCATTTTTTTAAATAATATATCAAGTATTTGCTTTCCCTAATGTTGTATTCTCTGTAGTGGGAATAGTAACTTTAACCCTTACGCTATCCAAAGCTTTCCCTACTGTTGCACTCTTTGGAGCGGGAATAGTAATTTTGACCCCCACGCTATCCAACCCTTTCCCTACTGTTGCACCCACTGGAGTCGGAATAGTAAATTTTACCTATACGCTATCCAACGCTTTCCCTACTGTTGCACCCACTAGAGTGGGAATAGTAATTTTAACCCCTACGCTATCCAACCCTTTCCCTACTGTTGCACCCACTGGAGTGGGAATAGTAAATTTTACCTCTACGCTATCCAACGCTTTCCCTACTGTTGCACCCGCTGGAGTGGGAATAGTCATTTTAACCCCAACGCTATCCAACCCTTTCCCTACTGTTGCACTCTTTGGAGTGGGAATAGTAATTTTTACCCTTACGCTATCCAACGCTTTCCCTACTGTTGCACCCACTGGAGTGGGAATAGTAATTTTTACCCCTACGCTATCCAATGCTTTCCCTACTGTTGCACTCTTTGGAGTGGGAATAGTAATTTTTACCCTTACGCTATCCAAAGCTTTCCCTACTGTTGCACTCACTGGAGTGGGAATAGTAATTTTTACCCCTATGCTATCCAACGCTTTCCCTACTGTTGCACTCTTTGGAGTGGGAATAGTAATTTTTACCCTTACGCTATCCAAAGCTTTCCCTACTGTTGCACTCACTGGAGTGGGAATAGTAATTTTTACCCCTATGCTATCCAACGCTTTCCCTACTGTTGCACCCACTGGAGTGGGAATAGTAAATTTTACCTCTACGCTATCCAACGTTTTCCCTACTGTTGCACCCACTGGAGTGGGAATAGTAAATTTTACTTCTACGTTATCCAACTCTTTCCCTACTGTTGCACCCACTGGAGTGGGAATAGTAATTTTAACCCCTACGCTATCCAAAGCTTTCCCTACTGTTGCACTCTTTGGAGTGGGAATAGTAATTTTTACCCTTACGCTATCCAACGCTTTCCCTACTGTTGCACCCACTGGAGTGGGAATATAAATGTTTACCCCTACGCTATCCAACGCTTTCCCTACTGTTGCACCCACTGGAGTGGGAATAGCAATTTTAACCCCTACGCTATCCAACGCTTTCCCTACGATTGCACTCTTTGGCGTGGGAATAGTCATTTTTACACTTTTGTTATTGTACGTTAATAATATTGGATATTATTTAATTATATTTTGTTACTATATATACATGTTTTAAGAAATATGAATTAAATTTCTTTTTTATAACTTTCATTAATTATTCAATTATTATAAGTTAATTTAAGTATTTTTAAGTAATTTTAGTAATTAATTTTAATATTAATTTAATTTAACATTGTTTTTAGTAAAGTCGATATTTTTTTAAACTATATTTTAGTAAACGATATTTTTAACTCGATATTTTTGTACTTACCTGTTTGTAGATAGAAACTCGACATTCTTTCTGTCAATATTTTTTCAACGATATTCTTGATGGTCGATATTCTGTCCCTCGATATTATGTCAGTGATCCCAGAAAAATACATAATCAACAGATAGGATGGCTAGGGTGTGGTGCTAAGAACAAAGGGAGAGAGGGGGATACAGGAGAAGGTTCAAATCGCTGTTAGTGACAGTAAAAACAAAGGTCCCGCGTATTCTCGGCGGAGAGAAGGGTGATCTGGGTGAGAGGCAATAGACTTAGATTCATCTGTCCCAAAGTGGTGGATGAGGGCAGGCCTTAGATGAGGAATTTACCCATGAGAAAGGTTTTGGCCTCTTTTTTAAACGTGCTAGAGAAGGGATTCTTCTGATAGCGGGTGGGAAGGAGTTCCATATTCTTGGTGCTGCTCCGGTGAAGGCCCTATTGTAGGTTCTTTTTTTCTGAAAGAAGGCAGGTTAGAGTAAGAAGTTGCTAGCGGATCCTGCTTCCTCCAGATACCACTAGTTTCCATGCTAGTTAAGCAGGGGAGTTTTTGTAAAGAGCTTTATGTGTAATGCATGCCAGTTTTAGCTGGATTCTGGCCTCTAAAGGGAGCCAGTTCAGCGCTTTCATGTGCGGGGAGAAGTGGTCAAATTTCCAGGTACCTGTGTTTAGTCTTGCAGCCACGTTGAGACAGGGGTGATCAGGAGATCTTGGGTAATCCTGTAAGGGTGGAACAACCATATTCCAGTCTAGAGATGACTAGTGCTTGTACTGCCACTTTTAAGTCTGGAGCGTCTATGAAAGGTTTCAGCTTCCAAAGGTAGCTGGCAGCTTTAGCCATAGAGTTAATGTGATCTTGCATGTTCAGGTT
This sequence comes from Lissotriton vulgaris, assembly GCF_964263255.1. Classification (NCBI taxonomy): domain Eukaryota; kingdom Metazoa; phylum Chordata; class Amphibia; order Caudata; family Salamandridae; genus Lissotriton; species Lissotriton vulgaris. The sequence goes on along the minus strand of NC_141698.1, from coordinate 421,175,812 downwards.
ACAGTCGAGGATTATGCCCAGGGATTTAGCAGAGTCCACAACAGTCGGCGGGCAGTTCAGGGCTGTGATAGCCTTGATCCACATCTGAATCTCCGGATTGGCTTTTGAAGGGGAGATTAGGAGAAATTCAGTTTTCCTTGTGTTAAGTTTGAGTTGGTTATTGGCAAGTCATTGGACAGTCAGTTTCAGGGTCTCATTCAGTGAGAGGATCTCCTCGAGCAAAGAGATATTGATGTAAATTTGAGTATCGTCCGCATACAGATGTTGGTGGTATGAAGAACTTCGGTGAGTGGCTCTAAGTAAAGATTAAAGAGGGTGAGGGGCAGGGTTGAACGTTGGAATACTCCGTGGCCGGAAGGGTGCAGATAGATTGCCGTTGATCAGGAATCTCTGGGAGCGGTTGTGGAGGAAGAACCTGAACCTGTTGTAGTACTTTATTCGATAGCAAGGTATCATAAAAGTAAATACATCATAATTTGAATTAAAATACGATTACATCATAAAGAGAATAAAAGTTGCTAAAAAAGTGTTCAGATATAAATTTTATTTAAAAAAAGAGGTTTTTCTAAAAATGCAAAGTTAGTAAAAAGGACAAGAGTCCAAATGAGTATGTCACAGCAAAAAAAAGGTACTAGGAAGTAAAGTGCTAATTCAAACAATTTAACAGAATACCCAGTACTCAATCGCACCAGCTTGGATCGTATTTGCCATGCACTCCCTAGAAATTTTGCAACCCCGGCAATTATCAACATGGAGGAAGTGTCCGTTATCAAAATGCAAAGGGCCACTGAGCACTGCTGTGTCCCCAGTTCTCTACATACTGGGCTTAGCCATCTTTTCCTTGCCCCCTTGTATGCCCTACAGGCAAACAGGAAGTGCCCAAGCGTTTCAGTGGGATTAGGGCACCCCGGACATGCAATTTGGTGATGTTTAAAGTTTTTCCACCTGCTGGTAAAGATATTCAGGGGTAAGGTGCCATGCCTCATTTTAAGGAACAAAGATCTGTCTCTTGGTGAGGTAATAAAATCAAGGAATGGCTCCAGCCTCGGCATAGGCTTGTGTAATAGAAATTGGCCAGTTAGAGCACCCCACGTTGGGTTTAACGAGTCCCTTTCTTGGATCCTCTCCCAGTACAGCTTTTTAACAGTGTCTTTCGGCGGGGGCTGCTGTGATAGCCATTCTTCTTTAAGTCCCATGTTAAACACCAAGTCTCTTAAATTTTTCAGCCATGGAATCACCCCAAAGCCATTCAACTCAATAAGTTCGTCAAGGACTGCAGCGTAGTGGCTGAGATCCGGCGTCCTTCTTAGGCGGACCCAAAATAATAAAGGTCGGAGACCGACAATGTCTTTGATTGAGCGACGTCCTAAGTCATGGAGTAACGGTTTAATAGGGGTGGAGACTGGGAGAACCACTAGCTCTCCCATAAATTTATGCTCAGCTGTAGCTAGATCAGTAACTCTTTCAGACCCCCAAAGTTCGGAGCCATAGGTTGCAGCAGACAGCGCCTTGCCCTCGTACACTGCTAGGACAGGGATAATGGGTTGGCTGGATGTCAAACGGTGGTCTCTGGCAATTGCTCCTGTCAAGTTAAGCAGCATCTTTGCAATATGAGCATCCCAGTTCATCTTGCGATTTATTCTTACCCCAAGGTAATCAAATGCATCAACCTCCTCTAATAAGGTACCATCCAATGCAATGTGAATTTTCTTCGATTTTTTATTTCTAGACAAAACCATCAATTTGGTTTTGGTGGTGTTAATTGTAAGGCCACGATCTTTACAAAAGCCACTGAACCTGTCTAGAAGTTTCTGGAGACCAGAGGGGGTTTTAGACATGAGGAGAGTGTCATCAGCAAAGAGGAGGGTAGGTGTTTTTCCCCAGCCAGGGTGGGGGCATCTGCTGGGTCCTCCCTCAAATGGTCTGCCACCCCATTTATAAAGAGGGAGAACAAAGTCGAAGCCATCACACACCCTTGGCGGACCCCCCTCTGCACGGGTATTCTCTCTGTCAGCTGACCTTCGTTCCCCCATCTGATTCTCGCATATGTACCATCATGCAATCTTTTGATTAGTTCCAAGAGGTAACGTGGAATGCCCATTTCGTGCAGTACCTGCCACAATTTGACCCGGGGGACCAAATCAAATGCGGTTTTGAGGTCAATGAAGGCCAGGTATAACAACCCTTTGCCAATAGAAACGGTCTTCCAATAGGTCGCTATGAATCTAAATACTTGGTCCATTGTACCTATTTTTTGTCTAAAACCCGCTTGTAAGTGTGTTAAAATGTCCCCCTCTTCAAGCCAGATCCCCATTCTGGAGATAAGAACCCTGCCAACCACCTTTTGAATGACATCAATTAGGCTTATTGGTCTGTAGTTGGCAGGGTCCTCTTTCGCCCCCTTTTTGTAAATTGCGACCACCTCCGCTCCCTTCCATGAATCTGGGACTGGGTAGCCCTTTAACAATAAATTCATGAAATGAAGGATAAGGTTAGCCCATAGTATGGGGTCATGAAGAATTAGATCGCCTGGGAGCCCATCTGGGCCTGCGGCCTTCCCACGGGTTATGCTTTTGATAGCTGACTGGACTTCAGAGAGTATAAAATAATCAGCGGGTTCAGGTGGCATGAGCACTGTCTCGGAGTCTGGGGGAATGATCAGGGATTGCTCTAACCTTACCTCGCTGCAATAAAGATTTGAAAAATGCATAAACCATTGTTGTTCAGTTATGGTATTAGGGATGGGATCTGAGCCCCTTCTAGTTAATTGGTTAATTAAGGCCCAAAAAGTTGTAGAATCTTTTAGGTAAGCCGCCTTTTTTAATTCCTGCCAATGGTCCTCCTCCGAAACCCGTTTGGCAGATTCTGTAGATTTTTTATATTCTTGTCTGGCCAGCCTTACCACTACAGGATCTTTTTTCTGTAAGGCTGAGGAAATGGCATTCCTTCGGACTCTACATTCTTTAGTGAACCATGGATTACCTTTTTAGGTACACGTTTTATCCCTCCCTTGGAACCCCTAATTTTAAAATGAGAACCTATGTTTTCTATAAATTCCTTATAGGATTTTCTAAGGTCTACACTGATTGCTGGATCAAGCGCGGAGTTAAGCTGGGAAAATTCTACCACCTTTGAAGCCACTTTAAGTCCTATACCGGCTAATGTATCCTCATCGCATGCTACTTTATTCCATTTAAGCTTTCAATTGCAGTTAGTAGGGATCACTGCTTTTGAAGTTAAGGGAATATTTATGGTGTATTCCACTAGTTTCCCATCTAATGTCTGCACAGAGGGGATTGTGATCACAATCTGGCATTTGCTTGACCTTCATGTCAACGACATATCCCCATGAATCTACATCTAGGATAATGTAGTCAATACGTGAAGGCCCATTCAATCTGTTAAAGGTCATTGCCCCGCTAGGGTCCGAAATGGTTCTCCCATTGAGTGCCCGTAAATGAATTTCCATGGTCAGGGCGTTGATTTGCAGTGCCCTCACCGTCCACCTCTTGATGGGGGTTAGATTTAGAGGGGGTACAGAATATTTAATATCTTCCTCCTGGGACCCTAGAAGATCTTCAACGCTTAGGGGTTCATATGTACAGTTTAAATCCCCTCCCAAGATGATGTTAGAATGTGGGGGGATACCTGCCAGGGCCATTTCCAAACAGGAGATTGTAACCGAGTTTTGATAAGGCGGGCCTCCTCTTGCATATACATTGAAAAGGTCAATTCCACTACCATTCAATGGCCCTTTAAAGGATAAGTGGAGGATGTCTTCTAAGTTAGCATTGTGGATTTTAATGTTCAAGTTCAATGTTACTTTTACCCAGATATGAAGGCCCCCCGAGGGTCGGCCCATGCCTTGGGTTACTGCCGGTATGTAAAAGGTGGAGTAGCCAGGGATATACAAGGGTTCCAAGCTCCAGGTCTCCTGGAACATGCAGATTTCATGTTTATTAATAAATTCATGCCAATCTGAGATGGCCAGTTTCTTTTTGAGACCTGCAATGTTCCAGGACAAAATATGGATTATTCCAAGGTTGCCCTCTCCTACCCCACCTGCCTCTCTCATGATCTGATTTGGAGGGTCCGAGCTGGGAACAATCGGGGAAGCACTCAGTGCCTTTGGGATGTTTACCACTGGGTTCCCCTCAAAAACAGAAACTTGAAGAGAACTAGAATTGATACCTGTTAGTCAGTCTATTCTATTAAGGCCTGAGTCGTCATCTTCCCCTTCAGTAAACCATGAGGGCAGGCGTCTGATCTGGATGTTAGAATGGCTAGGGGGAGAGGACCGGAACTCCAAATTCACCAAGTTATCCACCATGCTATGGTTATTAAATTGAATTTCAATACAATCACTACTAGAACTAAATAGGGACAATCTCTTGACACTTATCAGGTCTTCTCTAATGATGGATCTGCAGCCCCTGACGTGTCTAAGCCAGTGTATGGTTTTGTTATGTATGGCATCCCTAGATTCAAGGGCCTGTTTATTGTTTAATTTTGGGACCCCGGTCATATAAACTATCTTGTTAGCAGATCTTGTGGTATTAGGCAAAGCTGTGAAGGATGAGCTCCCCTTGGCCAAGCTATCTCTTTTCGTCCTCACATTACTAGATGATAGGGCAGTCGAAGGACCTGGCTTACTTTGGAGGTCTGTCCCTTGCGGTCTTATGGTATCAGCATATGATTTTGGATAAGACTTGGTGCTTGAAAGTGTGTTCTTTGGGCGCTCACAAATAGATGGGGAGCTAGAAGCGGGGTGCAATAATTGTTGTAATGGAGTTGGAATTAGTGAAGGACTGGCTAGAGGCAGAGTTTTATTGGGGAAAGCTGCGTTCCCTTTATGGTGTAATGTCGCCAGAATTTTCTTAATATCCACCATATCGTGTTCTAGTTTCTCTAATTTAGAGAGGATAGCTTGAATCGAGCCAGAACAATTTAGGCAGCCCTCAGATCTTTCAACACAAGTGCCTAATACATTATCAATTGCACCCCGTTTTGACACCTGCGCAATTACATCTGCAGCATCACCTGTTTCCCCCTCCAACACAGCATATTTATTACTACATGGAATTGTAATATCCCCAGGGCTTGACTGTAGAGACCCATTGTCGGTGATAGAGCTTTTAACCATTAGAGGATCATCATCTATAGAGCCTGGTGGGCCCACTATAGCCAGCACAGAGCTATTCTCTGGTTGGGGGGCATGTACTAAGCAGATAGGTAAGGATTGAGGAGCATTACTTTTTTTTTTAAAATATCTGGGATCACTTTCCCTCTACATTTACCTGGCTCTTCTGTGTGGAGTGTAGTAATCACCTCAAGTTGTGGTGTATTATCAGCTAAGATTTCCTCAAATTCACCGACAAGATTTTCAATGCGTGTCAAGGTGGATTCTGCACTATTGACAATAAGCTTTTTTGTCTTTTTCCCCTTCTTTGTTTTCGGCTGCTGGACACCCCCCTCCATAGATTTACGTTTGCCCATTCCACTGGTGTTTGGCCAATGGAGTAGTAATGACACACAGCAGCAGATACCCTTGCTAAGTTCCCCCAGTTAAAACTCCAATGTACCTTATAGACAGGGTAAGATGTCCAAGCTATGATGAGGCGGTTTTGTTGCAGACGTTATGGGATGGGCCCAGCCCTGCCTCTTCCTGCTGCTGACGGCTGTGGACGGCCCGCCCTCTGCCCGGGCTCAGCCCGGCGCGTCCCGTGGGGCGGGAGGCGTTCGATGATCTTAAGGCGCCTCCAGGCACGTTGGTAGCATCAGAGGACTGCGCCGGCCCCCAGTGCTGCTGGGAAATGTAGTCTGGTGACACTGGCGTGACTACTGCCGTTCCCCTCACGGCGTCCGTGGATGAAGGGAAGTGCTGCTGGCTCCTGGCGCTGGTACCGTTCCCATCACGGCAGGCAGCGTTCTGCAAGTTTACCCCAGGAGCGCTCGGCGCTCGATGATCTTAAGGCACCTCCGGGCGCGTTGGTAGCGTCAGAGGACTGTGCCGGCCCCCAGTGCTGCTGGGAAATGTAGTCTGGTGACACTGGCGTGACTACTGCCGTTCCCCTCACGACGTCCGTGGATGAAGGGAAGGGCTGCTTGCTCCTGGCGCTGGTTCCGTTCCCCTCACGGCAGGCAGCGTTCTGCAAGTTTGCCCCCTGAACCATTCTAGGACCACGCCTTCCAGACCCATCCTGCGTTTGAGACATTCAAGTAGTTTTTCATGGTTGACCGTGTCGAAGGCGGAGGATAGATCAAGGAGGATTAGAAGGCATGTTTTGCCTTGGTCTAGGGCTTAAAGGGCATCATCCACGATGAGGAGCATAGTAGTTTCAATGCTGTGCCCTGATCTGAATCCTGATTGGAAGTTGTCAAGTAGGTGGAAGTTGTTGATGTGCTGACTTAGTCTTAGTTGTACACACTTCTCCAATACTTTGGCTAACAGTGGGATATTGGAGATAGGTCTGAAATTGTCAGGGGAGGCTGGATCCAGTGATGATTTTTTCAGAATAGGGAGGACTTGGCCGGCTTTCAAAGGGTCCGGAATGGAACCCTGCTGGAGAGAGGCATTGATTATTTTGCAGTCCAACAGGGAACAATGGATTGGGAGGCGGCACAGAAGAAGTTTGAGGGTAGCGGGTCATTAAAGTGGTTATTTGGGATTAAGGTAGAAAGGATTTTGGAGAAGGAATCTTCATTATAGAATTTGAAGTCAGTCCAGAGGGCTTGGTTTTTAGGTGGGGCCAGAGGGGGTGGTGCAGTAAAAGGGGAAAGGGGGCAGGTCAGGAGGGGGATGGGTGTAAGTGGCGGTAATGAGTTCAATTCCTAATGCCGTGGTTTTATCAGCAAAAAAAGAGGAGAATTCCTCTGATGATATTAGGGAGTTTGGGAATTCCTTTGGCGTTTTAGCCAGTTTATTGGATTGGAGTTTGATCAGTTCAAAGAGCTTGCGAGGTCTATTCTTGGAGTTCCCCAATTCCGATTTGAAGTATTCTATTTTGGAATTGAGGATGTGCTTGTTGTAGGCGCTTCTCGCCTGGCGGAGAAGTTTTAGATGTGTTGCCCGAGGGGTGTTGTCTCCAGAGTCATTCCGAATGCCGTAGGGATCTTCTCTCCATGTTTAGGGAGCTAGTGAACCAAGGGTTTCTATCTTTGATTTGTGTTCTTTTTAGTTTTAGAGGGGCAAGGTCGTCCAGAATGTTTGAGATGGATGAAACGTAATGTTCATTGAGGTCGCTGACCGAGGAAATGTGCGATGGGGGGAGGTCAGATTTGCAGCAAGACTCTAGTTTCATAAGATCAGGGTTCTTGATGTCTCTGGTCCAGCGTTTGGGAATTCCCAGGTTGCGACGTCTTTCTCTTGTGGGTCCCGGTTAAAGTGAAAGAGATGGAGTGATGGTCAGACCAGTCACATGGGTCTATGGAGATAAGCTTGACTGAGGATTCCTTAGAAATGATCTAGTCAAGGATGCCCCTTTAGAGTGGGTTGGTAGGGGGCAGGCTTGAGTTAGGGTTTGGTCAGTTATGAGGTCTTTGAAGGCATTGACATGGGGATCTTTGGTGTCATTCCAGTGCAGGTTGAAATCACCCAGGAAAATCTCTGTGGCATTGGAGGAAATCTTAGTTGTGATGATTTCCAAGAGGTGATCAGTGAAAGAGTTGTTAGAACCTGGAGGGTGGTAAAAGATATGCAAGTTACAAAGGTGTAATGAGTTGCTGCAAATGGAGAGTGCGAGGTATTCGCAGGAGTCAGTGGAGTTCGCCAAGAGTTCTGTGACAAGCAGGGAGGATCGTTAGATGCAGGCAATGTCTCCTCCTTTCTTGTTGGAATGTCTGTCCAGCCTGGCGATGTTGTAGTTGGGAGGGACTAATAAGTCCAGGCAGGAAGAAGAGTATTCATTGAGCCAGGATTCAGTTAGAATAGCTTGGTCTTGGTTTTTGTTCAGGATGAGGTCAGCAATATCAGCGGCATGCTTGACTGCTGAACGACAGTTGATAAAAAAGACTAGCTAGGTGGGGGTCTGGGGGAGTGTCAGAAGTATTAAAAGACCGGGTAGGTGGGGGTCTGTGTAGAAGTGCTTCAGTATCAATCCCAGAGCCTTCCTATGGCAGATTGATGGTGTGAGCAAGCCCTAGGCACTGCAACATGATTGGCCTTTGTCCAAAAAGCCAGTGGAGCCACATCCACAGAGAACAACTCTCTCAAACATGCTTCATGAGACTAAAAACAATGGCTCTGTAGAGTGAGTTCAACGTTTCTCCAACCTCATATTCAAGCAGAAGAATGGGAGTAAGTCTCTATCAGTGCCATTCTTTGAGCTTCTTTTAGACTCTTGAAGTTACCCTCTGTTGATATTGACACTGGCATCACTTTGTAAACAATGCGGGAGACATATAGGGGTCAGACAACCTCAAAGAAAGTATATTATCCAAATGGTGCAGAAAATTACATTTTTATTGTGGTCCATCACTGGACAGTAAATTATCAGTAGGCACTTGAGCAGCACTAAAAGGGTCAGTGAAGAGTGCTAATCTTGAAGGTGCCAGAATTGTGAAGGCATTGAAATGGTTCTGTCCCATCTAGTTTGGGACCACCTTTACAGTCCACACAGATCAGAGGCTCTTGAGATGGCTGATAGTCAACACATGAATAAATCCAGGTTGCTCCAGTGGGTAATTTGATTAGTAAGGACCAGACATTTACCTTGAGCATGAGGCCAGGCCTGCACGTGGAATGTAAATGGACTTTTCCTTTCAGAAGGTTTAACCAATCAGACAGCCTTAATTTTTGCGGGAGGGAGTAGCTCGTTGGTTGAAGTATTATCTGACAAGTGTGAGCCAGCAGGTTAAAAGTACCTTTCCAATACAAAACCTGTGCTAGACAGCATGATCACATCTTTCCACTATGGCGCAAAGGTGTGCGTGTGATGCTAGGCTGCCTGTTTGTGTGCAAGCATGCAAGAGAGCAAAAGTAGGCCATATTTCTTAAATATCTCAAAGCGCTGCTCTCAACCCCACCCCACAGCACAACACACTGCAGTTACTTTGGTTGCTTCATTGCGTTGCATTATTTTTTATTAAATCTTCCATGAAGTCATTTGTAGGGTCCTCTTTTCTTCAGTTTTATGCTGTTACAATTGTTCATTTCTACATTTTTTGCAGTCCATGATAAGTTTCAGACCGTGAAAATGGTTTAGAGTGATATGGTGATCTGCAAATTACACATATGTGGCAACTCCGCACAACATATTATAAACACCTGCTCTTACTACTTCCACTCATTTCTCCTCATTCAAAATAATCCCCTGAAACCCATATCCTACACCTCTCCATCATGCACTGGTAACTGGTCATTTTAAAAAGCTATTTGGGCCTAGACAAAAAGACTCTTGCTAGAGGTATACCGAAGAATAACAACTATTCAATTGCTAGGTGTCAAGAACACATCCTGACACCACTAGTTGCTATTAGTGAGAAGGAGCCAAAGCAAGAAATTCCTGAGGAAACCTAAATCCTTTGATTTTGGAGGAGCAAATTAAGCAGGTAAATGGGAGTGGTGAGAGAGGTAAAACCAGAAACCAGGGATACAGGATATAGGTAGTAAAATTGCAGCAGGATTACCTCACTCAGATGCTAAAGCAGAGTCCAAACCAAGGGACAAGGCACACCAACCTGGTTAGATGGAGCCTGAACAACCTATTGGAATGTCTTCAACTCCCCTGACCTGAGAGTTTTATACCGTACTCTATCAGAGGAACAAGTAAGATTAATTTCCCTTCAGAAACTTTCAAATCTCCACCTTGCCTGTTGAGTAGTAAAGTTTCCTGTTACTCAGAAAAGACCCATCAGAATACAAATATGTGACATGTATCACATCTTTTATGAAACAGGTTAAATGGAGGGTCATAAAACGAGAACCCCCACTGCAATTCAATTTGCATAAACAAGCCATAACATAAACCTAAATTGGTAAGGTGGAAGCTTCCAAAATCCGAAACCTTTAACAAAATACCACCTGGCAATACCCACACATTAGCAATCGACCCAGTAGTACGAAGGACATTTTAAAGATTCCCTCTCTGTGTAGCCTTTGTTGTAAAATCCCAAAATCTGCAAATCAAAATAGGGCCACTCCCACACAATGGAGCCTATTCACAAACCGCATTTTGTAGTATGTTTAGTTGTACTATTGTAGTATTTACTTATGTGCTGCAAAATTCACAAACCTTCGTCTGGATACACCTGCTTCCGATACTCGTACTTTTTCTATTTTGTGGTCTCTGGCACATTTTAGCAGTAAATGTCAAAGGAGCAGTGGGGAAGGACTGGATAATGGGGAATACCCACACTTAAATTGGAGTGGTGTAGGAAGGGATTGGGAGAGGGGCATGTAAATACAAAACATCTACCCACAAAAGAGTTAGCCCATTGTTGTTCACAAACTGCAGTTTTAAATTTATTACAACCGAAAGGTCCCAAACCGGTTGTAAATGTACTCAACCACCTAGACTTTGAGTAAGTCCTGCACCGCACATGGCCACTCACAGGCACTAATACACACTCTTAAAAAATAACAATGGAGGCAGAGACTTAACATACCACCCCTTAAGAAAGATTCTTAAAGTAAATTAAATAATTGCAACTGTTAAAAAAGTAGATTCATTTTGTTTAATGTGAAAAATACCTATATTTAATAAATCATTATATTTTTATTTTAAAAAAGAAGTTAACATTTACATTAGCCACTTTACACTATTAAGTCTTGTAAGACATGTAAATCTGTGCTGAAATTTAACTTTTTACTCGGAAATTATGAAGAGCAAAAATTGTAAAGTTTCTACTTGGTGCAGTATAGATTTACACATGAGAACATTTACACATGAAAATGTACGTTTGTAAAGTAAGCTCCCAAGAATCCAAGTATGTGTGACTATAAGATAATATAAAATGAAAGTGGTCCAAGTTATAAAGTGTGATATTTAATAAGGGAAGATCCTCTCTTGGGCCAATGGCACACGTTCAGACACCTATTTCTAAAGACAAAACTGAAATAGTAGGAAAGTCTATTGGTTCCAAAAGTAATGAAACCAACGTGGATATAATTACTAATAACGATATATTGAATGCCTCAGAGGGTAGTTCTCTAATTGTCTCAGAATCTATTCTACAATCACCCAATAACTTATCTAATGTTCGTGCTGCACCAGTACCTGTTGAACAAGCTAAAGTATATAACACCAGACAGCAGAAAGGGGTGAACGCAGGGGCTATTCCAAAGAGCAAACAAGGGCCTATAACCAATATTAGTGGTAAGAGAAAGAAGGGTCCTAAGCATCCTGTGTCACCTAATATTAGTCTGGAAGGGGCTGCTGGTACAAACAAGAATATAGCAGGGATTGGCGCAGAAGGGGTGGATTTTGCTTCCATTGTTATACTTGAAGCACTACGACATATGCTCCGCCCATTAGAGGAGAGACTGAGTAAAATAGAGGTATTTTTAAAACGTATAGAAAGGGACATAAAGGAGAGAATAGACAACCAACAGAGTAACTCTAGTATCAATCCGCAATTAACATTGTCAACAGCTATTCCTGTAAAAACCCCAGATGTTATACTAGCGCCAAAGGAAAAAGCAGCACCTAAACCAAATGTGGGGGACCCTATAACACCTAGAGATGTACCCAACAACCAACCACAAAAGCAAAGTACACCAAGCACAACAATAGGCAGTAAGGGGGTGATAAAAGGAAATAGACCAAGTAAAGAACAGGTAAAGGATGTACTCAATCTTCCCCCGGAGGTCTGTCCATTTGTGGCTATCTTGACTGGAGTTCCAGAGCTAGGCTGATTTAAAGGTTAGAGAACGCTTTGAGAGTGATCACTTCCCGTTGGAAATGAGTTTCTTGTCTAGTATGCTGAATGAACCTGGTGTTACTGAGGGTATTCATAGCTTAGAAGCCCCATTAATTTGTGACAATGTCGTACTAAGTAATAATCGAAGGGCCGTTAAATGGGCATACATTCTTGAAAGAAAAGATCTGTTGGCTAACATTTATTCCACATTTGTGAACACATTTGAATTCTATAATATGGATGAATTCAAACCTGGTGAACTCATTGGACTACATAAATCCTTTTGCAAAAAACTGATTGATCTCATTACTAAAAAACCTAGGAAAGGGAACGGGTTGGCGAACGCAAAATCAGTAGGCAAACCTTGGTTTAACAAGGAATGCCGAACAGGGGTGGGGCTTCAACGACTTTTGGACGCCTTTGAATCCTTTATGGGTTCCTTAGACCTGAAAATAAACGCGAAAAAATCTCAGGTTATGCTCATGGGCCGGGCCTCAAGGAAATCTTTCCACAAAACCTTTTTCTGTGGCCAGGAAAAGCTTGTTCGCGTCACCTCTTTTCCCTATCTGGGGATCACCTTTGATGAGAAAGGTAGTTGGGGTCCCCACGTAAAAAGCAGAGTAGCCACGCTGGCCAGAACTTCCGCTGCCCTCCATGGGTTTTCTAAAAAACTTGGGGGTAGGCCAATTGCAGCTATCAGTAAAATATATAGAGCTAAATGCATCTCAGTTGCATCATATGGTGGCTCATTGTGGGGTTATAAGGGAGTTGATCCCATTCAGACAGCGGAAAACACATTTTTTAGATCTGTTTTGGGTGTCCCACAGTCAACCCCGTCCTATACCGTCCATCTGGAATTAGGGGAAGGCTACATCGCAGATTTGATTAAAACAGCACCCTTAATCGCTTGGCTCAAGATGTGGCTTAATACTGAAATCCCCCTAAATCATACCATAATGAGGGACTGTTTGACTCTAGATAATGTACATAGGATTGGGTGGTTGATGTATATTAAGGATAGCTTTTCTAGGTTGGGGAGGCCCGAACTATACTCTGTCATTGACTCTATAACATCCAAAGACGTCGTTTACACCAAGGTGGCTATGAAGGAGCTCCTTTTATTGGAGAGGGAAGAAACCAAGCTGAAGAAACCCTGTGTCAGGGCCAGTCTTTTGCTGGCTATACCTATTGGTCCTGACAACTACCTCAACGTGGTGACTCATCCCTACCACAGGTTCATTTTAACTCGTTTTCGACTTAATTTGATTCATTTTAATTTGGGTTTTTATCCTCTGTGGAGCACCCCTGAAAAGGCTCTGCCCTGTTCTTGTGATCATTTTTCTGAGCAAAGTACAATGCACTTTATAATGTTCTGCAGTTATTATAACGTTGCTCGGAAGCTGTTTCTTGTACCTATACTCAAGGAAGCAGGATTTATCTTAGTCAGACCTGCTCTTATTTACTTACAAATGTTACAAACTCCCAGGATCATGTTTTATGTGGCAAGTTTCCTGGTGAGAGCTATAAGAAGCAGGAACATCAGACTTAAAAATGTGCCTACCTCCTTTTGTAGCCCAGACTCGCATATCAACTAGTCTGGCTGCTGGTAATTTTCGGTCAAGAATCTTAGATTATATTGTAACAGGGCTTGTAGTTACCTTACTCTATTATCCATGTGGGGACACACCTAGGAAATTTGTAACCTTTTCTGCACTTTAGCACTTTGCACTTTAGGTACATCGTAGCTTGTACTAATATTTTATCTATGAAATGTAATATGGTGTACAATGATTTTAACTAAAATGTTTTTTAAAAGTTTTTTAACTGCTTTTATTCATGGTATTTGTTGTTTGTGATTTTATGCCATTGTCTTTGTATGATATTAAGTTATCGCAATAAAGAATTTTGACTGACTGACTGAATGCCGAGTAGCCAAGACCGACCTGATTAATGCGGTAAAAAGCAAAGGCTCTGTAGAACTTAAAGTAAAAAGGAAAATCTACAATAAAACAATAGCTGCTGCCAAATCATCCTGGGATGAGGATCTATGGTCAAGTATGTTATCAGCTGCAAAAACTAAAGATCACAGGCAGTTCTGGGAGTTGGTAGCTAAAGGGAATAAGCCAGATAAAGGCTCAAGGGAGGTTTTCCTAAATGAAGCTACATAGGTTGATCATTTTACATCATTATATGCAGCCCAAATTACAGAGGAAAAGCTTCCGGAAAACCCAAACCAAATAGTAACCCAGATAGAGAATGATGAAAACCCATTGGTTATCTTTGACATACAAGAGACTGAAACAGCAATTGCTTCTGTGAAGCAAGGGAAGGCACTTGGTCTGGATAAGATCCCTGGTGATCTTTATAAGCACAATATGGAGATCTGGGCACCTTATCTAAATCATTTGTTTAATGTTATCGCAGCTGGTGACCAAATCCCTGATACATGGGATGGGGCTGAAATTATCACTATTTTTAAAAAGGGGGATAGAGGCGACCCAGCGAACTATCGCCCCATTAGCCTTTTAGATATAACACAGAAAATGTATGCCAGACACATTCTAAACCGCGTAAACACGTGGTTGGAGGAAAACTTGGTTTATTCCAAGTATCAGGCAGGGTTTAGGGAAAAGACCGGGACCATAGACCAGGTATTAAGGCTATGCTGCTTGTACTGGAAATATGTCATCATCCGCAGAGGTAATCTATATGTTACCTTTGTAGATCTACGAGCAGCATTTGACCTTATCCCTCGTGATTTATTGTGGAAATCACTGAAAAAGCAGGGGTTACCAGGTGAACTATTGAAATTAGTGACTGTGTTACACCAGAATAACTACGCTAGGGTAAGATGGGGCCCAAATGGCGAACTCACAGATGCAATCCCTATCAAGAGAGGAGTACGCCAAGGGTGCGTGCTGGCACCTACACTTTTCTCCCTTTATGTCAACGATATTGCAGTTTATATGTAGAATTGTGACAATGACTCTCCTCGCCTGGGGGGGAACGAGTTCCATCTCTCCTCTTCGCGGATGACACGATTCTTATTTCTCAAACCCCTCGGGGCCTACAGATTTTATTAGATAGGTTCCAGCAGTATTGTATCACAAAAGGGCTAGAAATTAATGTAAAAAAGACTAAATATATGGCTCTTAATCCCCATAAAAGCTTTAGGAAAAACCTAACACTGAATGGAGAAAAACTTGATTACGAACAAAGTTTTACTTATTTGGGGGTATTATTAGACTCATCTTTAAATTGGAGACTCCAATTAGAAAAATCTAAAATTGTGTTCAAACAAAATTGTCTTCCGACACTGAAAAGACATAATAAATGTGCAAATAAGGCAGTTACCCCAGCGTTAGAACTCTTTAAATGCAAGGTCCAGTCAGCAGTTTTGTATGGGGCAGAACTTTGGGGACCTGTGTGTAGAAAGAACTTTGAAATCTTGGAGAATAAGTTTATAAGGGGATTATTAAAGGTTCCTAATAACACTCCACTATTACCCCTACTCCTCGATATGAACATACGACGCACCGATCTACATGCAATATTAAGACCGTTATTGTTATGGGTCAGGTTGTGGATTACCCCTGAGTTAACTGAATACAAAAATGGATTGGTTGAAGTTTTGAAACTGGACACTAGCAGCAAGATTTCTTGGTTTAAACATGTTAAAATCTGGTTAACAAAATTGGGTTTATCCCATTTTTGGAGCCAGCCAGAATCCTTGACTGTGTCCTCAAAGAAAATAGTCAAACTTTCTTTTTGGGCCCTTGTGAGCCATGATGCTGTATACGTTGGAGCACATGGCCCCATAACTGAAAAATTTTTAATGGTAAAAAATGTAGCCCAGTTTGAAATGTTTCTTGATGAGATCCAGCCACCAT
This sequence comes from Lissotriton vulgaris, assembly GCF_964263255.1. NCBI lineage: Eukaryota > Metazoa > Chordata > Amphibia > Caudata > Salamandridae > Lissotriton > Lissotriton vulgaris. The sequence goes on along the minus strand of NC_141698.1, from coordinate 421,160,063 downwards.
TGGCGAAAACCCTGTATTTAAAGTATAGGTACGGTACATTAAGAACCCGGGAAACCGAGTCAAAATGGGGGAAAATTAGTAATGACAAATGTACCTTATCCACAAACAATGTAAGAGAAGACATTTTTCACATTCTGTTTTTCTGTTCAAGCTATGTAGAAACAAGAAGGAAATGGATAGTGCCATTGTGCCGTAATATCGGAACTACTTCGCATAAGGAAGCTGGAAGAATATTAATTACGGACACTAGTCAAGCAATAGTGTTTGGCATCAGTAGATTTCTCTTGGCAGTAAAATTTATTAGACAAAAACTGTCTCTGCCATTTTAAGTGTCTGGCTGTTATAACTCAATTTAATGTTTTTTTAACCTTGTACATATTTTAAATAATCTTTTAACTATATTTATTGATGTGTGTTTCAAGCCCATCCTCATGACTTAGCTGAGAAGAGTTATGGTTAGTATTTGGTCATGCACTAGCACTTTTTCTGACTGTATATTTTTGTACATTGTCGATAATAATGTGGTCATGTATATTATGTATTTTGTATGTATATTATGTATTTTGTATATCTTTTATGGTGCAATTGCAACGAAATAAAGATTATTGAATTGAATAAGGGATGCAGGGTACCTGTATCTACACCTTGCTGAGATATGATTAAATTACTTTCTGGGTATATTCTAAATCATGGCGTGCTCAACTCTGTCTTGAGGGTGAATACACTTATGTCGTCTCTCTCCATTTTAACGTCTTTGACAATGTAAAAAAATGCCCTAAGGATGGGTGAAAGACGTCATCACCAAAAGGAAACTAGCTTGGAGTCTGTGCCTGACCTTGATCTTTCCAGGATGCCCTCTTACGGCTAATACAATATCATTAAACGTAAATGAGGTCAATTCGGTGGGGGGAGGGGCAGAATATTGTGCTTGAAATATTGACATTCCACAATATCGAATCCACAATAGCAATTTCCACAATATCATCACACTAATTAGATGTGGAGCTAGGAATAGTAAATCTACTCTTCCCAGCCTGTACTTCCCTTGACTAAAATGTGGTAGTCGACACTGAGGAGTCGCTATTGTTGCAGGTTTTGCTGACCTCACTATTGTGACTTACAACCCAAGAGATACAACTTAGGCGACAAAAGACCAAATTCCCTTCCGTGGCCTTTCCGCCACTGAAAATCCACATTATTTTATTGTGTGGATTTCTGGAAAGAAATATTATCCTTTTTATAACGCATCGACGAAAGGCTTCACACTGTCTCCTTTCAATATACCACTACATTATAAACCCAAAACGACCACCACACCACCCTTTACATTTGTTCGTTTTATATCATATTGAATGACAAAGCACAGAAATGGCACAATGTTTTCGATACTTATGGAATGTGTTAAACACACTTTAAAACATATAGTTGTTTCGTTAACTTTATAAAATGTTATCCTACCTTTTGTTTTCCAGAAAGTTCCTTAAGGAGTTAGTTGTGGTTTTAACCCGAGGGAGCGGGTCAGTCGAGGTGCAGAGCCCACGTCTACGTGACCGTCTCGTGAAACAGCTGAAAGTCTGGATGGAGGAAGTGCAACGAGAGGAGCTGCTTGCAAAAGACACACAAAACCGGTCTCATGTGTGCTCCTGTGGCTTTAAGACTCGAAAACACCGCGGAGAGGAAGCTCGGTGAAAAATTGGGTTTTGGTTGGTTCAGAACCGTGGTAAAAGCCTAGGTGGCTCAGTCATGAGAATAAAAAAAACCTCTGTGTTGTTCTTCTAGCTATTAAATCAAATTTCCAAAGGATGGCGCAGTCCTACTATTTCTTTTCAAGGAGTTTCATTTCATTTTCCGAGTATGTAATAGTCGAATTTGGCAAATAAGCCCGGAATGTTGCACCATTCTAGGCAGACTTGTAAAACTATAGAGCTGCCTAGATTCCAAAATATTTTTAAGCTGTAAAATACCAGAGCGGGGCATGTTTACTTCAGCTGTCACTCCGGCGTGTTTTGTATTTCTGCTCTACTGTTTCTAAATCAGTTTTCATTTGGCCATCGGCGTCATCATCTACAACTGTTCCTTGGGTCTGTTGCTCGCATGAATTCATGTTACTGGGTCCATCAGGGTTCCACTTTGCCTGCCTTAGTCCTGTTGCTGGTCTCATCACCATAATGATGTGCCTACATATTTTCCCTTTCATGACCTGTGTTTCTCTGTTCATCTTTCACCTTTTATGTTCATTTCTGCCTATCTATCCTTTTTTTCGTCTTCTCGGCCTGTCTAGCTTTTTCCCTGATCCATGGAGTTGTCTCACCACCTAGCGTTATCCAAGTATAGACTTTACTCTTTGGAGTAGCTTGGGCATTCAGAGAAGTTCTATAGAAGGAGGAAGTGTGAAGGCTGAAGCTAGAAACAGAGTTGCCATCTAGAGTTTGGCCCTATAGGGATACCCTGATAAATTGGTGGTCTCTTGCAGGTTACACTCACTGCTCTTGGTCCTCATTTAGAGTTGTCTGTAACACAGGGTATGCAAAGGCAGAGTCCCACCTGGCTACATCGTTATAAACACGTCCGCTGATGGCTAGTTTGCCACTTAACTTCCAGGTCAGAGTGACAATTTCCTGATTGTGGTTGTGTTGTCACATGGTGCTGGATGGATGCAGGTCTGGGGGAGGGTGGTGTTTGACTGTGTAAAGTACTCTGCGATGGCAGAGCACTAGTACATACGTGGTTATGTGAGTTCATGATGGTGGGTGGATTGATATATGATCGTGGGTGCTTGTGTACATGACGCTGGACGTGTGTTCAATGGGAGTTGTTTTTATCTTACCAAGAAAAGGCGCAGAATTACTGGAAGAATGAATGACCATGTCATTTTTGTGAACATCTGCTCAGTGGTTTACGAATTTCAGTGAGGATATACATTACCTAAATGAAATCGAATTTTGACAGTGAGTGTTGGCACCTCTTTGTCCGATCTCTTCCTATACCTTCTTTTCTCTAAGTCTGGTGCAAATTGGTCAAGGGGCTGGTCATAGGTATATAGATATATAAATTAGATTCACTATGGATTGAGGCAACTTTAAATGAAGTTTGTGTGTGTGTGTGTGTGTGTGTGTGTATATATATATATACTAGCAGCCCGTCCCGACATTGTCCGGGTATGAATTGCTGCCGGCCAGTAGTATATTGTTTTGTAGGATTTCGTTTTGATAGCATTTCTTATCTGTGACAGGCCTGTGAAACTCTCCGATTCACAGTGCACTGCTGATGCACTTAAGAGTGCGCCTTCAGTAGTGTGTGAACTCGAGTTTCCCTACTTTATTTTTCCTTGCAATATTATATAGCGCGAACTCGACAACATGGCATGAGCACAATTTACATTACAGAAGAACACATTCATTTGTGGTAGGCACGGGGAGACAAAGCGATTTGCCTGGAATCACAGGATGTTGAGCTGATGCCGAGATTCGAACGTAGCTCCCCAGCTCTAAAGTTCGCAATTCTAGAACTTGTGGCGGAAGGTGTGTCTAAAAGTGAATGTCGGTGCTGGCCATCAATGAGAGAGACCTGTGCATTTTTCAAATCGGTGGTGAAAAAATACGAGTATGTTGCTGGAGATGTGGGCCGCCGTGCCACCAATGTACTTACCGGGGGAGGGTAAACACCCATTATTCTGCAACTTTCTTTCCGCATACCATCACTCCGCATACTTTCATTATGAAAGTACCATAACTCCGCAATGCCATTATAACACATGGCATTACATTTTATATGCTTTTCCACGCATACATTTACAATGAAATTCGTTGTAAATGCATGAATGGTAAAAGCATGTTTTTTTTAATGTTTGGATAAGGTAAGTATGGGTATAGAGGTATATGTTTTGGGGTACTGAGGTATATGTTTTGGGGTGTTTGGGTATTTTAAGGGTTCAGATATAGTTTTGGGTTATGGGGTAAAGGGGTAGTTTTAGGGTTTAGGGATAGGTATGGGTTTTGGGGTACAGGGGTATTTTTACGGTTCAGGGCTAGGTTTGGATTTTGGGGTATAGGAGTATTTTTAGGGTTCAGCAGTAGGTTTGGGTTTTCGGGTACAGGTGTATTTTAAGGGTTCAGGGCTAGGTTTGGGTTTTGGGGTGTAGGGGTATTTTTAGGGTTCAGGGCTAGGTTTGGGTTTTGGGGTACAGGGGTATTTTAGGGTTCAGGGGTAGGTTTGGGTTTTGGGGAACAGGGTTATTTTTATGGTTCAGGGCTAGGTTTGTGTTTTGGGGTAAAGGGGTATTTTTAGGGTTCAGTGCTAGGTTTGGGTTATGGGGTTCAGGGGTAGTTTTAGGGTTTAGGGATAGGTATGGGTTTTGGGGTACAGGGGTATGTTTTGGGTTCAGGGCTAGGTTTAGATTTTGGGGTATAGGAGTGTTTTTAGGGTTCCGCGGTAGGTTTGGGTTTTCAGGTACAGGGGTATTTTAAGGGTTCAGGGCTAGGTTTGGGTTTTGGGGTACAGGGGTATTTGTAGGGTTCAGGGCTAGGTTTGGGTTTTGCGGTACAGGGGTATTTTAGGGATCAGGGGTAGGTTTGGGTTTTGGGGAACAGGGTTATTTTTATGGTTCAGGGCTAGGTTTGGGTTTTGGGGTACAGACGTATTTTTAGGGTTCAGAGGTAGGTTTGTGTTTTGGGGTACAGGGGTATTTTAAGGGTTCAGGGCTAGGTTTGGTTTTTGGGGTATAGGGGTATTTTTAGCGTTCAGTGGTAGGTTTGGGGGTACAGGGGTATTTTAAGGGTTCAGGGCTATGTTTGGGTTTTGGGGTACAGGGGTATTTTTAGGGTTCAGGGCTAGGTTTGGGTTTTGGGGTACAGGGGTATTTTTAGGGTTCAGGGGTAGGTTTGGGTTTTGAGGTACAGGGGTATTTATAGGGTTCAGGGCTAGGTTTTTTTTGGGGTACAGGGGTATTTTTAGGGTTTAGGAATAGGTTTGGGTTTTGGGGTACAGGGTATATTTATAGGGTTAAGATGGGTTAGTGTTTAAGGGTGTTGGGGTATTTTAAGGAGTACGGGTGTATTATGATTATGGGGTGCAGGAGTATTTAAAGGGAGCAGGGTGTGATTAGCACACGATAAAAGACATGGCATGAAGGGCGGAACGTACCACACGCCCCCAGCGTTTGTCACGCCCCTAGCACACGCCCACAGCACAACGCAGACACGCCCACAAGGGACTACTTTGCTGGCACGGTTCTTTTAACTTTTAAATGTATATGGTGGGCGTCTGCATAGCCTATGTCCTTCTGCTGCAACTGCCCTTTCCAACGCTGTATTGGGTGTTGTAATTGGTGCTGTACTTTTTGAGTTTACCCGGCTCAAAAGTTTAGGCTGTCTCTTTATATTATTAGTATGGATTCACTGAAAAAACCATAGGTTTCACACCAGTTATAGTTAGCTGGAAATTTTACTGACATAAAACCATTGAAATTCCCACGTTATAGTTAGTTGGACTTACTATAACTTGCGCGCCTGCAATGCACTGCTGATGACGTCACATATTACATCACTCATGACGTAGCGTAAGCGCGTCGGGTCATGCGACCTAAAAATAACACTTTTTATTGGTGCAGGACAGTTTTGGTTTCCAAATGATGAAAACCCTGGTCATGTGACCTGAAATTAACACATTTCATTGGTTCAGGACAGTTTTTTTTCCTAATGATGAAAGCCCCCACCTTTTTTCCTCATTCTCACTTTGTACTTTGAGTGAAGAAGACCTGTTGAAAGACCTCTCTGTACTTTTTTGGACTGAAAAATGGCTTCAGTAGCAGCAGCAGCAGGCGCATCTCAGCCACCACCACCAAGAGGACCACCACAACACCACAGTGGTGGAGATGAAGAAGAGGAGGAGGAGGAGGAAGAAGAGGAAGAGGAGGAGGGGAGGAGAACATTCCTGCCTGAAGACAATACCCCATATAGGCCAAAGCAGCACATTGTATGGGAGTTTTTTTCCATCCTAAGTGGCCTCAAAAAGGTGAATTCGCCAAAGGTGACTTGCCTAATCTGTAACATGGAACTTTCAAGGGGGAACCCTAACAAGAAATACTCATTTGTCAATAACACCCTGATTCACCACATGCAGCGCAGGCATCCCAATATCCATGCTGTGGCAGAGGTCAGAGAACTGGCCACAAACCCTCCCGAATCTTCACCCAGCACCTCTAAAAGAAAGCAACCCACTCCATCTGGACCAGAGAAAAGGGAGATGGCCCCAAACATACAACCCCAGTTTGGGCAATACAAGATCACTTGTATATTTTGTGGTAAGACCATCACCTATGGTGAGCAAAGCATAAAGCTCATCAACCGTGCTGGTGACAACCACAATTGCCCCAAAAAACAATAATTTTTTCCTGATTTTTTTTGTTCCAGTTGAGCCGTTTACAATTCCCTGTTTTTTGTTCCTCCCCATAAAAATAACAAAAAAATATAAAATAGTTCATAAAAGCCAAAAAAAGTACAAAATGTTCAAAAAAACATTAAAAAAATATAAAACCAGGCAAGATGGCGGCGGCGTCCTAGACCGCTGCGAGAGGCTCCACTGACCAGTACCTCGCGGATCTAAAAAGTGCTGAATATGCATTTTGAACGGAGAACATCAGGCGGCGCAACCTAATTTAATGCGGTCTTTTGACAGAAAGTTACTTGTCAACTTGGAATATATAACCTATATAACATCTTGGGCCCAGGGTTTTTTTGACTGTAATAGATATAGTGCACCCAGATTGATTGTTTGGGATTGTTTTAAAGCAGCACTAAGGGGTGAAACTATTTCATTTGTTGCCAAAAGGAAAAAGATAGAAGACAACAACAACCTGGGGCTTAATCGTGAGTTGTCCAATCTTGAAGCTCAACATGCAACCCAGATCCATCAAGGAGACCTAGGCCATGACACCCTTCATAAATTATTAGTACTGAAAATCGAAATTAACAGCTCATTAATTAGGAAAGCCGCAGAAACATATGAATCAAATAAAAGAAGTTTATATGAATCTGGGGAAAATGTTGGCAGGCAGCTAGCCCTACGTACACGTCAAAAACAATCCTATAATAATATAAAAATGATTGAGTACGAGGGTCACCAATACACTTCCACACAGGATATAATAGGAGCATTTTGGAAGTACTATCAAAAGTTATATCAAAATGAAGACCAATACTCCAGCAGAGATTTAAAAACTTTTCTTAACAACTGGTTGTCAGAGAAAGGTCACACTCCACTGATTGATGAATCAATTAAAGAAGAATTGGAAAGGGAAATTTCGATTACAGAACTGGAACGGGCATTAGCTGAACTCGCAAATGGCAAAGCCGCAGGTCCTGACAAAATTCCCTTGGACCTTTACACAATATTAGGCAAACAAATACTCCCCTACATATTGGATCTTTTTTTAGGGGTCCAATTTAATTCAATACCGCCGGAATCTTGGAAATATACTAATATAGCGACCTTCGCTAAAAAAGGCAAACCCCCCATTTTCCATCATCATACAGGCCCATTTCTCTTATAAACTCCGACTCAAAACTATATGCCAAGGTTTTAGCTAATCGGTTGAGTCGGGTCATCGAATCTCTTGTCTCCCCGTGGCAGCATGGCTTTATCCCGGGGAAGGGCACCACAGATCATACCCGCAGAGCCATTGCCCTTTTTGACATCATGGGCGCCACGGGGGGTAGGATGTCGATGATCCTACTCGATGCCGAAAAGGCATTCTACCGTGTTTCCTGGCAATTTTTGTGGAACATATTGGAGCTGAATAATATCGGGTATAAATTTATCAATGCTGTAAAGGCCCTATATGTAGGTCCAGAGGCTAAACTTAACATCTGTGGTTCTGAGTCGTAGTTTATTGAGATACAAAGAGGCACAAGACAGGGCTGTCCCTGTTCTCCAATATTATTTGCCCTTTATATAAATCCCCTTATTTTAAAATGTCTTTCCTCACCTCTTATTCAACCTGTTACGGTGGATCGGTTCTCGACAAAAATATTGGCTTATGCCGATGACGTGGCTGTATTAACAACAAACCCAACTGAGGCAATTAGCGAAATTGAATTAATTACTCATACTTTTGGTATCTACTCAGGCTATTCCCTTAATAGGGATAAAACAATGGTCCTATGCACAAATAACACGATATTTGAAAGCCCCTATAAAGTTAAACAGGCAACATATTTATAACTACCTACTGGCGACCGCCAGTAGGTTATATATATATATATATATATATATATATATATATATATATATATATATATATATATATATATATATATATATATATATATATATATATTTATATATATATATATATATTACCTACTGGCGGTCGCCAGTAGGTATATATAGTTAGGATTTTTTCCCTATGGGATTTCTGAAAATTCTATGTCTAATAACTTTGGCGTTTGTGGACGGAATCGGCTGAAATTTACAGGAAAATGGCACATTTTGTTTCTGAGCAGCTCCTCGAAATTTGGGGGGGTTTCGTCAAGGGGGGGCTGAGAAAAAAGGGGGGTCCCAAAACGCGTTTTTAACATTGAGTTTTCCATAGGGCGGTTGGACTCACTTTTAGCTCGAACGGCTGAATGGATTTGCACGAAACTTGGCAAAATTGTAGGGACTGTTAGCCCGATGTGCCTTTGCTAGGTCTCAATATATGTGCTTCAGTGGATTTTGAGAAATTAACGTTTAAATCAAGATATATATCTGTAACAGCGCTCCGGGCAGCGATCCGGTTCGCGTACTTTTCGCTTATCGGAACTTTGCGAAGCGAAGCTGATTGGCTCTCCGGTGTCTGTCAACATTCTAAACAGTCCGGTGCGGCCGCCATCTTGTCTCTCGGTAGGATCGAGAGACAAGAGGAGGCCAAAACAAAGGAGGAAATGAAGGAAAGGGGGCAAGGTAGACCCCTTCTGACCCCCTAGGATTGATGAGGGGATATTATAGAGCCACGCTGGGCCCAAAAAAAAAAAATCCGTTATTTTCGCCGTAGAGACGCGTCTTAGGCCGCGAACCGGGCAGCTAACCGGGAAGCTAACCGGCAGTGTAACGGGAGTCTGACGAGTAGCTGATTGGCTGTCAACATTGTAAACAGTTCGGAGCGGCCGCCATCTTGTCTCTCGGTAGGATCGAGAGACAAGAGGAGGCCAAAACAAAGGGGGAAATGAAGGAAAGGGGCAAGGTAGACCCCTTCTGACCCCCTAGGATTGATGAGGGGATATTATAGAGCCACGCTGGGCCCAAAAAAAAAAAATCCGATTTTTTTCGCCGTAGAGACGCGTCTTGGTACGCGAACCGGGCAGCTAACCGGCAGTGTAACGGGAGTCTGAGGAGAAGCTGATTGGCTGTTATCATTGTAAACAGTCTGGAGCGGCCGCCATCTTGTCTCTCTGTGGGATCGAGAGACAAGAGGTGGAAAAAAGGTGTAAATGAATGAAAGGGGTAAGGCAGACCCCTCCTGAACCCCTAGGATTGATGAGGGGGCTATTAAAGTTCCCTGGGGGTGAAAAAAAAAATGCGATTTTTCGCGGTAAAGGTGCTTCCTGGTACGTTAACCGGGCAGCTAACCGGCAGCGTACTGGGAGTCCGACATATTGTGTTTTTGGAACGTTTGTGATATGTGCACGTGTGGATTTTGTCTAATTAAGGTTAAAAAAATATATATATCTTTAAGCGTGTTTTGGCTTGCTTACGTTTTGGGTTTGGTTTGCGCTGCAGAGACGATACGTCACGGTTATGCGATGCATCATGAGGCGTCTCACGGGCTACGTGATACGTCACTTAATAAAGAATATATTTTACAGCTATAGATATTAGCTTTTAAAAAACCAATGAAATTCACAGAAAAAACCATAGGTTATAGACCATATATAGTTAGGAATTTGCATTTACAAAACCTTGAAAATTCACTGAAAAAACCATAGGTTATAGACCATATATAGTTAGGGATTAGCATTTAAAAAACCTTATTTTATTTGCACAAAACCATTGAAATTCCATATATAGTTAGTTGCACTAACTATATATCGCGGACCCGCAATCCACTGCTAATGATGTCACATATTACATCATTCATGACATGGTCAGTGACATCACTGATGACATCACTGATGACATCTCAAATGACATCACTGATGACATCACTGATGACATCTCAAATGACATCACTGATGACATCACTGACATCTCATTTGACATTACTGATTACATCACTGATGATATCATTTATGTGATAATACATCTTCAGACTCTAATATAACCTTAGATACACTCAGTGTAAACAGGCACTCACAGACTGTCACACATCCATGGAGTTACTCACACACCTAGTCAGTCATGCAAAGAATCAATCACACCTCCATTTCCTCAACTATACAGTTATACACACCTTACTTATTCAAACATATACTAACACATATTTACTCTCTTATACAATCCTTGATACAAGTTCACAATGATTCATACAGCCACTCTCACATTCACTGGCTCTTATGTTCAGTTATTTATATATGTCAACTCTCACATGGAGTGTGTTTTACATATGTACTTACTTTGACATGTAGAACTGAGATATCCATTCACTCACCAATATACTCATGCACACAGTCAACTGTCCATACAGCTGTTTCTACATGCACTTTTGAAGCCATACACCTAGGGAATCAACTGCTCACACATCTATGCACAGAGTTATACACCTCCCAGCCACCCACACACATACTCAGTCTCCCATACAAATACTTGGGCAACCATTTAATAACCCATATAGTTACTGATATAGCTACTGATTTAAACATGCAGCAGTTTAAAGAAGAACATAAATAATGATTGCCAAATTAAGACACTTTAATCACTAACCCATGCACTCAGTGAGACACATTTAATCATTCTCTCATACAGTCAGTCATGCACCTACTAAATCCTTCATCCAGACACTTATACATCCACTCATTCTTCAATATGTAAGACATATTTTAACTTTACAGAAACATACAGTCACTGGGTGTTGTCATCAGTGATGTCATTTGAGATGTCATCAGTGATGTCATCAGTGATGTCACTGACCATGTCATGAATGATGTAATATGTGACATCATTAGCAGTGGATTGCGGGTCCGCGATATATAGTTAGTGCAACTAACTATATATGGAATTTCAATGGTTTTGTGCAAATAAAATAAGGTTTTTTAAATGCTAATCCCTAACTATATATGGTCTATAACCTATGGTTTTTTCAGTGAATTTTCAAGGTTTTGTAAATGCAAATTCCTAACTATATATGGTCTATAACCCATGTTTTTTTCTGTGAATATATATATATATATATATATATATATATATATATATATATATATATATATATATATATATATATATATATATATATATATATATATATATATATATATATATATATATATATATATATATATATATATATATATATATATATATATATATATATATATATCCTACTGGTGGTCGCCAGTAGGTAGTTATAGTTAGGATTTTTTTCAATGCAAAATCTCAAAATTCTATTGCGAATAACTTTGGCGTCTGTTGACGAATCTACCTGAAAATTTCCTCAAATTTGCCTCGTGGAGCTCCAGTCCTTCCCTGAAAGTTTAGGGGGATTCGTGAAGCGGGGGCCGAGATAAAAGGGGGGTCCCAAAACGTGTTTTCTCCATGTTAATTTCCATAGGGCGGTCAAACTCACTTTTAGCCCGAACGGCTGAATGGATTTCCACCAAACTTGGCAAAATTGTAGGGACTGGTAGCCCGATGTGCCTTTGCTATGTCTCAAGATATGTGCTCCAGTGAATTTTGAGTAATTTAGGTTAAAAAAATATATATATCTATAGGCACGCCCCAGTACGCGCCCCGGTACGCGCACCTGGCGCGCCACGCGACTAGCTCACGGAAAGCTGATTGGCTATCGGTTGTCTGTAAACATTCGAAACAGTCCGGAGCGGCCGTCATCTTGTGTCTCGGTAGGATCGAGACACAAGAGGTGGCAAAAACAAAGGGGGAAATGACCATAAGGGGGCAGGGTAGACCTCCCCTGACCCCCTAGGTTTGATGTGGGGGCCATAAAAAAACGGGTTTTTTTCGATTTTCGCGGGGGGAGCGCCCGGTACGCGCACCGGTGAGCACACCGGGGAGCGTACCATGGGGAAAAAGAATGACAGTTTTAAAAAAAAGTAGCTGTTTCAAAAAAAATGTTCTTTTTGTTGTTTTTTTAATTTTATTTAAGTACCTACATGTAGGTACCAATGCAGAGTCTTAAATGTAATGTACACCATCTCCTCTGTAGATATCTTGCATGTTGTTATAGAAGTTATTGTGGTATATGAAATTTATACCATAGTGTGTCAGGAAAGCAGAAACAGATATTTTAAGCAATCCCTGAGAAGTCCTAGGGGATCATGGGTTATCTATCCTGTTCCCTTATGATGAAAAAGAGATGTAAAATACACATTGGAGATAATATAGTGGGAGAAAGGTAGTAACTATGAGTAAACTTAATATGTAACACAAAAAAGTTGCATAGTATACTATAAGTCTCCCTTTATAATATAAAAATGTTGGTACTACTTCATGAAATACATATTAAAATGAATAATGTCTCCAACAATGTTTAATTATTAAATATAAATGTATTCTTCTGATTCTTTTTCAAAATTTAATAAAACTTCTAACATAATATCATCCGGAATTTCCTCATAATCATTAGTACATGATTCTATTTGTTGCAAAGATTCTAGTAACTGTTGGTCGAAAGAGTCATCCATGAAATTAAATTCAGCTTTTTGTTCTTCTGGATTTTCCACCTTTACTTCAAAAGAAATAACAGTTGATTGTTTTTCTCCTTCCATTTTTTTGCTGTAAATTGCATAAAAAATAAATATATCAGTAGAGTTAGGGCACTGTTGGGTTTAAGTTCAGACAGGTACTTTTGAGTTTTTAACAGTGAAGTTATCTTTGGGCAGTGTATTGTTTCAAGCAGGAAGTAGAACTATTAAAAGCCCAGTGGATGTAGCTATGCCCAATAATCCATACAGAATACATGATGTGAGAAGGTTCTGGTGCAGGCAGATGAAGTGTGGGAATGAAATGGCAGTTGGAACATTAGGAGTCTACAAAAAAATACTTGTGGAGTTTTCCTGCTCTTGAATCACAACCAATGATTGTTGGATTCAGATAGTTAAAAACTGAAAGTTAGGGTGCATGGTTGTGTTGTGTGAAAGAAGCAATTTGAATGGTTAAGAAAAAGTCAATTAAAGCAATAATGACCTGGAAAAGCTGGTGTATTGAGAGGTCAAACATCCTTGCTGACTTAATTTGCAACATTGTAGAATAAACTTTTGAACCTAAGAGTTCAGTTAGGAGAGAGTTGCTATGGTAACAGATAGAAAGGTCTGAGAGGGGGAAGGGTGTTGGTTTGAAAATAGTGAGGGAAGAGTTTTGATTGGTTGAAATGAGGCATATGTGTGTAGAATTGGAGGTTTTCTGTGCCAGTCTTGGTTTCAGTGTATTGAGTGCACACCTTTTGCTCTGCTAAAGAAAAATTGGTGTGTGTGTCTGACACTGTTCACATGGCTTGGCAGTTCGGGCTGGACTGTTCCCATTAGGCACAGGGTCAGACTGATTTGCATATAGCCATGTCTGAACTGGGGTGGCAGAGTGGGCTAAAGAACGGTGATGGATTCAACCCAGATCTTTTGACTGGGTGTGAGTGTTTGATTGATTCAGATGCTCCGTCCATCACCACCCCCTTTTGTACCGTGTACATAGGACTTGTGCGGTGTTTTGTAAAAAGTTATTTAAAAAACGATTTTGGGGTAAAAGAATGGCTTTTATATTTTTGAGAAGCAATTAATAGTGTCTGCCTCTGTAAAGAAATATATTTGAACCTTTCAGAATTATGTCACCTGCGTTACCTCAAATTAGGAAGCAGATTGAGATTCTTTCTTGTTGGTTTGAGGCATGTTTTTTGGAAATGCTTGATATTAAAATATGCAAGATAGAGGAATTGTCTTTTGTGAAATAGTGAAGTTTCAGTAGTGAAATTGAATGCTTGTGCATAGGACCTGTTCTGTCTTTTTAAAATGTTATTTAAAAACGATTTTGGGGTAAATGAATGGTTTTTATATTTTTGAGAAGAAATTAATAGTGTTTGCCTCATTAAATAAATATATTTGAACCTTTTACAATGATGTCACTTGCATTACCTCAGATTTGGAAGCAGATTGATATTCTTTCTTGTTGGTTTGTGGCATGTTTTTTGGAAATGCTTGATATTAACATATGCAAGATAGAGGAATTGTTTTTTGTGAAATAGTGAAGTTTCAGTAGTGAAATTGAATGCTTGTACATAGGACCTGCGCCGTGTTTCTAAAATGTTATTCAAAAAACGATTTTAGGGCCAAATCAATGTATTTACATTTGGGCCTTATTTATGATTGCCTGGTGCCGCCGGTGCGTCACTTTTAACATGGGAAAAAGTGACGCACTGGTGGCGCAAGGCCTTCATAAATAAGGCCCTGAGTTTCTTTGCTGTTGGTTTGTGTCTTGCTTTTTAATAATGCTTGCTATCAACATTTGCAAGATAGAGGATTTGTATTTTGTGAAACAGTGAGGTTTCAGTAGTGAAATTGAATGCTTGTACATAGGACCTGCGGTGTGTTTCTAAAATGTTATTCAACAAACGATTTTAGGGGCAAATCAATGGTATTTACATTTGGGCCTTATTTATGATTGCCTTGTGCCGCCGGTGCGTCACTTTTAACATGGGAAAAAGTGACGCTCCGGTGGCGCAAGGCCTTCATAAATAAGGCCTTGAGTTTCTTTGCTGTTGGTTTGTGTCTTGCTTTTTGATAATGCTTGCTATCAACATTTGCAAGATAGAGGATTTGTATTTTGTGAAATAGTGAGGTTTCAGTAGTGAAATTGAATGCTTGTACATAGGACCTACGCTGTGTTTCTAAAATGTTATTCAAAAAATGATTTTGGGGGCAAATCAATGGTATTTACATTTGGGCCTTATTTATGATTGCCTTGTGCCGACGGTGCGTCACTTTTAACATGGGAAAAAAGTGACGCACCGATAGCGCAAGGCCTTCATAAATAAGGCCCTGAGTTTCTTTACTGTTGGTTTGTGTCTTGCTTTTTGATAATGCTTGCTATCAAGATTTGCAAGATAGAGGATTTGTATTTTGTGAAACAGTGAGGTTTCAGTAGTGAAATTGAATGCTTGTACACAGGGCCTGCGCTGTGCTTCTAAAATGTTAATCAAAAAATTATTTTAGTGGCAAATCAATGGTATTTAAATTTGGGCCTTATTTATGATTGCCTTGTGCCGCCGGTGCGTCACTTTTAACATGGGAAAAAAGTGTTGCACCGGTAGCGCAAGGCCTTCATAAATAAGGCCCTGAGTTTCTTTGCTGTTGGTTTGTGTCTTGATTTTTAATAATGCTTGCTATCAAGATTTGCAAGATAGAGGATTTGTATTTTGTGAAACAGTGAAGTTTCAGTAGTGAAATTGAATGCTTGTACATAGGACCTGCGGTGTGTTTCTAAAATGTTATTCAACAAACGATTTTAGGGGCAAATCAATGGTATTTACATTTGGGCCTTATTTATGATTGCCTTGTGCCGCCGGTGCGTCACTTTTAACATGGGAAAAAGTGACGCTCCGGTGGCGCAAGGCCTTCATAAATAAGGCCTTGAGTTTCTTTGCTGTTGGTTTGTGTCTTGCTTTTTGATAATGCTTGCTATCAACATTTGCAAGATAGAGGATTTGTATTTTGTGAAACAGTGAGGTTTCAGTAGTGAAATTGAATGCTTGTACATAGGACCTGCGGTGTGTTTCTAAAATGTTATTCAACAAACGATTTTAGGGGCAAATCAATGGTATTTACATTTGGGCCTTATTTATGATTGCCTTGTGCCGCTGGTGCGTCACTTTTAACATGGGAAAAAGTGACGCTCCGGTGGCGCAAGGCCTTCATAAATAAGGCCTTGAGTTTCTTTGCTGTTGGTTTGTGTCTTGCTTTTTGATAATGCTTGCTATCAACATTTGCAAGATAGAGGATTTGTATTTTGTGAAATAGTGAGGTTTCAGTAGTGAAATTGAATGCTTGTACATAGGACCTACGCTGTGTTTCTAAAATGTTATTCAAAAAATGATTTTGGGGGCAAATCAATGGTATTTACATTTGGGCCTTATTTATGATTGCCTTGTGCCGACGGTGCGTCACTTTTAACATGGGAAAAAAGTGACGCACCGATAGCGCAAGGCCTTCATAAATAAGGCCCTGAGTTTCTTTACTGTTGGTTTGTGTCTTGCTTTTTGATAATGCTTGCTATCAAGATTTGCAAGATAGAGGATTTGTATTTTGTGAAACAGTGAGGTTTCAGTAGTGAAATTGAATGCTTGTACACAGGGCCTGCGCTGTGCTTCTAAAATGTTAATCAAAAAATTATTTTAGTGGCAAATCAATGGTATTTAAATTTGGGCCTTATTTATGATTGCCTTGTGCCGCCGGTGCGTCACTTTTAACATGGGAAAAAAGTGTTGCACCGGTAGCGCAAGGCCTTCATAAATAAGGCCCTGAGTTTCTTTGCTGTTGGTTTGTGTCTTGATTTTTAATAATGCTTGCTATCAAGATTTGCAAGATAGAGGATTTGTATTTTGTGAAACAGTGAAGTTTCAGTAGTGAAATTGAATGCTTGTACATAGGACCTGCGGTGTGTTTCTAAAAGGTTATTCAAAAAATGATTTAGGGGCAAATCAATGGTATTTACATTTGGGCCTTATTTATGATTGCCTTGTGCCGCCGGTGCGTCACTTTTAACATGGGAAAAAAGTATCGCACCGGTGGCGCAAGGCCTTCATAAATAAGGCCCTGAGTTTCTTTGCTGTTGGTTTGTGTCTTGCTTTTTGATAATGCTTGCTATCAACATTTGCAAGACAGAGGATTTGTATTTTGTGAAACAGTGAGGTTTCAGTATTGAAATTGAATGCTTGTACATAGGACCTGCGCTGTGTTTCTAAAATGTTATTCAAAAAACAATTTTGGGGGCAAATCAATGGCATTTACATTTGGGCCTTATTTATGATTGCCTTGTGCCGCCGGTGCGTCACTTTTAACAAGGGAAAAAAGCGACGCACCGGTGGCGCAAGGCCTTCATAAATAAGGCCCTGAGTTTCTTTGCTGTTGGTTTGTGTCTTGCTTTTTGATAATGCTTGCTATCAACATTTGCAAGACAGAGGATTTGTATTTTGTGAAACAGTGAGGTTTCAGTAGTGAAATTGAATGCTTGTACATAGGACCTGCGCTGTGTTTCTAAAATGTTATTCAAAAAACGATTTTGGGGCAAATCAATGGTATTTACATTTGGGCCTTATTTATGATTGCCTTGTGCCGCCGGTGCGTCACTTTTAACATGGGAAAAATGTGACGCACCGGTGGCGCAAGGCCTTCATAAATAAGGCCCTGAGTTTCTTTGCTGTTGGTTTGTGTCTTGCTTTTTGATAATGCTTGCTATCGAGATTTGCAAGATAGAGGATTTTTCAAACACAGCACAGGTCCTATGTCCAAGCATTCCAGGTCACTAGTGAAACTTCTCAATTTTACCTAATACAATTCCTCTATGCAGCAAAATCTTTTTACCAAGCATTATCAAAAAACATGACACAAACCAACAAGAAAGAAGCTCAATCTGTTTTCTAATCTGAGGTAATGCAGATGACATCATTGTAAAAGGTTCAAATATATTTATTTAATGAGGAAGACACTATTAATTCCTTATCAAAAATATAAAGGCCATTCAATTACCCCAAAGTCGTTTTTAAAATTACATTTTAGAAACACAGCACAGGTCCTATGTACAAGCATTCAATTTCACTACTGAAACTTCACTATTTTACAAAAGACAATTTCTCTATGCAGCAAAATGTATTAACCAAGCATTATCCAAAAATATGACTAATCTGAGGAAACATAGATGACATGATTGTGAAATGTGCAATATATTTTTTGAATCATGCAGATACTATCTAATCAACCTTTTTCTTTGTAATATTCTAGCCTTGAGTTACTCCCTATTACACCTTTTGTCTGTTTTATACCGTCTCTCTTTCTCTTTCTGACTTTTTTTCTCTCTTCCTGTTACACCCTCTGTCTGACCTACTTCTTGTAACATCCTGTCTCTGATTTACTTCCTCTTACACCCTCTCTCAAACTTACTCTCCCTTTACAGGCTCTCTCTGTTTTAGTCTCTTTTACAACCTTTTCTCTTCTAACACCCTCTCTCTGTGTTACTTCCTGTTACACCCTCTCTCTGTTTTACACACTGTAACATCCTTTTTCTGACTTACTCCCTTTTTTTACTTACTCCCTCTCCCTATTACATCCGTTTTCTGTCTTTCAACATATTATACACTATCTTTGTCTTAGTCCTTTTGTATGTTTTACTCCCTCTACCTGTTTCTTTGTCTGAGTCTCTCTGTGTTTTTGTGTTACTCCCTCTAGCTGTTTTTCTTTGTCTTACTCCTAGTTATATACTTGCTGTGGTATAAACTTAGATATGTTGCAAATTAGTGTTTATATCGTTTGCTTATTGTCATTGCTTTGTTGTTTGCTAATAGTGGTCTATAATGTGTTATTTTTTTCTTTACCACAGATTGAATCAACATTTCAAAAGTAAGCAAAAATGCCATCAAGGCAAAGGAGAAGAAAAAATACCATACGTAAAGAGCAAACTCAGCAACGGAATTAAAGGAATCCTCTACAACAAGTACTTCAAAAAACACCAAAAAAGCTCCTGGTAAGACAACTAAGTCTTTTTTTTTCGCAACATATATAGAACAAAAACAAATGTTAACGGTAATGTGAAGATCCAGAAGGAGAGAGAAAATTTGAAAAGGAAGGAGAGGCCCTCAAAAAATGTCTCTAGTGAAGCAGGAGAGAAGAGTATGGATAGCAATAGAAGGCAAAATCAATTTAGGGACATTGGTAGACAAATGTTTCACAATAGGGTAGTTTTAAATTTACTAAAAAATGAAAAGAAAAGTAAACAGAGAGCTGCTTTTTACAAGAAAAAGAAAAGTGTAGAGAAGATTGTTGATCAGGCTTTTGAAGTTAAAAAAAAAATATTTATTTTAGTAATCAATAGAATTAGGATACTTAACAAGGCAATTGATGTTTTCAAATCGAACAGTAGATGGAAAAGAATAATTAATCAGACTAATTTTTGTGAAGTATTTTCTGGAGAAGGGATGCATAGTTCAAGTTCTGAGCCATTTTTTAATGAGGAGAGTTACTTTCAGGAAAATGATTTGGTGCATGCAGTTGACACCAGTGGTCGAGCATATGAGGTGAAAGATGGTTGTCTGATGGAAAAAGAGAAACTTGTGTCTAGAGATGCAGAAGAGGTGTTAGCTGATGAAGTTTTAGGGAGACGTACTAAGGGTCCAGTGTGCACATGGAAGTGCAGTAGTATTTGTAGTGTGCGACAGGATTCAATCGATTTGCTTCGAAATTTCTTACGTACATATAGTAAGAAAAGTGTAAAACAGAAAGTGAAGGTCTTGCAGGAGATAGATCCTTGCACAGTGAGAGAAATTACAGGTTTGCATGGGCATTCACTGGCTTGTCTTTCTAGAAAAGTATGTCAGAGTGTTTTTCATCATTTTAGGATGTTAGCAGTGCATCATAATAAGGTGAGGAAATTAGTGAGAAAGTTGTATTATGCAAAAAGACCAGCACTTAAGCTTAAACAGTTAAACAGTGCTCTTGTGCATGGATCTGAAGTAGATGTGAAGACTTTTTGTGAAGAAATTGAGTTTTGTTATTTTGGGAACAAAGAGGACAGTGTAGAAATGGATATAGTAATGGATGGTAATGTGGAAGACAATGTACAGATTTCAAGTATAGAAAAGTTTGACGAGGAAATTACCAAGTTTAAGGTGAAATCAAGTGAAAGGCCTAATTTAACTTGTGTGTGTTGTCGACGGACTCATTATAAGATTCAGACTAGGTTAGTTGATTTATATGCAAAAGGTGAATTGGAAAATAATAGTGAATGGAAGGATTTTGTAAGTTATTTGTTGGTGGTGAATTCTTTTGATTTGAGTTTTGATCACCGCATTTGTAATTATTGTTTGAAAAAATTAAATGAAAATAGAATGCCTGCTAGTCCTGTTCATAATAATCTTCAGTTGATAGATATTCCTTCTGAATTGATGGATTTAAATACTTATGAATCCATTTTGATTCAATGTGTCCATCCTTTTCAAGCTATTGTTCGCATGGAGCCTAAGATAGGGAAATTACCTCCTACAGATTTACAAAGAGTATTAAAGGGAAGAGTTGTTTATTTGCCTCTAGATGTCAAGAAAAATATTGATACAATTGGTGTGGAAAGAGTAGAAGAGGATCCTCTGGTTATTCTAGTTAATGGGGTTCCGACAAAGAGTAAGACAATCTGGCAAGATTTAGTGGATGTTAGGAAAGTCAAAAAGGCAATGTTGTATTTGGTAAAAAAAAATGAGTACTATTAAGATGTAAGTGTTGGAGCAGAGGAAACAGCTACAGAAGAAGGCAGTGATTGTTCAGTTGGCCAAATTGAAAAAGTTGATGTGTCTAGAAGTGAAGTAATATATGAACATTATACTGTTCATCCTTTGCATTCCAAAGAAGTAATGGGGAATGCAATTGACTTGTTTCAAATGAAAGCAGCAAAAGGAAGTCCTATTAGTGTATGGGAAGAAAGTTTGGAAGCTCGTTGTTTTCCACAGTTATTTCCAACATGTCGAGGTGGACGATATGACGATCGACCAGTTCAAATTCCTGCAGCTGAATACCGGACTTTAAGAATATATGCTGAAGATCCAAGGTTTCGTCAATGCATTCCGTATTTGTTTCATCTACCGTATGAAAGTGATTTGTCTGGGCTTTCTTATGCAGTTAATCATATACTGAAAAGTGGAGCTCATCTGCAAAATGTTTAGGCGAGGGACTTTATGGAGAAAGTCAATCTGCAAGACAGTATTTTGGAATCTCAGCTAATCAATCTCATGGCATGTCAGCGTGGAACAAATGAGTATTGGTTCCGTCGTCATGGGGAATTGAAATGTATGCTAAGAAACTTAGGAACTCCTACATGGTTCCTCACCACTCTTAGCTGTGCTGAGTATGCATGGGACGACTTCAATTTCTACGAGAGGGAAAATGGAAACATACAAAATATAGAATTGAAAACACCTGGAGAACTGTGTTCTTTGGATCCAGTGAATGTTTGCAGATATTTTAATCATAGATTTGAAGCTATGATGTCTTTTATTACCAACAAAAAAAATCCTTCCCTTGGAGAGGTTTTGGATTTCTTTTGGAGGAAGGAATATCAAGCGAGAGGTGCTCCTCATATACATATGTTGTTATGGATTAAAGATGCACCCAAATTTGGAACTGATTCGGATGACACAGTGATGAGTTTCATTGAAGAATATTCAACATGTGCTGTTCCGAAAACTACTGAAGAAAACAGTTTAAGGCAACAAGTTTTACGTTTTCAATCTCATCGTTGTGGAAAGTACTGTTGTCGAAAATTTAAAAACAAGGAGAAATTCTACACGAAATGTCGTTTCGCGTTTCCACGACCAGTGATTTCTAAAGGAAGAGTAAATAATTTGATGTCTTCTCTGCGACATACTGTGACAAGGAAATCACCAAAAAATACATACAATTTAAAAAGAAACGAAGAGTCCAAGTATATCAACGACTACAACCCAGTGATTTTATCCATGTGGAATGCTAACATGGATATTCAGTTCGTTGCTGACAACTCTATTGCTGTGGCTCAATATGTGATGTCTTACATCACAAAAAAAGAAAAGACTGAACTGAAGGAAATGTGAGAAGACAGTTCACAAGAAAAGAGTATAAGTAAAAAATTATACAGTTTCAGTCTGAAGATGTTGTTGCATCGAGAAATTGGAGCATATGAATGTTCTGATCGGTTATCATCAGCAAGTCTCTATGTCAAATCAAGAACAATCATTTGGGTGAGTCTAGGTCTTGCTGCAACACGAAACCGAATATTGAAATCTGTACAAGGAATTGAATATTTGGCGTAGAAAGAACCAAACAGTACAGATATTTTGAAGACAAACATGTTGGATACATACTATCCAAATAGAAGTACTCACCTTGAGAACACTTGTTTGTATGAAGTTCTGCAAAACTACAGTTATAAGAGGAACATCACAGAAGATATCAATAATTGAAAATATGCTGTCATTGGGTATGAAGGATGTCTAGTGAAGCAGAGAAAAGGCCATTTGATTAATCATCAAAAATTGAGTTGCAAAGCTCCAGACAAAAGAGAATTTTACTATTTAGCTCTTTTGCAACTCTTTAAGCCATGCCGTACAGAAGAGGAACTACTTGGAGATTTTCTCTGTAATGAAGACTCTTTTAATGCAACCAAGGATACCATAGAATGTCCTGTTTTTCCAAATTATCTGCAAATGTTGAACGAAGAAATAGAGCAAGAAACCACAATTGCTGAAGAGATTGCTAGAGACAGTTCTCAAGACAGTCAGAGTTCTACTTCATTGAGTCAGGATCCACTGGGAGGACCATTTATCCAAAATGAAGCTGCAACTGCCATGGATGAAGTGGAAAGAGCTATGGAACAAGCTCAAGAGGATGCAGTTAACTTAAAAGATTTGGTAAAGCAACTAAACGTTGAGCAGAAAAAGATATATGACAAAGTCACAGAACAGATTGAACATGGATTCAGACATGAGAAAAAAGTGTGCTCATGTACATCATTTAAGCCTGTCTGATTGTACGTAAGTGGAGAAGTAGGAACAGGAAAAAGTTTTCTGATTAAAGCCATTGCAACTTATTTGCAGAAAAGGACTGAATCACCGCTGTCTTGTGTTGTAACCGCTCCAACTGGACTGGCAGCACATAACATTAAAGGGATTACTCTACATCGTTTACTGATGCTGCCAGTTGAGCATGATAATAAATTGCATTACAACAAGCTATCTGGAGATGCGTGTTCTGAAGTTTCCAGAGTCCTGAAGAAAATTAAACTTCTTATCATTGATGAAGTAAGCATGGTCTCAAATCTAATGCTTGCTTTTGTGCATTTGAGAATGCAAGAAATTCTCAGAACAGAGTATGATATGTTATTTGGAGGAAAACACATTATTGTTTTTGGATATCTACTGCAGTTGACTCCAGTAAAAGGACAACCAGTGTTTAAAATGCTCACGCATGAAGATACCAGGAATTCCCTTGGAAGCATTGGAAACGTTAATATATGGTTACATTTTAAATATGCAGAACTGCTTCAAAATATGCGACAGGCAAAGGATGAAGATTATAAAAATATTCTACAAGATGTAAGAATCGGAAAAGTAAGTGTGCTTGGGTAAGAAGCTTTACATGCTCGATTAATTTCAAATTTGTATCCAAATGAAAACATTCTTCCAGAGAATATTTTTTTAAAAATTACTGAGAAGAAATCTGGGATATGTTTGATGCCAACTCTGCAAGAATGTTACATCTTCAACAGCAAAATGTTAAAGTTAGAAAATGAAGAGATTGTGAAACTGGAAGCAATAGATAAAATAGAGCATATGGGTGCAACAATTGTTTTGTCAAAAAATTTGAAAACAAAATTGGATTCATTAGAGAAAAGTATATCTAAAACAGCGGGTTTTGAAAAGACTCTGAATGTGTGTTTAAATTGTTGTATCATTTTGAGAAGGAATTTAAATGTTGAAAGAGGTCTGGTAAATGGAGCAATGGGTCATGTTGTTGATTTTGTGAATTAGAGAAATAGAGATGGAATTGAATTTTTAAAAATAAAATTTGATGGCATTGAGCAAGTACAACAAATCAGTTGTTGTTCTGCTAGATTTTTGCTTGTAAAAGACTTATATGTTCGCCGAAAACAGTTTCCTGTTTGTTTGGCATATGCGGTGACAATTCATAAATATCAAGGTTTAAGTGTAGATAGTGCTTTGGTGAACATTGGAAGTTCTGTGTTTAAAGAGGGTATGGCATATGTGGCATTATCACGAGTCAGAACTTTGTCAGGATTGTACTTGATTGAGTGTGATGAGACAAAGATTTGTGCAGATCTAGATTGTGTTAAAGAATACAATAGGTTAAGAAGAGAGTATGCTCCACATTTGCCTCAATATCCTCTGTTTGAAAAACGTGTGGTAGGCCGAAAAAGAAGAAATGAGAATAATTGCAGTGAGGTAGTAGCAAAAAGACAAAAAGTAGATGAAAATGTAATTGAAAACAGAAAGAAAAAGGATTCTGATGAAAATGTTGTTGGATTTCAGTTTGAAAACAGTTCTGGTGTCAACTGCTATGCTAATGTAGTGGTTAATGTTGTTTTTTTTCTTCAAACTTTACAAGAACAGATTGTTGAAAATCAGGATCAAAGATTGTGCGGTTTATTGAATTCTGTGTTTGAGAAATGTAGCAGTGATAGAGCAAAAATAGAAAGTGTAACAGAAATTCGAAATATTTTAGACATGTGTTCTGGTCAAGATAGATTTTCACAGAACATTCAGCAGGATTGTCAGGAATGTTTAATGTATATGTTTGGTGTTTTGGAAGATGAAGGTGTAGATGCAGAAAATCTTTTTAGCCTTTCTTATCAATTGACTTAAAAAATTCTTACCTAGTGTTTTTAGAACCAAAGTTTTAGTAAAGGTAATTGGCCTTTGAAGACGGGAGCAGTTAATAAAAGTTAGTTAGTTAGTCTAATGTTTAAAATTATTTATCTCATATAGGTACTGTAAGTGGATCTCATAGTAAGTGATATCAGTTTTATAGGAAATGTTAAACATGAGTGATCAAAAAAGAGAATATGAATTTTTAAACATTGTGAAAATGTCATATGAGCTTTTCTTTGAAAACTTCGGGTAAACTGTAATTTCAGAGTTTAATTAGAGAAAATTCAAAATATACTCATATATCTGACACTATTTGGCTGTAAGGAAAGTTCAAGGTATGAGTAATAATTCATAACTTAACACAAGGAGGAAAATGAAAACGTTGAGAATTTTTTCAGATGTTCTTAGATGTTTTTTCATAGAAAGTCAATGAAATGGAAGTTTTAGAGAACAGCAGAGTATTTTTCTACGAAAAGGACCTTCACTATCTACTATTTGGCCTCAAGGAAAAGTAAGTGAATCAAAGATTAGTGTACATATATGATTTGTAAGTTTATATGGGTTTTTTAAACACAATCGTTTAGATTGTGTTTTTTCCCCGCTGTTATATGATGAAGAGTTTGAACTCACTGTTTTAAGTGAAATTCAATATATTCTGAGAACAGCAAAAATAAACTATGTAACATGTTGTATAAGTTATTCTATAGTTTGCATTGTGTAATTTATATTGTATTCCTATTGTCTCACACTCATTTTCCTTTTTCCACCCTTTTTCAGCTCTCTTTACTCACTTACACTGCCTTTCTTTCACTTTGTTTCATCGCTGTTCCTTTACTCCACTTCTTTCACAACTCCTCAATCTAATTTCAACTGTCTGCATTTCCTCTCTCCCTTGCACCACTTTTCAGCTTTCTCACATTCTCTCAGTACCACTGCTTTAGTTCTCTTTCCCTCTCTTTCCTTCTTTTGCTCCTTTACTCTTTTTCCTTTCTTCACTCATTGTACTGCACTTCACCCAGTCCTTCTCTTTGTCTTTCTGTGTACTTACTTCCTCACTCCTTTTTCCTCTATTGTTCAATATTAACCTCATTCCTTTCATCCCTTCACTCTGTGACTCCCCTTCACTCACTCTCAGTCATCTTCCATTCCTCTTTCTTGTAAATGGATCCTCATTTAGACTCCTTTCCCTTTCACTCATTTTCCTTTTACTTACTTCTCTTTCCTGATTTCGTTTTGGTATCTCACATTCTTTTAGTATCTTACTTACCTTCAGTAATTTGTTCTCCTTCTATTTATTTTTCCCTCTTTTTTGTCTTTCTACATTACTTTATTTTCGTTTCTGTATCCTTCACTCTTGCTTTATTTCTTAGTACACTTTTTTGATTTTTTACCTCTTAACCTGTTTCTTCTATTTTAAAATGTATATTTTACTAATTATAACTTTTTTTTCTTTTGTTTTTCACAGATATAAAGTGTCGTTTTAACATGCAATTAAGTTTTCATTAATTATATGGTAAGTGTGACTAAAAAATGTAGTTTGTCATCACCCTTTGCTTTAACCTCACTACTTTTCTCTCACCCTACCTCACCCCTGTTTCCTTACTCTGCTTCCCTCACTTATTCTTATCCTCCATGTTTATTTCCCTTTTCCTTACTTTCCTACCACATTCAACTTCTTTCAGTCTTCCTACTCACCCACACTCCCTCACTTTCCTTTCTTTTCTGGTTCACTCAGTCCCTTTCTATCACTCCTTCCTTTACTCTCTCTGTTCTTTCTCTCTGTCACTCCCTACGTCGTACCCTTATTCACTTTTATCCACCCTCTTTCACCTCTCTTTACTTACACTCACTGCTCTTTTCTTTCCGTCCGTCACCGCTGTTCCTTTTCTCTGGTTCCGTCACTACCCGCCATTTCCCATCCTTTACTTTCCTTCCTTTTACTTTCATCACCTGTTCACATTCTCCCAGAACCTCTGCTTTAGTCTTCTTCCTCTTTCTTCTCTTCTTTTGGTCCCTTATTCATTTTCCTTTTCTTAGTTACTTCCACTTATACTTTTTCTCTGTTTTACTATCTATTAAACAGTCCCTCTGTGTTCTTCCCTCTAGCTCTCTTTCTCTTTACACCACTGTCTCTGTCCCCTTTGCTCATGCTCACTCCTTCATTATTTTTTTTAATTTTTTTTTTTGGGAACACTCCCGGGACGCACACCGGGAGCGCTCCAGGGTGAAACCTAAAAAAAAAATTTAATATACTTTAAAAAAAAGGTATTATATTAATATACATATATATATATATATATTCACTGAAAAAACCATAGGTTTCACACCAGTTATAGTTAGGAATTAGCATTTAAAAAACCTATGAAATTCACTGAAAAAACCATAGGATTCACACCAGTTATAGTTAGGGATTAGCATTTAAAAAACCTATGAAATTCACTGAAAAAACCATAGGTTTCACACCAGTTATAGTTAGGGATTAGCATTTAAAAAACCTATTAAATTCACTGCAAAAACCATAGGTTTCACACCAGTTATAGTTAGCTGGAAATTTTACTGACATAAAACCATTGAAATTCCCGCGTTATAGTTAGTTGGACTCACTATAACTTGCGCGTGTAATGCACTGCTGATGACATCACATATTACATCACTCATGACATGGTCAGTGACATTACTCATGACATCAGTGGATTGAGGGGCACAAGTTATAGTTAGCTCAGCTAATTATAACTGCTGAATTTCACTGGCTTTGAACGAGTGAAACCTGCGTCTAGCTATGACTTCCCTGTAATCTTTGTTTTTTTCAGTGAATTACTAAGGTTTTTTTACATTCCATTTCCTGATTATAATGTCCCTGTAACCTTTGTTTTTTCACTGAATTTCTAAGGCTTTTTAAATGCTAACTCCTAACTAGGACGTCCCGCAACCTTTATTTTTTTCCACTGAATTTTCTATGGTTCTATGGTTTTATAAGTAGCAATGGCAATTGCAGAGTGGTGGAAAAAGGGGGTCGGGCCTTTAATCAGCTCTCAGTAATCCTGCTGTGTTGGACATAAGGAGAGTACCAGGAGGGCTTCTTTGCACCCAAGGCCCATCAGCATCCAAATGGAATGTCCATCAGTAGTGCGCTAGCAGAAGCGTTTTCAGAGTGGTGGAGAAAGGGGCCATGGCCTCTGAAAACCTCTAAGCAATCACCCTGTGTGGGTCTTACTGGAGGTAACAGGAGGGGTTGCTCATCCCCAAGGACCCTCAGCAGGCAAGGGGACGTCAACCCCTACTAGTAGTGCACCAGGAGTCGTAGTTGCAGAGTGGTGGAGAAAAGTGTCAGGCCCATGAAGACCCCTCATCAATCTCGCAGTGTGGGACATACTGAAGATAACAGGAGGGGCAGTTTGTCCAAAAAGACGTCCTTGGGGGCCAACAAGCCACAAAGTTCAATTGCTTAGAGGTCTTCAGAAGGACATGCCCCCTTTCTCCATGACTCTGCAAACGTGTCTCCTGGCGTACTGATGGTTGGGGTATGAAGTACCCTTGGCTCCAGAGGGTCCTTGGGGGACAACTACCCCTCCTGTTACAACCAGTAAGATCCACATAGCTATATTGCTGAGAGGTCATCTGTCAGAAAGTAGGATCTGCTTTCATGGTTACCCCCACTTTTTCCTAGTGTCATTCTGTTTTCCGATTAGTCTTACTGGGATCCTGCTAATCAGGACCCCAGTCTCTGCACTTCCTCCCTAAATTGGACCATGGTGAGGACTTGGGTAACCCCCAGATTGGCTACTGGTATACCCTTGTAAGTCTCTAGTATATTGTGCTAAGATACCCAGGGCATAGGTACACCCGGGGAACCACATGGAGAGAGGCATGTATTATGTCATTCTTGGGAGACCACTCAATTTGTGACTACAGGCCTGCAATTGCATAATGTGAAATCTGGTGATAGCACCACTTACTAAAGATATAAGGTTTTTTTTATATCTGACGTTACTACACTTAAAACCTACAAGTCACCCCTAAAGCAGGCCTTTCAATCCTAAAGGCAGGGGGCTTGGTTAAAAGTGTGAGGGGACCCCTGCATGAGCAGGAAACCTCAAAGTACATTCTCCAGGCATTGTAAGTGCATTAGCCCTTACAATACATAGAGTGGCCATGCGTCATTATGTGATGGCTAACTATAAACTGGCTGTAACGAACCCTGGCATGTGTGAATTTGAATTTAACTTTATTGTACAGTTAATAAAAACCATTACAAAAACCGACAGAAATAAAAATTTAAGAACATTTTTGAGACAAGAGCTTCATTTTTGATAATAGTAAAAATTGGATTAAAATTTGTTAAAAAAAAAAGAAAAGGAAGTGTTTGTCTGCCACTGGGAACTTCTGCATTTCCTCGGAGAAGGTTTCTTTTGTCAGTCCTTGCCTCCTTTCCCGTTCAAGGGCCTATTTGAGGTCCGCATTCCTTATGGAAGTAAGTCCATCCTTTTCCCTGTGTGCTCGTAACTTCTAGTGATCCGCAGTTGTTTAGTTTCGTTAGCCGGTTATGACTCTATGCAATCTTAATGTTTTGTTTCTAGGAGTATGGAGGGGGCACTGTCTTTGTCCGTTTGTTCTTTCCTTGTATTAATTCTGGTTTCTACGGCTTCGAAGTATTTTACCAGTCGGCAGGCCAATTGGACATCATCGCCCGAGAAGCAGGCCAGGGATGCCTGTCTACATGACCTGATTCCTTTTTTATTGAATAGGGGTCTCAACAGGTTCCTGCGGTCTTGCTGCAGATCTTTGCAGATTGTGATGAGGTGTACAATATTTTCCTCGTGGTTCCCGCACAGGCGGCATTTTGCTGGCTTTGGTGGGCGTAGCCAAGGGGCCATGTGGTCTGCTGAGGGCAATACTCCTAGCCGGTGTTTTAGGAATGACTCTTTTATTTTTTTGGTAAAACTGGTCAAAAGGTATGTCTGTGGTGTAAGTTTTTTGTACGTTTGTATGGTTAACCAGCCGTGTGCTCGCTCTGTTAGTGAAGCTTTGTCTTTTAGGAGAGATTCTTTCCTGACAGTGTTATTTACTGCTTTTTTGAAGCTTGCCAGATTCCCTTGCAGATCCCACAGTTGTTGCGCCCCCAGTTGTGTTATTGCCTCCTCCAGAAAAAGCCTTTCTGGGCTGTGGTCTTTTCTTTGTAGGTCTCTCCATAGGAGTGCGTTGAGGGTGTTTGCCTCTCCCCTACTGATTTTATACCAGCTGTTGAGGTATGCTCCCTTGCGTGCAAGCTCTTCCTTTACCAACCCAAACTCGAGTCGGATCTGCGCCGGGGAAGTGTACTTCGGGAGGCCTGGCATGTGTGGTATCAAACATATTGGAATCATACCTGTTAGAGCCTGCATCTTATGGCTTGTTTCCCCTGTCTTTTTGCTTTCTGACCTCCCTGTTTGTACTCTGTTTTTTCTGGTTTAGTGTCTCTGTGCACTTTCGCACTCCTGTTCAGTGTGAAAGTGTGAGTGCTCCCATTGTAAATTGGATTATGGATTGGTGTTTCCATGATTGGCATATTTGATTTACTAGTAAGATCCATAGTGAAGTGCACTAAGAGTGACAGGGCCTGTAACTCAAATGCTGCTAGTATGCCTGAAGCACTGATTATGCCACCCACACAAGCAGCCTTTCAAAGGATTCTGAGACCTGCCACTGCAGTGTCTGCACACAGTTTTTTTACTGCCATGTTGACTTAGCGGGTGCACTGACTTGCCAAGCCCTAACCCTACCTTTTATTACATGTGAGTCATCCCTAAGTTAGGCTTAAGGTACCCCTATGGGCAGGGTGCAGTGTATTTAAAAGGTAGGACATGTACTGGTGTGTGTGTGACATGACCTGATAGTAAAATACAGTATATTTTGTGTTTCACTGTTGCAAGGCTATCTGTCCCATAGGATAGAATTGGAAATACCTGGTAACATTTTACAAGTATATCTTCCCATTGGGACAAGATGGAGAAATATAGTTTAGTATGCATGAACTCAGAATGTAGAAATGCATCTTTTAGTAAAGATGATTTTTATGTCCTGTGATTGAAAATACCCCTTTTAGAAAGTAGGTATTTTCTTTATTAGCCTTCCTGTGTGCCTCTGCTGGGTTTTGGAATTACTGTCTGGCTTTGGAGTGACAGGGGCTGAGCATTAGCGACCCGTGGAGGGAGTTCCGTGGGGCGGCGATGCAGCACACACAACAAAATTTGTTTTATTTATTTAAATGTTTACTTACCTCCGTTCATCCATATTCCGGTCTGCCGGAACCAAAGGTACTTTTTACGAGTCTGCTGACACTAACGCCGGTCTGCACTGGCTCAGTCAGCCAGAACTGTTGGATTCTGTTGTTTTCTGCACCGCAGTAGCCCATGACGGAGCTACCGGCTTTAAGGAACTGCATTGTAATTCTTGCAAAGTGCTTATTTTGATTAGCGTATTGTTTTGGTCTTGTTTGCACAGATAAATATTGGTTATTTTTCTAAAACTGGTGAGGTGTCTTTTTGTAGTGTTTTCACTGTAATATTTTATGTTATGTGCAGATACTTCACACACTGCCTTTGAAATAAGCCTGACTGCTCGTGCCAAATTACCAAGGGGGTTAGCAGGGATTATTTCAGTAGTGTATCCGCCTTATCCTCACTAGAAAGAAGGGTCCTTATTTGGACAAAGATGCAAACCATTGCCAACTAGAGACCACCATTTCTAAGAATACCCCAACACCGTAAACGGTGTTGAAGGTATGATATCATGCCAGTGGGGCTTCCCCAGAAAGCCCCCATGCTCCCAGTACCAGTCTTTCAGTGTCTGACAGAAAAATAGGGCTGCTGACGGCCAGAAACACAATTCTGCCCTCCTGCAGCTGAACCAAGCTCAAGCGGGGGAAGGTAGAAAACTCTAGGCTTACTGTCACAGTGAGATGTGACCACCTCCCAAACAGGACTTAGTGTAGTGGGCTAGAGTGTGTGCGCTTTCCAGCGCCATTAGACTGCTTTGAAGGGCACATTTGGTGCCACTCTGGCACAAAACTGGGCAAAGGACATGGGAGTATCCTTCCCACTGTCCAGCCACTCCACTGGGAGGGACCCCTGAATCGTCCCAACCCTTTCCTTATTGTACTTAAGGGCTTACCTGTGGGTGGCTCTTCAGATTCATCATGGGACAAGATCTGAAAACACTTTCATCTTCAACCGTCTGGGCAGTTTGGACTTTGTCGGACTTTACTTTGGGAACCAAGACTGCATCTGGAAGACTCCTGCTGCTCATAGTCTCGCCATCCTGCCAGTCTTCTGCATTTTCTGTGCCTGTGCTTCATTCATGTTCTTCTCCAGGCCTGTGGGCATCAAAGACACCAAAAGGAATCTCCCTTGGAGTGAAGGAGCCACTCCCCTGCATCTGCAGGCACTGCAACAAAGCTGACAAATCTGCTGCTCCTGCGCCCCTACCGACTCCAAAAAGTTCAGCAACACAGATTGTCGTTCTGCAACTCTCGTGAGGCCTGCACTGTCTTCTCACCGAGTTTGAGGCCAGTATCACTCATCGTTACTGTTAGAACAGCACCCGTATGCACCATGTTGATTTGCCATTGCCAAGGCTAGTTGACTCTTCTCCAGAGATCTTCAGCTTCTGCATCATGGGCCTGCATCATTGGTGAGCTGCTTAAGGTCCTTTTGCAACTCATGCGCCTCCTGCCTTTGGGGTCTCTTGAGGGTTTTATTTGGCTCCAGAAAGCTCTCCCCTGCTTGCTCTGGTCTGTTCTGACTCTCCTGCAATTGGTGAGTCCATTGACTCTTGCTGGTCCCGACACTGCACCTTTTTTGGCTCCCACGTTTGATGCCGCTGTCGAGGCTTGTTGATGCTCCTGTCGGACACTGACCCCCTGGCTCTTGATATGCGATGTGGGGCAGCTCGTGAACAGCTCCTGGCATTCCACAGTGTAGCCTGGTCCACACAGCTGCAGCGCCATGGTCACGTCTACTCTCCTGCATCTTCCAACATCGATGGGCATTCTTCTTCCGTGCCTCCTGTACACTCCTGAGTGGCAGTGACTCTGCTGCCTCTGCTTGGAAGTATCTCGTGTCCTGACTCAACCCTTGGATTCCACTGGATACTTTCACCTTTTTCTCCAGCAGCATCTTTTCTGAAGTCCTCCGTTGTAGTCTGTGGCAGTTCCTGATGTCACTTCACACCCATACACCTAGCTTCCCTGGTGTAGGTATCCTAGTTCCCGGGGTATCCATGGGTGGGGTGACAGCCTTCTATCTTCCACTGGGTTTCTTCAGGGTCCTCTGAGAAGGGTCTTTTTTCTTGAAAACGGCGACTGTGACTTCCCTATCAACTTGTAATAAGCAGATGGTCGTGTTTCCACTCTGCACACGGCTTCAGTGGGGTTCCTGGGTACTTAACTTGGGGGTTCCTTGGGTCTCCAGCTCTTCTAAGTTTTCTGGGTTCAGTCTCAGCTCTGGTCACAGTTCGCATTCCACTTTATTAGTATATGGTTTGGTTTCCCCCTGGTGATCACTGTGTATTAGTGCTACTTACCTGTTCTCGTATTGAAATATTGTGTGTATTGTGTTTATATCTCTGGAAAGGAGATATACCAATGTGTTAGTGACTGTGTATAGTAAATAACATTAATTTTATAACTACACTCTGTGGATCCTTTTTGTTTAACCTACACTGTATGATTATTACTGGTAAAACAAGCTGCTTCACACTACTTCTGGACTAAGCCCAAAGGCTGCTCTCCACAGCTATCACTTAGAAAGCTTTCTTAGATTGTCTAAGACCACTAAAATCCCAATTAGGGTTGTCTGTATTAGTGCAAGGTGCTCCACTTAAATCAGTGGGCACCATATACTAAGCCAGCCTTCCACCTTGGTTGGCAGCGGTTGGGATTCAGGCCTGCACTGTTTTACCAGCTAATCTAGGTGTTGATTAAAATAAAAACACAAGCATTAATAACATATAAAATATTTTCATAGACAACTAAGTTCTACTGAACATTTAGATTGTTTGTTAAGGGTCTAGGAAATCATTGCTCCAATCTTAGGAAGTTTAGTTTCCACCACACTATGACTAGCCACCATGTCCTTGATTGTGGATCCCAGTGGGTCACAAGCCTCTTTATACAGTGGTCTTAGGTTCCAGGAACTAAGGACCTTGTGTAGTTCTAGAATTATAAAGGCAAGTAAAAACCCAACCCAAAGTATCTCTTAGAGCTATTTATCCAAGATGACCTCCAGAATCCTGGCAGGTCAGAGGGACTGGACAATGTGGGTGGTGCTCAAGAAGAGAGGTCAGGATGGATTCCCCTTAGTGACCTTAATTCTGAGTATAGCCCGGAGGAGTCTGTGGACTCCACACTGGTAAATTCTGAGCTCCAGGGAATAGTGCAGATGGCACGTAGAGGTAGGTTCCCCTGTATTCTTCCTGGGATGGTTCACAGTAGGCAGCAGAAGTCTAGGTCTTCCACTGCCAATTCCAATGCTTCTGATAATTCTTTAGGGGCCTCCATGTCTAGCAAGAAGGGGGACTCCTTATAGAGTGAATACCACTAGATCAAACTTAAGAGAGTTAGACTAAGGGTCAGGCATGATCAGTTGGCCCATGGCAAGCAGATCCTGGAAGTACAGAAAGCTAGGAAGAATCTGAGACTAGGGTCCCATGGTGGCAGCAAGGTGTAACTGGAATCAGGGAACTATCCTTTGACACTAGGAACCTGAGCTGGATAGTCCCTCCGTACCAGGAGGG
The DNA here is from genome assembly GCF_964263255.1 of Lissotriton vulgaris. Taxonomy (NCBI): domain Eukaryota; kingdom Metazoa; phylum Chordata; class Amphibia; order Caudata; family Salamandridae; genus Lissotriton; species Lissotriton vulgaris. The sequence goes on along the minus strand of NC_141698.1, from coordinate 421,125,538 downwards.
AGATGATATCCATAAATGGATCTCTGCCTTGGAGAGGGCCTGTAAAGTTCAGACGTCCCTCAAGGGCAGTGGTCAGTTCCTCAATGTTAGAGGAGATGATGCTGATAATTACACAGTCTTAACAAGTGCCCTCATAGATGGGTTTGACTTAACCACTGAACACTACAGGGTTAGGTTCACGGACACCCAGAATGCACACACTCAGGACTGGTTTGATTTCATAGACAATGCTATTAAGGTTCTGGAAGGCTGGCGTCATGAAAGCAAGGTACAGGAATATGAGGGATTGTACAATTTGTTGATGAGGGAGCACATCCTTAATAATTGTCAGAGTCAACTACTGCACTAGTACTTGGTTGACTCTGATCTGACTCTCCCCAAAAATTGGGAAAGAAGGCACACAAATGGGTCTGCACCAAGGTTAAGCAGAAACACCATGGTGGTGGAGGTGACCAGAAGAAGAAAGTATCTTCTAAACCCCAAGAGAAAGGTGGGGACAAGGGTAAAGTTAAAAAGGTGTCTTCTCTAGGTCCTCAAAAACCTGCATCTGGGGGTGAATCCCAAAAGTCCACGAAGGGGAAAAGAAAACCGTGGTGTTACTTATGTGAAATAAAAAACCCTTGGACAAGTGATGCGGATTGTCCTAAGGTCAAGCAAGGTACCACCACTGCCCCTAAGGCAACTGCCCCCCTAGCACAAGTACACGTGGTAGTACAACAACCAAGGTATTAGTAGGGTTAACCTTTCAGTTCTGAAGTGGGTTCTGGCCTAGTCAGAACTCTCACTCAGGCGGTCTATGCCTGTGATGGTGGCATTGATCTTGCCCCTTACTAGTAAGTCCCACTAACTTGGGCAAGTGTCAGAATGGTGACAGAGAAACTTGTGTCCCCTGAGGAGATCAACTTGGTCAGTTGTACGAAGTGACCAACGCTAGCAAAGTCAGGACTGATCACTCCTTGGCAGTTGTGAATCTCAGCTGAGGAGGAGTAACTGGCCCTAAAAGAGTTGTGGTTTCTCCAATACACTGTGGCAACATCGGGTGGAATGTCTTAGCCCATGTTCAGCAATGTCCTTTGGGATGTTTTGCAGGCATTGATCCGTTACCTTGACCACTACATCCAGTTTCCTAAATCAGGAGAGTTGTCTGTCATCAAGGGTGATTTATATGCTCTATGACGGATACCCCATGTAATTGGATCTATTGATGGCACCCAATTTGCATTGATACCACTATAGACAAGTAAACAGGTGTATTGCAACAGCAAACATTCTCACTCCATGATTTTCCAGGTGGTTTGTTCATCTGAAATGTGCATCTCACACATCTGTGACCGTTTCTCTGGCTCTACACATGACACATATATCCTGCGTAACATCATCATCATCCCCTGTTTGATGACTCAACTGCAACCTGACCAGGGCTGGTTTGTTGGTAGGTGATGTTGTATGTGTATGTTGTAGTGTGTGTTGCTTATAGGCCAGATAGTGATCTGTTGTCAGACAACTGAAGTATTTTCTGTGTTCAATGTAGGAGACTCTGGATACCCTAATCAACCATGGTTACTGACACCACTGTGCAACCCAGTCACCCCAGCAGGATTGCCTTTTGATGAGGCCCATGGTCGTATTAGGCGGATAGTGCAGCAGACTTTTTACCTCCTGATTCAGTTTTTTGGAAAAGACGGAAAGAGCCCTCCAATATGCTCCAGGAAAGGTGTGCCAGATAATTGTGGTTTGCTGCATGCTACACAACTTGGCAATACGAAATGGCATACCTCTGATAGTGGACAATAGAGACCAGCAGGTGCCACCGATGGAAGATACAGGACTGGGATATGATGACAGTGGTGATGATGACAAATTTGTTTTGAGACAACAGCTAATCCACAACTTTTTCACATGACTGTAAGTATGCAATGAGAGGAGGTGACTGACCAAAATTGTTTGTTGTGTTGCTGGTGGGAAATGTGAATGTATGCTTTTGAGTGTATGATAAGTGTCCTGAGTTTTTTTTCTAAGACTGGTCATTGGAATGGTCAGGTTAACATGTACAATGTTATCGTGAAGGCTAGCTAGTGTTCACACTGACATTTTTGTACTTTAAATTACATACTTTGCTGCATTGTACTACCTTATTCCTGATTTTCTAACTATGTTCTTTGTGTTTTTTACCAGGGTACTTTGCCATGTCATCTACAGAGTGGACTTGCAAGTTGCGACCTCACCAGACACATGATGATGTGACAAACATTGACATGGAAATGTTGCAGAACTCCCTGGCATGCACTTCTTTCAGACCTGATAGTCTGGTGATTTTACTTTTAGTGCCTTTCAGTACTGTGTGATGTGATTTCACTTTGTGTTCAGGCACCAGGTTGTACCTGGAGAATAAACATGTGTTCCAGATTGAGGTGTGCCTTGTCTGATACCACACATCCAAAAAGATTTCTAATCAAAGTTTGACCATGATGAACTGGTTTGCTAACAATGATTGTTAATTGGGCTGGCAAATAGTGATAGTTGTGCAGACAATTTACTTCCTGTGAACTACGGTTTGTACGATGACCTGGTTGTGTCTATCTATCATGCTGTGCCAAAGTTCATTTACGCACTTACTCACTGGCACTTTGTTTACTACTTACAAGTAATTAGTTACCTATGTTGTTGTCACTTTCATCGTTGTGATTAGAGGGTGATTACAATATGTACATGTTGAATTCAAAGTCACGACATGAGCAAGTATTGCTGTGTAAAGTGTTTTATTTTGGTACATAGAGTGATAAAATGAAGTCACGCTATGGCGGTGTTCTCACAACAAAAATAGAACGGGCAGATTAGAGTTGATAGTGTTTGTAGATGAAATTCACCAAAGACAAGCCACATCTATTTGAGTCCAAAGTCCAACTTTGACCCTCCATATAATGTGGGACAGTTATTTATGAAAGTCAACAAAGTGAACTCTTGGCACACACTGTATGATATCAAGGGCACATTGTCAATTTCTGGGGGTGGTGCATTGCCTTCCAACTCTAATGGGTGCCCCATCCCACGTTTGGGTGGGGGACCCACAGCTGCAGGCTACTGGGGACTCTCCGCCAGACTCCACATTCCTCCCTGTTGCTTGTTCAGATGATGAGGCAACAGATGTTGTGGGCACACGGGGTGTGGTAAGGTGACTAGCAATCTGGTCGGAGGCTGGTACCAATAACCCGCAGCACCCCAGTCATGTCGCCCATTTTGTTGTTAAATCTGTCTAGCCATTGGTTTTGGGCTGCCTGCAGCTGCTCGATGTTCCAGAGGCTTTCTGTTATCTGGCCCATTTCTCCCTGGTAACCCCCATAGGCATTGATTACCCGGGAGAGGTTTGGGTGAAAATCGGCAATACCTGCTGCTTGACTGTGTGGATCAACACGCCCCCTTCCACCAGCCCTACCCCCACGAGCAAGCACAGTTGGTGGTGGCACAGTCAACACTGAGCCTCCTTCCTCATTGACGGGGGTGTTGTCCACTGTCAACCCCAGAGTGCTCTGTGTTGCTGTGCCTTTGGCATTGTCCCAGGATGCGGAGTCCGTCAAGGTAGGAGTCAACTGGGTGTTGCTAGCTAAGGCAGGAGTTGTCACAGTGGATCCTGCTGAAGCCGCTGATGCTGTGTGTCGACCTAAACCTGATGGGCCAGGTTGCTCCTACTCGTCCGAGAATGTGTGAGAGTCTTTAAGGCCGGAGAGCTCCTGGTGGGCTGGAGTCTAGGACTGGCTGTCAGCATTTTGGCTGGCTGTGTTCCCAGCTCACCCTCTGGGTAAAGAAATGACACAGTCATTAATGTAATATCCACTGCACCTCAAATGATATCCATTAAGTAAATGACTGGACCTAAAAATAAGTTTACGAAGATCGATTGGCCTCCTTCATCCATGATGCTCGTCTATGTTTTTGAAGAACAATGCAAGGTTGAAAAGATGTCGATTGGTGAGCAGCTCCACCTATGTGTATAAATGGGCTTGTTGTGTTTAGTTCGCATGACATATCCGAAGACATTGACTGGTACCTGACACTCTGTAGATGACACTGGTGGGTTAGTGTACTCCACATCTGTAGGATAACAATGACAAACGTACTCTTAAGATCCTAATGTTAGATTTTGAAAGGCCTGTGTGCTGGGCTTAGTTCATGTCTTACCTGTCACATAGGTGTGGCTGCCTACACACTCACAGTCTGTTACTTTCCCTGGAATTTCGTGGTCATGGTGTTAGTGAGGTATTCATTGTTCTCATCTCATGACACTCAAGGGAATGCCTGGAAGGATCCAAATGTGTGACTGCTTAGCTTTGTGCCTACACAGATCATGTATTTTTTAACATGATTCCATAGTAAGATGAGATCTCAAACTCTTCTTTTTGCTAATTTGTGGCTAACTAATTTAATGAGCTGGGGTTTGAGTGCTGATGGTCTATTTGTGGAACCTACACTCCTCCCACCCAGCCCAACCAGACCACCAGGAAGAGCATTGTCCAGACAACAATGAGAAGTGTACTTGAAAGATGGTTGTCGCTCGTGCGAGGTGTTTGGGGCACAAGGGCCAAGTTGGTAGTTGTGATGGGGTTCGACAGCAGTCAGCAGTGTCAGCCATTTTGCCAGTGCACCTGAACTCACTGTCAGGTAGCCATAGGCCCAGATGGTCTTGTTAGGCTGGGTGACAGGAGGTGTGGTTCCTATTACTCCAACTCCCATCAGGCTGTCATACACACACTCTTCCCACCCAGCCCAAACAGCCTGCCCAAAACTATGCTTACCTGACATTGCGTGGAAATGGACTAGCAAAATGGCTGACACTAGGGACTGGTGTTTGGAGCACACTGTCATGATGGGAGTTGTGGTCAACTCATACACCAATCACCTGTGTCAGACATCTTGATAGTCTATTTCCACTCTCTGTCAAGTAAGCATAGTTCCTGGTGGGCTGTTTGGACTTGTTGGGAAGGTGTGTGTAGGACAGGGCCTGATGAGAGAAGTAGTGGTTTCAAACACTACTCATCCCAACCAGCCCAACAAGCCCACCTGGAACTATGCTTACCTTACAGTGAGGGGACGTGTACTAGCAAGATGGTTCATAGTGATGCCTGGTGTCTGAGTTGAGCATAACTCCCATCATGGCCTTGTGCTCCAAAGACCAGTCTCCAGTGTCAGCCACCTTGCTAGTCCATTCTCCATTCACTGTCAGGTACAAATAGGCCCAGAAGAGTTAGCTGGGCAGGTTGGGAGGAGGAATATTTACAATGCCTACAACTCCCATCAGGCCTTGTCCGACATACACCTTTCCACCCAGCCCAAACAGCCCACCTTACCTGAGAGTGAGTGGAAATGTACTAACAAGATGGCTGACACTGGGCACTGGTGTATGGAGCACAAGGCCTTGATGGGAGTTTGGTACAGGTGGAACACCAGTCACCATTGTCAGCCATCTTGCTAGGCCATTTCCACTAACTGACAGGTAAGCGTAGTTCCAGGGGTGCTGTTTGTGCTGGTTGGGAGGAGGAGGTTTTGCAATGACTCCATGTCCCATCAGGCCTTGTCCACCACACACCTTCTCACCAATCCCAACCAGCCTACCTGGGACTCTGCTTTCCTGACAGTGAGTGGAAATGTACTGGCAAGATGTCTGACACTGGGGACTGGTGTTTGGAGCACAACGCCTTGATGTGAGTTTGGACGAAGTGTGTACATTGCAATAGTTTTAGACCTTTTAATTTTATTTGCAGGTATGTGGTTTTTCTATAGTACATACATCACAGAGATGTCTGCAGAGGTTTAATTGATTAATTTACTGGAATGTGGAGTAGCTACTTACCAGCCTCCTTTCCTTCTGGTATTCCATACAAGCCCCAACCGAAGGATAGCACGCACCTTCTCCTCCCAGGAAGTAATGTGCACAGATGGTGAAGGAGGTCCACCACCAGTCTGTTGTGCATTCACATGTTCTTCTGCACACAGTTTTTTTACCCTCCTCCTCACTTCGTACCACCTTCTCTTGATTTCATCCAGTGAGCATAGGACAGGCGCTTCAGCGTTCACCTTATTGACTATCCTGTCCCACATCCTATTTTTCCGGCTATTGAGGGTCTGTTGGACTCGGATCCTGAATACATGTGGCTCTACTTTGATGATTTCATCTACAAGCATTATCAACTCCTTATCCTTAAAATGTGGCTGCTTCTTCTGGGACATGATGAGGGTGAGGGTGAATATGAGGGTGAGTGTGAGGGTGAGTGGGAATGTGAATCTGAATGTGGAATAGAGAATGTGTTTGAGAAAAGTAATTTGAAAAAAGTGATATGTGCAAGTATTGGGGTGGATGCAGTGTGTGCGTATGTGCAAGGCTGAGAGCAGGAAAAGGACTCCTCTCCTGGGCTACCAACAGCATTGTGTGAGCAAAGGATCATGGTCATTTATTTGGTCTTTATATAGGTGTATTGGTGGGCGTGCCTAATAACTAATTACATTTTTTATTTGGCGCTGCCTGTGATTGTTGTAGAGACTGATTTTTGTATTTAACACTTGCCATGTGGAACACAAACCGACACGGTTCCGCAACCATGTCAGATGCGTCCTAATATATACGGCTGGACAACCAATGCTTGTTCATAACCGGAATGCCTATGCCACAGCCTTTTCGACCGACTCGGTCGGTTCTGACTTGTTTCCAACCAGCACAGTTTGGCGGAATGGTTTCTGACCAAAACGGTCAGAGTTTTACCTGCTATGCATCATAACGGTGGGCTGGAAGGTTGCAGGCTCATCATTCGGAATGTTTCCACGGACTAGTCCGTCGGACGGTCTTTCTGACCAACATCGTAAGGAGGCCCTAAGTATTTCAATAAATCTACATTTTTGTTGCAATAAAATGTATATACATAGTACAAAAACCTGGCACAATTTCTTATCTGAATAAATAAAAAATTACTTTTTCAAATGTATAAATGTTTTTAATTTTTTTTAAATACTAAACACTACATATACATAACCCCAGTATACCTTTAGTCAAAAAAGGTGCTGGACATTAAACATATGTACCTTACTATTCCCACTCCAACCTACCTTATGTCACAGAAGGTGCTGTACATACATAATCCACTATTCCCACTCCAACATACCATGAGTCAGGGAAGTTTCTATAAACTACACATACATAATTTACTACTCCCACTCCAATCTTCCTTAAGTTTGAGATGGTACTGGTTACTAAACATACATAATTTAATACTCCCACTCCAATCTATCTTAAGTCTGCAAATTTGCTGGCCACTAAACATACATAATTTACTTTTGCCACTCCAATCTACCTTAAGTCATGAAAGGTGCTGGAATAACATACATAATTTACTATTCCCACTTCAACCAACCTTTAGTCTGGAAAGGTGCTGGACATTAAACATACATAATTTACTCCACCCACCCACTGGACACTAAGGGGCACATTAGGATGGAGGATCCCGAAGTGAAAAGGGACCACCCGCCATAAGGGCAGGTGTCCCATGGGGGCCATTATAGTGCACCGCCACAGTGGCGGGCGTATCCCGCATATTCAGCACCGCCCGCCGCAATGCTAAAAATGCACATCATGCATTTCAATGCACAACGTGACTGGCACCGTGCGGTGCCTGCCACGTTGTATATTGAAATGCAGGGGGGTACCATAGGTAACCCCATATGCACCCCCCCACCCCCCAGAGTCCCTGGGGGCCCGCAACGGGCCCCCGTAAGAGATTCCCGCATGGCTTTCCATGACGGCAATGCAGCCACGGAAAGGCATGTGTACTCCCCATCATAATATGGATGGCGGTGTTTAGCTGACACCGCCTCCATATTAAACTCTTTTCTGCTCGTTGGACTTGTCAACCGGGCGGAAAAGCGGCAGACGGTCTTTCCGTCTGCCGTGGTTCCCCCCGCCATAGTAATATGGCGGGAGAAATGGGTGGTGGGCAGGGACGGATGTCATGCGGATCGCCACCGCCATGCGGGTGATGGCGATCTGCCCGAGATCCTAATGACCCCCTAAGTATACATAATTTACTAACCCTACTCAACCTACCTAAAATTAGGGAAGGTGCTGGACACTAAACATACATATTTTATTATTCACACTGTAATCTAGCTGAAATCAGGGAAGGTGATAGACATTAAACAAACCTAATTTACTATTCCCACTCCAATGTAGCTGAAGTTAGGGAAGGTAATGGACATTAAACACACATAATTTACTATTCCAACTCCAATATACCTGAAGTCAGGGAAGGTGCTAGACACTAAACATATATAATTATCTATTCCCTCCCCAACCTACCTTAAGTTAGGGAAGGTGATAGACACTAAACATACATAATCTAATATTCCCACTCCAATCTACATTTCGGGCCTCATTATGATGACGAAAATGGGGCCACCCGACTAGCTGTCCGCAGTCCCGCCATCGGTTTTATGATGCGACAATCTCCATGGTGGTTGCAATCTGTATCTTTTGTATTGTGGCGTGTGCTATGGGCTGCAGAACATGCCGCAATACAAAAAAAACACAATGCACACATCCCTGCACTATGTGGTAGGCACCATGCGGTGTCTGCCACATGGTGTAAGGATATGAAGGAGGGCACCATAGGTGCCCCCCAGGGCCCACATAGGAGGCTCAGGGGGGAAGGAGGCCCACTACGAGCCGCCAATTCCATTTACGCTAGCCTTTTGTTGGCAGGTTAACCACCATACAACGACCGGTCAAAAGGGACATTGTAATCCCTATGGTGATGCCTGGGCAGGCACCACAACCATTGTAGTGATTAAAGACTGTCGGATGTGCGGCGGTCGGCTCTCACCCCGCCCTCCATCCACCCACCGTCATAATTCGGCTGGCGGTAATGCAGGGTCCGATGACTGTGGGTCCCACCACCATCGTAATGAGGCCCTAAGTCAGGAAAGGTGCTGTACGCTAAACATACATAACTTACTATCCCCACTCCAATGTACCTTAACACAAGGAAGGTTCCGGACACTAAACATGTTATATAATTTACTATTCCCACTCATTTACTATACACAAATCATACATATTAAACTATTTACACCCACATATATCTTGAGTCAGTAAAATTAGTAAAAAACGAAACATACATAATTTAATATTAGTACTACAATGTACCTTAAATTAGGGCAAAATTTCATCATTAAACCTACATATTTAACATTTACCACACCTATGTATCTTAAACCATGATAGGTGCTAAACAGTAAACAATTTTAACTTATTGTGACCACTTCAATATAAAGAAAGTTAAAGTAGAAAGTGAAAAGCAAAAGCAAAAGCAAAAAGAACACAAACATAATTTTCTAATAAATCTTTCACATAACTCAACTCTATAAAATAAATAATATTTATTTTTTACTAATTTAGATTTTCTAAAAACATTTCCCCCTATTTTTCAAATGAATAACTAAAATTATAAAATCTTAATATAAAATGCAAACACTACTGTTTGTTGAAATTCTAAAATAAACTTGACACAAATGTATTTAATATTTAAAACAATATTTACCTTATCATGCTACATTCTCATTTTGTTAATTACAAATTTCAAAAACATATGTAATCATTATCAATGAATGTATTTAATTTTTATTTTTTTATTTTTCCATTTACATATTTTAATAATAAGTTGTGAAGAAATTCTAATATAAATACATGCTAAAATTAAATTTGAGAATACATATTTTTCTTTTCCACCAATTAATTTATATCAAATGTTCTTTAAAACTATTGATCTAAAATAACTTATTTCTAAACAATAAATGTAACAGTTAAATATATACTTAAAAATTAAATATAAATATATAAAAACATGAAATGTATTGTCTACAAAACAAATATTTATAAATACAAATACATTCTTCAAAGAAAACTAAATCTTAAAAAAGATTTTTAATACACTAACATGAATCAATTAAAAAACAACAACCAAGGAAAAAATAAATGTATTTATATATTTGACCATAATATTTGTTTGATTTATTAAAAAATTAAAATATTGGGGGCGTGGCTTTCGCGGACCGAAGATGGCCGCCTAGTATGTGAACTCTGCTGCCTGAGTGCCCCTTCAACTATCCTGAGAGACCATCCGGCAGTCCTTTGCGCAGCCCCTGAGTCCTACGGGCTCGCGTCCTCCCTTCGGCCTGCTCCGGTGTTTGTTGCTCGCTAGATCAGGGAGATCCGGCCATCGGAGAGTGCAGGCCTGCATGAGGCCTTGAAGCCGGGGCCCACAGCAGCAGGGCTGGCCGGCGGTGATGCCTCTCAGCCCGCCATTGTGGAGCGGCTGAGCCGCAACTTCAAGAAAAGCCTGCCCGCCATTGGCCCAGTAACACCGGTCAAGACTGTGGGTTACAGTGGCGGCGTAGACACCCGTGGTGAGTCCCTGCAGGTGGAGTGTTTTGGCGTGGCCTTGCTGTGAAGAGGTGAGATCCGGCCTTCCCACAGTAGTGACTCTGCTTGGGGCATCGGGGGAGTCAGCGTTGCAGGCCGCGGATGTGGGGCAGTGGATGCAGGACAGGACAGATTGGTGGCCCCCCTCCTACTCCGCCCTTGTGATTGACCCTCTGTGCACCTGGAGGCGGTGACCTGAACCTCGGGTGGACGGGGAGTCACCCTGGAGTGGGGCTGTGTGGCGTAAAGGCCTAGTGGCGGTGGCTTGGTGGTGATCCCTGGAACGGCCTGTGCTCCTGCAAAGAGGGATGGTGAGAATCAGCTCCGTGCCAGCAGAGGTAGACGGAGGGAGGAAGAGAGACCTCGGACTGTGGCACGGTAAGGGGTGCTGAAGGCGAGACGTCCCGAGCTGGAATTGCCCATTGAATGCGGACTTGCTGATACGAATCTGTATAGCTTTCCTGCCCCCGCATTGAGGTGCGCCAGAATGTGGGACTGAGACTCCAGCCCTGGGCCCGAAATTGCACAGTGCATGGGGGCACCCTGTAGCTGGAACCAGGGGATCGAAGCCGGTCCAGACAAACAAACTGGATCATTACACGATTGCTAAGGATGCACAGCGGGGCAGGCTGTCCGAAGAAACGGTGAGGGGGAACCCCGGCGAGGAGGAACAGGAGCTGTCCCTAAAAGACGTCATGGAAGCCATCATTGGGATGAAAACCTCGCTGGAGCACAAAATGGACTCCATGGCCATTGACTTTAATCTTATCAGGGCCGCCATGGGAAAGCTTAATGAGAAGGTGAAACAAGTAGAGATAAAGGCCACTAGCTTGGTATAAGACGTCTCGCAATTGCAAAAAGAGGTCCGAGAACTTCCATATTCCCTTAACTCAGTTGACCTTAAACTGGATAACTATGAGGGCCGCCTCCATCGTAATAACCTTCGTATCCTAGGAGTGCCGGAGAGATCAGAGGGACAGGCTCCTGATCTGTTTGTTGAGGACCTAATTCTCAAGCACCTGCAGCCAAAGGGCCTCAGTAAGTTCTTTGTGATAGAAAGGGCGCACAGGGTCCCGGGCGGCCGTGCCAAGCCGGACGCTACCTCGGGGCCCATGTTGGCCCGAGTCCCGCACTATCGAGGCAGAGGCGTAATCCTCCAAAACTCGAGAGCCAACGCCCCGCTCAGGTATGAGAACGCTACTATCTCCTTTTTCTCAGACTTCACACAGAGAGTGCAAAAGCAGAGGAGATCTTTCCTATCGGTTAAACCCGACCTGAGGAAAAGGGGCCTGAAGTACTCGATGTTATTCCCGGCCCACCTCAGAGTCGAGGCAGAGGGACGAACCTGGTTTTTTGATCAGTCGGAGGCAGTGGCAGAATGGATCGAAAATCAAGGAACTCAGATCCCAGCGGATTGTGGAGCTGGTGATAGTGCGGACAGTCAGCCTTCCTGAAGCGGAGGCCTTATGGACAATCGGTTTGCACACATGGGGAGAATCTTGTTGTGGGGTGGTTGGGAAGGGTGGGACTTTTGTGTTTAAAATAAGCTGGCTGCAAATTGCTTTACAGTATGACACTTCTAATGCTACAGGGACGGCATATTTATTGTGTTTGGGGCGCGGGCTTGGAGCTCACTGCCTGTTACCCCCTAATTTTACTCTTTCTTTGAATTTTTCTAGGGCGACAGGCACTCTGCAATTTTTCAATGGGCAGTTTGGAGCCCATAGGGCAGGGCAGCGGGGTGGGGAGGTGTTGTGTAGGGGTGTTTGGTTCACCTGTTGGGTGGTTTGTTGGTTACATTGGCACAGTACGCAGGACTGACAGAGGAAATGCGGAGGATTGTCAGTTTTACCATGCAGACGATGGGGGGTAGGAAAGTGAAGGTTCTGAGTTGGAACGTTAACGGGTTGGGGGATAAAATCAAATGGAGTGTGGTTCTTCAGCATGTCAAGAGACATGCTCCGGACGTGGTCCTGCTTCAGGAGACACACCTAGTTGGCAACTCATGCAAAGCAATGCATAGAGGGGGATACAAAATGGTTGCACACTCAGGGTTTACATCGGGTTCCAGGGGGGTGGGCATTTTGATTCAAAACACGTTTCCATTGGCAGTGACCCCACTTAGGAGGACGAGAGAGGCAGATACACTGGGGTCACGGGCATGTGGGAATGTCAACACCTAACATTTCTATCCATCTATGTTCCTCCAGGGCTATAGGACACGACATTTACTGATCTGGGGCCATCCTGCTCACATTCCCAGAGGGACTTTTAATCCTGGGAGGCGACTTTAACGCAGTTGTCTCCGGCATGTTGGACAGGCATCCCCCACGGGAGATGGGACGGGCAGTGCGATGTCTACCAGACTTCATAGATGCAATGGGACTGATTGATAGTTGGAGGCTGCATCACCCGGATCAAAAGCAATATACATTTCACTCTGGGGCTCACCACAGTCTCTCAAGGCTAGACTACTGCCTTGTCCCGGCTGCACAAGCATCAACAATAGCAGAAATTAGGCACTTGGCTAGAGGCATCTCGGATCACTCTCCTCTGAGGGTTCACGTGATCGTAAGTCAGGGCACTGCAGGGAGGGTGGCCCCAATCAAACCGTGTTATCTGCATAATCCCAAGATTCGTAAAGACCTCATTGCAACACTGGACGAATACTTCACCAATAATGTAGGGTCGGTATCCTTTTCTCAGTCCTTGTGCGAGGCGTTTAAAACTGTTGTCAGAGGTCAGGCTCTGTCCTCGATAGCAGGCCCTAAAATGGAGAAGCAGAGGGAGGTGGTGGAGCTGGAGGCTGAAGTTTGTAGATTGGAAGGTGAGTTGGAACTGGAGATAACTCAGGCTAACCTTCATTTGTTAAGCCTGAAGCAACATGACTATAAGGCAATGGTCTTGGACAGGGCTAAAGCTCTTAGCAGGAAACAACAGGGTAGGCTGTATGACCTGGGAGATAAGGCTGGGAAGCTTATTGCATGGCTAGACAAGAGAGAATGGGCAAGCCGTCTTGTCCCAGAGCTCCAAACAGGGGGGGGAATTACTTACTGAACCACAGGAAATAGTGGACAGGTTTGCGGACCACTTTCAGACAGTTTACAAATCGGTCTCCCCTCACTAGGAGACTGACTCCCAGGTATTACTCTGTGACATCAAACTCCCCTGTGTTTCCCCTGAAGACCGTGACTATATGGATAGCCCACTTGCTACAGACGAAATTGCAAAGCAATCCGTTCGTTAAATTCTGGGAAGGCACTGGTTCCCAATTGGCTTCCTATCGGGCTCTACAAACTCAAGCCGGACAAACTAGCACCTTACTTGAAAGCGATGTTTGTGGAATCTAAAGACAAGGGAATACTACCAAGGGAACAGAGAATAGCTACCGTGGTCACGATCCACAAGGAAGGCACGGCTAGAGCGGACTGCGCCTCGTACAGACCTATCTCTCTCTTAAATACTGAACCGAAGATCCTAGCCAAGCTCCTGGCAAGCCGACTGGTGAAGGTGATCAGCGGCCTGGTGTACCCTGATCAATCTGGCTTCATGCGCATAGGAACGTAGCCCTAAACTTGCGCAGACTGCACCTGGTGATAGATATAGTCCACACTCTGCGGGAGCCAGCAATATTCGTGTCGCTAGAGGCAACAATGGCCTTCTATAAAATTGAATGGCCCTATTTGTGGGCTGTTCTTGCCAAGTTTGGATTCGGTCCCGAATTCATCAGGTGGGTGTGTCTGTTGTACGTGGAACCGCTCGCCCAAGTGGTGGTAAACAACAGAATCTCAACCCGGTTTTTGCTTGATCGGGGCACAAGTAAGGGTTGCCCGCTGTCCCCCCTTCTCTTTTCTTTGGCCTTGGAGCTTCTTGCTGCATAGATAAGTTGGGAACCAATGATCAGAGGAATGCAGTGGTCCTATGGAACAACAGGAGAGTGAGGGTATAATTAAGAACACTCTTTTACCCCTTCCGAAATGTACAATAATCAACAGAAGAGTGTCAAAGTGAACTAAAATGAAAATAACAGGATTATGGACCAATAAGTGTCCATAGACAGAAAGAAAATTACCACCGTCTAGAGAAACAAGAATGAAGTAAAGGAATTAGGTGCATGTGCTCAGTGATGAAAAAGAACCCTCAGGCACCGCCTGTGAAGGTCGGTAGCCAATTGTCTTCATTGGGTTCCCAAAGGTTGAAAAAGATGTGAGGTAGTGATAAAGAAGTGCTTTAAAAAGAGCATTGGCTACTCATCACAAAATAACTTTATTAAGAGGGTAGCTCTAACTCTAGTAAAAACAGTGCAAATTAAAGGACTGGTGAATGGTTGAGTTAGTTTGAACCAAAAAGTCCTTACTGAAGTGAGAAGAAATCAAAGATGGTCAACATGTTTCTGCTTAAGAGCTAAAATTCAGCTCAGCATTCGTCAGGACCACAGGACTCTATCAAACCCCTAGATGGACATACGCTAAGATGTCCAAAGCTAAGGTGTAGAGAAAGAAGAAATAAAAATAAAAAACTAATACAACCTGATTAGTGTGGACTTTCTATATTGGGTAATTGTCCCCGCAGTCTCACCCCAAGGGGGAGACAAAAAGTACTAGTAAGCCCTCAGTGGGACCTCATGGGTTGGCGGTGGGGGGAAACCTTCACGCTCGGTCCATTTTCTCCGATGCGACTCCCCGCCGTTTAGACCTAATTAGACCGCGACCCCGGATGGTAGGATCGCATATCTCTGTATGCAGACGATATACTGCTTTACTTGACCTCCCCTCGTTATTCCCATATTTTGGTCTTAGATGTCTTGACCTCTTTTCAGAAATATTCGGGCTCTAAATAAATTGGGAGAAATCCTTGCTGTTTGTCGTGAGGGGATATCCCCCAGTCCCCCCACGAAATTGCCCTATACAGGTTAACACTGAGGGGTTAAAGTATTTGGGAGTCTTCATCTCCCTGGATCTCTCGGTTAGGTATGCCCGGAATCTCTTTCCCCCTTTACAGAGGCTCAAGAGTGACATTGCCAACTGGAGGAAGCTTCCTATTTCGCTGCTGGGTAGGGCAGCCCTCTTTAAAATGAAGGCTTTGCCTCAATTTCTCTCTGCCTTGCAGAATACCTTGGATGTTGTGCCAGCCAGCTATTTCCGTGAGATTGAGAGCCTTCAGAGGAGTCTACTGTGGGATGGCAGGCCCTGAATGGCACTAAAGAAACTAACACTCAGTTGGTATGATGGGGGCATTAGTCTCCCGGATATTAGGAGGTACTATTGGGCCTCCCAGCTGGCAGTGATCAACCACAGTACATACGGTCTTGTAGATGATCCAGGCTATGCCATGGATAGGTGGCTCCTCCCGGGGGGTAAATATAGTAGGGCCCTGTATTCCTGACTGACGAAACTGGCATTAACAGGACCAACAAAACACGCAGTTCAGATTTGGCATGATGCCACAGGTTCCCTGGGTTGGAGGCACAAGCTAACTTTGGCCACCCGGCTTTGGGACTCCGAGAAACTTGGCAATCTCTGGATGATGATGAAAGGTTTCGACAAGTGGGACCTTATAGAAATTTCCATAGTCTGGGATGTATGGGGGAAGGGGAGGGTTAAATCCTTTGAGGAGATGCAAAAGGAATATGTATTAACAGATGTCAAATATTTCTGCTATGTGCAAGTCCGGCATTCGCTTCTCACCACTTTGCCCAGGGGTATTGAGCCCCCAGATGCCTCTCCATTAGAGGATAGAAAACTGGATGGTCACCTTCCCGAAACGACAATCTCATTAATTTATAAAATGCTAATTAACCATATGGCTGATCCCCTTCAGACGTTGAGGGACAGATGGGTACAGGATGGGATAAACCTGGACGACAAAGATTGGCAGACAGCGGTGTCGTCCCCCAGGGAGGTTGCAATCCCAGCTTGCCTGAAATTGGTCCAGCTTAAGGTCCTACATAGGATCTATACCAAGGGACCCCGAGTGGGATTGTCGGCACGGGGCTATGCAAATGACAATGTTGCCTCACAGGTACATTTATACATACTATCTGGGAGTGTACACATATTACTGCTTACTGGCACAAAGTGCATGACATGATGAGCAAGGTATTGGGGGTTTCCCTGTCCCCGGAGGCTAGGAGGTGCCTCTTGAATATATGGGAACTCTCTGATTTAAACACTTCTCAGATGCAATGGGCCACACTGGGTTTTATGTTGGCTAAAAGAAATATCGCTCAATTGTGGGGGGCAGTGCAACCTCCCATCCTGGAAACGTGGGAAAGCAATTTGGATTGGTGCATGTTTAGGGAGGAAATGATGTATCTTGCTAGGGTATGCCCTAGGAAGTGGTAATTGGTCTGGGCCCCCTGGAATCACCACAGAGGAGATATTTGTACACCACACAGAAATGCTGCTCTAGATTACCCCCCTCCCAGTGAAGTTCCTATTTAAGTGTATGTATTGATTATCCGGTAACCCCCTGATGTAGAATCTGCAATTTTGAACGATACTCTGTAATGAGTCTTTTTGCTGATGTTTTATTTCAAATAAAAAAATTATAAAATATATATATATATATATATATATTATTAAATATCAATGCTAATACGCCAACTATACAAAAACATGTTTTACATTAAAAACATTTACAAATACACTACACACTTTGTCTCAAACCCCACAAATACATTTCCAGAGTTTAAAAAAAATGCCAATTTCTTTTCAACCTACATATTTTTCAAAAAAACTCAATAATTTCTGACACCTACACACCAATATCAATTGCTAAATTACAATTTTATTTCTTTTAAGTTTTTTCAATTGTTTTTCTAAAATGGAATCTCCTAAACACAAAAATACCAACAAATAAGGTTTAAATTATATTCCAACTTTAATTTTTATTAAATAGAATCTTATTTCATGTAACATTTTAAACCATTGTTTTTAAAATTTACTTCCCAGATTTATCCCCTATAAACCCCACACCCTGCTCCTATTTGCTTCAAAATCTTTCATCTTTTAAAAAAAATGTTTAAATTTAATACTATACAATTAATGTACAATATATTTTAAATTACTTCCCACCCTTGTCCCCTATAAACCCAACATCTCGCTCCTAAAAAAAAATCTTCATTCTGCAGCATACATAGAAAGATGAAAATGTCTCTGAGGATCGTCTTTGTGCAGGAAGGGGCTCTTTCATGCACAAAAACAATCCTGTCTGCAATGGATGCACCCTCTGCACCATGGCCCATGGGTACCTACTTTGGTACAAGGCAGCAAACCCTACGCCAGCTCAGAGAGAGAGAGAGCAGGAATGCGCCACATATTAGGAAATATGTGGCATCTCTGATCTCTCTATTTGATACAGTGCAGCTTGACTATGTGTAGTGAAGAGCTGGGAGGCACAGCATGATCCCAGTAAAGGAGCCCCTAAACAGTAAAGTGTGTCATATAGCATTAATGTATGATATTGATAACTTCACTGATATGTTGATTAGAGATACATTATTAAGGTGTGCCAATAATCCTAAAGTCAAAGAGAAATTTCCAAGAGAAAGTCTCAATTTAAGTGAAGAAGTTGCAAAAGCAGAAGGATTGGATCACATGGCTGGATGAATTCAGGAAATGATGGATTGTCATACCAGAGAAGAGGTGTGTACCCATAGGAGTGAAAAAAAGCAGAAAGCAATAAACTGGGATGAAACCCAAAGTTACCAAGGGAAATGTTTCTGGTCTGGAAATCCTGATAATATGCCCATAAGTATCATGTTGTAGAAAGGTGGAGTATTATGTTGTGATGTTGGTTAGACTTCACCATGCAATACTACCAGAAACCCCAAAGTTGGTCATTGGATTTATACTAATAAATTCTGGTAGTGTGGCAAAGAGCAAAGCACCAACATGGATAAAAGTAATTGACACAACTTTATGGAAATCCAACACCAATTTATAAAAATAGAGTGCATTTTTATCCTAATTTAGACACCAAAACAAATGGAATTGCATACAAATAATCCAAGTTCTGGATTTTAGAAGCATTATGAAATCAGTGCAACATAATACAGTGAAACTAATGGGAAAAACCACTAGTGACAATCGGTCACTTGCAGGTCGAGGTGCGTGATACCCTTGCAGGGTAACAGTGATGTGGGTGCCAGGACTAGTATGATTATAGGACATCCTGGGTGGGGTGTGTCCCCCTGGGCACAACTCTCGTCCTTGTGATAGGCTCCTCAAGTTATAAATCATAAGGTAATCGAAAAGAAAGTTTAATCCATATTTTTATTCTTGTTTAAACCCTTGTAGTAATTTTCGATATTTCACTTGTTCAATTCAAGTATCAAAACTTAAATCATAGTGACTGGATTAAGGTATCCAATGCATTTCGGGTAGTTTTACCCTTTGTCTAATCTTTTGACCTCTCTATTCAAAACACGGGTCACTTTGGGTTGTACTAATTGCATAACTAGTGGAGGAGAGGGGGGAATACATGGGGAGATTATGTGAAACTCAGGGGAGGGGGTTTGAGGGGGTCAGTAGTTCCGGGAGGAGGTCAGGCTTGGTCAACTGTTCAATTCACTGAGGGAGGATTTGATGGAGAAATTTGCCACATCGGAGAACTACCAGAGAGGGCTCTATGATAGATTTGACATTCTGGAAGCGAAAATGGAGGGTATAGCTACTTGTACAGGTGTGCTAGAGGGAAAGGTAGCCTCATTGTCAGAAATATCAGTGGAGAACACTAAGGATATAGAGGCTGTTAAAGTTCAAAACCGTAAACTAGTTATGGACTTGGAACGACGGAAATGCAAAGTAGACGGAATAATTTCCGAATGCTGAAAATTCCCGAGGGCGCAGAAGTGGAAGATATTAAGGGTTTCGTATGCCATCTGCTACGCGATGATGTACTAAAAGACAGACCCAATATAGATCTGGAAGCTGAAATACAGCGTGTGCACCGAGACCCCTTCAGATTGCATCCGGACCGCAAGGCTCCGAGGAAAATACTTGTTTATTTTCAAACGTATGCGGTAAAGGAACTTATCCTCAGCAGATGTCTTGCACGTTCTTCTCTCCATTACCCTGCTAATCCTTATCAAATTAGATCAGATTTGGGGGGGAAGACCGCGCAGAGACAATGGGAGTTGGGTTCTAGGATGCCCGAGCTCCGATCATTGGGCGCACAGGTCCAAATGAAATTCCCCGCACTACTAAAGATAATGTGGAACAACAGAATGTATAATTGCAATTACCCAGAGGAGGTAGATGAATTGTTGGTGGGGATGAGAAAGCAGTAGGGTAAAAAGCTTATTTCTAATATAATTATCTTTAGGCGAGAGGGAAGCGATAGATAGAGGGGTGATGTGACGTGATGAAGGGAAGTAGGGGGGAAGGGAAAAAAAAGAAGAGAAAAAAAATATAAATAAATAGATAAATACATTTTTTTTAAAAAGGGAAAAAGAGGGAGAAAAAAAGGAGGGGGAAAGGACACAAGTTATAGGTGTTGTATAGGTAAAGGTGTATAAGTATTGAAAAATTAGAACAAAAGGAGTGGGGGAAATTTTTACCTAGATGTGCTCTGGGCTGGGAGCTCCCTAGGGCGTCGGATACGCCAATTGTGAAGGGAGGGTTCCTCGGGGGGTGGGGGGAGGTGAAGGTCCAAGGGGGGGGTGGGGTAAAAACAAAAAAATGTCCTTATATGCTAGAATCTTATGTTGTAGAGGTTTGGAATACCACCACAAGTTTATGCAATTATTAGTTAAAATATCATTATTTTATCAATATATGTATGGCATTGAATACTAGAATCCTATCATGGAATGTAAATGGATTGGGAAGCCGGAAAAAACAACAGAGAATATGCGAGTTTTTAAGGAATTCTGAAGCATCTTTGTATCTTCTGCAGGAAACACATTTAGAATCAAAGGAGTGTGCGCAAATCTTTACTAGATATAATTGGGTCCATGAAGTTCTGTGTTCTAATCAGAAAGGGTCAAATAGAGGTGTAGTCATCATAGTACGGGCATATAAAGGGATAAGGGTGATCAGTTGGGGTACTGACCAGTCGGGAAGGTGGTTGGCAGCAGTACTGTCTGTTGGAGGTTTTACTTTTCTTTGCGCTGTGTACTATGGTCCTAACGAAGACAACGCAGTGTTTCTTCAGAAGCTACAAGAGTACTTGACACAGTATACAGCGCCAGTCATATTAGGTGGAGACTTTAACTTAGTGTTTGACCAAGATTTGGACTGCACCTCGAAAGTGAAATATAATCCTCCTAATAAATCAATCTCAGTACTAAATAGTATTATTAAAGAATTTGTTTTAGTGGATGTCTGGAGAATTAAGCAAGGTAATCTTAGAGAGTACTCCTTTTTTAGCAAAAAATATAAACAATTTTCTAGAATTGATTTTTTTCCTGATAGATCAAACTTTCCTTTCAGACATACTGTCTGTATCTTATATGCCAATAGGTTTGTCAGACCACTCTGCAGTGAAGTTGGAAATGAATTTTAAAATTAACTATACAATGCGGCGGTGGACCCTGGATAGAACAATGCTCTTAGATGAAAAAGTTAAATTGAATATCAAAGAAAGTCTTTCTGAATTTTTTCGGTTTAACGTTGGGACAGCTTCAGAGCAAATTGTATGGGATGCATTAAAATCATTCTTAAGGGGGGTCTTTAAGTCACAGAAAGCCTCAATAATAAAATGTAGAAAAGAAATAGATATTCACGACTCAGAAGAGATTAAAAATAAAGAATGGCAACTCCAACACGCAGCATTAAATGATAGAGGTAGGATCCAGGAATTAGAAAAGGAACTGAGTAAGATACAGGCATGTTTTAAGGCTCATACTGATAAAATAAACAGGGATAGGTGAGAGGTGAGCAAGCTTCGTAATTTCGAATATGGGGAAAAATGCGGCTTGCTTCTCGCATGGAAGGCCAGATCAGAGAGAAGCAGAAATAATATTAAGTTGTTAATTCAGGAGGGAACAGGGTCAAAGTTAACAGAAGACTCCGAAATAAGGGATGAGGCAGGAGGGTTTATGGAGGAACTGTACAAAGAACAAGATATGCCTAGTGAAGATGCATTGGAAAATTGGTGGATGGAGAAAGAACTGCCACAGTTGAGTGAATCTGCTAAACTTTACCTAGTTACAGCTATAACTGAGGGAGAGGTGAGGACCCAACTGAAAAAAATGGCTTGAAACAAAGCGGCAGGCCCGGATGGGCTGCCAACCGAAGTCTATAAGGATAACACAGAGGAGGTAGTAGGCCCACTTGTTTTATTATTTAATAGGATTCTTATAGCGGGGGAATGTATTCCGGATACATGGGCTGAGGCAACAATAACATTACTGGCAAAACCCAATAAGGATCCAAAAAGAATAGCTTCATACAGGCCTATTTCGCTCCTTAATTCAGATTCCAAAATATATTCCGGCATCCTTTCGACTAGACTCGCAAAAGTAATTAAATCAATTATACATTCAGATCAGAGAGGTTTTATAACTGGACGCCAATTAAATGAATTAAACTATCAGGTTATCGGGGTTATAGACTTTGCAACTAAGAACGGGCTTCCACTGGCTATCGTTGCGATTGACGCTGCAAAAGCCTTTGATCAAGTAAATTGGAGGTTTCTGTGGAAAACTATGGAAAAATTCGGATTCCCGGACACATTTATCAAGGGGATTGAGACTCTGTACAAACGACCTAGAGCTAAAGTTTTAGTTAACGGAAGCTTAACAGAGTGGCTATATATTTCAAGAGGAACAAGACAGGGTTGTCCCCTGTCGCCTCTTCTCTTTGATATATACATAGAGCCTTTTGTTTGTTCTATAAGATCTGACCTTAATATCTTACCATTTGCGTTGGGAAATCTGGAGCTTAAAACAGCACTTTACGCTGATGATCTTTTACTTTATACATCAAACCCAGATGAGGCTATTCCATGCTTAATAGAACTGGCCAAAGATTTTGGTACAGTGTCAGGGTACAGAATAAATCAAGATAAAACCGACATCATGTGTTGGAATTGCCTGTCCCCCATATTAGAGGCGAAAACAAAAATAAGATATTTGGGGATTCATATTACTCAAACCCTGGATGAGGTAGTGAAGACAAGTTGGAACATAGTATTAAAAGAAGTTAAGAAACTCTTGACTAGATGGAACGCTCTGCCTTTTAATATCTATGGCAGAGTGAATCTGGTTAAGATGATTATTTTACCAAAGTTAACTTTTTTATTTAATTCAATTCCCCTGGGCTTTGATAAAAAAGATATAGCTAATCTCCAAAGTCGGATAGGATCATTCATATGGGCTACTAAATCCCCTAGAATAGCATGGAGAAAATTGAGAAGGGGTTTGAAACTAGGAGGATTGGCTC
The DNA here is from genome assembly GCF_964263255.1 of Lissotriton vulgaris. Lineage (NCBI taxonomy): Eukaryota > Metazoa > Chordata > Amphibia > Caudata > Salamandridae > Lissotriton > Lissotriton vulgaris. The sequence continues at coordinate 421,102,690 of NC_141698.1, read as the reverse complement.
TACCAGATTTGATTTTTTACTGTTATGCTTTTCAGTTTAAAAATGTTAGGCTCCTGGCAAATAAATTGGACTTGTCATCCCATGGTAAACTTTTTCAAGCCATGTTCACAGACTTGCCACGAGGCTTAGATTTTTTCTTGTTTAAATTTGGATGACCAGAAATTTTTTAAAAAGGTTCGTCTGAAGGACCTGAAAACCGCGCTCCCTATATGGCAGGTGATGCGAAGAATTTTTGATATTCCCTACTATCACTATTTGGCCCCTATTTGGGATTCCCCAGGTACCCCAGAATGCTTAATGGATCGTTTAGCTATTCCATTGAAAGTTGCAGGTTTTTCTCAGTGGTGTGACCTGTGTAATCATGGAGAACTATTAAGTTGGGATTCTTTTGTTCTCTCACAGAATGTGATAAAGCCCTCCAATTTAGGGAGAAATCATCTTTATACAGCATATAGGGTGTATTGGACTCCATCAAAGCTCTCAAAGATATCTGCAGATGAGTATCTATGTCCCAGATGTAAGACAGTAACAGCTGATGATAGGCATATGTTTGCGGAGTGTCCCATATTGGAAACTTACTGGGAGGAGGTTGCTAGTTTTTTAGAACAGGTAACATCATTACCCGTTGAATGCAATACCAGATTAATACTTTTTGGCCTCCCTCAAGACTATGATATCAGAGATAATATTACACAATTGATCTTTTACGTTTTAGTCATTGCTAGAAGAGAAATATGTAGGGAGTGGAAGTCCGCCAGTCCTCCGAGATTTGCGGACTGCCTTAGAAACATTATGGTGGTGAGTGGTTTGGATCTGCTACGTGGCGGAGAGAAGGAAAGTATGGTATGGTCTCCATTGATAGCATGGTCTGAGAGCTAATTCGGAACCGAGTCTGATGATTATGCCAGAGGTTCTTTTGGTCCTATCCTCCCACAGGGCAAGGATCACCGCAAACGGGAGTGGGATGGGAAATGACCTACCTCTGGGTGATTTCCGTTGGTTGCTTGCAGACTCCAGGGCGGGAACAATTAAGTCTGAAGTGGTGGCCCGGAGAAAGCCTTTCTAGAGTTATATTTCTGGTGGTAATATATGAGGACTCAAAAAAAAAAAAGTTTTATCCTTTGTCAGGTACCACTCGATCCAGTCATCTACTGCTCTCTTCGGCTGAGTTCAGTTCAAAGTGGTGAATGCCTAAGCGTCTCGATGTCAATGTTTAAATCCCAGGACTAGGCCACGACAGTCAGTTCAGTTTTTCCTGGCATGTAGATCTTGTTACAGAGGTGTCCTGGCTATCCCTGTTGCTGAACGGGAGCTGCAGGAGATCTGATTTTACCGCTTTCATGATGCTGCAGAGAACGATATGCAAAAACAACAGTGTGATTTCTGACGTCATCCGAAGGTCGGATGGAGTTCCTTTTTGGTGAATCGTTGAGTGCAGGGGTTGTTTGCTGGACTGTTGATCAACAAGCCATGGCAGAGGTAATCCTTGTAAAAGGGTACTTCGACATCTGGTTGTCCCAGGGACCATGGTAGCTGCCTGTAACTTCGTGAGAGGCAGGACTACAGTCCCCACAATGCACTAGACTAACTGGATTTGAGCGATCCCAATAGCCTGCCATTCTTTGGATCCAGAGCGTTGTTTTACCTGCAGCTTGGAGGGGACTAGTGCCACTAGCCCAGGGGAGTCTGAGGGTGTTTCAGTCTTCCTCAGGGTTTCCTCTGTCTGGGGGAACTAAAAGTAAGCATAGGACAAGTCTCATTCCAGTTCCAGAAGTGTTGCAACAGGTGCAGAGTATCCTACTTTTGCTTTGTGCAAGTCCTTAGTCACAGACACATGTCTCTTCTTTGTTCTCTTCGATGAAGGTTGGGCAGAACTGAGGCCCTGGTTTCAGGGGTAGCCCTAAAATCCGAGATTTTGGGTGGTTAGGGTTGTGGGTGCAAGTGGCCAATGGACTGCTTGCCCCAGCAGCTAATCTGGTCCTGAGATGCACAAAACTGGGGGTGTAGCTCACCTTTCCTACTGAGAACCCTTTATTCTGCTACTTCCAAAATGACAGAACCTTTCTTTCGATGTGCAGACCGGGATGCCAGCCAAAGAGGTGTGCCTAGCTTTCTGGGGTGTACACCTCCTTTTATTAATTTCCAACATACCTGGGTAAAAATGTGCCCGGTGCATGGGGAGGGCTGTTTTTCCTTCTGGGAGTCAGCCCTGAAGCATATCAGAGCTGGTGCAGCCTTTGAAACTCACCTTCTTGATGTGCTACTTCACTAGCCTTCCTGGGGGTGTGTGACCTCATTCCTGAGCAGGTCTTTGTTCCTGACTCCTGGGAGGGATCACACTGCCTAGCAGGAGTTCAGAATCCTGTCTTGGTAGCAGCAAGTATGGGCTGCCAGCCAGAGAACAGTTAAGCTGGGACAACCAGGCGGGCAACCTCTAAGGTAGCCACATGGGTGCATGCCATGTCACATTCAACACACAATTGCTGTTAGGGATGAGAAGGCATATTGTTTGATACCAAACACAACATATTTAGGCATTATCATAATGGAGCTGCCAACTTCGGGTTTGCCCAGGTGCCAGCATATGTTATCCTATGGACCGTCTATCACTTATTGTGTCCTTTAATGGTAAAAACCACCATAGGGGCATATAAGTTTGCACTTACATGCCCACACCTTTAACATAATGTACCCTGCCTCGTGGGCTTTAGAAAACCTTCCTTAGTGGTGTCTGTTATATATTACAGGCAGTTAATTGACTTTGCCACACATGGTGAGGGCAAAGTCGAATTGGATCAGTTTACACTGTTCCTGTGGTCTGCAATAGTAGGTCTGCTGGCACTAGTTTACTAGGGTCATCTAGGATGGAACAAACTATGCTGCAGGCCCTGGAGGCCCATTTACCACCAATGCCCTAGGTAACTCTGGTACACATATGCTAGGGACTTATAAGGGGGATAAAGTCCTTGTCAATTGGGGATGACACTTTACACATAACAGTTTTAGGAAGAGAGCAGTGGCACTAGGGTCTGGGCAGCAGACTCCACTACACTATCAGAGTCATAACCATCAGCAATGAAGAAAATGTGGGTGGGGGGTAACCAAACAAAAAGGGCACTTTCCTACACATGTGTTATGTGATAAACTTGCAATGTCAGAAGCGTGGAAAATTAGAATACTATTCCAGGATATGTAAGAAGAGAAAGATTTTGTTTGTTAAAAATATTTGTATTACAAATCAATAGGTGTGGTGTAGAATCAAAGAATCTTTTAGCTATGCCTGAATGTCACAAACCACCACTTCCTATCTTCCAGTTAACTTGGGTCACCAATGCCCTTTGAGACCCAGTCAGGCAATCGAACGGCCTTGCGATTTTGTTGTCATGCTGGAATGTTGTGTGAGTTGAGACACTGGTTACCTGCGCTCCATGTGGGTCATTGTTGGCACAGTAACAAACAGCATTGAGTTGTTTGGATTATGGCGCCCAGCATGCTGAGCACAGTGGCCATCTGGAGGTGTCTCAGTAGAAAGTAGAGTTCCACCCAATCATCTATGCTGTGTACTAAGAGAACACCAACGAGGAAAATGTGTTCCTGATGTCTCCGGACATCTGAGAGACCTGCATTGGCTCCCCGTCAACAAGAGAATCACCTTCCGTCTCCTCACCCACGCACACAAAGCCCTACATGATCAAGGCCCAAGCTACCTAAACAACCGCCTCAACTTCTACGCTCCCAAACGCCATCTCCGATCAACCAGTCACGCCCTCGCCGCCGTACCCCGCATCCGAAGAATGACAACAGGAGGAAGGTCCTTCTCCTACCTGGCCGCCAAGACCTGGAACTCCCTCCTGACCAACCTGCGCCTGACCCAAGACCACCTCTCCTTCAGGAAGAAGCTCAAGACCTGGCTGTTCGAGCAGTAGCCATTATAATAATGGGGTAACCCTACAGGTACTGGACCTGGGTAATTACTAATGTAAACAAACAATGGTCCAAGACCCAATTTTTTCAAAATGAAAAATCAAAGATTAAACAGCTCAAGGTGTGCATAAAATTCACAACCCAAACACAATTAAATGAAAAACAAGAGAATAGGCAACAGTAACAAACTCAAGCTTTTTTTGCATTTAATCCATTCTTGGAGTTCAAAATATTATCTACAGTTTTTTATACATTTTATATACAATGCCCCGTATCAAGAGCGTGCAGTAAAAGAAAAGAAAGTGTCAAAGGGCGTGATCGTGATGAGGTGAAAGGAGAAAAGAAATCACACAGAGTGTATAAAAAGTTATTCTGTATTATTCAGAAAAAACAGTCAACAAAGGACTGGAGCAATAAAACCTGGCCACATTAGTAGGTCAAATGTACAGTCCTTAATGATATTCATGAGACATAAGATGTATGAATGTCTGCACTAAAGGGAAGATAACATTAGTGGTCCAGGTATTTTTAATTAGGTGTCAACGTTTCGACTCGTCTTGCGGCCTTGCGGTTAGTTATTCCTGGGCCATGCGAGTCTTCTTCAGGACAGATATGACGGGGCAAGGGATCAGGTAGATGACCCCTTCACAGGATGGGGTAGGCGTGATTTCTCCCAAGGTAACTCGGTCCTTACAAATTGGAGAAGGTATTATAGAGGTCCTCTTTTGTGTGCGTATGGGGTTCCTATGTTAATCATGAGACCACAGTTCAATTCATTGGAAATTGTGCAGCTTACAGAAGTCTTCACATTTTTTGTTATACCTGTTTAAAGTGGTCTATAAAGCTTCAGAGAAACCAGTCGCCAAATCGAAGCCAGAGACAGCAATTGGATAAACGAAACGAACAGAGTTGTCTGATGAGTAGACACGCGTTCTGGAACCCCAGGGCAGAGTGGTTCAACACATCGAGTGTTGACTCTGCCCCGTCATATCTGTCCTGAAGAAGACTCGCATGGCCCAGGTATAACTAACCGCAAGGCCGCAAGACGAGTCGAAACGTTGACACCTAATTAAAAATACCTGGACCACTAATGTTATCTTCCCTTTAGTGCAGACATTCATACATCTTATGTCTCATGAATATCATTAAGGACTGTACATTTGACCTACTATTGTGGCCAGGTTTTATTGCTCCAGTCCTTTGTTGACTGTTTTTTCTGAATAATACAGAATAACTTTTTATACACTCTGTGTGATTTCTTTTCTCCTTTCACCTCATCACGATCACGCCCTTTGACACTTTCTTTTCTTTTACTGCACGCTCTTGATACGGGGCATTGTATATAAAATGTATAAAAAACTGTAGATAATATTTTGAACTCCAAGAATGGATTAAATGCAAAAAAAGCTTGAGTTTGTTACTGTTGCCTATTCTCTTGTTTTTCATTTAATTGTGTTTGGGTTGTGAATTTTATGCACACCTTGAGCTGTTTAATCTTTGATTTTTCATTTTGAAAAAATTGGGTCTTGGACCATTGTTTGTTTACATTAGTTCGAGCAGTAGCAGCACCCCCCCCCCCCCCCAAGCGCCTTGAGACCCTCCGGGTAAGTAGTGCGCTTTATAAATGTCTTTGATTGATTGATTGATTTAGCCGTTCATCCATATACATGCTAAAATTTCAACACTGCAAAGGGGGAGACTTTGAAAAGAAAAATAGGGTGAATATATTTTCCCTATTTACTTAAAAGTAGCTGCTGTTTAGCGGGTCACCCGGTAAATAGTAGAGGTGGGCCCAATCAGCAGAGTATAATTCCATGGCATTTAGTCGAATTACATTAAAATTCCACAATATTCCGCAGTATGTCTCAAAGGGGAAGAGTGGGCACCACAATGTACAGTTCTTACCCCTCAGTTCCCTTACATGAGTATGTAAGGGCACCGAGGGTTATTCACTTAAGTGCATACCACTCAGCGCCCTTATATACCTATGTAAGGACAACAAGGGGTATGAGGAGCAGTGCAAACTCCTCGATGCCCTTACATATTTATCTGAGGGAAACAAAGGTTTTGTGCTGCACTGCACTGCAGTGCAGTGAATACCCCTCAATGAGTGTGTAAGGGCTCCAGGGGTATCCTCTCCAGCGCATACTACTCAGCGCCTATACATACTTATGTAACGGAACCGAGTGGTATGCGCTGCACTGCACTGCAGTACAGTGCGCTGCAGTGAATACCCCTCTGTGCTGTTATATCAGTAAGTAAGGGTGCCTAAGGGTATTCACTCCAGTGCATACCCCTAGGTGCCCTTACATACATATATAAGGGCACCGAGGGGTATGCCCTGCAGTGCAGTACAGTACATACCCCCGGTGCCCTTATATCTATATGGAAGGGCACACCAAGAGGTATCCACTCCAATGCATACCCCTAAGTGCCCTTACATACTTATGTAAGGGCACCGAGGGGTATGCACTGCACTGCACTGCAGTACAGTGCGCTGCAGTGAATACCCCTCTGTGCTGTTATATCAGTAAGTAAGGGTGCCTAAGGGTATTCACTCCAGTGCATACCCCTAGGTGCCCTTACATACATATATAAGGGCACCGAGGGGTATGCCCTGCAGTGCAGTACAGTACATACCCCCGGTGCCCTTATATCTATATGGAAGGGCACACCAAGAGGTATCCACTCCAATGCATACCCCTAAGTGCCCTTACATACTTATGTAAGGGCACCGAGGGGTATGCACTGCACTGCACTGCAGTACAGTGTGCTGCAGTGAATACCCCTCTGTGCTGTTATATCAGTAAGTAAGGGTGCCTAAGGGTATTCACTCCAGTGCATACCCCTAGGTGCCCTTACATACTTATATAAGGGCACCGAGGGGTATGCACTGCAGTGCAGTACAGTACATACCCCCAGTGCCCTTATATTCTTATGGAAGGGCACACCAAGAGGTATCCACTCCAGTGAATACCCCTTGGTGTACTGACATTCTATTGTAGGGGCACCAGGTGATGTGCCCTGCTGAGCAGTGGTTTAAACAGTGCTGGAAGAGGGAGCAGTCCCTCTGTGTTTAAAAACACAGCACAATAAACTTTATCCACAGTGTGTTTTTTAAACCCAGAGGGAATGTTCCCTCTTCCAGCCCTGTTACATTAAAAACCAGAGCAGATTATTTTTGCTGGCGGAGTGTTAAAATGTAATCAGTATTTCCACGGTACAAGAACAATGCGCAATTACCAGATTCCTCCAATTTCGCCCTAGTAAATATGGAATTGTCTGGCTAAATAAGAGAAATGATTTACCATTTGGCCGCAGCCTAGAAAATGGCAGAGAAACTTTACTATATCCCCGGTTGCCGGCTAAATGTTAGAGATTCTTCGCTGTTTGGCTGCTGGCCATGCAAATAGCGGACACATATCACTATTTACCTGGCTGCTAGACAAATGGTAGCGATTCTGCCTTGTTTCGTTGGTGCACGTGCAAATAGCAGAAAAACTTCACTACGCCCTGCTTTTGGCTAAATGGATGAGATTGTACACTGTTAAGATAGCGACTGTGCCAATAGCAAAAAAAGTCATTATTTACCCATCCGCCAGCTAAGTTGGCCGGCAACCACTCAAATAACAAAAACACTTCACTATTTAACCAGCCACTGTCTAAATAGGAGCAATTCTGCACTATTTACCCGACGGCCATGCAAGTAGCAAAAAACCTTCACTATTTACTTATATAAAGAGCGAAAACAATTGTCAATAATCTCCTTATTAATGTTAGGGCCCTGCTATCTCATGTCATTTGCAAAAAGTGGTTGCAAATTCTGCACATACTTTTTGCGAATGATATAGTATTTTTAAGACCGACATATGCACTGTGCAGTCGGTTCACCAAATACTGAATTGCTGGGAGTAGCATAATGACCTGCCTGGTTAATATTCACGTGGCAAGTGCCATTTTGCAGCCCTCTGTGATTCACCGTTCTCACAGATATAGAAGTAGGCAAAGCTCGACGACGGACTATCTAGGCTGCACCTCACGTGTTGAACATTGACAGTAAAAATGTCCCGTGCACAAATCCTCCAGCACTTGCCGCCGTTTAGTGCCACTGTGAAACAAATTCCAGGGGCCATATTATCAAGAAAGGGTGGTACATTTTCTCCGCTTTTATCGTCAGGAAACTGCCGCTAAAGTGGCGATAATGGGCTTGATAATATGCCGTCGTTAATTCCCATAGAAGCCCAGGTTAACACCAGAACCTGGGCTTCTATGGCAATTCACAAGGGCATATTATCAAGCTCATTATCGCCGCTTTAGCGGGAGTTTCCTGCCGATGAAAGCTGCGATAATGTATCGCCCTTTCTTGATAATATGGCCCGAAGTTTTTTGTATATGTGGAAGTTAGTTTGGGGGTTATTTTGACTTTGCCTTTATTATGGGGTGGTTTTGCGGTGTCACATACTATTATTGGCAACAGGTGTTGGGGGATTTACGTGGATTAAAGGGACGAACCTCCTGATTTTTTATCTATCATGGGCAAATACTGTTCGGGGTTTTGAGTGGACTTAGGGGACAAGCCACATTATTCTGTATGATTGAGTTATTTACATTCTAGGCTTCTGTTCAGGGCTGGAGTCATTTTTGCCTTAGATTGTCATAGTGCCTGGAAGGGCCCTTTGCATGCTTGGGTGTTTTCTCTCCGTATCCGCTATGATTACACGGGCCCCTATAAAGTTGCACCAGCACCCTAGGCTTATTGTACTGCTTACACCATTATTATATTGGGCTCTTGCGATTATTGTACTACTCATATCCTTATCAATAGTGGGCTGTTGTGAATTTTGTCAAAATGACCCTGTTTGTCAGTTCTTAGTTATGCTAATGTGTGTTTTTCGCCTTAACTATAGTTGTGATTGTCTACGATATACACTTTGTGGTAATAACTTGACCAGTTTCAACACATGGTTTGCCATGCTTATGGGGTAAGGATGTTTGGTGATACCCAAGTTCGCCACCTCTCTAATAATTTTGTATCTTTTGCACTGAGTGATGAACGTAGGGGCTGAATGAGGCCCTGGGAATATATTTACAGCCAGCATATGATGCTGGAATTCTGTTGAAATTATAGAGTATTGACTTTAATGAAATTCAAAGGTGAGACTTTCTATATTTCTGTTCATATTTACAGTTAATTCTCTTGATAGCACCTTTGGTTGTGACAAGATATGACCATCATAAAGTGTCTTTTCGTTTTCATTCTAATTTCTCTTCCTCTACCTTCTGAAAATCTAATATGAGAGCAATGTTTTATATAGAGGTTATAATGGGTCACCTTTTCTAAGGAGTTATTTGTTATGGGTAGGTCTTCCTGCCCATTACTCTTAGGAGCACAACAACGTGATATTGTTTTGTGTAAGGTTTTTTTGTCTGTGTTATTGAATGTATAACTTTATTTACATTGTATGTTTTGTCCTTTTTGCCTTCCTATGTAATAGCCTCTGTTTTAATGTGTCTTTTTTCCTTGATTGATTTGTCGATGTATTTATCCATGTTTGTACTTAGGATACAAATGTGGTTTTGTCCATAATGCCATATGTAGTGTGGTAGTGTTTGTTGATGTTTATGTGTTTTATGTGATTAGTTCCAGCCCTGACGAAGTTCCAGGGGTGTTTTGGAACAAAACGCGTTGGCTCGATTGTATGTTTTGAAATTTGGAGAGATATGACTAAAGGATTTGTTACCACAGAGATGGTGGCCTGCAAGGGACAGTATACCATCATCTCTATGACTGCATTCCAAAATGGAAAACAATCAAAGAAAAAAAAGGTTTGCGGTTTTGGAAAACTTCTCCCCCTGGAGGTTGCCAACATGAATCCCAAAGGGAAGGGGTCCTAAGGAAATCATGTCTCATTTGCAAATTAGTTACCACCTCAACCTGGGGGTTGTTAGCTCATCGATGGTTTGCAATGGCAACTGCAGTCATAAACTGTCATTAAATTACATTCTGAATTGGAAAAGGGAGGGAGAAAACACTTTTCTTGAACCATCCTATTTCCAAAAATAGAAGTGATCACATAAATTCTTTTACGAGTCAAAATAATTTCCCAACTCATAAAAGGGTATTATGCAAATTGATAAGCACTTTTGGGATCATCAGCCCTGCTATTTTGCAACATGAGGCCGTTAGTGCTAAAACCTGCCTGGATGCAGGCACTGACCTATAGGCCTAAAGATCAGATTTGTTTGAATGTTTCCAAGTGATTTTGAAAGACATGGCAGTGAATGCCACTCCATTACACCATCAGCCAAGATATAGCGACTTGGGAGGCCCTGTATGGAGTGATCTAGTGCTCTACAACTGCTCCTACTCCATAACATTTACCTGCAAAGGTGACTAATAAAAAAGATGATTAGATCTGTTGCAAGACTAGTTAGTTAACGGTGTTTACTCTTTTAAAACTATGTACTCGCTCTTATTTGCAGAGCCATGGGAATGTATAAGGGCCAGATATAGGATTACCTAAAGGCTCTATGTTAGCAGAACATCACTTTTTCTGCAGCAAATCAGCACAATCTGGAATTATTATTTCTGGTTCAGTTCAAGTAAATAAATCAGACTAAAACACATGAATACAATGTTTTGTAAAAGCAAAAGCCAGAGTTGGAAATGTTGTATCACAGTGACAAAGAACCATCAAATACATAGGGTGATTTTATCAATATTAAAATAATTGCATAGGGTCCCTTATAAAGTGAACAACACAGAATAATTGAGAGGCTTTAATCCAATCTCATGACAGAAGGAAGAAAAACTGTGGGCCTGATTTAGAGTTTTAAACACAGTTATCTCCGTCAGGATGATGGAGGACAATACTTACGTCATCCTGAAGGACCTACGCCCATCTTATTTAGAGTTGTCTGCTGGCCATGTGGACAACTCTTTACATTGACATGAACAGCTGTAACAGCGGTTCCTGTCGATGCGTGAAATGTTTGAAATATTGTACAGTCAGACATGATGGCCAACTAGCAAACATTTTTTTTAGAAAATTGTTTTTGAAAAGCAAACTCCCAAAGGTGGAGTTGGTTTTGAAAAATAAAACAACTAGTGGCCCCACACGCTGGGAGTTTTCTCCCAGGGTAAAAAGGGTCATTATTTCTTTTCCTGCCCCGTACAGCCGGGTTTTACTCTAAACATGATAGATTGTATAAAGTATTTCTTTTAACGGCCTTTAGCAGACGTATTCCATGGAGGAGCTACATGCAAAATAATGGAACTATTATTAATTGAACAGAATGTCATTGTAACGTAAATCAGAGAATAATATATAGGAATCAAAGACACAGAAGAAAATAAAATGCACCGAGATATTTATTCATTTACTTTATTACAAATATTTTATGAAATAAGATTCTGAATAAACAGAGACATTTTGATTCCTCCACTCTTGTGACCTACGGATCGATCATTTCAGAGTTCCACTCTAATACTCATTTTCCTGAAAGGGGGTGTGAATACACTAGTAAGGGTTCAGAAATATTCTGGATGATTCGCATTCAAATAGAATTTTCTGCCTGTCCCTCAGATGCAGCAGGTGTGCTAGGTGATTGCTCTCACAGCACTAACAATAGTGCTGGCTTTAAGAAAACATATCCAAAATAAGGACACAATGAAGCATAAGATCTCAGCACCTGGCTGACATCAGCCTTCCTGAGCAGTCATCTTGCACAGACAAAAGGGTAGCCCTGCTTTGAAACGTTGGCATCTCTAACAACGGAAACCTATGACCTATCCCTTACTCCTACCACCTACCCTATATTGCCAATCAGGAAGAAATAATTAGCAGGCCTTTGCTAAAAAGGGTCGCACAGAATATGTGGGGTATCTTTTTTTCCATTCTTTCTCAATTCATTTCCGGGTCTCCATCCTCCATCGCCAGGGATGCAGTCAATGTGCACCTGCTGTGTTGTGAAGGTGTATTTACTCTCCATCTTATCATGTCAAATTGCATCTCATTGGTCCATGAATTAGACTTTTATCACAGAAGGAGTCTCACAACTACGCACTAGCTACATATGCACTACACACACATGCACCTGGAATATCAGAACAAGGATCTGGGGGTCCCGAGGAAACTCTCTGTGAACTGTCTGAGATGATGTCTCTGGAGCCTCCACTACCCCCTTGTCTACACACCAAAGCCTTTCTATGATCCTATGCTCCCCTTTGCAGATTTCCATAGTCATTTGACGTAGCCGTTAACCATTATTCCTGACTTCACCCATCTGAGTTTTTAAAACCCTTTCTGCCATTCCTCACAGACCATGCTCATGTGCACCCATCCACCTTTGCATTCCTCTGCCAAGTTTCAGTCCCTGTGCCCTCAGATACACCCTTAGTCTACTGCGCTAGCATCAGAAAGTGTCTTCGGTCACTCAGAGGTCACAGTGTAACAGTCCCAGCTTTTTATTCACTGGGCAAGCTCTGATGTTTCATCAAATACTTACCAGTTTTATACGTGGGTTGAAGAGGTGTGGATTTCTAGAGGTAGGCACCATAAAAAGCATGATAAAAAACCATCTACAAAGGGGATGGCCTAGACTCACATATGTGTTCTCCTGTTCCCAATCTTCTTCCTTCTCTTTCAGGCCCTTCTGTGCTTTTAGGCATTGGTCCTCCTCCTAGTCCTGTTTGAAGTCCTGTTTTCTGGAATGTTTAGGCTTTCATGATTCTCCTCCTGTCCCTGGTCTAACTAGTTCTGATCACCCTGGTACTGGCTTCTCAAATCTGATGCCACTGGTTGCAGCCCTTCCTGACCCTGGTCTTCCTGGCCCTGATTCTGGCTATTCCTTTATTAGCCTTCCTTGGCCTCCTGATTCTGGTACCTTTGATCCTCACTCTGATCATGCTAGTCTAGGGGGTCCTTCTCTTCCCAACCTTGTTCACCAGTTTCTCTGAGTCTGGCACTCGTAGTCTTCCTGATGTGGGTTATCCTGATTCTCCTTGTCCTGGTTCTTGTGATCCACCTGTTACTATGTCCACTGGTTCTGGTACTCTTAGACTAGGCCTGGTCATTTTGGTCCTAGTCTTGTCTTCCTGGTCCTTGTGGCTCTGGTGTCCTGGTTCACCTGATCCTCACCAGCCTAGTCCTTATACCCCTATTTCTAGTCCTCCTGCTCCACTTAGAACTTCGGATCCTGGTCCCCTTGGTTCTGACCTCTCTTATTCTCATCCTTCTAGTCCACGTAACCCTCCCCAATCTGGTCCCTGGTCTTAATGGCCCTAGACTATCTACTTCTGACCTGACTAGTTCTCTGGGATCTCTTCCAACATGTCATGATACTCTTAAGCCTGGTCCACCTCCTTATTGTCATCCTAGTGTGGCTCAATGGTTAGAGCGGCAGACCCTGATGCAGAGGTCTAGCCTGGGACCAGGGTTCAATTCCCCGCATCGGCAGGTCTTGGGCTCAAAAATTACACGGACCTGATTATTCTCGCGTCGGTGCCTATTCTAATCATAGAGTCCCACTCTGCAACTCTGGGCAATAGCTTGCTTAATCTCCACATCGGCCCCCACAACGCTAAGGATGCCTGGCCTTCACCCTGGCGGTGCCCAGGAGTGGACGCCTCACAGGGAAAGCCAGGACGGGTTTCACAGCGGTATTCGTACAAGTGCCTTGAGACCCTTGCGGGTGAGTAGTGCGCTATACAAGTATCAATTTACAATTTACATATCCACTATAGCCTGATCCTCCTAGTTATGGCCATCCTGTTCTCAACCACCCAGGTTGGTCATCCTGGCCCATGGGCATCCAGGCCTTCCATGTCCTGGTCCTCCTTTTCAACCTCGTCTAGGTCCTGCTTGTCCTGGTATGCCAGTGCTGATACTCCTGGGACTCTGTGACTTGAGTGTCATTTCTCCTTGGTTGAGGTCCCACTAGTTCTGCCAGCCTGGGTCCTGTTAGTTCTTTCCTGCTGGCTCTGATTGCCTGGCCATCTCCTCATGATTCTTGAGTTCCCGTTCTCTTAGTCTTCCTAATTCTCATTCAATTGTTTTCCTATTCCTGGTCCTCATAGCGAGTGCTTTCTTCCTGGTTTTGTGGCCACTAGACTTGGTCTTTTTTTGGTCCTTCTTGTTCCTTTTGTTGTATGCCTTATACTCTTGGTTCTAGTCCTCCTGGCAATCCTGATCCTCTCAATCCCCCTTTTTCTAGATATTCCTTTTCTTTCCTCATCCTCTTGACCCTCATCCATTAGTCCTGGTCCTTCTGATCCTTCTGATCCTGCTCATCTGCTTCCTAGCATTTCAGTTCATGGTCCTGTGGATCTCATCAGTCTACCTGGCCTCTTGTGCTCTGGCCCTATTTTTCTTTGCCCTCTCAGCTCTATTCCTCCTGTTTTGGCTCAACCTTGACCCCTTGGTCCAGTGCCTTGTTCTCTTGGTCCTACCGGCACTGTACCCAATGACATGGGTCCTCTTGGTACTGGATCTCTTTATCTGGGTCCTTCTGAGCCTCATCATTTTGGTTCTGGTCCGCCTGGGTATCCAGGCCCAGTCTCTTGAGTCTTCCTTGCTTTCATGGTCCCCCTGATCTTCCTCACCATGGATCTAGTCTTCCTGATCCACGTGGGGGCCCCATCCTATGGTCATAGTCCTAAACTGCCTAGTATTCCAGGAGCTGATCCTGATCCTCCTGCTGTTTGCCCTCATGCTGATTGTGGTCCACTTTCCTCTGGTTGTCTTGGTACTGGCCATCCTGTTCCTCATCTTCCTGGTCATCTTGTTCCTAGCACTGTGGCATGGACCTCCAGGGCGTGATCATCCTAATTTCACTGTTTCTGATCCTCCTTTTCCTCCTCACCCTCGTCCTGCCTGTCCTGGCACTCAAAGTCCTGATTTTCCTTGCCCTGATCACCCTGGCCCCCTTAGTTCTTTATTTGTTTCCTGGTAATCTTAGAACTTTTCCTTCTGGCTTTACTTGCCTGTGTCACTGGTCTCACCCCCCTGGCCCTCCGGGCCATGGTTGCAGGGGCGGCTCCTCGAGGGAGTGTTGTAGGGTGGTGAGGCGGGGAAGGGGCAGGGCGGGGGTAGTAAACTCCAGAATACGGCCAAACGGAGTTGAGTAAATAAATAAAACAAATTACATTGCTCGCTGCATCGTCGATTTGGCGTTGCAGCACTTGCAATGTAATTTGTTTTATTTATTTACTCAACTCCGTTCGGCCGTGTTTGGGAGTTTACTACCTCCCACCCTGCCCCTCTCTTGCCCTGCCCCACCGCCCGCAGCACCTCTTGAGGAGCTGCCACTGCATGGTTTTCCTATTCATGTTTTTCATAATCCTTGTCCTTCTCAAATGTATGTGTCCGTTGATGCTGATTCCCTTGGGCCTTATAGGTTGGTTTCATCCAAGCATATTTCTCATGGACCTGGCACACCAACCTAGACCCTGTCTGTCCTGCTTATCTTGGTTCCATGGTGCTGCTGGCGATTGCCCTACAGGTTCTGATTTTCATAGGTCTCTTCAATTCTGGTCCTGATCCTCCTTGCCCTAGTCCCCCTGCTCCTTACCCTTATAGTTCTGCATGCTAATCTTAAAATTGACTGACCTTGTATTTATTGGTCTGTCTGGTCATCATTACCATGTACTCCTCCATAGTCTTTTGTATGTTAGCTCTGCTATTTCACAGCATCCCGGTCCTGATCCTTTTCACCCCCTCACCCTAATTCTCATCCATCAGTCTCCTGCTCCCCTGGTTTATCTTTTCCTCTGGTGTGCCTGTTACTAGTCCTTCAGCTTCTGGTTCTCTTGGCCCATATAGTCCGGGTCTTAGTTCTGGTACTTTTTTGTTTGGTCCTCATGTATCCAGTCTTTTGGTGCTGGTCCGACAATCTTTGGTTTTCCTAGCCCTTCCAGTCTTCCTAGCCCATCCTAGTCCTACTATTTGTCCTCATTTGCCTTTTACACCTTGTTCTTATCAATCTGATCATGGTCCCCTCCATGCTGGTCCTTCTAGTAATGGTCCTCCTAGGGCTGGTCTTCCGTATCCCACTAGCACTGGTTCTCCTAGTTCCTTGTTGTGGGTCACCCTGGTTCGTGTAGTCCATGTCACGCTGGTGTAGGATCCCCCTGAGTTTGACTCTCATGCACCTTCTGATTCTGGTACCACTGGGCCTAGACTTTCTGGTCTTTTATATCTCCCCTGGACATTCTAATTGATGGGCTCCATGTGCTGCTAGCTGAGGTCCTTTCTGGTTGTGGTCTTCCCATTACTGATCCATTTGCTTTGGGTCCCTTGGTCCTCCTCGATTTGATCTCGGTGGCCTTGGCCCTCCTGTCTCTGGTCCTTCTTTCCACTGATCTCCTGCTACTAGTCCTCTTTAGTCTATCCACCTGGGTCCGCTAACCCTGGCTCTGGTCGTCCTTTTTCCTCTAGCTCCGGTTGGTGCTCTTAGGGCCCCCTAGCCCTGCTTGTCATTATGATTCAAGGCCTTCTGTTCCTCCTACCCCTGGCACTTCTGTTCCTTCAGGCCCTTGTCCACTGGTTCCAGATACCCCCGTTTCATGTCCTCCTGGCCCGCCTGATCCTTCTTGCCCTGGTACCCTGAGTCCTATTTTTCCTTTGCCTGTTCCTTATCATGAATTTGTTCCTGGTTCCCTCCATCATTAGTAACACTAGCCCTTGTAGATTAGGTCTCACTGGGGATTCGTTTTTCTTGTACTGGTCCCCGTGGCTCTGGTTGTTCTAGCTCTCCTGGTGGTCACCTTCCAGTCCTTATTTTTCTCTCCTACATGCCATCATCCTCCTCCTACTGACCCTAATTCTTCCTTCCCAGGACCCCTCTACTATGACTTTCGTCAGGCACACCCTCTAATCCTGTCACCTAGATGTTTTTTTTGGGCTTACAGATTTCTTTTGCTGAGACACCACTGTCAAGGACAGAAATTGGGGAACAGCTAAGTAAAGACAAGACCTTGCCCACTTAAAACTACTATTACGAGAATACATAGTGTAGGTGACTAAAATACCAATGTGGACACTCTTGTCACAGGACCAATAAGCCTATGTGCCTGAAATCCACTCTGATGGGTGAATATTATACTTAAGCGTGTTTAATCACAAGTAGCAGAGTGAAATCCTCTTGTGATTATCCAGATGCAGATATCTGTCTCTTGCTTTCACTTCCCGATTCTACAGAAGCCTCATTGCTGTGTCTCACTCAATTTACCTCCTGCGATTGTCCCAAAGCACTGTGGTTCAAAGCCCAAACTGCCTACCGTATGAGTCCCTCTCTCTGGGACTTAGATATCACCTATCTATCTGCGGTGCCTGTTTGCTGCTACTTGTTGACTGCTGCTTCTGTGGTGCCAGGTTTGAAATAATAGGCAAGCACAACCCCCCTTTAAAAAAAGGCTCAAACTAGTGCAAGGCCTTCCTTAAAAAGCTCGAAAAGAACCCAGCACTCTAAAATCATCAAAGAAGGAGCATGATCACTAAAAGAAATGTATTCTCTGAGTCAATAAAACATTTATGTAATCTGCTTTAAAACCCCACTCATTATTTTTTGCAGGCAGCCTAACAGTCCTAGACTGCAGCACAAATTATCTGTGTGCAATATACTGAAGCTTCTGAAATAGAAGTTTGAGTCCTACCTGACTTATCTGAATATTAACCCATTAACTGCTGGCCTATACCCCCCTTCCCTCCCCACCTCCATATCTATTTTCCACATAAGGTATCCACATCCTGGGGATTCTAAGGGTAGCCTAGGTTTGTGGTTTCCCTGGAGGGGAACAAGAAAATAGGCAACATATAAGCTACATTAAAAAAAAGGAAAGAATTGCTCCATATAAATGGGCCTGTTTTCTTTACCTAAAAATTGCATCAACAAACTGTTTGCTGTGCTAAAATCACAAGAACATGCAATGCAGTTGGTGATCCAGGAAAGCTATAGATTTGTGGAAAGTAGACAAAGTTGTGAATTCAGCAGGGGATCATATGCATAGATCCCTCAAGGTTTTCCCCCCAAAAAAACGAACTGTTGAATAAAAGAAATATTGAAAATGAGTAGGAAAAACAGACATTTGTGACATTTTTATATCTGTACCTTGTTGTCACTATGGCCATTTTACAAAAGCAATATGCCATTACATTCACTCTGGTTGCGGGGATGTATAAGGGTTTGCTGGATCTCCAATAAACAGAGGTACCAAAAGCTAACAACTGAACTGCATCGTGCAATTGTTTTCAATGTGTACAGACCAGCTCATATGGTGAAATATGTAGACTGAAAAATGGGTATGAAGGAAACCTATGTATTTATGAAATGGGCACAGGTATGCAGTTTAGGAGCAGTGGTTATTTGTTCATTTCTAAATTTCTGGGTACCCATATTAATATGCTTTTGCAGTCTTTCGCTTTTCTGCACATTTGAGAATGGGCACATGCCAAGGGCCTCTTTTTAGTTGTGAGCCCATGAGACACACTGCTTTTGTGATATGAATGCCATGCCACTATATATTGGCAAAAAGAAGGAGTCAGGTCCTAATCGGGACTGAGGTCGGGCTGGACCATACTATAATGAAGAGAAAATAGGAAATGCCCACACCTCATGAAATAAACAATTATTCAAAGAAGCACGTGTAACTGAATGACACATGTGGAGGTACATTTATTTATACCAGCGACTAATTCACATGTAACCATGAATCATCAAATGTGTTAATTTTTTTGCTCTGTGTTCCTATGTTTTTCATCAATTGTTGTTGTCCATCATTGTTAATAACTGTATGTATTTGTATAATCACTGTGTTGATTGTGTGGGTTTACCCCCCTTTTACTGCTTTCCCAAAAATATTTTGTTGAAAAAAATTAAAAAAACATTAGTCACTGGTATAAATAAATGTACCTCCACGTGTGTCATTCAGTTACACGTGCTTCTTTGAATAATTGTTTATTTCATGAGGTGTGGGCATTTCCTATTTTCTCATCATGCCACTATATATGTCATAGGCCACAGCAGTTAGCGAAGCGTCATTCCACACTTACAGCACATGATGCATATACCTTTTCCTGATGACATATGGCACCCCACCACCAGAACCAATTCACTTAGAAAACCACTTGTTTTGTTAAAATGCATTAGTTCAAGCTCTATGACTGTCCCAGAGTCTTAATACACCCTTCTTTTAAACATTAAACTAATCACATAATACACAGTTTGCAATTGAGACTTTTGTCTCTCAAGTTTTGGATTTGTACTTGTCCTCTTAAAGTTCTAGGACTCAATGCCACTTTGAGTTTTGCACCAAGGTAAAGTTGGGGTAGGTTGCCCAACTTTTGCAGGTGAGCTGATACATCTCTGTTAATCATGCTTAGCTTTGTTTGAGGTATTCGTCCCCAGAAAGCAATGCTAACTATCGTAGGTTCCAGGAACTTGCTGTGAACTAGAATAATTTGGAATTAATGCTATGTTTTACCACATATAAAGTATGTTTGATATTTGAAACATGTTGTCTCTTCCGACCAGTGGATTCCTGACTGAGTGGTGTACCACCCCAACCACTGGTTCAGTATCAACTAATTTTATTTTGTTTTCAGATTTTATCTTACACCCATCTTGTAGTAACACTCACAAGGTCCTAAAGAAGGTCTCCACACCTCCTATGAGTGTGCTAAGGCTGAAACATGTCAACCTTTGACCTATACTGCACTCCTGCTATAGACTAGTGGAGTGGTGTGGACCAGGGTCAGCGGACTAGATAATTCTCACCTCGGTTCCTACTCTAACCAGGGATCACACTCGGCAACTCTGGGCATTAGCTTGCCTCATCACCTCAACGGCCCCCCACATACGCCGGGGATGCCTGTTTTCACCTTGGAGATACCCAGTAGGGACCATCTCACAGGGAAAGCCAGGACGGGTTCCCCAGTGGTCTATGGTGCAAAGTTCCTCCTTCGGGAGTCGATTCTAGCACGTTAGAAACCCGCAATTAATCCTTTTCTGGTAAAGCCCTAATAAACCAGATTGTGTATCCCTGAACTAGTTTTAATTCACATTTATGTTTTGTTGCCTGTCCCTTACCACATCCACTTCACTTAAGGTATTTAGTACACCTCTTTGAGACAAACAAAACATCCCTGAGTTCCTGCCTCTCAGAGAGGGAGTTGTAGCCCGCACTAACTAGGTTCATAGTTGAAGGAGGTTACCCTATGATGAAGCATGCCACCTTCAGGTGGGTGAGGGAAAACACCCTTTAAAAGGAACATCCCATGGGCATTTTTCCAATTCTATAGACTCTGGGCTACATTTGTGTTTTTTGTGCGAGAGGTTGGTTCTTAAAATGCTGGGGCATGATGCACATGACTAGATGCCTTAGGCCTTTCATTTCTGTTTGTGTCTATGCTCTTCCTCTGCAGGCTTCTGTCTGCCTCTGCTCCCTCTAGCCTCTGACAATTCTTGTGAATCTTTTTGATGTCTCAATCTCAATGATAGTCTTTTGTTTGTTTCACCTACACTACTATATAATCTGTGCCTATGATTTTTTCAGGGTTTGTTCACTGTGATGCTTCTGTAGTTTTGGACTCCTTCTGACTCCTTACCATCTCAGGCTATTCCTGTCAGTCGCTGCATATGATAGCCTTCTTTCCCAAGCACAGGCCACCTCTGATCCCCTCCAATTTTGTGATTGCTCCAGATTGTTCCTGTTCCCATTGCTCATCCTACGACTCCAAGTTTTTGTGGTGGGGTGGGTAGGTGACACAGGTTATAACTATCACTGCAGGCCATTTGATGGCCAAAAAAGCGGATTCCGCCTCGATTCATACCAGATTCTTTACCTGAGCTTGGGAGTAACGCCAGTTATTTAAAACATTTGTTGCTCAAATTTGAATTTAACTTGAAAAAAGCATTATGCTTAAGTTAGCATTTTCCAGCACCATTTAGCATTTAGCCGCCATTTTGCGTAATGATCGAAACTAACTTCTGTCTCATTTTGTCTTCCTCAGCGGAAAGCAGCTTCAATATTTTTTTGTAATTCCCCAAGATTTAGCTTTGTTGTTTTAATGGTTAAATGAATGTGCCTTTGCATACCTTCCTTGTTAGATAGGCTTGTTCTCGTGCTTAAAGTGGTGGGCACGGACAGAGTAAGCTTGAGGCAGAGATAACATCTACCCGATCCCAGGAGTGTAGCTCATCTTCTGTGTCTCCTTTGTTACCCTGCTCCAATTGGAATTTTTCTGTTTGTATTCTCTACTGTCTGACCAGCTCTTCATTTCTATGGAAGGCTGAGAGGTGGTCAGAGTGACCCAGGTGACCCCTATGGGTCACTTCCTTAATTTGGCGCCAGAACAGGAACTCCATCGGGCTGACCCATCGTCGCCCGTGGACGGGTGGGGAGGACGGGGCCACGTCGGGTCAGATGGGTGGATCGGGGATCCCTGCATGATAGAGCCTAGTACTCCCAGCTGCCCCACCTGTATGATCTGGTGGTTCCTCGCCCTGTGATCATCCCGGCTGGGGTCCTAAAAGGCAAAACCCTTGGATCTGACCGTTTGGTCTGAAGAGTCGGCACTGGAGAATACATTTGTTTAACCTGTGTGCACCAGGTGAGTTTGCTTTTGTTCTTTGTGGCGCTACATTGGTTTGAATTGGATACGGTCTGCGGATCGTTTTTTGACAAACGCTTGATTTTGTTTGGGCTCTTTTTGAATATGGTACCATTTGAGAATTGCATTTGACAAGGTCTGTGTCTCAATTTGGGTGAAGCTGTTTTGCAAATATATGTTTGGTATACATAGTGAACGTGTGTTTGTGGGAGAGAATGCCTTGTTTGAGCAAGTTGTGTTGTGTAGGATGTAGTCTTCTACTGATGCTCTATTTGGAGAGAGTCAGCCTGCGCCCCCGGAAGGCACGTCAAATTTTGAAATGTATATAAAGCTCGGCATTGGCCCTAATATGTTTAGTACATTATGGCACAAATATACGAGGGACAATGCCGAGTTGCAGTGGCCGTTCACTCGCACCTTTGATGAACAAAAACTGAATTTCTTGCTGGATAAGTTATTCACAAAAAGAAGTAGGCAGTCAATGATTGATTCACTACAAACCTGGCAGAAAGAGGCAAAAAGGAGGCAGATGAAGGCAGAAAAGAAGGTACCAAAAGGGAGGACGCAGACAGTGACTCAGAAAGCTGTAGCGTATGATAGACAGAAACTAGAGAATGAAATAGAGTGTGCGGATAGGAATTTCAATTACAATGCGATAAGTCTTATGTTTCTAGAGTGGAAGATGACCCGTTCGTGGAGTAACTATTGGAGACCCGACCTCCACCTCCATAAGCCCTGCAGAGAATATTTCCTGCTATCCCACAGCCCCAGCCATCTGCTCCTCCTTTCTCTGAGGCACCTGCTTCTTCTGCTAGCGACCAGGCTGCTTCGGTCACTGCCTCTCCAATCACTCTTTCAGCTGCTCTTCCTGCGGCTACTACGACTGCCAGTCTTCCTGCTATGCCTGTTTGCTTCGGCATCTCTTTCCCCAGCTCTAACACCTACTTCACAGCCTTTGATAACTTTAGTACCGGATGCTTCCGTTGCTACTTCCTCCCCGCTCTCCCATACATCAACATCCTTGAGTATCGGAATACCAGTGCTTGGATTTGGATGAGGGGATTTGGTGGCTGCTAAGAAATGATTGGGATGGATATTGATACGATCAAATGTTGGAGAGGAGGAGAAGAAAATGGTCGCTAATCAATCCGCCCAGTGGGCTCATAACCCCATCTATAGCAAAGAGGATGTGTGGAGCGTGTTAAAGGACTATGAGCTGTTTGTGCAGCAACATGCCCTCAAACACATGTCAGCTACCCTGAGTGGGTTGTGGGAGCAGAGTTTTATTGGAGTGGCTCCTCAGATCATTTATAATATTAGGGACCATGTATATGCAGCGGACATAGCACCTGTTCAGGTTTTTGGTAATGTTGCAGTGTTACTCGGTTATCGAGGTAAGTTGATTCAGAAAAGTCCAAAGGCAATACTCCAGTTCCCAATGAGGGAAGTCCACCCCTTTTATCAGCCGAAATAGCGGAGGTCAGAAATGCAAAGGATGTTGTTGTACGGCAGCTTGTGGAAGGCTGTTTTCTGGAGCAATGGATTTATACCCCGTGGAATAGAAGTGAGGTTCTGTCCCTCAAGAGCAAGTTACCAGATCGTAGACAAAAATCCTACTACATATTATAAAGAAATGACAGAGACCGCATCGCCAACAGTGATGAGGTTGGCAGACATTGAGATGTTTTTTAGTTTGTTGGTACCAGTTGATATTTGGTGGCAGGTGCATACACAGGACCATGTTGTAGAAATTGGGTGGCACTTGGGACGAGATCAGAGCATGGGATAAGGAGAGGAAGCCTGGTGAGAAGCCAAGGGCTGAGATACTAGCTTTGCCAGGTTGAATTACTACCTACGTACACTCTCTTATTCCACCTAGAAGAGTAGATTAGGACAAGTTAACAGCATGTCGGCAGAAGAAAGATTAAAGTGTATCTGATTTTTTTTAACTAGGTTTGAAGGTGTGTTTTGGGATTTTAGTGGACAGGATTTGTCAATGAAAGGAGGTGTCCGATTGTTCATCAACAGATATACTAAGAACCTGCTTCCCGAGATCATGTCTCAGTTACAGGCTTTGGAGAGCAATTGGACTACCTCCTCCACATCAGTGATATTGAGTATGGCACAGTATTATGAGCATAGAGAGAACAAATAGAAGAAGATGGAGAAGAAAAACAAGGAGTTAAAAGCAAAGGTGTTGATGCAGCAGGTATCTAGGGGGAACGGAAGAGGACGCAGCACTGGTCCAGCCCTACAGCTGCCCGCACTAGCAGAAATGCTGCGCCTGTGGGGCCGAAACAGTGTGCATATTGTAAGAAGGAGGGACACTGGCGCAGTGAGTGCCCGGTGTTGCTGCAGAGAGTTGCGGCCACTAGAGGACGGGGTTCTTGTGGACGGAGTCGTGGAGCAGGTGGTCATGACGGGGTTCAGGCAGATGAGGCATCGCAGGGCTGCTCTGATCAGAAGAATTTTGATGACCAATGAGGGAGACAGTATTATCATGATGACTATGATTTGGACTAAGTGACAGGGATGTTCCACAGTTAGGACAGCCAGGGACAGGGCGAGGGACCAGTTCAGATACCTGTAGATCAGCGTGGATCTTATGTCACTGCTGACTTGCAGGGCTCAGCTAAGTAATTCTTGGTGGATACAGGCATAATGAAGTACTCTGTTTCTCATTCACTGGTCCCCGGGGCAGCCATGTCCGGCCATAATAATATTTCGGTACGTTTTTCTGGTGGTTGCGGTTGCGATCCCCATATCCAAACCCCTTGCCCTGACCGTTGGTCCTTTTACTGTTGATTCGCTATTTTTGCTGACGTCCAATTGTGGAGAGAATTTGATGGGATTGGATTTATTTAAGAAGTTGTATGGTACAATGTATTGCTCCCCGGCAGGTGTCTATATGACAATAGGTCGTAATGTGGTTAGTACCAAGCAGTATTTGTCGAAGGATGCGCCCCTCCCTGCTGAATTTAAGGATTTGCCGCCCACATTGTGGGCTACAGGTGATACAGACGTAAGGCTGTTGCAGATCCCTCCAGTTTCTATTAAGGTCAAAGACAATGCTGTTTTGCCTCGTATTCCGCAGTACAAACTACCGCAAGCAGGGGAGCAAGCTATATTGCAGATTATACAGGACTTGATTAAGTTGTGGGTTGTTGAAGAGACGACTGCAAATGTTTGTAATAGCCCTATTCTTTCCATCCTTAAGAGGGCACCCTTGGGCTCCTCTGATGACAATCCTGATATCTATCATTTTGTGATTTATTTGTGTGAGGTTAATAAGATTGTGGTCCCACAGTTCCTAGTGGTCCCCCACATCACTGCCCTTCTGACATGATTCCTTCCTCTGCTAAATTCTTTTCTGGATTCGCTCACACTTCCCCCAAGTAATGTACTACTGCAGTAGGTGGACGATATCTTGATTTCTTCTGACACTGAAGAAGGTTGCAAAGATGCAACAGTTAAATTGTTGCTTCATTTGGCACATCACGGAAATAAAAGTGTCCTTTTCAAAATTCTAATATTGTCGACAAGAGGTCACCTACCTAGGTCACCTACTGTGGAAGGAGGGAAGGAGACTAACACCTGACCGCAGTAGTGCTATTGGTACAATGCCCATCCCTAAGACTGAGAGGGATGTGCAAGCTTCCATTGGCATTACTTCGTATTGTCAGCATTGGATACCTAACTTTTCTTTACTAACAAAGCCGCTGTTAAAGCTAACCACTAAGGATGTGCATGAACCCTTGCCCTGGATGCCTGAATGTCAACAAGCTTTTGAGCAATTGAAAGTTATGTTTTGCTCTTCACTTGTGCTTGGTATGCAAGACTACGCTAAGTCATTTGTGCTGTATGTCCATGAGACGGCAGTCTGCGCACTTTCTGTCTCAACACAAACATTTGGAGGTAAGCAGAGGCGGTGTGCTTATTTTTCTGCTTTGCTTGACAACGTCGCGAGAGCCCTCTTGAGCTGTCTAAGAGTAGTCGTGGCCGTGGCTGTCTCTATCAGACAATCGGTAGGACTCGTCCTTGTTACCGATCTCACAGTCATGGTACCTCATGCTGTGGATACATTTTTAAACAAAATGAAGACACAGCACCTCACCAGTGCACGTCTGACTGGTTACGAGCTGACTCTCTTTGCACCACGCGGCATGATCAAAAGATGTGCCACCCTGAACCCAGCTACGTTGCTACCCCTTCCTTTTGAAAGTGAAGAAATAGACATACATGGTTGCATTTTTCAGACTGAGGAAGAGACGAAGAGACTGGTAGACCGTGACTGATGTTCCCCTTTCTGAACCCCAAGGGGAGTTATATGTCAATGGCTCTTGTTTTAAGTTACCGGATGGCACAAAAACTGTTTCATATGCAATCACTACCTTACACACAGTAGTCAAGACATTCTGAGTTCCCTATCAATCCGCCCAAGCTGCAGAGTTAGTTGACCTTCTTCGACCTTGTGAGCTAAGTAAGGGGCTGACTGTCAATATTTATACTGACAGCCAGTGCACCTTTAGAGTTGCCCCCAACTTTGGGCGGTTCTTGGCAGAGAAAGGATTCCTGACTTCACACAGGTTAAAGATCCAGAACAACCCATTAATCTACATGCTTTTGTCATCTCTGACACTCTCCAAGAAGTTAGCGATAGTGAAGTGCAGCGCCCACAAGACATTTACTGATGATGTGGGGAGGGGACATGCATTTGCATATCAAACAGCTAATTAGATGGCTCAAATGAAGATGAAAAAGATGTTTGTGGTAGGTTGTGCTAGATAGGTACCCGTAGTTAATATGTTTGAGGAGTCACTGGATAGTGTTAAAGAGATACAGAGGGAGGCAACAATTGAGGAGTTAGCAATATGGCAAGACAGCACAGCACGTTCAGACAAGGATCGTGGTGGATGGATAAGTCAGGAAAGCAAAGGTGGATGCTGCCGGATGTCTATTTCCTCCCTGTAGTCACTATGAGACACAGGCCAGCTCACGTTAGCGCCAAAGGCATATGCAAACTACTAGACCCCGTGTGGCAGAATGATAACATCCCCAAGACCGCTGCTCACTTGGTAAAATATTGTATGGTATGGATGATGCATAATCCTGTAAAAGGCACTCCTACACCCCCTAGTAATTTTGCACCTCCTTCTTTCCCTTTTGAAGTCCTTCAGATGGACTACATTGAGATGGAATGGGTCAATAATTTGAAATATGGGTTAGAATTTGTTTGAGCATTCAGTAAATGGGTTGAGGCGTACCTCACTAAGGAGAACACAGCCTTAGCGATGGCGAAAGCCCTCTAAAGGAGTTTTTCCCTCTCTTCGGTTTACCCCGTTTGATCTGGAGTGACAACGGTAGTCACTTCAATTCAAAAGTCATCTAGCTGGTGTGTTATGACCTACACATCAGGCAGAAGTTCCATGCTGCACACCACGCCCAGTCAGCAGGCTTGGTCGAGAAGTACAATTGTACTATCAAACTGAAAATGGCAAAAATTCAGGAAAGCACAGGATTGAAATGGCCAGATGTTTTACCGTTAGCTCTTCTGTCAACCAGACCTAGGCTCACACTAGGACAGGATTGTCACCGTATGAGGTCTTGTTTTGCCGCCCAGCAAATGTTTGGGGTGTCCTGCGACCAAAACTTTTTTCAAAAATTGAGTATCTGTTGTGGATTATCTCTATGAATTGACTAAAAATGTTCTATTCATCAACAAATCCAGGACACCTTGCCACCGCAAACAGATGGGCCCGAGCATGATATTTGACCTGGTGATTTCATCCTTGTGCGGCATTTCCAGAGGAAAGGAAGTGTGGAGCCCGGCTGGTAAGGGACGCTGCAGGTGCTCCTCGCCACCAGAAGTGCTGTGAAGGTGACCAGTTGAAAGAACTGGATTCACACCAATCACTGCTGCAAGGTACCGTTGCCTCTCCCCTATGATTGGTGGGTGATCAATGGCATGGGTGACCACGAGAAAGAGCAAGTGCCATGCCTCATCCCTTTTTTTGATGCCCGGCGACGTGGGTACAAATGGAAGAGGAGAACGACGCAGTGTTAAATAAGTCAATGTCCCCTGAAATAAGGACCATCCACGATTCTCCTTCACCTAGCCCACAAGTGCCTGAGCCCAAGTCCCTTGGCCCCTCTGAATTTGAGCCTCTGTTTACTGATCACGCTATGCCCGGAGTGGCTAGGTACAATTTGCGTCCCCTACGGAGGGAGAG
This sequence comes from Lissotriton vulgaris, assembly GCF_964263255.1. Lineage (NCBI taxonomy): Eukaryota > Metazoa > Chordata > Amphibia > Caudata > Salamandridae > Lissotriton > Lissotriton vulgaris. The sequence continues at coordinate 421,074,927 of NC_141698.1, read as the reverse complement.
TGCATTAAAGGAGAAGTCAGATTAGTAGGGATGGACTGTAGGGATGAAGAATAGGGTGCATGTATCCTGTCTGTGGTATCAACAATAGCTTAGGGAAAGTGAGATTGGTGCATTGTCCAAGATACTGAACAGGATAAGTTGATGGTGTCTTCCCGGAAGGGGGGTGCCCTATCCTGGACGATGTGAGAGTTCTTCAAAGGGCCGCAATCATGCTGCCCCACCGAAATGCTCAGTAGCACCACCATCAATGAACAATAGTAGTCTGCCAGCGAGTCTCTGGAGGAGGCTGGAACTCTTTGCCTATCCTCTTGTTTCCTTGTCACCAACTCAATTTCATTACGTTTTTTCCCCTCTAATAACCATGTACCCTTTTGGGCGCCCAATTGAGAGGATGAACAGCCTTTTGCAGCACCATGTTTAGGGAGGGATGGGGTTGGTTGGCCCATTTGGTCAAAAAGGGGTAAAATTATTTTTATAGTGATAGTTCGGATTTCCCTAATAGCAGTACTAGGAAATAATGTGGTTTCTAGAAGAGAAATATCCTATGCACTCTTTGATAGGTACAACACCTGTTCCCCCATAACATATGTTTGTCACCCTGGCTTCTCACAAAGGTGAACACAGAAAGACATGCATAGATAACATGTTCCTCCAAATTTTGCACCAGGCCCACGGTACATCCAATGTCACAAATTGCTGGATTTGTGGGTTGCTCCCTTCTGTAACACACAAAAATGATGTATTACTGCCCATGCCTTTTTCTTACCTCGCAAGCTGTGAAGGTTGGTTCCAGCCCTTTACAATGGTATGCACTCATTATCATTCTGATACTATGAATATGACATTCGCCGACTACGAAACTGTCTTAGAGTATATACATGTACATCAAGGGGTTACCCCAGGGGAGCAAGGGACCCCAGATACATTGTCCCCGAGAGCCTGAATGAATGTGTACAAAAGAGAACAAAATGTAACATGGCTTCAAAATGAAAAGTTGGATTTTTAGGGTTTTAATGTCACTGAATATTTAAAGTCCTTTCAAATACGTAATATTACTCATGATGTGACAATACCAGTGCGGGTGGTTAACATGACAGCAAGTTTCTGTGTTAAAGGAAAAGGAAAAGTCAGGGTGGGGGTAAGTAATTGCAATTACACCTATGTATTGAGCACTGTAAATAGCCCAGCTCTACTGCCCCCTCACAATGTTCATTTTGTTTCTGGGTCCCAGGTCTATGTTTGGCTTCCTCGGGGATGGTCTGGAGTATGGTATCTCTCTTTTCTCCTTCTTCCAGTGTATATAGCACCATCCAATTATCATAGGGATCACCGACTACAATGCAGGAGTGCTCATCTGTTTCTTGTTAGACGAGTTATTGACACTGCAGACATAGACCAGACGGATACCACTTTGTAGCAGTTCACTGATGCTATGAAGGGTATTTTTCCCTTTTGGGGCTCTATGTCCAATTGTCTCAATATTCGTAGACTCACCAGAGTGATGGAAGGAGTAAAAAATGCAACAACTGGAATTCTGACTAATATTACAGCTGAGCTTCAGGCTACGAGACTCGTTGCTCTTCAAAACAGGATGGTGTCAGAAGTCATCCTTGTTGATGGGGTGGGGCCTGACGCGTCATCTGCAGTAGCTGCTGTGTATACATACTGGACCACGTTTTGAATGTATATGCTGTAATACGGAATCTCTATAGGCTTGCCTCTGACATACACCAAGAGAATGGTACATGGTCTCCCACTGGGTGTTTTTGGGGCCTACTCACATCCTAGGGTTGGAAGATTATCATCTTTCTGGTCGCCCTAGCTGGTCTCCTTTTAACATGTTGCCTGTGCATACACTGCCTTCCTGCTTGTTGTGCCTGCTGTGTACAAATATTGACACCTCACCCAAAACACCTAGAACATGACTCTAAGAATAAGGCCATGATGATGCAGGATATCCAGGACCTGATGTGCATTGACAAGGGCTTTTTTTGAATATTGATGGTGTATGTTAGATTCATAATATGTTAATTACGTAATGCAGAGAGTTCTAGCTTTCAATAGTAGCAAAATTAGGTATCAAATGCTAAAAGGGCGTCTGTTCGACTAGAACATATTTCTGGTTGACTCCTCCTTTTAGCATTATGCTTAAATTAGCATTTGCAGCACCACCTTGCATTTAGCCGCCATTTGTGTAATGATTGAAACTAACTTCTGTCTAATTTTGTCTGCCTCAATGGAAAGCAGCTTCATTTTTTTTGTGTATTTCTCCAAGGCTGAGCTTTGTTGTCTTAATGAATACATAAATGTGCCTGTGCATACCTTCCATGTTAGATAGGCCCGTTCTTATGCTTACAGTCGCGGGCACGGAGAGAGTAACCTTGAGGCAGAGATAACATGTACCTTATCCCAGGAGTGTAGCTCATCTTCTGTGTCTCCTTTGTTAACCTGCTCCAATTGGATTTTCCCAGTTTTGGGCGGGTCATGCTGGGCATTGGAAATATATAACTGAATGTCGGTCAGAGTCAGTCCCCTCGGTAGCATCTTAGTAGGCTAGTTAGATTGGACTCTGTTCAAGCGCAAAACTAATAAATAACTTGGAGGCATATTATCAAGCGGCAGCGATAATTATCACTTAACGCCCATTTTCCTATCGCTGGAACTTATCGCCATCTTAGCGCTGTATTACCAACGCTTAGCGCTATGGCGATAAATATTCCAGCGATAACGGGGATATCGCCATTTTTCATGGAGCAAAGCTGGTTTTCCAGCGATGTTCCATGGAAAACGGCAATCTCCTTGATGATAGGGCCTGTGGTCTTAGCCACACAATCCACCTCCCATGTTAGGTATGCCTTAGTCTGGAATTTAACTGATGTTATATGCCCCCTGGTTTGTATTCTCTACTGTCTGACCCACTCTTTATTTGTATCGAAGGCTGAGAGGTGGTCGCGAACGACCCGGGTGACCCTAATCGGGTCACTTCCTTCATGACCCGGGGTTTAGGGGGAGGTCATATCGGGTTAATTCAACAGCGGTGATGTAAGTTTGTTATTAGACATTCATGTATAATGGAGTGCATTGATATGGTATTTTCCAATATTAACACATTTAACAGTGGTTTTTTAGCAGGCCTCTGGGTAAATAGTGAATTTTGGCTACTAATTACTTGGCTACTGGTTAAATAGCAGAACATATTTACTATTTGCCTGGCTGCCTTAACAATAACAGGGAAAAGTTTCTATTTACCAGGCTGCAGGCTAAATAACAGACTTTCTGCTATGTTTGGTCGGTGGCCATGCGAAGTGCAGAAAAACTTCCATATTTACCCTGTCACTGACTAAATAGTACAGGTTCTGCACTGTTTGGTCCGCACCCATGCAAATTACAAGGAAACTTTACTGTTTACCTGGCAACTGGCTAATAAGCAGAGGTTATAAAGTATTTTGCCAGCAGTCTAACAAACAGCAAAGACACTTCAATCATTACCCAGCTGCTGACAAAATAGAAAACATTATTTACAATTATGCCTGCAGCCATGCAAATAGCTTCATTATTTTCCTGGTTGCTGGGTTAATAGAAAATATTATATACTAATTCAACCTGTAGCCTGGCAAATAGCAAAATAAAATCAGTTTTTACCCAGCTCCTTACTAAATGTAGAAAAGATGTACTGCTTGGCTGATGGCCTTGGAAATAGAAAATACATGCCCTTATTCACCTGGTGGTGGGCTAAACAGCAATTAGTATGCAAAACTTCACTATTTACACAGCTGATGCCTAGACAGCTTATGTTTTGTGTTATTATGCCTTATGCAGATTTCAACAGGTACTTACCACCAGGTAGACGTGCAAACAATGAATTGGCATACATTTCTTGATGAATAGTATCATTCACCAAATGTGGTCACAAATTGCACACATACTTTTTGCGAATGGAATAGTAGTTTACAAACTGACCTACAAAATAGTAGATCGATTCATAAACTACTTAGTCACAGAGGGGTTCCAGAATGACCAACCTAATTAATATTCATGAGGCAGATGCCAAATTGCAGCCCTCTATGATTAGCTGTAATCACAGGGATGGTGGCCTGCAAGGGACAGCACACTACCATTGATTGACTGCATTCCAAAATGTTTTTTTTAAAGCAGCTCATGTTCCTTTAAGGATCCAGTGTTGCTTTAAAAAAATAAAAATCTATTTCAGAAGAACTTCTTCCCTATGAGTTTACCAACATGATTACCAAAGGGAATGGGTTCCTAAGGAGACAGCTTCACTTTGAAAATTAGTTACCACCCTGTAATGGCTGGATTTTCTGTTTAGATGGGATCAGCCCCCAGGGGCCCCTGTGACCCAGCCAAAACGTACTCACCTTCCGTCCTCAGGACTCCTCTATATCCAGGCACCTGGTACCTACCTGAGGATAGGGAACTCGCAATATACAAGCTCATATTATTAAGAACACCACTAAATCTATAGGGATACTAAGAATACTCACTGATTACTAGGGATATCCATACCCTACACCACACTTATTCACATCAGTTGGTCTCGCGGCCACCCTGACCCAGACCGTTCTACCCTAGGGCAGATCTGACACACAATCTGGTGCGTCTACACACGGGCCTGCAGAACCCAATGCTCCCTTTTCCAAATTGTTCGCGATCCTGCGAAACTCCACGTCAGTGTCCTTCCTGACGCTCTCACTTATTTTAAGCCACAATCTGGTGGATTTACACGCCGGTCTCCTTCCCGACGCTCTCATTAACGCCGCATATCAACGACGACCACATTCCTATGAACACCTATACATATATATATATATATTGGGATATTATCTCAGCTGTCTACTCGGGATGAAACTACAATAATAACTTTGAATATGGGTCCGGATTGTATAGTGTACTCTCTGCTCTTGGCATCAAAGGTTCACTCACTCCCTATTTATGTGATCACCACCTACCTGATTGGGATTACTCATCCATTCACATATCTAGTGCTCACCTAGGAGCTATGTTTACCTTTAGTGAACAAGAATAGGGGCTACACACCAGTTTGTTATAAACTGGGGATCTTTTATTTTAGTAATATAAACATTTATACAAATCTAACAAAGGCTATAGGTAGAACACACCACTTAAAAGAGAAGGATTACACTTAACAGGAACACTCCGCTAAAAGGGAAAAGATTAAGTGTAGCTAATGTGATGAAAACAATATCACCTGATTAGTGTGAAGTCTTGTTCTAGCTGTCATCTGGGTTCCTCTCTCGTCTGTGCCTTGGCTCATCTCATGCTCTCTCTCTCTCCTGCACTCTTGGGTACACCTCTGCGCTGATCGCTCTGTCTCTGGACTCCTCTCCCCCACACGAACTGTCTCTCCACCTTGCGTCTTCAATCTTAATGGTTCCTGCCGCTCTGATCACCGTTCATTCCACTATCTTATTCACTCTGTCTCTGCGCCAATGTCCAATTCCATCTGCTCCCATAGGTTAATCCACGAGCTCTCCTCTATCTCTTCTAAAAGGCATTACTTCAGACTCCAGCTATTCACACCTCCTCCTGATAAGCAACTGCTTCTGACTGCTTCCTTCAGTTCCAGCTCACTATTCAACTCAGCTCTTCTCCAGATTGAACCCTCTCTCTCTCTCTGCCAACTCCACTCCACTGCTCTCCTCTCTGCTGGACTCTCTCCTCGACTCCCTCTCTCCTCGACTGCTTCCTGCTTGACTCTCTCCTCGACTGACTGACTCCGCCTCTGCACTTCACAAATATAGAATGCTGTTTCCTCATGGAAAGTTCCATCCATCAGCCCGCCGCTTACCAGGTCTCTGCATCACCTCGCATCAAGGACACACACCCAGCCGGCCGGCCTTTTGTTGTGTCTTCTACACAGAGAATAATACAGCCTACCGATAAGGGCTGGCCCAGACCGGTTCTCTCCAAGTGGAAAACAGCCTTAACTATAAACTTCGCCTTTGCCCTAAAAAGCCTCCCTGCTTCCATCAAGATGGAGTCTCTCTAGCTTTAGGCTTGTAGGCCTGAAAGGGGTGAAATGCTCCTTAGCTCTGTCAGAATACCTACATAAACCATACCAATATGTCTAATATGTCAAAGCCAATAGGCAATAGACAGGTTAAAGTCAAGAATAAAGGCATATTAAGCAGCTATCCTCTTCTAGGTCTGGAAAAAGGGCTTAAAAGGGCCAACACAGGCTAAGAATACCTATACTAGATGCGAGCAAGAATAATGATCTATATCACTGCTAAATAAAGCCAAAAACTCTGCCATTACACTGCACCCTAGATCCTTATCTTGCGAGCATCTTATAAACAACAACAACCATCTAAACAAACATCAACATAATCTATCCAACATAGGCTAAAAATACCTATCCTAGATGTGAGCAAGATTAAGATCTATATCACTGCTAAATAAAGCCCAAAAAACTCTGCCATCCACCCTTAGATCCTTATCTTGCGAACATCTGACAAACAATAACATCTAAATAAACAAACATCAACACAATCTATCAACAAATCAAAACCTAAAAAACTCCCTAAAAACAATGACAACTCAAGAAAATTCCACCTGAAACTCAATTGTAGGAAATAGAAACCTAAAAACAAATCAAAGCACCCTTGACTTGAATGCTGAAAATATCTGAGATTGGATCTGATAACAAAAGAAACTAACCAAAGCATCCTCAAACTAAATGTTCCTCAACTTCTAATGATAACTGGTGAAATCTAGTGATGTAGGGACTTATGTGTTGAATGAAAACAGCAAGGGGCCTAAATGGGCCTACTTCGGACAACTTAAGGCTAAATGAGACCTACCTACTATTGTCAACTTAAAAACTAAATGTGCTTCAACTCCTAATGAGAGAACAAGAAAGGGCCTAAATGAGCCTTACGTACTATAGGCAACTTAAGCTAATGATGACACATGAAACTATTGGTGTAGGTGCTAGTATGTGAGATGAAAATAACAATAGGCCTAAATGAGGCCTACCTGCTGACATTTGTCAATTTAAAGTGAAATCTGAGAAATACAGTTGCAAGGTCTGGGCAAACATTAATACATAATCATACTAAAAGACACACCACCCAGAATAATTCAAATTTTAAGGTAACTACCCTTTGATCAATCAAGGTGAAAATATAAGAACAGTAAAAATACCCCATGTCTATAAGATAGCTAATGTAACATCAAGCTTAAAACAACAAAAAACATTTTAAATCGCACGGTGAAACACATGTGCGCACCATCATTGAAAAAAGTCCTTCATTTGGAAAAACTATAATAGGTGACATATTTTTTTTAAAAGTGGGGCCTGCTTGTAGTGATGTCAAAATTGCAGGCCAGGGAATTAAATAACTTAGTCATAATAGGTGACAACGTTTTTTTGCTTTAAAAGTGGGGCCTGATTGTCCAAGGGATTATTTAATGTCCAAATTCTTCAGTGTCGGCCACCACCCTGCATCCTCGGTACTTCCTCCAATGCGGCCATCCATCACCCGGTCTGGTCTGGTCTGGTCTGGTTCCATCATCCAAAACAATAAACTAAAATAATAACATGAAAATAAAAAGCTAAAACAAATAAAGGGAGTGGGAGGGGAGTGGGCAGACGCACGCACGCACCCCAACTGCAGCAATCCTAGAAACAAGAGAAGAAGTATCATTATTCTTGTAAAATAAAATTTTCCATTTAAAAAGCACCCCGGGTGCCTTTCATTATTGAAAAGAAAATATCCTAATTAATTAAAAACATTCAAAATTTAACTTTTAATAACTTTTATCGCAGGGCCTAACATACCCTAATCCTAACTAAGCCAGTCCCACCCTTCAGGGCAAGAGCCATGCTACAGTGTGAAAAAAAAAAAAATTGTAATACTGCCAAATGATGACAGCATCAGCAGGGCACTGCAAGCCTCCCATTTTCCCTGGTCAGAGTCCGCCCAGGCCCATCAAACTAACTAACTCCAAGGGAAGAGCCAGGCCACCCCGCCCTTAAATAAACAAGCCGTGCGCGGAAGAAAATTGAACTGTAGCCAATCATAACACACTGGGACGTGATCGAAACTTGCAGAATGAAAAAGCTCGTCTGCACAGACCAGCTGGTCTGCCAAGGTCAAAAAACAAATTTCACATGCCTTATTTTGTAACTAACAGAAGCTCGAATTTAACAAAAACAATTCCGTTACAGTGCATTGCCAATTAAAAAAGCTCCAGTTTTTTTTTTTAAAAAGACGTTTGTCCAACTAACTCAACTAAAGGCAAGACATTTAAAATATGGGCACTTATTTAGGGTCCATTTGTCAAAGAGAAATAATTTGTAAAACAACATAAAATGCAGATACATTTCAACATTGTATTTAAGTTCACATTTATAAAAACATACATTTTCATTTTAACATTTTTCATTTCAAAGGCAAATAGTTGCCTGTCACTAATTAAAAGCACATGTTACCATGCACAGTCGGGCAAGATTTATTATTCTTAAACCAGCACATTCCTGTCTAGATGGAAACCCCTCACAGAAATAATTAATGAAAACAGCTCGTAGCGTGCACTCTAACGGGCTATCTTTTTAACATTTCACTCATTTTAAAAGAACACAGCTTTCTCCGTAACGTTGATTTATAACCACATCAGTTCCAAGGTGAACCCACACAAATACGTAGACGCATTTCAAAAGGAATGTGAAATGAACAGAACCCTTCTCAAAACACAAGATGTTACCTTTCCGTCAAGAAACTGACAAAGCACGTAGGCTGACCAAGGAACCAAAAAAAAAAAAAAAAAAGTCAAAATCAAACCATCAAATAATCCTTAAAATAATCCACTGACTTTTATAGTCAGGTCAGATAACCATGCATGTTGACAGCATGTAAAAAATAAAGGCTGCCATCTCAACTCAAGATATTAACCCTTTGGCAGCTCAAATAGAAACATTTCCCAACGTCAATTTATACATGGGAAAATCATTAACACATTTCTTCACGTTTACAAATGACACACACATATTTTCAAAAACGTTATCCCCAAGCACCCGAGAAAGATCCAGCTCTCTCCTGCCAAACGTAATGATAACATGCCCTGTCCAAGCCATGACCACATGGCGCTATTCACAAGCCATATTTACAAGACAAGCCTTTCACAAACAACATTTCCAAGGCGCAATGCACAAGGAACACAGCAGATCAACATGAGAACATGCACCTCACAAATCACATTAATATGGCGCTATTCACAAGTCATATTTACAAGACAATCTTTTCACAAACAATGTATCCAAGGCGCAATGCACAAGGAACACAATAAATCAACATGAGAACCTGCACCTCACAAGCCACATTAATATGGCGCTATTCACAAGTCATATTTACAAGGAGCTATATTCAAAGAACTCCACAGATCATAAAACAATGAACACATTACACATTGCACAGCATAAGCAGATGCAGCAAGCAATTGAATGGGCAATTTAAAAGCATTTTTACACACATTTATACAATTGGACCATCACATAGATGTAACTGGCTTCCTCATGTAATGCCATCCTTCAACTCTGACAGTTTAAACACCAAGATGAAAACCATTCCTTCCACCCTGAATAAACCAAATGCCATGATGTAATGCAATCTCCTCACGCTGCAACTGTTCAAGCCAATAGGTCTAACAGGCTACATAAACTGCAACATTACGCCAGATGGAACTAGCGTTCAGGGCACTCCCTCAGAACACATGGGAAACTCTCTAAGCACATGGCCAGGCACACATGTTTCGTAAACTGTCCGACTACGCCAAAATGTAATGTCTGGCGCTCAGGGCACTCCCACACAACACATGGGCAACAATCTAAACACATGGCCAGGCACACAGAGTTCGTAAACTGTCCGACTACGCCAAAATGTAATGGCTGGATTTTCTGTTTAGATGGGATCAGCCCCCAGGGGCCCCTGTGACCCAGCCAAAACGTACTCACCTTCCGTCCTCAGGACTCCTCTATATCCAGGCACCTGGTACCTACCTGAGGATGGGGAACTCGCAATATACAAGCTCATATTATTAAGAACACCACTAAATCTATAGGGATACTAAGAATACTCACTGATTACTAGGGATATCCATACCCTACACCACACTTATTCACATCAGTTGGTCTCGCGGCCACCCTGACCCAGACCGTTCTACCCTAGGGCAGATCTGACACACAATCTGGTGCGTCTACACACGGGCCTGCAGAACCCAATGCTCCCTTTTCCAAATTGTTCGCGATCCTGCGAACCTACACGTCAGTGTCCCTCCTGACGCTCTCACTTATTTAAGCCACAATCTGGTGGATTTACACACTGGTCTCCCACCCAGTGTTCTCATTAACGCCGCATATCAACGACGACCACATTCCTATGAACACCTATACATATATATATATATATATATTGGGATATTATCTCAGCTGTCTACTCGGGATGAAACTACAATAATAACTTTGAATATGGGTCCGGATTGTATAGTGTACTCTCTGCTCTTGGCATCAAAGGTTCACTCACTCCCTATTTATGTGATCACCACTTACCTGATTGGGATTACTCATCCATTCACGTGCCTGGCAATTACCTAGAAGCTTCATTTACCTTCAGTGAACAAGAATAGGGGCTACACACCAGTTTGTTATAAACTGGGGGTCATTTATTTTAGTAATATAAACATTTATGCAAATCTAACAAAGGCTATAGGTAGAACACACCGCTTGAAAGAGAAAAGATTACACATAACAGGAACACTCCGCTAAAAGGGAAAAGATTAAGTGTAGCTAATGTGATGAAAACAATATCACCTGATTAGTGTGAAGTCTTGTTCTAGCTGTCATCTGGGTTCCTCTCTCGTCTGTGCCTTGGCTCATCTCATGCTCTCTCTCTCTCCTGCACTCTTGGGTACACCTCTGCGCTGATCGCTCTGTCTCTGGACTCCTCTCCCCCACACGAACTGTCTCTCCACCTTGCGTCTTCAATCTTAATGGTTCCTGCCGCTCTGATCACCGTTCATTCCACTATCTTATTCACTCTGTCTCTGCGCCAATGTCCAATTCCATCTGCTCCCATAGGTTAATCCACGAGCTCTCCTCTATCTCTTCTAAAAGGCATTACTTCAGACTCCAGCTATTCACACCTCCTCCTGATAAGCAACTGCTTCTGACTGCTTCCTTCAGTTCCAGCTCACTATTCAACTCAGCTCTTCTCCAGATTGAACCCTCTCTCTCTCTCTGCCAACTCCACTCCACTGCTCTCCTCTCTGCTGGACTCTCTCCTCGACTCCCTCTCTCCTCGACTGCTTCCTGCTTGACTCTCTCCTCGACTGACTGACTCCGCCTCTGCACTTCACAAATATAGAATGCTGTTTCCTCATGGAAAGTTCCATCCATCAGCCCGCCGCTTACCAGGTCTCTGCATCACCTCGCATCAAGGACACACACCCAGCCGGCCGGCCTTTTGTTGTGTCTTCTACACAGAGAATAATACAGCCTACCGATAAGGGCTGGCCCAGACCGGTTCTCTCCAAGTGGAAAACAGCCTTAACTATAAACTTCGCCTTTGCCCTAAAAAGCCTCCCTGCTTCCATCAAGATGGAGTCTCTCTAGCTTTAGGCTTGTAGGCCTGAAAGGGGTGAAATGCTCCTTAGCTCTGTCAGAATACCTACATAAACCATACCAATATGTCTAATATGTCAAAGCCAATAGGCAATAGACAGGTTAAAGTCAAGAATAAAGGCATATTAAGCAGCTATCCTCTTCTAGGTCTGGAAAAAGGGCTTAAAAGGGCCAACACAGGCTAAGAATACCTATACTAGATGCGAGCAAGAATAATGATCTATATCACTGCTAAATAAAGCCAAAAACTCTGCCATTACACACCCCAACCTTGGGTTGTTAGAATGAGCACAGAAACAATGAAATTAGAGAGTGCAGGCGGCAGATGGCTGCTGCTTTTCCTGTTCTGTTCCATTTAGCACTATTTTCTAAGCAAAAAATGCATCCTCTAGATCATTTTGGATGCAAGGGGAATATAGCCCGAAATGCTGGGTTACACCTATTGCACAATTCAGGGTAATTGTGCTGGATTCCCATCTGGATGGTGAAGGACAATAGCTCTGCCATTCTGAGGTACCTACACCAGTCAAATTCTCTGCATTGATAGGAACTACTGTCATGGCGATTCTGGTCTATGCAGGAATAGTTTGATGGACAATAACAACAGACGTGATGGTTGACAGGTAAACTTTTTAAGTGGGAGTTTGGTTTTGGAAAACAAAAAGCATATTGCCTCCACAAACTGGGAGTTTTGGCCAAGGGTATTGGGGTCATTTTGTGCAGCGAGGTTTTACCCTAAATAGGGTGATGGTGTATAACCATCCTCCAAAGAACCCTACTCCGACAGGCCACCAAAGAAATTATTTCACAAAGGAGCCACAAGCGAAGGAATGGTACTATCATTAATTGCACTGAATTTAATGTAAATTGAGTATATATTCCCAGTAAACCAGAAAAAGACATATAATCATCAAAGACCAAGAACAAAAGAAGGTGGCAGAGATATTGTATTGATTGACTTTATTACATATTATACAAAATAGGACACTGAATAAACAGAAACATTTTATTACCTCAGTTCTTGAGACCTACAAATCGATCATTTCATAGATCCACTTTTATACTTATTTTCCAGACATTGAATGAGGACCCACTGTTCAGATTTTAGAACTGATTTGGGATGATTCTCTTTTAAATGTAATTTTCTGCTGTTAGCTCAGACACAACCTTTGTGCTATGTCATGGCTCTCACAAAAGAAGCAATAGTGCTGTCTCCAAACAAGTGCATCCAAAACAAGGACACATTGAAGCATGAGATCCTAGCACCTGGCTGGTATTCAGCCATCCTGAGCAGTCGTCAGGCACTTACAAAAGGTCAGCCCTGCTTACGATCATTGGCAACTTTAACAAAAGAGATTTCAGAACTACCACTCACTCCTGACATGTACCCTATGTCATCACTCAGGAAGAACTAATCAGGAGCTCTTTGCTAACAAGGACCTCACAGAATTTCAGTGAGTAGCATTGAATCCATCCCCCCTCCCTTCAATGTCTTGGTATCCACCCTCCAGCCACAGGGATGCAGTCAATGCACTTCCTCTGACTAGGGAAGTAGTATCTACAGTCCATTACATCATGCAAAATGTATCCCACTGTACCATGCACTTAGGCTGTCATCAAACACAGAGTCATACTACTACACACTTGTTGCATACCCACAGGGCATACACACACATTGAATGTCAACTCAAAGGTCTGGAAGTCACAAAGACTATTCTACCATACTTGACACACTTTATGCCTCTTTGAAGGCCTTTCAAACACTCACAAATGCATCCCCACCATCCTTCATCTGGCCTGTAGAGTTTCACAGAATACTAGTCAAGTCTGGTGCAGAAGCTGTCACTGCTAGCCTTGTTTTCTAGGGCTTTCACAGCTGGCAATCAGTGCCCTCTGTTACTCAGAAACCACGTTGGGCCATCTCAGATGATCTATCTGGAGCCTCCCTCGCCCCCTCTTCTGCTTATTTGAAACTTCTTATGACCCTGAGCTACCCTTTGCTGATTACTATAGCCTTTTGGCTCCCTTTATTAATCCTTAACTATTTTTTATCACTTCAGCTATCTTGGTTTCTCAAGCCCTTTCTGCCATTCTTCACAGACCACACTACTTTTCCTCCATATAATTTTAGATCCCATGGCAAAGTTTCAATTCCTCTGTCACCAGATTAACCCTCAGACTATTGTGCCAGCATAAGACAGCACCTGCTATCACTCATAGGCCAGAGTGTGATAGTCTTGGCTTTGTATTAGCTCTGCATGCTCTGACTTATTGGCAAATACTTACCAGTTCTATACTTCAGCTAGAAAAGGAGGAGGTTTTTGGGGGTTGACAGAATAAGAAACATGAATGAGGACTGTTTCTAAAAGGGATTTCCTAATAAATATGGCGTAGAATCCCATGGGTGTCCTCCTACTCCTGGTCTTCTCCTCCAGGTCCTTCAGTGCCATCTGGTGTTGGTCTTCCTCCTAATTATGTTCCAAGTTCTACTTTTCTGGGTTGTTTTGGTCCTCCTGATCCTCATCTTGACCCATGCACAACTAGCTCTGGTCACCCTAGTCACTGAATCTGGCGCTACAGATTCCAGTCCCTCTTGGCCTTCGTCTTCCTGGGCCTGCTCCTAGCCCTTCCTTGTATTAGTCCTTTCTGGGCCTCATGGTCCTAATAATCCTCATCCGGATCCTGCTGCTCTGCAAGGTCCTTCTCCATTTAGCCCTATTGTTCTGGTTCTCCAATAGCTGCCCCTCCTAGTCTTCATGATTTGGGACCCTCTAATTCTACCTGCCCTGGGTTATTTCCTTGTGGTCCACCTGGTACTGTATCTACAGGTCCTGGTCCACCTTATTAGGTCCTCTTGTGCCAGGCCTATTCATTTTAGTCCTGGTCTGGTCCCAACGGTCCTTTTAGCTCTGGTTGTCCCCCTGATCCTCACCAGCCAGATTCTAATACTGGGTTCCTGGTCCTCCTCCGCCACTATTCGGTAATTCAGGTCCTGGTGTCCCTGGTAATTCAGGCCAAGAGGCTGTGACTGTCTTGGGCCTCCATGCCCTGTTCTTTTTCTTGCATATTCATATCCTTCTAGGCCACCTAAGCCTCCCCAATCTGGTCTCTGGTCCAATTTTCCCTAGTTCACCAGCTGCTGCATTGACTGTTTCTCCTTGTTCTACTCCAAATTTACATGATACTCTTGGCCCTGGCTCTCCCGTTCCTTGTCATCCTAATGCTGCACTAGTTTGTCTGCACTAACTTGCCTACTTAGTCTTGATCATCCTTGTCAGGTCATTCTGTTCTTAGCCACCTGACTTGGCTATCCTGGCTCCTGTCAGCCTGGCCCTCCTAGCCCTCGTCCTCCTTTTCCTCTGCATTCTGGTCCTCCTTGACTCAGTGTTCCAGGTCCTCACACTCCTGGGTCTCCATGACTTGATATTGTTTCCCCTTGTCCTCCTTGCCCTGGTACTCTGATCTCTTGTTCTGCTGGCTCTGATTGCTTGGCCATCTCCTCATGATTCTCCAGGTCTGGTTCACCTTGTCCTCCTTACTCTGGGTCTGGTCTGGCTAGCACTGACTTTCTTTTTAGTAGTACTAACAGTTTGTGTTCTCTTCCTGGTTTTGTGCCTACTATACTTGATCATATTGTTTCTGGTCCTATCTGTTTTGGGTATTTCTGTGCATAGTCCTCTCAATTTTAGGCCACCTGGCCATCCTGATCTTTCCAAACCCCCTTCTCGTAGCTCTTCTGCTTCCCGCCGGATCCTTTCAACCTTCTTACCTGTGACCTGGTCATTCTGATCCTTCTCACCCTGGTAATCCAATTCATAGTACATCTGTGCTCGTCCTGCTGAACCCCCTGTCAACCTGCCCTCTAGTGCCCTGGTCCCTCGAGGCCTTTACTCCTTTACACTTGCCTTCCAGGTTTTGATCATCTTGGTTAACCTGACCCTGAGCTTCACTCTTATGGTTCTTCTGACATTGTACCCAATGGCCTGGGCCATTTTGCTCCTCGTTCTCCTTGTATGAGTCCTTTGAAGCCTAATCATGTTGTTCCTGAGCCTCCAGGACATCCAGGTCCAGTCCCTTAGTCTTCCTGACTGTGGCTGTTCTGGTTCTCCTTTACAACCTTACTCTGGTCCTGTTACCTCCAGGTCCTGGTTTTTCTACTCCTTGTGTTACACTGGGTCCTGGTCCACTGATCATGATCGCCTTGGCACTCCTAACCCTAGTTCCTGGTCCTCTTAGTGCTGCTTTCTAATCCTCTATTCCATGGTCCTGGTCCTACTGGTATCCCTAACACTGCCCCTGATCATTCTTGCTTATTTTGGTCCCCTGGTCTTACTGGTCATAATCCTCATGCTCTTAAGCTCCCTAGGCTTCCATGATCTGGTATTGATTCTCCTGCCATTTGTCCTCATTCTAATACAACAACTAATCATGGGTCTTCTTGCTCTGGTCATCCTGGGCCTGGCCATCCTGTTCCTCATCTTCCAGGCCATCTTTTTTCTAGCCCTATGACCTGGTCTTCTAAGATGTGTTTAACCCGGTTCTAATCTTCCTGGTCCTGATCCTCCTTTCTTTGTCACCCTCTGGCACCCCTAGTCCTTTGCTTACTGGTCCTCTGGAAACATTTATTTCAGACTTTGGTTGCCTGTAACCCTGCTCTCATCTTCCTTCAGATCTGGCCAGGGTCATGCTATTTTAATTTTTCATAGTCCTAGTGCTTCTTGAGATTATGCGAACATGACCTCTTTCATTTGGTTTCCCCTGAGCCTAGCACCGAAGGGCCTAGTTCGCCAACCTTCCTAGCCTCAGCCCCACTGTTTCTGGTTGTCCTGTCCTTCTTGTCCTACTGGGCTTGCTGTCATCAACCTTTCACTTTAGTCATACTGTTCATTCTTGGATCCACCAGTCTTGGCCCATCTGCTCTGTTCATTTCTGATCATCCTGGCTATGGTCACCTTGTTCTAGTTCTTCTTAACCTCCTACCCCTAGTGTCATAGGTCTTGGTCTGTCTGGCCTCTAATGTGCTGGTCCTCTTAGTCTTTTTCCTCATGGTTTGGGTTGTCCTGGGCCTCCTGGATTTCGTCCTTGACTTTTAGTCCTATTGGTACTGTAGTCATTGATCCCAGACCTCCTGATTCAAGTTCTACGGGCCTTCCTTATCCTGGTCACTTTGGTCATGGTCTTTCTGGCCACCACTGTCCAGTCCTATTGCTCTGATCCGCTTGATGATTGGAGTCCAGCTCTCCTATGACCTTCTTGGCCCTATTAGCCCTGTTTTCGGTCCTCCTGGCCTGAATCCTTTTAGTTCACTTAGTTCTCCTTGCTCTTGTCTTCTAGTTGCCCTTGGGACTTGTCTGCTTGGAATTCCTAGTCCCTGTCCTGCTTATCCTGGTTTCCTGGTACTACTTGCCATTGCCCTACAGGTCCTGTTATTCGTAGTCCTCTTCAGTCTGGTCCAGATTCGCCTAGCCCTATTCCTCATACTCCTTTCCCTGATGGTTCTACAATAACTTGTCCTAGTCCAGCCCAGATCATCCAAACCTTTTTGAATTCTCATGCTCCTAGATAGCCTTTCATGCTAGCCTAAGAACTTCCTGTCCTTGTACTTCCTGGTCTGTCTGGTCATCATTCCCATAACAAAGCACCTGATACTTTGTAGCTTGGGTCCTCTGCATCACAGGCTCCTGATATTGTACCTTTTCCTCCCCCCACCTTAACTCTCTTCTAACAGCCCTATTGGTCCTGCTGCCCTATCTTATCTATTCCCCTGGTTTGCCTGTTCCTTATACTTCTGCTCCTTCCTCTCCAGGTCCATGGAGTCCTGGTCTAGTGCTGGTACTCTTTTGTCTGGCCTTTATGTATCAGGTCTTCTGGTGCTGGTCCCACTAGCCTTGGTGTCCCCAGCACTCCTAATCCACAGGTCTGCCTATCCCATCCTAGTTCTACTATTCCTCCTGGTCTCCTGCTTTGCATGTTTCACCTTGTTCTTGTCCATTTGTCCCTGGTCCCCTCAGTCATGGCCTTCAAGTAATGGTCCTCCTGGGTCTGGTCTTTTTCATCCCTCTGGCACTGGTTTACGGTCCTTCAAATTCCCCTGTTGTGGGTCATCCTGGTTCATGTAGCACTTGTTATGATGTTTTAGGATGCGCCTGAGTTGGATCCTTACAGAACTTCTGATTTTACACCCACTGGGTCTAAACATCCTTGTGCTTTGCATCTCTAATGGTTATTCTATTCTAGAATTTCAAGGTCCTGTTAAACCTGATCCTTTCTGGATGTGCTCTTCCTGGTTTTGTCTTGGTCTATTTGCTTCTGATCTCTTAGTCCTCCTTGATCTGACCCTTGTGGTTTTGGCCCTCCTGTCTCTGGTCCTTCTTCACATTATTCTCCTGATACTGGACCTCTTTGACCTGTCTACCTTCGTCTGCTACTCCTGATCCTGTTCCTTCTCCTCTTTAAGATCCTAGTCAGTGTGCTCAGGCCCTCCTTGTCATTATGGTCCAGAGCCCTGTGTTCCTTCTACCTCTGGTGCTTTTGTTCCTTCTGCCCATTGTCCATTGTGTCTACATTCCTCTGTTCCACATCCTCCTGGCCCTCCTGATCTTCCTCCACCTAGTCCAGGTACCCCTAGTCCTGTTTTGTCTTGTCCTGTCCTTCATCGTATATTGGTTCCTGTTCCTCCTTTGTCACTCTTAACGCTTGTCCTCGTTGATTGGGTCTCACTGTCACTGGTTCTTCTTGCCCTGATTCTTGTGGCTCTAGTCATCCTAGCCCTCCTTGTGGTCCACCTCCTGGCCTTTATTCTCCAACTTGTCATCATCTTCCTCCTACTAGTCTTCCTTTCTTCCTCAGCCTCACTCCACAATGACTTTAGTCAGGTACAGCCTCCAAGCCTGTCATTCAGAATATTATGCTTTTTTTGTTCCAAGATTTAATTTCCTATAACAGCACTATCAACGAAAAAAAGAGGGCTCAACAGAGACAGGACCTTTCCCGCTTACATAACTGCTTAGCATGTTAAAAATCGATATTACCTTTCCCGAGATAAATTGTGCAGGTGACTGAAATGTCAATGTCACTGAAGGGGCCACTCATGACATGGGACTAATAAGCATCTATACCTGAAACCAACTCTGCTTAGTGAATAGTATGAAAAAGTGTTGTTGTGTAGTTCCTACAAATCTATATAGGATCTGCGTGTTTGGACAACATAAACTAAGGGATTGTTTTGAATGTGGCTTCTCACCAATAAGCCACACCCAATCTTTGCACTCCCACCTGGAAGGCAAATTTACCTCTGCACCTTTAAGCATGTCTTACCACCCCTGGCACAGCAAGACTTCAACACAAAACAAAGAGCACCTTTTGAAAAGGAGTTTTATTTAACAAAATGCAAAGACTATCACTTTTAGAATAAGGCTTGGGGTTTATTACATAATACTGTCTAAACAAAGTCTGTCTCAGATACCAAATGCATTAGATTCAAATATATGTAGCAAACATAATCTAAATGCATAAATCAATAACTGAGCAAACTATAATACTGATTAATAAACAAGCAATAACTGGTATAAGATAAGATACACTGAACGTCCTGCAAGACATCAGAAAGATATATATAGTAGGACCTAGTTGCCATAGGAAATCCACAACATTCTATTTGGAATAACTTTGACGCCGGTGGACAAATCTTTGTGAATTTCTCCAAGAAAATGGCCAGCTCGGTTCCGCTCCTTCCCTGAAAGTTTGGGGGTGATTCGTCAAGTGGGTGCCAAGAAAACAGGGGCATCCCAAAACGTGTTTTCCCCATGCAATTTTCCATAGAGAGCTTTAGCCAGGGCTACAACCCGAACGGCTGAACGGAATGACACCAAATTTGGCAGAGAGGTAGAGTTCAGTTCACAGATTGTGCTTTTTGGTAAATGGTGTAAATCCGTTCAGTAGTTTCTGAGAAAATTACAAGTAAAATCATCAAGATATCTAGAGACGGAGTACGGCAAGCGTACGGAAATCCGTACAATTACGAGCACGAGCTGCATGCTGATTGGTTGTCAGCTGTCTGTCAACACTCCAAACAAGGAAGTGTTGGCGGTCATCTTGTTCATCGCTAAAACCGAGTCACAAGAAAATAGTAAAACAAAGTTGAGAAATAACGAAAGGGGGCAGGTTAGAAACATCCTGACCCTCTAGGCTTGCTCAGGGGGTCGTTCATGGATTTTTAGGCTATATATTCTATTTAAAAAAAAATAGAAAAATTGTGGCGTACGCGTATGGAAATCCGTACAATTATGAGCACGAGCTGCATGCTGATTGGCTGTCAACGCTCCAAACTAGTAAGTGGTGGCAGCCATCTTTTATTTTTAGGTATGCGGTGGGGCTCATGGCCCTCGTACATGCCCCGGGGACCGCCACCTTCCTGGGGCAGTAATATTTAAAAAAGGGGGGGTCTGTGATGGCACGGACCTCCCAGCCCCGGGGATTAGCACTTTTTGGGTTTTTTTAATTTTGGGAGGGGGTCGCGCGGTCTCCGTCCTAGTGCTCTTAATGGCTCTAGGGACCACCATCTCTCAGGGCCGACTCCTGCAGTGTCCCGGGGTGTCTACCCCCGGGACATTGCTGTTTGGTATGGTAGGGCGGGAGCGTCGCAGCTCCCATTTTAGCACAGGAAACCGGTTTCCTATTTGAAAGAGAGAGCAAGTTAAGCTGCTGTGTCTTTCAAGTAGGAAACAGATTGCTTTTCCTTAGAGAGAGCAGCCTATAAACTGCTCTCTCTGACAAAGCAATGCCGGCTCTCGAAGGACGCGAGGAGCCAGCTGAGACCGTGGGGGTATTGGTGTTCGCTACACGGTCCCCAATGATATTTTTTGAGTCCTGGGGAATGGGTTTCTTTGCAGCTCCTTAAACATTTGTACATATAATTTCTGCAAAATCCTTTTTTGTGTTGGGGAACTGAGTATTCCTCTAGTGACTTTGTCATCCATGTATGTTTTTTACTTTTTCTTTATTTGAATTCCGTTTTATTTACAGTATATTTCTACCTCTCTTAAGAATGAGTTCCACAGCGTAGCATCCGTTGCAGTGTTGTTAGCTTTTTTGTTCTTTTGCCTACTTATCAGTTTGTGTTCAAGATTCGGTGTCCTATTTGTGTAGCTTTCCTTTGTGTATCTTTTGTGCAGTCTTCTTTTGTGTATGTTTTTTTGAATCTGAGTTTTTTTATTCAGTGCTTCATCCAGTGTTCTGAATATAGCAGTACATCTGTAGAAATGTACTGTACTCCTTTTCTTTGCCTCCCTCCACCCTAATTGACAACGTAATGGGGTGAGTCAAACTAAGGCACTGCTGTCGTCACTGTTTTAAGTTTGCAACACAGTAGGTAGGATAAATAAATAAATAATGCACTTGACACAATATAGAGTGACACTATTTATTGTATTTAATTTTCGAATGTTTTCAAAATAAAATACACTCATGTACAAAATATTGTTGCTTTATTCGCAAGATAAATATCTAATATAATTCATATGAATCACCACATATGCGGATATTACAGTAAAGACAAAATGAAGTGTTTATGTTTTTGTACAAGGACCTACAACATAAGAAATTTAGTATGGAAAATTAACAAAACAATTTGGAAGACAGTTACACTCATGTACAAAATATTGTTGCTTTATTTGCAAGATAAATATTTAATATAATTTATATGAATCACCATATATGCTGTTATTACAGTAAAAATAAAATGAAGTGTTTATGTTTTTGTACAAGGACCTACAACATACGAAATTCAGTATGGAAAATCAACAAAACAATTTGGAAGACAGTTTCGAAATTAGTAACAGTGTCATAGAAGAGCTGAACATACTTTTTACAAGTAGTGAGAATGAAGAGGAAGATATAAATGCTGCAGATATTAGCTGTGATTTCCTAGATTAAACCTTAGATGTTGATTTTCTAGAAGCATTAGATGACATCGAGTATGATCATATGACTTTTGAATTTGATAATCAGGAATATGAAATACATGATGAAATTATTTTAGAAGCTCTATTAAGTTATGAGATGTTATAAGAATACATTTATTAAAATGGTTTGAGACATTCTTCTTGAAAAATTGTAATCATTCAGCTAGTACTGAAGTACTCAAGTTACAATGTGGGCCTTAGGGCATGGACTGCTTCAAACCCCTATAGACTATGTATGCACTCTTCCATGCACCGGCAAATTTGTCTTTTATACCTTTAATTGCCCAGTCTGTTTCCTTACACTTCCAGGAAACACTAACACACTTCTAGAAAGGCAGCAAGTGTGCCAATTTCTTACTGCCTTCGGCTGGGGTAGTTGTTACAACAAAAAGGCTCGATAAAGGGCCTGCACTTTGAATATGGATACGAAATAGAATAGTTGATAACCATAGCCGAGAAAGGCAGCAAGTAAGTGTGTGTACATGTAGATGGTGTGATGATTGAGTGGAAGATGAATAATGTAAAAAATAAGAAAGGCTGCAAGTGTGCAAATTACCCACAGACATTCACGGGTAGTAGTTACCAAGAAGGCTCAATAAAAGGCCTGCACTTTGAATTAGAATAACAAACAGAAGATTTGATGACTATAGACCATACTGGCTCTTTTTTAATATTGGTAGATTTTTATTAAGCATTTTATTATACATGAACGGCAGTAAGTGTGCAAATTACCTACTGCCATTCACGAGTAATAGTTACCAAGAAGGCTCAATAAAGGACCTGTACTTTGAATTTGTATTACAAGAAGAATAATTGATAACCCCAGCCAAGAAAGGTAGCAAGTGTGCAAATTTCTCACTGCCTTCGGCCGGGGTAGTAGCTACAACAAAAAGGCTCGATAAAGGGCCTGCACTTTGAATAGGAATATGAAATATAACAATAATTGATAACCCCTGTCAAAAAGGGCAGTAAGTAGGTGTGTGTATGTGTGGATGATGTGTTGATTGAGTGGAAGATGAATAAGGTAAAAAAAACAAATGCAGCAGACCCGCACAATACCCACTGCTTTGTCAGGGAAGTGGATGTTTGGATTTTCAGTCCATTACATAGAGTGGGAGTTGCATTCCGCAGTGAGAGTCTTGAGAATCTGCTTGAACATTTAAGTAAGCAAGCAAGTGCATAAAGTACACACTACCGACACTGGGTGGTAGGATTGAAAAATAACAATATTGGCCCCTTTCTGGGGTTATAAAAAAGGTGAACAATAAGAAAGGCTGCAGATGCGCAAAGTACCCACTGCCTTGTCAGGGAAGTGGATGTTTGGATTTCAAGTCAATTACACAGACTGTGCATCAGATTCAACAGTGGGAGCCTGACAAATGGGTACCACATCTAAGCAAGCAATGGAATTGCACAAAGTACACACACTGTGCGGCAGAAAGAATGCAAGAAAGGACGCAAGTGTGCAAATTACCCACTGCTATTCACAAGTAATAGCTACCAAGAAGGCTCAATAAAGTGCCTGTACTTTGAATTTGTATTGCGAGAAGGATAATTGATAACCTCAGCCAAGAAAGGCAGCAAGTGTGCAAATTTCCCACTGCCTTCAGCCGGGGTGGTAGCTACAACAAAAAGGCTCGATAAAGGGCCATGACTTTGAATCAGAATATGAAATTCAAGAATAATTGATAACCCCAGCCCAACCCCATGCCTTCTGGAATAAAACTACCACATTCGTGACCCCCAATACTCCTAAAATACCACCAATAGAAGGAATGGAAAATGATAATCCAACCTCACCTGTTCGGGACCTATTAAGTACCCCCCATAAAATGGCTATAATACAAATAGCAGGCTCAGGACAAAGGGATAAGACCATAAATTAAAAAAAAAAATCTAAATGCAGAATCAGAACATTGGACAAAACCCTGTCTACAAAAAACTAGTTAAACCTCAATCAAATGAGTAAACAAACTACGTTTGACATCACTTTTTGGAATGTGGCAGGGCTACAAACTAAAATAACAGACAATAATTGGAGACTAACTGTAACATCATTCGATATAATTGCTTTACAGGAAACTTGGCTCTGCTCACCCTCCCATCTTCTGGGCTATAAAACCTTTTTCTCTGAAGCAATTCCGTCGACCTCGGGCAGATCAAAAGGTGGTCTTACAACGTACATATCAAATACTCTCTGCCTGGGTAAAATTGAAGCCCTGAAGTTAGATTACAACTACCAGATCTTAATGATAACTGGTTCTAAAAGGTCCATCTACTTAGTGATTAACTTCTATAACAATCTTGGGACAGTCGACTTATATGAATCCTTAAACAGCATTCTGGGGCTGCTCCAAAACTTAGCCACTAGATTTTCAAACAAATATGGGGAGGCGACTTTAATCTGCATTTGTGTAAAAATAGTGAGCATGGTAACTGTGGCATACAGGATGAGCTTGGCAATAACCTCACATTTTGTACACACAGCCTCAGGAAACCGAATGAACGAGATCATGGCCATTGCAGATTTGGGCTATGCTAATGATTCGGTCAGTCCCCCAGTTCCCTTTTCAACCACCTTCAATGGTCGGGGAGCAAACTCAATAATTGATTATATATTAGTTTCTAATTCTACGGCATCAAGAATTTGTAAATTCGAAACATCTGTAAATATATTTAGTGATCATTCTCCTAATAGTGCTCGAATAACCTTTTCCCCCACCGTAACAGATAAGGTTTATTGGAGCCTCCTGGGTCAAAAATCCCTTAATCTAGATAAGCGAAATGGCTTTACGTTAAAATGGGCTAACGTAGATCAAAAGGAATTTTTGGCAAGTATTGTAAAGAGGGTTTTCCCAGCATTAAATGCATGTCTAAATCAGAATTCTAGCCCGAGACAATACTCTCTAGCTATGAGGTTATTACCAAAGTAATAAGAGATGGGCTATTTATCACAAAAAAAATGAACAGGCCCAATTCAAGGGGGAGGGGGTTTAACGCTGAATGCACTAAAGCACTAAGCAAACAGAAGAAGGCATTAACTAAAATCACTAGGGATAGGCAAGAGATTGCCGACTTGAGGAAGGCCTATTACTTAGCCCAAAAGAAACGTAAATCCCAAATTAAAGACTCACTATGGAAACAACTTCACCAAAGTTGTGTTGCGAAGGATTCCATCACTTTCTGGAGAACAATTAAAGCACAGTTTCTCTGTGTAGAGAAGGAACTCCCAAAATTAGAAGTAGCTGTAGATCCTGATGCTTGGGTGAACCACTTTTCAAACATCTTCAAACAAGATGAAGAACTGATACTAGATCCGGCTGATAACTCCATAAAACCAAAATATCCCGTACAGATAAGCTTTGAACATAATGAAATTATCAAGGCTCTTAAAAAGTCTAAATCTGGAAAAGCCCCAGGGCCGGACGGGGTCCTAGTTGACCTATTCAAGTTCGAACTGGATCTATGGTCCCCTGTTCTGACTAGAGTACTTGAAGCGACCACTCAGGCAGGTCTAGTTGAATCCTGGTCAACATCGATCCTGGTACCTATCTTTAAAAAAGGTGACCGTTGTAACCCAGGGTGCTATCGGCCATATCGCTTTTGGATACACTTGGCAAGACAGCAGGGCGTATCCTCCTGGAACGCCTCCAATGTTGGGCAGAAGAAAATAGCATAGTCTCAGACCTGCAATATGGTTTCAGGGAAGGGCTTGGGACTGTCGACCAAGTATTAAACCTTACTTTGTTAATGGAAAAATATGTGTCAGCAAAAGGTGGGCCACCATACATGGTCTACGTAGACCTTAGTGCAGCATCTGACTGCGTAAGTCATTCAAAAATTTTGGGCAAAACTTATGGACATGGGAGTCGAACCTGCACTGGTTACCTTTTTGAGAGAACTTTACTCCAACGCAACAGCAAGGGTCAGATATGGTATAGATGGAGCACTCACAAAGTCATTCAAGGTACAGAGGGGGGTCAGGCAAGGGTGCATCCTGGCCCCCTTCCTATTCACCTTGTATACGAACAGCCTCGAACAAGAAATGGTGAGAGACAGTAAAGATCTCCCTGCCATTCAGCGCCGTCCAATAACGGCACTATTGTACGCCGACGACTCTGTTGTCCAACTTCAGCGATCGGTGGACAGATACTGTGAGTACATGTCCTCTCTGAACTTAAATGAAAATATAAAGAAAACTTTTACTATGACAGTGGGGCAAAGGAAAAAAAGGAAAAAAAGGATATATACATTAATAATTCTCTCCTAGACACGTCGACCTCTTATCCATACTTAGGGATCCTGGTAGACAGTAAATTACCATGGTCAAAAGCCATTGATGCAAGGAAATTATCTTTCCTAAGAGCCACAGCAGCGCTAACTGCCTTTGCCCAAAAACTTGGGAAGAGACCCCCCGAGGAAATGTTAAAAATATTCCAGGCCAAATGCATTAGTGTTGCCAGTTACGGCGCGAGTGTATGGGGATACTCAAACACAGATGACCTACAGAGAGTCGAGAATTCTTTTCTTCGTTATCTCCTCTCAGTCCCCAGAAGTACAACGACATACAGGTACCACTTAGAACTAGGCATCGACTATATCTCAGACATCCTAAAGATTCAATCTATAATGATGTGGAGGCGTATTTGGACTAACGATCAATGCCAATTAACTAGAGCCCTCATTGAGGATTGTATGTCATTAGATAAATCCCATAAAAAAAGATGGCTGGAATACATAAAATTGTTCTTCAACGATCTGGGCACTCCGAGTTTTTTTACTGACCCGATCATGATTTAAAAAAATCTCAAAAAAAAAAACTACAAAAGTCATGTCTGTCACACCTGAGAGACCTCAGATTGGTTCAAGAAGCTGGCAAAAAAACTGCACTACACCTATTATCTATTCAAACCACTTTCTCGTTACAGCCATATTTAAAATACGACCTTAACCACTTTGAAAAACTCCTATTGACCAGATTTAGACTGGACAATTTTTATAGACTTATCTCATTCCCAAAACAAAATGATTGGTCGACTCACCTTCCACTTTCCACCCTGTCCCTGTGATTCTGTTTCCATCCAAAGCAACATTCATACAGTATATTTTTGCAAATTCTTTGTAGCTCCTCGTACACATTGGATAATTCCAATACTAAAGATTATGGGACTTCGAACATGTCGCCCAGCTTTTTTAGCTCTGCAAATGCTGGAAAATGAAATGTATGCTAAATCGACTGTTTCCTTTTTAAAATTCTGTATTAATCATCGTCCTAATCTTAATACTCAGTGATTATTATGTCTTAAGGAACGTAATTAAATCTGTAAACTAATCTTTTAAACACTTTTATTGTATTTTAACTGAAAATGTTTTTTATTGTTCTTTTATGGTCTTCTTTGAAAACCGAATACAGATGATTTTGATTTTATTTCCCCAGCCAAGAAAGGCAGCGAGTGCGCAAATTTCTCACTGCCTTCGGCCGGGGTAGTATCTCCATTAAAAAGGCTCGATAAAGGGCCTAGAGTTTGAATCAGAATATGAAATTGAAGAGTAATTGATGACCGCAGCCAAGAAAGGCAGCAAGTAAGTGTGTGTAGATGTGGATTATGTGTTCATTGAATGGAAGATGAATAAGGTAAAAAGTTAGAAATGTTGAAGATGCGCAAAGTAACCATTGCCTTATCATGGAAGTAGATATTTGGATACCGAGCTCATTACAGACTGTGCATCAGAAGAAAAGATGCAAGTGTTGAAATTACGCACTGTAATTTAAAAGTAGTTAACAAGAAGGCTGAATAAAGGGTGTGCACTTTGAATTTGTATTAGAAGAAGAATCATTTATAACCCCAGTCAAGAAAGGCAGCAAGTGTGCATATTTTCAACTGCCTTCGGTGGGAGTAGTTACAACAAAAAAGGTTGATAAATGTCTAATGAGTAATGTTGAGGACAGATATGTTCCAATTTCTCAATGATGTAACATTTTTAAACTGTAACTATATCATTTTTTTGTTAGACTTTTCTTGTAGGAAATCTCTTTTCACATCTCCTTCAATTCTGTCTTTTCTGATTTTGTTATGTAGGGTGTTAGATATCGAGCAACAACAACAGAATTGTCTACAATATATTGAATGTCTATGTTAGCATTCCACATGGACAAAATGACTGGGTTGTAGTCATTTATATATTTTGACTTTTTATTTCTTTTTAAGTTGTATGTATTTTTTTGAGACTTTTTTGTGATAGTATGTAGTAAAGATGACATAAAACTGTTCACTCTTCCTTTCAATATTACAGGACGTGGAAACCCAAAACAACATTTGGTTCCCACAACAATGGCTTTGTAATCATAAGACTTGTTGTTTTAAGTCCTTATCTTGTGTACTTTTCAGTATATTAAATGTGGCAAATTTTCCAATAAAAGACAGCACAGTATCATCTGACTCAGTTGCAAATTTGGGAGCATCTTTGATCCGTATTAGCATATGTATGCGAGGAGCATCTTTTAGTTGATACTCTTTTCGCCAAAAGAAATCCAAAACCTTTCCAAGAGGAGATTTTTTTTATTAGTGATAAAATATATTATAGCTTCGAATCTATGATTGAAATGCCTGTATACATTAACTGTATCCAAAGAGCACAATTCTCCAGATGTCTTGTATTCAATATTTAGTATCTTTGAATTTGTGTCTCGAAGAAATTGAAATAAATCATCCCAAGCGTACTCAGCTCAGCTCACATACACATTTTTATAGTATTGATTAGTTTTTTTTGTAGATACGTTGCCTTTTACACATTGTTAACATTCACAAATTCTTGCCAGATTTTCATACTCCTAGTAGGAACGCCATCAACAAGAATAACTAAAGGTTGATCTTCTTCATTTTCTACACCAATTGTTTCAAGTTTTTTATAAAAAAAATCTACAGGCAAATATACAACTCTTCCCTTTAATCCTGTTTGTAAATCTGAAGGAGGCAATTTTCCTGTCTTAGGCTCCATACGAACAATAGCCTGAAATGGTTGCACACATTGAATAAGAATAGACTCATAGGTATTTAAATCCATCAGTTCAGAAGGAATAATTACCAACTCAAGATTATTATGCAAAGCTCTAGCAGACATTTTGTTCTCATCTAATTTGTTATAACAATATTTACAAATAAACTGATCAGAACCCAAATCAAAAGAATTCTCTATCAACAAATAAGTTGCAAAATGCTTCCATTAATTATTATTTTCCTTTTTACTTTTTAAATACAGATGAACAGTTCTGGTTTGATTTTTATAATGAGTTCATTGAAAACAAATAGAAGAATAATTTGGCGTTTCAAGTGAAATCACTTTACACTTTGTAATATCTTGCTCAACATTTTCTACAGTAGAACATTGTACATTCTCTTCCACATTTTCTTTTATTAATATCTCAGTTTCTGCCCTGTCTTCCTGAGGACCAAAGTAACTAAGCTGAATTTCATCAGACACATTTGTTACATCTGATACAGATGCATGGAAAAGAATACTGTTCAACTTTTTTAACATTAGTGCTGGAATTTTTGCGTAATACAATGTTCTGACTAATTTCCTCATTTGAGTTTGATGAACTGGTAACATTCTAAATTGGTGAAAAACACTTTGTCATACTTTTTTAGAAAGACAAGCTAGAGAATGACCTTGCAAACCAGTATTTTATCTCACTTAATATAGTTATGTAAGAAATTGCATAAAAAATCAATAGATTCTTGACTTACAGTATAAATACTACTACAATTGCAAGTGTTCACTGGAGCTTTAGGACGTTTCTCTAAAACTTCCTCAGCTAACACTTTTTTCCGCATTTCTAGGAACAATTTTGTCTTTCACAATAGCACAACCATTTCTAAGCTCATAGGCATGGCCACTAGTGTCAACTGCATGTAAGAAATCATTACTCTGAAGATAACTGTCATCATTAAAAAAAGACTCAGAACTTGAACTATGGTTCCATTCACCCAAAAAAATCTCTGAAAAATTACTCCTGTTAGATACTCTTTTTCACTTACTTTTGCCCTTTATTAAAGGGATTGGTTTATCTAGTGATAGAATTGTATTGATTACTATAACAAATAAAAAAAAGTTCAATTCAAAAACCTTGTCAAGTAGATTTTCTATAGCTTTCTTTTTCTTATAAAATGTGTTAAAAAAAATTCTTCACTTTCTTAATTAAATTTGTCACAACTGTATTATAAAATACAAGAATAATTGATAACCCTAGCCAAGAGAGGCAGCAAGTGTGCAATTTTCTTACTGCGTTTGGCTGGGGTAGTTGTTACAATAAAAAAGGCTTGATAAAGGGCGTGTACTTTGCATATGGGTATGAAATAGAAGAATAGTTGATAACTGTAGCCAAGAAAGGTAGCAAGTAGGTGTGTGTACGTGTGGATGATGTGCTGATTGAGTGGAAGATGAATAATGTCAAAGATAAGAAAGGCTGCAAGTGTGCAAATGAATCACTATCTTTAGCTGGGGAAGTAGTTACAACAAAAAGGCTAGATAAAGGGCCTTGACTATAAATCAGAATATCAAATTGAACAATAGTTCATAATCTCTGTGAAGAAAGGCAGCAAATGCCCAAATTTTGTAGTGCCTTCTGCCGGGGTAGTATGTATATGAAAAAGGCTTGATAAAGTGCATTGACTTTGAATCAGAATATCGAATTGAACAATAATTGATAACTCCAGCCAAGAAAGGCAGAAAGTGTGCAAATTTCCCACTGCCTTCGGACGGGGTAGTTCTTACAACAAAAAAGCTTGATAAATGTGTAGTGACTGATGTTAGGACAGCGATGCTCCTGTTTATTATTTTTGATGAGGTTGATAGACTATTTCAGGTAACACAAAAGTTCATCGCAATAAATGCATAGAAATTTAAGTTTACCACAATCAAGATTAATATGCGAGTACGGACTGGTTGCCGAAGATGCTGTTGCAGCAGTTGATGTGCTTGGTGGAGCAGCAGGTGGGTTGCCCTTCAATCTTTGTGTTGCAGCTCAAGCAAAGTTGTTGGGGTGCAAGTTCTTCATGTGTCACACAATATTTGCTGTGCTAAAGAAGTAGTTTTTGTATGGATCACCCTTCAAAAGAGTTATTTGGCAAATTTGACAGATAACTTTTGGAGCATTAACCTTCGGCTGGGGTAGTAGCTATGACAAAAAGGTTCTATAAAGGGCCTTGATGTTCAATCAGAATATGAAATTGAGGAATAATTGATAATCCCAGCCAAGAAAGGCAGGAAGTGTACATCTAAAGCAACAAAGTTCTGTGGAGTGTGTTGATGCGTGGTCCAAGCAGGACGCATTGGTAGCAAAGTCTTTAAAATCAAGTTTTCTAACAAATATTGGTTGGCCATTCACAGAAGTTGAAGTATATATTTAAAAAGTATGATATATTTTTTTCTAAGTAAGTCATCTCATTCAATACGGTCAAGTGGTGATACGTTGTGGTGCAATGAGTTAGTAATACCTTTGGCGCTGAGCTTGAATGTACCTTGTGATGATGTGTGGTCAGGGGGGGTACAGTAATTGAAGTAATGTCTTTTGTTGATTGAATTCTTTATCAATTCCATTTAAAAAGACAGTATGTCTCACTGTGACATCAAACTGTTCACTCTTCTTTGTGATGATTTATGCTGCACTGATTAAGTAGTATCTTTGGCGTTGAGCTTGTACGTTTCCTGTGCAGTGTAGATTGAAGGCAGTTGTTAACAGACATAGACAAATGGTTTTTGTCACTTATTTAAACACAATGTGAACACATATAGGAGAATTTTGTCAGCATGAAATCAATGAAGGCTGAATTTCCTAGTGTTCAAAGTTTAAGAAAATCTGAGGACATTGTGCAATTGTCTCTGTTTTAAGTAAATCAACATTGTATTGAATGTTTTCTGCAGTGCTAGCGCTCTTGATATCTAGTTGTGAACTCTTCTGAGTGCAGAATTGATTGAAGGCACTTCTAAGCACACACAATGAAGAGAAATGTACATGCAAAACTCAATTGAAGTTGTGAACCCTGCTGTCCGTAATGTACATTGAAGGTACTAATTGACACAAACATTGATGAATGCTATTTTGTACAGTTAACAGAACGTGAGGACACAGTATAATTGTCTCTGCCTTAAGGAAAGCAAGGCTGAATACAATGCTGTACTTAATGTAGAAGGAAAGCTGACTTCAAGTTGTGAACCCAGCTGTCCGCAGTGTAGTTTGAAGGCAGTTGTTGACACAAAGATTGCTGAATGCTATATTGTCACAGTTAACAGAATCTGAGGACACAGTACAATTGTCTGTCTTAAATAAAGCAAGGCTGGATTCAATGTTGTCCTTAGTGTACATGGAAAGGTGAATTCAAGTTGTGAACCCTGCTGTACGTAGTGTAGATTGAAGGCTCTAGTGAGCACAGTTATAGATGAATGCTATTTGTGACAGTCTTTTACAAAATCGGAAGACATAAAATCCATTAGTCTCTACCTTAAATAAAGCAAGGCTGAATTGAATGTTTTCTGTAGTAGTGGAGCTCCTGCTATCAAGTTTACATTTTTACTAGCCGCAGAATATATTCGAAGGTAGTTGTCAGCACAGATGTTGAAGACAAATTTAGTTCCAAAGCTGAATTCAAGTTGTGAAACCAGCTGTCCACAGTGTAGATTGAAGGCAGTTGTTGACACAAAGATCGATGAATGCTGTTTTGTCACAATTAACAGAATCTGAGGACACAGTACAATTGTCTGTCTTAAATAAAGCAAGGCTAGATTCAATGTTGTCCTTAGTGTAGATGGAAAGGTGAATTCAAGTTGTGACCCCTGCTGTCCGCAGTGTAGATTGAAGGCTCTAGTGAGCACAGTTATAGATGAATGCTATTTGGGACATTCTTTTACAAAATCGAAGACATAAAATCCATTAGTCTCTACCTTAAATAAAGCAAGGCTGAATTGAATGTTTTCTGTAGTAGTGGAGCTCCTGCTATCAAGTTTTGATTTTTACTGGCTGCAGAATATATTGAAGGTAGATGTCAGCACAGATATTGAAGACAAATTTAGTTCCAAAGCTGAATTCAAGTTGTGAACCCAGCTGTCCGCAGTGTAGATTGAAGGCAGTTGTTGACACAAAGATCGATGAATGCTGTTTTGCCACAGTTAACAGAATCTGAGGACACAGTACAATTGTCTGTCTTAAATAAAGCAAGGCTAGATTCAATGTTGTCCTTAGTGTAGATGGAAAGGTGAATTCAAGTTGTGAACCCTGCTGTCCGCAGTGTAGATTGAAGGCTCTAGTGAGCACAGTTATAGATGAATGCTATTTGTGACATTCTTTTACAAAATCGGAAGACATAAAATCCATTAGTCTCTACTATAAATAAAGCAAGGATGAATTTAATGTTTTCTGTAGTAGTGGAGCTCCTGCTATCAAGTTTTGATTTTTACTGACCGCAGAATATATTGAAGGCAGTTGTCAGCACAGATATTGAAGATAAATTTAGTTCCAAAGCTGAGTTCACGTTGAGAACCCTGCTGTCTGCAGTGTAGATTGAAGGCAGTTGTTGACTCAAAGATCGATGAATGCTATTTTGTCACAGTTAACAGAATCTGAGGACACAGTACAATTGTCTGTCTTAAATAAAGCAAGGGTGGATTCAATGTTGTCCTTAGTGTAGATGGAAAGGTGAATTCAAGTTGTGAAATCTGCTGTCCGCAGTGTAGATTGAAGGGGTTAGTGATCACAGTGTACATTTGAAGGTAGTAATTAGTATAGACATTGGAGAATGTTTCTTGTGCCATCCATTAATAAAATTGTGTCTGCCTTACATAAATGAAGGCTAGTTTGAATGCTGTGCATAGTGTAGATGGAAAGCTGAATTCAAGTTTTGAACCCTGCTGTCTATAGTGTGGATCGAAGGCAGTAGTTGACACAGACATGGAGGAATGCTTTTTGTCACTTATTTAAACAAAATCTGAAGACATACAGTAGAATTATCTCTAAATTTAAAACAATGAAGGCTGAATTTCCTACTGTTCAAACTTCAAGAAAATCTGAGGACATTGTGAAATTGTCTCTGTTTTAAATAAATCAAGATTGTGTTGGATGTTTTCTGTAGTGCTGGCGCTGTTGGTGTCTAGTTGTCAACTCCACTGAGCGCAGAATTGGTAACCCCAGCCAAGAAAGGCAGCAAGTATGCAAATTTGTCACTGCCTTTGACCAGGGTAATTGATAGAACAAAAAGGGCTTGATAAAGGGCCTGCACTTTGAAAAGGAATATGACATTGAACAAGAGTTCATAACCCCTGTGAAGAAATGCTGCAAGTGCGCAAATTTCCCACTGCTTTCTGCCAGTGCAGTATCTACATGAAAAAGGCTTGATAAAGGAACATGAGTTTGAATTAGAATATGAAATTCAAGAGTAATTGATAACCACAGCCAAGAAAGGTAGAAAGTGTGCAAATTTGCCATTGCCTTCGGCCGGGGTAGTGGCTACAACAAAAAGGCTTGATAAATGGTGTTGAGTTTGAATCAGAATATGAAATAGGTGTTATACTTAGTTTCGTTTCCACTGAGTTAGTGGTACCTGAAACAACAAGGTTTGTGGTGCTTGCGAAGATGTGTGGTCCGGGCAGGACATACTAATAGTAATTTTTATTGGTCTTGTGAATTCTGGCTTAGTAAGGGCAATTGGCAATTTTGTGTAGGTTTGAGGGAGATTACTCTATTTGGTACTGTACTTTATACGTAATGAACGAAGAATCAGTTCAATTCTGGCTGAATACGGACATGTGGTGATGGTAGGAGGTAGCGGTTACCAAGACTTCATGACTACGTGGCATTTATTACAGCTGTACAATATTGGTAATTTAGTGTGTGTGAATGCAGCGATGATAAGTGGTGGAATGAGTTAGTGGCACCTGATGGAACAAAGTTCTGTGAAGTCTGCGATTATGCGTGGTCCAAGCAGGACGCATAGGTAGCAAAGTCTTTAAAATCAAGCTTTTTAATCAATATTGGTTGTCCATTCACAGAAGTAGATTGAACTATATCTCCAAAAAGTACGATATATTTTTTTTCTAAATAAGTCATGTTATTCAATACGGTCATGTGTTGATGATTTCTGGTGCACTGAGTTAATAATACCTTTGGCGCTGAGGCTGAATGTACCCTGTGATGATACATGATCGGGGGAGGAACAATAATTGAAGTAATGTCCTTAGTTGATTGAATTCTGCATCAATTCCATTTAAAAGGAACAGTATGTTTCACTATGGCATAAAAGTGTTCACTCTTCATGGTGATTATTTATGGTGCAGTAAGTAAGTATCTTTGGCGCTGAGCTTGTACGTGCGCAGTGTAGATTGAAGGCAGTTGTTGACACAGAGATAGACGAATGCTTTTTGTCAGTTATTTAAAGAAAATGTGAAGACATATAGTAGAATTCTCTCTGCATTAAATAAATGAAGGCTGAATTTCCTAATGTTTAAACTTTAAGAAAATCTGAGGACATTGTGCAATTGTCTCTGTTTGAAATACATCAAGATTGTATTGAATGTTTTCTGTAGTGCTGGCGCTCTTGGTATCTACTTGTCAACTCTTCTAATTGCAGAAATGATTGAAGGCCGTTCTCAGCACAGATACTGAACAGAAATTTACATCCAAAGCTGAATTGAAGTTGTGAACCCTGCTGTCTGCAATGTAGATTGAAGGTACTACTCGACACAAACCTAAATAAATCGAGAGTAATATGTCATACTCTGTTTTAAGAATTTGCTGCATTCTTAAATGCACAAAGGCAAGCATTAAGTGTGATACCATGCTTAGGTCATCAATAATGAGAAGTTTCATTTTCGTCAAGGCTCTTGAAACTTTACATCAAGCTTCTCCATATTGCTTGTGGTATTGTAATTTGTTGTCATGCTCCACAGGTAGTAAAAGTAAACAATGTAATGTAGGATTGGATATGTTAACATTTGGTCATATTTTGAATACAAGGAACTTATTACAAATATGCAACAAGCAAATGATGCTGAATATGGAACTATTCTACAAGAAATAAAAATTGGAGAAAGGACTGAACAAGGCAAAGAAGTTTTACAGAGACAATTACTTTGAAATTTGTTTCCAAAAGAAAATATTGTTCCTAATCTTGTAGCTAGTTTTAAAATAATTGACAACCCCGGTGAAGAAAAGCAGCAAGTGTGAAAATATCCTACTGCCTTCGGCCAGGGTATTAGCTATTTCAAAAAGCCTCAATAAAGGGCCTTGACTTTGAAAATGAAATTGAACAATAATTGATAACCCCAGCCAAGAAAGGCAGTTAGTGTGCAAATTTTCCACTGTCTTTGGCCGGGGTCGTAGGTACAACAAAAAGGCTCAATAAAGGGCCATGAGTTTGTATCAGAATATGAAATTCACGAATAATTGATAACCCCAGCCAAGAAAGGCAGCAAGTGTGCAAATTTGCCACTGCCTTCGGCCGGGGTAGTAGCTACAACAAAAAGGCTTGATAAAGGGTCTTGACTTTGAATCAGAATATGAACTTGAACAATAATTGATAACCCCAGCCAAGAAAGGCAGTAAGTGTCCAAATTTACCACTGCCTTCGGCCGGGGTAGTAGCTACTACAAAAAGGCTCAATAAAGGGCCACAAGTTTGAATCAGAATATGAAATTCAAGAATAATTGCTAACCCCAGCCTAAAACTGTAGCAAGTTGGTGTGTGTTATATGTAGATGATGTGTTGATTGAGTGGAAGATAAAAAAGGTGAAAAATTAGAAAGGCTGCAGACGTGCAAAATATCCACTGACTTGTTAGGGAAGTGGATCTTTGGATTTCCACCTCATTATACAGATAGGGCGTCGAATTTTGCAGTGGGATCCTAAGAAATGGCTACCACATCGTACAAGTACCACTAGTAAATGTACAGACTTTAACTAAGCCAAGTCCAAATGCCTTGCAAAATGTAGATTTGGTGGAGGCAGCAGTCAAGATGGCGGGCTGACGCCGTTCGGTGAAGGAGCTTGCATGGAGCCACTCCACACCGAATTCTGAGTGAAAAAATATGAGGAGAGCTGAAAACGCTATTCAAACTGAGCAACTAGCTACCGTTCGCTGCTTTTGGAGAAATGCCGATGTAAAAGCACTTCTCTTTTGAAAACATACGCTAATAGCCAAACCTGTATGCTGCGTCTCGTTTGCCGACTGACCGGAGGGGTCCTACCGGCTTGGAGAATCTGGAATACCTGCTCCCTTCGTTTGCCTGGCCGGGCGTGCTACTGGGCGGGTCTTGGACTACTCCCTGCACAGCTGTGGAAAATCGGCGAAGCCAGCAAAGACCAGGCGGCATACCTAACATCGGAGCCGGGTCCTTTCGCCGCTTCAGTACCGATGACAACGCGACAATCCACCCGGACTACTAACTGGGAAGGCGGCAAGAATTGAGGAGCCAGGTATGTCCGCCAGCGAGGCTAAAACGCTAATGGGAGCAACTAAAATTGCTACGGGTCTACGCCCGACTGTAGTTATTGACAGAAGCGGTAAAGGCATAGTGGGTGACGGGGGAGATAAGCAAACACCCAGCGTTGTTACATTAGACGGGAGCACCAATCATGATATCGAGGCAGTGACTCTCCGTGAAGGGGACCCTGGCTTCCAGAAACTTCTTATCCCAGCTGATCTGGCTAAAAAAGACTTTAGCTCTATGTCACCCACTAACGCAAACACAAGTCGAGTGCTTGCTAAAGAGAAAGACAAAAATAAAAAGAATATTGACAATGCAGACAACACAGACAGAACAGACAGAATTATGCTGATTCACCGTTGGGTCACTGCTTAGTGCTCCAACTAGCTCTCTAGCCGCAAACCTGACTAATAGTTTGGAGATAAGCGAGCCCGTTCACGTATCCACCGCGCTAACAAATTCTAACACAAGGTCAATACTGACTGAAACAGACTCTGAAACTTACGCGTTGGAAATTTTGAATGACTCAATGGAAATAATGTCTTTAAATTCTAGTCAGATTCTCTCGGCTACCAATCATTCAACTACAACGCCAGTACCTAGTCCAACAATAAATAAAACACAAACTGGAATGCCTAAACCAGATGAAGAAACACAACATCAACATGACAATATCTCTATGGGCCTAATCATGCAAACTCTTATGACACAGAGACAGGAAAGCCACCAACAGCAACTTCAGCTGAGAGAGGACAACACAAAACTACAGGCCTCCATGAGTGAAATGTGCCAGAAACTCGGTGGGATCACGCAATAGATAGAAGACTTGAAGCAGCGAGTCGTGGGGATCGAAGAAGGGACCTCACGATCAGAGTCAACCACGAGAATGCATTCGTCTCGTATCTCTCAGCTAGAGGCCAAAGTCGAGGATATGGAGAACAGAGCACGCAGACATAATTTAAGATTGTTTGGAATACCTGAGGGTGCCGGGGGGGCTGATCCCCGCACTTTTGTAGTGAAACTCTTTCAAAAAGCCTTCAGTGACCTCTCGGACTGGGATTGGGACTCCCAACTGCAACGGGTACATAGATTGCCCTTTTTCCAAAAGAGCCAGAACAACAAATTCCCTAGACCAATTATGATCTATTTCGGGAACTTCCTATCGAGGCAAGCTGTCTCTCTTAAAGCTAAAGTTAATAGTCCTGTCACTATAGGCAACTTCACCTTTTTTGTACGCTCTGACTTGTGTAAGGCTACAATGGATCGACGCTGGGAGCTTCGCAAAATTAATGGATTCTTTCAAGTCTATAGGCTGTATGGTGTACCTACAAGAGCCTGCGCGCCTCAAAATCATCAGGAGGGGACAATCATTATTCTTTACTGAACCAGAAGAAGCGATCAAAAACTTAGAGAAGTGGACAAGGAAAAAGGATTAAAAAGATTTAAAAATCCAACAAAAGGAGGAAATAAGATGTAACTCTGATCATTCGAGCAATCTGAAAATTAACTATAATGAAATGCAATTACTAATGGAGGACTCACTACGACTAGAACATAACTATCTCAATTACTTTTTTCTCTCACCTCTCTTTTTTCTTTTTTCTTTTTTCTCCTCTTTTTCTCTTTTCTTTCCGATTTTATATCCAGCTTTCCTCCTTTGTTGTTGAAATATTTACACTATGAGTCATTCTAGCGGTGAGGAGTAGGTTTCATGCTCATAACTTCACTGTGCTGCCCTACCAGCGGCAGCCGGTATAGAGGGGTACCCCCCCAGGGGGATTTGAGGACGAGGGGGTGGGTGGGTGGAATCGAGCCATCTGGGTGGGTTGGGCCAAAAAAGGGGAAAACATTTTATTGCAAGAATAGGAAATGTATAAAAAGTAGTACTAAGGTTAATGAAAGCGCTCTGTGGGAGAGATTGAGAAACAACAATATAAGTTATATCTTCTCTTAAATGTTTAGTTTGGAACGTTGCCGGCCTCAATAACAAAGACAAAAGGAAACTAGTACAAGAAGAAATGAATATGTACAAACCACATATGGTATTTCTCTCAGAGACTCATATTAGATATCAAGATCATAAACTAGTATCACAAATGGGCTATGATCTTGTTGTTTGCTCTACTCTAGGGGCATCAATTCACGGTGTTGCTATCCTAAAACAAAAATGGCTAAGAGTAAATTTTATTAAGACCGCTGCTGATGCTAAAGGCAGGTGGGCAATAGTACAAGTGCAGTTCAATCAAAAGTGTTACGTATTTTGCATAGTCTACGGGCCAAACTTAGATATACCTAAGCTGTACGAACAATTGACTATTAAGTTATTGGATTGGGAGGGGGAACTGTTGATAATGGGGGATTTCAATTGTGTCATGAACTATGCTATAGACTCCACAAGCAAAGGAACTAGAAATAGGATGGGTAAAGTGAGGTCATCTATCTTGGAACTAGCCAGGATGCACAACTTAAAAGATGTCTGGCGTACCAAACATCCTACTATGGCTGGCTTCACATACTACTCCTCCCCACATCAAACTTTTTCTAGAATTGATATGATTTGGGCAACAGATTGTTTCTTAGAAAATTGTGCAATAGAAATCTGCCCTAAAATCACCTCAGATCATAACCCGATACTATTCGAATTCAAAAATTTAGACACTCAACCCATAGCCCGGCAGTTCACATTCCCCAGATATTTACTAATGGACCATAAATATATCTCTGGTATCATAAAACACATACAGGAATATATATCATTTAACATCAACTCTACTGCTATCAGTTATGTATGGGACTCATGTAAAAGCAGCATCAGAGGCTATACACAGCAATATATTTTCAGGGACAATGCTGAAAAACGAGGGCTAGAAAAATCTACTATATTAAATATTTCTCTAGCCGAGCAAAAACTTTCTGACGCTCTAATACAAGGCAAAACCAACATCAAAGAGCTAAGTCTAGGACTTATCTCATTAAGGGCATCACTCAAGAAAACCCTTAGGGAAAAATTTAGTTCCAAAATTCATAAATACAAACTTGCACAATATGAAGGCGGAGACAGAATTGGGAAAATGCTGGCGTATAAAGTAGCGGATAAAAAGGCTAAAACTACTATAAAAAATATAAAAGGACTTGATTCTAAAGTCTATAGCAAACCAGAACAGATTCTGGAACAATTTGCTAAATACTATTGCTACCTCTGCACCCCAGAAAAAACACCTACTCTAGAAACAATAGAATCATATTTAGGGAAACATACACCTAAAAGTTTGGACTCAGAAATAACTAGACCACTTAGTACTAAAATCTCTATCGAAGAGCTTGGCACAGCTGTAAAGGCACTCCCCTCAAGCAAGGCTGCAGGTGAAGACTGTTTGCCTGTGGAAATGTATAAGGTCTGTGAACAGGAACTTCTCCCTCTACTTAAACAAGTGATAGACTCTGTGGGAGAAACAGGAGTTGCCCCTGCTTCATGGCGCATAGTGAAAATAGTATTCTTTCTAAAAAATAATAAACCACCGGAAGAACAGGGATCATACAGGCCAATTTCATTAATCAATACTGATGCTAAAATCTTCACTAAAGTACTTGCCAATCGTTTAGCACCTATAATGCCAGTCTTAGTCAACTGCCAACAACATGGATTCGTGGTAGGTAGAGACACCACCACCCATGTTAACACTGCAATAACCGCTTTTGATGTTGCGGCGACTACTCTCACCCCACTCAGAATGGTCATGCTAGATGCAGAGAAGGCATTTGACCGTGGAGTGGGAGTATCTCTGGGCAACACTATTGGCTTATGGTATACAGGGGCAATATCTAAGATGGATCCAATCTCTGTATGAGACACCTACAGCAATAGTCAGCTATTCGGGAATAACTTGGATAGCTTCTCAATAAAAAGGGGCACTAGAGAGGGGTGTCCTCTTTCACCCCTGTTATTCGCTATAGCCCTAGAACCATTCCTAAATGCATTAACTGCTCAAGAACACATAACCCCAATAGAACATGAAGACATGTGCTTAAAAATTACAGCTTTCGGCAACGATATAGCTATATATACCATTGACTTGGTGCGGGCTATACCTAAAATTATCCAGGAAGCAAGAGAATTTGGCGATATATCGGGATATAGACTTAATGTCAATAAAACTCAAGTGATAACAAACTATCAACCTACACTGTCGATAACAGGGCTTTGCCAAAATGTTACTTATTTAGGAGTGAAACTCACCTCCACCATCGAGAAAATTATCCCATTAAATTATGATTCTTTACTTAAAGATATTGCTTCTATGCTTAAAAATTGGAATAAAATACCTCTCAGCCTGATCGGACGTATCAATATAATAAAGATGAAGATAGTTCCAAAAATATTATATTTATTCAGATCTATCTCTCTACAACTAAATAAATTATACATTAAGAAAATAGAAAGTATTTGTAGTAGCTACATCTGGGGATACAAAAAAGCTCGTCGGTCAATGACGGTATTGAAACTATCTATTGAAAAAGGGGGACTAAATTTCCCAGATCTAAAAATTTACTTTTTCGCCACTTTTATACAACGCATACGCAGCCTTTTGTCTAAAGATGCCCCCACATTCTATCATCAATTTATGCTAGGATCGCAATACAATCAGTTCCTATTCAGGGTACACAACCCAAAATACTACAAGAGAGTCAAATTCAAGACTGCTAGAGCCATTAAAAGTATTTGGGACCAAATAATGGACACTGATAACATCTCTTTTTTTAATGCCGAACTCCCAATATGGGGGAACCCAGGGCTACCAAACATCTTCGCAGATGGCGCTTGCACTCAATGGATAGACCAGAACATTAACAAGCTAGGCGATCTTTATGGTCCAGATGGCCTTCTGAGCTTTAATACATTAAAAATACTCTATAAAATCAAAGAGACAACACATTTTAAATACATACAGATACAAGATTTTTTAATTAATAAAAAGAAAATTGAGAGCGTAGAACACTCAGATATTCTACAGTTCATCTACTCTAATCAGACTAAAGCCATTATCAGCAAGAGCTATATCCTTCTTAACAAAGGTCAAGTCGGCGACTGTGGGAAAATGGCAGATAAATGGACTAACAGGCTAGGAATAAATATCAACCCCAGCCAGATTGCAGGCTCACTAAAACAAATAAATCGAGTAGTTCAGTCTTCAAATCTAAGGCTACAATTCTATAGGACCGTCACTCAAATATACTATACGCCTCAAAGAATTTCTAGCTGGACTTCTGGTAATATTTCCAATGAACGCACTAAATGATCAAAATGCAATATGGAAGCAGCAGGCATAGAGCACATGCTCTATGAGTGCCCAAAACTCACAACCTTCTGGCTGGGAATAACTGATGTTCTCAACAGGAAGCATATAACAATGCCTACACTTTCTGCTCATTTAGTTTTGTTAGATATACAAGACACTAACAGTATATACAAAGATTTGTTATCTATCATCTTTGCTTTGTGCTAGATTGGCCATCGCGCGGACATGGATCTCGAAAGAACCCTCTAGCGTCATGGAATGGTAGTTTCTCATTCATGAAATAAATACTATGGAATTATTTGCTGTGCCGAAGGATTATTTTTTTGGATTGATCACACCTTGAAAGAGTTGTTTGGAAAATTTTACAGGTTACTAATGGCTGGTGTGTTTCAGTTAGTATGTGTCTAGACTTCGCTGGAATCTTTAAGGGACACATTAGGGCTTACATAATACAGAAATACTTTGTACCTAGTGACATCCAATTCTATTTTATGACGAACGGTTGAATTCTAGATCCGCCTTTAGGACTAGCGGGAGAGTAGCATTTTAAAGTGTTTGACAGGTTACACTGCATGTGTCCATGCATCTAAAGAAAACTTAGCATGGTTATGCATGGGCACCCTCTCACACAAAATGTAGTACTCAGTATTCAGGATTGTAAAAGCTTGCAATAGGAGTAACTGATGAGTTTATATATGTCAGTGAGAAAATAAAAATAAGTATGCTTGTTTTACATTAGAGATATACAGACCTGAAAGAATATGCATGTCAATGCATGACATCTTTTTTGAAGGTATGTGAAGAAAGCAGTGAAAGGGTGTTTAGAAACGATACTGTCCAGCATAAAAAGTGTTCAATTGTTCTTTTTGTTGAGTGTAAACACACCTTTTTGATTGTGACCATGGAATAGTGGTGTAACTACATCATAGATTCTATTGTCAGATATCTAACAAAGTGATAGTGGAATCACCACTAGTTTTTAGACTACCATTGAACAATCATGTGTGGAGGAGCGGTATTGCTTCTTGACCTTCAAAGAGGAGGAAGATTTAAATTTAAATTTCACCTAAACAAAATAATTGCTGAAGTTTAAAAAGAAAATTAAGTAGGCATGTTAGATGAAGTCTGGTCCAACTCTAAAAGGATTGTGCAAATCATGACAGCTGAAAGAAGTTTGTCTCAACATAATTCAGACACAACACTAGATTGCAGGAGTGTACATATGTCTACTTAGATATGTTGCATGCGATCATTTGTTACTTAAAAAGATAAATTTTTTA
This sequence comes from Lissotriton vulgaris, assembly GCF_964263255.1. Classification (NCBI taxonomy): domain Eukaryota; kingdom Metazoa; phylum Chordata; class Amphibia; order Caudata; family Salamandridae; genus Lissotriton; species Lissotriton vulgaris. The sequence continues at coordinate 421,031,256 of NC_141698.1, read as the reverse complement.
CATATCTAACCAGTAAAAGGTAAGTTAGATTTCCATTTGGTTTTATAAAGTCAAGGTGGAGTCATCTGCTGCATTCGAAGCATTGGGCCTGTTGGGAAGATAGTGAAAAGTAACTTGTTATTAAGATTGCATTGTTTAAAGGTCAATAGCTGTTTGAAATTAAAACTTTATTTGTATTTACATGGTAAACATAGTTATCTCTCATCACTTAGTGGAATCGTGGTAATGACTCCATGAATTTGAAGGGTGCATAGACAGCTTTCCAACATGGTGGACATAACTCTAAAAAGGCCCTTGCAAATGCCTCAGTTCTATGAGTGAGAGTAACATAGTTCCTGTATGAGACAAATGTGAACTGGAGAGGTAATGCGTTCTAAAGACTGCGAGGACTTATATCACTTAATTTTTATATTCTGCATTTACAGTCATTGAGGGTACTTACCATTAACATTTGCATGTATGTTGTTGAAGTATTTTGGTTGCAGAGAACAATACTTTTCAACTGACTCTAAATGTAAAAAAAAGATGTACATTAGGACATCATAACAGCAATGCTAACAATTAAAAACTTAGTTTGCAATATATTATGCATGCGTCTAGGTGTTTTTAGATCCAGGATTAGAGACAGTTACAACTGTTGCAAACATATTCAAATGGCTTGACTACAAACAATATTGAAAATGCACAACTATAATGACAATCTTACTATGCTATGTTAAAAAGTAATGATATGTCTTTATCTATGAAAGATCTTGTATGAAAAAACAAAATAAAGAAGAATCCAATGTTGAGGACAACACTAGAGTGTGAGACCTTATTTATCATTGAAATGTTAAAGTCAAACTTATATATTACAGCTACACCAGAGCACACTCTATCATTATATCTGTAATCCTAAACACAACCCAGGTCAGTCCAGAGAACAGAGATCACTGTAGGGCAGTCTCCCACCAGTGTACTTCCAGAGTGTGCTCTGGTGTAGCTGTAATAATTTTCTGTTCTGGACGTTCTTTGGTCTTGAATATTATCGTTACCCTGGTGGGTGGGTAAGTAAACACCATCTTTTGAGCACCTCCAACCAATAGGGTTATACACTGGATATATAGACTTAGAATGTCCCAAGATGTGGAGACCATACAGAAAACCCACAACTTGTGTTATATTATTGTTTAAAGTCAAACGTGGTGAATTCATTAGTTTCATTGCAATTTTCAGTCCATAATTCTTTAGAAATATTACATTAGTAAAAATCTGAGCTACTGGCTGCTGAGTTGGGTAGCATTCTGAAAACAAAGTAACAAACGTATATGTTGGGCAAAAGTAGAACCTGAATGTCATACCAATCATAGGTTTCAGAGTAGAGAATTTCAGTACACACATTGATGGGAAAATATTACTTAAAGATAAGTAACTGTAATAGGAATGAAAATATACATATATTTGGTGTTGAGAGACATATGTTTGAGAGGAAGGTATTGATTACTTGTAGAAATATATGAAAGCACATGAGCTTCTAAAGAGGAACCAATATGTGCATCACATGCTATTAGGTATAGTATACACAATTTACATGTAGCAGAACGTGGTGTACCTGGTAGAGGTTGTGAAGATTGGTCGTGTTGTGGAGATTGATCATGTCCTGGTGAATTATCACTGGTTATGCTTCCTGCAAACTAATTTTGAAAAAATAACATTTCTGAAAAAAGAAATTAGTTTAACAAACTAACAGAAAAGTTCCTTAAACACAAACAGTTAATCCAAAATTACTTTCTTATATTAATGTAGTTTGAAAAATATGTTGTGTGGGATATAGAGTACAGTCTATACGAATACAGAGGTAAGGCCTGTCAAATGGATGCAGTTTGAAAACATGGCAGTTTAACAAAGGGCGCTCAGGCCCTGCAGTGATAGGCTTTATTTTTATATTTAGAGTTTCTTGTGTGGGTGGCACAGTTACTGTTGTAGGCCCAGTAGTAGCATGTACATGAGCAGCCTTGGTATACGTAACTATCAAGAGTAACATTTTAATCATGGACAAACAATTACCCTTACACTTTCAAAAAAGGCAGCAATTGCAGTTAAAGACTGATCATGAAGTGGTGAAGTGCCAAAAACATGTATTTGGGCGAAAGCATGTTATAAAAAGATGTACGATAGAGGGAAAAATAGTTAGGTGACCTAAGCCAAATAAAGGGCTAGTACAACACCGTAGTGGAAAAAAACAACTATAGGTCACGTGAGGAAGCAAGAAATGTTAAGTCAGTGGAGGATTAAAAGTGAGCAAATATGATGATTAGGAGAGAGTACATATGTTGAAACACAAAGCACGTGGCGTAGCACAAAAATGCAACATATATATTTATGAAAGCACAATATGTAAGAAAACAGGCCTGGGAAGGCCATGTGAGGCAGTAATAAATATTAAAATTCATGGGAGAAAAAATAGGAAAATAGAGCTGGGAGGGCCATGTGACGCAGTAAAAAAATAATACTAAAATGAATGCACAAATTGGACCAATACAGGCTAAAGCACGGGGCACAGTTCAAAAATACGACACAGAAATTCATGCACGCAGAATTTATTTAGAAAAGGCCTAGTAGGGCCCCGTGATGCAGAAGGTAATATTACGATCAACTATATACGATCAGTAAGAATAGAGGCGTGGGAAGGCCACGTGAGGTAGCAATATTTATTAAAAGTCACGGGAGGATTAGGAGGGAGCAAATACGATGAAGCACAAAGCGTGTGGAGCACAAAAGTAAAGCAAAACAGAGCTGGGAGGGCCACGTGACGCAGTAAAAAAATAATACTAATATGAATACACAAATTGGACCAATACAGGCTAAAGCACAGGGCACAGATCAAACACGACACAGAAATTTATGCAAACACAATTTATTTAAAAAAGGCCTAGGACGGCCCTGTCACCCAGAAGGAAATATTATGATCAACCACATGTGATAAATAAGAATAGAGACCTGGGAAGGCCACGTGAGGTAGCGATAAATATAAAAAGTTAGAGGACGATTAGAAGGGAACAAATACGATGAAGTACAAAGCATGTGCCGCAGAAAAGTAAAGCAAAACGGCTGGGGGGATGCACGTGACGCAGTAAAAAACATAATACTAATATGAATGCACAAATTGGACCAATACAGGCTAAAGCAGAGAGCACGGTTCAAACATGACACAGAAATTCATCCACGCACAATATATTTAGAAGAGGCCTAGTAGGGCCCGTGTCGCAGGAGGTAATATTACGATCAACCATATACGATCAATAAGAATAGAGGCCTGGGAAGGCTACGTGAGGTAGCAATAAATATTAAAAGTCACAGGAGGATTAGGAGGGAGCAAATACGATGAAGCACAAAGCACGTGGAGCACAAAAATAAAGCAAAACAGAGCTGGGATCGCCACGTGACGCAGTAAAAAAATAATACTAATATGAATACAGAAATTGAACCAAAACAGTGTAAAGGACGGGGCACAGTTCAAAAATACGACACAGAAATTCATGCATGCACAATTTATTTAGAAAAGGACTAGTAGGGCACCGTGACGCAGAAGGTAATATTACGATCAACTATATATGATGAATAATAATAGAGGCCTGGGAAGGCCACATGAGGTAGCAATAAACATTCAAAGTCACGGGAGGATTAGGAGGCAGCAAATACGATGAAGCATAGAGCATGTGCCGCAGAGAAGTAAAGCAAAACGGCTGGGAGGGACACGTGACGCAGTAAAAATATAATACTAATATGAATGCACAAATTGGACCAATACAGGCTAAAGCACGGGGCACAGTTCAAAAATAGTACACAGAAAGTGATGCACGCACAATTTATTTAGAAAAGGCCTAGTAGGGCCCCGTGACGCAGAAGGTAATATTACAATCAACCATATATGATCAATATGAATAGAGGCCTGGGAAGGCCACGTGACGCAGAAGGTAATATTACGATCAACCATATACGATCAATAAGAATAGAGGCCTGGGAAGGCCACGTGAGGTAGCAATAATTATTAAAAGTTACAGGACGATTAGGAGGGAACAATTACGATGAAGTACAAAGCACATGGAGTAAAAAATAAAGCAAAACAGAGCTGGGAGGGGCACATGACGCAGTAAAAAAATAATACTATTATGAACGCACAATTTATAAGAATACAGGCTAAAGCACATGACACTTCAAAAATACGACACAGAAATTCATGCACGTACAATTTATTTAGAAAAGGCCAAGGAGGGCTCCTTGATGCAGAAGGAAATATTATGATCAATTATATATGATGAATAATAATAGAGGCCTGGGACGGCCACGTGAGGTACCAATAAACATTAAACGTCACGGGAGGATTAGGAGGGATCAAATACGATGAAGCACAGAGCATGTGCCGCAGAAAAGTAAAGTAAAGCAAAACGTCTGGGAGGGGCACGTGACATAGTAAAAAAATTACACTAATATGAATGCACAAATTGGACCAATACAGGCTAAAGCACGGGGCACAGTTCAAAAATAGTACACAGAAATTCATGCACGCACAATTTATTAAGAAAAGGCTAGTAGGGCCCCGTGACGCAGAAGGTAATATTACGATCAACCATATACGATCAATAAGAATAGAGGCCTGCGAAGGCCAAGTGAGGTAGCAATAATTATTAAAAGTTACAGGATGATAGGAGGGAACAAATACAATGAAGTACAAAGCACATGGAGCAAAAAATAAAGCAAAACAGAGGCCAAGGAGGGCCCCTTGACACAGAAGGAAATAATATGATCAATTATATATGATGAATAATAATAGAGGCCTGGGAAGGCCAAGGGAGGTAGCAATAAACCTTAAAAGTCACGGGAGGATTAGGAGGAAGCAAATACGATGAAGCACAGAGCATGTGCTGGAGAAAAGTAAAGCAAAACGGCTGGGAGGGGCACGTGACGCAGTAAAAAAAAATACTAATATGAATGCACAAATTTGACCAATACAGGCTAAAGCACGGGGCACAGTTAAAAAATAGTACACAGAAATTCATGCACGCACAATTTATTTAGAAAAGGCCTAGTAGGGCCCTGTGACGCAGAAGGTAATATTACAATCAACCATATATGATCAATATGAATAGAGGCCTGGGAAGGCCACGTGAGTTAGCAATAAATATTAAAAGTCATGGGAGGATTAGGAGGGAGCAAATACAATGAAGTACAAAGTATGTGTCGCACAAAAATAAAGCAAACCAGAGCTTGGAGGGCCACGTGATACAGTAAAAAAAAAAAAAAAAAAAATACTATCATGCAGGTACAATTTACAGCGGCTTCTCCTTACCTTTGCTTTTGTCGTCTCTTGTCTTGTCTTCAAAGGCTGGGGCTTTGGATGGGCCTGGGTGGGTGCGGGCGATGCCGGCACTGCGGCTATGATGGCCTGGCTGGAAGGCAGCAGCAGTGACACCACGTCTAGTGTCACGAGTCCTCCTCCGCTCGAGCAAACAGTTCATAGTACAATCGACGACGATGAGAGTCTGTCTGTCACCGCAGCGGAGGCTAAAGAGAGCGTGGTTAGGTCACTATCCGTTTTATATGGGAACCGCGGGGGCTGACCAAACTAAGTCCAGGGCCGTCATTGGTAGTGTTTTCGAGGTCTAGAAGAATGACGGACCTGGGGGACCTCCCAGTGGCTTATGTATTGGCTTCCAGGCTTAGTAATAGCAAGAAAGGTACGTGGTGATATGTGGGAAAGTGTGGGTGGGCATGCACTGCGCAAGTGTGAGTGTGTGCACCAATAATTAACAACAGAGAGAGACGGGGCAGGGTTTTCATGTGCGCAGAGGCAGGCCCAGAATCAGATCTCCAATGCATGACCACTTGTAACTATGCTCGTAGCACGCCCTGTCCTCTGCTTTGACAGTGAGAGAGTAATTGCACCATAATTTGTATTGCTAATCATTCTCAGTGCGTACCCGTGCATACGCTACGTATACGCTTCAACGTTACGCGTCGCATCAAAGCTTCCGTGTGATGTCATGTGCAGCTCTTGTAACGCGAAAGGCGCAAATGTTTTCAATTGTTTAAAAACATATATTTATGTATTTAATGAACATACTAACAGAATACATTATGTAGAATAGTTATGAAAATAGTTTTTTTAAACTTTAAACAACCGTATATTACTTTTAAAAGCAATTACACAAATCGCGGTGGAACGTTATGTGTACTCGCATCGTAAGAGCACCGTAAGCTCAGCGTAAGCGTACATAAAGCCATGTGACTTTAAAAGAAAAGATTTGATTGGTTTATAATAATTTCTATTCCAATTGTTGAAAGTTCTGTCCCATTTCAATCATTCTACTTTGTCTTTCTAAGAATAAGCATCTGTTCTGAGAATCCTGTCAAATAGAAGGAAGTTTACCATAATAACAGCAATGGACTCATCTTCCAGCCATTCTTCAGAGGAATATTTCATTCCTGAAGAACCTCCAAGAGTAAAGAAGCTCTAATTTGACAATTTGTTACTTTTCCAGAAGGGCATAAAAAGTTTAATGCTCCAAAAGTAACCTGTAAAATTTGCCAAACAAGTCTTTCAAGTGGTGATCCATCTAAAAAATACTCCAAATATGGTGCGACACGTGAAGAACTTGCACCCCAATAACTTTGCTCGAGCTACAACACCGAGGTTGCAGGACAACCCACCTGCTTCTGCACCAAGCACATCAACTACTGCAGCAGAATTTTCATCAAGCAGTCCACACCCACAAATTGATCTTTATTTTGCTGACGTTAAAATTGTATGCATTTATTGCGATGAACTTTTGTGTTATAGGGAACAGTCTATTGATCTGATAAAACGCAGGATGCAGGAGCATCGCTGTCCTCAACATTAGTTTTTTTTCATTCTTTTGTTCCAGTTGGACACTTTTTGGGTTCCAGTTCCATTTTTTTGGTTTAAAAAAAAACCATTTTGACAAAACACAAAAAAACCCACTAAAAACACACAAAAAACAGTTCTTTTTATAACTACCTTCACTGGTCAAAGAAAGAACTATATTTCTATGTTAGTTTATAAATGTTTCTCAGAATGAATGTGTAGTTCATAAATGAATGAAGGAAAACATTACTAGTTTATCATGAATGTGAAAGTGCAGAACTATAAGGAAGTGCTACAGCATACATCTATAAGGTGTTTACCTATAGTACACTGTAGTACCTCTGAAGTACCTGAATGTAACATATCCATATAAATATGTTACAAGTCTATGCTTCAAGTTGCACTGCTGGTGAAACTGCCTGGGTGAATTTGTATGTGCTAGGGGTAGATATACAACCGCCTTGTGCCTCTTTCAACACAGCCGTTACATCACTTTTGTGATGCACTGGTAGTGTAAAAGATGTGCCATGGAGTGTGGAAGGTGCATCACATTATAAAGCCCTGAGCCAGAAGGAGGTGATATCACAGTACACAATAACTGTCATATCTCTGGGAATGTACCACTTATTGTACATCTGCTGAATATTGTTTTAATGTAGTGAATGGATTCTTTTAGAATAGTGTACAGATAAGCACATAGTGCTGTATGGTCAGTACAATACTGAAACAGAAGTGTGATAGAGTTTCCTGGAAGTGTAAGGGGCAGATTGGAGGAATTGAAGGTATAAAAGACAAGTTTGCCGGTGCATAGAAGATGACATGCATAGTCTATTGGGGTTTTCTCATGAACTACTGAACTGATTTACTCCATTTAACAAAAAGCACAATCTGCAAACCGAACTTTACCTCTCTACCAAATTTGGTGTAATTACATTAGCGTATGTGTACGGTAAGATGATAAAAAAAAATGATAAAGGAATTATAAAGAATTCAATTTTAATATATTGGAGAAAAAAAAGTTAATAAAAGAATATATTTTTCAATTTCGTTTTGTTATTATTTTACATTAAGAATATGAAATATAATGTAAAAAATAAAATAAATATAAATATTTAGATTAAAAATGTAAGAAATTGGTATAAAAAGAAATAAATATAATTATTAATACATTTAATAATTATCATTTACAAAACCTTAGAAAAACATAGGTTTCACACCCGTTATAGTTAGGAATTAGCATCTAAAAAACCTTTGAAATTCACTGAAAAAACCATAGGTTTCAGCCACGTTATAGTTAGGAATTAGCATTTAAAAAGCCTTGTAAATTCACTGAAAAAAACCATAGGTTTCACAGATGTTATAGCTAGCTGGACATTTCACCGATACAAAACCATAGAAATTCCCCCGTTATGGTTAGTTCAGCTAACTATAACTTGCGCACCCGCAATGCACTGCTGATGATGTCACATATTACATCACTCATGACATGGTCAGTGACATCACTCATGACATCAGTGATGACATCTCAAATTACATCACTGATGACATCATCCTTGTGGCCTGCTCTCAGCGTAATATAACTCTTGATACACACATTCAAAAATAGAAACTCAAATTTTCAAAAAAATGGAGATACCGATACCAGTTAGAACAACCTATTCAGTAATTCCAAAATCTACATACACATCCACTCATTCACCAATAGTTCTATATAGTCACTCGTAAATGTACTCACTCATCATATGTACTCATACACCTGTGGTAAATATTTGATTTACCGTCTTAATTTCTATGCAGGTAAGTACCTAAACAAAAATAACTCAATCGGAAAGAAAGACGCAGAGTCCGTGGTGTTAGAGTTCTTAGGGGTTTTATTCCTTAAAAAGGAATGGTTCTTGGTACCGGATATCGTGTTCCTGCCACCACTGGGGTGCAGGAAGGGATAGAGCAATATTTTATTGACAATACATAGCTTATATACTTAAATCATATAATAGAAACCAATACAGTAGGCGTAACAGCTGAGAGAAACAAGATAAGAGCACACACGTGATAGCAATACGTAATTTAGAAGGCGTGAACTAGGCGTGAACATAGAGGTGTGTGCTAGAAACGTCATATGTAAGTGTCACAAGTAGGTGGGTACATAGCAGAATCTTGCAATGTCAGCAGAAATCTGAGGTCTGGATGCGCGCGCAGCTGCATGACGTGTGATTGACGTGAAGCTGGAGGGTGCAGGGGACTTGACATTTACACTAGCGGAAAGAGACAGAAGTCTGGCATATCAGATCAACTCGTGCCTCTATCATATCTGATATCTGATGTTTAGGAACCATATTATCTAGAGGAAAAGGTCTCTGGGGCAGAGGCTATTCTATACTGACTGTGAGTGCGTGTATAAGCGTCTAAGTGTCTGCATGAGATGCGAGGGGGCATGGGCCTACCATGGTAACAGAGGCTATGAATTACTTGCACGGAGACAGTGAGGCCGGGCCCTTTGCTCTGCAGCTGGGGGGGATGTTTACTTAAACTAGTAGGTAGGAATGCATTTTCGAGGAGCGGAACAGATAATGCGAAGGTTGAATACAGTCTTGGCAGGCGGCAGGCTGAGCTAAGCGCCGTGAGCCGCGCAGGGAGTAAGGCAGAGGTCACGGGTACAGGGGCAGACCAGGCTGAGGCATTCAGAGTCAGAAGGCAGGAAAAGGCTTGAAGACAGAATTCAGGGCCTACTTCGCCTGGGCTGGAAAACGTGTAAAGTATACCACAAAAAGACGTTGGCATGGCATATTTAGAAACTGAATATTCAACCCGTTCATGGCGGATCTGAAAGAGGACATGTTAACGTTGGACGCAAATGTATTTGCGTCTTCATAGTTGGCACAGGAGGGAAGTTACATGTACTTTAAGCTGGTACATGGAGACGGTGGGGTACACGTTAGGGAACATTTCTTGACCATAAAATTTATATTTCCTCATTCCCTCCTTGTTCCCTACGGACCCTTCATGATATATCGATCCTCATGAACCGATCAGTCTGTTCACGTAACATCATTTGCTCTTCTTTCTTCTTTTCGCGTTTTGAATGGAAACTGGAATGCGGGATGCATGATGTGGCGCACAGTCCACAAATCGCTGGCCCACACTGTAGGCACAGGCAGCAACTGAATACTATGACAAGGGCAATGCCTAGGAAGGATAGGATCTTCCATCCCCAAGCGGTCAACGTTGTCCAGAACCAACCGGACCAAGTCCAGGTGCCTGGATTCTGATGTATCAAACTTGCAATTTTATGAAGACGTGTGATAGCTTTGTATACAGTTGGCGCGTTTTCTGGAATGAAAACACAGCAACTTGACCCGATGACCTTACAAGCTCCACCTCTATCTGCCAAGATGACGTCAATAACAAGACGATTTTGAAGAACAACAACCCGCATGGCGGATTGCTCCTCTGTTAGGTTGCCTAGAGCGGAAGTAGTTTCATTCACTACTGCTTCGAGGGTTCTAGTTAATTTGCGTATCAGTTTACTATTAAAAACAGCACCTAAGTAGGGAAAGAAACCTTTATTGAAGTCTGTATATTGCTCCCATGCCGTTTCAGTATAGTCGACAATCGGGAGATCTCTTCGGAGTCTACTGTTTACTAGATTTGTATTTCTATGATAATCAGGAGGAGCTAGGAAAACAGGGGGCAGAAGGAAGGCAATGTAACAGGTACCATCCCAATCTGGAGGTAAGCGTATGTATGCGGTATGACCACAAACAAAGTAGGAATGACGAGTAGCTCTAAATGTAGACCTGCCATGATCATTGAATTCGACCACAGTAGTACATTTACTATGACCTAAGTGTACTGAACCCTTCTTTCTGACACATAAATCACCAGTGACTGGTAATACTGACATAGCAGGGATAACAGGTGCGGCTTCGGATTCAACAGTAAGAATCATGAGGTTAACTGTATAATTACCTAATCCATATACTTCATTTTCTAGATCAGTTCCTGTCCTAATGGGTTGTCCCTTCTGGTCAGGGTAGCAGGCGTTGAGCAGAACTAGGTTCAGGTTTCCCCAAATCCAATTCCCCTCGAAAACAGCAATATCAGAATCTAAAGAATTAATTAATCTAAACCATGCACCACATGAGCCATTGTGAGTGAACGGATACGGAAAGAGAGGCAGAACTCCCTTGTATTTCTGGTAGGGAGGGAGTCGGCCACATATCCAACAGTTTGTAGCATTGTTAGTCTGATGGGAATGATGTAACATACTAATGAATGTATTGTTGCGCAGCGCAAGTCTGTAAGATAACTCATGTAAGGGTAATTCACTAAAAGAATGTTCGGCAGAGACATTGTAAGCAGGTTGTGTATGCTTGAAGATAGGGTAATATAAGTGCAGCAATATACTAGCAGCAATAACCAGAAGGCTTAGAAAAAACAAAACCAATAATGTCACTATACAGTGACTACGAAGTGATTTACAATATGCACGTTTCTTGAGTTGTCTCTCTCTCTCTCTATCTCGATCTAGGGGATACATGTCAGAAACTAATTTAACCGATTCACCTAGGGGAGGACTTAAACAATTAAACTGTCTGACTTGCTAGATCGAAGTTTTGTTCTATATTCTTCTTGCGGAGTCTTTTCTCTTTTGGGAACTTTAAAGTCACTAGATTCGGGACAGTCCTTTGAGGGGGTGGAAGAGTCAGTTTCTGGCAATAGTTCATTACATTTCTTTATATGACTCGTATGGATCCACCTTGATCGCGGTCCTCGTAGTCAGAAGGACGAGCTTCGGCTCCTGCCAACGGGGTTCCAGCGGACTCCTCCTGTCGAAGTTGCGAATTAGCACAGTGTCACCGGGACGGACATCGTGAGGCTTTACATCAGTGTTGTCAGGAAAAGCTGCGGCAACCTGTGAACGACATGATTGGAGTGCAGACATCAAGGAGGCAAGGTAATCTGTCAGCATATTACAGTCAACATCGGTTATTTTCATAGGCATGGGCGTCCCCCACATATTTGGTGGTCTGCCGAAGACCACTTCATACGGGGATAGTCCTGATCTCAAATGGGGGACCATTCTCATATAGAACAGTGCAACTGGCAGGGCCACTATCCAGTCGACCCCTTTCTCTTTGCATATTTTCGCTAGACGTGTTTTCAGTGTCTGGTTATGTCTCTCTACAAGGCCAGCTGCCTCGGGATGTCGGACGCAATGGAATTTCCACTCGTATCCTAGTAGGAGTGAAACTTGCTTCATGAGCTCGGACGAGAATGGCTGTCCGTTATCTGAGTACACGATACGAGGCAAGCCGTACCGTGGGAAGAATTCTCGAACCAGCTGCCTGGCAGTGGTCGGGGCAGTGTAATCTGGGACTGGATATGCTTCGGTCCAACGGGAAAGTGCACAAACAACTACGAGGACATACTTGAATCCTCAACATCTGTCCATCTGGATATAATCCATCTGGAGGACTTCAAAAGGGTGATCGGGAGGATGAAATCCACCTTGCTCTACAGGGACGCTTTTACCTGGATTGAACTGACAACAGATCATGCAAGTACGCACTTTCTGTTTCGCTGCTGCTCGTAAATGTTTGTTGTACCAGAGGTTCTGTAAACTGTCTAACATAGCTTTTTCTCCTAGATGTGCTGGACTATGTGCGGTATTTATTATGACTTGAACCATAGAGTCGGGGAGAAACCATGTAGATTTTCCCTTCGTCACCCATCCCTGATCTGTCTGGACCCCTCCTTGTTCAGTCCATTTCTTGATTTCGTCTGGAGTGGCATGTGTCTGAATATCGATTACATCTAGTGTGGGATCCTTAACTGTCATACAATGTGTCGGTACTATGATCTTTGTCACGTCATTTGTCTGGGTGTGAGTTAATGCTGTATGTTTTGCTGTTTGGTCTGCCAGGTCATTACCCTGGGAAACGGAGTCTGTAACCTTAGTATGTGCTTTACACTTCATGATGGATATGCCCGAAGGCAGATGTATTGCTTCTAACAGTGCTTGAATGAGGGGACCGTGTTGAATCTTGGCACCATGAGAGGTCAAGAAACCTCGTTCTTGCCATAACACTCCGAAGTCGTGTACAACTCCGAAAGCATAACGGGAATCAGTGTATATGTTAACATTTCTGTTCTTGGCTAGTATACAGGCTCGGGTCAGAGCGATGAGCTCTGCTGCTTGAGCAGACAGTGTGTCAATACGGTGTGTTTCTTTGACTTCAGTTTCAGTGGTCACTGCATATGCGGCCACTAACTCTCCTGTACTTGTTCTCATACATGAACCGTCCACGTAAAGTGTCAGGTCTGGATTTGCCAGTGGAACATCTGTTAAGTCTCGTCGGGGCTTTGTTACTGCATTAATGATCTCTATACAATCATGCGGAGCTGGGTCTGTCATAATCGAAGGTAACAATGTAGCGGGATTTAGGATGCTACAGCGTCTGATTTCTATGTGTGGCTGGAATAGCGTCAATTCATAACCTGTCAGTCGTGCTATAGTCAAGTGTTGAGTCTGGGTTCTGTTTGGAAGGACCTCTACAGAATGTGGAACTTGTACTGTCAATGGATGTCCTAATACAATTGAGTCGCTCTGTCTGATTGCTAGGGCTGTCGCTGCAACTGACTTTAAGCACGCAGGGAGTGCCTGGGCTACTGAATCCAATGTACTTGAAAAATAAGCGCAAGGCTTATGTGAACCTGCTTGGTCTTGAGTGAGGACAGACAATGCTGTACCATCACGTTCTGTAACAAAAAGTGTAAAAGGTTTGCTGTAACATGGTGTCGCTAAAACTGGTGCTTGACATAAAGCTTTCTTTAATTCTTCAAAAGCCTGTGTATGTTCCTGAGTCCAAGGAAGGGCAGTCGAAGTCGCTGTCTCCTGTGTTGTCAACTGAATGAGTGGTTTAGCTAGAAATGCATACTGAGGAATCCATTGTCTGCAGTACGAGGTGAGGCCTATAAAGGCCCACACTTCCTTTTGTGTCTGGGGTTGTGGCATATTTACAATTAGCTGGATGCGGTCAGGAGTGAGCTGTCTCCCCACTTTGGACAGCAAGTGACCCAAGTACACAACTTGCTGAACACAGAATTGTAGCTTCGAAGGAGACACCTTGTGTCCCTTGTCGGCCAGAAAATGTAAAACTGTCAGTGATGCTTGCTCACATTCGGGTTCACTTCGTGCGGTGATCAGCAGATCATCGACGTACTGTAGTAAGGCAGTGTTAACTGGCATTTGGATACAATCAAGTTGTCTTTTCAGTGCTTGGCTATAGATGCTGGGGCTTTCTGTAAATCCTTGAGGTGCGCGCGAAAATTTGAAACTTCGTCCATTTAAACTGAATCCGAAGAGATATTGGCTCTCTGGATCAATAGGCACACTGAAGAAGGCGTTCTTAAGGTCAATTACAGTAAAGAACGTTGCTTCTGAATCAATAGCAGTCAATAAGGATGAGATGTCGGGAACCACAGGGTACTGTGGAACAATGCATTTATTCAGTTCTCGCAAATCAATCACCAGCCGATATACTGGCGGTGCATTGGGATCAGTACGTTTAAGAATCGGAATGATGGGGGAATTACAGATATTGGAGTCGGTTTCTACGACCACTCCTTGGGCAATAAGCTCTTCAATGATTTCCAGTAAAGCCACTACAGCATCGGGTGGTAACTTGTATTGTCTGATTCGGGGTAAAACAACACCTGGCTTAAGTGTAACACGGTATGGTGTAAAGTGCATGCAGCCTACATCGGTTGGGCCTTGTGCCCACAGGTGTTCCGGTACATTTTTCAATCTGACATCAAACTCTCGTACTACATAGTGACCCTTAAAGTCACGCAAGAAAAGTCTAACTCCTTCCGGAGAACAACATATCACAGCTCCTAGAGCCTTCAGTGTCTTGATTCCTAACAAGTTTTCTGGACATGATTTCGTGAGTAACAAGTCTGTAACACGTGATAATGGACCTACTGCTAGGGGGACGGGTTTCGATACTTCATTTACAATAGGCTGTCCTGAAAAACCAAGGGAAACATTCTGTGAGCCTGAGAGGGGTGCCCCTGGGACTTCATCATGGCTGATTGTTGTGCGGCTTGCCCCTGTGTCAATTAAAAACATTCTGTCTTTTCCCAATACTTGACTGTGTACATAAGGACCCTCTTAATCCACAGGAATCTCAATAAGAGGCAAGCCAACCTCCCTCTCTAGGCTGTTTCATGTGTATCGCTGATAATCGGGGTAATCAGATTGGGCATACTGGTACATTTGCTGAGAAACTTGCTGAGTCGCGGCAATGGGCTGTGGCTGTGACACTGCTACGGTCTGTGCTGTATGTGATGAAGCATGCATAGGCTGTGCGTTCTGTGAAGTCTGTGGCTGGACCTGGTCTTGTCTAGGCTGACGCGGTCTTTCTTTAGTTTTACCGGTTGCTATATTGTGTTTCAGAACTGGGCATTCATGTACGTAGTGACCTGGCTGCTTGCAATAGTTGCATGTCCCTTTAATGGGAGCTGCTGAATTCTGGGTCTGGGTCGTACCCTTTCTCTGGCCGTCGGATGGAACTGACTGGGCCACTAACATTTTCATTTTCGTGTCTTTCATACGTCTCTGTTCATGATCCTGTTCTTCTCTAATTCTGTTCTGGTGGTACTGTAACATCTGGGATGGCGTATTAGCTTGCCATGTACTTTCAACTTTGTATACGCGGTTCTTAACTGATGCCAGGGAATTCTCGACTAATTTAGTTACAAAAAGATGTGGGTATGACTCGCTACCTGGTTTTAGGCCACTATTTATAATAAAACATTTCTCGAATCTTGAATAGAAGTCACTAGTATCTTCATCGTGTTTCTGTTTACAGGCTGAGATTGCGTCCCAGTCTTCCTTTTTAGTTGTCAATAATCTTGGCAAAACCTGTACTATCAAGCCTGGTAATGCTTTAGCTTTCTCCCCAAGGCCTAGCCCTGGAGTACAAATTTTTTCCTCGTCTTCTATTTCAGTCCATATAATCTTTTTATCTCCCACCTCCCATTCTCTTTCTTTGAGTTTCTCGTAGATGCCGGTGGGCAACAGTACCTTTAACAATTTCATAATATCAGTATATGTGTAATCTCCCATAAGTAGCATATCTTTAAGTTCTCTGTGAAAACCTGCCGGGTCTTTATCGTGACAGGGTACTAGTTTCTTCATCTCTAATAATTCTAACTTGGTCAAGGGTGTGTACACATACACACGTTTCAGGGTATTATCGGCACCCATGACTGGGTGTACTTCTCGTAAGGGATTCTGCCTGTCAAAATGCTCCATATGGAACATTTTTCTTTCTGGGGGCAGAGCGGAAACATATTGTGGGCCTAAGAAAGCGTTGTATCTGTGCCCCTGTGTCAATTAAAAACTTTCTGTCTTTTCCCAATACTTGACTGTGTACATAAGGACCCTCTTGATCTACAGGAATCTCAATAAGAGGCAAGCCAACCTCCCTCTCTAGGCTGTTTCATGTGTATCGCTGATAATCGGGGTAATCAGATTGGGCATACTGGTACATTTGCTGAGAAACTTGCTGAGTCGCGGCAATGGGCTGTGGCTGTGACACTGCTACGGTCTGTGCTGTATGTGATGAAGCATGCATAGGCTGTGCGTTCTGTGAAGTCTGTGGCTGGACCTGGTCTTGTCTAGGCTGACGCGGTCTTTCTTTAGTTTTACCGGTTGCTATATTGTGTTTCAGAACTGGGCATTCATGTACGTAGTGACCTGGCTGCTTGCAATAGTTGCATGTCCCTTTAACGGGAGCTGCTGAATTCTGGGTCTGGGTCGTACCCTTTCTCTGGCCGTCGGATGGAACTGACTGGGCCACTAACATTTTCATTTTCGTGTCTTTCATACGTCTCTGTTCATGATCCTGTTCTTCTCTAATTCTGTTCTGGTGGTACTGTAACATCTGTAACATCTGGGATGGCGTATTAGCTTGCCATATACTTTCAACTTTGTATACGCGGTTCTTAACTGATGTCAGGGAATTCTCGACTAATTTAGTTACAAAAAGATGTGGGTATGACTCGCTACCTGGTTTTAGGCCACTATTTATAATAAAACATTTCTCGAATCTTGAATAGAAGTCACTAGTATCTTCATCGTGTTTCTGTTTACAGGCTGAGATTGCGTCCCAGTCTTCCTTTTTAGTTGTCAATAATCTTGGCAAAACCTGTACTATCAAGCCTGGTAATGCTTTAGCTTTCTCCCCAAGGCCTAGCCCTGGAGTACGAATTTTTTCCTCGTCTTCTATTTCAGTCCATATAATCTTTTTATCTCCCACCTCCCATTCTCTTTCTTTGAGTTTCTCGTAGATGCCGGTGGGCAACAGTACCTTTAACAATTTCATAATATCAGTATATGTGTAATCTCCCATAAGTAGCATATCTTTAAGTTCTCTGTGAAAACCTGCCGGGTCTTTATCGTGACAGGGTACTAGTTTCTTCATCTCTAATAATTCTAACTTGGTCAAGGGTGTGTACACATACACACGTTTCAGGGTATTATCGGCACCCATGACTGGGTGTATTTCTCGTAAGGGTTTCTGCCTGTCAAAATGCTCCATATGGAACATTTTTCTTTCTGGGGGCGGAGCGGAAACATATTGTGGGCCTAAGAAAGCGTTGTATCTGTGCCGTTGTTCTAGAATTATTTGAATTAACTTGGTACTTAGGCCTCTCCATCTATTCATAAGCAGTGCTTCTAATGTATCGGGTAAGGGACCTGGATCCGAATGTTGATTTCTGTATAACGTGAGGAGGTGTTGGATCATGTATACACCAGCTAATTTCTGCTCGTCTGGGGAAAGGTTCAGAAATGTCTGAGCTACTGTGTCATCATTGTATGTATTAGGATTGTCAGCCCATAGTACTGTGTAGTGATTTAGCCTCCGCGCTAAGTGCACGCGACCTCTGTCCAGCGTTGGCCTCGCGCCGCCTGCGTGCGTGCGTCCTGAGCATTCTGTGACAGTTGTAATGTCAGTTGAGATTCGCCCTGTGACCTGTGAAGCCGCATTTATTTGTTTCCAGTGGGACTCAATAAAGTATTAACTTAATCTCATTTACGAGTGTTTCCTCTTGATTACTACACTCGATAATGGCGACGAAGGATTTTGAGTCCCACAAAGAACCCACGAGGAAGGAGAAGAAAAGAGAGTTTGAATGAAGATGTTCAGATACACGCACCTGAAGAGCAGCAGATCGTCGATCTTGTGAAGATAAACGTGAGTGAATCTTCGGGGGTATTCCATGGATTTTCAGTAGAATAACAGTCAAGTTGTGGATTGTCACGCTGACTCGGTGAGAAGGGGTTGCTGGATTTCTCACACGGAAGCGCTGTGCTGTGTACCACGTGACTGTTTGCCCCGCCTCGCTCCATCTAAAAACACAGTTGTTTAACTCTTTCACTCCAAGGGGATTTATTGTGCTGTGTCAAAGGGCGCTCACTCTGTGAGGAAGCATCGCATGACTTCTCTCACGGAAGCACAGCCCCTCGCTCTCTCAGGAGAAAAATACTGAAAAACCTGTCAGTTTAAACCTTATCACAAAGAATCCTTTTGGGACAAAATTAAAGCGGCAGATGAAACGAAAATAATACTGAAAAAGGAAAAGAAATTACTTTGATATTGTCGTGCATACAGTGTGCAACGTTACTCATGGTGACACGCACACCTTCAAAGTTCATTGTTGATTAATGACAGCATATAAAGGAAGACTAAGGGGAACATAAAAAAAAAGAGAAAGAAAGAAAAAGAAACTTTGACTGTGCACCTTCCTTTCGTTGTATTCTTTGGTGGGAAAAGACGTAATCAGACACAATAAAACATAGTCATCACATCTTTTCACATAGGTGAGACAATTTTATATTTCCAGGTTCTTGTATCTTCTGAGTAGTCGATATGCAGTCTGTCCACCCTCCACCCCCATTTCTCGATGCTCCAGGAGAACCGCCCATTGTGTGGAAGAAATGGTTTGACGCTTTCGAGAACTATTTGGGGGCAATAGGTGCACACAGATTCCGCCCTGAAAGGAAAAAGTTTTTGTTATTACACTCTTTAGGGTTTGAAGGAAGGGATACCATAAAACACTTACCTGAACCCGAGAATGAAGGAGAGGAAGAAGTTGATGAATACAAAAGCACAGTCAAAAAATTAGAAAAAAGATATGACAAGCAACCTAGCATTGTTGTACAGAGGCACAAATTCTTTAAAAGGGCACAAAAAATAGAAGAAGATGTTGATACTTATATAACAGCGCTCAGGAAAATGGTCGCAGAATGCGAATTTGAGAACTTTAGTGAACAGTTAGTTCGTGATCAGTTCATCAGCAAATGTAGCGACAAGTCCATTAGACAAAAACTTTTATCACTTGAAAACCCCTCTTTGGATGAATCCATTCGTATTGCCAAGAGTATTGAAACATCACAGACATCCATCAAAGAATTGGAAAATAAAAATACTGATGTGGTCACTTCTGTGCGCTCACCAAATTTCAAGAAAAAGAAAGAATTTCAACCAAATAATTTCTTCAAAAGAACTGATATTTGTTTTAGATGTGGATACACTCATCACGCAAAAAGTGGTAGACCTTGTCCAGCCAAAAATGCAGTATGCCGCTCTTGTGGAAAGGTGGGGCATTTTGATAAAGTGTGTCAAACTTTAAAAAAAGGAAATACTCGAGTGAATTGTGTCAAAGACTCAAGTGATAGTGACAATGACGACACACTTAGTGAATTGAAAGAAATGGTGCTGGTGGTAAGTGATGATGGTATAAAAAGGGGCGATCCCAATGATTGCGTAGATCCTCATGTGATGGTTGAGGTGGGTGACAAGTGTTTAAGACTTCTTGTGGACTCGGGGTCGCGAATTACAATGATAACAGAGTCAGTCTTCAGAGAAAAATGGGGGAAAAGATCTCTTCAACCACCTGACCGCGAACCAGTGTCTTATGAAGGGCGCAAAATTGATCTCCTAGGATATTTCGAGGATGTCATGGTATTTAAAAATAGGCGCATTCATGGGAAAATATATGTAGCCATAAATGGTTTAGACATATTAGGTTGGTTCCATCAGGGCCTTTTCGGTATGCTGTTACGCCCAGGGGCAAAAGAGCAGGTCTTAGCAGTTCGAGATCATGACCATGTGGAAGAATTGCTCAACAAATTCCCTAAAGTATTCTCAGGTGAATTGGGAAAAATAAAAGGGTTCAGACATAAGATGAAAATTAGAGATGATGCTGTACCTGTCAAACACAAGATAAGAAGTGTTCCCTTCAGTATCAGGGATGATTTGGAGAAAGAGCTCATGTCCTTGCAAAGAAAGGGTGTGATTGAACCCATAGAATCCTCGGATTGGGCTTCATCTTTGGTGATCGCTAGAAAAAGAAATAACGAATTGAGAATTTGCATTGATTTACGCAGTCTCAACAAGGTTATTTGGGTGGACTCTCACCCGTTACCCAATATAACAGAAATGCTAGGAGTGGTAGCAGGGGCTAAAGTTTTCTCTAAGTTAGACTTAGCCTCAGCCTATCACCAAATTGAGTTAGATAAAGATTCACGTCACTTCACTGCATTTAATTCCCCTTCAGGTATGTTTCAGTTTTGCCGCATGCCATTTGGCCTGGCATCGGCCGCATCGGTCTTCCAAAGAGTAATGGTCAATTTACTTAAAGATGTAAAGAATGTTGCTATCTTCCAGGATGATGTTCTTATTTTTGCAAAAGATCAGGCTGAACATGATGTGATATTGAGTAAAATTCTTTCAATCTTCCAAGAACATGGTGTGGTCCTGAAACGCGAGAAGTGTGTATTCTCAAAAAGTAAAGTGGAGTATTTAGGTCACACCATTTCTAGCGAAGGTGTCACCCCTAAGCCCAGTTTGGTTCAGGCCATTATTGATGCGTCAGCTCCCAAAGACAAGGCGGGCGTCAAATCCTTGCTTGGTTTGACTGAGTTTTATTCCCGATTTATTCAAGATTACGCCTCAAATGTTCGTCCCATCTCAAAGTTACTTAAAGAGAGGAGTGAATTTGTGTGGGACTCAGAATGTGAGCAAGCATTTACCTGGCTCAAAGAACAATTGAGCACGGTTAAAGCACTTAAACCCTTTGAACCCTCTTTGCCATGTATACTGACTGTTGATGCAAGCAGCTATGGGTTGGGAGCCATCCTGACTCAGGAGGTTGGTAATTTGGAACATACCATCGGATTTGCTTCAAGGGTTTTGAGAGAAGCAGAAGCACATTACTCTGTTATAGAAAAAGAACTCTTGGCATGTTGGTGGGGAATTGAAAAGTTCAGAAACTATCTGTGGGGCAAAAAGTTCACGTTGCAAACAGACCACAAACCACTAGTTGCAATTTTAGGCAGTGTCAATAACAGCAATGCTACGCCACGTATAGCTCGCCTGGCGTCGAAACTCTTGCAATTCAATTTTGACATATTACACATCGCTGGGGGAAAAAACGTTAGGGCAGATGCTCTGTCTCGCTTACCTCCTCCTTACAATAAGTCTATGCATTGTGAAGAGGATGTTGAATATGATGACAAAGAAGACTGTATAATAGCAAGTGTAGAATTGGAAAAAGTGTGTTCAGTAATGGAAAGCAGTTGGCATGCAGCCTTGGAAAAAGATGTAATTTTGAGTGATGTGAAGAAATACATAATGCATGGTTGGCCTAAAGAAAGAAATGTTGATGTTGATTTACAGCCTTTTGTGAAAGTTTGTGATGAATTATCGTTAGAGGATGGTCTTGTGTTCAGATCCGACAAACTGGTACCTCCTGTGAGTATCAGAACCACCATTCTTAATAAAGCTCATGAGGGACATCTGGGCGCTACGCTTACCAAACGCAGAGTGAGAGAATACTTTTGGTGGCCACAAATGGATAGGGACATCGAAGCGCTGGTTTTAGAGTGTCCTATTTGTGCCTCGAGTGACAAGTGCCTTCGCACTTCGGTTCCCCCTCTCACCCCCATACCTCTTCCAGAGGCTCCTTGGGAGAAACTAGGCATTGATGTACTTGGACCTTTTCACAATTTGCCTCATCATTGCAAATTTGCCATAGTGATGATGGACTACTACACAAAGTGGCCTGAAGTAAGATTTGGACCCAGAGCGGACTCTCAAGAAGTTCTTGAATTTTTAAAAGATATCTTCATGAGAGAAGGTTTCCCCAGATATGTCGTATCGGACAATGGGGTTCAATTTGTTTCTGTCGAGGTGGAAGAATTCCTTAAAGAATCCTCTATAACCCACCTCAGAAGTTCCCTGTATCATCCCCAAACCAATGGACTGGTTGAAAGACTAAACAGGGTTGTGGGTGACTGTGTTAAATGGGCTATACAACACAATAAAATGGTTCCCCCCACAGTGAGGGCAATGTTATGGTTCTACAGAACCACACCTCACTCTTCTACTGGCATTTCCCCTTTTGAACTTCTGAGAGGCAGGAAACCTTGCACGGAATTTAGACCTGCCTGGATGTCAAAATGGTTCAAGTCTAATAGTACTCAACAAGATTTGGATGAAAGAGTCAGACTCAAGGTTGGTGAAAATCAAGCCAAACAAAAAGAATATTTTGATGAGAGAAAAAGGGTCGCCAGCAGAGATTTTGTGGTGGGAGAGGTAGTTAGAATTAAAAGACAGGGTTTTGTAAAAAAAGGTGAGTCCAAATTCAGTAACCCTGTTATTGTGGATAAAGTATGTGGAAGTGCTGTTCGCGTCAATGGACGCAATTGGTGGAACATGAACAAGATTGTAAAGAGTAAAGTCATTAACAGTCGTCGGGGCAACTCTGACTATGACTCAGAGGCTGCTCCTCATGTTGTACCTGGTAACAGTTCAGTTCCTGTTTCGAGCAATCCTCCTAGTGTTCCCAGGAGGAGCTCAAGAGTGGTCCAGTTGCCTGTCAGATACAGGCGTTAATTTCTGTCTCTCTTTAGTGATTTTTCTTGCCTTACTCTCGTGTTGACTTGTTCTCTTACTCTCTCTCTTTCTCTCTCTCTCTCTCTCTCTCTCTCTCTCTCTCTTCTCTTATCTCTTTCTCCTCCTCTTCTCTGTTCTCCTTTCCTCTGCTTGCACCTGTATTCTTCTCATTCATCTGTTAAGAAAAGGAGATATATGTAGTGATTTAGCCTCCGCGCTAAGTGCACGCGACCTCTGTCCAGCGTTGGCCTCGCGCCGCCTGCGTGCGTGCGTCCTGAGCATTCTGTGACAGTTGTAATGTCAGTTGAGATTCGCCCTGTGACCTGTGAAGCCGCATTTATTTGTTTCCAGTGGGACTCAATAAAGTATTAACTTAATCTCATTTACGAGTGTTTCCTCTTGATTACTACATACTGCTGACCGGGCTAGTTCTTGTTCATCCATAGAGTTTAGTACGTGATACCCCATTCGTTCTTGAAGCATTTTATCGGTATCTTGAAACAGATATTCAGGAGAATTTGGTTTTGATATGCTGGAGAGAAAAACTCTCTTAGGTAATTTCCCTTACCTACATACGCTATCCTTTCTATAGTCGTTTCTGGTTCTTCAGGTTCCTCCTCCTCGGGGGAGTTGTCATTTTCTCTTTCCTTTTCTTGTTCTTTTTTGTGTATTTCTACCACTTCTTTTCTGATTTTCTTGTACATGCTTGCTATGCAATTAAGCTTATCATGCTTTCCTTCGGCTATATTTTGACCCCATCGGTTTAGTCCTTCCATCTCTTCCTGGTCTGCTCCAGGCCTATCTCGATCTCTTATTAGGCAATTTATGAAGAAACGTAGTATGTATGCTTGAGTGTCAACTTTCTGGTGTGCCATGGCGTCTTTAATACTTTCAGGGTCTTCCCCAGTTTGCACAAAATGGTATATTCTATCTAGGTGGTCAGACATCCCTGGGAATAACACTAGGTAATCTGTAGCTTGTCGTATGCGTAGTGATGCTATCAACATTCTATCGTCTTTACCGGGTACTGGATCGTATCTGCAAACTGGAAGGGGTTCTTTAAGCATGTTAGAACCTGGTGATTGGGGTGTACGTTGTTTCAGCATGTCTCTAAAGTTTAATCTGTGTGCTGTTGGCGGGGTCTGGAGACCCCCCGTCGCACCTCCTGAGGCTGAGGCTTGAGCATTATCTCTCTGTGGGGTCTGTATGTGTACCTGAATTTGTCTCTTATTTGTATCAGGCAAAAACGGATTTGGTATCTTAATCTTAGGTGAAGGAAGTGGTGGAGGTGGAGGAACAGACTGTCGAGCGGGTGAACCTTGTTGCGGTAATGGCGGGACATTGTCTTGGAGTAGGTTGCCACCTCCGTCGCCGTCAACAGGCGGCACGCGGGCAGGTGGATTGGTGTAAGCGGGAGCTACATCGTTTAGATAGGAAGCAAGGAATATGTCTTTTGTAGTCCTGTGACTTGCTTTAGTTGGGACCAATGGTGGCGGCAGATCTTTCGGTATTTCTGAAGTGGCTTCAGGTGAACCCTCGGCCACTAAGTACATGCCATTTACAAGATTGTTTCGCATGCGGTCTACTTGTTCTGCTTTTAGTCGGATCCCTTCATTAACTAATTCCTTTTCTCGGACTTCGTCCGACTCTTCTCTATGTTTCTCTTCTTTTCGGAGTGCTTTTTCGGCACGTTTATGTGATTCTTTACGCCAAAATTCTATGGCGTCTTTCTGAGATTGTCTGGCTTTCCTTTTCCACAGCGCTTCTTCTACCTTCATGATGCACTCGGCATCCCATGTTCCTGTAACGGGCCATCTGTGTCTTTCTTCTAGATGCTTAGTATAATCGGCCCATAAATTTAGGTACAGTATGGCATCTAGGCCATGCTTATGATACATAAAATTTCCAGGCGTGTCCCTAGGGGGGATAGGAATTTCTTCCTGTAGCATCCCTTTCCGAGTTCCTATCTGTTTTAACTTATTGAAAAACGGCATATTGTTTACTTAGTACTGGATACTCGATACTTGTTACTTACTTTGAACACAGCTCGTCACACAAAAACACATTAATGTACATCAAACAGTCACTCATACCACAACATTAATCACATGAGACATTTTGGACACGTATGACTACCCTTAATACTGGATGTACTGCTAAACAGCACAGATACACTGTCTAAACAGTGCAAGAACTTGTATGCTTGATATACTGCTAAACAGTACAGATACACTGTCTAAAACAATGCAGACCGTGTTTGTGTACCCAAACCCGTCTTTACCGGATACATAATAATGCACCCGTCTAGATGCGTCCCCAGCAATGGTACTCACCGGGAAGCACAGAATCGGAAGGCCTCAGAAAACTCGACTGGACTGGACCGGACTGGACTCGACTCGACTCGATACGTGAATACTTCGGAACTGGTGGGCCTCTTGACACCTCGGACCTTGCTTCTTTCGGCTAGGCTCTGGTCGGGATCCTCCGCACTCCTCACCGCCTCGTCTGGGTGCTGATCGCAGTCTCCGTCACCTCCGTGGGCCAGAGGGAGATACAGGAAATCCTGCGGGTACACGTGTTTGTCCGTCTTGACTGATGGCAGGGGGCAAAGGTTGCAACGCACCAACCGGCGCGTGGGGTGGGGGAGGGGCCCCTGTTCGGGCGCCAAAATAATGTGGTAAATATTTGATTTACCGTCTTAATTTCTATGCAGGTAAGTACTTAAACAAAAATAACTCAATCGGAAAGAAAGACGCAGAGTCCGTGGTGTTAGAGTTCTTAGGGGTTTTATTCCTTAAAAAGGAATGGTTCTTGGTACCGGATATCGTGTTCCTGCCACCACTGGGGTGCAGGAAGGGATAGAGCAATATTTTATTGACAATACATAGCTTATATACTTAAATCATATAATAGAAACCAATACAGTAGGCGTAACAGCTGAGAGAAACAAGATAAGAGCACACACGTGATAGCAATACGTAATTTAGAAGGCGTGAACTAGGCGTGAACATAGAGGTGTGTGCTAGAAACGTCATATGTAAGTGTCACAAGTAGGTGGGTACATAGCAGAATCTTGCAATGTCAGCAGAAATCTGAGGTCTGGATGCGCGCGCAGCTGCATGACGTGTGATTGACGTGAAGCTGGAGGGTGCAGGGGACTTGACATTTACACTAGCGGAAAGAGACAGAAGTGTGGCATGTCAGATCAACTCGTGCCTCTATCATATCTGATATCTGATGTTTAGGAACCATATTATCTAGAGGAAAAGGTCTCTGGGGCAGAGGCTATTCTATACTGACTGTGAGTGCGTGTATAAGCGTCTAAGTGTCTGCATGAGATGCGAGGGGGCATGGGCCTACCATGGTAACAGAGGCTATGAATTACTTGCACGGAGACAGTGAGGCCGGGCCCTTTGCTCTGCAGCTGGGGGGGATGTTTACTTAAACTAGTAGGTAGGAATGCATTTTCGAGGAGCGGAACAGATAATGCGAAGGTTGAATACAGTCTTGGCAGGCAGCAGGCTGAGCTAAGCGCCGTGAGCCGCGCAGGGAGTAAGGCAGAGGTCACGGGTACAGGGGCAGACCAGGCTGAGGCATTCAGAGTCAGAAGGCAGGAAAAGGCTTGAAGACAGAATTCAGGGCCTACTTCACCTGGGCTGGAAAACGTGTAAAGTAAGCATGGGCGGAAAATCCGTTACGCTCGCGGATTTTGCGGATTTTTGGGAAATTTGCAATCCGCGAGATTTGCGAATTTCCCGCAAAATCCGCAAATTCGCACGCAGCGGATTTTTTGGGCGGCGCGCGGCGTTGGTGATACAATTTTTTGCGGCGCGCGGCGTTTATCATCGTTTGCCGAGTTGTTTTTCTCGATAGTTTGCGAGTGCTGCGCCATTTTGGATCTTGCTGTGTGATCCCGCGGGAATTGGCGAGCGCGATTACGTCATCGCGGCTTGCCAGCGATAGTTTGTCAACGCGAGTACGGCGAGATCACGTCTCGCGGTACTTCGCAATTGCGAGATTTGAGATGCGGCGAGCGAAAATATAAAATTTGCAATTCTGCACAAGAAATCCACCAGCAAGCAGCATAAACCTTCTAGAAATGATGATTTTTATCTGAATAACTCCTTAGTTTGACATTTGCCTGCACTTTTTTAGCGAGGAGTCCATTTTGGGGAGGGGGGCAGGGGGGTGGGAGGAAGGAAGTGCCCCACAGTCTTCAACTTCCTGTTCCTGTTCAGCAGGCTCCTCCCAGTGCTTTGTCCATCTCCTGGTCACTTTTCATTTGGGTCTGGAGCTGGAAGGATTACTTTTTGTGGATGCTGCTGGATATTTGGATTTGAGGCCTTTTTGACTTTCTTTGGATCACTGTTGGATTAGAAATTTTACAAGTAAGTTTGTTTGGGGCATTACAGTTGCTGCAATTAAAATTTTGGAATTTTCGATTTTTGGGCTGTTTTGGGGCCTTTTGCCCAGGGGTACTCAGTGGTGGGTGGACTGAGTCTTTCTGTGGGTTGTCTTGAACTTAAACATCATGGAGGCCATGGATGAATTGGGATTGTGCTGATTTTTCTGTGTTTTTCGATTTTTGATCTGTTGTTGGGGCCTTGACCAGGGGTAGTGAGTGGTGCATGGGCCTAGTCTTTCTGTGGGCTGTCTTGAACTTAAACATCATGGAGGGCATGGATGGAATGGGATTGTGCTGATTTTTCTGTGTTTTTCGATTTTTGGGGGTGTTCATGGGGACAGGCCATGTGGGTGGGGGCCATTTTGAGTGCTGGTACAGGCAGGCCCTGGCCATGTGCTAGGAGGCAAGTGGCCATTTTGAATGCAGGCTTTGTTGTTAGGCCTCCAACCATTTTGCCTACTTTTCAACCTTTATTTATGCCCAGGGGTAGTGAGTCTTGCATGGGCCTAGTCTTTCTGTGGGTTGTCTTGAATTTAAACATCATGGAGGCCATGGATGGAATGGGATTGTGCTGATTTTGCAGTGTTTTTCGATTTTTGGGGGTGTTCATGGGGAGGGACATGCCATGTGGCTGGTGGCCATTTTGAGTGCAGCTACAGGCACTGGCCATGTGCTGGCAGGCAAGTGGCCATTTTGAATGCAGGCTTTGTTGTTAGGCCTCCAACCATTTTGCCTACTTTTCAACCTTTATTTATGCCCAGGGGTAGTGAGTCTTGCATGGGCCTAGTCTTTCTGTGGGTTGTCTTGAATTTAAACATCATGGAGGCCATGGATGGAATGGGATTGTGCAGATTTTTCAGTGATTTTCGTTTTTTGGGCCTGTACTTGTGGCCTTTTCACCAGGGGTATTTGAGTCTAGCATGGGCCTAGTCTTTCTGTGGGCTGTCTTGAACTTAAACATCATGGAGGGCATGGATGGAATGGGATTGTGCTGATTTTTCTGTGTTTTTCGATTTTTGACCTGTTGTTGGGGCCTTGACCAGGGCCAGGGTAGTGAGTGGTGCATGGGCCTAGTCTTTCTGTGGGGTGTCTTGAATTTAAACATTATGGAGGGCATGGATGGATTGGGATTGTGCTGATTTTGCAGTGTTTTTCGATTTTTGACCTGTTGTTGGGGCCTTGACCAGGGGTAGTGAGTGGTGCATGGGCCTAGTCTTTCTTTGGGGTGTCTTGAATTTAAACATCATGGAGGGCATGGTTGGAATGGGATTGTGCTCATTTTGCAGTGTTTTTCGATTTTTGGGGGTGTTCATGGGGACAGGCCATGTGGGTGGGGGCCATTTTGAGTGCTGGTACAGGCAGGCCCTGGCCATGTGCTAGGAGGCAAGTGGCCATTTTGAATGCAGGCTTTGTTGTTAGGCCTCCAACCATTTTGCCTACTTTTCAACCTTTATTTATGCCCAGGGGTAGTGAGTCTTGCATGGGCCTAGTCTTTCTGTGGGTTGTCTTGAATTTAAACATTATGGAGGGCATGGATGGATTGGGATTGTGCTGATTTTGCAGTGTTTTTCGATTTTTTTGTGCTCTATAACTGAACTGATGTTCCTCTGTCTTCCATTTTTTTTAGGTGCACAAGACTCAAGAGAACCACCAGTGCCAGGAAGAAGTCCTGCAGCGGTGTGTGTGTGCAGCATAACGTCACGCGACGTCACGTCTGGCTGGCCTCAGACAACTCTACAATTCGTGCAACTGCGGCCTGCTGTCTGACCTGCTCTGAAGAAGATGGCCCCAAAGAAAGTTCTCCGTAGCTCCTCTAGCAAGAAAGTTGCTAGTAAGGAGCAGAAGAAGCAAGTTACCAAGGAGGCTGGTGTGCCACCCGCCACGTTTTTTGGGAGCAAAAAAAAAAGTACGCCTGCAGCAGCAGGATCTGCTGGGGACCAAGCTGGGAGCAGCACCCCTGCTCCATTGGGTTCAGTGCCTCCACCACCACGCCAACTTAAGTCAAAGCCCTTGAGTGCTTCAGAGGCAGTCAGTGTACTTCTCCAATCACCATCGACCAGTGATGTTGGCTCATCGCAAGAAAGTAGCAGCAATGTCCCTGAATCAACACAGGTTGTTGTAACTCATCTGACAAGTGTTGAACAACCACAGCCGCAACAACAACACCATGTGCAAGTACACGCCCAAGTGCATGTGGAAGGAGAGGCAGCAAAAGGAGATGCGCAAGCAAAGGTGCATGGAGGTTCACAAGTGCCCACAATAGTTGTTCCTCCCGAAGTAGGGGCACATCAGGAAATCGACAATGAAGCCGAGGTATCATTGGAAGCCACTCCTCCTGATGATCATTCATTGTCTTCCACATCCCTAGCAAGGAAAAGATCAAGGGGGGTGTCTACATCTTCTTCAAGCCCACCTCGTTCTGATGCAAGTGATCTGTCTTGGGAACCACAACTGCGGTCTGACAGTGAGGCACACCATGATCTGACACCGGTACCTAAGCGTAAAAGGAAGGTCGTCCAAAAACTCAAACCTATGGAGTGTGATGAGGCTCAACAAGAAGTGACAGATACTGCTGGTGATGAAGCCTCTCACGATGACGACGAGCCAGTCATCACAAAGGTCACTGCAGCCCCACCGGGCATGCAGCAAAGAGATATTTTGACCCTATCCCGAGAAGCTGCTGAGCGTGATGATGATGTCGGCGAGGAGGCAATGGAAATGGAATCATTAGATTTGGAGTTAAGTAGTACACCAAAACCTACCGCTTCCATATTTCTTCCTCGCAAGAAGGTACCCACCTCGTCCTCGACCTCAATTCGTGGTGGTGAAAGTGAAAAACGTACTGAAGTTCGGCAATCCACATCCTCCACTTCATCTGGCATTAGCAGCAGGACCACCACCACCAGTATCGCCGCCTCCTCCGGCCGCCCAAGACATTTCAAGTCTCCAGTTTGGGACTTCTTTAGTGTTTGCCCAAAAATGGAAAACGTAGCCATTTGTAGCCTTTGTAAGCTTCGAGTTAGTCGTGGTAAGTTGGGTTCCAACTATGGTACCGGAGGCCAGAGAGGTCATCTTAGGAGAACGCACGATGTCCAATGGTTTGCGCACCTACACGCGATCATGGAAGCCCGAATTGCCCGCAATGAAAACGTTGATTTTTCATCTGATGATGACGCGGAGGTAGAAGACGATTCAAACACTTCACTTACACCCAGTTCCCCTGTCAGCAGCACACCCCATGGGAGCCACACTAAGAGTGTGGGAGAGAGTGAGACATCAATGCGGAAAAGTTCATTAGCGAGCGTAACTGGGTCGAAGAGATCATCATCATCCCGTAAATCCTTGGTCCAGGGCAACATTAAAAAGATGTTGTTTACAGAAGCGCAATATGAACGTAACCACCCAATGACCCGTCTGTATAACACTAAGCTGGCTAAAATGCTAGCTCTGGACCTTCTCCCTTTTTCTTTTGTAGAAGGGGTTGGTTTTCTAGAATTAGTGACAGCGCTCTGCCCTAAATGGAAGGTTCCTAGCCGGTTCTATTTTGCCCGAGTTGCGGTTCCAGCACTACATGAAGATGTTCTGAAGGTGATTGGGGCAGCTTTGCAGAAGAGTGCTGTTCACACTATACATCTGACAACAGACATGTGGACCAGTGGCGCAGGCGCTGATTACATGTGCATCACTGCACACTGGGTCTCTTTTTCAGGGGCTAAAGCAAAGCTAAACGCAGGTGTTGACACGAACATTGTTTTTAAAGGTGCTCGGAAACATGCAACACTAGCCATGTTTGGTTTGGAGAAACGTCACACAGCAGAAAACATTTTGGATGTCTTTAACACAAAGGTCCTTAACTGGCTGTCCCCACTAAAACGCAAGGTTGGTTATGTTTCCACGGACAATGGCGCCAATATAGTTAAGTCCATGAGGGTCGGTTACTATTTCAGAGTGCCGTGTTTGGCGCACTGTATAAACCTGGTTGTCCAAAAATTCTTGGGTAATAAAGGCAGTGCAGCGTACAGTGTATTGGAGACCTGCCGAAAAATGTGCAAGCATTTCAGGCATTCTTTTAAGGCCCGGAAGCAGCTGAGGAGCCTGCTATATCAACGTCAAATGCCAGTGAAAGCACTCATCCAGGAGGTGGTAACACGTTGGAACTCAACCTTCTACATGCTTGAGCGTCTGTATGAGCAGTATACGGAACTCGATCAATATTTCCTTAAAGAGGGTACAGAGGAGCTGAGGATGGGTGGGCCGCAATGGAACATAGTTGAAAGCCTGACACGCATGCTTCGTCCTTTTGAGTTCTTCACGCGTGCAGTCAGCAAGGAGGACTCTAATTTGGTAAAAGCTATCCCATTGTTGTACATGCTGGAGGACCAACTGAAGGAGGTGTGTTCTGTGTTTGGAAAAGATGACAAAAACCACGACTCTTTGCTTCTGGCTGAGCAATTATTAGAGCTCCTACAAGGTGATGAACGTCTTAAAAAGATCCACTCAGAACAGCATTACATTTGTGCTACTATTCTGGATCCACGCTACAAAAAGGCGCTGGCAGGCCAAGCATTCTTTCCTTTTGATGATGAACATGTTCCAAAGTACAAACGTTGGCTAGCCTTGTCAGCCAAGAAGTTTGAAACAGAACGGCTGGAAATTGAAGGAAATGGCAGTACATCAGCAGGCCATCCCCAGTCAAAACAATCCACTTCTGCACCTGTGGCTGTGGCACAAGTGACCTCTCAGCCGTTAAAGACATCGGCAACCGGATCATCTGCACGAAAGACAACAGAAACATTGGAGGCTGAAGAGGATTGGCTAGCTCTGTGTGGGTTTGGTTCTCAAAAGGTCAGAGGCACAGCAAGAGCTAAGCAAAGTGGAGGAACCTTGGATGAGGACCTTGAGTCGATGGTGAAGGACTATCTGAATGACTCAACAGAGGTCTATGTTAATTCTGACCCATTGGCGTATTGGCATGGGAAAAAAGAATTGTGGCCACAGCTCACCAACCTGGCTTTAAACTACTTGTCTTGCCCACTCGCAAGCGTGTCTTCTGAACGGGTTTTCAGTGCGGCTGGTGGGATTGTAACTCCCAAACGGAGCCGCCTCTCGCCCAAAAATGTGGAGAGGTTAACAATGATCAAGATGAATCAGCACCTCATACCACCAGATTTCAGAGTACGAGAGAGCGTGCCGGATGAAGAGGAGGTGGCCAGCAACATAGATGAGGGAATTTCTACTCTGTCAGGTGACACTGAGCTCACCCTGCCTGAATTCGCAGAGTATGATGACGAAGCCTTATTCTTATTCCTGGACCGTGATACCGAGCCCTGAAAATGAGACAACGAATCAATAACTTTCTTTTTCATCCTTATTCACTTTTATTCCTGTGTGTCTGTCTTTCTTTGTTGTGCACAGTTAATATAATTCAAACTTTAATCAGATAATCACAAAAACAAGCCCATCAGCAGAACTGTCTTCACTTGTTTGCTAATTGATTTGAAGGTGCCGCAGTCTGCATTCCTCAGGTTCACAAGTTCAGAAGAACATGCTCCTCTATCCTCCTCCTCCAGACTCCTATTTCCATCAAAGCAGAGGGCTGTTTTACGCCCAATGAAGAAAGACTCAGCACTTGTGGGGGTGTTGTTCTACCTCTTTGCAGGTGAGTTGACGGGTCTGGGGCCATTGCTGGGAAGCACTAAAAGTGGTTTGGACCAAATCCGAGGCGGAACATTTTTTGTGTTTTTGATGACTTGCTTGCCTTTGAGGTGCTCTTAGGGGGGGTTCCGTCTGTTTGTGGGTGAGTTTCGTGGTCTGGGAGCATTGCTGGGACACTCTAATCTTGATTGCATTTGCTTTTCAGGAAATCCGTCGTGCCAACCCCGACTTATGGCCTAGCTACGCAGCGCGTTTGGACCGAAGGCCCAGAAATATTGCAAGTATGAGATTTTGCTTTTGGCCTGTTTGGGGGTGTTATGCTTCTTGGCGGGTGGGTTGGCGGGTCTTGGGGCATTCCTGGGAAGATCTAATACCGGGTAGAAGTGGTTGGGACAAAATCCAGGCCGATTTTTTTTGGCTATTTCTGACATTTTGCTCTATGTAGCGTTTTCGGGGGCCTGTTTGGGGGGCTTCCTGGTTTTTGTGGGTGAGTTTCGTGGTCTGGGAGCACTGCTGGGACACTCTAATCTTGATTGCATTTGCTTTTCAGGAAATCCGTCGTGGCAACCCCGACTTATGGCCTAGCTACGCAGCGCGTTTGGACCGAAGGCCCAGAAATATTGCAAGTATGAGATTTTGCTTTTGGCCTGTTTGGGGGTGTTATGCTTCTTGGCGGGTGGGTTGGCGGGTCTTGGGGCATTCCTGGGAAGGTCTAATACCGGGTAGAAGTGGTTGGGACAAAATCCAGGCCGATTTTTTTTTGGCTATTTCTGACATTTTGCTCTATGTAGCGTTTTCGGGGGCCTGTTTGGGGGGCTTCCTGGTGTTTGTGGGTGAGTTTCGTGGTCTGGGAGCACTGCTGGGACACTCTAATCTTGATTGCATTTGCTTTTCAGGAAATCCGTCGTGGCAACCCCGACTTATGGCCTAGCTACGCAGCGCGTTTGGACCGAAGGCCCAGAAATGTTGCAAGTATGAGATTTTGCTTTTGGCCTGTTTGGGGGTGTTATGCTTCTTGGCGGGTGGGTTGGCGGGTCTTGGGGCATTCCTGGGAAGGTCTAATACCGGGTAGAAGTGGTTGGGACAAAATCCAGGCCGATTTTTTTTTGGCTATTTCTGACATTTTGCTCTATGTAGCGTTTTCGGGGGCCTGTTTGGGGGGCTTCCTGGTGTTTGTGGGTGAGTTTCGTGGTCTGGGAGCACTGCTGGGACACTCTAATCTTGATTGCATTTGCTTTTCAGGAAATCCGTCGTGGCAACCCCGACTTATGGCCTAGCTACGCAGCGCGTTTGGACCGAAGGCCCAGAAATATTGCAAGTATGAGATTTTGCTTTTGGCCTGTTTGGGGGTGTTATGCTTCTTGGCGGGTGGGTTGGCGGGTCTTGGGGCATTCCTGGGAAGGTCTAATACCGGGTAGAAGTGGTTGGGACAAAATCCAGGCCGATTTTTTTTGGGCTATTTCTGACATTTTGCTCTATGTAGCGTTTTCGGGGGCCTGTTTGGGGGGCTTCCTGGTGTTTGTGGGTGAGTTTCGTGGTCTGGGAGCACTGCTGGGACACTCTAATCTTGATTGCATTTGCTTTTCAGGAAATCAGTTGTGGCAACCCCGACTTATGGCCTAGCTACGCAGCGCGTTTGGACCGAAGGCCCAGAAATATTGCAAGTATGAGATTTTGCTTTTGGCCTGTTTGGGGGTGTTATGCTTCTTGGCGGGTGGGTTGGCGGGTCTTGGGGCATTCCTGGGAAGGTCTAATACCGGGTAGAAGTGGTTGGGACAAAATCCAGGCCGATTTTTTTTTGGCTATTTCTGACATTTTGCTCTATGTAGCGTTTTCGGGGGCCTGTTTGGGGGGCTTCCTGGTGTTTGTGGGTGAGTTTCGTGGTCTGGGAGCACTGCTGGGACACTCTAATCTTGATTGCATTTGCTTTTCAGGAAATCCGTCGTGGCAACCCCGACTTATGGCCTAGCTACGCAGTGCGTTTGGACCGAAGGCCCAGAAATATTGCAAGTATGAGATTTTGCTTTTGGCCTGTTTGGGGGTGTTATGCTTCTTGGCGGGTGGGTTGGCGGGTCTTGGGGCATTCCTGGGAAGGTCTAATACCGGGTAGAAGTGGTTGGGACAAAATCCAGGCCGATTTTTTTTTTTGGCTATTTCTGACATTTTGCTCTATGTAGCGTTTTCGGGGGCCTGTTTGGGGGGCTTCCTGGTGTTTGTGGGTGACTTTCGTGGTCTGGGAGCACTGCTGGCTATATATACTTTACTTTGCAAGAGGTTTGAAGCAAATCCATGGTGGCAGAGGGGAGTTAGGGCCTAGCTGCAGAGCGCGCGCGGAGTGATTTGGGAAATTTGTGAAAAATTGACTAAGTCCCCATTTTTGTACTTTTGCTCTTTGGCTGTTTGGGGGTCTTCTACTCGTTTTCTCCTGGGTTGACGGCTCTGGGGCCATTGCTGGGAAGCTCTAATACCGGATAAAAGTGTTTTGGACCAAATCCCAGGCGGAAAATTTTTTGTGTTTTTGATGACTTGCTTGCCTTTGAGGTGCTCTTAGGGGGGGTTCCGTCTGTTTGTGGGTGAGTTTCGTGGTCTGGGAGCACTGCTGGGACACTCTAATCTTGATTGCATTTGCTTTTCAGGAAATCCGTCGTGGCAACCCCGACTTATGGCCTAGCTACGCAGTGCGTTTGGACCGAAGGCCGAGAAATATTGCAAGTATGGGATTTTGCTTTTGGCCTGTTTGGGGGTGTTATGCTTCTTGGCGGGTGGGTTGGCGTGTCTTGGGGCATTCCTGGGAAGGTCTAATACCGGGTGGAAGTGGTTGGGACAAAATCCAGGCCGATTTTTTTTTGGCTATTTCTGACATTTTGCTCAATGTAGCGTTTTCGGGGGCCTGCTTGGGGGGCTTCCTGGTGTTTGTGGGTGACTTTCGTGGTCTGGGAGCACTGCTGGGACACTCTAATCTTGATTGCATTTGCTTTTCAGGAAATCCGTCGTGGCAACCCCGACTTATGGCCTAGCTACGCAGCGCGTTTGGACCGAAGGCCGAGAAATATTGCAAGTATGAGATTATGCTTTTGGCCTGTTTGGGGGTGTTATGCTTCTTGGCGGGTGGGTTGGCGTGTCTTGGGGCATTCCTGGGAAGGTCTAATACCGGGTAGAAGTGGTTGGGACAAAATCCTCGCGGAAAAGCCTTTTGGCACTTTTTGTAACTTAGGGTTTGTTAGGGTTAGCCCTAGCAGCAGGATTGCATGTGTTTCGGGGTGTCCTAGATTTTTGCAACTGAGTTCTGGGGTCTTAGAGCACTCGTGAGAATGTGTAATTTTGGTTGCAAGTCATTTGAAGAAAATCCATGGTGGGAAAGGGGGGATTTGGCATAGTTAAAGAAAGCCTTTGCCACTATTCTTAACTCAGGGTTCGTTAGGGTTAGCAGTATTTCTATTGCATGTGTTTGAGTCGGGGGGATTTCGAGTCTTGGAGCGATGCTGGCTATGGCTACTTTTGCTTGGTTGCTTGCAAGTGGTTTGAATGCAATCCACGGTGGGTAAGGGGTAATTAGGAAGGGGGTACTTCGGCCTACTTTTACTTTCAAAGTAAGTTTTGTCACCAGTTTTCTGCTAGGCCTCGTTTTTTGAGATTTGATTGGGGGTCTTCTACATTTTTGCGACTGGCTTTAGTAAGGGTCTGGGTGGGAGCACTGCTAGGAAGATCTAATTTTGTTCTAAAACACAGTTTACAGTACACCTAGCTTGAGGGGCAAGATCCACTACATTAATTTGCCCATACTTATTTATCCTTCAAAAGGTGACTCAGAGTACGCACTTTCAAAAATATTGTACTGTCTACTAGGAAAATCAAATTGTGACTTTTTGCACTCCACAGCCTACATACCTTATATTTATTTATCAGTGGTGTTGTAATATTATATCACTTCCTGTTTTTCGTTGAATAATTACAGGCCGGGTTTCAGTCTCTGCAATGGGGAAAAAAGGATGGAGTCAGGCTTCACAGTAGCGAGCCACAATTCAGCATCAGGCAGGCAGTGGACAGGGTGTCTTCTGGTGACCAACATCGATGGACGAAGCGTCGGCTGCAATGGAGGAGTGCCGCTAATAGGAGGATTTTTTTTCTGCAGGCAACTTACTTACCACTTCCAACAGGACCACTACAACCACATAGATACAGTATCCCTTGCCTTTTTCTCTGACTGTGACTGCATTTCTTGGATCTCTCTCTGCTTCTAAATTGATCCCTTAACACATCACTTAGTCCACTCCACTATCACATCTGCACCACACATAGTCATTTGTAAGTGCTCCTACGTAATTTGCAAGTCGCAGCACGCCCCAGGCCGTAGAGGACTGGGATGGCCCCAATGATGAAGCATGTCACCAAGGGGCAACCCTGGTGAGTGAGGGGACACCTAGAAAACAAGCAATTTCTCCTTTTCTATCTACTATACCTTCCAGACCAACCCCACTGAGTGTTGTTGTGAATGGATTTATAGTGACCAGCAAGGCTCTCGGGTATCTGGCTAAGTACAGAGACCTTATGTTGAATATCGTTATCAATAATTCCACACAGGCCCTGTACTGTCGCATTCTTTCTTCCACAGTTGTCGAATGTACTACTTACTTTTCACTGACATGCATGCAGTAGTGCATGCACTTTCAAAGATTGATGGATAGGTTTGTACCCAAAGAATTGTTTATGTTCCATTGTTTGTCTATGCTGTGCTTTTTTTTACAGGGTGTCTTCTGGTGACCAACATCGATGGACGAAGCGTCGGCTGCAATGGAGGAGTGCCGCTAAAAGGAGGATTTTTTTTCTGCAGGCAACTTACTTACCACTTCCAACAGGACCACTACAATCACATAGATACAGTATCCCTTCCCTTTTTCTCTGACTGTGACTGCATTTCTTGGATCTCTCTCTGCTTCTAAATTGATCCCTTAACACATCACTTAGTCCACTCCACTATCACATCTGCACCACACATAGTCATTTGTAAGTGCTCCTACGTAATTCGCAAGTCGCAGCACGCCCCAGGCCGTAGAGGACTGGGATGGCCCCAATGATGAAGCATGTCACCAAGGGGCAACCCTGGTGAGTGAGGGGACACCTAGAAAACAAGCAATTTCTCCTTTTCTATCTACTATACCTTCCAGACCAACCCCACTGAGTGTTGTTGTGAATGGATTTATAGTGACCAGCAAGGCTCTCGGGTATCTGGCTAAGTACAGAGACCTTATGTTGAATATCGTTATCAATAATTCCACACAGGCCCTGTACTGTCGCATTCTTTCTTCCACAGTTGTCGAATGTACTACTTACTTTTCACTGACATGCATGCAGTAGTGCATGCACTTTCAAAGATTGATGGATAGGTTTGTACCCAAAGAATTGTTTATGTTCCATTGTTTGTCTATGCTGTGCTTTTTTTTACAGGGTGTCTTCTGGTGACCAACATCGATGGACGAAGCGTCGGCTGCAATGGAGGAGTGCCGCTAAAAGGAGGATTTTTTTTCTGCAGGCAACTTACTTACCACTTCCAACAGGACCACTACAACCACATAGATACAGTATCCCTTGCCTTTTTCTCTGACTGTGACTGCATTTCTTGGATCTCTCTCTGCTTCTAAATTGATCCCTTAACACATCACTTAGTCCACTCCACTATCACATCTGCACCACACATAGTCATTTGTAAGTGCTCCTACGTAATTTGCAAGTCGCAGCACGCCCCAGGCCGTAGAGGACTGGGATGGCCCCAATGATGAAGCATGTCACCAAGGGGCAACCCTGGTGAGTGAGGGGACACCTAGAAAACAAGCAATTTCTCCTTTTCTATCTACTATACCTTCCAGACCAACCCCACTGAGTGTTGTTGTGAATGGATTTATAGTGACCAGCAAGGCTCTTGGGTATCTGGCTAAGTACAGAGACCTTATGTTGAATATCGTTATCAATAATTCCACACAGGCCCTGTACTGTCGCATTCTTTCTTCCACAGTTGTCGAATGTACTACTTACTTTTCACTGACATGTATGCAGTAGTGCATGCACTTTCAAAGATTGATGGATAAGTTTGTACCCAAAGATTTGTTTATGTTCACAATTGTTTGTCTATGCTGTGCTATTTTTTCTTGTCTCCCAAAACCTTTCCCAAAACCCCCCGTACCCATCCATTTTTCAAACCCTAACCCTCTTCCCCCGGGCTGTGTGGTTTTGATTGATGTGTGACTAAATGACAGCAATAAATCCACACACTTGCTGGGGAGGATAAGGTGATAGCAACAGGCTGGTGAAGAAATCCGAGGATATATTCTTACTCTGCTTGACAAAGAACCATTGCTAATGTGAAAGAACTTCAACCGAATTAGTAGTTATACTTTACCATTTGTTAGGCTACAATGTGGCACTGTTCTACTGTACTTCTGTCACCTGCTATATTCTCAGTTGTACCGTTGAATTGCTCAGGAGGACAAACCAGATTTCATTTTCTATTTTTTCATAGGCATGCAACTGCCACTGTGTCACACCACTAGTACCACCGCTATGAGGAAATTTTATCCGACCAAGATTGCCAACCATATTCGCTGTTTCCCGTGGAGCCAGCCCTGGGTCTAGCCCTACTTTCAAACACAAATTACAGGTAAGATAAGCGTTTGGTGGTTTGGGGGTATAATGGAGTATTAGTACGAGAGACGAGAGACTGAAGGTAGTACTACTAAAGTCCTAGGACTCTTGGATTCACTTCGTCTGTGAGAGGCACTTAGTGTTGAAAACATTTGG
The DNA here is from genome assembly GCF_964263255.1 of Lissotriton vulgaris. NCBI lineage: Eukaryota > Metazoa > Chordata > Amphibia > Caudata > Salamandridae > Lissotriton > Lissotriton vulgaris. Next base: position 420,991,568 of record NC_141698.1, on the reverse strand, counting down.
GCATTTACACTTAAAGGAAGAAAATGGAACTAAACTTTCAGGAAAACAAAGTCAACGTTAAACCCCCACCCACCAGGCAAGCAGTAAGAAACGGGTATGCTCAGATAAAGTTTGAAAAAGTATATTTATATCCCTAACAAAATAATCTCCCGCAAGACCCTCCCTAACCCCAACGATTGTCCTTCAAAAGTCCCCAAAAACCCAACTCCCAATTCCCACCCCCCAAAAGTCTCTAAAAAAGGGGCAAGGGACACTATGGGCGGATGCTGTCAACTTTTTGGGCCAGGGCATCATGCTCCTGGCGGAGCAAGGCGTGCTCTACGCGGAGCCCCTCCAACTGGTTGGAAAAGTGGTGGAGCTCCTGCTGGAGGCGGGACACCATCAGGGTACTGCGGCGCAGGCGTGCCTTCAATGCCTTGTAGGTGCAACGGCTGTGAGAGGAAGCTGTAGCTGTTGTCCTTGCTACTCGGCGGTGGCGTTTGGCTTTGGCAGCCCGGCTCAGTGTGGGTGGACCACTGTGCTGGGTGGCACTGGCAGCCTGTGGGGGAACGGAGGCCGATGCAGACGACGTAGTTGTTGTGGTCGACTGCACACTTTCTTCGTCCTTCAGGGCCACCAGCCGCCGATATTCGGCCACAGTGGCATCGATCCTCCGTTGCCGGGCCGCTCTAGCCAGCTCCTTCCTCCTTGTTCGTTTGGAAGGAGAACCTATATGAAGAAAGAAAGACATAGTCTGTAACCAATGCTCCTTAAGATTAACTCAATCATTCAGCAGAAATTTGTGTTGCACTACAACTAGCAACTTGCAAACGCATTACATAACTATTGAGGCCAGTATCTATCTAACCTCACACTTCTTCATCCTTGCTCTAACATTAGTGGGAGTTTAAGGAACAAATTCTACGAGCACTATGGACTTCCATTGGAGTCGACTATGAAAGTACACCAGTCTTATTCTTCTTCTTGTCTCTTGTTTTGGAAAATTGGTACGTTATCTTCTGCAAGCCGGCATAATGCCAGCGCAGTAAACTTGCACCCGAGAAAAAGAGACGCACGCCATGAGGAGTGACCTAGACTTGCGTTGCGTTACTGTACCCGTCCAGTACATGCAGGTGGTGAAGCTCTTACTTTTCTATTACGGGTGGCACTGAGAATACTCTGTTACAACTCAAGGGCTACTGCTTAATTAATTTAACTTTCACCCTACAGTGGAAATGAGTACTAGAAATGGAAAATTGAAGAAGATAAATAATCTGATTATCTATCACTTCACATGGGATGTTTTTGCTTATATATGGGATGACTTTAGGTGCTTTGCTTTTTATTGAGTGACCAGTGATACATCCACACATGAATGACTGAGTACTACTAAACTTATTAAGAGAGGTAGGGAGTGGCCACCGTAATAACCGGATCTATGCAGTGCTTGCAATACAAACTACTGCTACTATTGATGGTAGTATTTGGACAAAATTAAAAGTTCTTTTCCTTGCCTTTCCTACACTGGAACGGACGTGCGGGTGCAGTGTTACATGCTCTTCAAAGTTACACTTAGTTCATCCACTGACCGTCTACTCTCTCTAGATCATGGGTACTTACTCACAAACTTTCTCTCAGGGGCTACATTTACAGTGTAGTTTGGGGCCGAGGGCCGCACTGGTGGGGGCGGAGTCAGAGGGGGCGGGGCTAAAGCAAAACGATAACTTGTGACCATGAGGTTGCACACAGGTCCCTGCAGCAGATGCCCTCACCCACTGAGCCACCAGACCCAGCATTTACATACATCTCTCTCCCTCCTGCTCTCCCTCCTGCCCTCCCTCTCCATCTCTCTCTCCCTCCTGCCCTCCCTCTACCTCCCCCTCTGTCATCTCACTGTGTGTGTGTCTATCTGTGTCAGCCTTCAGCCCGGGTTGAGACCGCTTCCTCAACACGCACACACAGACAACAACACCAAAGTACTTAACAGGTCTTTAAAAGACCATTAACATATTATTGAGGCTTTGTTTGTTGTAGCGCCCCTGCTTCTCCACCCTGACAATCACTGCTTGCCCGGCCCCACAGAGGCTTTGTTCTATTTCACCTCTTTGTGGCCTTGCATCTCCACTCTGCTCTGTGGGGGCCGGGGGAGCAGTGATTGTCAGAGTGGAGATGCAGGGGCGCTAACAGGTGAAATACAAAAAAGCCTCTGCTCTGTGGGGGCCGGGGGAGCAGTGATTGTCTGCAAGGTCTGCGCACCGCCAAGGAAGGCTTGCCGGGCCACCACCGGCCCGCGGGCCGTACTATGAGTACCCCTGCTCTAGATACACATATGCTATCTAAGAGTCAGATAGTAGCATGATCCAGGTATATGGACACATACAGTTTCTGTGTCACCCACCCAGGCTGTTGTCCTTCCACCCATCATTGCTTCATCATTCACCCAGCCATGCATCTCATATTCTTGCCTTCCCAGCTAGTCTTCAATCTCAATAAGTAAGGAATATATAAGAGCTTACCTCTGGCCGCCACCACCACCGTCTCAACTCTCACAGCCGCCGCCTCCTCCCCTGAAGAATCGCCCTCCGCCTCCGTGTCGAGCACCACCACCTCCACACTGGCCCCGCCACCAGATGTTCCACCTACAAAGTACATTTAAGAATGTTAGAATAAAGCACTCACTAGTCTTTGGTCTAGGAATGAAGACATGTGAAAACAATGTAATTTGTGACTGTCTACGTTAAAGTTAAAAAAAATGTCCCTTTTTCCAGGGAAGGTTGTCTTGCTGCACTTTTTGGCACAACTGATGAAGGCTGTTTTTTTAACACGCACCATTTTTCTCCACACAGACAGAAGATGGACTTCTAACAACAAGATCAAGTTGAAACCAGGTGAGAGCTCGGCTCGACCACAAGAAATGTCTTCAATTAATCGTCAGCACTAACCACTTTTCCATTATCAGTTAAACGTTTAGTTTTATTATGACTTCATTTTAATAAATGTGTTTACTTTAAATAAAGCTTTTAAACTTAAATACAATCTGTGTATTTTGGTCCAGACTAGAGTGACTGAGCGAAAGGTTTTGCAATTTTTGCAAGCATGAGTCCAGATAGAACACTTCAAAAGACATTATGGACAATCCCAGATGACTGCACTAAGTTGATAGAGCTATTGCTGACTAGAATCATGGGAGTTTCGCCAACCGTGCAATCTTAGTTAGCTACACAGACAGACTAATAAGAATAATCTAGTAATACCACAGGGAGTCATAGTAGAGGCAGGATAAGAATTTAGATACAGTCTGCAAGAAGAGCAAAGACAATTTTGAAAAAGTCAAATGAGGAACGCTAGGAAAAATAGGTACTAGTCTAAAATGAAAACTTACTGGGGCCAGCAGAGGAGCCCTCGCCTGCCCGATCCTGGCCCTGTTGAACAGCATCCGCCGCCTGCTGCTCCTGTGTCCTCCTCTCGCCCCTGGGGGGAGCTGACGTACAACATGAAAGAAAGAACAGAAAACATGGATGATTGTTGCTTGTCAATGTCAACCAAATCAAACATTTCAAAAGAACAATAACAAAATATTTCCGCGAAATTATATTGATTAGGGTTAGTTTTAATTTATTTGCGGACCTGTGACTTCGAAAGTCACGTAACTCACTAAACAAAGTACTGAAACGTTCACCTAGGACTGGCAGGCAGCAGTCCGCAGGCAAGACGCAAAGTGACAGACAAACTCCATTGTGATTTCAGTCAGATCAGTGACAACACTAACAGTTGCCTGCTACATTACCAGTCATTGAAATAGTCAAACTATCAATCCACCGCCACTATTTTTCTTATTGTCAGGGGTACAAAGGAAGGGGCAGATTTAAGCCCCTTGCGGCTCTTTTGCGCCGTTCTTGCGTGACTTTTGTGACGCAGCAGCTAAACAAAAAAGGGCGCCATGGTGCGGCGTATAATATTATAACAACGTGACGCATTTGGGAGATGCATCCCGTTATAAAGCCCTGCGCCATCAGGGGGCGTTCCGGCGCAAGGGAGGGCATTCCTGCGCTGGAACACATCCTAATAGTGGCTGAGGGAAATCTACAAAATTTCAATCAGTCACCTTTAGGACAATGATGCGTCACACAAACCCTGCACCTGCTTGAAGCAGACGTACGGCTTGACCCAGCATTGGGGAGATAGGGTACCCCAGAGCATTGCTGGAGCTGCGCCATCGTTGTGACGCAACTCCAGCAGTAAAGCTTCGGTGACGTTTTGGGCCCATGGTGCGCCGCATTGCAAATACGGCGCACCATGTTTGGTGGTGGTAGCGGGCCGCACAATTAATGGCGCATCCCTGCTACTTTGCAGGGATGCGACGGTAATTGCAATTCTGCCCCTTAGGGGCATACTTACTTACGCGTTCTGGCGCATCTCCAGAGATGCGCCAGATCAAATGCGTCACGCAAAACTACCCTTGCGACACGGCAGATGCGCCTCATTTACAATGCGGCCCGCCCTGGCGCAAGGGTAGGCACTTGCGTGACGCATCTCGTCACGTAAGAGCGGCGCATCGCTGGAGTCACGTCGCCAACGCAATGCAACTCCAGTAATGCTCAGGGCCACCCAATACTTAACATGCTGTGTCAGTCCTTTAGCCTGCTTCGAGCAGACATAAAGAATTGAATTGACGTAGCAGCGTCGCAGAAGTGCCTGCGTTAAATCTTGTAGATTTCACGCAGGCAATTTTGCGAGGCGCACAGCCGCCGGACCGCCCACCCTGCGTACTAGGAACGCACCCATTGTGGTGCAGGCCCATGGCTTTATAACGTGACGCATCTCCCTAGATGCGTCATGCTGTAAATGACTCGCAGGGATGCGGCACGTTTACGCCGCTGTTGCGTCACGCAAGGCAACGTAAACGTGGCGCAAGGGGCTTGTAAATGTAATCTGCCCCCTAGTGTCTAGCATTACGCAGTTCTGTAAAGTACACTCATACATAATAGTTACTCAGGCCAATGAGACCACGAAATAGAAAACAAATAAGCATAGTAGCAACGCCACTGAGAAGGAGAGCAGTGCACCTGAAATGCACAGAAGATTTTGAAATATAATTTAACTACAATGTAATCGTCATCAGCGGCATTATTGGCTTGCTCCATGTAAAAAACAAATATTTGCAATACAACAACACAGAGCAGGAGAAAACATCATAGTAGTGAGTGATTAAATGGCTACTACTACTCACCAAGCCCGGGGATCTCCAAGCCGAGCTGGTCCAGCAGGTCGCGCTCGCGGTCCAGGAGGTCCGTCCAGCGATGGGTGACCTGGCTGTAGGTGCGCTGGACCCCGTAGAGGTGGGATATGGCCCAGCACACCTTCTCCCACCGCTTCCGGCGCTCCCGCATGTTGTAGCCGCGGGCCGCGATCCTGCCGCCTCCCGCGATGGTCCTGGGCAGGCGGCGCTGGACGAAGTAAACCAGTGCGCCCACTTCCTCCGGGCTGAATATCTCCCGTCGCGTCACCTGCTCCCCCCTCAATCTCCCGCATGCTGTCCTGGCACTGGGTCCAGCACTACTCCCCGCCGCCGCTGCGGCCCTCAAGTGCCTGGGCAGCTTCACGGCGCCTGGCTTGACCATGGTCTGGGCAGGTAAGGTAGGAAGAAGTAGAAAATTAAGAAAGAATAGGATAGGGAAGAAGAAAAGAAAAGAGTTTAAAAAAGTAGTTTAAAAGTAAAGAAAAATAGCAGAAAAGACAAAAATATACAGCTAGGAAAAGAAAGGGATAGATAAGAAGCAAAATTGTAAAAAAAAAACTGAAAACAAGCAAAGGATGGCAAAGATACCAAGAGGATTAAACACCATGCCCAGACACAGGAAATGAATTAAAAACAAGATGGCCGGCGCCCGTTCACGAGCGCGAAAGTAAGTTCGCGCGAGATTTTCCTCGCGATCTCGTGCGAACCTCTAGATTTCCCGCGCGATCTCGTGCGAACCTCTACTCGCAATGCGCTTACTGCGCGAGATTATACATAGCGGGCGGAAACGGAAATACGTCACGCAAACAAAATGGCCGCGCCCGTACTCGACCTTGGGGTAAATTCGCGTGTTGCGCTGCAAGCGGCTCGCGAATACTGCAAAAAAACTCGCGAAACAACAAGCCGCAAAAAAATAAAATGCTCATTCGCACGAATTGGCGGCTTCCGCGGTCGGTTTCGCACGACGCCGCGCCCCGCGAATAGCGCGAAAAAAAACGAAAAACTATTTCAGCAAAAGCAAAAGCAATGAGCAGGTGCAAAAGGTCAACCTCATGATTTGTAACGATTCTTTGTAGTGCTTCCTGAGGGGGCCCTCCAGAATTCGGTTGCCTGCTTGCAACTATTGTGTGACCCTGCTCTGACCTTAACTGTATGCCACAAAGGTCCTGATTTACAGCTAAAGGAGCAGACAAGCAGGTGCCAGGCTGGAACTTGAAATTCTTTCAGTGACACATTAATTAGCCCCTAATTCATTATTGTCAGTTGGGGCAGGGCAGGTGTTGTTAATAAACTAACCCCAAATTAATTCATGTCAGTTCAAGCAGGGCAGGTGGGCTTGCTTTTCCCCCCCATCTTCTACAGTGATGATGAACCAGAGGGTGGCATTGATGTAACAGAGGGTGGCATGGGTCAAAGAGAGGGTGCCAGTGGTGAAACAGAGGGTGCTGGGAGGCTGTGATGATGAACCAGACGTAGAAACAACATAGTCGCGACCGTTGCGAGCCGACAAGTAAGTTCGCAATTGCGAACTAGTACCAAATCCTCGCGAACTGGCAGAAACAATTGCGAACACACAAAAAAAAAAATCCGCAAATTCGCGGGAATTCGCGGATTTTGCGGATTGCGAGTTCGCAAATCCGCAAAATTCGCGAACGCGAGATCCGCAAAATTCGCCCATGCTTAGTGTAAAGTATACCACAAAAAGACGTTGGCATGGCATATTTATAAACGGAATATTCAACCCGTTCATGGCGGATCTGAAAGAGAACATGTTAACGTTGGACGCAAATGTATTTGCGTCTTCATAGTTGGCACAGGAGGGAAGTTACATGTACTTTAAGCTGGTACATGGAGACGGTGGGGTACACGTTAGGGAACATTTCTTGACCATAAAATTTATATTTCCTCACACCTATACATCCTGTTACACACCTACACTTATACATAGAGTTATTCACACACATACTCACACATGCAAATAAACTATCAAACATCCATTTACTTGCATATACAGCTCTACACACACCACTACACTTATTTCTACAGAAACGTACACATACTTACTCTCTTAAACAATCAGTTATAGAAACACATACTTATTTATACAATAACTTTTCCAATCTGTCACAGTCATATATACTCACTTATATACATCAATACTCATATAGACTAGTTTAAAACATATGTAGTTACCCATAAAGATACTATTGAGACAGTCATTCACTCACTAACACACCCATACACACAATCATCCAGCCATACAGTCCTGCACACATGCTGTCTTCAAAACACATACAGTGAGTCAGTCATTCATGCATCCATACAGACACTCATACTGATGCTCAAAAAACCAACTAATAACCCATATAGACTCTTATGTAGCTACTCACAACCCATGCAGCCACTTATACACAAAGTGAGACACTGATACAGATATTTAAATATTAAACATTACTCGCTAATACATGTATTCACTAAGATACACTTAATAAGTCAGTTATGCAATAATTTTTACAAAAAAACCATCCATTTAGACACTTAGGGCCTCATTAGGATGGCGGTGAATCTGCATCCTCCGGGCCGGCGGAAGCCACCGCCGGCCCGGAGGATGCAGATTCACTGCCACGGCCACAGGAAACACCCACCGCCAGATTAGGGTGGCAGTGGGATGGTCGTGGGAACAGAGGCGACGGCAGGACCGTCCACCGCTGATCCGCAGGTTGTTGGGCTCTATTTGGTGGCGGTGTATGCAAGACACCGTCAGCCAAATTAGGAAGTGTGTTGGAACATGCTTTTCCACGGCGGCTTTTCCGCAGTGGAAAAGCATGTGGAACTTTGCTTATGAGGGCCCCTACCAGACCCCCAGGGTGAAGGGGTGGGGGTGCACATGGGGGTACCTATGGTACCCCCCTGCATTTACATGCACAAAGCGGCAGGCACCGCGCAGTGCCTGCCGCTTTGTGCATGTAAATGCAAATCATGCATTTTTAACTTTGCGGCGGGTGCTGCTTCAAGCAACACTAGAATTGATATGCTGATGTCGTAGCGATACAACACTGGTGCTTTTACTACGGAGCAAGAATATACAATTTGTAGTCAACAATTTTATGTTGTAACCATTCTGTCTGTTCTCAATCGTGCAGGTCGCTATTGAGTGTACTGTTTTATTGTGTTTTAGACTAGGGATCTAGATCAGTGTGCCCTATTGTGTTTTTTTAATTTATTCAAAATAAATGAATTTTTAACTTCCATATGTTTTTGTTGTATGTACTTGTGACACTGTAAGGTCTGGTATTCCAAACCGATGCTTAGTTTTGTTTCAAGGGAACGCTCTTTCTTAGGTTTAACAACCCCAATTCCCTTGGCTGACTCAAGGGGTACCTCTCCTCTTTACCTAACTACCGAGCAGAAACAGTACAGTACTTTTAGCTCAGTCACTCATGTTCACTTGGTCTCAGAGAGATCCACAGAATAAACAATAGGGACGTTTTCAATAAGCATTTATTGTACCAGCGTCATTCTAGTATAAAATACCTGTGCTGCAGCAACCATTAGACAGAAACAGATATATATGATTACAAGCACCAACAGAGTATTTAAAAGGTAGAATCTTAACATGGTACCAAAACAGTAAATATATGCAGGCATATAGATACATGGCAGTAATCATGCGTACGTGAAAAAGGAGAGGTACCCCTTAACTGAAGTCAAGGAAAATGGGGTTCACCAACCAATATAAAACAGAGATTCCCTTGAACAAGGTCATGTACATAAGCATCATAAGTGGAAAAAAGCAATAACTATAACAAGTAAATCTAGTGTAAAAAACTGACTAAATGTATTGTATACAGCAAAATTAAAAAAGCAGAAAACATAGTAAGCTGCTTGACATAGGCTAAAATAATTATAATAATAAAATAACAATCCCACATTCAATATTGACCAGCAATATTGCTAAGAACAGACAGAAAAATAGTAAGACATACAATTTGTGCAATACAAGGTGTGTGTTCTGATATTCTTTTTAAGGCACCGGTGTTATGCACTTTAAGATTGTACTGTGTCAACAAAAGTGTCTGAGCCTCGATTCACACTGCACTAGGGCGTCGACGCGTTTCGGTGGTTTGTTGAAATTCTATCCACCTTTATCAAGACAAAGAATCAGTTTCTGTCGTAGTGTACATATGTTCCTCTTAGGTGCGAAGGACCAATCTATAGTGATAGTGCAGACGTCCTCTGTAATAACGTTATTACTCAAACCGCGGATGTTCATGAACAATTTTCAAGCTTGGTCTATATTAATGTTCCTTATCCGTAAATTGTTAAAAATGTACAGCAGACTGAGCCGAGTTTGGTATGACATATGATTCCTTCTGTCCCTTCTGTAGAGGCTTCTATTTGTGCCTTGCTGATAAGTCTACCTGTTAAATTGGGTGGCAGTATAGTGCCGAACTTTCTTGGTACACGGCGCTTTACTTTCAATCGCGTTGTGTGGGACCAGAGGCGCCTAAGTCATGCCCCAGAGACGTGAGTATTCGTTCCCTCTACGTCTACTGTCGGCTGCACGCTTCTCTGGTCGTAATCAGTAATCATGCGTACTCCTAAAATGCAAACCTGCACTAAGTGTTCCTAAGTGTACCTAGCAGATATGTAGGTGTAGAGCCAAGAATCATCCTAGGAAAAAGCCAATCCCAATACCTGATGGGAGAGAACAAAAAATCCCTGCAAGGAATATCAGACCACTGCGTGATGTAGTGTCTACATGCAGGAACTTCAGAGTCTTGTGTCAGCATGGAAGCTTCTCCTCTGGTGAACCTAGTGAAGATGTGGTACTTATATACCCGAAAGGTACCCTCTGGGGTTCTACCTACATGTGTCATGGTACTGTGGGCCGGTTGTCCAAGGATGATGATAGTAGTAACTTTTGTTCAGAATTAGTCTGCAGAAGATAGTAATCCTACTGCGATACTAATAATCCTCATGTATTATGAATGAGGCTAGTTTTCTAAGTCAACCACACAACATTTATTTGGAATTTAACTAGATAAAAGGTCAGCTGTGGAGCCGTTATGTAGAGCACAGTAGCACAAATGTAGGTAAAAGGTTGTGCAACTACCTAGGCCTCTATTGGGGTACAATGGGGCTCTTAACAGTGTGTTTATTCACAAGCAGCAGAGTGAAATCCTTCTGTGAATTACCCAGATGCATTATTTTCCTTCTCCCGCTTTCACCTCCCCATTTCACAGAAGTCCAATTATTGTGTTTGAATACATTTACATCCTTTAAGTGTTTCAAAACAATGTGCCCTAAGCACCAATTGCCTGCTTTACATGTTCCTCCCTCTGGTACCCAGGTACCACCTGTCTGCATTCCCTTTGTGCGGCTGTTTATCAATGTCTGCTGTGTTGCCAGGTTTGAAATACTAATACAAGCACACCCTCCCTTAAAAAGAAGCCTAGAGTTAGCAAAAGGGCTTTCATAAGAAGCCCAAAAAGAGCACAACCCTCAGAAATCATCAAAAGGAAGCTCATAAACAACAAATAAACAATGTTACCTCCCAAGTAAATCAAACGTTTATTTAACTTGATTCAGAACCAATGATCCCTACAATTATTTACCTCTATGTGCGGCACTGTAGGTTCTCTGTGACCTGCAGCCATCGCTCTGTGCGCCAGGAACCTGACTATGCTTGTGTGCAGCGTACATATCACTCCAAATTTTGCTTAAAAAAACTGAAAAGACAGTGCATTTCCACACATACAACCCACGTTAAGGGGCTTAAGGCTGTTTTGCAATTTGGAGACCCACGCCATGACATGAATTTGTTACACAGCCAAGTACACTTCATATACACAATAAGTTAAAAAAAATTACATAACAATTGATTTGATGTGCAAGCTACTGAGTAATGTTGGGCTATCTCGTCAGAGATACCTTGTGAAATGTGGGAGATCCAGGCAAACATGGACTGTGGGAGAGAGTCATTCACACAACTCGAGTGCTATCGCTAGATAGGTGACATGGTTGCTTCTCACGGCGATCTTTGCCATTTTTCCAGTGCTGATAAACTCTGCCAAGATCAACTTTCCCATTCAGGGGGTTGGCCTTTGTCCTCATCAGCATATCCAAATGCTTCTGCTCTAGTCCATTTCTCTATTTATTCTTGATAGTGTTCATGAGGCTGAATCCTCGTTCCCAATCTGCACTAGATGCTTGAAATGTTGCGCACTGTAGAACAGTGAAGGTTTTGGATCCTACGTCTGCCCAGCCCGGATCTCAACAATGGGGAAAAACAGAACAGGGTGGCTGGACAGGATTATTATCAACAACACCTTTTAGCCACGTAGTCAAAGAAATACCACGCGACCTCTGGGAAAGAATCCCAAAACAAATTTATTTTCTACTGAGACTCAAATTTTTAAGGAATCTAGGACATGAACGCAAACAAAACAACTGTTATGACAGTGAATAAGTGATGGCAATATCTACAAATTTACAGAATTTACAAATATACAATACATACAAAAGTGAATGAGGCCACATTGGTGAACGAGACACACAAGAAACAATGCAAAATTCAGTGAACAAATTAATTGCGATTATATACAGTGCAAAACTTTTGAGTGTAAAGTAAATGTGAACCAGTCCTACAGACTGTGAAACCATGGGACAGGCGGGGAGGTGGAATGGAATGCCTGCCTGTCAGCCAAGCCTGTGGTTAGTTTATTTAAAGCGGGTTGCACAACTAGGGTCCAACGGAATCGATGTAATTGTGTCCTAGTGGCACCCTTGGAGGTTTACCACAGGGTGGAGGTGTCCACCCTGTGGTAAACCTCCAAGGGTACACTCCAAAGTTTTGCACTGTATATAATCGCAATTAATTTGTTCACTGAATTTTGCATTGTTTTTTGTGTGTCTCGTTCACCAATGTGGCCTCATTCACTTTTGTATGTATTGTATATTTGTAAATTCTGTAAATTTGTAGATATTGCCATCACTTATTCACTGTCATAACAGTTGTTTTGTTTGCGTTCATGTCCTAGATTCCTTAAAAATTTGAGTCTCAGTAGAAAATAAATTTGTTTTGGGATTCTTTCCCAGAGGTCGCGTGGTATTTCTTTGACTACGTGGCTAAAAGGTGTTGTTGATAATAATCCTGTCCAGCCACCCTGTTCTGAAATGTTGCGCAGACATCAACAAGCTGAAACACCACACTATGGGCCAGATGTAGGTAAATTAGATTTACTGATTCATAAATACCGAATTTTACCGATTCGGTATTCATGAAACGGTAAATCTAATGTAGGTAATTATTCTGTAACAAATACCGAATTGGTAGGATTCGGTATTTACCAATTCAGTAATTACTAAATCGGTATTTGCCATTGATTCCTATGGGCCTTGTAGCCCATAGGAATCAATGGCAAATACCGATTCGGTAATTACCGAATCGGTAAAAATACTGAATTGCCAAGGGGGACAGGGTGTCACTTTAACACCCTGTTGCACCCTTGTTTCAGGCTTGTGAGTCACATGGCACAGGTGTACATGCACAGATGTGCATGTACACAGGAATTTGTTATTTACCACCCAATAGTATTGGGTGGTAAATAACGAATTCTTAAGGGCCTGTGGCACTGTTTACTGTGCCACGTACATCTGGATTTACAGAATCAGTAAATGTACCGATTCTGTATTTTACCGAATTGGTAAATTTACAGAATCGGTAAATTTACCGATTCTGTAAAATAAAGGCCCCCTACATTTCAAAACCCAAATACCAGTCGGTAACGGCCGAAATCGGCCGTTACCGACCGGTATTTAGTCTCCTACCCCTATATTAGAAGCATTGCACACAGTGAAATTTACCATGTCTTGAAAGGTGGTAAATAACCCACCCTTTACATGTTCCGTCACCACATATTTATAGTCTCTGTAATGTCGAACAACATCTTCCGGTGTTTCACAATCACCCAGGACCAAGATATCTTTATACTTTTCAACAAGTCTTTGTATATTCTCAGTTCCAAAATCAAAATGTGATTGTGTTGCTATTGCCTGGAATTCAAAACCTGCCCATTTTTTCAGTTCATCTTCAGGGAACCTTTTTTGCATGTGCTCACAAAGAAGGGAAACAAAAGACAAAATAAGCCATCTGTCAAACTCCTTATACAACACCAACAGATCTCTTACATTGCTGCTCCAAAAGACAGTGTTCCCCAAATACTGTTCCTTAATGTGCCCAATATTTGCTCTTGCATACTGTACAGCTTCAACAGTAGTCAAATACATTTTTGGGAATAGTTTGCACAAAGATGCAAATTCACCCAGAATGTCATTAAGTACTGCAAGGGAAATATGGTAGTTGGAGTCTGATAGCTTTTGGTAACAATATTTAGCAACTGGATCATTCTCCTCAACTTTCTCATGGTCAAAGTACTTAAGAAGAGCCTCAAAATTATGAATTAATGCACCAACCAAAAAAATGCCTTGAAAGCCTCCGGACTTCATTCAGTGGTCGAAAAGAGACCACTTCACATTCAGTGACCGATGCAATTTCATGTAGCTTGGACCTCCTTGCAGGAGATCTGGAAAACACAGTGGAGACAGTCCTCAATAATGTCTCTATCTTTTTAATCATTGGAACCCTCTTCCAGGCATCATCAACTCCCAAATCTTCTCGATGTGGCGACACAATTACTCTTACCCAGCATCACAAACGCACCATCGGATGTGAACATCCCCATTTACATGAGGTCCAGTTTATTGGCAGTGTAGAGTTCTTTCACAGCAAAAGTGATTAGCCTCAGCATTATAATTAGTCAGCTTCACTATGCCCCCAAACAGTGGTTTTTGTTTGTCCTCATAACCACCATGTAGACAAAGTACCGAAAGGAATTTACAGAGAGCAGCTGTCTCAGTTTATCTGAAAAACTGGAAGGGACACAAATCTAGTGGGGGCCATTTATGCCTCAGCTGTCAACTGTATTCCAAGAAGGCACAGAGTCCATGATTTACCAATCTGCGGCAAACCTTGGGGTAGTTTGGCAGCCAATTGGACCGGGCATTAACCGGATAACGGCTGTTCCACAGGTGCAAGCTTTAGAAGCACCATAGGAGATCAATCATTGGACCCGGGGAAAAAAAAACCCCGGATGAATCAATGAAGCAAAGATAGTAAATACCAGAACGCCCTTTTACTCTGATTACCAGATCTAGCCAGATCAGTACATGAGGTCTGCAAGACTGAAGTTTGCCAATCTCTAAAGGTAGGTGGTGAAGAGTCTTTCCATTTCCTGCAGATCTCCCTTCTTGCAAGCAGGATTGCATAAAAAACTAGGCACCTAGCTGGACTTTGTACGACTTCTAGAACACCAAATACCACTAGGGGCAGATCTATAGTGACAAGTCATCCCAATGACCCTGTGGGGGAATTACTGATATCCTCCCAAAATGTGGCTAACTGAGGGCATTCAAAAAACATATGTGTATCTGATGCAGCAATCAACCCGCATTTAGCACAAGACACTGACTCTCCTCCTGAAAATTTAGATAACCTGAGAGGGGAGTAGTATGCCCTATGCAGGGTAAAAATATGATTTCTGCGTAGCTAGGAAGGCTTGACAATGTTCCACAGAAGTTCAAAAGAAGTCATCCAAAGATCTTGTAGATTCTGGTCCATCAAGACAGAACCCCATAACGACTCCGGCAGAACAAAGTCCTCATCCGACTCCTCCAGAATGAGATTATACCACTTGGACACTTCTTTTTTAACTGGACCCAAGTTTACTAAATCAGACACCAATGGGCTGTGCCCTCCAAGTTTGAATTTATTCCTGTTAGCGGGAGAGGTTTTATAGGCTAAAGTCCAGCTAAGAATCTGTAAGTATTTAAATCGTGAAAGATTGGGGCCAACCTTAGCTTGCCGATGTTCCCACGAGAGTAAATCCCCTCATAAAAGAGGTCTCCCCAAACTTCCAGGCCTGCCCCCTCAAAGGGATAGCTACACTGTCTTCAAGCCAAGCAGGATTTTCAGGCAACCCCCACAGCAGAGTTTTTTCACAAAAGTAATTTAGTTTTATAGATTTCATGACTTCAGACCAAGTTCTGGCAAGACCTTGTAGAGTATTCAGTTTAATTTTTTTTTAAATTTAGGATTGCCAAATTTAAAAAAGAAAACCCGAACGATCAATTCTTTCCCCATCCAACATAGCTGCAAACATAGGACCCACCCCAGAGGCTGAGGGACCTTTCAACAGCATTCGCGAGTGGGATAATTGAAAGGCCCAGTCATAGATCTTTAGGTCTGAGCCGCCAGGCCGCCTTTATCCCGTCGCCGTCTTAGTTTTTTCCAGGCGATCCGTGGAAGATGGTTATTCCAGATAAAGGATGAGATGTTGGACTGGAACTTGACTAAAATAGTTTGATCAAAGTATAAAGGAATGGTATTAAATAAAAAAGAAAGTTTAGGCAGGATCGACATTTTAATGAGATTGGCTCTACCTAGTAATGAAAGGGTGCAACCATGATTGGAGAAGCTTACGACAATCTTTGACGACAGTTGATAAGTTGACTTGGACACGTTTATTAATGTCCTTCACTATCGTCAAGCCTAGGTATCGCATTGAAATGCCTGCTTGAAGTTCTGTTATGGAGTCCTCATCATTCCATACCAACATTTCAGTCTTGGCTGCATTAATCTCATATCCTGACACTTGACCGAATGCATGGGCCAATTTCAAGATAGCCGGGAGTGCAGTGGTGACCTCTGATGTTAAAATGAGCACGTCATCGGCAAATAATGCTACCTTCCTCATCCAACCTTGAAAGGAAAAAGGTTTGATGGTCACCTCCTCCCTTAGATGTTGCGCGAAGGGCTCAATGTAAAAATCAAAAAGCAAGGGAGAGAGCGGGCATCCCTGCCGGGTTCCCCTAGAGATGGAAAAGGGGTTCAAAAGGTCACCATTAACAAGGAGGCACGCAGATGGATTATTGTATAACAGGCCTATCACCCTACGGAACCTCTCCCCCACACCAAACTTGGCCAAGGCCTCCGACAGGTACACCCAGTTGACCCTGTCGAAGGCCTTGGTTGCATCCAGCGTGAGGGCGGCCAATGGGAGATTGTCGGTTATTGCCATATCAATGGCGCCAATTAAATCATAAGTTAGTTCATAAAGTTGTCTCCCTTTCAGGAATCCCTTCTGATCCGAATGAAGAACAGAGGGCGCCATAGAGGCTAATCTAGTAGATAGAACTGTGTGAAGATGTTATAGTCCACATTCAAAATTGAGATCGGCGTATACGATCCACAGGCCTCCTTAGGTTTACCCGGTTTTAAAATAAGGGTGATAGAGGCATTATCCCATGATACCGGAGGAAGCATTCCTTCTAAAAGGATTTGATTGGACAGAATAGTGAGGAAGGGAACGATTTCTGACTCCAGGAGTTTATATAACTCAGCTGGCAACTCATCTGGTCCGGACGCCTTCCCCCTCTTACCCTTCCTAATGGCTGATCTCACCTCATCCTCTGTAAAGGGACTGTCCAAATATTGCGATGGTTCAAAAGAAAAAGAGGGTAAAGTGATGTTACTCAACCAGCTCTTGATAGCCTCAGCTGTAATTACCTTATCTTCTTGATATATATCTTGGAAGAATTCCCTAAAAAGCCTCCTAATTTCCTCATCTGAAGTAAAGTTGTTATTTCCTACTTTTATAGATGCTATATTATTACGGACGTGATCTACTTTGGTCTTCCAAGCTAGTAATTTACCAGCGCCTTCACTATATTCGAAATGTGCCAATTTGCTGGCTTCCCATCTTTGTTGAAGCCTCAGATTTAGAATCGAAGCCAGGCTTCCTTTTAGAATCAACAGTTGATTCTGAAGAGGATCTAAAATAGACCCTGAAGCTGTACAATTAATATCAATGTTGTGTTGGATACGAGCCATTTCTGCTTCAATGGAGGACATTTTTTCGTTATAATGCTTCCTACGATAGGCAATTTTAGCTGTAATAAGCCCTCTCAAGGTAGCCTTAAACGAGTCCCAGATAATTCTATTGAAGGCGGAGCCGTTGTTTAATAGAAAGAAGTTCTGAGTCTCCGACTTTAGGTATAAGATATCCTCATCATTAGAAAGGAGAGAGCGATCAA
The DNA here is from genome assembly GCF_964263255.1 of Lissotriton vulgaris. Taxonomy (NCBI): domain Eukaryota; kingdom Metazoa; phylum Chordata; class Amphibia; order Caudata; family Salamandridae; genus Lissotriton; species Lissotriton vulgaris. The sequence continues at coordinate 420,974,194 of NC_141698.1, read as the reverse complement.
AGGACCACGTACTCGGGGGTTTCTTAATACAGAGACCTAATTCCAATTCAACCGCAGAATGGTCTGAAAGGTGAGACGGGAGATAGTCTATTGATTTAACAGAATCAACCAGTCTTTGACTTGTTAAAATAAAGTCGATCCTTGACTTGTGATGGTATTTGAGGTTCCGAAAAGAAACCCCTTGTTGTTTTCCCGACCTTTGTCGCCAAACATCGACAAACCCATACTGCCTCATAGCGTCTAGTCTTGGACAAAACCAAAGATCGACAAACAGTGTTTTATGCTCAGTTGAGGTTACAGGTCGTAACTTGAAGTACAGGATAAGCATTTTTGTAACTGAAATATCTGTGCTCTCATCAATTATCAATGTGTGATACAAAGCATGATGAAGTTCTGCTATAGTTTACAGTGTATCACGCTATTGATGGCCTCAAGGAACTCAAAGGCATAGTTCTTGTTCCTCCAGCTTTCTGGTATCTTCACATACAAAGCTAGGTGGTCATGTAGGTCTTATACAGATAACATTGAAGTATTCATCTTGACTGCCATCAAAACGTTGTTGATAAGAATCTTTATATCCTCAGACATAGATCTTTGTCGTTCAACTACTTCCATTCTATTCGCTTTGTCAGTGGCAGTTTCTGTCAGCATTGTCCCACTCCATAACCAAACCTGGCAGCAGCACTTCTGTTTCTCAATATCAACATGGCAGACTTGTGAACTTTTCTAATTAGATGGTGTTTCATTTAATCCAGTTTCCAGCCATCACTCCATTTCTTCCCTGTAGAAAAGTCCCCAACAATTTTCGTTTCGGCACATGCTTTGCAAATCAAGCCCACATCTGGACTGTATTGAAATAGTTCGTGATTTCTGTGTCTCAGCCTCCACAATTTCCTTCATCCACTCTACTTGAATACAAGGCAACATTTCTTCATTTGTGGGGAAGCACTGCACTCTCCCAAAGTTACAGCTTTGCTCTTGAACATTTCCATGCCCGTCGGTTTGAACCTGCTGTGCCACAAAGTCTGAAAAATAAAGGAACATGGCTTATGTTGGCGTCTATGCTAATAAATGCAATCTGTCACATATTACTGAGGCATCCCCGGCAAAACGTAGAGTGTAATTACCTGGATTTTTCTGTTCTCTGCCTTGCCCTTTCAAACTTATATGTAGCACTGTCCATAGAGCCTTCAATAGAAGTAAAGATTGTTATGGCACAGTGTGATTCACCAATATACCATCGAACCATAAGGGAACTCTACCAAACAATTACCTGTTCTGCTTGTACTCACATACACCAGTTTAAATGTTTGGGGTACTGCCTGCAAAACCTGCAACAAGAAAACATGGGTAAGTATGTTATACTACAATGTACAAGATGCACCACAGTTTAACTACCAAACAATTACCAGTTCAGCTTGTACTTATGTACGCCTGTTTAACTGTGTGGGGTACCATTTGCAAAACCTGCAACAGAAGAAAATATGGGTAAGTATGTTATACTACAATGTACAAGATGCACCACAGTTTAACTCTACCAAACAATTACCCGTTCTGCTTGTACTCACGTATGCCCATTTAAATGTGTGGGGTACTGTCTGTAAAACCAGCAACAAAAGAAAACATGTGTAATGTATGTTGTTATACTACAATATGCAAGAGGCACCACAGTTTAACTCTACCAAACAATTACCTTTTCTGCTTGTACTCACGTACATCAGTTTAAATGTGTGGTGTACTGACTGCAAAACCTGCACCAGAAGAAAACATTGGTTAGTATGTTATACTACAATGTACAAGATGCACCACAGTTTAACTCTACCAAACAATTACCTGTTTGTTCTGCCTGTACTCAGGAAATAGGCAAGCCACACCACTACGTTTTAATACAGAACACACATACTTGTTGCAGTAGATTGATCCTACTGGTAACTGGGAGAGAGATATGAGTTGATTTAAAAGGAAACGTAAATATGCATTTTGTTTGTAGGTTGACGCTGAGCAACCGGCACTAAGATTTTGAGATATTTGGACGCGCACACGATTTTCCTAACTGGTGGCTATATTTATGCCATAAGGGGGCAACTGCTGGGTAAATATCTGTGGCTTCCTGGTCCAATGAGCGATAACAATGAGAAGTAACTTGCAGTTTATAGAGCAATTTTGATGCGTGTCACTGAGTGTTTTTTATATATATGTCGTCTGTATCTAAGTTCCACAGGTATCAAGCCGTTAAGTCTCAGTGTGACAAGGACTGACCCCTAGCCCTGAAGAAGTTGCTGATGAGTATTAATAGGCAATGAAACATGTTGGCTTTAAATAAGAAAGACGAAGTACGACAGTAGTCCTTTGTTTTTCATGTGAGCAATCACACAGCAGTGAATACAATTAGAAATAGTGCTAGTGTTTGTGTAGCTCGTTTTTAGAGGGTTTGAGCTAGACAATTGATTGTGTGAGCTCTTACTCTGGAGTCACATTGCTTTTCAGTGGGAAAGCGACCGATGATGATAAGTGGAACACACTGACGAGTACCTATCAGTTTTTCCCTGACAGTTGTTTCCGTGAGGTGCCATCCCACTTTCCACCCACTTTTTTGGTGCTTGGGTGTTAGGAAATTGAGGCCAGTAAACATACATAGGATATGTTCTGGAGAGATAGATACAGGCCACAGTGTTTTTAAATGAAGGTGATAGGAACACCCTGTAAGTACAGCAGAGAGTCGCTATTACTTTAAGTATTCTCTCCACTGAAGTGTGCAGGGGATGTTCAAGATGTTTTATCCTGAAAAATATAGAGCAAGTTCTTTGTGTAAAAAAAACTGCCTGTACTTACGTCTGCTTGTGTAATTCTATTCGTAGTACGGTCTCACAAACCAGTTGTAGTGTAGTTCCTATATTCCCAATAGGCTCTGCGCATTGGAATAATATATTCAGCAGTGTAGACGTAGGACTGAGGTCGACTAGGTCTCTACTAACTATATTAGACTTAAGGTTTGCCAGCTAGCTCAGAGGTCACTAAAAACTTTCTCGAATAAACGAGGAGGAGTTTAACCTCCATGGATAGACAAGAAGGGATTAGCTTCTGACAACCATATAACATGACAACTTTGCTCCCTCAGAATAAGAGTGTATCTCTAGAGTCGTGTGAAAACAATAGACAGTTATTTCACTCAGTCAATCGTGCGCACTTAGTTTCACCAGAGTGCAGAGAAAAGAGAGACGGGCGTTTTCAATAAAAGGTGTAATTTATTGAGCAGTCTTCTTTCTCATGCAAGAGAAATGAATTGCCATAATTGCAATACTTAATGTAAAGTAAAGTGCATACAGTAAAAGGAGTATTATAAAATAATACTGTAAAAGCATTGATATGGTTTCTTAGCCATAGATACTTTAAAATGGATAAAATATATACATACATATATACATTGACTAATCGTACTCAACTGGTGCTTTTAACTACGCCTACCCCGGTGTACCTGACCTAAGCCTAATACGTGGGAAGGAGTAAGTAAGTAGCAGTTTAAGTTAAGTTGGTTTTGCCAAGAATCTGACTCAAGAATTCTCTTTAAGGGTTTAGTCAGCTCCGTACCTGGGTAATAGAATGCAGGAGGTCTGGTATCTCTCTTTCAGGACTCGATATCCGAGCAGCCCGCGAAGACGGCTGAGAACACCGGAGCTGGATTTCTCGGCAGGAGAAAAGACAGCGTCTCTCTCAGTGTGTCAAAAGGGAGGGGCAGCGTCCGTGGGCTCTCGCATCAGCTGGGCTCTCGGGCAAGAAGATAGCTGCTCAGCTCCAAAACCACCACCGTGTGTTTGCTTAAGGCAACGTTGGTATATTTATACCTGAAAGGTGCCGAGTTTGACGTAAGGTTTGGACATAAGACGTCAATAAAGATGTCACTAAGAACTAACTGTTCCTTTAGTATTTACATGAGTTCAATGACAAATCAAAACAAAAGCAAATGGGGATTTCCCAGGTTGCTGGAGGTTTGGTGTGTCGAAAGAACTCGTTGTGCTCTCTAGGAATCTAAGGAAGTAGCTTTGCCGTGCTTTGGACTGTAAGGGCTATTTACTAAATATGGATCTGATTCTTATACCATTATAGGGTTATTATTGATTATAGCCGTACAAGGGCATAAAATAGCAATATTGATTTAGGTTCCTAGATAAAAACACAATACCCACTCCATGATCTAGTGTCTATCATTACTAAAACTAAGCAATAGTAAACATTTAAAGGTGCATGTGTATTCCAACCCACCCCAAAATAATTTTTTTGCATTTGAAATGGTGTATACGAAATACACGAAAATGATTATTGGTACTGTACGCTTTTCAAGCAGTGTAATCATTCAGTTAAACATGCTTATATATATTAGCTGAACGATTTGCGAAAATTACACATGAAATGGCTCTTAATACAGAAAAAAAGGTCGAGACCATTCCATCACATATAAATACAGTTGCTGTAAATGTGCTAGAGGCTGAGGTAATATATTGTCTCTAGAGTTCCTAAAATTAGAAGCTCTGTTCTTTAAGAATAGTTGTACTTTTAAGCAGAGTACATGTGCCAGAAAAAAATTGGTCTACGACATCAGGTGAAAGTTCGACCAAGTTTGAAAGTGCCGCAACAGTGCAGTCGTGAGAATGATTGCTATCATCGATGTCAGGATCAGCAATGCTCACAGAAGGTCGTACCTGGGTGATGCTGCTCTCATCTGGTACTTCACTGCCACCTAATCGTAGTGGTGAAGTCTTAACGAATGCCTCATCAGAATGGGTAGCCGCTGGGGACAACACGATGCATGAGCCGTTACAGGACTTAGCAAAGTATCTGTACCCAATGGTACTGCTGATGGTAGTGTAAGACAGACGTCCAACACGCATTCTTCTCCGCATAGCATACATCGAAGCACAGGTAGGATGCAACTTTGCCAGATTGGTCTTAATGAAAGAAACCAAGTCATATTCAGATCTCTTAGCCGGGCTAATCCAAGGACTTTAGTTATGCGATCCCAATAGCGTATAGCTAGTATCGCTTCTTCCATCGTTGCTGGAGTCTTGTCTGCGACTTGGATTGCCATATTGGAGCAGAAGGATCAAAAATAAAATTCCTGCTACAAGTCCCAAAAGTAGTGGTAGGCCATCAAAGACAGAATGAACAAAATTGGGAAAAATGCCCAGAACTGTTTCGAAGGGTGTTAACAGTCCCGTAAAAATTGTCTTAAATATATGTGGGATACCACTGGCATCAGACATATTTAGGATATGGCTTAGCATTTCTACGAAATGCATGGGGCGATTTGTTGATAAAAGGGTATGTATTTCTGCCGTTGTCCTTGCAACCAGAAGATCATACGTTTCTTTTGATGACGTTAAAGGCACGGTTGTTTGTAAAAGAACAGACTTCATTCTGCTTAAAGTATCAATTCGAATAGAAGAGATATTCAAAGAAGGCCAAATCGTCGCCTCCGTATCTGGAGTGCTGTTTGGATACAATACTTGCATACAGCAAGTGACCATGGAACTAACGCTTACGAGATAGGCTTTCCCTGGCACCATGCCACAACAGCTGTGGGCCATTATTAGAATATAGCTCCCGTTAGAAAGCCGTCTAAAGAATGGCTCTATTTGTGTTGCAGGTGTGCCGTGCTGGTGACATGAAAGGTTATTTGAAGCCCCCTCACAGGCCCCATGCAAATTAATACCTTGGTACAGAAGTATACCGCTTAGTGATTGTTTACAATTGTTACCACTAACAAATACATTCTGTTTATTTTCACTATAACATGTGTGTGTGTAAGGCAATTTCCATGATGACTTAATGTACTCTTTACCCAACCTTTCATATTGGCCCGCTGGTATATACTCTTGGCAGTATTTAAATTGGAAAGCTGTTATCGGAATTGTAATTATTCCGTGTATTATCCATTCAATGACAGGTCTTTCTGACATTGTCAATGATAATCTCTCAAGTTTTTCAATGCTCAGAATCGTATATAGTCTGCTCCCTTTTGTGCCAAACTGATTTGTTTATCAGTAAGGTTAAAGATAGAGAATAATGACGTTGTGTTTATCAAACGCCATGGCACGTAGCCTGAACGCAGATTTTGCAACGTCCAGCCGAGCTGTACAATAGAACGTAATTGGGACTGACCGTGTTGTAACAATAGTAAGTCCTGATCTATTATATCGATAGCAGATGATACAATACTGTCCAGTGAATATATTTTGTCATTAACCCATTGTCCACAACAGAAAGTGATTTTTCCAAATGAATACGATCGATTTCTCGTATTTTCTCTGCTGTCTCAATTTGAGTTACTTTCCAAGCTTCGTTGTATGCAGCGTATATACCGGCCGCTATGAAACGTTTTTGACGCTGTTTGCGTAGTCCTATTATGAAATCACGCAAGTCAGCACCGTCTTTAAGTAAAGTCAAGTGTTGCTCAATTTCAGCCAGTGTGGATGTCTGTAGCCATTCAAGGCATAGTTTCCCTACACTGTATGTTGTTACTATCCCTGGATGTTGTCTCTGGGAGTATCTAGGGTGTGGTCTGGTCATCTTGAACCCCTGTATTTTCTTCAGGAATCTATCTTGACAGTTATTTGTGTCTGTTGGCCAGATCAACCACTTTTTTCAATCAGGATGTGTTCTGTTTTGGTGTAAAATATCGGATACATCTATCTCAACATCTGTAGTGGCATTACTATCAGGTATTGGCTTTGGAATAGACGGTTTGTGTAAGTCTTTAATCTTAGCTAGGCCAAGACAAGTAGTCTGTTTAATGGTGTCATTCAAGAATATTATTTGTTCTGGGATCATGCAGGCTCTAAATAATGCTTCTAAACCTTGGACCTGCCAATTTTTTGTACCCCAGATGGTTTTTGTTTCAATGTTTTGTTTCCAGAATTCTAAACCAAATGTAATCATTTTTTCATAAAATGTTTAAGAATAAATCAATTTAGTATTTGTCAACATTGTTTTTATCCCTGTCTTATTTAACAGTTTAAAATAAAACGTTTTGGCATCACTTGTGTTAAACCCTGAGAAGTATGGGAATTTCTCATAAAATGTTTTTGACTGCTTTTAGGTGGAGTTGCACAATGTTCCCATTGATTATACTTAAAAACATTTCTAGGTTGAGCAGATTTATATGAATTGTTACTTTGTGCCCGTGGTAGCATTCTCCTTCCTGTTTGCCCGCCTACCTCGCCGCCCTCCGTCTTCCCTCCCCGCTCCCCGCTTCCCGCCACCACCGCTGACCCCGCCCCTTTTTTTCTTCTGTTCCCTCCCCGCTCCCGCCTCCCAGCTGCTCCGCCCACCCGCGCACTTCGCCTTATATGGCGACCGTGCGAACGCGCAGCGGTCACGCGCAGCGGGCGCGCCAAAGGCGCGCCAAAGGTAAGCCCGTCTGCGCCCGTCCGCGACCGGATCGCGCCCAGTGCCAGGACCCCTGGACCTCGAAGACCCCGGCCGACCCGCCGGACGTACTCCGCCGCCACCCTCATCGCACTCAACACCGGCCGACTCCCAGAATGCCACCAAGCCACACCACGACGCACCCACGGACCCTTCTGCTGCCACGCCTGCAAGTTCTCCTGCCTTCGGACCTGCCTCGCACCAGCACCCGCCAAGTCGAACACCAGCAGCACCCACCTCAAGTGCATCCTGCTCAACACCCGCTCCGTCCACAGACACGCCATCGAACTCTGGAACCTCCTAGACGCCACAGCCCCTGACGTTGCCTTCCTCACGGAGACCTGGATGAACGCCTCTTCAGCTCCCGACATCGCCATCGCTATCCCAGAGGGCTACAAGATCGTCCGGAGGGTCCGCAACGCCAACCAGATGGGAGGAGGCATCGCCATCATCCACAGGAACACCATCCGTCTCACGACCAGCACCGACAACACCCTGACCAGTGCCGAACACCTGCATTTCCAGATCCACACCAACCCGAACACCACCCTCAGAGGCACCCTGATCTACCGACCCCCGGGACCACGCACACAATTCAGCGAGGACATCGCCGACTTCGTCAGCCCGCATGCCCTCCCCTCCGCTGACTACATCCTCCTGGGGGACCTCAACTTCCACCTGGAGAACAACAACGACAGCAACACCAGCACCCTGCTCGACAACCTCGCCAATCTTGGACTCAAGCAACTGGTGTCCACCCCCACCCACCTCGCCGGACACACACTCGACGCAGTCTTCTCTTCCAGCACAGACATCGACTTCAGCCACGCCACAGAGCTTCAATGGACGGACCACAGCTGCGTCCACTTCACCTTCAAGAGAACGACGACCCACCACCACCAGCAACAGGCCGCCCGCAGAAGCTGGAACAAGATCACAGCAGACCAGCTCGCCACCTCCCTGAGCCAGCACCCTCCTGCCAGCTCAGCAAACCCCAGCCAGGCCGCCGACAACCTCACGAAGTGGATCAGCATCTGCGCGGACGAGCTCGCCCCGCTGAGGACCCCGCCCAGCAGACCCGGCAGCAAGAAGGCCCCATGGTTCACCAACGAACTCAAGAGCTCCAAGAAGAACTGCCGAGCCCTCGAGAAAGTCTGGAGAAGGGAACCTACACCGGACAACAGGACCACCCTCAAGCTGGCCACTCGGAAGCACCACCAGCTGATCCGCGCCGCCAAGAAAACTGCATTCAAGGACCGACTGGACAACAACGCACACAACAGCAAGGAACTCTTCAACATCGTGAAAGAGCTATCCAACCCCAGCGCAGGAAACAACGACATCACCCCATCGCAAGACCTCTGCAACTCCCTCGCTTCATACTTCCACAACAAGATCGCGGACATACACAACAGCTTCAACCACCAACCAACGCACACCATGACCGAACAACCACCCCCCACCACCACCCTCCACGCCTGGACCCCGATCAGCACCGAAGACACCATCCGCACGATGAACTCCATCCACTCCGGATCACCGACCGACCCCTGCCCTCACCACGTCTTCAACAAGGCCGACGCTGTCATCGCACCCCACCAGCGAGACATCATCAACACATCCTTCAACACCGCCACCTTCCCTGAGAGCTGGAAGCACGCCGAACTCAGCGCTCTACTCAAGAAACCAACAGCGGACCCCACCGAACTCAAGAACTACCGCCCCATCTCGCTCCTCCCGTTTCCAGCCAAAGTCATCGAGAAGACCGTCAACAAGCAGATGGCCGCCTTCCTTGAGACAAACGGATCCCTCGACCCCTCACAGTCTGGCTTCCGAGCCAATCACAGCACCGAGACCGCCCTCATCGCCGCCACCGATGACATCCGAGCCCTGATGGACAACGGAGAAACAGCGGCCCTCATCCTCCTAGACCTCTCCGCGGCATTCGACACTGTCTGCCACCGCACCCTAGTACAGCGCCTCAGCAACGTCGGTATCCAGGACAAGGCGCTGGAATGGATCATCTCCTTCCTCGACGGAAGAACTCAGAGAGTCCGCCTACCACCGTACAAGTCAGAGGCCTCCGAAGTCATCTGCGGCGTCCCTCAAGGATCCTCTCTGAGCCCCACCCTCTTCAACGTCTACATGAGCCCCCTCGCGGCAATCGCACGCCAACACAACCTCAGCATAATCTCCTACGCCGACGACACCCAGCTGATCCTCTCCCTGACCAACGACCCCGCCTCCGCCAGAGCCAACCTGCACGAAGGGATGAAAGAGGTAGCCGAGTGGATGACGACCAGCCGCCTGAAACTGAACTCTGACAAGACGGAGGTCCTCATCCTGGGCTCTTCACCCTCCGCCTGGGACGACTCCTGGTGGCCTCCCGCCCTGGGCACCGCACCCAAACCGACAGACCATGCACGCAACCTGGGCTTCATCCTGGACTCCTCCCTCTCCATGACCAGGCAAGTCAACAACGTCTCCTCGGCGTGCTTCAACATCCTACGCATGCTACGGAAGATCTTCTGGTGGATCCCCACCGAGACCAGGAAGACCGTCACCCAGGCCCTCGTCACCAGCCGACTGGACTACGGCAACGCCCTCTACGCTGGCACCACCGCCAAGCTCCAGAAGAGACTCCAGCGGATCCAGAACGCCTCAGCCAGACTCATCCTCGACATCCCACGAACCAGCCACATCTCCGGACATCTGAGAGACCTTCATTGGCTCCCCGTCAACAAAAGAATCACCTTCCGCCTCCTCACCCATGCACACAAAGCCCTACACGACCAAGGCCCGAGCTACCTCAACAGCCGGATCAACTTCTACGCTCCCAAACGCCACCTCGGATCAGCCAACCACGCCCTCGCCGCCGTCCCCCGCATCCGAAGAGCGACTACAGGAGGAAGGTCCTTCTCCTACCTGGCCGCCAAGACCTGGAACTCCCTCCCGACCGACCTCCGCCTGACCCAAGACCACCTCTCCTTCAGGAAGAAGCTGAAGACCTGGCTGTTCGAGCAGTAGCGGCACCCCCCCCTCCCCCAGCGCCTTGAGACCCTACGGGTATGTAGCGCGCTCTATAAGTGTCATTGATTGATTGATTGATTGATTGATTGATGTGCAAAGTGATTGTAACAGTACATTTGTTCATAATTCGACGAACCCTGTAAGTAATCATGTTCTGTAAATTTTGCTGACATTACTAAATCTGACATCATATTATTTATGCTTTCAAAGTCGCAATCATCAGAGAATGTACTTGGTTTTACAAAGTCACTTAATGAAACCTTGAACTGATGTGGATATTTCAAGAGTTCAACCGGGCCATAGATTTCGTAATCCGTTTTGTCCCAAGCTACCCCACCGGGTATTGGAATGGCTGTGACATTCACTGATGATAGTTCTCTTTTCTCGATGTGAGATGACTTGTGTGGCTTTAGGACCAAGTTGCTGTGTCCATTGTACTGTATTTTCCCTCAATGAATTTTCCCAAACAAAGTACCATGATGAGCCAAAGCAGGAGGAAAAGTACACCTAACACAACCCAAAATTCAATCCATGGAGAAATCAGATAGGTTTCTTTGAGTTGATTTAAGAGTTTAGTTAATTTGTCTTTGAATGTTTTTGTTGTTGGCGTTTCTTCAGGTTCGCTTGGATCTTCAGAAAAGTTATCAAAATTGATGAAGTAGCCAGATGCAGTTCTGTCAATTGTTGGAATTGCTTCCGAATTTTCCTTAGCTTTTTTATTTTTTCTTTCATTAACATAGTCTGAGGCTACATCGTTGTAGACAGGTGTTTCTTGACGAACTGTTTCCATTTGGGTTTCAAGAGGCACAAGTTCCATGGCATTGTTGCATAGTCCTTTTTTATTCACTGCAGGTTTATCAAATGTGATTAGTCTCTCAGTTTGAACCTCTTGGATTGTAGCCAATTTGGGTATTCTGCTATTTCTTGGGAGTCCACTGGGCCTACTACTTATTATTGGCCACATGATTGTGGTTTTACCAGGTCGATGGATACAACTCGGTTCTACTTTTTACCCGCAAGGGGCGGTAGTACAACTGATCTTGTTCCGCTGACAGCTAAGACAGGTACTGCTTTTCTGTAAGAAGGCCCAAATTCTTTCTTCACCGCGATCTTCTCTCTGACCAGATCCCCAATCTTTGGAATCCAGACAGGCCTTGCTGGGACAGGTGGTTTATCTTCAGTGGCTTTTGGCTGCTGTTTTAACTTTATGTTGCTCAGGGCTTTTCTTGTTTCATTTAAGTCCTGTAAAACAGCCAAACGATCTTTGAAATCAAAGCATTTTCTTTCTACCACTGAAGTCTGACTATCTAAGTCCTGAATATGCATTCTAGTACCGAACAATAGTTTGTACGGACTGAAACCTTTTAGAGAATTTCTTGGCAGATTATTAAGACTACGTTGGACACTTGTTAAATGTTGGACCCACCCATCACCCGAACCAAATACCCTCGCCGTTATAGATTGCTTTATGTCCCGGGTTTTTCTTTCCACAATCCCATTTCCCTCAGGATGGAAGGGACAAGAGTACCGTAATGCAATGCCCATGCTGGCCATGGCCTCCTTATTAGCTCAAGAGCTAAAAGCAGGACCCTGGTCAGAATGTAGCATGCCAATTGCGTATGTGCCGATAAAGACTCGCAAATCTTTTATACCAGTTCTGGCATCAGCCGAGCGCTGGTGTCTGTATTTTTAAGTGAATCTAGTCCTAAAAAGAAATTAATGGGACGCTGGATTTTACATATAGATAGCCTTATGCTAACTACAAGTATGGCCACGGCAATACTCCGGTCGGTTCGCTACTGCGATCTCTGTTGCAGTTTGGACAGCTCTTTGCAAATTTGTAATGTTGCAGGCTCATCCCCGGCCACCAGTATTCTGATTGGAATTCTTTCGGAGATTCCTTGATCTCTTGGTGCCTTAGACCCAATCCCATGTGTGCACCCGCTATTAAGAAGATTCTCCTGTTCGTGTTTGGAATTACTCTATCCCCCACTCCAGGGATTCGAGCAAAAGGAACGGAGTTTGCATCAATTATGTATGTATAATTGAGTGGATAGTTCACGGGTAGTGCTGCAGAGTCGCCTTTTGAAGACGTTTTTACCGCCAGCATGGTTTCCCCGTCTATGTATTTTTCTGAACGCTTTTTTGTGGCTACGGAAGCCGGTTGAGCTGCTTCCGCTGTGGCTGTAGTAGCCAATGAATTCCCTGCAAGGTGAACGCCATCACATTGATGACTCAGTGTATGTATCACGTGAGTCTTTCGTAGTTTTTTCTGCAAAAGAACTACCTGTTCCCAAAGCTTCTTATGCTTTATTGTGGCACCTGTGTCATCTTTGTAATCGTTTTGAACCCAGTTCTGCAAGTCATTATTGTAAGATTTGACGCAGAAATGTGAATCGCACACTATTAGTGTCGGGAATTCACGATCGGCATTTTCAAGCACCATCTTTAAAGATCTGATTTCAGCTCGCTGAGCCGAACAGTTTCTCAGTGATTCAGTTTTTGTTATTTTTGGTCTGAATTTACCACAGCGCCAGCGACCTTTAACAAACATGCACGCTGCATTGTAGGATTTATTATCCACATCGTAATTTTGTGCAAATCTGTCCATATAGATTACACAAGAGTACTGTTGGAGAGGCAGAATTTCGATTGGCAGAGGATATTCTTCTTCATATTTTAGATCTTTCAGTTTTTTTCATGTTCGGGTCAAAATAGTATTTCACGTCTTCTGCAGCAAGTGAATTTTCCCACTGAATCCATTTTGAATCTAATGCCACCGTTTTTAGATTAACTGGGCTTAATAACACCTCAAGGGCTGATTCTGCTGTATAAACAGTTATTCTTTTGCCTTGGGCTTGGGCTCTTTCTTTTGCTACAGCAGTTTGAACCGCATTTCCAATATTTTCTGTAAGACTGAATGCTTTTTCAGCTTGTGTGTACAAATGTGATTTGTAAGCTTTTGGTACCGTTTCTCCCTCATTAGAGGTCAGGTACATGATTCCGCATCTTCCTGGGATGACTCGGATTACAAGGTTGCGTGTGTTGTCACGAGTTTGTAATTTTGTTTTAGCTAACATGTTTGTTTGCAATGATCTCAAAATTTCTGTGTGTTTCTGAGTCCAATTGATTGGTTTAAAATCAGGTTTTATTAATTCATGGAGAGGTTTAACCCTCTCTGCATAATTTAGAATGTAAGTTCTTCCGAAATTCAGGAAACCTAGTATTGATTGTAAGTTCTTCAGCGTTTTTGGTGCTTGGAATACAGCACACTTCTCTAAGAAGTTGTCTGCTAGGCTTTTGCCTTCACTAGATATTTCATATCCTAAAAACAGGACAGTTAGGTGGGCAATTCGTGACTTTTTAAAGTTGAATTTGTAACCCTCTGCTGCGAACCCAAGTATTATGGTGTTCACTCTTTTCAAGTGAGTATCCAGGTCATCATCTGTGAGATAGATGTCATCGACATAAGATAATGCCTCATCATCATATATTTGTAGTAACTCTGTTACCCTTGCTGAGAATAATCCTGGGCTATTCTTGAAGCCCTTTGGGAGTCGACAGAAATTTTACTGTGACCCCATTATTGAGAAAGCGGTTAAATACCTGCTTTCAGGTGCAATGTTTTGACAAAAGAATCCATTAGAGATGTCTAATGTTGTTTTGTATTTTTTGCAAACAATGTTATTCATTAGTGCTGCACTGTGTGAGTTTTGTACTGCAAATGTCTTGCAACATGAGTTAAGGTGTCTGTAGTCCAAGACTAGACGATATGAATTGTCTGGTTTGGAGGCAGGAAACAAAGGATTGTTCATTTGAGAGGTGCATGTTTCGATCACCCCTTGGTGTTCAAGTTGATCTAAGATCTCCCTGACTTGTTTTTTAGCTTCTTGCTTAAATGGGTACTGCCTTTGTGCAGTTGGTTGACATTTTAACTGGATTTTGTGAGGAGGGGAGTCCTCATCCCATCCTACATGATTTTTATATAATGCAGGAGCTTGAGCTACAGCCCATTTTATTGCATATGTGTATTTTCCATGAATTGGAATATGATTTGAGAAGGCAGGCATAATCATTTCTTCACCATGAGGGCACTCCCTGACAAACTCTGGTGGCCAGTCTTTCTCAGCTAATAGGATGTCATAGCCTTTTGAAAGGTTATCCCAAAACAGACCCCTTACTTTCCTAGTCTTATCTCCCTCTATACGCAATGTTATTTTGTATATGTTATGAGGTTTGCTAACTCTGGTATCTGCAGTTTCCACCTGAATGTATTCATTCGTGTCGGCTGTCTCCAGATGATTCATCAGGATCTTGCGAGCTATTGTCACTTCTGCTGCGCTGTCTAGCATTGTCTGGGCCCACTCTCTGTTTTTCAGCTGTGTCCTCAGTATCCTCGGCACGTTTGATTATTTTAATACTGGCTACCTTCTTTCTTGGAAATTGTAATTTTTTACTTTGAGCAGGTTCCTTGTCTTTGGGCTTGACATGCTCTTCCCTGTGTTTTGACCGTCCTCTACTTTCCGATTTCTGCTAAGAAGTCTGAAAAGATCGAGAGGGACGTGTATCAATATCTTGATATCTATCAGGCTTTTTCAAATTATCCCTATTTCTAAGGTTGTATCTTTTCAATTTCTGGCGGATCTCCACAGATGCTGCTTCTCCTTTTATGTTGGCTAATAATATAGCCGAGACCTGCTTGAAGTCTTTCAGTAATTTCATACCCAAAGTTAAAGCAGGTTCTGGACCGTATTCATTTTTAATCTGTTTTAGTACATCTGGTATTACCGCCATGGATGGAACACCATGTGTTTTTGTGTAAATGGAAGCAAAGACTGTAACCCAAGTGTCACAATCCTCCACATGTGGAGCGATCCCCATTGGAAGGCAGATAGTCAGAATTCTGTGTTTCTCACTAGGGGTAGTATCCGGAAATACTGCCTCTATTTGAGTTATCTTTTGTGCTAGCCAGAATGGAATTTGTTCCCGTTTTGCGGGTGTTTCACCAAGACATGATTGTATGTTCTGTGGTGTAATTTTGTTTGTGTTTCTATGATGAGGGGTCAGCTGTGGAATGTTAATAGCTGGTTGGACTGTTGAAATCTGCATTATATATTGGACTAATTGTCTGTGTATTTTAATTAGTACTTTTAGCTGGGCTATAAGTTCCCGGTCTGACATTTTTTCGATGTCTGGATGTGGTGTGTAGCTGGCTAGAACCGGCCACGTTGCTCCTGGTCTACCAAGTGGACCGAGCCTGGTGATGTTATTATTATGTTTTAGGGCGCCTTTAAACCAGAGCAGGTGCTCTTGGTAATTTAGTGGGATTTCAACATCCTCGAAAGGAGTGTATTCATCCGGAGGTTCCTCTATTTTGTAATAGTGGAATTTGTGTGTTACAGCGTTTGCTGCTGGAAAGTTTATCGATGAATAGAATACCTCTGTCTGCCGATATTCATGGGACTCTACCACGGAAATGACTGTACCACCTCGTGATGTCAGTCCGTTTTCTATAAGTTTAAGAGTTATAGTTTTTCTTATGTTGACCGGAATGAGTATAGCATTCGGGTCAGTCTGTAGGAGACTCATGTCATCCTCTAGACGTCGAGCTGCTGTTCTAGCTTCCTCCCTCTCTTCTTCACTTTCCCCCATTCTACTGGCAGAAAGGTTTTTGTTGCAGATCAAGTTTCAAGGAAACAAAGATTAGGTGCACAATATTTTGGAACACTGTATCCTTCAACGTTGACTAAACCAAAAACTATACATAGGAATCTCTTCCTTTTTTTTTTAAATTATATTTTTATTGCAGAGTTATAAACCACAGGATAAAATTAAACAGCCAGTGCACTTGTGGGCTCCCCCCGTCCAATGATAGTTCACAGTTGTACACAGCCATTCAGCCCGCATCCCGGAGGCCGGGCGGCATATCACATCGCTCGAAAGGAACACATCACAGTGTACGTCCCATTGGGACCCTGGCGGAAGGTCGTTTTGCGTATCTGCTTTTACCCCCCCCACCCGCAACAACATTCCCGTCAGCCATCTCCGTGGAAATCAACGTAATCGCCCCTACCGGGGCCTGCTCTAGGCTATACGGGCCTGCGTACCAGGCCGTTCCACCCAATCAGTCTACCCACCACTCAATATCCCCCGTCCCAGTAGTTCCAAGGCCTCATCCAGCAACCCTCCGATGGCTTCCGGCCCTCCCCAAACCCCCCTACAACCAACCCCCCCAAAGCCCCCCCCCCTCTGGCAACTGCTAAGGTGTGTGCTTCGCTCTATTGAACTGGATGGGTCCACTACAGTGCGTAGTTCCATACTTCTGTGTTCGCCCCGCGGTGTCCGGCGGCTTAGTTCTCGCCGTCCTCATCCTCAACCAAAGCATCACGCAAAGCCTGTACCACTAACTCCCATGCACGCGCCGCATCCAGTGCCTTCTCATTCCCCAACTTTACTGCTTGCTTCATCCGGAGCACGCTCTCGCAGTCAGACCACCGCAGCAACTCATTCTTCCATCTACGCAGTGAGGGACCTCCCCTGGACTTCCAGTGCCATGATATTTCCCTTTGTGCCAATATCAGACCCAGATCTATGAATTTACTTGTCACCTTGGTGTGCTTAGTATGCGGGAACCAGAGCAATAGGCACGCCGCCATGTCGAATTCTACCTCCCTGTCAGTCACTTCATTCAGGAGTTCCCCTACCTCCGCCCAATAGGTTCCCAGTTGTGGACACCCCCAAAACAAGTGGTCCATGTCCGCCCCTAGGGACGAACACCGGGGGCAACAGGCATCCGGCACCCGAAAGTACCGCTGTAGTTTCTCTGGAGTTAAATAGGCCCTATGGAGCACATAGAAATGGACCTGCTGAAAGCGCGCGTTCCTAGTGCCCTTCCACGTGCGTCGCAGGATATGGCCCCATGCCGTATCCGGTATGGGCCGGCCGACGCTCACCTCCCATTTAGCTTTGAGCCCATGGAGTGGTTCCAGCCCTTCGTTTAGCATCCTATTATGGAGGCACGTCACGGCTTTGAATGTACCAGCCGCCATTACCACATATTGGCACGCCATAGTCGTCGCAGGTTCCAGGAGTCCCTCTTTCCAGTGCTTTTGTACGGCAGCCACAACTGCCGCATGTAGGAGGAAGCCCCCCTCAGGCAGTCCGAACTGGTCCCGGAGCACTTCGAACGGCGCCAACGCCCCATCTATGTACAAGTCCCCCACCACCTGCAACCCCGCCTCCTCCCAATCCAACAACGGGGACCAATCTCCTCCGTGCGGCAAAGCCGTCAACATCCCGATCGGGATCTCCGGGGCATAAGGCCGCGACGCCCTCGCTCTCCGAAGGCTCCTCTGCCAGCACAGCCGGAGCGTCCGCTCCTCCATGGTGAGGGCCCGTAACTCGAGCCGTTGCTGCATGATGATGTATGACAGCACGTGGCGCTGTATCCCCCGATCCCGGTCTTCCTCCGGACCCCGGAACACCCTGGCTACGTTCTGCGTAAGGACCTGCAACTGCGCCGCTAGATAATACAGCTCAAGGTCGGGCACGGCCATGCCCCCTTCCAGCTTGGGGCGAAGTAGCGTGCTCAGGGCTATTCTGCGGCGGCCATGCCCCCATAGAAAGCCAGTAATCATTGACCGCAGTTCCCTAAACACCCCCTGGGGAATCCAGACAGGCAGCGTACGGAAATAATAGAGGAAGCGGGGGAGCGCCACCATTTTCAACAGTGCTATCCTGCCCAGGACTGTCAGCGGGAGGGTCGACCAGAAAGACAAGCTGCCCCGCAGTGCCCGGACACAACGGCCAATGTTACCCTCCAGTAGGTCAGCAGCCGAGTGGTAAATGCGGACACCCAAGTAGGTGATGCAAGAGGGTTCCCATGCTACACCCAAGTCGCTGCTAGGGGCTGGCGATCCCGCTCTCAGCGGAAACACGCAAGTCTTCGCCCAATTGACCTTAAGGCCCGACAGCCGGCCGAACTCGGACAACAGATCCATCGCTCCAACCAGTGCCCCCGAGGTGTCAGCTAGATACAGGAGCAAGTCATCCGCATAGAGCGATATATAATGCCATTGCCCATCACTCGCTATCCCCGCATATCGGTCGCCTGACCTCGCATGGACCGCCAAGGGTTCCATCGCCAGGGCAAACAACAGAGGGGAGAGAGAGCATCCCTGTCGTGTTCCCCTGCCCACCGGATACGCTGCAGATACCAGGCCGCCCAATCGAACTCTCGCCGTCGCCGAGGTATACAAGACCCTCGTCCACCTTCGAAACCCGTCGCCCATGCCAAACCTCTCCAGCACTCCATCCAAGAAAGGCCATTCCAAGCTATCGAAGGCCTTCTCGATATCCACGGACAGAACCGCCGGCACTCCCTCCCCATCCAAGATGGCGTCCATTATTCCCACCAGGCGGCGGATATTCATCGCTGTGCTCCTCGCGGGTATAAACCCGGCCTGATCCCTGTGCACCAGGCCCGTCATGTGCGGGGCCAGTCTAGTGGCTAGGATGCGACTCAGGATCTTATAGTCCTCTAGCGTCTCCGGCCGAAGCCGCCATGTTGGTATTACTGAGCGCTCCCTCTGCCACTGAATATGCACCAATAGGGGGTTATGATCGGATATAGTCCTAGCAAGGTACTCCGCATGGGTAATCAATGGGGCTAGGGAGCCCCCGCAAAGCACCGAATCGATCCTGACATGTAGATCATGGAGAGCGGAATAAAAGGAGTAATCCCTGGTTCCCCTGTGCCTCTCCCTCCAGACATCCAGCAACCCCCACCGTTCTTGCCAGTCCTTCCTGTGCGCGGCCAGCCTGCGCACAGGAGAGTCTACTAGGGGGGGATGGGACCTATCCAGAGCCACATCCGTAATCGAGTTGAAGTCCCCCCCTAGCACTATCGGACCCACCAGGAAAGAGGCCAAGGACCCCGAGAGGCTATCAAAGTATCGGCCTTGGTCAGTGTTCGGTGCATAAACACAACAGAAAACCACATCCCGTCCATATAACCTCCCCTCCACCGCTACAAACCTGCCATCCGGATCTACTACCTGATTCAGCACTTGAAAGGGTATCCCCGCCCTCACCCAGATCAGGACCCCCCTAGCATACGCTGAGTAAGTGGTGCCAAAAACCTGGCCCCGCCATCTTTTCTGCAAGGCAGCGCACTCTTTTTTGGTGAGATGAGTCTCCTGGAGCATAGCTATCTGAACCCCCCTGCGTACCAGGTATGCATGTACTTTGTGACGTTTCACCATAGTCCGCAGCCCCCGGACATTCCACGTTAGGCATTTCAAATTAGGTAATGTCCCCATTCCAATTCCGTACAGTCCGAATCAAATAACAACGGTCCATGACCCCCCCAATGCAGTTGCCCCCCCCAAACAGTCCCAAAACTGAAACATTCCCCAAACCCCACTCCCCAGGACAGAGCACACGAACCCAATGGCCGCCCCCATCCAAACCTTGATCCAACTTCTCACACACTTACCCTGTGGTCTCCACCACAGTCGACCTTAAGGGCCTAGGGGGGGTGAGTCGCCGCCGACCCCAGCTAGCGGAGCCCGCGTCCCGCACTACATCCCCTCCGAAACACACAGCTCCCCCACCCGGCAACCCGCCCCCCAGCAACAGGATATCACCCTACCATGAAGTCCAGATCTAGTCCCAATTCTATCTCAGCCGCAGAAAATATCATCCGAAGTCTGTGGGGTTACTTTCGGCCCCTTCTGGCTCTCCGCCTCCGAAAGTTCCTCTCCTGTTCTGCTGCCTTCCCCTCCCGAGTCCGTTTCGGCCCGTTCACTGTTCTGTTGCGACCCTGTAATGGCCGCCGTCGCTGCAAGTGCATCCCTCTTCTCCGCCGCCATTTGAGCCTCCCGTTTCTCCCGCTGGCGCCTGTTGCGGGACCTGATGCGTTGTGACTGCCGCACCCGGGGCTGCTTGGGTTGGTCTCGCCGACTTTGGTGCGTCCTGTCCGTCCCCGCTCTGTACGACTCAAGCCATTGCCAGACTTCGTCCGGAGTCTGGAAAAAGTGTGTGGTGCCATCCATGATAATCCACAGCTTGGCCGGGTAGAGCAAGGAGTACTGGATGCCTTCCTCCCTGAGCTTCTTCTTCACAGCAAGGAACGATGCCCTGTCCTTCTGGACCGCCTGCGTATAATCCGGAAAGATCGTTACCTTGCTGTTCTCCACCTCATAAGGGCCCGACATCCTGGCTCGCTGGATGAGGAGATCTCGGTCCTTATAGTGGAGGAGCCGCACCACCATCGGTCGGGGGGGGCGGCCAAGCCCCGGCGGGCGGGCGGGCACCCGGTGAGCTCGCTCCAGAGTGAAAAATGGAGTAAGCCCCTCCGGCGCCACCACAGTGCGGAACCAGTTCTCCATGTAGGCCACCGCATCCTCCCCCTCAATCCGTTCCGGCAGGCCTACGACCCGCACGTTGTTCCGCCTATTGCGGCCTTCGGCATCCTCCGCCCTCCGCTCCAGAGTGTCCAGTCGGGCCAAAATGTCTGTGATCCTGTGCTCCGCGGTCACCACTGATGGCTTTAGGTCCAGCAACAGTTGGTCATGATCCTTGACCCGATCCGCCAGCTTCGCGTGATCCGCGCGTAGCAGCCCCAGGCCCGTGGCCACCTGGGCAATGTCATTGTGCAATGCCTCCTTGGTGGAGGTGATCGCCTCAAGGATGGCATCCAAGCGCCGGTTCAGCCGCTGTTCCTGGTCAAGCTCCGGGGAGGGACTCTCACTCAGCCGGGTCGATGTCGCCGAGTCCCCCTCGCGGCTCCCGGGCATCGGCCCTCCGATCGCCGCCATGTCAGGGCACTGCGTCACAAGTCCGGTCACCCGTCCTGCGGGTACGACCGTGGGTCCGTGCCGGCCACCGGGCACCGGGCAGTGCTATGTCCCCGCCGACGGTCTCAGGAACAATGGCCAGGCGGACGAGCTCCGTTCCGTCACCCCCCTTGGGCCTGTGGGGGGAGGATGAGTCCCAGGGCGGTGGCCGACGAGCGCCCCTGATCTTCTGGGTGAATCGGGCAGCGTCCCCTGGTCTCAGGGCATCGCGCCGCCCATCCTAGTGCGTCGGGCAGCCGGGTGCAGGGTCCCTCGCTACTTGGCGACAGCCGGACTCAGGGCCGAAGTTCGGGACCGTCCGACCTCCTCGCCGCCATTTTCTTCACACCCCGGGCTACACCTCGGCCGCCTCCTTCCTCGATCTCCTCGGGGCCAGCAGTCCCCCAGCGACTCTCCGATTACGTCCAGCTGTCCCCTTACACTTCAGAGGGCAGGAACGTCGTCTCCGGGTCGCCTAGGGTCCCGAAAAACAGGAGAATTAGCGGGATTCCGCGCGGAGCTGCGAGCTCACGCCGCCATCCCGATCGGCGTCCAAGCCACGCCCCCATAGGAATCTCTTCCTACTAAGTTCCGGTGGATTTTAACCTCTTACCCACTCCAGACGTCTTTTGGAGTATTTAGGGGAAAAAGGGTCTGTGTGAAAAAGCACGACTGAGTTACTCTAACGTCTTGCGTTAGATTTATCGCCTTACCAAACGTTGGGCGCCATGTAGTGTAGTTCCTATATTCCCAATAGGCTCTGCGCATTGGAATAATATATTCAGCAGTGTAGACGTAGGACTGAGGTCGACTAGGTCTCTACTGACTATATTAGACTTAAGGTTTGCCAGCTAGCTCAGAGGTCACTAGAAACTTTCTCGAATAAACGAGGAGGAGTTTAACCTCCCTGGATAGACAAGAAGGGATTAGCTTCTGACAACCATATAACATGGCAACTTTACTCCCTCAGAATAAGAGTGTATCTCTAGAGTCGTGTGAAAACAGTAGACAGCTACTTCACTCAGTCAATCGTGCGTACTTAGTTTCACCAGAGTGCAGAGAAAAGAGAGACAGGCGTTTTCAATAAAAGGTGGAATTTATTGAGCAGTCTTCTTTCTCATGCAAGAGAAATGAATTGCCATAATTGCAATACTTAATGTAAAGTAAAGTGCGTACAGTAAAAGGAGTATTATAAAATAATACTGTAAAAGCATTGATATGGTTTCTTAGCCATAAGATACTTTAAAATGGATAAAATATATACATACATATATACATTGACTAATCGTACTCAACTGGTGCTTCTAACTACGCCTACCCGGGTGTACCTGACCTAAGCCTAATACGTGGGAAGGAGTAAGTAAGTAGCAGTTTAAGTTAAGTTGGTTTTGCCAAGAATCTGACTCAAGAATTCTCTTTAAGAGTTAAGTCAGCTCCATACCTGGGTGATAGAATGCAGGAGGTCTGGTATCTCTCTTTCAGGACTCGATATCCTAGCAGCCCGCGAAGGCGGCTGAGAACACCGGAGCTGGATTTCTCGGCAGGAGAAAAGACAGCGTCTCTCTCAGTGCATCAAAAGGGAGGGGCAGCGTCCGTGGGCTCTTGCATCAGCTGGGCTCTCGGGAAAGTAGATAGCTGCTCGGCTCCAAAACCACCACCGTGTGTTTGCTTAAGGCAACGTTGGTATATTTATACCTGAAAGGTGCCGAGTTTGACGTAAGGTTTGGACATAAGACGTCAATAAAGATGTCACTAAGAACTGACTGTTCCTTTAGTGTTCGCAGGAGATCAATGACAAATCAAAACAAAAGCAAATGGGGATTTCCCAGGTTGCTGGAGGTTTGGTGTGTCGAAAGAACTTGTTGTGCTCTCTAGGAATCTAAGGAAGTAGCTTTGCCGTGCTTTGGACTGCAAGGGCTATTTACTAAATATGGATCTGATTCTTATGCCATTATAGGGATATTATTGATTATAGCCGTACAAGGGCATACAATAGCAAAATTGATTTAGGTTCCTAGATAAAAACGCAATACTGTAAAATAAAAGGGGTGCAGATTGTGAATCTGTTTACCCAGCAACCCCCAACTCAACAAGGAACATAAACAGAATTACCTTGCCTTTGTAGGTACTCGCACCTGATCACTCAAATCCAAATACCTTACAGACTGGAAACTTGCAATTGAAGACAAGATAGTTAGCAAACGCTCAAAGACTTACAAACTATGGATGGGACAGGTCTAGAGACCCCAATAGCAAAAATGACTGAATAATTACTTGGGATTCCTGTTTATGCCAAAGAGGCCCGTGCCAATGTGCTTCATTATTAGCATCCTTTATCTTAAACTAGTCTATAAATCAGTATTTTGTGTTATACCTTCTGTGGTGCAGCTTTTCCTTGGCATTCAAACTGTGCAAATGGTTGAGTTTGGGTGAACAAGGACATTCACAAGGAGTACTGAGCAGCACACAAGCCATCATAAGATCCCACCTGAAGATGATGCAGGTGTGCAAAAAATATGATAAAGACTTTCTAGCAATTTACAGGCAACCATAAAAATGTCAAGATAATTCTGAAAATTGATGGGCCTGCTGCCGAGAGATCTGAGTTTTGTCTAGTGGAAGTTTTGATTCATGATAAAGTAGCGGAGGAGGTTAAAATTAGGGGTGGGTGGAATTTGCGTATTTGCGCTATGCAAAGCTCAGCAAAACGGTAAATAATCTCTGCGAGCACACAGAGTTGGCAAACACGCGGAATTGCTTGTTCTGCCCATTCGCGTTTCTTTTTTCCTGTTAGCAAATGCTGTTTGCATGCTCGTTGGGAAATATCTTGCAAACACGCATTTTGAAAGCGCAAACAAGCAAAAAAATCCACAAAGCCACGGATTGTGGAGTTTTGGGCAATTCCGTGTTCTCCAAAGAAAGCGAAATTCCCCAAATTCTGCAAATTCCACAAGCGGAACAGAATTTACCGCCCAGGCCTAGTTGAAATGCCTGATGCAAAGAAGCTGGTGAACCATGCAGATCACAAATTGCATGCCATGTAAATAGTTCAGTGCATTACTGCTTCTGTCAGACAGCCCCTTTTGTTACTTGTAGTTTATAAGTTTAAATCCCAATATAGAACAATGAGCTATTAACTATCAAAGAGCTGCGTTTTCATTCTTTGCAATGGCAGAAAACCTGTGACAAACCACCGAGCGAATGAGTAACATAGCTTTTGATTGTAAGAACTTAAGGGTGTTTTTGAACATTAAAGAAAAAAAGAAAAAAATCAGCCTTAAATTTACAAAATCAGCATCAAGAAGAATAACCTTTAATCAAGTTTTACTTGCAGATAAGTTGAAACAAAACACAGAACAAGGCACGGTAGGGCAGCCTTTTCAAAGGGAGTTCCGCGTATACTAAAATAGATGCTTTGATCTTATATTGTCATAGAAAACAGTTCAAGAAACGTTTGCCTTTGCCCAAGTAGCTCACTCACCGTGGGGGTTCCTTCTGTTTGCTTTGACTTTCCTGCTGCCAATTACCCCTTATGCTAAGGAAGCGCCACTAATGAGTAACAGTTCTTATGTATTTAAAAGGCATCGACCCACTGCACTTGTTAGTCACACATCCAAGAGGACACACAGGAATTGTAGGCACCTCTCTAAAGAAAACAGCAAAAGCAATAATGTTGTTTTTATTTTACACACGCAGTGTGCTTTAACATGAATAGCAATGCATTTTGGAACCCAAGAGCAGCAGCAGGGCTATAAAAATGACTTCAATGCTGAATATAATGAACACAGAGATTTGCACTCCAGAAAAGAACGCATAACCCATCAGTGTACACAGTTAGACTCTCAGCTGAAACAGCTTTCCCAGGGCACAGAACAATACAAGGTATGACCCTAGGATTATGATCTGGATGTGTGCAATGTGTATCACAGGCAAGCAATTCTCAGAATGCTTGCTGTGTAGATTCAGGTTTCTGTTCTACATCCGTTCTCACTTGAACATTTGGAGATTCTCGTGCATTCCAAGGTATGCTGTTTTTATAAGCGAACAAATGTAAATGTTCAAAACTCGAATTCGCCGCCTGGTGTGGAATCGCAATAAAACTATTGAAAGTAGAACAGAAAATTGTGTAACCCTTTCGGATTTTTTTAAAATGTGGCTTTTTGACATTTGCAACCTTCACAGATGTAGTGTCTTACTAATGTGTTGCATAACCCTTCATTTACTAATGGGGGAAACCTCTAAGCCAATATGTGTTGTAGTCTCATTGAAATAGCCTCATTAAAAGGTATTTAGATGTATAAACTGGAGATCGGATTAAACTATGGCCATTATTGTTTGACCCTGGCAGAGTGAGCAATTTAAATTTGAATTGGATAATACATGATAGAACATACCCTTAAAAGAAATGTAACAAAAATATTAGGAAAACATCCAAATCTATAAAAGATACATTAATGCATATGTAAAAACAATATTTGTTTCTCTATATAAATAAGACCAGTACAGGGGATTCACGAGTTAAACTTTTCCAACATAACACAGACCCGCAACACCATAATGTTACAAAAAAAACAAGTGTTCTTTTGCTTGTAGTGGAAGCATTCCCACACAAAAGTGGAGAAAACTTTACTTTGCAAGACTTGAAAGCACACCAATCAATGTATGAATATGCTTTGGGGACAAATACCATAAATGACAGTGTATTTGTATTCATCATTTTTATGTCTAGAAAAGTGAAAGTTTTTTCTTCAGTGAAGCTTTCTACTTGTTTTTCGGACAAAATGAAGCTCTGGCTTCCAATTGCAAGCAAGTATCCTTTATACCACAGCAGTGGAGTTTTATATCATGATGCGCAGTTTTTAGTGTAAATCCCATGCGCTGGAGTGGTCTTGGTGGCTGTTATGCAGGAAACTGAAGCAGTGGCAGCAGCCTGTAGATGTATAAAGCCGATGTGGGATGGCGGAGAGGACTTAATTTTTTTTTTTTTTTAAACGTGAGGGCATGCCCAATATGGTGTTTGCATCATCTTTGGGATTCTAATCCCAGTGGCCATTTGACTTGACAGTGAAAAACACCATCATTAGATGTAATGTGAAAGCTCTCAACCTTCTCATTGCTTCTGATATCAATTCTCACTATTACTGCTTCTGATGGCTATTAGACCCTGGATTCTTTTGCATTCCTCAGCTTCTAAAAAGGTCTCTACTTCCCCAACAAGAGCAGTGATGTTTGAGATTGAACTGCCTTTATTATAATCTATATTCCACCAACTTTTTAATGCCTATAGATCTATTCAGGAAGTGTTTTTTAACCATATTTGTCCAATTTGCATATTTCCCATTAACGTTTTCCATAAGCAAAGATATCAAAGAATGTGTCCCTATCATGTTTATGTTGAATAAAGCTTTTACATTTTTTCCCCACAGACTATCCATGATCAAATTTGACGAGAATATCGCAAAATTAAAAATGTGAGTAGTAAAGATTTACAATGGCATGTGGGCTTTTCTTTAAGTATTCATGTTAATCACAGCTCATGAAGGAGATGTGATTAACATGAACACTTAAAGAAAAGCACACTGGGCTTGAGGCTTGGGACACTTTCTGCATTTTGCGGTGTGGGGAAGATTGTGGGATTTTGTTTAAGTATTCATGTTAATCACAGCTCGCGGATGAGCTGTGACTAACATGAATACTTAAACAAAAGCCCAAAATCTTCCCCACACCGCAAAATGCAGAAAGTGTCCCAAGCCCCAAACCTCAAGCCCCATGCCAGCCTTACCTGCACTACTGACTCACGTTGGCAAAACGGCATCGAGAAAGTGCCTGTTATCACAACGCTCACTTTTTAAATTGTCCACGCTCCACAAACGGGAGTACATGCTCACAGGAAGAGAGGTGCGCACGTGCCCACCTTATTGAGAACAGTGTTCAGAACCATACACTTTATTCTTTGCAGACAGCCAAATACTCAGTGATTGCAGAGCAAAATATCTGTGTGCCATATCATGAAGCTCCTGAAATAGAACTTTAAATCCTAGATTTCCTATTGGAATATTAAAATACCATCAAGGGCCTGATGTAGATCTTGGTGGAGGGGAACACTCTGTCACAAAAGTGACGTGTATCTCGTCCGCCGTATTACAATCCCATTATGTCCCATGGAGATCGTAATCTGACGGATGGTATATCCGTCATGATTGTGAAGGAGTATTCCATCTGTCGAGATTTAAATAAGGACCTCTGGTATTATTAATTTTGATTTTACTGTTTTTCACCTGTAAGCAGCTTATCTAAATCATACACCTACCTCACACGTGTGAACCTTTCAGATCAGGAATATTTTCAAAAAATATTTGGGAGGAATGCATTTTTCCACATTAACTTCTATTGAAGCAGAGGCCTCTTCAGACAGCAGACAGCTAAATAAACGTCATTTTTGGCTGAAATAATTGGGAGTCTCTCGCCTGAATTGGGTCTGTTGTATGTTACATTTGAACATTTGTACATGCACTTACTTTCAAATGCCTCACATGTGTTGCATTCCCATTACAAGATGGCTACCACCCTACAATTCCTTTTTTCTTCATAGGCAGCTAAAATAAAGATCTCCTTTCCACTTTTTATCAGGCCACCTGTTGAATTGTGCATCATCTCTAATATTCAGCCTGTAGCTAGATAAACAGCAGAGGTATTGCACTTATTTGCTGGCCATTGGATACAAAGAAGAGATTTTGTAATATTTGACCAGCATATAGGTAAATGTTCATTTTCTTCTATTTAATATCTAGAAAAGTAATTGGGTAAATGTCAATCAGGGGTAAAGAAACCCCACTATGCACTGGAAATCCATATGTCTACTTTCTTTTACACTGATGATGTGATATTATTGGATATTTTTACAATTGAGCCATAGGCTTAGATTTGATGCACTAAATACAGATACAGTTGACACTAATCTATTTGAGAAGAACACAAATAACCAAGTTTGGCATACTGAATGTAATGCTAACTAAGACTTGGTCTCTTTTAAACTCAATATTGTCACGGGATATCATCAATATTTGGGGATTCTCATAGAAGACAGGTGTTTATGGCAAAATTTGATTGCATCCTAAAAATTCACCTCCTCTTCTGAAATGGGCACTCTTTTGTGGGTTAATCACAGTTATGGTGGACACAAACGTTTGATTTTAAAAAAATGAATAATGCCTAAGTCCTGTAGTCTCTTGTTAAAGGAGCTGAGGGCTTGTTTTGTATTCTAACCATTTGATGTTGGCAATGTGGAATGACCATTGGGCCATGTGCTTAACAGCTCAGGTGCTAGCCATGTGCTGTCACTGAGATATTTTATGAATGTTTCTAGCATCTTGTATTTCACAGGGTGCAAATCTTGATCAGAGCAGAAGAGTTGCTTGAGCATTCCACAGGTTTGTTTGCTATGATGCTTACACAGTTGGGATTCACGGAGAGGTTTTTTGAACCCTATTTGAAGATGCTAAAAGGCACTGAAAACCTTGCAGGTTGTGTTCATTATTAATTTCCTGGACGCCTCCATCCTTTACTTATAAATTACAGATCCTGGCGGTTTTTTAAGGATCATGAGAGCCAAAAGCCCAAGCATGGGACAGAAAAGCTGTTATGAGAGAGCTGGGTTTGAATTTCCTTCTGGTATCCTTCCCTTCAGCTGAGGCAATTTTCTTCTCAAACTGCTCTCTGCAGCTCATCTTCTGCTCAATCTGTTTTTTCTTGGGTGTTTTGAAGAGACAAACCTCAGGGTGCATATCATGATCCTGGTTTCTGTGCAGCACCAGCACGGAAGTGGTCTGTTCATTTCTTTTTCACGTCTTCGGTGCATTTTTTAACTCAAACAATCACTGAGTTAGTGCATGTTTTGCTCACAGCAAAGCTTGGTAACAAAAAGAGCCAATTATTGTCGGAGCTGCATCATGATCCTGTTTTCTGCACTGCACCCATACAGGGGATATCTGTGCACTTCTTAATTGAGTCTTCAGCACACCCATTAACTCTAAAATTCTCTGAGTTAATGCATACGCTGCAGACAGCAGAACCTGGAAACACAGAAGCTAAATGAAGTTCAAGGTCAAACATTTAAGATTCCTTGCATAGCAGGTTCTTGGCATGGTATCCTAAAATAGGAGAAGCAGGTATGTAAATCTGACACTGAAACCCTCACATGTCATTATCTATTGTCTGACTATGCAATTATGTTGAGCTGTTCTTCTTGACTTGCGTCAGTGATTCATCAATGATAGGGAACTGAAAAGGAAGAGAACATTTTAAATCTACTTATGAACTCAACAAATGCAAGAGTTTGAGAGCTATTAAAAACATTCTTTATCTGTTATTACAATTTTTTATACCAGCATTTCATATAGGTATAAGTATTGTATTTTTGAGACTTTTAAAATATATTTTTTATGTAGCTATGGGGTTGCTTTACAAGTAGCTTCTCTCACTGTAGATATATGGAAATATGAATTTAGAATGTGATTATTGTATCTTTTTACTCAAAAAATTGAGCACTGTCATCTTGTAAGTTATTGGTTTTAAATATGCTAACATTTTAATAAATATAAACACATTTCACAAATTCCTGTTAAATTCAAATATATTATGTACTGTATAATAAATATCTCCAGTTTAACATTACTGTTGGACCTTCTCTATGATGAGAAAAGTCCCAGCCAGTAACTCATCTGCATCTGCTATAAATGAATCATTTGTTTAGTAAACGTCTGGTGCTATGAATCCCCTAGCATTCTTTATGATACACATCTAATTTATATGTTTTGCAATTTAAATGTTATTAGAATTTCTATATATTACAGTACCGTGAGAAATGGGGTTGTTGGTTGAGGGGGATGAAACCCTACTCATGAAACAGTCACAATCCTTGTCAGGTTAAACCACAAACAAATCACAAAATAGACCTATCCATCTGCTAGTTTGAGGCAAAAGAAGTCCGATTTAACTTAGAGGCAATGTAAAGTATGTATACAGTACTTAAACAGTAATATAATAAAAATACAACAGAAGAAAAATCCTGCGCTAAATTAGAAAAAAGTAAAATGTTATAAATTATTTGACACCAAAGGGACAAAAATCTATAGAACCCAAGTTATTATTTCTTAATAGTTTTTAATGAAAACTAGTGTCTAAAAGCTCCACCCCTTAGATATCTAGTCATGCAACACTGCAAAACCAGGGCAAAGCCGAAAGTTATGGCTGACCGTGATGGAGCACGGTTCGGATACACAAGGTAGATTGAGCTCAGTCTCCTCCTACCTTCAAACTTAGAACACATTTTAAATAAAAATGTCTGAGAAGGTGATGCTCTGCGGAGCAATGCAGCCGGCAGTGTCCGAAGAGGAGGCATAGTTATCAGAGAGCCGTTGGACAAAGTTGTGGTGAAGATTTCTACGTTTGGCCTTACTCGGGTTTGTGGAAGTGGAAAATCTCTGGTGGAATAAAGCTTCAGGCTATATTCAATGAGGACACTGCAAGGCCAGATCACACTTCTGAGGTGAGCAGCTGAACAGGGTTTTCTGCTGGAGAGAATAACTTTGCAGGAGCAAGCAGAAGCTACTGCAAAGTCAGGCGTCTAGTGATGCAGCATGGGCAGATCAGCAAACAGGTAGTTCACAGTCTTCTGTCAGTTCTCAGAGCATTTTTTGGCAGAAATGTTTTAAGTTCCAAGTTTTGGATTTAGCTATCTGGCCAGCTTTTAGTACCACTTCCAAGGGTCTAGGACTGAAGGTGTACCACTTGGAGGATCAGGACTCACTCAGTCTGGGTCGAGATTCAGTTTAAAAATAGTTGGAACTATTTCTGTCCCTGAGACTGAATGAGGAAGCCAGTCAACCAGTCCTTGGAATCACGCTAGTGGTCCTGGGTTCAAGCAGAAAAGCAGGTCTCAAGCAGCAGGGCAGTCCACTTCAGCCACAAGGCAGGCTTTAGGCAGCAGGGAGGTCCTCTTGGCGTGCACATTAAGTCTCCTGAAGCACACACAGGCCACAGGCAGAGGACAGTCCTATGAGAGTACTTTGCAGGTCAAGAAGTAAACTGAAGAGTGTATCTGAGGGTCCTAATTTTATACCTGGTGCCAGCTTTGAAGTGGAGGAACCTTCTGCAGTCCCCCCGAAATGGTGTTGGATTTTCCTATCTCCCTGACAAGACTCCACTGGGTCTGGGGGTGACAAAAAGCTAGTTGAAGTTCTTTGTATGTGTGATGAGGCAGCTTCTTTTAAGTGTAGGTGGGGTTGTTCACATCTCCGCCTCCTCATTCTAGCAGGATGGCCTATCATGCCAACAAACAGTACCCATATTGCATGACAGAGGAATACACAAAGACCAACTTCCAACTACATCTAGTTAAGTGACCATCGAAATAGGCTTAGGCACAAAGGGCCATATGTAGGTAATTTGCAAATACCGACTCCTTAATACCGAATCATACCGAATCGGTATTAAGAATGAGGTAAACGTGATGTAGGTAAAAATTCGTTAAACATTACCGATTCGTTGCAAATCGGTATTAAATACCGATTGTGAACAGATCGGTAATAAAAATACATACCGAAAGGCTATTACCGAATCGGTGTTACCGAATCCACACCCAAAATCGGAAATACCGATTCGGTAATTTAAAAAATAGCGTTTTGGTGAATCAGCCAATCCTGATACACCCATTTACTTCCCAAACAGGAAGTTGCCACACCCAGCCAGGTGCACAGGGCCTGGAGCTCACTGTGAGGCAGGCAGGCAGGCAGGAGAGCTGAGGAGCCAGCAGCAACACAGCCAAGAAAAAAAAAAGATAAACCACTGAACAAGCATTGAAATGGCAAGCCAGGACAAGGAGAAGGAGGGAGGTGAAAGAAAAAGAAAACTCAAGTTCAGCGACAAGGAGCTTGAGATCCTGATCGAGGATGTCACCCAAGAGTACCACAAGCTGTTTGGAGCCCAGTCCCACCAAGTGCCAGACGCACAGAAGAGGCAAATATGGAGTGGCATTCGGGACAAGATCAATGCCATAGGTGTGACCCTGCGCACCATAGAGGACATCAGAAAGAGGTGGTACGACCTCAGAAAAACAGCAAAACAGAGGATGGCAGAGAGACATAGGCTGGCAGGGAAAACTGGAGGAGGAAAAAATCGAGCCCCAGTACCAACACCACTGGAACAGATGGTGGAGTCCACCATCCAGCGGGAGAGTGTGAGTGGCATAGGAGACGCAGACAGCTCCGCCAGAGCAGCTAGAAAACAAGGTAAGAAGCATGCCCAGCATGCTGCCCTACCCCCTCCCCAACCCCAACCCCCATAGTGGTAAAAGTGCTCCCACTCCACACCATGTCTTACTGCTTACATGCAATGCATTCTGGGTGATGTAGTCAGTGTGAAATCATGATCAGGACTGTCAGGGCAGCTAACACAATAGCATGGTAATAGAATTGGATAGGTCAGGATAACCACTGCGCACTGTTGGCATGTACTTTAATGCAATGGCATTGCAGACAGAGTATTGAGAATATTTACATTTGTGTCATTTCAGGCGAGTCATCTCGCAGTGCAGCTGAGGGCAGCAGAGGCAGGTCAGCCAGGCCAGAGGGGAGTGAACAGGATGAAGACAGCATGCCTGCAGGGAACACCAGCACTGCGCCATCGCAGCCAGCCAATCCTCCACCACAGACATCACCACAGCGCCAGGGAGGGCCGCAATCCCCTCTCACTCAGTCACCACTGCGACGATCACCAACACCACCACCACCACCACAGTCAGGCAGGAGGTGAACACCCTCCAGCAGATGGAGGTGTCGGAGGAGGAGGGCAGCCAGCGCGAACAAAGTCCTATCGTAGAGAGATCAAACAGGGAGCGGGCTGGTTCTGCATCCGAGGGTGCGAACATCTCATCACAACGCCGCAGGGCAAGGCCGGACAGTCCAGTGGCATTTGAGCAGGGTGACAGTGTGTTTGCTGGGCTGGAAGGCAACATGCTGAAGGTCCAGCGCCTGCAATGGAGGGGAGATGAAGTCATTACGCAGGGAGGTGGCAAACATTAACAGACATATGTACAAGATGGAGAAGGGTATCAGTGCCATAGGGGAGAATATGTCTGCAGGGATGGAGAGGGTAGCAACCTCGGTGGACAACCTCTGCAGCCAGCTGGAGCAGGACCGTGTTGGCATGCGCCGACAGAGACTGAGACTCCAGGACTATACCAAGTCGGTAAACCGGCTGGCTACTACGACATCACTGATGTGTCGCCGGTCCATCGCCATGCAGGAGGAGATGGCGCATTGCAGCAGGGATGTGGCCAGGGGGATGGTGTCCATGACCTCAGTGCTAGAGCTCATGCAGAATGCTAAGGCCTCAAATATGGAAGGGGGGGGACAGTGAGGAGGCTACCAGCCGTGGTAGCATTACACCCTCACCCACCGAGTGCAGGAGGCATAGTGGACGTAATGTCCCAGCACAGGAACGGTCCAACTCACAAGTCTGTGTCGATGGGGAACATGCACGTGCAGCACGGGGACGCAAGAAGTGAAGGACACTGGCTGGCCACATGCATGTGATGGGTGATGTAACCTATGTCCAATTGGACAATGCTCACAATGCTGGAGGTGTGCCAAATAAACACCTCTACATGTAATTTGAATTGCCTCAGTGTCGTTACTCACTCAGAAAAAGTGTGATGTCATCTCTGCCCGTCTATGTCTCCCATCATGTTCAATAGCAGCACCAGCCGCGCTGGGCTCTGGCTGAGGGTTGTCCTCGTCCTCGTCCTCTGACTCAGTTAGTTCCACTGCAGTTCCTTTTTTAGTGGCCAGATTGTGTAGCATTGCACACGTAGCAATAATCTTGCAACATTTGATGGGGCTGTACAGACGCGCACCTCCTGTTTTGTGGAGGCAACGGAATCTGCTTTTGAGCAAACCAAAAGTGCGCTCCACCACGTTGCGTGTGCTCCTATGTGCCACATTGTATCTCCTCTCCCTTCGGGTGGTTGGGTTCAGATATGGTGTGAGGAGATACGGCCGGAGGGCATATGCGCTGTCACCTATGAAGAGAAGTAAGTGGCATTGATTGGTGTGACCAACAGCTTGTGGCAGGGTGTACATCAGGGTGTGTGACATTTACTTACCTAGTATGTATCCGTCAGCAAATTCACCAGCAAGCAGACGTGTATGTATGCCACTGTTCCTGAAGATGTAAGCATCGTGGGTACTCCCGGGGTATTTTGCCACGATGTCTGTTATAATGTGTTTGGCATTGCAGATCACCTGCACATTGATTGAGTGGGTGGATTTGCGGTTCCTGTAAATGTATTCACTTGCTGCAGGTGGGTAGATGGGAATGTGGGTCCCATCGATGCAGCCGATCATGTGAGGGAAGTGGGCAAGTTGATAGAACTCCAGCTTGGTTCTCTGCAGCTCCGCCTGCGTACTGGGGATAGATATGTAATGTTCCATTCT
This sequence comes from Lissotriton vulgaris, assembly GCF_964263255.1. Lineage (NCBI taxonomy): Eukaryota > Metazoa > Chordata > Amphibia > Caudata > Salamandridae > Lissotriton > Lissotriton vulgaris. The sequence goes on along the minus strand of NC_141698.1, from coordinate 420,939,411 downwards.
GTCCATCATGGCGTCTAGGAAGGTGTTGAAGAACCGGGATAGGCAGCTCTGTGATACTCCACCCACTGCTGCTATCACACCCTGGAAACTTCCTGATGCAAGGAGGTGCAGGCAGCAGAGTACCTGGACATGGGTGGGGATTGCGTGGGCCCTTGGCGTCTGATGCTCCAGATAGGGTGTTAGGTCCCGTATTAGCTCCAGGATGGTGTCTGGGTGCAATCTGTATCTCTCGTGTATTTCTGCGTCTGTCAACTGGAACAGAGTGATGCGTACTCTGTACACCTGCTCCTCACGTCTCCAGATCCTCATTCCTGCTGCTCTCAGGCGTAGCCGCCTTGCTATGAGATAGAGGCCTGCCATTGTGTTCACACTGATGCATTTTGGGTCTGTTTATATAGACTCCTCCTGATTACCACATGCTCCTGAAACGTGGTAATTACCGATTCGTTATTACCCATTTTGGCCAAAATCGGTATTACCGGGGTTTGCTACATAGCATATTTGGGGTTTTTACCGATTCGTTTCTACCGATTCGATATTCATTGTTTCGGTAATTCCAAGTCGGTAACTTATGGTTTTTACTGATTCGTTATTATCGAATCTATTCGGTATTACCTACATCTCACATGGCTACATATTTGTCGGTAACACCGAAAATGACCCTTTTTCGGTGTTACCGATCGGTATTTGGCCACCTACATATGGCCCAAAATGGTTAAGACAAAGAAATAGCAACTTTCCAAAAGGTTTACATGTCCTAGTAGAGAAAACTCCAACATTTGTGTTCACTGCTGCAAGGCCTAACTCTCACCTAGGATAACATTGGACTACCTTATTACATTTAATGAGTGGTAAGGTTTGTGTAGGAGCAGGTAGGAATTTCATGTTTGGTGTCTGAATAATTGTAATTTAAAACACTTTAATGGCAAAATCAGATTTTAACACCTTTGCTGCGGGGCTAATTCCCCTGTGGTGCTGAGGGGGAGGGGGTGTGCGCACAGCGCCACGATGCTTGTGACGAGCTCGGCTCGTCACGCTGCACGGTGGCACTGTGCTGATGACGAGCTGAGCTCGTCATGACCTCGCCCATTTTTCAGAACGCTCAGCACAGCGGGGGAATTAGCCCCGCATGTGAGCGCTGCACGTGTCATGACGACCTCAGCTCATCATCAGCACACGGCCACAGTGCCTCATGATGAGCTGAGCTCATCATGAGCACGCAAGGAGTTAAGACACAATTCTGAAAATGCCACTTTTGTAAAGCTTTAAGAAAAACAGAGCACGCTTCTCGTGCTCAATACAGTCGCACTGCGAAAAGCGGGAAATGTCCCTTATGTAACCAGTTTCTCCAACTGCTCTTCAGTAAACAGATGACACCATATGTTAATCCAATTTCTTTAAATAAACTTCTTCATATCATCACTACGGAGACGGTGTAGTTGTGCCTGCATACATTTATTCGACTTTTAAACACCAGCTGTATGCCTGTATTTGGCATTGTACAATGGTACGTCTTTCACAGGTGAATCCATTATGGAGTGGATACAATATCTATTAACCCAATGCATTTCGAGCCGTTTACGCTCTTCATCAGGGGTTTCTATAAAAGATTAAAGAGACAACTTAATTTGCATAGGCATAGAAAAGACTAAACAAATGAAATAAAATACAACGAAATATCTCACATGATCCCAACCCATAATGCCCATCCACTTTTTCAGAAAAAACCCAATATACTCCTGTGCCAAGTATAGCGCTCAAATCTTCCCCCTGTTACTGCAACAAAATAACATTTAACCCTCCAGCTCTTAATTACAAATCTCAAAACCAAAATACCCCACAACAGTTTGCAATTAAATTAATTGTGCCGTGTATGTACCTAAACTCTTCTATTTATGTCTGACTAATCGTAAACCCACTCTTCCCTACCTTTTCTTATGCCCTAATTTTCACTTCTGTGCCTTTAAACAAATGCTTCTCTGTATCCGATTCCAACACTGACAGCGCTCTATCAGTGCACTGAATACCTTAACAATACTTGCACCCACCTTTTCTCACTGTATCCTTCACTCGTAATTGAAACCAATTCCTTCTCTGTGCCGTCGCCATCAGTACCTGCTATTTACTGCCTTCCTTAGACTCCACCCATGTGACCACCCCCAACCGTTAATGTACCTATCCCGTGACTATTTCCCACGCAAAACTTCCTTTCACCAAACTAAAACCTACAACTACCACAATGCACCTTGCCCTCCTGTGTTCAAAGCTACCCAAACTAGATATAACTCTTCCCACACTGCTGTTTATCCTAAAGAAACCAAAAATATATCAAAAATGATGAGAAAAGTGTGTGTACTATACATCAATATACAAAAACCATTACATGTATTAACTGAATATTCACTGGACGCTTTCTACATCCCATCGCAAGGAGAACTCTGTTGGCCAGAAGAGATTTACTCACCGTCAGTAGCCGCGAGGACTCCTGCCTGCTAGCACTTTTTGCTTGCTAGCTCTTTCAGCCTTCTAAACTCCTTGCCTCCTTTCACCCTTCTCCTCTGAAAGCGGGGACCGCGAGAGGAGTGGAGGTGGTGGATCAAACCTCAAGTACAAAACCGGAGCGGGGCTGCTGTGGCGCGGGATGCTGTTTTTGAAATAAAATACTCAGAGGAGCTTTCTACATCCCATTGCAAGGAGAACTCTGTTGGCCAGAAGAGTTTTACTCACCGTCAGTAGCCGCGAGGACTCCTGCCTGCTAGCACCTTTTGCTTGCTAGCGCTTTCAGCCTTCTAAACTCCTTGCCACCTTTCACCCTTCTCCTCTGAAAGCGGGGACCGCGGACTGCCTACTACAACATCCATCAGGCAGTGCGGTCCCGCGGGAGGAGTGGAGGGGGTGGATCAAACCGCAAGTACAAAACCAGAGCGGGGCTGACGCAGTGCGGGACGCGCGGACGAAGCCCGGGCCTAGGGTGGGCCCGTCTGTGCCCGTTTGAGGTCAGGCTGGGCCTGTCCTCTTGGTTTTTCGCAATTACTGAATGATGCATTTAAATCGGACTTATCCAATATTGTATCTATCTGAAACTATTTAAATTCATTTTGTACTTGTAACATCTAGATTAGCAGTACTAGCAGTGACTGTATATACTTTCATTGAAATAGGGAGCTGACTCTTACTTATTTATTTCTCAAAGAGATAAGAAAAGTAAACGTAACCTATACCCACGAATATAGCTCACATCCCCTCAAATATGGAAAAGAGGGAATTACCCAGCCCAAAGTTGACGCACGGAAAAAGACCCAATATTGATTCCCAACAAACCCTCTTGGGCTATCTCGACGGAGGGGTGGGGGCTCTAGATAAGCAAATTATCTCTGTGGTAGAATCTCTCGAAGTTGTCTCGACTAAACAAGGATTAGGAATGTCCTGAGGTCTCAATAAATTCTAGACAATCGACCACCAAAAAAAGTTTATCAAATGGGTGTATCCAACATATAGCAGCCAGCATAGTTGCAAGTGATACAGATTCTTTATTGCAACCTTTACAAAAGAAATACAAATCTCCTATACTTGAAGGGAATACTGCTGTTCATGTAACTTCAATCGAGAGTAGTCCAATAATTAATCTAGAAAATACACCTTGTAAACCAAATTTAACCAAACAGGGGAAGATTAAAAGGGGTCCAAGAAAGCAGCCCCTAAAAGATAGAGCAAGGAACAGGAAACCCTCTGACCCACATAATGAGAATGGCCAGAGTCTAACCGTGCTGATCGAAAGATTGGACTTATATCTTAGAGTTAGACTGGATCAGATGGACCAGGGACTATCTTCCATCGAAAAACATTTCGAAGCTGCCAAAGAACAACATGACTCCAGATCCCTATTACAGGGCCCAGGGCGCCCATGCGTCGGTTTGCACCCGATAACAGGGGTCCCTATTGCCCATGCCGTAACTTGTCAACTCCCTCAGGCTAAAAATGCACCTCTAATAGTTGCATCCCCTCTCAACTCAGCGACACGTAAAACAATGAGAGAGCGGTCCCAAAATTCTGAAATTTCATCTCTATCAATATCCACTATCCCAAGAGGACCTGCCCTCGAGCCTAGATTTACCGATTATCAGGGTTCAAGTTTCCATCCTCCTTGCCCTTATCAAACCTATAATCATACCTGAGAGAATCCTATATTAGAGAAGCCTCAATGATCTGCCCCCCGCAGCTACACCACAGATTATTGTGTTGGCTAACGTTCCAAAAAATGACGCACCGGGTCCAGAAGGCTGGGAAACACTTAGAAACAAAGCGCTCTATCTCTTGAATAGGAGAACAGGTATAAATGAACCCCTATTTCGAGAATTTAAGTTGGCCAGAAGGGTTCAGTCGCTGGGTATGCGAGGCAAGGTTTTTGCAGGGGATTTAATAGTTTTAGCCTTTAGATCTCCACAGCTGGTTAATAGAATTCTACAGGAGATTGGGACCCAAGGCCTAGAAGCAGCTGAAATTACCATCTTGCCACTTGGTTTTTTCTATCCACCAACAAACAGGACCTACATGGCCCAGGGGGCGGGAACAAACCGATCTATTATGAATCCTTTTTACGGTATAGTACCAAGTAATAGATTTGATGTTCTCTCGGGAATGGCAGAGACTGACTGGACCTCAAACGTAATAAACCTTAAAAGCCACAAGAGGTAAAAGTTTATCCTAGAAGGCCAATACATAATCGAGCACTTTATATATCTTCCCCCAAAGCGCCGACTAAGCTAGATACTATTGAGAGCAATAAAATTATAGTGACAAATAAAAGGATTACGGTAATAAACCAGGAGATAGGTAATCCCACGTTCCATGACACAGCAGTTTGTAATAGTGGGAACATTCCTCAATCTGAGAAAACCCCCTCGACTCCCCAATTTGGGTGACCTGGTGGCAAGCCCCAGATTAACATACTTTATTGGAACATTGCTGGCCTCCGTTCAAAGGTGGTGAATGAAACCTGAGTAACCTTTGTACAAAACTTTAATATTCTTTGTTTCAAAGAGACGTGGGTTACCACCCCAATTCATATAGAGGGCTATAAAACATATTTCTCGCCTCCATTACCATCACCGTCTGGAAGAGCGAAAGGTGGTATGTCTATTCACATTTCAAACCTGGTAGAAAAAAAGGAGACTATAATAGTTAAACTAGAACCTAACTTTCAAATACTCAGCTTACATATGAACAGAGATGATATTTTTCTTCTTGTTAATTTCTATATTAACCTACCACAGGGAGAACTGGTAACTGTAATTCAATCCATTTTTGCTTCCCTGCAGGAGTTAACTAACCAGACAATGAAAGAGGTTGTAATTGTTTGAGGAGGTGATTTTAATCAACAACTGTGTAGAAACAGTCACCTGAATATATGTGGTCTAGTGGATGAGAACGAACACTCATTACATCATTTCTTGCAGACAACGATAGGAGATTGTCTAAATGAAACCATCTTTAGCTTAGGCCTAGGCCTGGCTAGTGTTGAGATATAAAATGCTATGAACACATAATTGGCCCACTATGTACCATATAACTGTATACGCATATGAATAACCATATAGTATCACGCAATATATGTATGCTTTACGATTGATTCATGCAGGCCTATTTAGACCTATTGATATAACTGTGGCCATCTTGTTTAGTTTCCCTGTGTTCATGTACTGCTTCCAAGAAGTCACGTGAGTTAGTCCTTGGTACTAAACCATGTTGAATTGCTTAGCCTGCTTCTCTGATCTTTTGTGTGTAGCTCAGGGAAACCTAAGGTCACACCTGCCCCTCTTGTGGGATGCTTGCATTCTAGCAGAGCCCGTTCCTGTACTCCCCGGGCTCTAGATAGACAAGAGGGCACCTCACCGTCCTGCCCCCGGAATAGCTCCGGCTTAGCTACTAACAATCAATGGTGCCTTATATGGGTCTTCCTGCTGGCTCACTGACAACTTGTATTCTTCCTTGTAGGGTGTTAACCTGAATGTGTGAAAACGTATATATGCTTTGCATCACTTGTATTTAGGCAGTCTCCTCTGCGCACCTCCATGGGTCGTGTAGACCGAGGCTCCCCTGACAGGGCTTGCATTTGATTGAATAAACGATTCAACCTTCTCCATTGCCGACTGCCTTATTATTCTTTTATGTTATATGGACTCTTGGTAAGTATAGTCCGGCCTTGTAAAATTTCGATTCCTTCAGCTAGTACAATGACAAACTTTCTTGCCATGCCGATTCCAACTTTTAACAGCAGAGGTAGTTCAAGCACAATAGATTTTATATTAATTTCCCATAAAGCTGAATTGTGTGTAATGCAGTGTACGACCCATGATAATGCTATGAGTGACCACCAACCTAATAGCCTTAGTAACAAAGGTAACAGTTTAACAGGAGCGCACAGCGTGTGTAAGTAAGTCAAGTTGCAAATGTTATTGGTGCTCAAAGTGGACAAGAGTCTGTTACCAAGACTCTCATTAGTAGCCGGAAAGTGGCTAATACCAGCAAAAAAGATTCACCAAGCACTCAAATGTTCAATCACAGTCCACAATAGTAAGGTGAATAAGTTTCTTCAGATTTCTTCTTTTTATTCCATCATCCAATGAAAATGAAATTCTTAGTACAGCCAACACGTGTTTCGTCTTAGTCAGTCTTTGACATTCAGACTTCTTCAGGGCTGCAAGTAATTACAATAACCTATGTTTAGGTTACAATAATAAATTATCTAATACATCATCAAGAGTACACAAGTACAAATCCATAGGCTATTAACTGATTCTCAAAAAAGTCACCGAATAACAAGTGAGGCAGAAAGTCGTAAAGCTAGAAGCAGTACCTATTACCAAGAGTGAAAAACTGAATCACCCAAGTGTGACAGAACAACTAGCCTAATTGGCAGTACTAAAGTATGACAACCATAGTAGAACAAAGTAGAACAAAGTAAGTCAATATATATGGAGTAAAATCTTACCCCTAGAGTTTCAGTATTCCATAACCATCGGCGTAAATAATTCTTCTCATCTGTCTGTATAAAACTTAAACACCCCGATCACAAGCCATTCTCATGGGATCAATAATAAGTAAGGAGGCCAAACGTTAATAAAACTCACCCACAAGCAGTAATATATATCTTGTAGCACGTATAAACAATGTCTTCATCAGGTATATAACATATGGGTTGTAAGTTCGAACACCACGTAAATCAGCCAGTAACTGCAAATAAGACGTAACAGTAAGTGACCACACAACTCTCTGGTGGTAACACTATCCCACCATAACTCAGCGATCTCAACCAATGCCTTACCTATCAGTTTAGCAGGTGGAGTGCTCCAAGGTTCGAATTGTAAGTAAATATATCAGTCCATCAACTGCAAAAAAGTAAATATCTAAGTCTCAGTAATCATGTATATTCATGAATCATAACTACAAAACGCAGTATTCTAGTCCAGTCTTCATATAAACTATACAAATTAAGAACAATATTTTACCTGGTATCAGTGGTATCCGGCAATCAGTATTTCCGCGTGCTACGTGGGCGCCATCTTGTAATGCCTATAAATAGTATTTGAAACACGCGCCATCTTGAAGTGATAGTATCGTCCAAAGTACCAAGTATCCCAATAAAGAAATCAACTACAAAGTGAATCAATAACACCAACGCCACATTTGACTAGAAAAACATTTCTCTATTACCTCATTCTCTATTATATATTCATGTCTGCAAGATCGAGTCTGTAAGTTAAAAGGGCTGATAACGCGCGCCATCTTAGAATGGCAAAGTCGTCCCAATAAACCCATTTAAACTGACGCTGTCACCACTGAAAATACAACTGGTAACACCAACTCCACCTACAAATTATTTTGTATCCCTAATAATTCGTCATTAGACATGCGGTCACTAAACAGAGACGAGTCTCGTTCCTTATACATACGAGAGCGTCTCCTACGTGTAAATTTCTTTCTCATACCCTCACAATTACAACAAGTATCGTATATTGTCAATATTGACTAATAAACGAAACTAACAAAGAAATAGGACCACACTGTTTCTTTTGTCATAATACCCCAGTCTGAATGGCTAATTTCGGGGTGAGAGTAATACAACTGAAACCACTTGCTGGCTACTAATGAGAGTCTTGGTAACAGACTCTTGTCCACTTTGAGCACCAATAACATTTGCAACTTGACTTACTTACACACGCTGTGCGCTCCTGTTAAACTGTTACCTTTGTTGTTTGGTTGTTTTAGTTTGGGAGCAGCCGCATAAGTGAGAATGAACCCGAGATAAAGAAGCAGAACAATTGTTTGATAATTTAGTGGCAGGCGGATCTATAGGAGCCGCCATGGGACCCCCAAAGGAGACTAAGAAGGAAGGCCTGAGAGCCAAGTTTGTGAAGCTTGAATCCCTCAAACGTACAGAACTTAATAAATGGTGGAATGCGGCAACATTGAGACAATATTTAAAACTGAATAGGATTCCCCGTGGGCTGAGGTCTCAGATCATACCTACGTATGAAGATCTTGAGCCTGATCTTTACCAAACTTGGGAAAAAGAACTTAACAATAGTTCTAGAAATCTCATTAATATCTTGATAGAGAATGCTGAAAGGAAAATAGCCAAGCTACTAGTTGAGATTCAAAAGGTCAAAGATGAGATTAAGGAGATGAACCTTCCCGAGGCTACTATTAAAAATTACCCTACCTTGGACGAGAAATTAAATGAATTACAAACAGACATTAAGCAAAGGAAGGCTAGAAAGCTTAAACGTGTTGAGCGTGATTACCGCTCTGGGCGTGTGTATACCTTTGCAAGAAAATTCGATTATCTGATGACCAAGACTCCTTCTAGTAAACAAAAGAGTAGCACCGCATCCGCTAGTGACAGTGACCTTGGCTCTAGTAATATTTCAAGTAGTGATAATGAAGACACTCCTGAATCTTCAGCCCTTCCCACACCTGAGAATAATTTTTTAGAAGAAGTGTGCAGACTGCGCCGTGGGAACAGGGATTCAGAAAGGAATCGGGAGTCAAATGTACAAAAACCAGGAGAGGGGGGAGAGGTAGGAGGAGGACAGGGAGGAAGGGTAGGGGTGAGACTGAGATCCTGGAAACCCTAGCTGTAGGAGATGATGCTGGTATTGAGGATATTGAAATTGTGAACCTGTCTTCATTTGAATTGTCTGATGACATGAAGAGTTTACTTGGTAAAGGGATGGGATTTTGTCCTATGACTGTGACTGATTGGTACGTAACTAAAATCGATCTATTTAGATTTGTCAGGAGACTTAAACTAAAGAAATTTTTTGTGAATGTACCAGAAAAAAGCAAACCTGAAAGAATTAAACCACTGAGTAACATCACTATTCAAGAATTGAAAGAGACTCAATTATTACTCTCACTTACTGAAAAGGAAGATGACACGGTAACTCTTTACAAATTGTTGGATGACCTGGAGGTTGATAGATTTTTAAGTGAGGGGAGTGGTTTGAAAGTAAAATCAAAATGGACACCTAAAATCTCATCTGGTAGCACGATTGATGCTTTTTTTAAAGCAGTAAACTTGGACATTGACAAACTTATTGATACGAAATGCTCTAATAGGCTCATGAGATATAAGGACAATCTTACATCTGGTGAAAGGGTGGCACTTAAGGAACTTATGAGCAATTCAGAGCTTACCATACGTAAAGCCGATAAAGGCGGAAATGTGGTGGTTCTTAACACTGTTGACTACAATGAGGAGATTTACTCATAGCTTAATAATGTTAAGTATTTTTAGAAATTACACTGTAATCCCATGCAAGCTCTGGTTAAGACTATTAATGATCAACTTAAGACCTGGTATGATCTTACACTCTTGGATTACGAGGAGTATCTGTATTTACAGGTTGTAGCACCTAAAGCACCATGTATGTACACATTGCCAAAAATTCATAAGTCCAGAACTAATCCGCCTGGAAGACCTATTATTTCAGGTATTGGAGGGCCTACAGAGCGTCTCTCCCAATACGTGGATACTTTTTTACAGACTTATGTTAGAAATTTACCTTCATTTATTGAAGATACTAAGCATGTTTTAAACTTGATGTGTGATCTGACATGGGATGAGAGGATGATATTAGTGACGTTAGACGTCGTATCACTTTATACTAATATTGACCATGAGTTAGGAATCCATGCATTAGACTTCTTTCTTAGTAACAGAGCAGCAGAGTTTTATGATCACAATCAGATGATTCTAACAATGACGAAAATGGTTCTTGATAACAATGTATTTCTTTTTGATGGTAAATGGTTTAGACAACGCCTTGGTACTGCGATGGGTTCCAGATTTGCTCCGTCCTTTGCGAACCTCTTCATGGGGTGGTTCGAGGCGGAGAGGATCTGGGGCCCATCGGGTACTAAATGGATGCAACATATTCACTACTGGGGGCGTTATATTGATGATTGCCTGTTAATCTGGACGGGTACAATTGATGAACTCAAAGGTTTCTTTGATTATTTGAATGATAACAGGCTAAATTTAGAATTCATAACTCACTACGATACCCACAGCATCACGTTCTTGGACATTGAACTGTATATTGAGGATGGTAAACTGTGTAGTCGTATGTATCGAAAGCCTACCAGTTGTAATGCAGTTTTACATGCTAGAAGTTGCCATCCTTCGAGTCAAATTAATGCCATACCCTATGGCGAAATGGTGAGGGCAAGACGTAACTGCTCCAATGACAGTGATTTTGAATCTAACCTCACAGATTTATCTAAGAGGTTTCTTAAACGTGGCTACCAGAGCAAAACTGTTGAGAATGCGGCATTAAGGGCTAAAAAACCTAAGAGATCTAATACTTTAAGTAAAAGAACCTGTGAGAATACCATAAAGGATATGAAAATTCGATTCATTACGAACTTTAGTACTGATAGTGCCAAATTGTACAGTATTACGAATAGACACTGGCATTTATTGAGCATGGACCAAGATATATTGCCGTTTGTTGGAGACAGACCTGAATTAACCTTTAGAAAGGGACGTACTCTGTCAAATTGTATTAGTCCTAGTTACCCTGTGACAAAAAAATGAACCTGATTGGCTAACTGTAACATCTAAAGGTTTTTATAAATGCGGTAGGTGCAGTTCGTGCAGATGGGCCAAACCTAAAGTAAAAGCTTTCAACTACAATGGGACTGGCGAATACTGTATAAATATGTTCATCAATTGCGATACTACTTTTGTAGTTTATGTCATAGTGTGTTCCTGCGGGCAGATCTATGTTGGGAGCACTATCAGGAAACTGAGAGAAAGGATGGTTGAGCACTTTAGAGCTCTTAAAACAGGAGACACTCGCTATCCCGTAGCTTCTCACATGGTCAGAAACTATCAAGAAAAAGACAAACATGTGTTCACTTACCATGGGATTGATCATGTTTAACGTGACCCAAGGGGCGGTAATAGACAATTACAATTGCGACGCAGAGAGGTCATGTGGTTAATGAAATTGAAAGCTGTTGAACTGGGTTTAAATATTGACCACGAATTTGAATATTACTTAGGACATGAATGATGATTATCATGGTGATCTGGTCCTTTTATTCCGATCTCTTCAGAATGCTTATTAGATTTATTAATCTGTGAAATGTATATTGATGTAAAAATGTTTACTGTATTCTTTGTTTTATCTTATTTTATCTTATTTACTCCCTTACACTATTTCCTCTTGCTTATCTTTTCCCTGACTTTTGGTTTCAGTTGTATTACTCTCACCCCGAAATTAGCCATTCAGACTGGGGTATTATGACAAAAGAAACAGTGTGGTCTTATTTGTTTGTTAGTTGCGTTTATTTGTCAATATTTACAATATACGATACTTGTTGTAATTGTGAGGGTATGAGAAAGAAATTTACACATAGGAGACGCTCTCGTATGTATAAGGAACGAGACTCGTCTCTGTTTAGTGACCGCATGCCTAATGACGAATTATTAGGGATACGAATTAATTTGTAGGTGGAGTTGGTGTTACCAGTTGTAATTTCAGTGGTGACAGCGTCAGTTTAAATGGGTTTATTGGGAGTACTTTGCCATTCTAAGATGGCGCGTGTTATCAGCCCTTTTAACTTAGACTCGATCTTACAGACTCGATCTTACAGACATGAATATATAATAGAGAATGAGGTAATAGAGAAATGTTTTTCTAGTCAAATGTGGCACTGGTGTTATTGATTCACTTTGTAGTTGATTTCTTTATTGGGATACTTGGTACTTTGGACGATACTATCACTTCAAGATGGCGCGCGTTTCAAATACTATTTATAGCCATTACAAGATGGCGCCCGCATAGCACGCGGAAATACTGATTGCCGGATACCACTGATACCAGGTAAAATATCGTTCCTAATTTGTATAGTTTATATGAAGACTGGACTAGAATACTGCGTTTTGTAGTTATGATTCATGAATATACATGATTACTGAGACTTAGATATTTACTTTTTTGCAGTTGAGGGACTGATATATTTACTTACAAATCGAACATTGGAGCACTCCACCTGCTATACTGATAGGTAAAAATTAGAAAAAACAATTTGATGGACAGCATGTAGATCAATGTCTTACATTCACCCCAATACAATGATCTGGGCCTAAATCCATCTTTTTTTGCACTCCACACCACCCTGGGTTAGATAATGGCTTTATGCAAATCAGCTCTGACCCTGTGCCCCATGGGAACAGTCCAGTCCGAACTACACAGCCATATCTTTCCCAGACCGGAATCAAGCACCGAGGACCGGACCGGTTTCGAGGTAATACCTCTCATCAGCCCGGCTAGCTTGACTCCAGTGGTGTGGAGGCTCTGGGACCCACGTCTGAGCTACCCCAGTACACTCAGGGAGAAAATTACAAAAAACAATTTGATGGACAGAATGTAGATCAATGTCTTACATTCACCCCAGTACAATGATCTGGGCCTAAATCCATCGTTTTTTGCACTCCACACCACCCTGGGTTAGATAATGGCTTTATGCAAATCAGCTCTGACACTGTGCCCCATGGGAACAGTCCAGTTCGAACTACACAGCCATATCTTTGCCAGACTGGAATCAAGCATCCGAGGACCGGACCGGTTTCGAGGTAACACCTCTCATCAGCCCGGCTAGCTTGACTCCAGTGGTGTGGAGGCTCTGGGACCCACGTCTGAGCTACCCCAGTACACTCAGGGAGAAAATTACAAAAAACAATTTGATGGACAGAATGTAGATCAATGTCTTACATTCACCCCAGTACAATGATCGGGGCCTAAATCCATCGTTTTTTGCACTCCACACCACCCTGGGTTAGATAATGGCTTTATGCAAATCAGCTCTGACCCTGTGCCCCATGGGAACAGTCCAGTCCGAACTACACAGCCATATCTTTCCCAGACCGGAATCAAGCATCCGAGGACCGGACCGTTTTGAGGTAACACCTCTCATCAGCCCGGCTAGCTTGACTCCAGTGGTGTGGAGGCTCTGGGACCCACGTCTGAGCTACCCCAGTACACTCAGGGAGTAAATTATAAAAAACAATTTGATGGACAGAATGTAGATCAATGTCTTACATTCACCCCAGTACAATGATCTGGGCCTAAATCCATCGTTTTTTGCACTCCACACCATCCTGGGTTAGATAATGGCTTTTTGCAAATCAGCTGTGACCCTGTGCCCCATGGGAACAGTCCAGTCCGAACTACACAGCCATATCTTTCCCAGACCGGAATCAAGCATCCGAGGACCGGACCAGTTTCGAGGTAACACCTCTCATCAGCCCGGCTAGCTTGACTCCAGTGGTGTGGAGGCTCTGGGACCCACGTCTGAGCTACCCCAGTACACTCAGGGAGAAAATTACAAAAAACAATTTGATGGACAGAATGTAGATCAATGTCTTACATTCACCCCAGTACAATGATCTGGGCCTAAATCCATCGTTTTTTGCACTCCACACCACCCTGGGTTAGATAATGGCTTTATGCAAATCAGCTCTGACCCTGTGCCCCATGGGAACAGTCCAGTCCGAACTACACAGCCATATCTTTCCCAGACCGGAATCAAGCATCCGAGGACCGGACCGGTTTCGAGGTAACACCTCTCATCAGCCCGGCTAGCTTGACTCCAGTGGTGTGGACATGGCTTTTGTAGTTCGGACTGGACTGTTCCCATGGGGCACAGGGTCAGAGCTGATTTGCATATCGCCATTGTCTAACCCATGGTGGTGTGGAGTGCAAAAAAACGATGGATTTGGGCCCAGATCTTTGGACTGGGTTGAGTGTGTGACATTGATCCACATTCGGTCCATCACCTGTTGTTTTTGCATATTCCGCCCTAAGTGCGCTGGGGATGCCCAGACGTGGGTCCCAGGCACTCCACACCACTGGAGTCAAGCTAGCCGGGCTGATGAGAGGTGTTACCTCGAAACCGGTCCGGTCCTCGGATGCTTGATTCCGTTCTGGGAAGGACATGGCTTTTGTAGTTCGGACTGGACGGTTCCCATGGGGCACAGGGTCAGAGCTGATTTTCATATCGCCATTGTCTAACCCAGGGTGGTGTGGAGTGCAAAAAAACGATGGATTTGGGCCCAGATCTTTGGACTGGGTTGAGTGTGTGACATTGATTCACATTCGGTCCATCACCTGTTGTTTTTGCATATTCCGCCCTAAGTGCGCTGGGGATGCCCAGACGTGGGTCCCAGGCACTCCACACCACTAGAGTCAAGCTAGCCGGGCTGATGAGAGGTGTTACCTCGAAACCGGTCCGGTCCTCGGATGCTTGATTCCGTTCTGGGAAGGACATGGTTTTTGTAGTTCGGACTGGACTGTTCCCATGGAGCACAGGGTCAGAGCTGATTTGCATATCGCCATTGTCTAACCCAGGGTGGTGTGGAGTGCAAAAAAACGATGGATTTGGGCCCAGATCTTCGGACTGGGTTGAGTGTGTGACATTGATCCACATTCGGTCCATCACCTGTTGTTTTTGCATATTCCGCCCTAAGTGCGCTGGGGATGCCGAGACGTGGGTCCCAGGCACTCCACACCACTGGAGTCAAGCTAGCCGGGCTGATGAGAGGTGTTACCTCGAAACCGGTCTGGTCCTCGGATGCTTGATTCCATTCTGGGAAGGACATGGCTTTTGTAGTTCCGACTGGACTGTTCCCATGGGGCACAGGGTCAGAGCTGATTTGCATATCGCCATTGTCTCACCCAGGGTGGTGTGGAGTGCAAAAAAACGATGGATTTGGGCCCAGATCTTTGGACTGGGTTGAGTGTGTGACATTGATTCACATTCGGTCCATCACCTGTTGTTTTTGCATATTCCGCCCTAAGTGCGCTGGGGATGCCCAGACGTGGGTCCCAGGCACTCCACACCACTAGAGTCAAGCTAGCCGGGCTGATGAGAGGTGTTACCTCGAAACCGGTCCGGTCCTGGGATGCTTGATTCCGTTCTGGGAAGGACATGGCTTTTGTAGTTCGGACTGGACTGTTCCCATGGGGCACAGGGTCAGAGCTGATTTGCATATCGCCATTGTCTAACCCAGGGTGGTGTGGAGTGCAAAAAAACGATGGATTTGGGCCCAGATCTTCGGACTGGGTTGAGTGTGTGACATTGATCCACATTCGGTCCATCACCTGCTGTTTTTGCATATTCCGCCCTAAGTGCGCTGGGGATGCCGAGACGTGGGTCCCAGGCACTCCACACCACTGGAGTCAAGCTAGCCGGGCTGATGAGAGGTGTTACCTCGAAACCGGTCTGGTCCTCGGATGCTTGATTCCATTCTGGGAAGGACATGGCTTTTGTAGTTCCGACTGGACTGTTCCCATGGGGCACAGGGTCAGAGCTGATTTGCATATCGCCATTGTCTAACCCAGGGTGGTGTGGAGTGCAAAAAAACGATGGATTTGGGCCCAGATCTTTGGACTGAGTTGAGTGTGTGACATTGATCCACATTCGGTCCATCACCTGTTGTTTTTGCATACTGATAGGTAAGGCATTGGTTGAGATCGCTGAGTTATGGTGGGATAGTGTTACCACCAGAGAGCTGTGTGGTCACTTACTGTTACGTCTTATTTGCAGTTACTGGCTGATTTACGTGGTGTTCGAACTTACTACCCATATGTTATATACCTGATGAAGACATTGTTTATACGTGCTACAAGATATATATTACTGCTTGTGGGTGAGTTTTATTAACGTTTGGCCTCCTTACTTATTATTGATCCCATGAGAATGGCTTGTGATCGGGGTGTTTAAATTTTATTCAGACAGATGAGAAGAATTATTTACGCCGATGTTTATGGAATACTGAAACTCTAGGGGTATGATTTTACTCCATATATATTGACTTACTTTGTTCTACTATGGGTGTCATACTTTAGTACTGCCGATTAGGCTAGTTGTTCTGTCACACTTGGGTGATTCAGTTTTTCACTCTTGGTAATAGGTACTGCTTCTAGCTTTACGACTTTCTGCCTCACTTGTTATTCGGTGACTTTTTTGAGAATCAGTTAATAGCCTATGGATTTGTACTTGTGTACTCTTGATGATGTATTAGATTATTTATTATTGTAACCTAAACATAGGTTATTGTAATTACTTGCAGCCCTGAAGAAGTCTGAATGTTAAAGACTGACTAAGACGAAACACGTGTTGGCTGTACTAAGAATTTCATTTTCATTGGATGATGGAATAAAAAGAAGAAATCTGAAGAAACTTATTCACCTTACTATTGTGGACTGTGATTGAACATTTGAGTGCTTGGTGAATCTTTTTTGCTAATAGCCTTAGTATACAGCTCCAGTGGAAGTTAGATAAATTTAATATTGTCAAGACCTTAGCCCAAAACACATTGACATTAGATAGGTTAAATGGCTTTGCATTAAAATGGGTTAAAGTGGACCCGGTAGATATTACTACAAAAGTAATTAAAACAACTTGACCAGGGATTGAAAAATGCCTAGATCCTGATAAGATATAAAAACAATAAAAGAAGTTTTGTTTGTCAAACTAAAAAATAGACGCCCAAAAAGGAGAGGTTGGTTTAATAATACTTGCACAAAGGCTCAAACCAAACTTAAAATTGCATTACAAAACCCCAAACGGGATCCTTTACAAATTGCTACTCTTAGAAAAGAATACAACCAAGTCATAAAAACTAGGAAAACGGAACTGAAAAATGAGCTGTGGGAGCAACTCCACAAATCGAGCACTCTTAGAGATAGTGCTGCCTTTTGGGCAGTTATTAAATCTCCTTTTCTCTCCGATTCTAGACAGATTCCTAAAATGGATGTTGCAATTGACGAAAAAACCTGGACTGATCATTTTGCTTCTAGTTTTGGTCTTCCCCCAAAGGCCCTTGAAGCAGACCAAGGTCATAACATTAAGGATCCACAACTGGACAGACAACCCTATTCTATAGCTCTTGATATTACCCATGGCAAGGTGGTCTTTGCACTCCAGGCCAGCAGAAATGGAAAGGCCCCAGGCCCCGATGGGGTTTACATTGACTTTTTCAAATTTAATCCCAAACTGTGGTCCCCAATTCTAACTAGAGTCCTGCAGGCATCATGTGTGGTTGGACTTGAGGACTCATGGTCGGAATCTATATTGGTTCCCATCTTTTAAAAAAGGGGACCGCCAACTTCCCTCATGCTACCGACCGATATCTCTGTTGGATTCTCTTGGAGAAGTTGCGGGCCGAGTCATTCTCGAACGTCTTCAGGAGAGGGCGGAAGACAAGAGAATCCTATCAGACATACAATTCGGGTTTTGGGAGGGCCTTGGGACCACCGAACAAGCACTAAACTTAACTTTACTGATGGGTAAATATATCAGCGCTAAGGGCGGGGCTTTACATCTAGTCTATGTTGACTTGTCCGCAGCATTCGATTGTGTCAGTCATTCGAAACTATGGTTAATCTTAACGGAAATTGGGGTGGACCAGCCTCTTGTTGACTTCCTTCGCAAGCTATATTCAGATGCCACAGCCAGAGTGAGGTATGGAGTGGGGGGGAACTAACAGCGTCATTCGGGGTAGAGAAGGGGGTCAGACAGGGCTGTGTCCTGGCTGCCTTCTTATTTACACTCTACACCAATGGTCTAGAGCGGGCCATGGTGAAGGGATGCCAGGACCTTCCTACCATAAATAAACACCCAATAATGGCCCTGCTCTACGTCGATGACACTGTTATACTATCACGTACCCCTGTAGAATTGCAACATGCTCTTGTAAGATACAATTCATTTATGACCAACCTTGATCTGAACATCAATGTCAAGAAAACATTTGTTATGAACTCCAACCCTGGAACAAAGAAATTCAAGTCCATCTTTTTAAATAATGTCAAATTAGAGAGGACCAACACATATCCATATTTGGGAATAGTAATTGACCATAAAATCTCCTAGAGACAGGCCATCGAGTCCAGGAAATTGCTTTTTATGAGGACGACCCTGGCGTTGGTAAATTTTGCACGAAGGTTGGGCAAAAGACCGCCGGTAGAACTTATTGAGATATATAAGGCCAAATGTATAGCCGTTGCCATTTACGGCGCTGGGGTATGGGGTTACGCAAAGATAGATTATTTGCAGAGGCTAGAAAATTAATTTCTAAGGTACCTTCTTGCCGTTCCCCAAGGTACGTCATCTTTCTCGTGCCACCTGGAATTGGGTCTTCCTTATTTGACAGATATTGTCAAAATTCAACCCTTTCTCCTATGGCACAGAATCTGGACGTCAGACAAAACAACCTTCTCCCAAGGGTTTTTACAGGATTGTATCTCCTTAGACTATGCACATAAAATTGGGTGGATCGATTATGTTAAGACCTTCTTGCATGATCTGGGTATGAAAAAATATTTCTATTCTCCTCCCCTAATCATAGAGCTGTCAAGAAAGGCATTTAAATTGCAGGGCTTAATACACTTAGAACAACTGCAATTAGCCCAAGAAGCCACTAAATCGTCAGCCCAACATTCGCTGCAAATCCAAACCACTCTGACAATTCAACTGTACCTAACCTTTAAGCTCTCTGGCTACGAAAGATGTCTACTAATAAGGTTTAGGCTGAATACGATCTATCGTCTAGTAACCTTTCCAAAAATAAACAACTGGGACACAGAATTACCACTCTGCCCATGTGATGATGTTTCCATCCAATCCACAAAACATACTTTTTATTTGGCAAATTCTATATTGATCAAAGAAGGTTATTGTTGATCCCAATGTTAAAAACCATGGGTCTCAGAAGATGTAGACCTGCACTTATCTCCTTACAAAAACTGTAGGAGGAGTGCAAAACGAAAATAATAGTTAAATTTCTAAAACTCATTGTGAGACATAGATCAAATCTAGAGTAGAATTGATCATATCACCTGTGATGTTTTTACACTGTTTTTAAAATATTGTCTAACTATATTGGATGAAGTGTAATATTTTAATGATTTTTTTCTATTTAACTTTTTATTGAGCTCAGTATCTCTTTTATACAACCTGTCATTTGAAAAATATTCTATGTACTTTTATGGTTTTGCATTAATTGAAAACCGAACAAAGAAACTTTTGATTTGATTTGAAGTGTACATTATAAAAAAACTCAAAACTCAGTTTCCATAAATCAACTTGAATTGTTCTCAAAGTATTCAATGATGTAATTAGAATTCCGCTCCATGTCTTTGTCCATCTCTGAGGTGATACTCTTGTTTCATCAATATTCAACTTGCTCAAATTTTAATCCTTTGCGGGTGCAAACTCAGAAAGGGCGATCAATTGCAAAGCCAAACGTCAGGTGTGAGTGCACTCCTTCCCTTGATTAGAAACGTCGCTAGAACTTCTTTAGTGGGTGCGTGCGAACAGGAGCCGTGGATCGCCCATTACCACAGCAAATGTGAAAACATTAAGCAAAACAGAGCACGCTTCTCGTGCTCTATACTGTCGCACTGCGAAAAGTGGGAAATGTCCCTTATGTAACCAGTTTCTCTAACTGCTCTTCAGTTAACAGATGACACCATATGTTAATCCAATTTCTTCATTGGATATCATCACTATGGAGATGGTGTGGTTGCGCCTGCATACTTTTATTCAACTTTTAAAAAGTCAAATAAAACAGCTGACAGCTGACCCTTGTGTATTACTCCCAGGCAGGATCACAATAGAGGGCGTAGATGGTGGCAGGATGGGCCATCCTGGCTTAATGGGGTGAAGCAATCACATACCACAATTGCACTTGAGTGCACTGGCTCAGCTCACATACAAAGGACTTCACACTAGCCTTTTGTGCTCACAGACAGACTGGGACCTAGGCAGGGACTTCAGACACCTTTCTAGGGGTAAACTCCAGAAGTTTATGCAACTTCAAAGTGGCCACTGGGTATAAAAAGGGGACCTTGCACCTACTCTTCCGTACTGTTGTGTACCTGTGGAAACTAAGAAAAAGGCCGCCTTGCTGACTGACCTCCTGTTCTGAGCTTGAGTGCTATGATAAGCTCTAGAGACCTCTCTGCAACTACCTAGCTGACCTGCTGCAACTAGACCTGCAACAGGAGCAGCCAATGGCCTGCTGGCTTTGGCTGGAGAGAGTATTTGTTCCCCAAGAGGTGCCTCTCGGGTCCTGGGCCTCTTGTGTGGTTTCAGATGAGCTCATCCTTGAAGAAAAGAGGAAATCCTGAAGATTTGGTCTGTTTGTGGCCCCGAAGAAGCCTGAGTGCATCAAGATCTTGCCATCCATGTCAAACGCTAAAAACTAAGCTTCAATGAACCAAATTGTTCATGCTCCATCCACCACCAACAAAGACTGGCAACACAAGATCTGCACTTTGCTCTACAGCATATACAGCCACCAGTGACCACCAATGTGAATATCCAGCAATGACTGTCTGCAACAACGGACACAATCTTTGTACTACAGTGTCGACTGTCCGTGACACCCAGCCTTCTCTTTGCCCCACAGCATCAGATATAGCAAAGCTCTCTCTACTCTCCCTGTTCCTCGCGTCCTCCTCCACCACAAACTGAACTTTTTGTACAGGACTTTAGAAGGTAACTATTCCAGCAGAATGAATATGGTTCTTGTATTCAGGCCACACTCCATTGTGGTCGGCCTGAACTTGCGACTTTCACCTGGTCTCACACAACCAAGTAACTGTGCATGGCACTTTTTGCTTTTAGGCACTTTACTTAACTTAAATCTTTGAAATTGCATATCTCCAGGTCTACTGAATGGAGTTTTGTCATTTTCACTTTATTACTGTTTGAATGCTGCATGAATACTTTACACAAACTGGACTGCTTTTGTGCCAAGCTACCAGGTGGTTAAGCACAGGTTAATTTAGTGACTGTTTGAGGTTCACCCACAGAAACATTGCGGCTGTTGCAAGATAAGGGCTCATGTCCTCTCAACAACAATCCAATTTCTCACAGAAAGCATAGCAAACCTGCACACTTTTTAAACATATACAAACAGGGGAACCCTGGGGTGCATGGCTCTTCACCAGGTAATTCTACCCTGAAGCCTTTAGCAATCCCAAACTTTGAATAAAATAAACATTGTCCTCGCATTTCTGTGAGGAAAATGTCTACCACAATGTTCTACTAATCAGCATTCCATAAGTCTCCTGATAAAAATGGTACCTCACATGTGTGGGTAGGCCTAGTGCCCACGACAGGACAGCGCCCAAACGCAACATAGACACTTTTTTGCACTGAAAACGGACACTTTTTTTTGCAATGTGGCTAGCTGTTGATTTTGAGCCCTAGCTCAGCTGGCAACTAAGAAATCCTAGCATACCTGCTAATTTTTTTTTTAAACTAGACAACCAGGGAAATCCAGAAGTCAATTTAATGTATGGCTCTCACCAGGTAGTTTTTAGCCAGAAGCCTTTGCAAACCTCACACTTTGACTAAAAAAACACAAACATTCTTCACAGTTCTGTGAGAAAAACTTCTGGAATCTGTGGGTAGCCCCGAATTTCCTACCACCCAGTGAGTCTCACCAGAAAATTTTAGAAGAAGTCTATGCAAACCTCGAACTTTGACTCAAAGACACTTCTCTTTGTGAGGAAAACCTCTGGGGAGCCACATTTCCTACAACCCTGCATTTGCCTAAGTCTCTTGATAAAATTGATACTTCACTTGTATGGGGAGGCCTAGTGGCCACGACAGGAAGGGCCCAAAACCCAACATAGGCAATTCACATTTCTGCACTGAAAACAGATCCTTTAATTACAATGTGGGTAGCTATGGATTTTGGGTCCTAGCTCAGAGAGAAACCAGGGAAAAACTAGCAAACATACACATTTTTAGAAACAATACAACCAGGGGTGCATGACATGAGGCTCTGACCCGCTACTTTTATCCAGAAGCCTCTGCAAACCTAAAACTTTTACAAGATCACACATTTTCCTTATTTTGCATTTCTGTGAGGAAATCAACTGGATTCTGCTGGAAGCTATACATTTCCCACATGTCTCCAGATAAGAAGGGTGCCTCACTTGCGTGGGTAGGCAAGGAGGCCACCTCACAAAAGGCACTAAAGATCTGTGTTTAGAGATCAGTGATAGAGGTACCTGCAGTATTTGGGCGTACCCCACCAAAACCAATGGAAACCTCCAACCATTCACATTTTTAAGAGCAAACACCCAGGAGATTACAAGGGGGGATGTCTTGCATTGATCCCACAAGATGTTCCTACCCATAATGCACTGCAAACCTCAAACTTTGCCTAAAATCATAAAATTTCCTTACTTTTCGACGAGTAGACTTTCATTAACCTTGGTTTGATCTATTCCTATCGGGGTAACAGGGCCCTGCAACATAGTGGGCCATAGTTTCTATAGGCACAAGTGGGGTAATGCTGGTTGGTATGACTTTTGTGGATGCCTGCGGTTTCTGGATCATTTTAGGCAAAGCGGGAGGTTTGCAGGGCACAGGGGTAGGAAAACCTTGTGGGATCAATGCAAGGCACACAACACAGGAATCTCCTGTGTTTACTTTTCAAATATGTGTATGGTTTGTAGACTCCCATTGGTGGTGACTGAGCACCGCCGTAAATACAGCAGCTACCCCTATTGCTGATCTCTACACGCATGCATGTGGAGTACCGGTCTTATGAGGAAACGCACCATTCACAGCCCACACACAAGACCAGGCACAGGCCCAATCAACACATCATTGCACCCACATCAACATAATACCACCATTCAAGGGCTTATCACATTCATACACCACAGTGCATAATCCTCAATCAAAACAGCCTCTCACACAGTCATCAACCAAGTTAAAAAAAACACACTACAAGCAAACTTCTATAAACACATATGCCCAGACATGTTGATGGTTCAACTGGTCTCGATGTGGAGGCTGCACAGTTCATCTCTGATTTATCCTCTCTCGACGTGCACCAAAAAGTCAGGGGGCCTACACATGTTGCAGGGCACACACTTGATCTCATCCTTACTAATTCAGCACACTTGACCTGTGACTCCTCTAAACCTCTACTTTGGACCAATTACTCACAATTTTTTTTTAGATGCCCACAGTAGAAATGAGTAAAATCATTACTAAAACCTTTAGACCTGCTACTTGGCATGGGTATAGGATCACCCCTGGCTCTTTCATAAATTAATTTGAATCTTCTATCCCTTTTGAAGACTCAGAGGTTGATCAACCTCTATTAGAGTACCATAGAGCCCTAAATCTGACTCTTGATAAGACTGCGCCCCTAAAAACCTGTGCTACTCCTAATCATAGCTTGCATGTGCCCTGATACACTACAGAACCAAGAGCTGAAAAAGATACCTACTAAAAAGTGGAGAGACGCTTGCATTATACGAACATCATACCAGACAAGGAGATCTATAGAGCTTCCTTAACTGTGTATAATTGACACATTAAAAAAAGATATTACATTTCCAATTGAATTGAGCAGGCAGGGAACTCGGTTAAAGAACTAGTCAATGTTCTTAGTGCTTTAACTTGCCCACCAGCTTACTCCCAAGAAGTACATGCATCACAAGCACTATGTGACTCATTAGCTAATTTCTTTGAGGAGAAAATCAATGTGATACATAAAAAAATTCCCAGGGGCACCTGTTCGATAATGAAATACTTCTTTATCGAACAGGTGCCCCTGCAAGTGAGAGGGGGGAACCGCACTCTGAAACTCAGGCAAAAAGAATCTAGACACATAATTAGCATGTGCACTAAATATCCTAAAGGGCACAATATGGATGAGGAGATGGCCAAACACCTGCATGACACCAAATAAATAGTTAGTGCCATTTTGCACCCTATGCTTTATGTGAAATAGATGTGTGAACTGCTTGACAGAAATGTAATACAGCATCATTTGTACAGATTAATGTGTAATGTTCACATTTTGAAATGCTTCTTGTACATATCTTTCTAATTTCTGTCTTTTTCTACTTCTCTCTTCTCTCTATCACAGGATATAAGGGAGGGACTATGCCTCAGGACTGCGGCACTGCCACCTTAATCCTGTTTACCGTTGTCTCCCTATGTATTTCACATTTACTTTTTTTTGCACTGTGTATTTACATAAGTCTGGTTATTTATTGATTACTCTGCGATGTGCAGTTTATTTCTGGTTTTTCTGTGAATATGTGACAGGATGGAAATTCCTATATAGAGATAAGGCACTAACAAGCCTAAACAACATGACTCACTTTGAGCTGTTATTATCTCTTTTACCGATAGTCTTAATGGTAGAGAGACAAAATATCGAAATTAAAATATTGATATACAATAATATCGATGTTTTAATTTCGATGGTATAGAATATCGATGTGCAAAATATCGATAGACAGAATATCGTTTTTATGGTATGTATGTTACTAATATCGAAATTTACTAATATCGAAATTTTGTTTAGTGTTATGTATTTTATTATGTTTGTTAAATATGTTTTTTAATGTATGTTTGAAAATTAGTAATTTTGTTTACATTTTGCGTTTTAGTATCAGAGCGGGTTGTGGGTTTATAGGGGAATAGGGTGGAAAGTTATTTGATAATAAATAATTAATTAATATATGTATTTAAATATTTGTAATTAATACTTATTTGGTAATGAATTAATATTAATTAGTTAATAAAATTAATTAGAGTTAATGTACTAATATATTTAATTGTTTTTTATTGTTAATTCATATTGAATTGGTAATTAATTAATATTAATTAGTTACAATACTTAGAGTTAATGTGCTAATATATTTAATTTTTGGTTATTGTTAATTAATAATTAATTGGTAATTAATTAATATTAATTAGTTAATTAAATTAATTACAGTTAATGTGTTAATATATTAAATTTTTTGTTATTGTTGATTATTAATTATTTGGTAATTACATAATATTAATTATTTAATTAAATTAATTAGAGTTAATGTGCTAATATATATATATATTTTTGTTATTGTTAAATAATAATTAATTGGTAAATAATAATTATTAAGTGATTAAATGATGTGATTTATTTATGTGTAGTGGGTTGTGTGTTTATAGGGGAATAGGGTGTGATATAATTAAATGTAATTAATTAAAGAGATTGTATTTATTTATTGTTATTTATTGTTAAATAATTGGTAATTAATGTGTGTTAATTGGTTCATTTATAATTACATCAATTTAATAATAATTGTTATTAACTGATTAATTGATATTTATATAAATTTTTTTTTTGTATGTGTACTGTGTTGTGTGTTAAAGGGGGAGTAGTGTGTGAAGTAATTTTTACCCTCATTCTATCCAACACTTTCCCTACTGTTGCACCCTCTGGAGTGGGAATAGTAATTTTTACCGCTACCCTATCCAACACTTTCCCTACTGTTGCACCCCCTGGAGTGGGAATAGTAATTTAAACCCCTACGCTATCCAACGCTTTCCCTACTGTTGCACCCTCTGGAGTGGGAATAGTAATTTTTACCCCTACGCTATCCAATGCTTTCCCTACTGTTGCACCCTCTGGAGTGGGAATAGTAATTTAAACCCTTACGCTATCCAACGCTTTCCCTACTGTTGCACCCCCTGGAGTGGGAATAGTAATTTTTACCCCTACGCTATCCAACGCTTTCCCTACTGTTGCACCCTCTGGAGTCGGAATAGTAAATTTCACCCCTACGCTTTCCAACATTTTCCCTACTGTTGCACCCTCTGGAGTGGGAATAGTAATTTTTACCCCTACACTATCCAACGCTTTCCCTACTGTTGCACCCTCTGGAGTGGGAATAGTAATTTTTAACCCTACGCTATCCAACGCTTTCCCTACTGTTGCACCCTCTAGAGTGGGAATAGTAATTTTTACCCCTACGCTATCCAATGCTTTCCCTACTGTTGCACCCTCTGGAGTGGGAATAGTAATTTTTACCCTTACGCTATCCAACGTTTTCCCTACTGTTGCACCCTCTGAAGTGGGAATAATAATTTTTATCCCTATGCTATCCAACATTTTCCCTACTGTTGCACCCTCTGGAGTGGAAATAGTAAGTTTTACCCCTACGCTATCCAAAGCTTTCCCTACTGTTGCACCCTCTGGAGTGGGAATAGTAATTTTTACCCTTACGCTATCCAACGTTTTCCCTACTGTTGCACCCTCTGGAGTGGGAATAGTAATTTTTAACCCTACGCTATCCAACGCTTTCCCTACTGTTGCCCCCTCTAGAGTGGGAACAGTAATTTAAACTCCTACGCTATCCAACGCTTTCCTTACTGTTGCACCCTCTGGAGTGGAAATAGTAATTTAAACCCCTACGCTATCCAACGCTTTCCCTACTGTTGCACCCTCTGGAGTGGGAATAGTAATTTATACCCCTACGCTATCCAACGCTTTCCCTACTGTTGCACCCTCTGGAGTGGGAATAGTAATTTAAACCCTACGCTATCCAACTCTTTCCCTACTGTTGCACCCTCTGGAGTGGGAATAGTAATTTGTACCCCTACGCTACCAAAACCCTTTTCCTACTGTTGCAATATGTGGAGTAAGTATATATATTAGTTTATATGTAGACTTTTTAATTTATTTTAAATGTGTATGTATCAGTCAATATTTTTTAAATATGTTTTAATGTTTCTATTTAATATTTGTAAAATTATATGTATTTTTAATTTATTTTTACATTATTAATACATTTAAAAAAACGATATTTTTAATTTCGATATTTTTGTACAACAATATTTTTTTCGATATTTTTGTACTTACCTTTATGAAGATATAACCCCAATATTTTTGATGTCGATATTTTTGTGTTGATATTTTTGTATGTAGATATTCTGTCTGTCGATATTATGTCATAGATTCAGTCTTAATATTCATGAGTACCAGATGTTTCCATTTTGTAACAGCACATATATGATACTCTCTTTATTAACTGTCTAGATCATGCTAAAACGAACTGTTTATGAAATATTGGGCGATGAACTACGTTAACCAAAATGCATTGCGGCAAACAATTCTCTCCCGCTGATGCATTTTCATTATGATCTGTTGCACCCTCTGGAGTCGGAATAGTAAATTTCACCCCTACGCTATCCAACATTTTCCCTACTGTTGCACCCTCTGGAGTGGGTATAGTAATTTTTACCCCTACGCTATCCAACGCTTTCCCTACTGTTGCACCCTCTGGAGTGGGAATAGTCATTTTTAACCCTACGCTATCCAACGCTTTCCCTACTGTTGCACCCTCTAGAGTGGGAATAGTAATTTTTACCCCTACGCTATCCAATGCTTTCCCTACTGTTGCACCCTCTGGAGTGGGAATAGTAATTTTTACCCTTACGCTATCCAACGTTTTCCCTACTGTTGCACCCTCTGAAGTGGGAATAATAATTTTTACCCCTATGCTATCCAACACTTTCCCTACTGTTGCACCCTCTGGAGTGGAAATAGTAAGTTTTACCCCTACGCTATCCAATGCTTTCCCTACTGTTGCACCCTCTGGAGTGGGAATAGTAATTTTTACCCTTACGCTATCCAACGTTTTCCCTACTGTTGCACCCTCTGGAGTGGGGATAGTAATTTTTAACCCTACGCTATCCAACGCTTTCCCTACTGTTGCACTCTCTAGAGTGGGAATAGTAATTTTTACCCCTACGCTATCCAATGCTTTCCCTACTGTTGCACCCTCTGGAGTGGGAATAGTAATTTCTACCCTTATGCTATCCAACGTTTTCCCTACTGTTGCACCCTCTGAAGTGGGAATAATAATTTTTACCCCTATGCTATTCAACGCTTTCCCTACTGTTGCACCCTCTGGAGTGGAAATAGTAAGTTTTACCCCTACGCTATCCAACGCTTTCCCTACTGTTGCACCCTCTGGAGTGGGAATAGTAATTTAAACCCCTACGCTATCCAACGCTTTCCTTACTGTTGCACCCTCTGGAGTGGAAATAGTAATTTAAACCCCTACGCTGTCCAACGCTTTCCCTACTGTTGCACCCTCTGGAGTGGGAATAGTAATTTATACCCCTACGCTATCCAACGCTTTCCCTACTGTTGCACCCTCTGGAGTGGGAATAGTAATTTAAACCCCTACGCTATCCAACGCTTTCCTTACTGTTGCACCCTCTGGAGTGGAAATAGTAATTTAAACCCCTACGCTGTCCAACGCTTTCCCTACTGTTGCACCCTCTGGAGTGGGAATAGTAATTTATACCCCTACGCTATCCAACGCTTTCCCTACTGTTGCACCCTCTGGAGTGGGAATAGTAATTTAAACCCTACGCTATCCAACTCTTTCCCTACTGTTGCACCCCCTGGAGTGGGAATAGTAATTTGTACCCCTACGCTACCAAAACCCTTTTCCTACTGTTGCAATATGCGGAGTAAGTATATATATTAATTTATATGTAGACTTTTTAATTTATTTTAAATATGTATGTATCAGTCATTATGTTTTTTAATATGTTTTAATGTTTCTATTTAATATTTGTAAAATTATATGTATTTTTAATTTATTTTTACATTATTAATACATTTAAAAAAACGATATTGTTAATTTCGATATTTTTGTACAACAATATTTTTTTTCAATATTTTTGTACTTACCTTTATGAAGATATAACTCCAATATTTTTGATGTCGATATTTTTGTGTTGATATTTTTGTATGTAGATATTCTGTCTGTCGATATTATGTCATAGATTCAGTCTTAATATTCATGAGTACCAGATGTTTCCATTTTGTAACAGCACATATGTGATACTCTCTTTATTAACTGTCTAGATCATGCTAAAACGAACTGTTTATGAAATATTGGGCGATGAACTACGTTACCCAAAATGCATTGCGGCGAACAATTCTCTCCCGCTGATGCATTTTCATTATGATCTTAGTTCTTTTACAGACCGAGTGCAATCTTTTTAGATGTATACATTTACTCTTTGTTTCAGTACATGTTGATTGATACTATGTATTTTACATTTACTATATGACTTGAGTCTGTATACTCAATGATGGCGCCCGTTTTTACTATTCCAGTCCGCTTTTCATGAATGCACTTTTTCTTGTACTGTTACGAGAGTTGTTAAAATGGAGTAACTTTATTTGTCCAAATTGTGTGAACAAGCGCTCTTGAAGTGTCACGTTTATGACTTCAATAAACCAAGATTATTTGACTTAAGGGACGGCCTTTTGTGTGTTATTTGACCTGAGTGCTCGATGGAACCCCGTGTTTTTTGTGATATTTAATACCGGCTGCTCCACCGGCAAACGAGCCACCCCTACGAGGACGAGGGATCCCCCTGAGGAGCACCTAGCTTGTGTGATATATTTATATATGCGCGTGTTTACATTTTTAAAAGGAAGTGTATTTGTTGTATTTGTTAAAATATACATTTAATTATATTTTTTATAAATTATAGTCAGTATTTAATTTTTGTTTATTTTAATATTTTAAATTATATATATTTTAAAATCGATATTCAATACAACTATATTATTGTAAACAATATTTTTTTTAGATATTTTTGTACTTACCTTTTTATATTTTTGTATTCTATATTTTTCCATCTAGTTTTTTCCATCTATATTTTTGTGGCCGATACTCTGTCAGTGGGCCCATGGAATGTGTGCAAGAAGGAGTCTGGCGGGGCAAAGGTGTCAGGAAAGTTTCGGTACTCTAAGGCAGTTTTGAGGCATGCTGCGCCAGTGTTGTTTGATGAATTGAACGTGTGTGTCATTTTGAAGAGAGCTGTGAACGTGGAGTGTTGAAACTGGCACTTTCTGGTTGGCTGAGACAATGCCTTAGCCACGCAGAACCTACCACTCAAGTCAGGAGCGGGCTATAACACTCACTGTATAACTGGGCTCACCCTTGGGTACCTTGGCACTGAGCAGTCAGACTTATCACAGAGGCAGTGTGTTGGAACAGATCTCCCACACAATATATACACTGAGCGAAACAAAAGAGGCTTCACATGTGGTGTATGTAAATAAAGTTTATAATCAAAACACACATTAATTAACACAACATGAATATCATATATCTGTAGAAATTGTATTAGACCGGGAAATATTACCAGCAGTAATAGGCTCAACCATGGTAAAATTACATCAGTACTATGCTCATTTGGGGAACATACTACTTTATTCTTCATTACCCTTATGCTGTGCCACTAATTGTCAAATCCAGACCCACCCTGGCAATTATTAAAATTCAGTACCAGACTATTATAGCGTGCACCCCAGGTCGCAATGCTATCAGACGTATGTATATACATAGAATTACAACACTTGTAAGCAGCACTATGGGCCGAGGCCGCACGAATAAAGCCAATGTCAAACGTGTTCAACTGTTGGCAAGAAATCAACTTGTAAAGCAACACCACCGGGCGGTACAGTAAATCTCGGCCAGTCAGCAGGCAGTCACTCCCTCACACACATACACCCACTTGGCACCGATAAGTGATGCAATGGATATCAGGCTAGTTCATATTGAACGCACTTGCACACAGACGCACACAGCACCGTAATGCAGTGTCAACAATATCCACAAGCTCAATGGATAGCACACTGTAGACCCCCAACTCATCTTACTTCCTTATGCCCACGGGTTGCAAATAACCAGCCATCTCTTGGATACTCGACCACTCCCAAACGAAGGCACACTTATTAACGGTCCCCGGGAAGGAAGTGGGGGTAGATAGCACAGCTAATTAGGAGACAGTCATCAAATGGGAATTGGCCCCCACTTGGGAAGTTAACCCACAGAATGCAAAGCAGAAGTGAGCAAAGGGCGATAGATGGTCACTCAAAAGGGTTCCACAATGTGCCATCCAGCACGAGCCCAGTTCTGTGAAGCACAGGAGGGGTCACTTAGTCTCTTGACCCGCTTATGATCGCTCTTTGCAGCATTCCTTCTACCCAGTCAATCGCTTTCACTGCCCAGGCCCGTTGAGGCAATACTACCTGGCAACATAATGTCGTCAGGGGGAATGAACCAGTGGGGACTTCTCAGAAGAAAGAGGCAACCTGTATGGCATACATCAATCAGAGTCACTCTAGGGCAATCTAGGGACAACGTCTGGTGCAAGATGATACGAGTCACACCAGACAATTCGGGTCACACACAATGAACAGCTGCAAATTCCGTACATCCCTGGAAATGAGGCACAAAGTCTGGTGCACAATGTTATCAGTCGAAACAGAAAATTCTGGTCACATACTCAGGAGCAAGTTTAGCAATGCTACACAATCAACGTAGCTGACCATGCTAGACCCCACAACCGATTAATTTACTCACCACCATCAAGACGCTTAGGCATATTGAGGTCCCCATGATGCAGGGACCCTAACCAATTGATGCGGACACTGCTTTTGGTGCTCCACACAAGGCAATCCGGTCTGCAGGCCCAGTTCTTAGTTTCAAGCTAATGCCACTCTACCAGTTAGGATACAGCAGACTATGTGGGCACTCATAGGTTCACTGTTCTCCTGGCTTTACAGGTAGAGGGTGTGGGTCCCTCGTGGGAGGTCTTTGATGTCCCTGAGACCTGCACAAAAGAACAGGGGGCAAGCCAACAGGCCCTTTGGAGAACACACTTCAGGGTGACACACAGCAGCAGAAAGTCAGCCCAGGACCCACTATTCAGGAAGGGCACACAGTCTCTTTCAATGGCAGTACTCCTCCTTGTGAATAACAACATTCTCAGGCAAAGTGCACCACACTGTTCCACATTCTCCTGTTCTGCGTCCCCACAAGTGTATCTCTGCCCTGCTAATGTAAGGCACCAGTAGTTATACTGTAGTGTGCCTTTGACGTTGGATGTGGTTCAGAGAGTTTCTCTTTGAGCCACAGATGTCTCCCCTAAATTTCATTCCTGTCTGCTATGAGGCCAAGGAATTTAGATCTTACTCTTTAGTGGGGTCATGATCTGACTCCGAGAGGCCAAGTGTTAAAACGTCTCCCTCCAATTCATCCTGCTCAATGGCAGAGGCTTGTTGTTCCAGTTGCATGCCCAGCATTTAGAGCTGACATTGCGGTATTCACATTTTCTCCCCCAACCTCCAGTGTGGAGTTGAACTAAAAGGCATACACAGAGTTTTAGAGCACAGAAATGCCCACTTCTTAGTAGGCAACTATAGAATATTGCAGCTGTAATGCACTCAAGAAACTAGTTTCAATAATGTGATCAATTGAACAATTCGATCCCAAAAGTAGAACAAATGTGTGTGCAACGGGTAAGAGGCCCTGCAAGCCGTCTATATAACAATGAAACAAAACCCAGATAGCTATCTGGGGATACCCAATGCACTACAGGGGTGTCGCAAAGTGCGCTTCAATAACAGTTGCCCAGTGACTTTAATGCCTGTTACACAAAATATACATAATTAACAGTAGTTTTCTTCATTAAAACAATAAATCCAATGAATCCAACGCTCCAAACTCCAAATGAAGAAAATTTGCGAGTAGATTTATTCACAGTCTTCACAAAAAGTTTCACAAAATCAGGAAGAAGATGCTTTCAATCAGCATAAGTGGTCATTAAAAATCCCAATGCATTTCGGGCTGTTTAAGGGAAGCCCTTCATCAGGGGTATCTGTCAAGCATTGAAAACATAATGAACATGAATATTTAAAACAATGTATGATGGGCTTACAATTAAGGGGAGAACGAGCTATACAGGTTATCATGCCAAACACATGAGTGTGCAAACCGATAAAAGTGGAAGAGTTAAAAATTCGTAGAAGACACCAACCCATAAAAATACGGACTGTAAAGTATGGTAAAAAGTGAGGATTGAGAAACCCAGTGTGGTCATCATAATGTGATGAACTTCATCACCAAGCGTCAGGAAAAATAAAGAAAGAACAGTGAAGAAGGACAACGTCACGTCAATCAACCTACCTAAGAAAACGAGATATAACAAGCGCCTAAATGAAGGCCTGAATTCTAACTGATTGCTGGCCCAATGTCTACAACAAGAGATGAAACATGGTGTCACATGCTTGAAAATGAAGGTCCGTCGTGTAAAAAAGCAGAATGAACCAGCCTATTTTACTTCAATCCTGAATGAAGGAAACTGAATCCACAAATGTGAGGGCAACAACGTGTCCTACAAACCATACCCTAAAAAAATTAACCACAGTAAGATAAAATGTACACTAACTTTGCATGTGTTATGTGTGTAACGCAACTTATCAGAATACACTCACCACGAGATTGCACCCACGAAGACATCATCAATGCAATAACCTATAAGAAATATGTAACCTGAACAACATTGAAACAGAAGTTATGCATGGAGAATGAGTACAGGACCTGGGTTTGTTACCATGCCAGTTCACGATAATAAGAAATTAAATACTGACTACTAACAGAATCAAGAAAATGTTTAGAACAATAAGGACTGTTTTAAAATAATCTTTATAAAGCACTGAAAACACCAGCATATTAATGTGAGCACAGTAGATACAAAGCGAGTGGAGAAGACATTGTACTTGATTTTGGGAAATGAAGTGCCACGAAAATGATTGATGAATGGGAACGGTAGAAGTCCGTTTTTAATGCCAGTGCAGAGCTCTTCTCGCACACCTGAAAAAAATAATTCGTCATTATTGATTATGGGCGGGAAAATAAGAGAGAGGATGCCGAGATCATTCAAAAAAACTTCACTTGTACCAGAACTTACGTCACCAGGCCCCAGCTGGTCCATGTGGGACGAGGGGATAGTGCGGATTGCAGATGACAGTGTGGCCAAGTCACCACCTTCATGCATATTCTTTGGGAGTGTGAACAGATTTAAAAGTATTGGAGGAGGATACATGTGGTCATGAGATTTGGCCTTCACAAAGATATCCGCACAGAGATTAAGAGATGTTTGCTTAGACAGGGGCAGACAGACTATGGGTCACCCTTGGAGCCGCTGTCGCAAAGAGAGACATCGCCCAGCAACGGGGGGGGGGGGGGGGGGGGGGGGATGTCATCCCCTACTCTTGCCACGTGGAAAAGAAATCTTGATTGGTGCATGTTTAGGGAGAAAACTGTCTATGTGGCAGGAGGCTGCCCCCAAAAATGGTCCCGCATGTGGGCCAAATGGAGTACCTACAGGGGAAGTATATGTGTCGCACCGACAGCTCCCATTGACGACAAACCTGTATCCCCTTAATATTTTTCCCAACCCATGTGCTGTATTACTGTAACTGCCTAGATTCCCAAATGAATTGCCGTATCAATCAATACCTTGTGTTTTTCCATGTGAAATGCCGATTGCTTGTGTATGTTATAAAAATCAATAAAACGATATTAGAAAAAAATTGTAACAACACTATGTCTCACAGGGACGAGCTGAAAGATAGTGGTAAACAGTCAGCAGGTTTTATGCCTTTAAAATCAATTGCACCTGCGGCAAAAAATTCCCCTCATGAAGTACTAGTTAAATTAAAGCTCAAGTCCATAATGGTCCTAAAGCAGGGCAGGTAAATGTGCTGCCTACCCAAACGAAGAAGCAGCCTAGAATTAACTGTGTACACCAGGTGGTAGATACTCTGTGGGAAATATTCAAGTGTAATAAGCTCTCAAATGATAGTGATACTTTGTTATCTGTCTGGTGAACTGCAAGTAACTCAAGCGAATCAAAGCTTTTTGACATCTCATCACCTAAGACTGGGGCCAAGAGGAAATGTGAGAGTTTACGATCGTCTATGTTAGTGTTATCCAACAATAGGAGTATTCCATTTGGTTCAGGGATATGTGGTGGGGAACAGGTATCGGAGGTTCACCCAATTCTAGTCCCTTTGAAAAGTAAAACCATAAATAATCAACATGGTTTGCAGAACATTGATCAAATAGATAATTTGATGAACTCTGCAGACCTCTCATTCCTTGATAAATATGACGTTTCACCTATACCTGATGAGCTATCTTCTATTGGTAAAAGTGTTGATAATAAGGGTGCTGTTAAATACAATGAATGCTATAACAACTGCACTTAATTTCCATTTAAATGAACTTGAACTACAGGTGGAAATTCTAAACACTTTAGCAGTCC
Organism: Lissotriton vulgaris; assembly: GCF_964263255.1. NCBI lineage: Eukaryota > Metazoa > Chordata > Amphibia > Caudata > Salamandridae > Lissotriton > Lissotriton vulgaris. The sequence continues at coordinate 420,903,873 of NC_141698.1, read as the reverse complement.
ACGTGGCCGGCATTGACACAAAACTACAAAATCTGACAAGTTTGGGGGTTAAGGCTCAAATGGAGGTTAACGATCAGTTATTAAGATGCACATGTTCTCATATTTTAGATAAGGTGTCCGATCTCCCTACAATAGTAGGATCACTTATGGATGAAGTTAGAAAACAGTTGGGAATTCATTTCCAGATAGAACACTAGTTTGTCATAACAACTTGGGAGACTGTGTGCCTTTTGTGAATATGAAGCAGCAACATCCGTAGGTAGATTTGAGTCATGAAAAATACTAGGGTGCCAGAGGAGTCTGGTGAGGTACCAGATGTCTGTCTGGGCTTAGTCACGCAAATTGATGAATGTCATGCTCCTCAGGGAAATAAGAAAAACAAGTCGATTGAGATTAAACCCCATGTCCAAGCTCTGGAGATAGTTTCTGGGGTTGTCCCCCACCATGAGGGCAAGAAAAAGGTCAAGAAGTCAGTCGTTCCAGTAGTTACAGCAGTAAAACCCAGGGACTGCTGTCCCATTTTTTATCAAGTTAATCAAGCTAATAAGAAATGCCTAGTTCAGGACTGTGCCCAAGAAGGTACGGAACCTGTAGGAAGGTAGGATCTGACTGCATAGTTACCCTCATTTTTTCCTGGTGTTTTGCTGGTTTCTGACTAGTTTTACTGGGATCCTGCTAATTAGGAGCCCAGTGTATCTGCTTTCTCGCTAAAATGTTGTGCTATGTACTTTACACTCCAGATTGGATACTGGGTTACCCTTGTCAGTCCCTAGTATATGGTACACATGTACCCAGTCAATCAATCAGGGAATAGTAAACACGCTACTCACCCACGAGTGTTTCAAGGGGCTGAGGGGGAGTCCGCTAATCTGTTTAGCCAAAGAGCCAGGTCTTGAGGGTCTCCCTGAAGGTGTTCAGGGGGGGGGTGCGTCTGATGTCTGCCGGTAGCTCGTTCCAGGTCTTGGCTGCAATGTGAGAGAAGGATCTTCTACCTGCTGGCTCTGTGGATGCATGGGGTTTCGGTCAGTGCCAGGTTGGAAGATCAGAGGTTTCTTTTGGGTACGTGGAAATTGATTCTGTTGTTGAGGTATTTAGGTCCGCTGTTGTGTAGGCCTTTGTAGGCGTGATTGAGGATTTTGAAAGTGACTCTTTTCTCCACAGGGAGCCAGTGGAGACTTCGTAGGTGTTGGCTGATGTGTTTTTTGTCTGGAATGCCAAGGAGGAGTCTGGCGGCGGTGTTCTATATTGTTGGAGTTTGCGGAGTAGGGACTTGTTAATGCCGGTGTAAAATATGTTTCCATGGTCCAGTCTGCCGGTGATAAGTGTGTGTGTGACTGTCTTCCTTGACTCAGGGGGGATCCACTTGAAGGTTTTGCGGAGGATGCGGAGGGTGTTGAAGCAGCTGGAGGTGACGGTATTGACCTGTCGGTTCATCAGTCGATTACGATGCTGAGGTTATTGGCGTGGTCTGAGGGGGTACGTGAGCTTCCGAGGGCAGTCGGCCACCAGGTGCTGTCCCATGCAGAAGGGGTGGTATAGAGTACGAGGACTTCTGGCTTCTCAGCTTTGAGCTTCAGGCAGCTATTGGTCATCCAGACTGCAACGTCTTGCATTCCTTTCTGGAAGTTGAGTTTGGCAGGGGTGGGGTCTTTGGTGAGGGAGAAGATGAGCTGGGTGTCGTCGGCGTAGGATACAATGTTGAGGCAGTGTTGTCGGAAAATGGCTGCGAGGGGGGCCATGTAGATGTTGAAGAGGTTGGGGCTCAGTGATGAACCCTGGGACTACGCAGGTGTTTTTCGTGAGGTCGGAGAGGAAGGGTGGTAGTCTGATCCTTTGGCTTCTTCTGGTGAAGAATGATCGGATCCTATCCAGGGCTGTTCCTTGTATGCCTGCGTCATGTAGTCTGGCGACTAGTGTGCGGTGGGAGACGATGTCGAAGGCCGCTGGTAGGTCGAGTAGAATGAGGGCTGAGGAAATAGAAATTTTCAGGTATCCAGTGTGTCCCCCACTCGCACCCTATCCATGCACCCATGTTCCATGTATGTCGTGTAATTCCTTTCCCGTGCCTGCCATGAACACGCATATGCATTTGCGTCCAACGTTAACATGTCATCTACCAAGCCCTCCATGAATGAAACTATAATTCAGCTTCAAAGCCTATGTTTCCAATGCATTTACGTGGTGCACTTTTAAATAACGCGAAGCACACGTTTTCCACGTTTTTCTGGCTCAGTCGAGCCAGGCCCTTAATTGAGGCTCCGAGTCTCTTCTGTCTCAGAAAGCTGTAGTTTAGGTATGCATCCCTGACCTCTGCCTTACTTCCTGCCCAGCGAAGCGGTGCCCGGCTCGGCCTGGCCTGCCTGCCAAGACAGTATTTTGCCTACAGTTATCTGCTCAGCCTCCGCAAAAACACATTCCAGTCTAGTGAAATAGGTAAACATATTCCCGGCTGCAGAGCAAAGGGCCCGGCCTTCCTGTCTCCTTGCAAGTAATTTACTGTACTCGTTACCATGGTAGGCCCATGGCCCCGCGCATTGCACCAAGACACATATGCACCCACTAGCATTCAGTATTGAACGGCCTCTGCCCGAGAGACCTTTAGCTTCAGACAACACATCCTCCAAACACACGATATCAGATATGCTATAGGTGCAGGTCGTTCTGACATCCCAGACACCAAGACTCTTCTACTAGAGCTAAAGTCAAGCCCCCCAGCTCTCCCCAGTTACACGTCATGTTCAGTTGCGCACGCACACAGGGTAAAGGTTTCTGCTGACCCTGCAGAATTTCTCTATGCATCCACCCACCTATGACACTTCTGTGACTTCTGTGACGTTTCCAGTACACACCTCTGTGTACGCCCCTTACACGCCTTCTTTTACGCCCATGTGTCCTTATCTCTCTCTTTTCACTTGTTACGCCTACTGTATTCATTTCAATTATACAGTTTTACTATATATAATGTGTGATGATAATAAAATGTTGAATATCCCTTCCTGAACCTTAGTGGTGATGGAATCCGATGTCCAGTATCTCGAGATGCTTAATTAAAGCCCGTATGACTCAGATATCACGCACTCTGCCTCTCATTTTATTGAGCTATCCTTATTGTCATTTAATGTATAGAAAAATAGTCCCGGTCATTTTATTTACCACATAAACTGGCGCCCGAATAGGGACCCCTCCCCTTCATCACGCGCCAGCGATGTAACGCAGGCCCCTGACCCCTTCTACAGCCGTGACGGACTCCTGTGCACACCTGCGGGTTTTCCTGCTAACTCCCTCAGGCCCACGGAGGAGACGGAGACTGCGATCTGGCATCCAGACGAGGCGGTGAGGAATGCGGAGAGTCCCGACCAGAGCCCAAGCCGAGAGAGCAAGGTCCGAGGTATCCGGAGGCCCACCTGTTCCGAAGCGCATGCGTAGTAGTCGTACCAGTCCAGTCCAGTCCAGTATCAAGTTTCCGAGGCCTTCAGTTTTGCTTCCCGGTGAGTACCGTTGTTGGGAACGCATCTAGACGGGTTCATTAATTTGTGCCCGGTCAAGACGGGTCTGGGTACACAGACCCGGTCCAGACGTGTTCACTTAGGTGGATACGGTATGACGTGTCTCTTTATGGGGCCTGTATGTCTGTACTGTTTTAGCAGTGCATCTAGTAATCCAGTATTCTAGTATTGTATCTCGAGATTTCAGAATTTATGTTTTTTCTATGTATCAGGTAGTATAAGTCTGAAATGGTTTAATGTGTCTAATGTCGTGGTATGAATGATTGTTTGCTATTCATTACTGTGTTTATTGTGTTCACGTTCAAGTAAGTTCAAATATGCCGCTGTTTTTGAAATTACTTCAGATAGGAACTAGGAAAGGGATACTCGAAGAAGCAGTTCCCGTCCCGCCTAGGGACACTCCCGGACATTTTATGTACCAGAAACATGGCGTAGATGCCATACTGTACTTAGACTTATGGGTTGATTATACAAAGGATCTGGAAGAGAAATATAGATGGCCTGTCTCAGGGACATGGGATGCTGAATGCATCATGAGAGTAGAAGAAGCACTATGGAAAAAGAAAGCCAGACAATCCCAGAAAGATGCCATAGAATTGTGGCGTAAAGAAGCGCATAGAAGAACAGAGAAAGAAATTAGGAAAGCAGAGAAAAGTAGAGAAGACTCTGAAAAAGCTAGAGAAAGAGAGCTACTAGAAGAAGGTGAATGAGTTAGAGCAGAACAGTTAGACAGACAAAGAAATGCCCTTATTACAGGTCTGTATCCTGTTCTCGCCGAGGGCATACCCAAGGCGACCCCGGAAGTACCCAGTAACTTGCCGCCACCATTGGTCCCGACTAAACTCCGTCATAAACAGACCGCAGCGGATATTTTCCTTTCTTCCTACTTAGATGACACTGTTCCAGAATATGCAAACAGAACTCCTCCTCCAAATATTAATCCTCACATCCCTGTTCAAGACTCAATTCCCCCCACTGTCTCTCCTGCCACTGCTCCTGCCACTGGTCCTGGCAATCCTTTTACTACACCTGTAACCCAGGACCAACCTACATTACCTACACCTACTTTACCAGCTACATTACCACCAGTAACAGCACAGCCAGTAATGGTTGACGATCACACTTCAGGAGGAGCAGTAGGAGGTCTCCCTATCACCCCGCCTCAAGTAAAACGAACCACACTCAGAGAAGGAGCATTACAACGCACACCAAAAGTAACTACATACGCAGCCCTTAAACAGCACCTTACTGATTGCAGATATGATCCAGTACCTGGCGAAGACCAGATGATCCTATATTCAATACGTTTGCGACGGGTTACAAACTATTTGACTATTTTTCCAGATATGAGAGAACATTTAGATAACATATATCATTTTATCAGAACTGGAGAGAGACCAGAAAGTATTCACGAGGCCATGGCACACAACAAGGTGGAGACGCAAAATATGTTCTTACAGTTTTTGATAAATTGTTTGATAAGGGAACAAGATCAGCCAGGTAAAAACAAAGAAGAGATGAAAGTCCTGCTAAAATGGAGTGACAACATAGCTGATGGTAAACATAGTAAACAAGGTTGTATAGAATCCATGTACAGAAAGATTCGTAAAGAAATTCTAGACATACACGCAAGGGAAAAAGCAGCAAGAGAAGCCGAGAAAGCGGATGAAGAGGTCTCAGAAGACGATGATATAGAAACTGCGAGTGCAGATAGAATAGCGTATGTAGGTAGGGCGAACCCCTTTGACAGACCCATACGCCCAGAATGCAAGAAACGTTTTCTTTCTCCCATACCAGAACAATGTTCTCTTGAGCATCTATTCCAAGCCACCGATAAAGTACTGAAACAACGAATAGGTTATAGTGAACTTAGTACCATGCATGAACAGGAACTAGCCCGGTCAGCAGTTCAATGGGCTAGCAATTCTAGTGTATATAAAGATGATTCAGTAGCGCAAACATTTTTGAGTTTTTCCCCAGACGAACAGCGATTAGCTGGTATGTACATGATTCAACATCTCATTACATTGTATGAGAGTCAGCATTCTGATCCAGGTCCCCTATATAATATATTGGAAGAGTTACTCCTAAAGAGATGGAGAGGCCTAGGTACCGATTTAATTAATGTCATTCTAGAACAACGACACAAATACAGAACTTTCCCTTACGAGAAGTTCATCCCGTCCGGAAGACAGACGGTACACTTGAACGAGTATTTGTCTACACCCCCTTAACCAAAATGGAATTATTGGAAATGAAAAAATTAGTGCCCTGTCACGATAAAGATCCAGCAGGGTTTCACCGTGAATTAAAAGACATGCTCCGTATGGGGGAGTATACGTATCCCGATATTATTAAAATGTTGAAAGTTCTGTTGCCCGCAGGGATTTACGAAAAACTGAAAGAAAAAGAATGGGAGGTGGGAGAGAAAAAGATTGATTGGGCAGAATTAGAAAACGAAGAAAATACGCGAATCCCTGGTACTGGTCTTGGGGAAAAAGCTAAAGGATTACCAGAATTATTAGTACAGGTCCTGCCGAGGTTATTGACAACTAAAAAGGAAGACTGGGATGCAATCTCAGCCTGCAAACAGAAACAAGACGAAGACACTAGTGATTTTTATTCAAGATTCGAGAAATGTTTCATAATTAATAGCGGCCTCAAGACAAGTAGTGAATCATACCCACATCTTTTTGTGACCAAATTAGTAGAGAATTCCCTACCACAAGTTAAAAATAGAGTACTGAAAGTCGAGAGTACATGGCAAGCAAATAGCCCTTCTCAGATGTTAACAAATGTTACAGTACCACCAGAACCGAAATAGAGAGGAACACGAACATGAACAGAGACGTATTAAAGATACGAAAATGAAAGTACTAGTTGCTCAGTCCGTCCCAGCTGACGGTCAGAAGAAGGGTATGGCACCGTCAGGTCATTCTGCAGCTCCTGTTAAAGGGAACTGCAACTACTATAAACAGCCAGGTCACTATATAAACGAATGTACTGTTTTAAAATACAATATTGCTACAGGCAGGACGAAAGAAAGACCGCGTCCCCCTAGACAAGAACATGTTCCACAACATAGTCCACAGAACACGCAACCTCCACAGAATGCACAACAGACAGTAGCTGTACCACAGCCCCAACCCATCGCTGCCACGCAACATGTCACGCAACAAATGTACCAGTATGCACAGTCAGATTACCCCGATTATCAGCAGTACTCATGAAACAGCCTAGAGAGGGAGGTTGGCTTGCCCCTTATCGAGGTTCCTGTAGATCAAGAGGGTCCCTATGTACATAGTCAGGTATTAGGGAAAGACAGAACATTTTTGATTGACACAGGGGCGAGCAGAACTACCATCAGTCATGACAAGGTTCCAGAGGCACCCCTCTCAGGCTCACAGAATGTTTCCCTGGGATTTTCAGGAAAGCCTATTGTTAACGAAGTGTCAAAGCCAGTTTCCCTAGAAGTTGGTCCATTGTCTCGTACTACAGTCTTGTTACTTACGAAATCATGCCCGGAAAATCTGCTTGGCATAAAAACGTTGAAAGCACTAGGAGCAGTGATTTGTTGTTCTCCGGAAGGAGTGAGATTGTTTTTACGTGATTTTAAAGGACATTATGTGTTAAGAGATTTTGATCCACGATTACAGAATGTACCACAGCATTTATGGGCGCAAGGTCCAACTGATGTTGGTTGCATGCATATTACACCTTATCGTGTTACTCTCAAACAAGGAGTTGTACTGCCTCGAATCCGACAATACAAGTTGCCACCTGAGGCTGTAGCAGCCTTGCTGAAAATTATTGACGAGCTCATTGCTCAAGGAGTGGTTGTAGAAACTGACTCCAATGTATGTAATTCTCCAATTATCCCGAATCTTAAACGAACTGACCCTAATGCACCACCGGTCTACAGACTGGTGATCGACCTTCGAGAACTAAATAAATGCATCATACCCCAGTACCCAGTGGTCCCAGATATTTCTTCCTTATTGACTGCCATTGATTCCGAAGCAGCGTTCTTTACTGTTATCGATCTCAAGAACGCCTTCTTTAGTGCCCCCATTCATCCGGAAAGCCAGTACCTTTTCGGATTCTGTTTAAATGGCCGAAGCTTCAAAATTACATGTGCACCTCAAGGGTTCACGGAAAGTCCTAGTATCTACAGCCAAGCCCTGAAACGACAACTAGACAGTATTCACATGCCAACTGACACTGCCCTACTCCAATATGTTGATGATCTGTTAATTACAGCACGAACAGAACGTGATTGCGAACGTGCATCACTGACAGTCTTGTATTTTCTGGCCGAAAAAGGGCATAAAGTGTCCCCTTCGAAGCTACAATTCTGTGCCCAGCAAGTGGTATACCTTGGACACTTGCTGTCCAAGAGGGGTAGACAGTTGACACCAGACCGCATCCAGTTAATTGCACATCTTCCACAACCCAAGACACAAAAGGAAGTACGGGCCTTCATTGGCCTCACTTCTTACTGTAGACAATGGATTCCCCAGTATGCATATCTAGCCAAGCCACTCATACAGTTGACAACACAGGAGGCAGTGACTTCGACTGTCCTCCCTTGGACTCAGGAACATACACTAGCTTTTGATGAATTGAAGAAAGCCCTATGTCAAGCACCAGTTTTAGCGACCCCATGTTACAGCAAACCTTTTACACTTTTTGTCACTGAACACAATGGCACAGCATTATCTGTTCTCACACAAGATCAAGCAGGAAAACACAAGCCTTGTGCTTATTTTTCTAGTACATTGGATCCAGTAGCCCAGGCTTTGCCTGCGTGCCTAAAATCAGTTGCAGCAACAGCTCTAGCTATCAGACAAAGCGATTCCATAGTATTAGGACATCCCCTGACAGTACAAGTTCCACACTCCGTGGAAGTTCTCCTGAACCGGACACAGACTCAGCACTTGACCATAGCGAGACTGACAGGTTATGAACTGACACTGTTTCAGCCACACATAGAGATCAGACGTTGCAACACCTTGAACCCTGCCACATTGTTACCCTCAAGTACAACTGACCCTACACCACATGACTGCGTGGAAGTCATTAATACCGTAACAAAACCCAGACAAGACTTGACAGACATTGCATTGCCCGACCCAGACCTGACACTTTACGTGGATGGTTCATGTATGAGAACAAGTACAGGAGAGTTAGTGGCCGCATATGCAGTGACCACTGAAACTGAAGTCATAGAAACACATCGTATTGACACACTGTCTGCTCAAGCAGCAGAGCTCATCGCTCTGACCCAAGCCTGCATACGAGCCAAGAACCTGAAAGTAAACATATACACAGATTCACAGTACGCATTCAGAGTCGTACACGACTTCGGTATTCTCTGGCAAGAGAGAGGTTTCCTGACCTCCCACGGTGCCAAGATCCAGCATGGTCCCCTCATTCAAGCTCTATTAGAAGCAATACACTTGCCTACAGCCATAGCCATCATGAAGTGCAAAGCACATACTAAAGTTACTGACACTATTTCCCAGGGTAACGACCTGGCAGATCGAACAGCCAAACTCACAGCTCAGACTCAAACAGACATACCGACTAACACGACAAAGACTGAAGCATCTCTACTGACGCATTGCATGACAGTCAGGGATCCCACACAAGATGTACTCGACATACAGACACATGCCACTCCAGATGAAATCAAGAAATGGACTGAACAAGGAGGGGTCCAGACAGATCAGGGATGGATGACGAAGGGAAGAGCCACTTGGTTTCTCCCCGACTCTATGGTTCAAGTTATCATTAATACAGCACATAGTCCAGCACACTTAGGAGAAAAAGCCATGCTAGACAGCATCCAGAATATTTGGTTCAACAAGCATTTACGTGCAGCAGCAAAACAGAAAGTGCGTACCTGTATGATCTGTTGTCAGTTCAATCCAGGCAAAGGTATCCCCGTGGAACAAGGTGGATTTCATCCTCCTGACCATCCTTTCGAAGTCCTCCAGATGGATTATATCCAGATGGACAGATGCCGAGGATTCAAGTATGTCCTCGTAGTTGTATGTGCCCTTTCCAGATGGACAGAAGCGTACCCAGTCCCAGATTACACTGCCGTGACCACTGCCAAACAGTTGGTCCGTGAATTCTTCCCGCGATACGGCTTGCCCTGTGTCGTGTACTCTGATAATGGACAGCCATTCTCGTCCGAACTCATGAAACAGGTATCACTCCTGTTAGGGTACCAGTGGAAATTTCACTGCGTACGACACCCCGAAGCAGCTGGTCTCGTTGAGAGACATAATCAAACTCTGAAAACACGGTTAGCGAAGGTCTGTGCTGAAAAAGGAGTAGATTGGATGGTAGCCCTGCCGGTTGCCCTCTTTTACATGCGGATGGTAGCCCATTCCAGAACCGGATTGTCTCCTTATGAGATTGTTTTCGGTCGTCCCCCCAATATGTGGGGTACGCCTATGCCTCGTAAGATTACTGATGTTGATAGTAACATGCTGACAGATTACCTGGCTTCCTTGATGTCTGCACTACTCTCTTGTCGTTCACAGGTCGCGGCTGCCTTCCCGGACAACACCCAAGTGAAACTGCATGAAATCGTTCCCGGTGACCTGGTATTGGTCCGCAACTTTGACCGCTCAAGCCCTCTGGAGCCCAGGTGGAAGGAACCGAAACTGGTGTTGATGACGACGCGGACCGCTGTGAAGATTGAGGGAAGGAAAGGGTGGCTACATTCCAGCCACATCAAGCGCTTTCATGGACTGTGTCCAAAGACATTTCCCAAGGACTGCCCCGATTCTGACTCTAAACTCCCCCTGTTAGAGAAAACTCCACAACAGGAGTATAAAACCAAGTTGAGGTCTAGTAAGTCAGACAGCGTTTAATTGTTTAAGTCCCCCTCGGGTGAAGCGGTTAGACAGGTTTCTGACATGTATAAGATAGACCCAAATAGTCAGAGAGATAGGCGAATCGAAAAGAGAGAAAAATATTGCAAAAACCTGCACAGCAGATGCGTCATTACTATAATTTTTATGTTTGTTCTGAGTATATCGATTGTATGCATTAGTTTAATGCTACATGTTTTCTTTCCTCCTCTTGGTTCCCATGTACATTCTTCTTTCAATGACACTATAGAGCACACCTTTAGTGATCTGCCCCCTCACGAACTATCCTATCGTCTAGCACTGCGCAACAACACTTTTATCCGTATGTTACACCATTCTCACCAGACCAGCAATGCCACAAATTGCTGGGTATGTGGCCGACTCCCACCCTATCAGAAATACAAGGGAGCTCTGCCCCTCTTTCCCTACCCGTTTACACATAATGGTTCGTGCGGAGCATGGTTTGCTTTAATGTCCTCCCTAGACAGTAAGTCCACGGTTTCCCAAGGCAATTGGATATGGGGGAACCTGAATACAGACATGAACAAAGTATGTTTCCCAGACAAAGAAGGTCTTCCCCAAAGGACAGGGACCGATCTAGAAAATGAAGTGTATGGATTAGGTAATTTTACCCTTAACCTCATGATTCTGAACGTCCAGTCCGAGACTAATTCGGACTTGCCGTTTATAACAGTTTTACCAGTAAAGGGCGAATTATGCGTTAGAAAAAAGGTTCAGTACATCTAGGACACAGTGATTGTAATACTGTGGTCGAATTCAGTGATAAAGGAAAGTCTACTTTCAAAGCTTCCCGCCATTCCTATTTTATATGTGGTCAGACAGCTTATGTACGTCTGCCATTAGATTGGGATGGAACATGTTATATCGCATTCCTATTGCCACCTGTTTTTCTAGCCCCATCCGATTATCATCAAAATTCACATCTTGTGCATGTAAGACATAAGAGAGACCTTCCTCCTGTTATCGATTATTCTGAGTCAGCATGGGACCAGTATAAGGATTATATTGAAGGATACTTCTGGTTCATAGGTCCCGTCCAGAACAGTAAGATAATACGAAGACTAACCAGAACCCTTGAAGCAGTAGTGAATGAAACTACTTTTGCTTTAGGTAACCTGACCGAAGAGCAGTCTGCTATGAGGCTTGCTGTTCTTCAAAACCGCCTTGTCCTTGTCGTCATCCTGGCCGATAGGGGCGGAGCTTGTAGATTGATCGGATCCAGTTGTTGTATTTTCATTCCTAATAATGCACCGTCAGTATATAAAGCAATAACAAGGCTTCATAACATAGCTCACCAGATGCACCAGAATCCAGACACCTGGACATGGTCCGGTTGGCTCTGGAGTGTGATATCCGCCTGGGGATGGAAAGTACTGTCATTCCTAGGAATAATACTGCTTATAGTATTCAGTTGTTGTCTCTGTCTGCAATGTGGGCCAGCGATTTGCGGCTTGTGCGCCACAGCTTGTATTCCCCGTCCAAGTTCACGTTCCCGTTCCAGAATGAAAAAAGACGAGCAAATGATGTTATACGAACAGATATATGGTCTCATGAAAATAGACATATTCTAAAGGGTGTAGTAGGGGGAGAAGGAGGGAATGAGGAAATAGAAATTTTCAGGTATCCAGTGTGTCCCCCACTCGCACCCTATCCATGCACCCATGTTCCATGTATGTCGTGTAATTCCTTTCCCGTGCCTGCCATGAAGACGCATATGCATTTGCGTCCAACGTTAACATGTCATCTACCAAGCCCTCCATGAATGAAACTATAATTCAGCTTCAAAGCCTATGTTTCCAATGCATTTACATGGTGCACTTTTAAATAACGCAAAGCACACGTTTTCCACGTTTTTCTGGCTCAGTCGAGCCAGGCCCTTAATTGAGGCTCCGAGTCTCTTCTGTCTCAGAAAGCTGTAGTTTAGGTATGCATCCCTGACCTCTGCCTTACTTCCTGCCCAGCGAAGCGGTGCCCAACTCGGCCTGGCCTGCCTGCCAAGACAGTATTTTGCCTACAGTTATCTGCTCAGCCTCCGCAAAAACACATTCCAGTCTAGTGAAATAGGTAAACATATTCCCGGCTGCAGAGCAAAGGGCCCGGCCTTCCTGTCTCCTTGCAAGTAATTTACTGTACTCGTTACCATGGTAGGCCCATGGCCCCGCGCATTGCACCAAGACACGTATGCACCCACTAGCATTCAGTATTGAACGGCCTCTGTCCGAGAGACCTTTAGCTTCAGACAACACATCCTCCAAACACACAATATCAGATATGCTATAGGTGCAGGTCGTTCTGACATCCCAGACACCAAGACTCTTCTACTAGAGCTAAAGTCAAGCCCCCCAGCTCTCCCCAGTTACACGTCATGTTCAGTTGCGCACGCACACAGGGTAAAGGTTTCTGCTGACCCTGCAGAATTTCTCTATGCATCCACCCACCTATGACACTTCTGTGACTTCTGTGACGTTTCCAGTACACACCTCCGTGTACGCCCCTTACACGCCTTCTTTTACGCCCATGTGTCCTTATCTCTCTCTTTTCACTTGTTACGCCTACTGTATTCATTTCAATTATACAGTTTTACTATATATAATGTGTGATGTTAATAAAATGTTGAATATCCCTTCCTGAACCTTAGTGGTGATGGAATCCGATGTCCAGTATCTCGAGATGCTTAATTAAAGCCCGTATGACTCAGATATCACGGACTCTGCCTCTCATTTTATTGAGCTATCCTTATTGTCATTTAATGTATAGAAAAATAGTCCCGGTAATTTTATTTACCACAGGGCTGCCGAGTGGCCTTGGTCCATGAGGGTGCAGATGCCATCTTTGGCGGCGAGTAGGGTGGTCTCTGTGCTGTGGTTGCTTAGGAATCCAGATTGGGACGGGTCTAGGACAGCGTTCTCTTCAATCAATTGTGTCAGTTTCCTGTTGACTGTTTTCTCTGCAACATTGGCTGTGAAGGGGAGGAGCGAGATGGGCCGATAGTTCATGAGGTCAGTGGGGTCAGCTGTGGGCTTCTTGAGCAGAAGTCTGTCTTCTGAGCACTTCCAGTCATCTGTAAAGGTGCCCCTTTTTTGAAGGTGGTGTTGATGTTGTAGTTGTAGTTTGGGTGCGATGGCAGCCGCAGCTCTGTGGTGAATGTGAGGGGGCAGGGGTCGGTGGGGGCCCCCAAGAGCATGCTTTTCATGCTCAAGGCGGTGTCTACGACCGTGATCGTTGTCCAGTTGGAGATGGTGGACTGGCTGCTGTTTCTGGGGGGTGAGGGGCCGTCTGTGGTGACTGGTGGATGGTCGATGAAGTTGTCTTAGAGGTTTTTGATATTGATGTGAAAATAGGTTCCAAGCTTGTCGCAGAGGTCTTGGGATGGGATGGGGTGATCTCTGTGGCTTCGCTTCATGGGTTGGTGAATTCTTGAATGACACTGAAAAGTTTCTTGGAGTTGGAGGAGTTGGCCAGGATTTTGTTATGGTTGGCTCTGATCTGGTTGTGGTAGTCCGTAATGGCATCCTTGTAAGTGGTGTGATTTTCGGTTGTCTTGGTTTTTCTCCAGTTCTTCTCCAGGCATCTGCAGGTGCGTCTGGCTTCTTGGAGAGCGGTAGTGAACCTGGCAGCTTTCCTGGGGCATTGTCTGCCGGGGTTGCATAGGGCCAAGCTCGTCTCGGCAGTTGGAGATCCAGGTGTGGAGTTCTCTGGCTGCGCCGTTTGCGTAGTTTGCGTCAGGTGCCCAGGTGTGGTTGTCTTGGGTGAGGGTGGAGTTAAGTTGCTCGTCGGTAACCTTGCTCCAGTTCCTTCGTGGTGGGCGTGGGGCTGGTTTGGGTGCCTTGGGTTTGTGGATGGCGAAGTGTACACAGTGGTGGTTGGTCCATGGCAGCTGTATTGTGTGGCTGAATTGGACGCTGTTTCCTGCCCTGAAGATGGGTTTGAGTGTGTGTCCTGCTCTGTGGGTCAGTGCGCTGGCGAGGTTGTCACGAAGGATAGTGGAGTTGGGGTTGCTTGGGTCGTTGAGGTGGAAGTTCAGGTCTCCAAAGAGAATGTAGTTTGTTGAGTAGATGGCATGGGGTGCGATGAAGTTGGTGATGGTGGTGGCGAAGGGTGTTTTGAGGCCGGGGGTCTGTAGACGAGGGTTCCTCGGAGTGTAGCTTTGGGGGTGGTCTGGATCTGGAAGTGCAGGCGTTCAGCGGAGGAGAAGTTTTCGCTGGAGGTGATGAGGCGGAGGGTGCTCTTGTGGGCGACAGCAAGGCCTCGACCTGAGTGGTTGGGACAGTTTTTCCTCTGGATCTTGTATCCATCTGGGATGGTGGTGCTAATGTCGGGGGCGCAGGATGCGTTGGTCCAGGTCTCTGTGAAGAAGGCAATGTCGGGCAAGAGAGAGTTGAGTAGGTTCCAGATTTCCTTGGCCTGTTTGTGTATGGAGCGTACGTTGAGGAGGATGCATTTTAGGGTGTTGCCTGTTCTGGCGTCGGTGGTGTTGGAGGCCGGGGTGGTGGTGAGGATCTGGCGGCAGTGGAGGCAGGAGAACTGGGCGTGGGTCGTGTTCAGTGAGGCCTGTTGGCATTCTCCAAGTCTTTCAGGGTTGAGTGCAAGGGGGTTGGTGGTGTCGTAGCGATCGGTAGTGGGAGGTCCAGGGTTCCTGATGCTGGCAGTGGTCCGGTCATGGACGGGCGCAGACAGGCTTGCCTTTGGGGAGCCTATTGCGCTTCCGCTGTGCATCGGCTGCCATTAAGTAGGGGAAGTGGGAGGGAGGAGAGGCTGGGAGGCGGGAGCAGGGAAATTCCGGGTGGGAAGGGCCACAGGGGCAGCAGTGGGAAAAGGCGAAAGGAACAGGCAGGCACAAGAAAATAAAAACAGTGGTGGAATTAGAGCAAGACACAGATGGGCACAATAACAGTGGCACAACAGGGACAAATTAAGAAATTAAAAATGGCTGAGAAAGGTTACGGTGGTTGCAGGCAGTCTGGTGGTTGCAGGCAGTCTGGTCCCAGTCAGAGCAGCCAGCAGGTGCAGGAGCGGGCGGCAGCCTTGATCCTCCCAAGAAAGAGGTCAGGGTCTGGAGGCAAGAGACATCACAGCAGAGCTGTGGGGAAAGAGTGGACCTAGACCAAGGGTATAGGTATTCCAGAGGCCTCCCATGGGATGAAGCATGTGTTATGCCACCCTAAAGATGCCATGCAAAATAGAACTACAGGCCTACTATTGCAGCCTGTGTAAGATGGTGCATGCACCACTTACTTTAGATATAGGTTTACTATATCTACAGGTCACTACACTTAAAACCTATAAGTCACCCCTATATCAGGCCTTGGCAATCCTGAAGGCAGGGTGCTGGGTTTTACATGAGTGGGTGCCCCTGCATGAGCAGAGAACACCTGCAGCCTGCATAGACCATTCTCCCTGGTTGTCAGTGACGCAGCCGACATATAGGTAGAGGTGTATTATATGCTTGAGTAAAATGCTATGCAACAAACCATGCCGTGTTTGTTATCAAACACCTTGGAATCATACCGCCATACCGGTAACCGGTGTGGGAGGTATGATTCCACCTCTCAGAAGCAAGCTTCGCGGGTCGCTGGTCTTCTCTGTACCAGCCTTCTCGACCCCAAAAGCACAAAATGGTTGCTGCCGAATAGAGTCACATTTCTGCCCTCCTGCTGATGAGCCACACTCGAGCAGAGGAAGACAGCACAATAGGCATCCTGTCATAGGGAGGTGTGACCACCTCCCAGACAGGATTTAGTGTATGGAGATGGTTGGGTGCACTTTCAAAGTGCATGAAAGTTTGCCCGAGGGGCACGTTTGGTGTCCCTGTGCTTAGTCCAGGTCAAACTAGTCCTGGGAGCCGTTGGCTTCTGCTCTGGTGCAAAACTGGACAAATGACTTCCCACTGGCCTGACCCTCCCATGGGAGTGTCCCCTGAATCTGTCCAACGCTATCCAGTGGGTACAACAGGACTTACCAGGCTGTAGAAACCAAGATTTAATGTGGACAAGATTCTGAACAAGAAACAACTGACTTTCAACTGTCTAGACACTCTGGACTTCGCTGGACTTCGACTGGGCCCAACTTTGTCTCCCTCTCTTTCCAAAGCATTGTCTGTGCCCATGCACCATACAGGCTCTGTGCAGGACCTGTGGAGCATCAATGACAACTGCGTTTGCAGGCACCATAACGCAACTGACTGGTCTGCTGATCCTGAGCTCCTGCAGACTCCAAAGGCTCCAGCAACACAGGAGGTGGGTTTTTATGTTCCTTGAGGTTTAGCTGTCCTCTCATCAAGTTTGAGGCCAATATCCCTCGTGGGGACAGCATAACCCGAACCCCTGTGAACTGTGTACTTTTGCAAGTACATATGCTTTTTGGTGTTCCCCAACTTTGTGAGTTGGGCTGTCAATAGCCTCAACCACTGTGCACATTTCATATGCAGAACTTTGGCCTCCTCACACTCTCTGCCCTGCGAGCTGTTGTTTTGTGAAACTGCTAGAGGTCCCCATGCTACTCCTGTGCCTTCGGCCTGTGGGTCCATTTGAGGGACAACACTGATTTTCCTGGGCTCCCCTGGTTGCTCCAGGCCTGCCCTGACTCCTCTTGCTTTGGAGAGTCCTCTGGTTCTTGCTGGACCAGACTGTGACCTTCCTCGACCTTCTTCGTGGGTTGCCAATGCCAAGATTTTTTGGTGCTCCCGCTGGACACCGACCCCTCAGCACTCGACATCTTTCATGGGACAGCTCGTATCCGGCTCCTGGTTGTCCTCAATGTCTCCTAGTCCCTGCAGAGGTAGAGTCAAGGTCTCCTTCTTCACACCTGAAGCATCCGACATTGGTAGGCATTCGTCTACCGAGCCCCTGGTCACTCCTGAGTGACCTAGACTCTGTCCCCTCTGCTTTCAGATACCTCCCTTCAAGAATCCACCTGTGGGTTCCACCAAGAACGTTTCTTCTTTCTAGCAGTGGCATTTCCTTGAAGACTCCCTTTGAGAAAGACAGCAGTTTGTGACGCCACTTCAGCCCTATGCACCCGGCCTGTCTGGGATACGTAACTCTGGTACTTTGGTATCTATGGGTGGGTTGGCTCTCCAACCTTCTATGTTCCAAAGGGTTTTCTCGTAATCCACTGGGAAGGGTCCTTAAACTTTAAAACTGCAACCGTGACTGTCCCATTGAATTGTATGTAGCACGCTGTCATGTTCTCACACTGCACCCGTCCTCTGTGGGGTCCCTACTTACTCACCTTGGGTGGTTCCTTGGGGTCCTAGCAACTCTACATCCTCTTCACTCTAGTCGTGGTTCTTATACCACTATTTTAGTAGATTGTTTGGTCTCTCCCGGGAGCCCACTGTGTATTAGTGCAACTTACCATTGTTTTGGTGCTACAGTATTGCGTGCTTTATGTTTATCTGTGTATAGCAGTTACTGTGAGGTATTTAAGGTGTGTTATAATAATAAATATATATTCTTATAACTACTGTGTGGTTCTCCATTCATTTAACCAATCCACTAAGGTTGCATTCTGGTTAAACAAGATGCTTAATATTCCTTCAAAACTAAGCCTGAAGGCTCCTCTCCACAGCTACCACTTGGATAGCTTTCTAAGGTTATGTTTGACCTCTCTAATCACCATAAGGGTTGTTTGGACCGGTGGAAGGTACCCACTTTAATCAGTGGACATCATATACCAGGCCAACTTCTCATAGAACCTCCCTCTGATTTGTTGAAGCATCTAAGTTGTGAGGCTCAGGCATCTGCAGATGGTAGAACAGAGGAAGTTTTTCCTGCCAACGGTATAATGAAGACTGATACAGTAGGCATTTAATAAGGGAGAGGGGATTGTGCAGGGCAGTAAGCCCCAGGGAACTTTGCCCCCATCCCAGATAATTCACATTCCGAATAGGTCATGTGCAGCTGAAATGATGAAGCCCATTGTCACTCAGAGTCTAACACCATTTAAAGTATTTTCAAATATCACTTTAGTTAAATACCGCAAACCAGTCCCATTAAGTTCTTTAGGGTGTAGACAAGATAATAGTAACTGCAATTGGGGAAAAAAGCTAGTACTGCATCCCCTGTGATAGTCTTAACCAGAGCTTAATATTGAAAATAATGTAAACCATTCCTGAATTATCATGATTAGAACTGCTGATTTGGTGTCGGTACAGTTTAAACAAATACAACCAAACTCTTTTTGTGAGTCCACTATTACAACTTAGGCCAAATTTGAAATTGTGACCAAAATATTAGACTCAAGTTTGTATTTTAGGGAATGTGGAATTATGGTTGAGAAATGGACCCCGTTAGATTATTCCCTGATTCTAGAGGCATTGGCCCCTAAAGTGGAAAAGGAAAAAATACTGGCTGAAAATAGTAAACCAAATCCAGTACTTAGATGTGCAACAGGTCCATCAGCTAACCAGTCTTGCAATACAGGCCTGCTGATTACCAACTCACAGTCAGGTAGTCAAATTTGTGAGTGGCTATCCAAAAATAATGTGCGAATGGGGGATTGGTCCTGGCTTCCCACTACCCTTGCGAATGTGCATCAAGGCGATGGAAGTTGAAAGTTTTTAGCTGCAGATGTTAAAGCTGTGCAATTACGACTATGCTCTTGGAAAGTACATGGGCTGATCCATCTACTGTCTGACCCTGATACAGTATTATTTTAAACATCTTTTACAATTGTATTACTTCAAGAGACATGGAGAGAACAAATGACTCCTCCACTTGGGTTCAATGAGTATAGTCTCAGGGCAATGCTCACCAATAAATTAGGCTGTGCAAAGTGTGGGCTCTAGTTCCTCATTGCCGCCAACCTAAATTCAGAAGTGGAAGTGGTAGGTTTTGATTTGGACTGGTTATAATGCCTTGTGTTCTATAATACTTAGTCTAATTATACTTAACGTATATCTGAGTGCAAGGAAAAATAAATCTGAAGCTGTATGTCTTGTGAGATATCTTAAGTACATTAATAATCCAGCACCTTGAAACTGGCCTTATAGGGGCAGATGTATCAAAGCAATTTTTTGTCGCAAACGCTGCGATTCGCAAAAAAAGCAGCGTTTGCGACTAAAAATTTGCTAAACGGTATGTATGAAGGAAATTGCATATCAAAATTAAGGAATCGCAACATTTGCAATTCCTTCATTTTGCGTAAGCATTCAATGAATCGCAAATTGCGATTCCTTAAATGCTATGCATCAAGCATTAAATTACCACCAACTTCAAGTTGGTGGTAATTTGCGATTTCTTTCACAAATGCACTTTTTGGCATTTGTGAAGGTGCCATATGGTGCACATACATGCCCTTAGGGCATGTATGTGCGCCATACGCGCACACCTGTAGATTTCAGGTGTGCATCAGGGTGTCCTTAGGACACCCTTGCACCATTGAAATTATTCTCAATTTGCGAATCCCAAATTGAGAATAACTTCACATTCATTCCTATGGGCCTCCTGGCCCATAGAAATGAATGGAAAATTATTCCTTAATTGCGATTAGCAATTTGCTAATCGCAATTAATTAAGGAACTTTAAGAAATCGCTAAAAAATTGAGATTTTTTATATACATACCATTTTGCAATTCTCAAATAGCGATTCTCAAAAAATCGCTATTTGAGAATCACAATAGGTATTTTGATACATCTGCCCCCATAGTCTCTGGTGATTTTAATTTGCATCTGATTCCGTTTCAATCAGTAAATGGCAAGACTTACGTAATCGCAAAAGAGAGTTGTGATATAAAGCCCCAGGCTGGGTTTCATTTGTTAAAAGAAAAATCTAGGCTCATTCCATCATTTAAAAGTTCAAAACGAGGATCAATTATTGCCTATACGTTTATTTCATATAACCTAGGAAAAAAATTTGTTTAAATATACGGTAATCCCTCAGTTCGAAAGTGATCACAATCCTCAGATAGTAAAATTTAATTCTTTAGTAAATGCAACCCTAGACCTAATAAACTTCCCAACTAAGCCCACTCCTCATATATTATTCAGTGCAAGCTGGGGGATGCCAATATGACCAACAAATGGGACTTCATAACAACATCCCTGGTGGGGAAGTTTGAAGTCACTTAGAAGCTACAATTGAAGCGACTTTGCGTTATTGTCTTTTCGCGATCGGTCCGAACGCCTGCATGTACCCCTTACTGGTGACTTTCTTTTTGTGACTCTCACTAAGAAGTACCGTAGGTAGTAGCAGAGGCATTATTACAATTGAGGCCACATTGCTTTACTGCTTTTCGCGATTGCTATGAACGCCTACATGCATTTCTTACTTTGCTAGTTTTCTTTGGTATTGTAGAAATGCTTAAAACCGAGGGATTTTCTTGTATACTTAGCCGCTGGTTGTACGTCCTAGTTGGCCTCATTTCCAGACATGACCATATTTGACAGATGTAGCGCTTGATATCTGCTCACTTGTGCCAGCATTACATTAGTCGACATGACAGTTTGAGGGACTCTCCCCTGCCTATATGAACATAATGAGAGCAGAGAGGGAGGCGTTTCTACTGTCCTAGTAAATGACAAAAATGTGACATTCCACAGTAATTTCATGAGTTTATTTGAACCAAGGGAGCGGGCGGTCTGGATTGAAAGTGCTCACTTATGGTGCCTGAGGGTATCATCGAGAATCATGTGATAGAAAAGTATGCCATGAGCAAGTGTATCATTGACTTCACTATTTTTTATTACAGAGCGGGCCCCCTTCCCTGAGTAGTTACCAGGTAGAGGTGAGGTTGACACCCAACAGTTGTGGGTAAGTGCATATACTGTATGCACTATATGGATAATTTTGAAAACACATGGGGTTTCACTCCAGCCGTGCCTTTTCAAGAGAGGCCTTGTGTGTGGTGAATTATGAGTGTTGGGACTAGCATTGCTTTAATATATGCATATTGTTTTGCAGGTAACCGATAATCTGTTCCACTGATGCCAAGTTGGATATTATCGGTGGCGTATATGAACTGTTTAATTTGATATATATCACTTTTTGGTTTTTCACTCTTTGAGCAGCAGCTTTATATATTTCTTGTTCAATTGGTCCTGAGGAATGCCCCGATACTGTTAGATCCTTGTGAGGGCAGAAACATGTATACCTAATCCATCGCTTAACATTTGACCTTTTCAATTATTAACACACTGCTTTTTAACCATGACAGGGGCACTCTGAGAATGAAGATGGTATGGAGCTCCCTTAGTCGTTTTTAACACACTTTTTTCGTATTATTTAGTGCTGCACTGTTCATTCCTTGTTTAGAAACCCTCTTCATTCAGCAAGAATATATGTCTATGGGTTTCATGGTGTACTCTGCGGAGTCATTAGCCATCCTCTAGTTTGGAAAACAGCTTATGGTATCTTAGTCAATTTCCTAGACTGAGTACCCGAGCGAGAGGGGGCCAGACCCAAATGATGATACCTCACAACTTGTGAATGGTGGGTTTTGGCAATGGAGTTCTCTCCTCCCCTAATGAGGTGGCTGTCATCCTAACCTGTTGACATATTTTCATCCTAGCTGGTCTCTTTTCTTTGCTCATTTTTCACCTCTCTTCCTAGACCCAAGGGTGTCAAACGCTTTTTCATAGGCCTCAAACTCTGTCTCTTCTGGTGTGAAGAGTGTCCCTGGCCTGTCCAGATTAGATCTCCCCTGGCATATGAGGAATAGCCTGCTGCCAGCATCTGTCCTTTCCATCACTGCTGCAGTCTGCAGATCTCAGGCTGCGATATGTGCGTCTCTTGTAGGAGTGCTATGTGAGTTTTGTGGCGTTTAAGGTACGCATAGATGTTGTATCTGCATGACAATTAATTCAGCCCCCGGACATTCCAGGTGGTTACGTTGGTATGTGGCATACTGCAAGAGAGGAGTGTAGAATTGCGTGTGCCCAACCAGACACTTCCGTATATACACTCACAAGCTGTATACATAGCCAGTAGGAATCCAACACAGCATGTACAATTTGATGTCATAAGGAGCTCTTTTGCTGGTTATGTCCTGCCTGAATAGCAGCCCTCTTTTGTACAGGATTAAGGACTAGGATTAGGCTGTCATCCTAACCTGTTGACATATTTTCATCCTAGCTGGTCTCTTTTCTTAGCTCATTTTTCACCTCTCTTCCTAGACCCTAGGTGTTGTGTGGTATTTGAATTTGCAGTCCAACAGCACATGAAACCAAATAATCAACTAAGATTTTCAAACATATGGTACACTTCTAAGCTACTTAAGTTAAAAAAATCCCCTAATAGAGCTGTTTGGGGCACCTATGCTCACAGATTCCATGAATCCTACACTGTCTATAAAGAAAATATGAAGCTACTGGCTGGATGTAGAGAAGCTGTACAAGACTAAGAAACTCTTCTCCCAGATCATCTTTGCGGAGCGCAGCAAACAGGTACCCCATTCCAGGGTGTCAAACGCTTTTTTTGAGATCTAACACCAGGCACAAGCTCACCCTAGCATAGTGAGCCACTCTGAAGAACCGGCGGAGGTTTAAAGACGTGCTTCGAGTTGGCAAACACCCATTTTGGTCCGTGTGGACCAAGTTCTGAACCAGCGGGGCCAGCCTACACGCCAGCAGCTTGGCCAAGAGCTTATAATCCATATTTAGGTATGAAAGCGGGCAGTATGAACCCAACAGCTCTGCGTTCCTGTTTGGCTTTGGCAGCAACACCAGCAGTGACGCAGCGTATCCGTCAGGGTCCCATACTCCAGTGTGCCGCTAAAAATGGAGAGAAGCTGCGGTGCCAGTGCTTGCTGATATGCCTTTAATATTCGTCCGGGAAGCCGTCCGGCCCTGGAGCCTTACCCGTAGCTAACAATCGTATCGCTTTCTGCAGCTCCAGCAAAATGATCGGTTCATTCAATTCCCTACGCTGGTCGGCGGTGATTCACGGCAGGGGTAGTGGGGAAAGAAAGGAGTCAAGCTCCTCAGCAGTCACGCAACGCACTGATATGTATACCTTGGTGTAATGAGACACAGATTTCTTGTGTACATCATATTGTTTGGTAAGTATTTGCCCAGTGGCTGACAGCAAGTGCAGTATAGGTGTCTGCGCGTGCTCCTGACAGATCATAAGCACAAGCAGCCAGCCCACCCTATCAGCTGTGGCATGCATGTGTGCTGCTTGCGAAGTGTAATTTAGGCATTGCAACCTCTCCAGTCCCTCCATGTGCCTCTGTCTCTGCATGTCTATTGCCAGCTGCTTGTCTCCACAGCTGGGGATTCAGACTCTATTCTAGTGAGGGTGCGCTTGATGCAGCTTTTCTGGTCATCAAGCTGTTTTTAATGGACCAGTTTAAACCCAGACAATGCTCTCTGACGGCAGCCTTACCTGCATCCCATAGTATCCCTGTGTCTGTGACGGAGCCAGTGTTATCGTCAGAATACCTGCCTATTGCCTCGTCTACTGCCTGCCTGAAGGAGGGGTCCTCCATTGCCAGGGGCTGCAGTCTCCCGAGACGGGTGGTGGGTCCCCCTTCTTCGCCCCCCTAGCCGTAGCATGTGGGGAATGCGGTCTGAATGCGTTTTACCAATGTAATCTGCTGAAGCGCACTGCGTCAGCACCTGCTGGGAAGCAACAAAGCAGTCGATACGGGTATGCAGACCATGCGGGTGGGAGTACAAGGAGTAAAGGCACGACTACCGGTTGAGTGCCCTCCATACATCAGACAGCTCCCAGCGGCGCAGCCACTCACCCAACCCTTGCGCATTAGACACTGCATTAGTATGCGTCAGTGGAGGGTAGGACCTGTCAATGGTGGTGTCTAGAACTGTGTTAAAATTGCTGCCGAGCAGCCATAGCACATCGCACCAGCGTGATAATATGTCAGATAGTGTGGCCCAGAAGGCGTTCTGGTTCGTGCTCGGGCATAAATGGAGCCTAAAACTATGGCACTTCCCATTAAGTCTCCCTCTAGACAAGACAGGCCTGTCATAGGCCTCAATCTCTGTCTGTTCTGGTGTGAAGAGTGTCCCTGGCCTGTCCAGATTAGATCTCCCCTGGCATATGAGGAATAGCCTGCTGCCAGCACCTGTCCTTTCCATCACTGCTGCAGTCTGCAGATCTCAGGCTGCGATATGTGCGTCTCTTGTAGGAGTGCTATGTGAGTTTTGTGGCGTTTAAGGTACGCATAGATGTTGTATCTGCATGGCAGTTAATTCAGCCCCCGGACATTCCAGGTGGTTACATTGGTATGTGGCATACTGCAAGAGAGGAGTGTAGAATTGCGCGTGCCCAACCAGACACTTCCGTATATACACTCACAAGCTGTATACATAGCCAGTAGAGATCCAACACAGCATGTACAATTTGATGTCATAAGGAGCTCTTTTGCTGGTTATGTACAGCCTGAATAGCAGCCCTCTTTTGTACAGGATTAAGGACTCATCAATGGCTATATTTTATCCTGGAGAATAAATCTCTGGAAACCTGGCAGACAAAAATTCCATGACGGTAGAATTTCAAAAACCCTGTCAAAGTTTATATGGTCCCAGGGCAACAAAGCTGAATTATCTTTAAAATTCTGCATATGCTGCAATAGCAAATATTGATCTCTACTTATGTATGGTACAAAGATAGGTACTACTCAAACCGTGTGAGTAGACCATGGGACTGAAAGCTTGGTTTGGGCTCTATCCGTACTTTGAGTGAAAGGCCCATACATTTCATCAACTCCTCAAGTGAACAGGGAGTCCACCAGTGTGCCCTAGAATAAGGTCCTACAGTGCATACATGCTCCCTCATTTATCGTTCTGCGTGCCAATTTGTTTGTTACACAATTTCCTCTAGGAAGTCAGCATCCAAAAAGAGATGGATGCACTCTGCAAAATAATTGGTGTATCGACTTAACATACAGCTCCTGCAGTGATCGAGGGAATTTGGGGCTGCCTTAAATTAAGGGGCTGCCATGAGAGCAATCCGTCTGTGCTTGCTGCCAAACGTACCAGCTCTCTGGATTGGTCTACCCTGCTATGGTTGCTCCGCTTCACAGACGGTGCTTGTGATGAGATATGAAGACTTGCATGACTGTGTTTCTCAGAATTGTTGGAAGACAAGTCATCTGATGGAACTCCGCATACTGAAAGATTGCTACTGGATTTTGCTCCATTTTCCTCTTCCCTCAGATGCTATCTCAGTATCTGATCCTGCCACAGACCTGTCTTCCATAACTGGAGTTAAGGCCTGAGCAACAGGCATCCACCAAGATGCCATCTCTGCTGACTGTCTAAAACCTTAATTTCTAAAACACTGTCCTGCGTAGAAGGCAGAAGTATGGTTCTAAATCAGTCGGTGACTGTGTGCATCTGTGATATGTATGCAACAGTCAAATAACTAAAAAAACACTTTGATGCAACTGCACATTCTCCAAAGACACTAAAAAAAGACAAAGTATTACTTCCCCTTGCCACATAAACAGTCCCACAACATACTTCAAACTACAAGGGATGATCCAACGTCATCCACTGTTAATTTATTAGGGCACTTGTCATGTAGCAGAGACAATTCTAGATGGGACCATCCATGCCGTCACTTTGATGAGATCGAGGAAACTTTTCCAGGTTCACAAAATACCTCTGAACCAACAAATGACTGTGGGTGAAGGGACGTATACGGTTTCCCTCACCTGAATCTCAAAACACCGGAGCGTGATACGCGGTACTAGGGGATCTCACACAATTCTATTGTGAGGTTTTGTCTAAGATCTACAAACTACTCGAAGTGAAAATAAAAACGCCTGTACATATAACTAGCTAACCAACAAAGCAACTAGGAACTCTAACCACCCCGAGAGAGAGAGAGGAAAACTCTCTTCACGACTTTGGAGGATTATTGTTGTGCGCCTTTGGTGTAAAACTTCACTTGCCCTGAAGAAACTCCCTGGTAGGGAGTGAAACGCGTTGGCTGATTTTGTTGCAAATTGCACGGTGACTGCTTTTAAAATGAACAATGTCAAATAAAGAACTTTTCTATATATTCAGAATTGACATCTTTTTTGGACTTCTTCCTTGTTCGCCCCCCATTGAAAATCAAACATAGTACCTGTGATCTGGAAAACACAGCGACGCCAATTAGCAGCTGACGTCGGGGGTGGCGGCACAGAACCTTACAAACCTTTGGAACTGGGTCTTAGGTGCGGCATTGTAAGGTCCGCTGCTTGAATCCTTATGTTTAAAAAAAAACATATTTGAGTAAGACGGGCTGAACACTAGGCTTAGGAACAACAATAAGTACCCAACATTAGCAAATGTGAGATTTAACAACTGTCTCAAAGTGCACTGGCATTACATATCGACAGAAGGGGTGGAGAGGGATAAAGTGGAAGCAATTCCATTAGCAAAGCCAAAAGGCTGCTAGCTATTGCTAGACCTATTTATCAATGCATGTTTTGTCATGGAAATGAAAACGTTGACTGCTGCGGGAGCTGCTTGGCCATTGCTAGTTTAAAAATAATTTCCTGAAGGCAAAAATCTCAAAAAGCACGCATCAATATAGCAGCCCATGCAACTTTTTGCACAGTTGTGCTTCTAGTTCAAATTCACTGTGATGTCATTCACAGTGAAGTTAGCCAACAGAAGAAGTATCCAGAGTCATTCTCCCATGATGCACTGTATGGAAGAATAATGTCAGTGACACAACAGACCAATGGTGCGCTTCTGATAAACCCCCTACTAATATTTGTTTTCAATGTGTGTTTTCCTCTGGGGGGGCATAATCGACCACCCAGAAAAACACACTTTTCTAAGAATAAAATACATGGGCCAAACAAAAGTTGACACGTAATGTAGGATGGCAAACCCTGTAATAAATGTTCTTTTTAAATGTGTATTTTCCCCTGTGGGGGTTGGGGGCAATTAGCCCCCGCACGCAAAATACACATTTAAAAAAAATATTTTTGGGCCCAAGTGCAGACCACCTAACAATTTTATTTTTCATTTTTACTTTTTCAAAAATGTATGCCCCAGGGCCGTAGAAAGGAAACTGTTTCAGGGAGACATCAATGGATAGGGGAGGCTCTCCCCTTTTTGACGATGCCTCTCTGAATAGTGGGGAGGCATTGGGGATGGAAAAACCGGACTGGAGTAGGAGACCTGCTGGCTTCTCTGCGTCTGGTGGGGAAACTGTGATGTCAGCATGTCTCAAAGTGCACTGGCATTACATATCGACGGAAGGGGTGGGGAGGGATAAAGTGGAAGCAGTTCAAGTATGCCACCACCCTTTAAAAGAAAAAAAAGGAATCTTCCACTCCCAAGTGTAGACCAATGGCCGATAAAGGCACTGGAGAGGTAGAGCTGCTGTCAGCCTTTGGCATGCTCCTGCACTTATAGGTTTAAAAGGAGAAACGTGAATGTCTACTGTCCTGAACAGCATGCATGCAAACTGGGAAAGTATGAAAGCATTGTGGGTTTTATTTACAAGCCCCTTACGCCGCCGTTGAGTCACAGTTTAAAAGGAGAGATGTTTTTATTTCACCTAACTTTTCCAACATTGAATGCGTGCTGTCCTTTACAACATCAATGCAAACTGGGAAAGTCTGAAAGCATTGTTTTTGAACTGGCAGTGTAAAGATTGCAAGTGCCGAGAGAGGAGCAGCATCATGTCCTAGTAGTTGTGAGGATGTCCTGCTTACCCCCTGTCACTCAATGCAGGGCTTAACATTGACTACCATGATGCATTGCATGCGATATTTGCAAAACTTCTCCCTCGGGTCATGGCGCAACATAGAGCAGAGCAGCCATAAAATGAATTTGTTTAACCCAATAGGTATCTGAGTAAGTGCTTAATTTTCATGTAGTACAGCTCAGAAACAGTCAGCAAGGTTTGTCATTTTTTGTTTCTGAGCATTCTAAAAGTAATGCACTAACTCTGAGAAATATTGGGTTCATTTCATTCACTTCAACCCCGCAGGTGCACAAACAGGTGCTAAACTGAGTGCAATGCAATCATCATAGGGCCCCTCATTTGTCACAACAAAACTGGTTTAGCAACCTTTACCGTAATGTAGAGAAGGTCCATGCTCTATACAACCCTTCCCGAACAATGCTCCACCCCAGCATTCTTTGCATGACAACTCTCATCAACTGAAACCTGCTTTGGATGGTTTCCAGTAAGCTTGGATTGTGTATGGTGCTGCACCTATGCCCCTAAGGTTTCCAGGAGGAGTGTAACAAACTGTAGCTACTGTAGTACATCGACCTATATAGCTTGTGGGAGAGACGGTCAACATTCTTGTGTAGACCATGGCAACACTTTTAACAACAGTCACTGCATGAAATAGTGAATGTCATTGGAAATCATTTAAAATTAGAGAAAGTGATAGTTAAAAGGCCAACCAACTTTAGCTAAAATACCCTTACCTTTATAAAGCCCAGATTAAATAAAATGAGATACATATATAAAATAAACTGTTAAAAGACAGACCAAGTGTGAAAGTGTACAGTTGCGGGCCGTTTGCTGACTGACCTGCAAGTTGGATGCCATGTATGCAAAACATTCACCTATGTTGAGCTTGTTGGATAAATGTCAGATGAGTTCAATTTGTTCTCACTGGTGGTGGAGCCATGATGCCATGGGCCTTAGTGCAGGCAATGAAAATGAGCCCCTCTGCCACCTTGGTTGTATGTTGGTAAGAGTCAGCCATGATTTAGGGTTCTATGGACCCCTCACAGTCTTGTGTCCCAATAACACTACACCTCCTGCATTAATCATAGCTAAATCTTTGTGCAGCAAGCAGTGTTATAAATCCCATTTTCTGACTTGGCTTAATTTCAAATATAATAACTATCCCACCCTCTGTGTCTCCAATAAGTGGACGTGTTCCACATTTCCTGAATGCAGTGTCTTTCCAGCAGGGGTACTCACCAATAACCACACCACTCACAGAGCTTAGTATTACACATCTTTATTCTGCTGCATGCAACTGCAAACTCATCATTCCAAGGCAAGCTTTCTTGGCATTGCACTTTGACACCTACAACACAACCCCACTGAGTCTGGTAGAAGCCAAAAAGGTTCTGTTCTAAAATATCGTAAGACACTACATCTCCTCCTTTGTCAATTTTTTTTTTTTAAATCATCAAACACATATATATGCATTTGGCAAAGTTAGCATGGGGTGAATCTCGTTGGCAACAACTTAGGGATGCAAGTTCAGTAAAGGATGCCAACCTATTTTGGTCTCTAGTCACTAGGGGCAGTAAAATCGGGCACGCCCCCACCACCTGATTACATTCCTGCCCAAGTATGGTATGATCGTTTTCGGAAGCTCTATTAAACCCTGGAGGGCTTGACCATGGAGGTGTTGCCTCAGCTCATTGGATACTATGCAGACAAGGAGCTCTTTTCCTTAGGTGAAATTAAGGCCGCAATAGGTAGAATAGTGCCGTCCAAGGCAGCAGGTCCAGACAGTATACCGGGTCTGTTCGAAGCCATCTGATATTCTTAATTGGGCCCGCTATATTCTTCTACGGCAAACGCAATAGCTAAAGGTACCCCAGTCCCCGGGTCATGGAAAGGAGCAGAGGTGGTTCCAGTTTATAACAAGCATTTACAATGCAATAGGTCTCGCAGCATTAAAGTTTGAGTTATTGGCATTGCGTATGACAATGCGTTGCATAAAATATTTAGCAAACTTTGAATTGGTGAGCAGTGAGAGTGTGTGCAAGAGTATGCTGTTGCTCACAGCTGTTATTATTCACAGAGCTCTGATGATGCACCTCACGCACGGGGCTGACGCAGTTACTATTCACACAGCTCTGATGATGCACCTCAGGCACCGGCTCACAGCTGTTATTATTCACACAGCTCTGATGATGCACCTCACGCACGGGGCTGACGCAGTTATTATTCACACAGCTCTGATAATGCACCTCAGGCACGGGCTCACAGCTGTTATTATTCACACAGCTCTGATGATGCACCTCACGCACGGGGCTCACAGCTGTTATTATTCACACAGCTCTGATGATGCACCTCACGCACGGGCTCACAGCTGTTATTATTCAAACAGCTCTGATGATGCACCTCACGCATGGGGCTGACACAGTTATTATTCACACAGCACTGATGATGCACCTCAGCACGGGGCTGACGCAGGTATTATTCACACAGCTCTGATGATGCACCTCAGCACGGGGCTGACACAGTTATTATTCACACAGCTCTGATGATGCACCTCAGCAGAGGGCTGCCAGCAGTTGTTATTCACACAGCTCTGATGATGCACCTCAGGCATGGGGCTCACAGCTGGTATTATTCACACAGCTTTTATGATGCACCTCAGACACGGGGCTGACGCAGTTATTATTCACACAGCTCTGTTGATGCACTTCAGCACAGGGCTCACAGCTGTTATTATTCACACAGCTCTGATGATGCACCTCAGGCACGGGGCTCACAGCTGTTATTATTCACACAGCTCTGATGATGCACCTCACGCACGGGCTCACAGCTGTTATTATTCACACAGCTCTGATGATGCACCTTAGTCACGGGCTCACAGCTGTTGTTATTCACACAGCTCTGATGATGTACCTCACGCACGGGGCTGACGCAGTTATTATTTACACAGCTCTGATGATGCACCTCAGGCATGGGGCTGACGCAGTTATTATTTACACAGCTCTGATGATGCACCTCACGCACGGGGCTGACGCAGTTTTTATTTACACAGCTCTGATGATGCACATCAGGCATGGGGCTCACAGCTGTTATTATTCACACAGCTCTGATGTCAGTGTAAAGTTCAAGCTAGGCCAGCCTTGTTTCAAAGCTACCCTCTAGAACTGCTACGAGTGACAACCTTGAAATGCAATCGTCCATGCGTACACCGGAAGGGTCGGGCTGGCCACATTTCTTTCGGAGGGTGGTTATAACTTTCTATTGGGAATGAAGTGGACAGGGAGAGTCTTTCGGGAACTCATAACAAATGGCCATATTTAGGCACAGCGCTGCGCGGAGGGGCATGTTCGGAAAGCAGGTGCGGTCACTGCAGAGGGGCAGCTGTGGGGGAGGTGCTGGGGAGGGAGAGGGCGGGTGGGAGGCGGCTCCTCTCAGAAACACACATGCTGTCTGTGTGTGTAGTGGACAGAGCGAGGAGAGCCGAGTGCTGGCCGAGAGTGGTGCAGGCGCCGTGGACCCACCGAGAGGGGTGTGCGAATGGTGTACCGAGCTGTGCCCCTGACACACGGCCCGGGACTCCTCCGGACTTACTACCGCAGGAGTCGGGTGGCTCCCGGCACTTCTGTGTGCGAGGCACTGGTTCCAAGGGAGGAAGGGTCTGAGAGCATCCAAACAACCGCAGCACCGGGAGGAGGCGAGCGGTCTCCTGGGACGGGAGAGCCAGGATCACACACCCAGGTGAGTGAGCGCCGAGCACTGCTTTACCTCGCAGAGCAGCAAAACGAGACCTATCGTGGTCCAGGGAACCCCGTGCTTCTCATCCTTGCTTTACCACCTGTTGCGCAATAGGTAGTAACTCTGCTCACCCTCCACCTCTTTGTGACGGGTGCTCGTTGTGGTAAGAAATGGCACCAGATAATTACAAAGTATGCATTAATAGTGGCAGGCCGTGGTACAGCCTACTTCAAGACTCTGGCGTTGTAGGGGGGCGGCGGTGGGGGGGCTTGGTGCGCTCGTGTGTGTGTGTTCGCACCTGTGTGTATGTATGCGGCGGCGGGGGGGGTTGTCTCTGTATGTGTGCATCCGTGTATGTGCGCTTGTGTGTGTGTGTTTCTGAGTGTGCGCATGTGTGTGTGAAAGCAGGGGGATGTGCAGCTGTGTGTGTGTGTGGGAGCTTTCCAGGAGACAGGAGATGGCCTCAGTGTGCGTGTTCTGGCCCGCGCAGCCCGCTCTGATACGCTTTTGGAAGAAGCGTGTGGCCATCTCTTGTCTCCTCGAAAGCTGCGTCGCTCACAATAGGTCTCCTCTGGCGAGACCGCGTTTTCGCGCGGTTAACGCCACGAGACCTAAAAAGGCAGCCAAAGATGACCCCTCAGATTACAGGCCCATAAGCCTCATAGATGGCCTTCAGAAGGTCTTCAGCAGAGTTCTGCTGCAGAGGATCCAGCTGTGGGCAGACAATAATGCTAGTCCATCTCAGTTCCAGGCCGGCTTTACGGCCAGGACGGGGACTATCGATCAGGCATTCCGGCTCCAACTCATCTACTGGAAAGAGGTGGTGATTGGCAAAGGCAGTATATACCTATTATTTATTGACTTAAAACTACCTATGACCTTGTTCCTAGGAATAAATTATGGTTGGTTCTAAAAGATATTTAGACCCCACCCTTTATTTTTGACCTTATTGTTAGGCTGCATGAAGATACTTATGCGCAGATCCGGTGGGGGACGCAGGGACAGCTGACTGACCACATTTGTGTTAACAGAAGAGTTCCACAGGGTTTTGTTCTGGCCCCTACCCTTTTTCCCTCTATATGAATGGAGTGGTTAGCTTTCTGCGAGATGATCCAGCAGATGCACCAGCCCTGGGGAGGGATAAGGTTCCGACTCTCTTGTTCGCTGTTGCTGTCAAAGACTCCAATGGGGTTGCAGACTGCAGAGTCTTCTGAATAGGGTCCAAC
This sequence comes from Lissotriton vulgaris, assembly GCF_964263255.1. Classification (NCBI taxonomy): domain Eukaryota; kingdom Metazoa; phylum Chordata; class Amphibia; order Caudata; family Salamandridae; genus Lissotriton; species Lissotriton vulgaris. The sequence goes on along the minus strand of NC_141698.1, from coordinate 420,870,888 downwards.
TTTTCTGCGAAACAAGAGGGCTGGTATTAACACCTCAAAAACAAAATGTATGGCCTTCAATTCCCACAAGTCCCATGGAGGCAGCCCTTTGCTTGGTGGAACACTCTTAGAAAGAGTGATCACCTTTGATTGTCTTGGTATCCGCCTTGCAGACAATATGTTTTGAAAACAACATCTCACAAAGATGCCTACAAGTTATAAAAGGGTAGAAGGATCATTTCAGAAGGAAACCGGTCGCGCCAGCCCTTCACGTCTACGCAGCAAAAGCAGTTAGTACAGCATTGTATTGAGCTGAGCTGTGAGGATTTAAGAAGACCCACGACTTCTGAAGATCAGAGCATAAATTCCTTAGGGAGCTAGTGATGATGCCCAAATATGTTCCCCCCACCCCCCTTATTCTCGTTATGGGCAAACAATCTATTGGCGATGAAGCAATACTTCGGCCATTGCTTTTTTGGGCTCGCATTAGGCGAACCCCTGAGCTTCTGCCTTACGCAGAAGCCCTATCTGAGGTCATCAGGCTAGACACAAGTAGCAAAATGGGTTGGATTTCTAACACTAGGAAAATGATGTCAGCCATAGGGCTCTGAGCTCACTGGGACAATCAGTACCCACTTAGAAAAGAAGAACTCAAGCGTCTTTACTTGGAATGGGTGGACCAACAAGAATCTTGCAAATAAAATTTGGGGAGACTTACTGCAGGCTTTTACCTTCATAAGCAGCAACGATATTTAGAGCCTTTTTTAAATATAATCCAGGTCCCATGGGACAGGCTCTTATATATCCATTTCAGGTCTGGAAAACTTCCTGTCTATGTAATTACAGCTAACTGGCATGCACGCAATCCAACCCCTAAGGACTGTCCATGCTGCAAGGCTCCAGTAGAAAGTGGTGCCCTCGTTATGTTTGCATGTTAGGCATATTCCGTACTGAGGACGAAGTGGTTAACACCGATTTGCCGACAACTGAACACCCAGGAGCATCGTGTTGCCCTGTGTATTCTTAGATCAGACCCAAAACTGCTTTTTGCCTGCAGTGTGGCCAAGTTCTTAAGCCAAGAATATTTTTGGAGGGGGTGGATCTGCACACCTGTATACGAACAAATAGATATTCTTTTTAACACCTTCGATCGTTTTTGCGTGCACTCTAGTGTGTAGGGTGTGTGCCCAACTCCCTATGTGGTAACAAATATGTAATTATGAGCCCAAGGAAAACCAACGACTGCTAGAGGCACAGCAATTGGGCCTGGGGGCCTTTAGATATTCAAAGCATACATTTAAGTCTCTAGTTCTGTTATGTTAACAAATCACATTTATTTTTAACGTTTGCATTATCATCAAAATCATGTAACAAAGAGGTACATTATTTAGCATCTATATATTGCGCATGCATGAATGATTGAAAATATTCACTTATCATATTCCCAAATCACATACTTTTTGTACTAAAAAATAAATCTCATATATGTAAATACACAAAATTAATGTCCAGAATCCCAATGCATTTCGGGTTACAAAATCAACCCTTCGTCAGGGGATTTATAATGTGTAGATGAAGGTACAAATTTCTTGCAAATGTCAGCGTCCTGTAGTGCAGGTTCTACGGGATCTATAAGACAGCAACGAAGAGAAACTGTATCCAATACTCACATTGGTAATACAATATTAAATATAAAAAGAACTGGGGAGTGCCACTGAGAGAGAGTCCCTTAAAGAAGGAAACTTGTGGTTAAATAGTGACAAATAAAACCTTCCAGTGAGGAAAAAAGGGTGGTGCAGCTTACAAGTGATAATGATGTGGGACCGAGTTAAATTAGGTGAGTTTGGTGCAAAAGTTAAAAGGGCCCAGAGGAATAGGAACTTATGATGTGAGTGAAGATTTGACCGTAAAGCCCCAAACAAGATTCTAAGTGAAAGGCTATATGGTGAATGAAAACATACTTGTACTCTCGCTATAATGCGCTTAAATCGTATTTTCCAAAGTAGTTTCTTGTGATAATGCTCGTACCAATCCTTAAACCTGAACGAAAAACGAGCAAGAATAAGTTGCCCGAAGGTATAAAATGTAAAGAAATCACCGTGCACTGAGGGATGTTTTGTGCTGCTTACCGCCTACGTTGCCAAAAGGCCAAGCCGCTACGAACCGCTGGGTAGTGGACAATCTGTAATAATACATACACCATAGGTGTAAAGTAAAAACCCAAAAGTATAGGCATTACTGAATAGATTTTACATGTCGGACAGTAGTCCGTTCACCGACCTGTAACTGTCGACGCCGACACTCTGATTCACACGGTAGACGCGAGTCCGCCCATCAAGTCACGTGGTGTGGAACTCGCCGGTTTGTAAAGAACAAAAACTGGAAACAGAAAGAGGACTTTCTGTTGTGGAAAAAACCACAGCCTATGTTCACCCTGGCACTTATGTGATTCTAAAGGATAAACAGAACAAACTCTTGGGGTAAATACTAGAAACGCTAATTGTCCAAAGTGTAGGAAAGATCCTAAAGGATAAGAAAAAAGCCTAAATAGAAATGCAGCTCCAATCTATTCGAGTACCTCAAAACGATAGAGTGACATGTGGAGCCTGTAATCTAACATGCCATGAAAAAGGTATACTACCCTAATAATTAAACTGAAAAAAGAGTGAAACCTCGGTGATTGATCTAGTAGAAAAGTGCTTAAGCGTGCAAAAGCATGCAATTAAAGTTCATGCATGAATAGACCAGTGTGGGATGAATCCCAGTGTACTCCCTTACAATCTTGAAAAAACATTTCTGCCTTTAAAGAAAACATAATAATTCATAGTGGTCATTGAGACCTGCAGGAAAAACAGTTCCTAACAACTTTATCCAATGGGTTTCTCTCCTAGCCAGGATAGTATTGAATTCTATGCCTGGAGTGCGTTCAATTCGTTCTAGAACTGTGTATCTCAATTGGGGAATGGTGTGTTTTGCTTCTACCCAATGTTTGGCTAGTGGAGAGGTGGTATTTTGGTTCCTAATGCGACTCTTGTGTTCCACTATTCTTATCTTAATCTTCCTGCTGGTTCGTCCCACATAAACCAACCCGCATGGGCATTTAATCGCGTATACCACTCCTTCTGTAGTACAGTCTGCATTGTGTCTTAGTTTTATGCTTTGGCCTGTATGTGGATGCATGAATTGATCGCCAATGATAACATTACCACATTGTCTGCAGTTATAACATTTCATCATCCCTCTTACTTTTAATCTACCACTTCTCTTGGAAGGTTTCAAAAATTCTCTCAAATTTTTTGTCCTTGTGTGTGCAAATAGTGGAAAACCATGAAATACTGTTAGAAAGTCTGGTTCATTCTCAATAAGTTCCCAGCGGTTTCTGATAATGGATTTGATCTGAGAAGTTTGCACTGAGTTTTTGATTACAAATACTTCTCGTTTCATTGGGGTCTTAACTTTAGGTGTTAAAAGTTCATCACAGGTTATTTGCGATAAGGTTTGAACAGCTTCGTTGAGTATTACATCCGGATACCCACGCTCCTTATACTCTTGTGTTTGTCTTTGGATTTCTCGTTGACATTGATCTTCATCTGATGTAATCCTCTTGATGCGCATCATCTGTGATATAGGAAGATGTTTTTCCAAACTGTATGGATGAGCACTCGTAAAAAAGAGAGCATTGTTGAAGTCTCTGGGTTTCCTGTATACAGATGTTTCTAAACCATTCCTAGTTTTCCTTATCTCAATATCCAAAAAGTGGATTTTATCCTTATCAATGTCGTGAGTGAATTTTATTCTGGGATTCAGCTTGTTCAATTTGTTGATGCTGTCTTCCAATAATTCTTTGGTACCTGTCCAGATGACCAAGATGTCATCAATGTACCGTAAAAATACTGCTGCATGTTTTTGCCAGACTGGATTCGATGTGATAAATTGGTCCTCAAAGTAAGCCATGTAGGTATTCGCATATGATGAGGCTCCTGGAAATCCCATCACGGTTCCAGTGCGTTGGATGTAGAATTTATCCTGCCAACAAAAGTAACTGTTGTAGAGGGCAAAATGTAATAATTCTAGGAGTAAAATGGCTTTGGAGTGATCAATTTCTGAGTGCAGTAACCGCCATTCCACTGCCTCCAAACGTTCCTCGTGTGCAATGGATGTATATAATGTGACAACGTCGATATATACAGTTACTTTTGTTGGCAGGATAAATTCTACATCCAACGCACTGGAAGGTTTTATTTGTCACTATTTAACGGCAAGTTTCCTTCTTTAAGGGACTCTCTCTCAGTGGCACTCCCCAGTTCTTTTTATATTGAATATTGTATTACCAATGTGAGTATTGGATACAGTTTCTCTCCGTTGCTGTCTTATAGATCCCGTAGAACCTGCACTACAGGAAACTGACATTTGCAAGAAATTTGTACCTTCATCTACACATTATAAATCCCCTGACGAAGGGTTGATTTTGTAACCCGAAATGCATTGGGATTCTGGACATTAATTTTGTGTATTTACATATATGAGATTTATTTTTTAGTACAAAAAGTATGTGATTTGGGAATATAAGTGAATATTTTCAATCATTCATGCATGCGCAATATATAGATGCTAAATAATGTACCTCTTTGTTACATGATTTTGATGATGATGCAAACGTTAAAAATAAATGTGATTTGTTAACATAGCAGAACTAGAGACTTAAATGTATGCTTTGAATCTTTAACCCCTTGTCTGCTGATGACGGAACCGCTCCGTCATCAGCTGCGGTGGCGCTGTGCTGATGACGGAGCGGTTCTGTCATGGCCCGCTCGGAGCGCCTGGGTGGCGTGAAATCCGCGCCTGGGCTGAGCGTTCCATTGAGCGGGGCGGGCCATGACGGAACCGCTCCGTCATAAGCACAGCGCCACCGATGCTGGTGACGGAGCGGTTCCGTCACCAGCATGCGGCCGCCCCGCCCCCTTAGCACTGCGGCGGAATAGCGGCGGCAGTGAAGGGGTTAAAGGCCCCCGGCCCAATAGCTGTGCCTCTAGCAGTCCTAGGTATTCCTTGGGCTCATAATTACAAGTTCTTAAGCCAAGCATGGCTAATAAGAAGAAAGTCCCAGGCAGGTGTGCGGCAGACCCCAACAGCATGAGACCCACATGTAGCTGTTGTTGGGCTCTTAAGATGGCAATTCAAGGCTTATTTATACACCTTGCACATGCAAATATCTCCATCTGCTCCATTACGCTAGGAATTGCTTCTTGAGGGTTTATCGTGTAAAGGATCAGGTCGTCCGCATATAAGGCTAATTTGATTTCCAACTCACCAAAACTAAAGGGAGAGATTGAGGTGTCCGCCCTGAGCCAATTGGGAAAAGGTTTATTATACAAATCAGACAAGAGCAGGGACATGGGGCAACCCTGGCTTGTGCCTCTTGTAATGCTAAACCCATCTGTTAAGTCCCCATTCACCAGCACCTTTGCCCTAGGGCTTAGGTATAAATTTTGCACCGTCTTGACCAGGTTTTTTCGGGAAGCAAAAACTCTTTAAATTCGCCCACAGATATGTCCAGTTCACTTGATCCAAAGCTTTGACAGCATCTATTGCAACTATAGTTAATGGAACCTTTCTAGTTTCTGCCATATCTATAGCCACCATTGTCTGGAACGTTAACTTGTTGAGCTGTCTCCCTGGTATAAACCCCCTCTGGTCTGAGTGGACAACCCCCTTTATAACCTTAGCAACCTGTGATTCCACTATGCTTGAGTATACCTTAAAATCTATATTTAATAAAAATATGGGTCTATATGAATCAAATGTCTGCGGATCTTTATTTGGCTTTAAAATTAGCGTAAATGTAGCTTCTAGGTAGGTAGATATTTGCTCATTTAAACATATTTTATTAAACATAGTTTTTAGAATTGGCACCAGTCTGTCCAAAATACATAAATACAACTCCACCAGCAAACCATTTGGTCCTGCTGCCTTCCCCCTTGCCATTTTTTTACACTGTACCCTTACTACCAGGGTTGGACTGGCCGTAGCGGGCACCGGGCAATTCCCCGGTGAGCCGCCAGGATGGCTATAACATCTCCCCCTCTCCCTCCTTCACCCTCTCTTTATCACGTTGCAGTGCCTTGGAACGCGAGTCCCTTTCCATGGACAGCGCTACTATTACCTCTATTTGTTGATTTTGTGCACTCCTGTGCCTTACCCGCTTCTCCGATCAAAAATTCAAGCTGGGCTTCTCACCACAGCACTCACCGCAACTCTTCCTGGGCTTTTCCGCCTCCCTTGCTGGCCAGTGTCTTGTTCTGACACTGCCTCCCCCGGCCCGGAATCCAACCAACGCAGAGGCTGACCTCATCCTCCTCCAGAGGTCTGCTACACACCTCCATATCCCCAGCTGACTCTCGTGTACTGACCCATGTAAACGGCAGTAAGAATTCTTTTCTTTGGGGGGCGGAGCTTGCTGGCTCTGATGGCGGTCACGTAATTCCCGAGCTTTGTGCCGCCGCCATTATAATCCTTTCATTATCCTGCATCGGCTGTCTCTATTGTCTCTATTACAGCAGAAAAGCACCAGCTGGCACCAGCCATACTCCGGAGTGCAGCGGGGTCGAATCGAGGGCCCTGTGGGCGTTTAACATGGCCGGCGCCTGAGGAGACCCGACCGCGATCGAGGCCTCTGATCAGCGAACTTGCGTGTGCCGGACGGCGGGAGACGTGCTACGGCCAGGGGGAGCTGGCCTGGTCCGGCAGACATCGCATCCTTGGAGCTTGGGGTGGAGAAAGTCACGATCCAAGGGGAGGTGAGGCACTCGGCACCCGGGGCATCACCGCAGCTTCCCTCCTCTTACTCCAGCCCCCCCACCCCTGGTTCAACCTCACTTTCTGGAGGCCCCGATCCTTTGGAGGCCCCTGCACACACACGCCCATAGAGCAAAAGGAAAGAGGCATCCCCAGCACTTTCACGCCATCTGCCCGTTCAGCTCCTCACCAGTGGCACCCCCCTGGAGTCAAGTACATTGGCAAGACACGATTCCTGATACTGCTGCAGTGATAAAGTACCCCTCCTCTACATCTGTGCAGTGGACTTTCATCGCCTTGAAGCGCGACGTATTGCTTGGGCTTGAAGACGGATTTTGGCGCGCACACCATCCCACGGCAGGCACTGGTCCTGGCCTGCCATACGCCCCCCAATGGCGCAGTGAGTGGTCTCCGATCAGATTGCGGAAAACACGTGGGGAGTCGGCCTTGCTGACCGGGCCCTGAGGACGCTCGTGGAGGAGGCGTTGCCCCCGGTCCACTGGTGGGGGCCTCTTTCTTCTGCTGGACGCCCTGCGTAAGCCCTGCATTTGCCCTGAGATCTAGGGTATGCCAATAAACTGCCAGGAGTGGGTCTCTACTGGACGCAGCGCGTGCCGTGACACTCGGAGTGTCCCCCACTATCAGACGACGTGCGCATCCCCCCTGACCTTCTGGTACTGGCCCCAGGAACACCCCCAGACCAGACGCCATTATGGGGAAAGAGGACAAGACTCAGAGTAAACTCCCCTTTGAGAATCGCCGAACCAAGCCCTCTGAAACCCAAAAGATGTACCAGGCCCACCAAGCGGGAGACGCAGAGACCTCGGTCTACTCCGATATTAAAACCATGCTGCTATCTATGGAGAATGGCCTGCAAGACAGTATGGCCTCTATAGGCACTAAAATAGATGCCCTCATTGACCGTATGGACCGCATTGCAGAACAGGTGGACAAGCATGCGGAGCGCCTAGACATGTCCGAGCGGCGCTTAACGGAGGTAGAGGAGGCCCAAACGGAACTTGACAATGAGCGCAAGAAAATGGGCAAGCCACTGCAAGTTATACAAGATAAGGCGGAGGATTTGGAGGCCCGCTCGAGATGCTCCAACATATGGATCACGGGGGTTTCAGTGACGACGCCAACTGGCAACATGGAAAAGTTTGTTGAGAAACTCCTGGTCACACTACTGGGAGACAATGCCTTCTCCCCAATGTTCATTGTGGAGTGGGCACACCGCTCGCTGAGCCCTCGCCCACGCCCGGGAGCCCCGCCACGGCCCATCATTGCCAAGCTCTTGAATTACAGAGACAGGGACACGGCCCTCCGTCTAGCCTGAGACAAGAAGCAACTGCAATACGAAGGATCTGAAATCTCCCTATACCCAGACTTTACAGCCAAAGTGCAGGAGGAGCGCAGGCACTTCGCTCCATACAAGAACAGCTTCGCGACCTTGGGCTCGATTATGCCATGTTGTACCCTGCAAAACTGAGAATTAACTGGCAAGGCCACTCACATATATTTACCGACCCCAAAACTCTACAGCAGGTCCTGAAGGTGTGGTCCAAGGAACATCGGAAAGACACCAGCAGCCAAGCGGAAGGTGAAGGGAATCAGAGTTGGCTCGACAATCAGGACTGAAATGGCCAGACAACAAACTAGTTGCGTTTCAAGATGCGCTTACTTGCCTTGATCACCAGAACTGTGCCATGCCCGGAACTGGAATAGTGGCTGGCACTCTGTATGCTCCCATGCTGAGGTGGACAGAGCAACTTTGATTTGGAGTGGGCGACTAGCTTGAACCTACTGTTGGTGAGATTATTCTGTTACGCACGTTATGCATAATCCAAGCCTATGGGGTGTACAGTCAATATGCTTATTGTGATTATGATTGGTGCAAGGGGTATACGTAAGGGCGATGGCTCGTAATATACGCTTCTGGCCTGCGGGAAAACTCAGTTTAATTGGTGCTAGACTGTTCCTATTAGCCGTAGCAAAGATGTTAGGCGGTGGTATCCTGAAGGTGTGGTCCAGGGAACATCGGAAAGACACCAGCAGCCAAGCGGAAGGTGAAGGGAATCAGAGTTGGCTCGACGATCAGGACTGAAATGGCCAGACAATGAACTAGTTGCGTTTCAAGATGCGCTTACTTGCCTTGATCACCAGAACTGTGCCATGCCCGGAACTGGAATAGTGGCTGGCACTACGCATGCTTCAATGCTGAGGTGGACAGAGCAACTTTGATTTGGAGTGGGCGACCAGCTTGAACCTACTGTTAGTGTGATTATTCAGTTACACACGTTATGCATAATCCAAGCCTATGGGGTGTACAGTCAATATGCTTATTGTGATTATGATTGGTGTGAGGGGTATGCGTAAGGGCGTAAGGGTGATGGCTCGTAATGTACGCTTCTGGCCTGCGGGAAAACTCAGTTTAATTGGTGCTAGACTGTTCCTATTAGCTGTAGCAAAGATGTTAGGCGATGGTATACGGGCCAGGTATCTGGAAAGTACTGTACTCAGTTTCCTTACTGACTGCCCGGCAACCTTGGCCCCCGAACTGTATGCTCTTTCAGTCCCTATGGGGGTTTCTAGTTAGTTACCAGGGTTGGGAGGGAGGGAGGACAGGGTTCAACCATGCAAGGCCGTGTTGGGGTTGGTCTGCTGTGGGTGGGGGGGTAGAGGGACTTTGGGGAGGGAATGTTCAATTCTCAATAGGGGAATGTTCTATCTGACTTCTGACACTTTACGCGTATCAGGCACATGCGTGATATTCACACTTAAGGTATCCCACGACTTTTTGAACTGGCTGACCTGACTACTGAGGTTGCATCTCTACATGTTCCTTGTGTCACGGATCCCCCCCTGTAGAGGAGGATGTTTATCCACAGGAGCAAAGATGAATGTCCCACACACTTCCAGACAGCAACGACCCAAGCGAGAAGAGATAACTCGCTCAAAGTCAGTTGCTACCAAAAAGTGTGGGGGTAATTTTCCCAGGGAGTATACCACTCTCCCCCAGCAAGGACGATGTAGCTGCAGTCTCGATGGCAGGAGATGGCTGGAAAATAAACGTACAACAATACTAACCTCACCAGTAGTTTACAGGGTTAATACATAAGTGTTCAACATAGCATTCCAAGTCAGGGCTTTAAGCTAGTAGTCAGTTCAATAGCCAGGAGGTACAGAAGGGAACCTGGATAACTACCAGCAAGGATATCTCCAAGGAAGAATGTACACAATTCCAGTCCTGCTCCTAAACTTAAGACAGAACAAGACTGGGCCACACGAGCAGCTGTTGACAAGCGTGTATCACTTATGGAGCTAAAGACAAAGTGACACGGCAAACTCCCACTTCCAGCTCATAAACTTAAGACAGAGCGGAGTGAGGAACAAATAACACACAACACAAACAATACCCACAATACACACATGACGTCCGACTCTTAAACTTATGACGGAGCGGAGCTGGTGTACATACAACAATACAATGCAAGAAAGACGTACAAGTGTTCCACTCGTAAACTGAAGCCGGAGTGGAGCGCATAAACAAACACACACGGAATCCCTACGTTCACTCTGCAATTAAACGCCAGAGAGGAACGGCGAGAAAATCAGGGCTGAAGCGCCAGTCTCACTATCAGAAACGGGGAGTGATTGACCGGCAGGTAAACAATGCGGAAGGGAGTGAAAGGCACCGAGGAAGGAGGTGCCAGGAAAGGAGAAGTCGGGTGAAAGCAAGGCTTCTGAAAAGGGCGGGAGGTTCAGGTAATGGGAAGGATACGGGTAAGGAAAAGGAATACCGGGAACCTAACAGGGAATCAAGGGCAAATACCACAAGTTCAGAAAAGGAGCAAAACGGGAACGTGAAGGCAGACAGTATCCAAGAACGCTATGGGAACCTCACGGAGCAGGACGCTGAGTAGAGGGGGCGTGGTCACTAACCAAGCAGTAAGCCAAGCAAGGATTCGTGGGTGAAACTCTCTTTTCTGCTAGTTAGGGAGCATCTCAAAATACTGTAACATAATGCAGTAAGAGATATAGGGAATGTCACAAAATGATCTCAGGGGTACAATAACGAATGTGGAAAGGAACACTCTACGCAGCCCTGAATGAATGAATGAATGAATTTGGATTTCTAGAGCGCAACATAGCTGCCCTGAGGCGTCCAAGCGCTAAGCATACCAACTGAGGTTAAAATCAGGAAAAGGAAGTGACAGCTCCACTATTTATGTAGTGAACAAGAGCGTTTTCAGCTGTTTTCGGAAGGAGAGGATGTCGGGATTAGATCTTAGATGCTGAGGAAGGGCATTCCACCTCTTGGCTATGTTGTAAGAGAAAGAGCGGCCTCCGGACCATGATTTCTTTATTTGCTGCATAATGGCTAGATTTGCAGAGGTGGAGCGCAGCTGTCTGGTGGGGAGATAGGGTGTGATGAGAGGGAGATTAATTGCCGGGCCTCGAGACCAGAAGGTCTGGTGAGCAATGCAGAGTGATTTGAAGTTTACTCTTTCCTTTACGGGAAGCCAGTGCAGTTTCCTTAGTCCGGACTTTACTGAGGATCTGCGGGGGATTTGTAAAAGCGTTCGTGCTGCACAGTTCTGTATTAGTTGCAGTTTGCGTAAAGTGAAGTCAGGAGCTCCGAGATACAATGCATTTCCATAGTCCAGCCGTGATTGGATCAGGCCCAGAACCACGGTTTTTCTTGCTTCAAAGGGGAGTAGAGGTAAGATTTTCCTGATGACTCTCAGGATGCCGAAACAGATGGCAGATAGTTTTATTGCCTGTTGATCGAAAGACAGGGACCTGTCGAGCCAGACACCGAGGCTCTTAATGGCGCCTTTGGGAACAGGGGCAGGACCTAAACTGGAAGGCCAGAGAGTGTCTATGGAAGATGGTGTAGTGTGACCCAGGAGCATGAGCTCGGTCTTGTCTCCATTAAGTTTGAGACAAGACTTGGTCATCCAGCTCTTGACCCTCTCCAGGCAACCAGCAAGATCTACACTCGCCGGAGGTCCCCCTGCCTGTGCCAAGGAGACCACCAGCTGAGTATCGTCCGCGTAGGTAACGATCTCAATACCATACGGACGGACGATCTCAGCCAGTGGCCTCATGTAGACGTTAAATAGCGTTGGGCTCAATGATGATCCCTGCGGGACTCCGCATCCCAGAGGCTTGCTAGAGGAGGTGACATTGCCCTCATACACCTGGAAATATCTGTCACTCAGGTAGAACCTGAACCACTCCAGAGCTCTGTCAGATATTCCAGTGTCCAGGAGATGCTGCAGAAGGATACCGTGGTTAACGGTATCGAATGCCGCGCTCAGATTGAGGAGGATGATTGCCACCGATCCTCCCCGATCTACAATTCTCCTGGACTCCTCTGTGACTGCCAGCAGTGCCGTCTCGGTCCCATGCTTGGGGCGGAAGCCAGTCTGGTAGGGGTCGAGCAGTTGGTTTTGCTCGGGAAAAGTTGTTAGTAAGCTGTTTATATATTTCTCCAAGATTTTGGCTGCCCAGGGCAACAAGGAGATCGGGCGGAAGTTGTTGAGGTTCTTAGTGTCCAGATTAGGTTTTTTGACAAGAGCCCTCACCATAGCCTGCTTCCACGCTACTGGGACTATGCTGGTAGAGATCGAGGTGTTGAGTACTCCGAGTAGTGTGGGAAGAATGGTTTGAATAGCAGAGACTAGAACATATGGGGGTGCTGGGTCTCTAGGGGAGCCTGACTTCACCTGGTGCATGAGGGAGGTAAGGTGATCCACCTCCAACTGGGGGAATTCCGCCAGCACCGGAGGGCGGTTGGAAGTATTTTCTTGAGGGGGGCATGAAGATGCTTTAGTCAAAGCAGTCTGTTTTGTGGATTGAAAGGAAGAGTATATGAGATTAATTTTCTGGGAAAAGAAGTTGGCCAGATCTTCAAAGCGGAGCTGAGGGTTCTCAATTATAAGAGGGGGTGTGGGGAGGGTGGTGAGGCTTTTTACTATTTTGTAGATCTCTTTCGAGCTGGAGCTGGCCTCTGCGATCCGGTTTGAATAGTATAGGGATTGCACACTTTTTATGTCTTTTTTGTATGTCCTGATGGCCTCTCTATAGATAGTTTTGTCTGCTTCCGCATATCCCAGTCGCCATTTACGTTCCAGTCTCTTACAAAAACGCTTTTTCTCCCGTAGTTCATTAGAGTACCAGGGAGCTGAGATTCTGGAGGACTGTCTGTCTTTGAGCCCTGAGAAATCTACGTTGAACACTCATGAATGTGGTCAGATCTGACCACCCCTGACAGTTCTCCCCCCCCAAGGCCCCCCTCCCGGGGCCGGGTTTCAAGGGATGCAATCGGTGGAACCTCCTTATCAATCTAGGAGCATGTACATCCTCAGCAGGTTCCCAAGTTCTGTCTTCTGGGGGATACCCAACCCAGTTTACCAGATATTGGAGTTTTCCTCTCTGTCTTCTAGAGTCTAGGATCTGTTGTACTTCGAATTCTTCCTCGCCTTCGATCACTACAGGAGGAGGAGGTTGTTCGGGTTTTAGCAGGGGAATGTATTTCTTGAGTAGGGAACAATAAAAAACAGGGTGAATCTTGATGTGTGAGGGTAACTGCAATTTGAGAGTCACTGGGGTTATGACCTTGTTAATTGGATAGGGACCTATGAAGCGAGGCTGTAATTTCTTGGACCCAGGAAGTCTGAGATTTTTGGTGAATAACCATACTTTTTCACCCACGTTATACTGTGGTTCCTCTCTGCGATGTTTGTCTGCCTGATATTTCATGTTTTCTTTGGGTTTGTTCAATTCTTGAATGGCATTTTCCCATACCATCTTTATGTGTTGATGGTGTTCTTTTAATGCAGGAATTTTTTCAAGATCGTTTGGGAAAGGAATAGGGAGGAACCCTGGATGTTGTCCATGATTGAAATAAAAAGGGGACACTCCTATGGCTGAATGTGTTGAATTGTTGTATGCAAACTCTGCCAATGGTAAGGCTTCCAACCAAGTGGAAGGTAAACTGGTCAGGAGGCAACGTAAATATTGTTCTAGTGTCTGATTAGTCCTCTCAGTTTGTTCATCCGTCTGGGGATGATAGGCTGTGGACAATCTGTGATCCATTTGTAACACTGAACACACTCCTCTCCAAAATTTGGAAACAAATTGAGGGCCCCTATCCGAAAATATAACTGCTGGAGTGCCATGTAAGCAAATTACCTGCTCTAGGAAGATGTGTACCAATTCTTGTGACGATGGTATCTTTTTTCAGAGGGACAAAATGGGCCATTTTGGACAGCATGTCAACTACTACCAGTATGGTATTGTATCCTTTACTACTGGGCAGTTCGGTGATAAAATCCATACTTATGGTATGGCACGGTTTAGGCGGAGCTGGTATGACTTTTAACAACCCTGTGGGGGCGCAATGGGAAGACTTTTGCCTAGCACACACTGAACAAGCTTTAACATAAGTCGTTGTGTCTTTGATAATATGATTCCACCAGAACCATCTCTGACATAAACTAACCGTTTTGGCTGTTCCTGGATGTCCTGCATGCACACTATTGTGACACCATTCTAGGACTTGAGTTTGTAAGGGGGGAAAGGTTATGTACAATCGGTTATCATGGAAATATAATCCTTCTTTGACTGTATTCAACGGATTCTTCATCCAATCTTGTTTGTTGATCAAGGCGTATTGTTCTCTTAGGATATCCAAAAAGGACTTGGAGTGATGTATTTCTGCTCCAATAATTTTATGTTCTGGGATTATAGGAGGTGTGCTGTTCGTATGCTCTATGCTAGAGTTGTTAATTCTTGAGAGAGCATCGGCCTTGCCATGTTGGGCTGCAGGTCTATAGGTGATTATAAAATCATATTCACTAAAGAAGGACACCCAACGCATATGTCTTGGTGTAAGGACTTTGGCAGATTTGAAGAACTGCAAATTCCGATGGTCAGAAAATATTGTGATGACATGTGGAGATCCTAATAGATAATGTCTCCATTCCTGAAAGGATAGTTTTCTTAGGATCCATAAGAATCCCTTGAGGAGATATTACATAACCCAAAAAATCGATGGTATCAGTGTGAAAGGTGGTTTTATCCAACTTGGCAAACAACAAATTCTCGTGCACTTTTATCAACACTCTCTTGACGTGTACAACATGTTCTTCTTCCGTTTGAGAATATATTAAAATATCATCAATGTACACGATGACGAAAACATAAAGACATTCTCGTAGTACTTCGTTGATGAAGTATTGAAACGCTGCTGGCGCGTTACATAACCCGAAGGGCATGACACAGTACTCATATAATCCGAATTTAGTGCGAAACGCGGTTTTCCACTCGTCTCCTGATTTAATTCGAATTAAGTGATAGGCTCCTCTTAAGTCTATTTTTGTGAAAATTGATGCTCCTCGCACTTGATCCACCAAGACAGGGATGAGTGGCAATGGGTATTTGCTCTTTATTGTAATCTTGTTCAATGCCCGGTAATCCAGGCATGCTCTCAAGCCACCCTCCCGTTTCGGGATGAAAAACAAAGGCGAGGACACCGGGGAGGTTGCATGTCTGATGAACCCTTTTTGTAACATGTCGTCCAGATAGATTTTTAAGTATTCGGTTTCGGCAGAAGTCAGCGCGTATATCCTACTGTTAGGAAGTTCGGCCCCAGGTAGCAAGTCAATGCTGCAGTCGTATGTACGATGTGCGAGTAACTTAGTGGCTTCTTCCTCATTGAATACTGCATGGAATTCTGCATAGATGTCAGGTATCCTCGACGCCACCGCTAAGGACTGGACTGTGCAACACAAAGGGTGTAAGCTGTCACTGGCTTCTTGATAGCAATGAGTCATGCAGTAAGGTGATTTCAACGTCACTGTCCTTTCTATCCAATCAATCGTTGGATTATGGGTTTGCAGCCAGGGCACTCCTAATATCGCTCCAAAATTAGGAGTGTCTATCAAGTCAAAGATTATATGTTCTGAATGCCCATTACCACATACCAAGAGAAGGGGAGGTGTTTGATGACTAATCAACCCTGATGAAAGTTCAGAACCATCCACAGACTTGACGGGTCCGGGTTTATTTTTTGTCACGAAGGGTATGTTCATCTTATGGGCTAACTGTATGTCGAGGAAATTTCCAGTTGCTCCGGAGTCTAGAAGTAGAGACATATTATGTCTATCTTGATTGCTGACCACGAGGGTGATATTCAATAGAAAATGTTTCACGGGTCTCATCAATGTCTTTTGATTTTGAGAGATCAAGCTTGGTAGTTTTTCTGAACACTGGCAATCTTCTTAGGAGTATTAGAAGGACGGTTGGGACAGTCTCTGGTGTAATGGCCACTCTTGCCACAATATAAACACAAGTTGTTCTTCCTTCTTCTAGATTTTTCTTCACTGGGATAGGACCTCTCACTCCACCGATTTGCATGGGTTCAGGCATGTCCTTCATCTCCTTCTTGTCGGGTCTCTGTATGACCAACTTGGGGAATCCGATACAAGTTTTTTTTCCTCGTCTCTCTTGTAGTCTATAGTTCAGCTTGACCGTAAGCACAATAAATGAGGGACAATCTTCAGGAGGGTTAACTATTTGTGCCAGTATGTCCTTCAACTCATCAGACAATCCTCTATAGAATAACCATGTTCTCTTGTCTTCAGGCCAGTATGTTTCGGCCAATAACCAGTTAAACTCTGTTATATATGTGAGATCTTTGGACCCCTGTTTTAGATTAAGTAGGGCATTGTCACTGGCTTGCATATATGTGTGTTTGGAAAAAAGACTTCTAAACTTGAGCTGAAAATCGTTGTAATTATATAACAGGGGATCATCATTTTCCACCAGAGGGACAGCCCATTCTGAAGCGTTTCCTCCTAAATAAGAAATAATGAATGCTACTTTTGTGGCATTGTCTGGGAAGGCAGCCGGCTTGCACTTAAACTGTAGATGACACTGCGTCATGAAACTGTTAAACTTTGCACTGTCTCCTGTGAATCTCTCTGGCATGGCTAAGGGAACAGGACTAGGTGTATGGACAGTGACTTGGACAGGAGGGACTAAGTTTGAAGCCTCAACAGGTGAACTGACCATAGGCGTTTGCACAGAAAACTGGGTTGGTTGAATATAATTTCTCTTGGGCACTGCACCTGCACTAGTCCCACCCACAGCCCCTGTCTCTTGTGCTTGTAAGTGGGTTACTTCTCCCTGTAACTTCAGGTTTTCTGTTCGCAACATGGCGACTTCCTGTTGTAAGCTTGTTACCACTGCACTGATCTCTTCCATTGAAGGGGTATGTTCAGTAATACCCGTACTTGGGTCTGTATTCATCTTTGCTCGGGTGGAATATATACTTGGGCTTGGCTTTCTGTCATGGATCCCCCCCCCTGTAGAGGAGGATGTTTATCCAAAGGAGCAAAGATGAATGTCCCACACACTTCCAGACAGCAACGACCCAAGCGAGAATAGATAACTCGCTCAAAGTCAGTTGCTACCAAAAAGTGTGGGGGGAATTTTCCCAGGGAGTATACCACTCTCCCCCAGCAAGGACGATGAAGCTGCAGTCTCGATGGCAGGAGATGGCTGGAAAATAAACGTACAACAATACTAACCTCACCAGTAGTTTACAGGGTTAATACATAAGTGTTCAACATAGCATTCCACTTACCTCACACGGTGAGCGCCAGGGCTTTAAGCTAGTAGTCAATTCAATAACCAGGAGGTACAGAAGGGAACCTGGATAACTACCAGCAAGGATATCTCCAAGGAAGAATGTACACAATTCCAGTCCTGCTCCTAAACTTAAGACAGAACAAGACTGGGCGACACGAGCAGCTGTTGACAAGCTCGTATCACTTATAGAGCTAAAGACAAAGTGACACGGCAAACTCCCACTTCCAGCTCATAAACTTGAGACAGAGCGGAGTGAGGAACAAATAACACACAACACAAACAATACCCACAAGACACACTCCACGTCCGACTCTTAAACTTATGACGGAGCGGAGCGGGTGTACATACAACAATACAATGCAAGAAAGATGTACAAGTGTTCGACTCGTAAACTGAAGCCGGAGTGGAGCGCATAAACAAACACACATGGAATCCCTCCGTTCACTCTGCAATTAAACGCCAGAGAGGAACGGCGAGAAAATCAGGGCTGAAGCGCCAGTCTCACTATCAGAAACGGGGAGTGATTGACCGGCAGGTAAACAATGTGGAAGGGAGTGAAAGGCACCGAGGAAGGAGGTGCCGGGAAAGGAGAAGCCGGTTGAAAGCAAGGTTTCTGAAAAGGGCGGGAGGTTCAGGTAATGGGAAGGATTCGGGTACGGAAAAGGAATACCGGGAACCAAACAGGGAATCAAGGGCAAATACCACAAGTTCAGAAAAGGAGCAAAACGGGAACCCGAAGGCAGACAGGATCCAAGAACGCTACGGGAACCTCACGGAGCAGGACGCTGAGTAGAGGGGAGTGTGGTCACTAATCAGGCTGTAAGCCAAGCAAGGATTCGCGGGTGAAACTCTCTTTTCTGCTAGTTAGGGAGCGTCTCAAAATACTGTAACATAATGCAGTAAGAGATTTAGGGAATGTCACAAAAAGATCTCAGGGGTACAATAACGAATGCGGAAAGGAGCACTCTATGCAGCCCTGAGGAATCTACGTTGAACACTCATGAATGTGGTCAGATCCGACCACCCCTAACATCCAGACTCAAGGCACTCACATGGAACGTCCGTGGCCTAAATGACCACCGAAAAGTTAGGAAAGCTATCAGTTACCTACAGCGTCAACATATAGATGTGGCTCGACTCCAGGAAACTCATCTCCCTATGACCAGTCCTATGCTGCGTTGTAGGGGCATAGAGGGTAATATTGCTGCCGCAGGCTTCACTTCGCACGCCAGGGGTGTATTGACTTGGGTGAGTCCGAAATCTAAACTAACTTTACGAACCCTAGCAGCAGATACTGAGGGTAGATTTGTCATATCAAAGTGCACTGGACAAGGTCTGGATTTAGTCATTATAAACACATATGGCCCCAACTATGACTCACCTGAATTCTATCAGACCCTTGCTGCCAAGGCTAAACAATATGACCCGAACTGCCTTCTGTGGGGGGGAGATCTCAATCTCATCCTGAACTCCGAGCTGGACAGGTCAGCTGGCCCTCATCGTAAACCTCCGGCTGCCGCTTTGGAGTTACAGAGATTGATGACGTGTTTGGGATTGAATGACGTGTGGCGTTCCCGAAATCCACAACAGGGGGGCTACACCCACTACTCTGCTTACCATGATATCCACACTAGGATAGATTACTGGCTTGCTCCTTCCTCCAGGTTGGGACAAATCAGGGACTTCAGAGTGCTACCTAGAACCCTGTCGGATTACTCGCCGGTTCTGCTGGAGATACGTATTCCGGGAAAAGCTATTCCGACATTCCCATGGTGATTCCCACCATACTCCCTACTGGACCCGGTGTTCAGAGGAGACCTTGCTGAGGCGACAGATGTTTTCTTTGAAGCTAACGTGGGCTCTGAGGACAGTTTCCAAGTGATATGGGAGGCATTTAATGTATATATAAGTGGCGTAGCAATGTCCAAACATTCTGGAATACTTAAGTCCATTAGACAGAGACTAGCTGACCTTGAGAGACAGCTGGCCGACCTGGAGGGCAGAAATAACAACGGGGGAAGGTAGAGTAAAAAGATAGGATTCCTACTCCACAGGTACTGATAATTAAACAAAGAGAATCCTACTTCCAGTGTGCACCCCAGGGTGGGGGACACTCAGTGTTGTGTAAAATACCCCTCACACACCAACAGGCCCCTTGGTGTCATGCTTCATCATCGGGGTCTTCGCACCCCGCTAAAGGGATGCGGCACGCTGCGACCTGCGACTACGCGGGAGCGTTAACAAGGTTGATTATGTGTGGTGTGTGTCAAGTGCAAGTGAGGAGATGTATGTGAGTGAAGGGTGTGGTGAAAAATTAAAAAGTACCTGGCTAGTGGGTGGTGTGAAAAAAACTTTAATCAGAACCCCTAGCTGGTGCTATTAAAAAGGTGTGCAAAAAGACGAGGTCAGTTGTCTTAATTATGGACAAAACCTCTGGTGTGCGTCGACATGTTTCGGAACTGGTGTTCCTTCTTCAGGACGGGGCACAACTTCCCAACCCTACTCACGTATTTCTATATGAAAGTGTTATCTAAAAAAAAAATTTTTATTTGAAAAGTGATAACGATTTCCCGGAGGCTAACAATGTGCCTACAGCGGTATTTTTCGGTTCATGCAGTTGCATGCCTCGTAATCACTGTTGTGAATAGCATCATGAGCATATCCTGAACATCAAGGTAGGTAGGTGGATCCACAATGAAATCCGCCTGAATTGGCCTCCTTCTACCACCCTGTGCTGCTCCGCTGTCAATGACGCTCATGCTCATGCTCATGATGCTATTCACAACAGTGATTACGAGGCATGCAACTGCATGAACCAAAAAATACCACTGTAGGCACATTGCCCTGTGCTGCTCCGCTGTCATTGACAGCGGAGCAGCACAGGGTGGTAGAAGGAGGCCAATTCAGGCGGATTTCATTGTGGATCCACCTACCTACCTTGATGTTCAGGATATGCTCATGATGCTATTCACAACAGTGATTATGAGGCATGCAACTGCATGAACCGAAAAATACCGCTGTAGGCACATTGTTAGCCTCCGGGAAATCGTTATCACTTTTCAAATAAAAATTTTTTTTTTAGATAACACTTTCATATAGAAATACATGAGTAGGGTTGGGAAGTTGTGCCCCGTCCTGAAGAAGGAACACCAGTTCCGAAACATGTCGACGCACACCAGAGGTTTTGTCCATAATTAAGACAACTGACCTCGTCTTTTTGCACACCTTTTTAATAGCACCAGCTAGGGGTTCTGATTAAAGTTTTTTTCACACCACCCACTAGCCAGGTACTTTTTAATTTTTCACCACACCCTTCACTCACATACATCCCCTCACTTGCACTTGACACACACCACACATAGTCAACCTTGTTAACGCTCCCGCGTAGTCGCAGGCCGCAGCGTGCCGCATCCCTTTAGCGGGGTGCGAAGACCCCGATGATGAAGCATGACACCAAGGGGCCTGTTGGTGTGTGAGGGGTATTTTACACGACCTGGAGGGCAAACAGAGCAGACTAGTGGATAGCTCGATAGGCGATGAAATTAAGATGCTGCTTGCTGAATATCACGAGGAGGCCGACAGGGAAATCAGGTATATGGGGAAATACGCCACAGCTAGGGTGTACATGGAGAGCGAAAGACCCAGTGCTGTTCTTGCCAGGATATTGGGAGGGCAGAGAGGGCGTCAACATATCATAGAGGTGAAGTCCACGGACAGAGAGGTCCTCACTGACGAAACTGACATAGCGAAGGCATTCAAGGCTTACTATGCTGAACTGTATACATCAAAGTGCGGGGACTTAGAGGATGACATACGTGACTATCTTGGACACATTGAAATTTTCACACTGACAAACATGCACAGGGAATTTCTTATGCTCCCGATAGAGAAAGACGAAATACTGGAGGCTTTATCCACTATGAAATCAGGCAGCGCACCGGGCGCTGACGGCCTCACAGCGGGCTTCTACAAATTTTTTAAAGATCAACTGCTCCCCCACCTCTCTGCTCTCTTTGACGATATTTGTGTGGAGGGCAGCATGCCCCAATCCATGAGGGAGGCACTCCTGGTTACTATATTGAAGCCAGGCAAGCCTCAGGATGAGTGTAGCTCTTACAGGCCTTTATCTCTGCTGAATGTCGATGCTAAACTATTTGCCAAAGTATTGGCCACTCGACTGGCGCTCCTTCCACCTAAGCTGGTGGCTCCGGAACAAGCTGGCTTTATCCCTAACAGGAACCTGGTATACAATATACGGACGGTATTGGGCACGATACAACATGTGCGACAGGCCAGGGAAGCACTAGCAGTGTTCCTCGATATGGAAAAGGCCTTCGATTCAGTAGAGTGGTCTTTATGCGGCTAGTGCTGCTACGTATGGGCCTAGGACAGCCTTTCCTGCAGATGGTAGGAGCACTATACAATCAGCCGAGGTCTCGGCTCCGAATGGGCGACTTGGTTACTGACTCCTTTCCCATCAGTAAAGGCACCAGGCAGGGGTGCCTGCTTTCGCCCCTTCTTTATGCCCTGGTTGCAGAACCACTAGCATGTGCCCTTCGGGAGTACCACGGAAACGAGGGCATAGGCTTTCCAGGATACAAGATTATAGTGTCAATGTACGCAGACGACACCCTCCTATATGTCCGAGACCCGGATAATAACCTATCCTCTGTACTTAGAGAGGTGGTCCGATTTGGGGCTCTGTCGGGCTTGAAGGTCAATTGGTCAAAGTCTCTGGCCTTCCCCGTGACTCCAACTATGCAGCGCACAACTATGGAGTACCCACTACAGTGGACCACTAACACGGCCAGGTATTTGGGGGTCCAACTTCACACTGATGCGGAGATCCTATTCAGAGCTAACTACGGCACTGCCTTTAGCAGACTAAAAGATGACATTGCGGCCTGGTGTAAACTCCCGCTCTCCCTAATGGGACGAATATCCATAATGAAAATGGTCGTGCTACCCAGGTTTTTATTTCTATTTACTACTATTCCGATAGTCCTCCACAAATCTTTTTTCCTACGCCTGCAAGCAATTAATGATTAAACTAGCCTGGGCGGTTGGACCACCACCTGCCAAATGGACACTACTCACGTTGCCCTACGCCATGGGGAGTCTGGGGGCTCCGGACCTAGAATTATACTACAGAGTGGCTCAGGCTGCTCATCTGCATACCTGGATACACGGAGACCGCGACACTCCACATGTGCGCATGGAAACACTCTTTGCCAGCCCTCTCTCGCTTCCGCATACTATCTTCTAACTGACAGATCGTAGGACTGGAGTACTGGACTCAATCACTGCCACCAACCACGCCTGGCACAGCCTTCTGCAGGCTCAAGATGGTGCTCTGCTATACACCCCTGTTATGCCGGTGGACTGTGCACGGTGGCTGCCCCCTCTCCGGGAGAAAGGGGTGCTCCTTGCTTTGCAGAAGCTGAACATCAAAGTTGCGGGCGACTTGTTCAGCGATGGGGTGGCCAAGACTTGGGAGCAGATAGCAGGCGACTGCGAGGCGCCGCCGCTTATAACACGTTTCCAGTTTCATAGGGTTCGCTGCGCTCTATCTGACTTATTAGGCGTAGACATGGCAGAGCCTCCGGAAGTTCCGGAACTCACTTACGTCATAAAGGCCGACTCTCCCCAAAAACTATTATCCAACCTGTACAAGTTATCTCAGGCGCACAAAGAGCACACATACACTAAGGCACGACTGGCATGGCAGACTGACCTGCAAACTGTCCTTGATGACGATATGTGGCGGTACTGCTGCACTAACACTAGGACACTCTCCCTCAATGGCCGACATAGACTGGTTCACTTTAAGTTCCTTATCAGAGTGTACTATACTCCGGCTAGACTATGCAGGTATGGCCTCCGACAGTCTGCGGACTGTGAGAGATGCCATCCCCCTGATGCGGGCTTTTTACACCTCGCATGGCAATGCCCTGGCATGTGGAACTTCTGGGAAAAGGTCTTTGCTGATATCAGTAACATAGCGGAGATTGACCTTGCGCCTGACCCCTTGGTAGCATTACTAGGATATACCAAAAAACTCCCTAGGGCGACGTGGAGACTGGTGGGCGTGGGCCTGCTCATAGCCCGCAGGGTTGTTGCATGCTGCTGGATGAGGGGCCCCATGTCTACACCCAAGCTTTGGGCGCATGACATGTTGTATTGCTGCACGCAGTCGGAGAACTACAGTGAACTCCTGCCCCCCACTAGCAGGCCTAAAAACTTCTGGGGGCTGTACCAGACATACCTGGCTAATAAAGGGGCCACTTGCTCTGCAGAAGAATCCTAGGGTCACTGTGAGTGTTCTGGGTAAGGAGTAATCTACCTGGGATGCTGGGAAACTGATTTATCTAGATATCACGGGGCATGTACATTCTCTTCTTTGATTGTGAAGAACTGTCTATTATGTTGATGCTTACATCATTCTATTTATTTCTTTGAAGCGCCGCGTGCCCGGCTTCGGGTTGTTGGCTAAATGGCTGTGTATACACCTGAGTGAAGGAAGTAAAGCAATTTGCAGTGCTGCCATGTGAACGAAGTCAGATTTGCGGGAGGGGGGACTTAGAATTGTACTTTTTATTTGCACACTGTTATTCTCGTGAAAAACTTTAAAAACAAATAAAATTTTAAAAAAATTAAAAAAATCTTTTCTTTAGAGGCCCGTCCTGTTTAATTATCTCCGTATTATCTGTTTTTGTCCATCTCGTTTTACATCTTTTCCTGGCTGAATCTTTGTTTAAAGATTGCACTTAATTCAGCTCATGCCTCACACTGCTCAGGGAGCTCCCACGACCGGCGTCAGCCTGCCGCCATGTTTCCCCCCTTACGCAATTTCCTATTCCTGTCCAGCAAGCTCCAATTTTTTTTTATTTAGTCTTGCGGAACTCAGACTTGTCTGCAGTCAAAATCAGGCCTGATCAGTCAGTAAGCGACACTCTTGAGTGAGAGCTTTATCATGTACCTTTCGTGTAGCTCTGAAAATTGATTTTCATTGCTATCGTTGAATGTATTTACAATCAGCTTTATGACATGTCGAATGACATCTTGGAAAAGTTCAGCAGTTGACGGCACACTAAAATGGAGTCTTTTATATCAAAATAAACTGACATGTGTAGAATAGGTTGTAATATACCTGCAAATTTCTTTGAGTTCCAACTGATGATAACCATTATTTAAATCAAGATGAGGGAAAACCTTTGCACCATTTAGTTGAGTCATCATGTCAGCAATATGTGGACCTGGATAACTCACTCATTCAGTTGCCTAGTTTGCATGGTGCTTATCAACGCATATGCATACAGCTCCTCCAGTGGCCTTTTTGGGCACTACCACAATGGGAAAAAACCCATGACATTGGACACCCTGACTACTCGATAATGTTGTTTTCAAGTATTGACTTAATTTCCTGTTTAAACAGCTTATTGTCAATGAAAAGCAACTCATATATGTCTCTGAGCAAGAGGACGGGAAACAACCTTTACAACGCAACTTTTACAACGCACTACCATTACAATGAAACTTTTACAATGCAACATCCATTACAACGCATGCATTTACAACGCAACCATTACAATGCATGACACTACAACGCACACCACTGCAATGCATGCCATTACAACGCAGTCATTACAACGCATACCATTACAACGCATAGCATTACAACACATAGTACCCTTACACTGTCTTTCTACTCAACACCAGGTCAGCGGTCAAGCACCACCATGAGCTGTTCGTCTTACTCGACTCCGAGAAATCTGACCTACTGCTCCTGACCGAAACCTGGTACTGTGATACTTCCCTCCCCGTTCTCCTGGCCACCCTACCCCCCTCCTATGTGGCCCTGCGAGCCGACCGGCCGGCAGGCAAGGCAGGCGGTGGGGTCGCCCTGATCGCTCGGTCGGAGTTGAACTTCCAATCACTTCCCTCCCCCCCCATTCCCCCTGCTGACTTCCTGGTAGTCCGCTCTCTTTCATTTCCCCCCCCCCATCACCTGCCTATTAATGTACCGGCCTCCTCAGCCCTCGCCCTCATTCTTGCCGGCCTTTCAAGACCTGTTGGCCAACTTGGCGGTCAACTACGCCTCGGTCTTGGTGCTAGGGGACTTCAATTACTGGCCCTCTGACCCACACGAGTGCTCAGCCTCAAAAGAATTTACAGATTGCCTTTCGTCCCTCAATTTCGTGTCGCACATATCCGTCCCCACTCATTCCCATGGGCACACACTGGACCAGGTCTGGTCCCTCAACCTCCCCGTGGCCTCGGCTACCGTCTCGCCGTGCCCATGGTCCGACCATGCCCTCATTTCCTTCTCTATTCCCCGTAACGTGATGCCTAAAACTCCGCATGCCAAAAAAACCTGGGCACGGAACTGGAATAGACTGGATTATCCCTCCTTGACCTCCATGCTCCGCGACTCTACCCCTACGCTTGTTGGTTTACCATCTGCCTCTCAAGCCAAGGCCATTAACACCTGGCTGGCTGAAGGCTGCGACTCAGTGGCGCCCCTACGCCGCATCTCCATCCGCCGACCAAAGGACTCTAATAGATGGTTCAATGGCCACCTAAAAGATCTCAAACTGAGCGCCCGACGGGCAGAGAGGCAATGGAGGAAAAATTACAGTCCCTTCTCAAAAACCCACTTTATATCAACACTGGACAAATATAAAACAGCAATCCTGGCTGCTAAGACCACCTACTTCTCGTCAAAAATTACCTCTGCTGAAAATAAACCCAGGGAAATCTTCGGCATAGTGAATGACCTGGCATTCTCAGACCGAACCTCGCCCAATATCCCTCCCTCCCAGTCTCTCTGCGACCAGCTTAACACTTACTTCTTAGATAAAATAGCAACCATCAAGATCAATATCCCTCCACCCTCTTCTGCCTTCGTCGATCCCTCCCCCCCTCCCCTCCCCTACCCTCTTACCTCCATCCCCCCCCTCACTCAGGACTCTTTTCTAGAGATACTCCCTAAAGTGAAGTCGGGGTCTCCCGCGGACGTCTGCCCAGCACGAGTCCTGCAGCAAATCTACTCCAGCTGTCCTGACCCCCCCATTGCCTTCCTCAACAGCTCCCTGGCACAGGGCGTAGTGCCCTCTGCACTCAAGGCAGCTACCATAGTGCCTATCCTGAAAAAACCTGGTGCTGACTCTTCTATCTTGGCCAACTATCGCCCCATCTCCCTGCTACCCTTTCTGGGCAAGGTGATGGAACGCCACGTTACCGCGGTGCTCAGCGCCCATGTTGAGGCAAATGGGGGACTGGCATCCCGCCAAGCCGGGTTCCGTCCCAGGCATTCGACCGAATCAGTCGTGGTCTCAGTCTTGGACAAACTCAGAAAGGGTATGGATGAAAACAAACACCAGGCACTGGTCCTCCTTGATCTCTCCGCCGCCTTTGACACGGTGGACCACACCATCTTACTTACCCGTGTCAAGGCGGCCGGCATCGGGGGATCAGCTTTGATCTGGCTCTCCTCCTTTCTGAGGGAACGCACTCAGGCGGTCCGGCTAGGCGACTTCACGGCCACTCCCCTCCCTGTCACCTGTGGTGTTCCCCAGGGATCCTCTCTCTCCCCCTTACTTTTCAACCTTTATATCTTTCCTCTCATCTTCGCACTACAGCAGCTGGAGGTCACCGTCTATAATTACGCGGATGACCTCCAGCTCATCTTTGATCTGTCCCCTTCTCCTCTCTCGGTCTCTAATTTCCAGTCAACTATGACATTCATCAGGGACTGGATGAACCACAACCACCTTAAGCTGAACCCGGATAAAACCGAGCTGGTTCTCACTGGTGGTTCGTCCAGTCCCTGGAACTCTCTCTTCTGGCCCCCCTCTCTTGGCTCTGCACCGACCCCCTCCACCACGGTCAAAACACTTGGTGTTAAAATAAACAGCCAACTCACCCTCCATTCACAAATCAGTTCCGTGGTGTCCTCCTGCTTCCTCTCTCTCCGCACTATCCGCACTGTCTCCCGCTTCTTTTCCCCCAGGCACTTAAGATCATCATGGCCGCACTTGTGATATCGAAACTGGACTACGCAAACGCTCTTTACCACGGTATCCCTGCGTACAGTTTGCGTAAACTCCAGACTATCCAGAACCAAGCAGCCCGGCTGGTGTACGGCCTCCCTCGTTATCACCACTCCACCCCTCTTCTCAGGGAGCTTCACTGGCTCCCTATAAAGGAACGGGCCCTCTTCAAGATCGGCTGCATGGTCTTCCAGGCCCGCCAGGGCACTGCCCCCGCCTTTATCTCCTCATTAATCAAGTCTTATGCACCTGCAAGAGAACTTCGGTCTTCCTCCAAGTCCCTCCTCCAGATCCCTCGCTTCACTCGCAAAAAGTGGGGCGGGGCCAATTTCTCCACCCTGGCTCCAACCTTCTGGAACTCACTTCCTGACCACCTCCGCTCTGCCACTCAGTATCTCCCCTTTCGCAGAGATCTGAAAACGTTCCTCTTCAGCCAGGCCTTCCCCACTTAAACTCCCCCAATATCCCCTTCATTTCTCCCTGGTCTTTTCCCCCTCAGTTGCTGATCCCCCCAGCGCCAAGAAACCGCAAGGTGTACGCTGCGCTCTAGAAATATTTTAAATTAGAAATTAGAAATTAGAAATTACACTATCCAACACTTACCCTACTGTTGCACCCCCTGGAGTTAGAATAGTAATTTTTACCCCTACACTATCCAACACTTACCCTACTGTTGCACCCCCTGGAGTTAGAATAGTAATTTTAAACCCTACACTATCCAACACATACCCTACTGTTGCACCCCCTGGAGTTAGAATAGTAATTTTTAACCCCTACACTATCCAACACTTACCCTACTGTTGCACCCCCTGGAGTTAGAATAGTAATTTTAACCCCTACACTATCCAACACTTACCCTACTGTTGCACCCCCTGGAGTTAGAATAGTAATTTTTACCCCTACACTATCCAATACTTACCTTACATGCAATGTAATGTTATGCGTTGTAATGGTATGCGTTGTAAATGTAGTATGCGTTTGTAACGACCGGATTTTTGGACCAGATAGAATCAGCTCACCAAGACACCACTAACCCAGCCGAAATGTAACCACCTCCCTCCTTAGGATCTATTGACAACAGGTATCTATGTTTCCTACCTAAGGATGGGGAATTAGCAATATACAAGCTTAGATCTTCTAAAATACCACACTCATACAATATAGTCTCCCGACCACATGGGCCCAGACTGTGGGTATAAACACTGTGTCCTCCCAGTGCTCTCACTATTACACAAGCCACAATCCTGTGGGTATATACATCGACCTCAGTCAATGCTCTCATTAACGCCGCTTTCCCTAGAGGCGATCTCATTACACACCGGTTTCCCCCCGGTGCTCTCATTAACGGCACTTTACAACGACAATCACTTTCCTATAAATACCTTTAGCTCTTCATGTTGGGGAATCTCTCACTATCCACTAGAGGTACAATACTACAATATTATGGATCACACAAGAATGGCCGAATTACACGGTGTACAACTTATTCCCTATTTCAAGAGCTCCTCTCTCCCTCATTATTCAGTTACCATTTACCTGGACGGGAGTTGCAACCGTTCACATAACAGCATCTGACTAGAAGAAAGGCTAACTTTACTATAGGAGAACAAGACATACACACTGTTTCATTAAGAACTGGGGTATCTTTATTAATCAATAATATCAACAATATAATACTATACTATAACATATAGCCTGAAAAGGAAAAGGAAAGGTTAGAATGTGTGTGCATGCTAATAAGAAAGGGTCGACGTCACCTTATTAATATGAAGTCTGGACTCAGCAGTCATCTGGGTTCCCTTCTCGTCTGTGCCTTGGCTCGTCTTAGGGTCACACCTCTGCAGTCACGGATACACGTCTGCACCGCTATGCTCTGTCTCCTTCGCTTCTCTCCAAGTCACTGGAGCCTTCCTCTTATCAGCTGCTTTCTCTCTGGCTGTTCTGCACTACTCCTCTCTCCTCTCAATCACGGACTGTCTTCACTTCTCAGCTTCGATCTTATAACTCAGTTCCTGCCACTCTGGTATTCGTTCTCTCAACTAACTGCTTCACTCTGTATGCTCTGATCTTAATGTCAAAGCTCGCCAGCTGCTCCAACTAAAATAACGTCAATCTTTCTAAGAGAATATCAGCTTCTCGGTCTTTCTCGGACTTCAAAATGGCGACTGTCTGCCTTGAAATAATTAATTGCATTGATGCTAACGACTAGCTGCCACCTACAGACTGACTGACTCACTGCCTCATGCTTTCGCTAATATGGAAGCTTGTCCCTTCATGGAAAGTTACGGCCAGTAACCTGCCGCCCACCAAATTCTTGTACCTCCCCGTACCAAGGACACGTTCTCAGCCGGCCGGCCTGATGTTATGTCTTCGACACAGAAAAAAATACAGTCTTTCGATAAGGGCCAGCCTGAGCCGGTTCTCTCCAAGCAAACAACACCTCGTAACTAAAACATTACATTTGACCTAGAAGCATCTCAAGCTGCCGGGGCAGAAAGAAAGATGGAGTCTCTCCCGTTTGAGGCCTACAAGGCCCGAAATAAGCCTAACTCCATCGGAAATATACTAGCACTCTTATAAAAGGACGGATTACTACTCATACTAAGGAATCTATCCCTTAACATAGATTTATAAGCCCTAAACTAAAGAGAAGGGTATGGAATTGTATCACACGCCTTGTAAATAGGCCCTATCTAAGGTTCTAGTCCTCCTATTAGAATGATAGCAGACTAAAGTCACCTCCAATCACCTTCACTCAAGAAAAGGGGCAAAAAAGTCAGTTAGAACTCTTCACCATTGACTTTAGGCTACTAATCATTCGCTAAATGGAACTAACATCCGTAAACAAAACTAACTGATCTATTTCTTAATACCACATCTACAGGTCTGGAGTAAAGAAGGAATGCACTGAATAAAGCAGAAAATAGCTATTAAAATGCAAATAGTAATCAGGATACCCCCTAATATCTGTCGTAAAGAATGTAAGTCAGGCAACCAATTGAAGAGCCAGTCAAACCAGCCCTGGTCAATCTGTTTTCTAACTTCTTTGGTCAAATCATGAAGTTTGTCAATATGAGCCTGAATGGATCTGGTATGATCTGATAGATTGAAACAGCAAAGGCCCTCAAAGTCAGAACAGTCGTGTCCATGTTTGAGCAAAAGATAGTCGATGGCAGCCCGGATCTGCAAAATAGCTATGCGTTCACTCTGGGCGTCTAGTAACATGTCATATAAAATTGTAGAAGTATGATTGATAGATTTAACCATCCAACAGGCCATCTTCCCAATGGACTTGCGTTATAGACTGCTAAGGCAGGGACACTTATGATTGAAAAGCTAAGCTAAGATATTCAGATTCAGAAAATAAATGTAGTGTAGAGTCACAATCATCATGTAACATTACAGCATCACGAACAACACGGGAATGCATATTAGGATGTGAAGAAAACATCAATAAGCTCAGTCTAGTGATGTCACAAGGTCCTCCAGAAATGTTTGCGGGAATGTAGGGCCAGGACGTATTACCACAAGAGAAAAGCCAACCAGAAGGTAAAAGCATTGTACGATAATGACGAGGGGTAACTACTAAACTCTTGCAGGTCATATTATTTTTAACAGAAGTACATGATTTCGGGGATCTTCGGGAACAATAAGTTTGTTCATGAGCTGAAAAAGAAGTGGCACCTTTCAATTTTAAACGCACACATTCAGTAATTGCATTGGGATCGCAGGTAAGGAAAACACATAAATCACCCTGTGTGATATTATACGTAATTATCTGGGAATGAATCGGGGGTGTTGGATCTGAAAGCACAGTACATAAAGGACAGTATTCGTGCGTGGCAAAGTCTCCAAGAATAATATTAGGACGGGCATTTGATATATTAAAAATATGGGCCAAAGTCTCCAACGAAGCAGGGACAGCAACCAAACAGGTCGCTAGTATATCAGTCACCGAACGCATCGGTGTTAAACAGAAATGTGGGGAGTTAGTGACCCTTCGGGCTAAGGTAGTCCAAAAGTTAGATGATGAATCCCACGCAGCAAAGAAACGCGGTACTCGGGTTATCGAATCAACCAAAGTCTGTGGGTTCCCTCCTTTCCCGACGTAGCAGGCCAAAAGGAGTCCAACGCCGGCACATCCTGCAACAGCAGTCCAGAGAGTGATCTGAAAGAAAGTCAAATACAGGGATTATTCATTCCCATAAATAACATTTGTCAGCCGGGACAGCTTCCCAGCTATCTTTCCCTGGTCTCATGACAAGAATTGTATTATCATGACCGGTTGCAATAACTTCAGCTTGTTCAGGGGGATTTTTAGGCGATTGCACCCACACTCTCGCTCCTGGATTATCTGTGGAGCCAAAACATTGTTGTCCTCGTACAGTTAGCAAAGTTGGGGCAGTGCCTTTCTGAATCTCACCACTGAAAACAGGCATGATTAGCAACTGAGAAGTTCGGTCAGTTTTATGAATCGGTAAATCAACCTTACTGCTATTCAGCAGGAGCACCTTAATCTCTCCCTGATAATCACTGTCAATGACTCCTCCGAGTACTTGAATGCCTTTTAAGGCCAGGCCCGATCTAGGGGCAATCAGTCCAAATTTCCAGTTGGTATACAGACACCAACACCAGTTTCAATGATAACTCGATCTCTGCTTTATATGGTAATGTCATTCATGGCATGCAGGTCCAAGACTGCGGAACCTGGGGTTGCTCTGCATGGAGCTAATGCTCCAGGGGAAATTTCCCAATACATTACAGTATTGCCAATGGTGTTTGGCTTTGCATCAATAGCTGGAGGAAATAAACGCATTAATGGAGATTCAGCATTCAACAAAGGACGATTATTCAAAATCAACAGTGCCTGAAACAAATAATCTCTCCAATTTATATATTTACTGTCAGTTAATTTATGGAGTTGCTCTTTTAGCAAACCATTCATTCTTTCAATAAGGCCTGATGCCTGTGGATAATATGGTATATGAAACACCCATTCAATGTTATTCTCCACACAAAATTCCTGCACCAATCTTTCCTTGAAATGGGATGCATTATCAGATTGAATTTGAAATGGAACACCATAATAGAGCATAATCAATTCCAATGTTTTAGTGGTATTCACTTGGGTAGCTCGATTACAGGGAAAGGCCACTAAAAGGCCACTGTATGTATCAACAATGGTGCAAATATATTGGCAATTTTTACTCATAGGGAGTGGACCAATATAATCAATCTGCCAAATTTGAGCGGGTAATTTTCCTCGGTGTAAATGTCCTTTAACAATTTGGGGTACTTTTCGCTGTCTAGAATGTTGACAGATACGACAATGCAATATGGTATCTTTAATCAAATTTAAAGGAATATAAATTCCTCGATCAGCAGCCCACCTGCTAGTGGCTCTCTCTCCAAAATGTCCTGCTTTCTGGTGGGCCCATTTCACCAATCCCGCCAAATGAGAATCTTGCATGTCCACCACTGCCTCAGCAATTTTAGATTTCTCATCTGCAATGTTATGAAAGAATTTGTCAAGGGAGTCTATTGGTGTATGAGCATCCACATGAAAGATTGTCACAGTACTTTGTGGGAGCATTTCCCAAATTTCTTGCCATAATTCTTTACCCCAAAGTTCTTTAGAATGCAATTCCCAATTATGAGAATGCCAGGTTGGTAACCAAACCACCAGTCCATTAGCAGTGGACCAGGAATCAGTAAAAAGATGACATGTACCGGGTAACTCCTGTTTTAAAACTTGGTAAACAGCATATAATTCAGCAAATTGACTACTCTTTCCTTCACCAGTTGTACTCAGCAATTTTTGTGTGATGGGATTATAGGACACTGCCTTCCAATGCCTTTTCTCTCCTATGTACCTCGCTGAACCATCCGTAAACCACACATGGTTTCTGTCCTCCGCGGACAGATCATCAAATGGCTTACCCCATTTAACAGGGGATTCCTGTACTACAGATATGGAGCAATCACTCCCAGTCTCAAGCGATGGCGCCTGCGCCACTTGCTCATGTAATGATGCCACACCTTTCGGTCCCACACGTGCCCTGTCTTGTATGTACCATTTCCTCTTAATCACACTCGCCTCTTGAGCATGTCCAATTCGATGAGTTTTCGGCAAACTCAAAACCCACTGCTTTATAGGAATCTCAGGTCTCAAAATCACATCATGCCCCAACGTCAATTGCTCGGTATCCACCAGAGCCCAATAACATGCAAGTAATTGTTTCTCAAAAGGTGTATAATGCTCACCAGCATCAGGTAACTTTTCAGTCCAAAAACCTAATGGTACTTTATTTCTGCCTTGTTTTTGCCACAAACTCCAATTTGCATAAAGACCTTGCATGGACACATTCAAATCCACATCACCGTCACGCACGGGCCACAAATCCAAAGTATACTGAATCGCTTCTTTCGCCAAATCAAACGCATCCTGCTGCAGTTTACTCCATTACAACACATTCTTTTTACGAGTAACTTTGTATAAAGGGGCCAATATCTGACTCAAATGTGGGATATTTTGACGCCAAAAGCCAAATAAACCAATAAAGCTTTCAGCTTCTTTTCTGTTTCTTGGAACTGCAAAATCAAGAATTTTCTGTTTTACCTGTGGAATCACCTCTCTATGACCTTTATGCCAATTAATGCCTAAAAATTTCACACTTTGTGATGGACCTTGCAATTTGTCGGGATTGATTTCCCAACCTTTTTCGCGTAAATGATCAATAACTTGATCTAACTGGGTTTGAACTTGATCTTGTGTCTCACCTTGAATCAAAATATCATCAATATAATGACACATCTGAATTAGTGGATTTACCGGTACCTCAGATAAATGTTCCGCCACCAGCCGGTGACTGTTGGACTTTGCCTGCAGGGCAGGTTCACCCCTAGACTTTTTGCCTTATTTGTGACCCTGTGTCAGTGATTTTTGGGTCTCTGCGCACTTTCCCCTGGGTCCCAGAGTGAAAGTGCGTGCGTGTAGCATGGCTGGCCTGCCCTCCCATAGGAATGCATGGGGAATATGTGTGTCCCTGGTAGTTCCTGATGCGTGGGGAGTGCAGGCTCGAGTTTGGTATGCTTAAACTCGTGAGAGGGAATGCTGCAAGATGGTGTCTGCGGCATGTATGTGTCTAGAAGGGAAGTGCTACTTCTGGACATTGAGATATGTGTGCAGTGAGGGTGCTGGAGCGTGATTGGCTGGAGCTGGCTGGCATGCCAGGCTCCAGGAAGTCTGGATGGGTCTGCCCGGTGGTGAGTGGGAGATTAGCATGAGTGATGTGTGGGAGGAGTGTACCTGTGTCCT
This sequence comes from Lissotriton vulgaris, assembly GCF_964263255.1. Classification (NCBI taxonomy): domain Eukaryota; kingdom Metazoa; phylum Chordata; class Amphibia; order Caudata; family Salamandridae; genus Lissotriton; species Lissotriton vulgaris. Next base: position 420,836,082 of record NC_141698.1, on the reverse strand, counting down.
GGATGGGCTGGGTTTTCCCCACACAATGCTGGCTCCGCCCCCCTGTGGTGTGTCTAATAACCCTAGCCTCCCCAGTGAAAGGAATGGGTGGTTGGGCCATCAAGAGTGCTCCAGAACCAGCTGCGACTGGTTTTCCCCCCACCCTGCACCCTGAAACAAAGGATTTGTCAGTATAAGAAGGGGCTGTGTCCCCACTGAAAATGTTCTACCTTTGGATCCTGCCAGAGGGGGCTGTGGCTGCTGCTGGGGCCAGAGGACCGCCACTTGGGGAGTCTCCCTGCCTGGAGACCCAGTGTGCTGGCTCTTGGCCCAGCCTTGCCCCCCTGCCCCTTGAAAGGACTTTTGCTGGGCTTGTTGGCCCCTAGCGCCTGGGAGCGCTTTTGATTGCTGTTTAGCGCTTAAGAGCGCTTTATTGTGCCTGCAGCGCTTGGGAGCGCTGTGGTCACCCCTCTAGCGCTGGGAGCGCTTGGTCTGCAGAGGCCGGTGCCCACCCGGCATTGTCCGCCCCGAGCGAGGGCCACCGCGCTCCTTAATTGAATTGGAGGCCGGTGCCCACCCGGCATTGTCCCCGGATCACCGCCGCAGCCCAGGAGTGTGCTGCCCCCGCCGGGCCGCCGCGCTGCCTACCGCGACCCGGAAGTGCTGGGTCGGCGGACCAATCGCTGCGCGGCCCGGGAGAAGCCGACCGGAAGTCCCGCCCCGCTGCCGCGACCCGGAAGTCAGGCAGGCCGGGGGCAATACAGAGAGGCAACCGGAAGCCGACGGGAGGCCACCCCGCGCTCCGGTGGAAAGAGAAGCCGGCGTCTTCCCGTTTCCTCCCCAGGCTCCCAAAGAGAGGGAGAGCCCAGGGAGGAGTATCCAGAGAGCCCCGAGGAGCGGGAGCTCTCGAAGAGCAGAGCCTGCCACGTCGTGCCTGGGACACCAGGACGAGAGGAGAGGAGCCCCGCCCGCAGCCCAGCTGATCAGCCGGTGAGTGCGAGGGCGGGTTCGGTGTGTCCTGCGAGTGGCCCCAGTGAGGGAGGGCCGCTCCCCTGAGAGGAGCCCGTTCAGCATTCCTTTTGAGCCACGAGGTGCCCCGGGGGCACCAGTTGAGTTAGAGCCCAGCGAGGCTCTTGGCAAGCATCATCCCTTTGGGTCCCCAGAGAGAGGGACCCCACAGCCCAGCGAGGCTGCACCTTTTGTTGCTGGAGCCCTGAGAGGCTCAGCAGCCCCCTTACTTGTGTAAGAGCCCTGAGAGGCTCACCAGTGCCACAGTGGTGGTTCTTTGAGCCCAGAGAGGCTCCAACGTTGCCCTAACTTTCCCTGCTCCAGTTGCCCAGCACTTTGTGGGCAACTGCCACGTTTAGGCCCTGACATTGGGACACCGGGACAGTCACAGGTGGTGACTTGTGAGTTTGGCGCAATTGTATTTTCTCTGCACCTCTGAATGTATTGTTTATGCGTCATGTGCCTTTACACCTCTGAATGAATGTCATGCATTGCATCATGTGTTTTGCTTTTACACCCCTACAGGTAGTGTGACATGTAGGTGGTTGTTTTCTCCCTAGTACAGGTGGTGCTAGAGAGGTCCTGTTACCAGTGATTACTGGTTGTATGCTCTACTTTTATATTGTGTGCTACAAGTGCTATTTTTGAAAGTATTATTTCTAAAAGTGCTGATACCCTTGACAGTGGTCCAAGTGGCCCTGTCCTGTACAAATATCCCTTGTAAATTCCGCCCGTGCCTGTTGGCACAGTGTAACAAGATGTCTGTTTTACCTGATGTATATTTATTATAATACAAAGGCTATTTTCATATAACCTTGTGTGGAGTTTTCCTTTGTGGTGGGCCTTTGGTTGTTGTTGCTGGGGTGCGTGCGCAAATGCTTAACCTACATCGCCTCAGAGTTTAGCCTTGACTGCTCGCGCCACGTTACCTAGAGGGCGAGTGGGGGTTGCCTTGGTGTGTGACTCCCTTGCCCTGACTCTTAGAAATGGCGATCCCTGACTGACCTCGACGCGAGTCTTGGCCGGCCAGGGTCCCGTTTCTAACATTGGCGGCAAGCGGTGGGATAAGGATTTGTGTTTGCGTTGTACCACAGTGGCAACTGGCCACTACAAAGCTCTGCATTTTAGATGACCACATTTTTGGGGAGTATTGTGTTTTTGCTGAAATTCCATTGTTTCTTCTTCTGAAAGGTATCATTGTGCAATTGTGTCCAGTACATTTGTTCCCCTGCCCCGCGCCCAGAGTTTGGTACCTGTGTCACGTGTGGTCAGGTTGAGGAATCAGGGGTGGTAGAAACTGCCTTACCAGTCCGAGGGGGGGGTTGTGTGTGAATGAATGGTGTGTGGCACTAGGCAAGTGAGTGTGTGTTCTCTGAGAGAGGGAACTTGCCGAACCTTTGTGAATTGTGTACTCCTGTGTAAGCTCAGACCCCTAGGTTCCCTGTGTAATCTTTTCACTAGAACGTCCACCAGAATGGAGCCTGCTTTTGATTTCTGTGATCTGTTTGGATACAGTATGGGAGAGTTGGTAAGGTTCTGTGGAGAGAGAGGCATAGGAGTGGATGAGTCAGATACTCAGTCTGAACTTAGGAGCAGCCTGATCCTATGGCAAAAGGGTCAGTGGGATCTTGCGCGCAGTGAGGAAAGGGCCCGGGTCTCACACCATGAGGGTGGTGGGTCTGTGGGGAGCCCTGAAGATTCAGAAGAGGAGGAAGAAGATGATAGCACAGGGACGCCAGCAGAGAGCGAGTACCCCCTAGATAGGGAGTCCCTTGCTGGGTCCAGTGTCAGATGTAGCCCCCCATCCCTTTCCCTGTCCCCAGAGGAGTGGGTGGATAGGAGAGAAGAGAGGGAGCACCAGCTGGCCATGGAGAAGCTCAGGTTAGAGCATGCCTGGAAGATGGCGCAGCTGGGTGTGAATGAGCGGATTGCAGAGGCTGAGAGGGCCTTGGCCAGGGAGAAGATAGCCCTAGAGTGTAGGTTATCCCCTGACCGCAGTCTTAAGTTTTCTGGATCCCCCAGGGAGGGTGGAGTCCAGTGGTGGCAGCTTTTTAAGTGTTGGTGTTGACAGTCCCACTCCCAGTTCCCAGGGTATGGTTCCTGTTTCTCCAGAGGAGGAGAATAGGTTGAAGTTTAGGAACCTTAGAAAACCGCCTCACCAGGAATGGAAGTATTTTGTGGATGACTGTTCAGATGCAATGTGGGACTGGCTGAAGGCTAACTTGAACTATGAGGTGGATGATGAGGTGGACAGTGTGGTAAATATGTTCCTCAAAGAGCAGTTGCTCAGTGTTGTCTGTCCAGAGTTGCGTCAGCACCTGCTGAAGTTGAAGTGTTTTAGTCCTTGGGGCCTTGCAAAGGAAGCAGAGCGCTGGGAGAGTGCCAGAGGTTCTGTAGAGTCATTAGAAAGTGAGTCCAACAGTAGTGGTACAGGGAGCTTCCAGCCCAGCGTGGTGGAAGAGGCTCAGTGTAGCCCAGCTAGGTCCCAGTATAGTGAGAAGGATGGAGGGGCTGACTGCCTGGCTCAGTGGAGCAGGAGTCAGTGGGTGGCTGAGAGCACCCAGAGGCCCGAAGCCCTGTCTCAGAACTTGGGTGGTTTCTTGAGGGAACACCAGGTTAGGGACCTAGGCTGTCCTGTTAGTACACTTGAGGAGGATCTCCTAGTGTCTAGGGAACCTGGAGTGTCTGTAACTAGAGCTCCAGGGGTTCCAGTGTCCGGCAGTGTCGCTCCAGTTGGGAGGGCACAGAAGTCAGAAGCGAGGAGTGATTGGGGGATGAGTTTCCCAGTGGATGCACCAGTGGACCAGAGACTAGCCAGTTGGGCTAGATCTTCTTGGGTGGACCCGGGTGGCGCCACTTTTGTGCTGGGGGATCTTGGCGCACTGTCAGGTGGGCAGGAGGCGGGAGATCTGCACCAGGCAGACAGTCACACGACACATGGGCCATGTGTCAGCCTCAGGGGGATTGCGTGTGAGTCCCCAGAAGTCCTGGAGTGCCAGGCAATTATTCCACCAAAGGTTTTAGACCGGAAGTTGGGAGGCCAGGTTCAGGTTCGGCCTGACCTGAAGGGTAGGACGACTGTAATCAGTGTCCTGACCGGTTCTTCCAGAGGAACTTCTCCAGTTGGGAGAGGGCAGACCTCTGGAAGGGGGTGCAGAGGGTGGGAAAGCCCACCTCTGACCCCGGCGCAACCTGAGGGGTTAAACCCTGGGTTGAAGTGGCGTTGTAAGGGTACCCCTCGCAGGAGGAGGAGGAACCCTGGAAGAAGAGGTAAGGGGAGGAGAGCCTTCCCTGAGACTCCTGGTCTGCCTGAGGTTGTAGACCAAAGGCTGGTGAACCAGTGGCAGTCTAGTCCTGTCTTGCAGACAGGGAGAGTGGAGAATGGACACTATGTGCCAGGGGTTACTACCCCCCGCTCTGCGAATTGGCAAGGACCGGTGGCACCTGGGTGGCCCAGGGCCTGGTCCTGGCCGCGGACAGCTGAGGAGTACCAGTGGGGTAGCCCAGTTGGTCCTTACAGTAGCTTTAGAAGGAACCCTAGGGGTTCACCGTGGCATAGAACAGGAGGGTGTCCCGGCAGTGGCGGGCCTGCGTCCGTGTTCTATCGCCCCAAGCAGGGAAGTCCATCACGGTGGTGATTGTTCTCCCCTGCGTTTTGGCTGGAAGGGGGTTGTGTTGGACTTGGCCCGCAAGGCAGGTTCACCCCTAGACTTTTTGCCTTATTTGTGACCCTGTGTCAGTGATTTTTGGGTCTCTGTGCACTTTCCCCTGGGTCCCAGAGTGAAAGTGCGTGCGTGTAGCATGGCTGGCCTGCCCTCCCATAGGAATGCATGGGGAATATGTGTGTCCCTGGTAGTTCCTGATGCGTGGGGAGTGCAGGCTCGAGTTTGGTATGCTTAAACTCGTGAGAGTGAATGCTGCAAGATGGTGTCTGCGGCATGTATGTGTCTAGAAGGGAAGTGCTACTTCTGGACATTGAGATATGTGTGCAGTGAGGGTGCTGGAGCATGATTGGCTGGAGCTGGCTGGCATGCCAGGCTCCAGGAAGTCTGGACGGGTCTGCCCGGTGGTGAGTGGGAGATTAGCATGAGTGATGTGTGGGAGGAGTGTACCTGTGTCCTGGATGGGCTGGGTTTTCCCCACACAATGCTGGCTCCGCCCCCCTGTGGTGTGTCTAATGACCCTAGCCTCCCCAGTGAAAGGAATGGGTGGTTGGGCCATCAAGAGTGCTCCAGAACCAGCTGCGACTGGTTTTCCCCCCACCCTGCACCCTGAAACAAAGGATTTGTCAGTATAAGAAGGGGCTGTGTCCCCACTGAAAATGTTCTACCTTTGGATCCTGCCAGAGGGGGCTGTGGCTGCTGCTGGGGCCAGAGGACCGCCACTTGGGGAGTCTCCCTGCCTGGAGACCCAGTGTGCTGGCTCTTGGCCCAGCCTTGCCCCCCTGCCCCTTGAAAGGACTTTTGCTGGGCTTGTTGGCCCCTAGCGCCTGGGAGCGCTTTTGATTGCTGTTTAGCGCTTAAGAGCGCTTTATTGTGCCTGCAGCGCTTGGGAGCGCTGTGGTCACCCCTCTAGCGCTGGGAGCGCTTGGTCTGCAGAGGCCGGTGCCCACCCGGCATTGTCCGCCCCGAGCGAGGGCCACCGCGCTCCTTAATTGAATTGGAGGCCGGTGCCCACCCGGCATTGTCCCCGGATCACCGCCGCAGCCCAGGAGTGTGCTGCCCCCGCCGGGCCGCCGCGCTGCCTACCGCGACCCGGAAGTGCTGGGTCGGCGGGCCAATCGCTGCGCGGCCCGGGAGAAGCCGACCGGAAGTCCCGCCCCGCTGCCGCGACCCGGAAGTCAGGCAGGCCGGGGGCAAGACAGAGAGGCAACCGGAAGCGGACGGGAGGCCACCCCACGCTCCGGTGGAAAGAGAAGCCGGCGTCTTCCCGTTTCCTCCCCAGGCTCCCAAAGAGAGGGAGAGCCCAGGGAGGATTATCCAGAGAGCCCCGAGGAGCGGGAGCTCTCGAAGAGCAGAGCCTGCCACGTCGTGCCTGGGACACCGGGACGAGAGGAGAGGAGCCCCGCCCGCAGCCCAGCTGATCAGCCGGTGAGTGCGAGGGCGGGTTCGGTGTGTCCTGCGAGTGGCCCCAGTGAGGGAGGGCCGCTCCCCTGAGAGGAGCCCGTTCAGCATTCCTTTTGAGCCACGAGGTGCCCCGGGGGCACCAGTTGAGTTAGAGCCCAGCGAGGCTCTTGGCAAGCATCATCCCTTTGGGTCCCTAGAGAGAGGGACCCCACAGCCCAGCGAGGCTGCACCTTTTGTTGCTGGAGCCCTGAGAGGCTCAGCAGCCCCCTTACTTGTGTAAGAGCCCTGAGAGGCTCACCAGTGCCACAGTGGTGGTTCTTTGAGCCCAGAGAGGCTCCAACATTGCCCTAACTTTCCCTGCTCCAGTTGCCCAGCACTTTGTGGGCAACTGCCACGTTTAGGCCCTGACATTGGGACACCGGGACAGTCACAGGTGGTGACTTGTGAGTTTGGCGCAATTGTATTTTCTCTGCACCTCTGAATGTATTGTTTATGCGTCATGTGCCTTTACACCTCTGAATGAATGTCATGCATTGCATCATGTGTTTTGCTTTTACACCCCTACAGGTAGTGTGACATGTAGGTGGTTGTTTTCTCCCTAGTACAGGTGGTGCTAGAGAGGTCCTGTTACCAGTGATTACTGGTTGTATGCTCTACTTTTATATTGTGTGCTACAAGTGCTATTTTTGAAAGTATTATTTCTAAAAGTGCTGATACCCTTGACAGTGGTCCAAGTGGCCCTGTCCTGTACAAATATCCCTTGTAAATTCCGCCCGTGCCTGTTGGCACAGTGTAACAAGATGTCTGTTTTATCTGATGTATATTTATTATAATACAAAGGCTATTTTCATATAACCTTGTGTGGAGTTTTCCTTTGTGGTGGGCCTTTGGTTGTTGTTGCTGGGGTGCGTGCGCAAATGCTTAACCTACATCGCCTCCGAGTTTAGCCTTGACTGCTCGCGCCACATTACCTAGAGGGCGAGTGGGGGTTGCCTTGGTGTGTGACTCCCTTGCCCTGACTCTTAGAAATGGCGATCCCTGACTGACCTCGACGCGAGTCTTGGCCGGCCAGGGTCCCGTTTCTAACAGTGACAAATCGTAGGACTATGTACATAGCCTTGGGGAAGACTTCTAAACGTCAATTGACGTCCATTCCATGTAAAACTGAATTGTTCCTGACACTCAGGGGCAATTGGGATTGAAAAGAAAGCATTGGCAATATCAATAGATGCATACTATGTTCCTGGATGCTTTTGAATTCTCTCAATTAAAGTAATTATGTCTGGTACTGCAACAGTCAAAGGAGGTGTATGTTTATTCAATTTGCGGTAATCAACAGTCATACGCCAAGAATTATCACTCTTACGTATGGGCCAAACGGGATTATTCCAAGCAGAAGTAACCGGAGTTATAACTCCTGCATCCACCAAGTCTTGAATTGTAGCACTGATTTCTTCATGGCGACCTGGGATACGATATTGATTTTGGGAAACAACCTGTGTAGCCTGGGGAATTTTTATAGGGGGCATTCTTAAGCGACCAACTCGTACAGGTCTGGATGATATATAACTTTTACTTCCAAATTGATAACAGCCGTCATCTAAATGCAATGTCATTCCTTTCAAAATGTCAATTCCAATTATGTATTCCAAAAGTGGCACAACTAAAACAGAATATTCTTTTTGGGGAATGCTACCTATTTTCATTTCAAGTGTGGTTTGCACTGCTGGAGTTTCCTTTCCACCTAAACCAGTAATTGTAAAAAATTGACCTTTAAATTTCTTTGATTTTCCATGAATAAGAGTGGCCTCCGCTCCTGTATCTACCAATGCTCGGGCCCTTTGGATATTATGATGTTTCCAAAAAATTTCAATATCTACATAGGGTCTATTGTCTCTTTGAGCCCACCTGCGTACTGGAGCTTGACCTATTTCCTAGTCATTTTTATTATGTTCTGATAACCAAGACAAGTCAGGGTAAATGCTCTCATATTTCTTGGACGATAAAATGTCATGTTCATATCCATCCCCATTACGAAATGGATTCTTGTCATCTGCATGGCACTGTGAATTTCGATCGGAAAATCTGTGTCGATCCTCCCTTCTCCTCATCTCGGGGGACTGATCCCTTTCATCCCTATATCTGCTGTGAACACGATCATCTCTCCCCCTTTCTCTTTCCCCCTCTCGCCCTCTCTCTTTTTCACGCCGACACATCACGTTCATGCTGTTGTCCATCACGACGATCAGAATCATCACGATGTCTATCATCTCCACTGTCATCAGAATATTCACGATCACAATCATTCTTTCGCACACGTCGGGCACCCTCCTTCCGATCCAAACCACGCTTGCGAAACATTTCCCACAAGCGATTATTAGGTTCACCATCAATGTCTTCTCTCTTCACGCCATCATCCAACAGGGCAAGAAACATATCACGTCTAGTGAACTTATAATTTCCAGCAGTACGACCTTCAGGTCTGGACTGCCTCTCAGGTTTAAGCCATTCGCCCAGCTCACCAAGCTGACGCACAGACTCAAGCACCATAGACAATGCGTTGCCAGTCTGATTAATCAACAAAGTCATCATAACTTGCTTATAAGCAACAGGAGAAGAACGGATAATGCGATTACGCACAGAAGATGTCAACAAACCATCTAACAACCTGTCAGATGTACTCAGAAAAATCGCAGTTTTCATCACCTCCTCTTTCAGCCGTTGTGCCGCATCGCGCAAAGTGTACCATGGCTTGTCATTCAGAGGCCGGTCAGATTCAGTAGGGTATTTGTGATTACAACCATCAGTCGCTAACTGAAGCAGACTAATTTGACCAACATCATTATAATTTCGGAAATTATCTTGTACAGTGGAATCAGAACTCAAAGAACAAAATTTCAAGGCATCTCCTGCATCTAACATGATACCCGCAGCGCCCAATTCATAAAGGCGTACCATCCACGTAAGCAAGGCCTCACTGGGCCGTTGCCGAAATCGTTGCAAAATGTCACTAACTTCCGGTTGCGTAAAATCTTCTAAACTATCCAAAGGAATACCATTTGGATTACCAGGAGCTTGCTGTAACTTTCGTCGAAAAACTGGATGCGCAGAAACCTCAGGACGAGCATCAGAAGAAGCCCGATCCACAGATTTAGAGGGACAATCAGAATGAGAAATGTCATCGGAATGGAAAGAGCGACCACGGTCGCCGTAATCATCATATTTGTCACAAGAATTAGATTTACAGTCACGTCCGGTGCGAGAAGACTCGCGCTTGTCAGACTCCTCAGCCGAGGAACCAGAATCATTCGAGTCCAAGACATTACCATCCCATTCATCAGGATTCCAATCCAGTACGGCTTTCGCCACGACCAGACGCACCTTCCGTTTACAAACACGACCACGACGATTCTTATATTTGTATTTTGCGATTCGAACAGCAGCCCTTTCGGCTATTGTCTAATAAGTCTCAAGTTTGTCGGCAAGCAATTTATTTTGACATCGTAAAAGAGTATGAGCATTCTGCACTTCAACAAACTTTTCCTCCATATCCGCATATTGTCTCTGCAATTTCGAAAATTTCTCATGTAAAATCCTGTACGCAGTTAAAACAATCCAACCTCTGTGTCCCAAAATAGGAAGCTCCTCACCCTTCACTACTGGCGCTTTTTGCAAACAAGTAATAACATTAGCTGGCTCCGCCAGCTCCAAACAAGGACTCCAATTTTCACTCAAACCAGTAGAATCGGCCCACTCGTAAGGCGTTGATTCCAAGCCGGGAATTTCAATAGGCAATTTGAAAGTAGATTTCGACCTTCTCAAAAACATTTTGACAAACCAAAAAGATATATACAACTATAAACAAATAATATACAAAATAAACTCCGTACGAGCCGAGTGCAAACCAACAAGATAAAAACAATACAACGCACACAGGCTTCGTAAACAGTTCGTGACGCCAGATGTAACGACCGGATTTTCGGACCAGATAGAATCAGCTCACCAAGACACCACTAACCCAGCCGAAACGTAACCACCTCCCTCCTTAGGACCTATTTACAACAGGTATCTATGTTTCCTACCCAAGGATGGGGAATTAGCAATATACAAGCTTAGATCTTCTAAAATACCACACTCATACAATATAGTCTCGCGACCACATGGGCCCAGACTAATCTACTCTGGGGCAGTTCTGATTACTTACCATTACACACTGGCTACAACCAGTGCTCTCGCAAGCCACAATCCTGTGGGTATAAACACTGTGTCCTCCCAGTGCTCTCACTATTACACAAGCCACAATCCTGTGGGTATACACATCGACCTCAGTCAATGCTCTCATTAACGCTGCTTTCCCTAGAGGCAATCTCATTACACACCGGTTTCCCCCCGGTGCTCTCATTAACGCCACTTTACAACGGCGATCACTTTCCTATAAATACCTTTAGCTCTTCATGTTGGGGAATCTCTCACTATCCACTAGAGGTACAATACTACAATATTATAGATCACACAAGAATGGCCGAATTACACGGTGTACAACTTATTCCCTATTTCAAGAGCTCCTCTCTCCCTCATTATTCAGTTACCATTTACCTGGACAGGAGTTGCATCCGTTCACATAACAGCATCTGACTAGAAGAAAGGCTAACTTTACTATAGGAGAACAAGACATACACACTGGTTCATTAAGAACTGGGGTATCTTTATTAATCAATAATATCAACAATATAATACTATACTATAACATATAGCCTGAAAAGGAAAGGTTAGAATGTGTGTGCACGCTAATAAGAAAGGGTCGACGTCACCTTATTAATATGAAGTCTGGACTCAGCAGTCATATGGGTTCCCTTCTCGTCTGTGCCTTGGCTCGTCTTAGGGTCACACCTCTGCAGTCACGGATACAAATCTGCACCTCTATGCTCTGTCTCCTTTGCTTCCCTCCAAGTCACTGGAACCTTCCTCTTATCAGCTGCTTTCTCTCTCGCTGTTCTGCACTACTCCTCTCTCCTCTCAATCACGGACTGTCTTCACTTCTCAGCTTTGATCTTATAACTCAGTTCCTACCACTCTGGTATTCGTTCTCTCAACTAACTGCTTCACTCTGTATGCTCTGATCTTAATGTCAAAGCTCGCCAGCTGCTCCAACTAAAATAAATTCAATCTTTCTAAGAGAATATCAGCTTCTCGGTCTTTCTCGGACTTCAAAATGGCGACTGTCTGCCTTGAAATAATTAATTGCATTGATGCTAACGACTAGCTGCCGCCGACAGACTGACTGACTCACTGCCTCATGCTTTCGCTAATATGGAAGCTTGTCCCTTCATGGAAATTTACGGCCAGTAACCTGCCGCCCACCAAATTCTTGTACCTCCCCGTACCAAGGACACGTTCTCAGCCGGCCGGCCTGATGTTATGTCTTCGACACGGAGAAAAATACAGTCTTTCGATAAGGGCCAGCCTGAGCCGGTTCTCTCCAAGCGAACAACACCTCGTAACTAAAACATTACATTTGACCTGGAAGCATCTCAAGCTGCCGGGGCAGAAAGAAAGATGGAGTCTCTCCCGTTTGAAATAAGCCTAACTCCATCGGAAATATACTAGCACTCTTATAAAAGGACAGATTACTACTCATACTAAGGAATCTATCCCTTAACATAGATTTATAAGCCCTAAACTAAAGAGAAGGGTATGGAATTGTATCAAACGCTTTGTAAATAGGCCCTATCTAAGGTTCTAGTCCTCCTATTAGAATGATAGCAGACTAAAGTCACCTCCAATCACCTTCACTCAAGAAAAGGGGCAAAAAAGTTGGTTAGAACAGCGTTGTAGTGGAATGCGTTGTAAAGGTAGTTTCAAAGAATTCGTCGTAATGGCATGCGTTGTAATGGTATGCGTTGTAATGGATGTTGCGGTGTAAAAATTGCGTTGTAAAGGTAGTCGTTGTAAAGGTATGCGTTGTAACGTCATACATCCCAAGAGGACGGACATTGTCATCAATGTGTAACTTTACTTTCATAGTCTTTAGCGTTTCCAAACCATGAAACAATAAAAGGAATTGACTTATTATTGTGTGGTGAGCATTCAGGTTGTAATTCACAGATGTCAGTCCCATACCAGCAGTCGTATTGAAACTGGGTAGACAGGCACTTCCTGCTGCACCTTGAATCACATGGATGGGTGCTTGCACCTCTGTTTTCTTGTGTTTCAATGTCACTACAGATGATCTTCGACTTTATAAGGGCATCAATGCATCCCAAGTGTACACTTTGGTTTTTGATGGCATAAGGTGAGGTGATGAGAACAATTTATGATATTTATCGATGCACCACTTTTGATGAGGAAAGGCATTGAACAGTATTTTATATTTAATGTTATTTTAGGGCAATGTTTGTATGACTTTGGTGCTTTGGCATGTCGTCTTTTCTTCGACTGACATTTTTCCCTGCATGTGGTCAGTCAGATCAATGCTTTTTTCTCTGACGTAAACATTGACATGGCATAACCGTCTGCCTTGCTATCACTGGATACTGAGGCGGACAAACCATTTGACGATGATGTAGATGGCAAATGACTTTGTTCAGTGTCAGTTTGCCTCAATTGATGTCACTGCTTGGCCTTGTGGGGTTTCACAGAACGGTGCCTTCGGAATGTTATGGCAGCCATTTTGTCTTTGTGCCATGACTCTCTTCCCTAATGCTTTGCCTTACAAACTGTCACATAATGGTTGTCTTTCCCACAGCCTTTACATATCATTCCAATTGCGGGACATTTGCCGTCATGTGGAAATGAAAATCCACATCTAAAACATAACTTCTTTTTACATGTAGAAAGTACTTTGTGTCCTTCAATCTTTTGTTTTGGTTTACTTTCTATGCTCATGACTGATTCACGTTGGGTACCTCGGGCCTCCATGTCAGTGGCTTGTCTTTCAGCATGCTTCTCAGCTCTGGCAGTCATCAACACTTGCTCTAGACTGAGACTTTCTCCCAGGATTCATCATCTGAATGAATCTGACAAGCATCCATCAATAACTCTAAGTCAAATAGATCCTCATCATTAAATTCAATGAACTTACAGTGTATCAAGTCTCTACAAAAATTCATCAATGATTTCACCAATTCTTTGGCATTCTTGATTGAAAAAACATCTTTGTTAATCAATGTTTGGTTCTGGATTGAATTTTAGATTCAGTGTTTCTGTAATCTGACAATATGTAGTATCTTTGTCAGTTCACAGCATTTTCTTTATGACTTTTTTACACCATCACCAGCAAGAGTTTTGAGATACTGGATAATCTTTTGTTATCAGTCTCTTCAAGTACATCAATGAAATCATTAAATGTCTGTATCCATGCAAACCATCCTTTGCCAATAATTTTGGCAGTATTGAAAGGTAGTGGTGGTTTCAGGAATGAAGCAGCATTTTAGACCTGTGTGGAATGTATTCACATGCGGGTCGATCCTTGTGACTTGTCTTAGACAACTCATCTGTGAGACCTTGCGATATGCTGGTCTTCTATTCATCTGTTATCATAGCTGGAAAGGAGACTTTCTTTGCAGTCATCCAAAAACCTTTACTATTCGGAGAGTCACTCTCGGCTCCTTATTTTCCGAAGACCTGTGCAGTTGTTCTGAGCCCCACTCTGCAACTTTGTGAGTAAGCCACTTTGGGTATGGATGGCTCGGTATGCACAATCTGAACACTTCTCCTTGAGTCACCTTCACCGAGTGCAGTAGTATGAGGACTCTTTCAAGGTATTCAGCAAGCCATGTTTCTTTTGTCTAAATGTTAATTTGGTTTTTGTAATACCTGGTTGATCTCCAGCTTGCAGCTCTCATTTCACAGAGTTAACACTCAGTATAATGTACAATGTTATCTTGGGTAGCAGCAAGGTACCTTTATGCATATCTTGACCATCAGGTTCTCCACCAACATAGTGTAAAATCTTTGCAACACTTCCTTTATCTTCATGTGCTTCGCAGCAGCTGGAGTAGTGCTTCAACTGCATGTGCATGAAGTGTAGACTCCGATCTTCGACAGCAACACACGTGGCATGCACAAACAGTTTGCTTGGGCCATGGCAAACTCACTGGGAGAGCAGGGTCATTCTTCAGGTTACTTATCTCTAGCTCTTTGCCATTTATATAATCATTCCAGCTGGGATACCCGCCAACAACCATGCCACACACTGAACTTAAAGTTACATATCTTTATTCTGCTGCATGTAACTGTGAACTCAACTTTTGAAAACAAGCTTTCATGGCCGTGCACTATGATAACGACTTCACAACTCTACAGAGTCAATTTAGAACTAATTGGGTTCTGATGTAAAATGTAGCAAGACGCTACACAGATGTCAAATACCAGTGCCTGATTTGACAAGTCTTTATAGTGGTTTTTGCACCTGAGAACCTACTGTGAATGGTTTCATTCCCTTTATTCTTCTTTCAATGTCCTAAAGATAGAGCGGCCTAATCCACAAAAGTAAATTTACACTTTTTTTTAAACTTCTTTTTATTAGGTAAATTTACACTTTTGTGTAACTTTACTCTTTATTTGGTACTAGCAGCCCGCCCCAGCGTTGCCTGGGGCAGAAAGGGGCTGGGGGCAGCATTTTAATCCTTTGTGCACCCCCCGCGACATTGCCCAGCCCGCTGCGTGACTGGAGAATGCGCAGTGTCCACTCTGCCCCTATTTCCCTGTCAGGCCCTTACTGGACAAAAGCAGCTTTTAGTCATCAGTGAGGTCAACTGCGCGCCCCTTCTGCACTCTTAGTTGGCAATGGCGCCTCAAATGGTGAAAGGCCCGTCAGTGGCGCTACAGCCTCAGGTGGCACCTGCGCGTCGAAGGTGAAAGCCCTGTGAGACACTTGGCACTAAACAGAGAGGCGAATCCTTCAGATGCCGTTCTGAAGCTGCACGTCCCGGCTTCAGTCTGTTGTGCTGGGCGAGCCCAGTGTTCGGCATATTTACACACGCCAGCCTTGATGGAGGAATTCCTCTCACGGCCTCCCACCAGCGCGTGTAATCCCACGTACTTCAGTACGCCGGCGAAGGCCCTTGTCCCAAAGCTTCAGGTAATCCCTCCAGATGCACTGCGCAGTCGAGTGTGAGTGTGCCTCGCGCCTTGAGCCTCCCGCCCCGGCTTTGTAAAACCTCCCCCCCCCCAGGTCCTGACTTACCTCATCCGCTGCTCCTCCCCGCGCTGCCAATGCTCCTCCGCTTCTCACCGCTCCGAATATCCTCCCGGCGCTCATGTTCTCCCTCTTCCTGTTGCTGGTGAACTCCGCTCCTCC
Source organism: Lissotriton vulgaris (assembly GCF_964263255.1). NCBI lineage: Eukaryota > Metazoa > Chordata > Amphibia > Caudata > Salamandridae > Lissotriton > Lissotriton vulgaris. Next base: position 420,820,728 of record NC_141698.1, on the reverse strand, counting down.
CCTCACGCAGACGCTCCTCCCGGCGCTCATGCTACTCCCCTCACGCATACGTCCCGGCCGGCGCTACTTGCAAGGGACTACTTTATTTTTATTTGTAAATATTTTAAACAACGTTTTATTTTTATTTTTATGTAGCCTATGTCCTTCTGCTTGCCCTAAGGTTTTCTAAGATGTCTTGGGTGTTCAGATTGGTGGTGTAGTTTTCGAGTTTACCTGGCTCAAAGGTGCAAGTTCTCTCTTTATAATAGTAGTATAGATTCACTAACTATGGGTTTAATATTACTCATACTAATGTTATGACTGTGGAGACTGTACTCATGGTGGAAACCCCTCACTTAAAAAGATAGGCCTGTCCTATCTTTTTATTTGCGAAGCATTCCACACACATAACATTTCTATTAGTAGAATTAAACTAGTAGTTTGTGAATACCAAGTGAAGAGTAAACTTACACAAAAGTGTAGACAGAGGCCCTTATTTCAAGTTCAGAGGAAAACCCATCACTGTACGTAAAGGCTGTTTGCATATGATCCTCATATTTTAAGATGTGTAGTCATTTTTTGCTCTCACTAGCTGCCTTCTACAAGTGCAATATTTATGCAAAGGCATACCTAGTCTACGTTTTTCCTGTCTGTTCATGCCTCTTTGTCCTTTAAAGTCATGAATAATCCTGTATTCTTGTTAAGTAAACCTTTACTAACGTCTTCAGTTGTTAGCTACCTGAAGCTCAAGAAAAGTGTCTTTACTGCACCTTTAGCGAACTCATTTTCCTTTTGAGTGAGCATATAAACCTTTGAGACTAAGGCAAACATGCTGGGGACAACTGCCTCAGTTCCCTAAAGACCACTTCAAAAACTACTAAAGACTTAGGGGCATATTTTCAAGACCTTTGAGCCGCTAGCGCTTCACTTTTCATGACGCTCCATATTTACTTATATTTTCATAGTAAAGGCATGCATAGTAATGCACATACATATATGTTCATTTTAAACTAATTTATTTATTTATATATATGTTTGTATATATTACACACACAATGATGTGTGTGGAAATATATAAAAACATATATCTACAAATATATATATGTATAATTTTATACAAATGTATATACATATATATATACACACACACACATATAAAAACTATATATATATATATCTATATATCTATCTATATATCTATATCGATATATCTATATATCTATATTTATCTATATCTATCTATCTATCTTTATATATATATATATATATATATATATATTACCTACTGGCGGTCGCCAGTAGGTAGTTATAGTTAGGATTTTTTTCAATGTTAAATCTCAAAATTCTATTTGGAATAACTTTGGCGCCGGTTGACGAATCTGCCTCAAAAGTTCCTCAAAATGGCCTCGCGGTGTTCCGGTCCTTCCCTGAAAGTTCGGGGGGGATTCGTCAAGCGGGGGCCGAGATAAAAGGGGGGTCCCAAAACGCGTTTTCCCCATGTTAATTTCCATAGGGCGGTCGATTTCACTTTTAGCCCGAACGGCTGAATGGATTTCCACCAAACTTGGCAAAATTGTAGGGACTGGTAGCCCGATGTGCCTTTGCTATGTCTCAAGATATGTCCTCCAGTGGATTTTGAGTAATTAAGGTTCAAAAAAATATATATATCTATAGCCGCGCACCGGTACGCGCACCGGGCGCTTACCGCGACTTGCGCGCAGAAAGCTAATTGGCTCTGGGGTGTCTGTAAACATTCTAAACAGTCCGGAGCGGCCGCCATCTTGTGTCTCGGTAGGATCGAGACACGAGAGGTGGCCAAAACAAAGAGGGAAATGACCATAAGGGGGCAGAGTAGACCCCCCTTGACCCCCTAGGTTTGATGTGGGGGCCATAAAAGGGCCCCGCGGAGCAAAAAAAAAATAAAAAAAAATTTTGATTTTCGCGGGGTGAGCGCCCGGTACGCGCACCGGTACGCGCACCGGTAAGCGTACCGGGGAGCGTACCATGGGGAAAAAGAATGACAGTTTTAAAAGTAGCTGTTTAAAAAAAAATGTTTTGTTGTTTTTTTATACATACACATACATATATATAAATGCATATGCATATATATATATGCATATATGTGTATATGTGTGCGTGTAGAGAGAGGTAGAGAGGTAGAGGTGTAGAGGTAGAGAGGTAGAGAGGTAGCGGTAGAGAGGTAGAGATTAGTAGAGAGAGAAGAAGAGAGAGGTAGAGAGGTAGAGAGTAGAGAGTGAGTAATAGAGAGTAGAGAGTGAGTAGTAGAGAGTAGTAGAGAGCAGTAGAGAGAGTAACAGAGAGTGAGTAGTAGAGAGTAGTAGAGTGAATAGTAGAGTGAGTAGTAGAGAGTAGTAAAAGTAATTTACAATCGTTCGGAATATCGGTGTTTGGGCAGATATGATCCAGGGACCCCCAGTATGCAAGGGGAATTAGTCCCCCCTCTACAAACGCGCCAGTGGCCTGCATTGCAGAGAGGTGTAACAAGGGTGTGGCCTCCTTACACTTCTCTGCAATGCAGCTCCCTCGCGCATACTGGAGGCTCCTGGTGGACCAGTTGACCCCAGGGACCCCCAGTATGCAAGGGGAATTAGTTCCCCCTCTGCAAACGCGGCAGTGGGCTGCGTTGCAGAGAGGTGTAACAAGGGGCATAGTCTCATTACACCTCTGCAATGCAGCCCCTGGCGCATACTGGAGGTTCCAGGTGGGCTAATTGGCCCCCAGGGGCCCCCAGTATGCAAGGGGAATTAGTTCCCGCTCTTCAAACATGCACGGGGGCTGCGTTGCAGAGAGGTGTAAAAAGGGTTGTGGCTTCATTACACCTCTCTGCAATGCAGTCCCCTGGCTCATACTGGAGATTCCTGGTGGGCTTTCAGGTCTTATATAGTTAGGAATTAGCATTAAAAAAACCTTTGAAATTCACTGAAAAAACCATAGGTTTCACACCAGTTATAGTTAGGAATTAGCATTTAAAAAACCTTTGAAATTCACTGAAAAAACCATAGGTTTCACACCAGTTATAGTTAGGAATTAGCATTTAAAAAACCTATTAAATTCACTGACAAAACCATAGATTTCACACCATTTATAGTTAGCTGGAAATTTTACTGACATAAAACCATTGAAATTCCCACGTTATAGTTAGTTGGACTCACTATAACTTGCGCGCCTGTAATGCACTGCTGATGACGTCACATATTACATCACTCATGACATGGTCAGTGACATCACTCATGACATCACTAATGACACCATCCTTGTGACAGAGTGACAGACCTAATTTCAGTGTAATGTAACGCTTGAAACACATATTCAAAAATAGAAACAAACATTTTCAAAAAAATGGAGATACCCAAACCAGTAACAACAACCAATTCAGTAATTCCACCATCTATATACACATCCACTCATTCACCAACAGTTCTATATAGTCACTCATATATATACTCACTCATCATATGTAGTGATACACCTATACATCCTGTTACACATCAGCAGTCATCCAAAAATTACTCACACACATACTCACACATGCAAATAAACTATTGAACATCCATTTATTTGCATATACATTTATACACACACTACCACCTTACTTCTAAGGAAACTTACCCATACTTACTCTCTTAAACAATCACTTATAGAAACACATACTTATTTAAACAGGAACTCCTACAATCTCTCACTATATATACTATACTCACTTATATACATCAATACTCACATATACTAGATTAAAACATATGTCGTTACTAATGAAGACACTAGTGAGACAGTCATTCACCCACTAACACACACATATACACACTCATCCACCCATACAGTCCTGCACATATGCTGTCTTCAAAACACATACAAACAGTGAGTCAGTCACCAACCCCTGCAGCCACTTATACACAAAGAGAAACACTGATACAAACATTTAAATATTTAAACAATACTCGCTAATATATGTATTCACTAAGATACACTTAATAAGCCAGTTACCCAACCAATTTTTTTTAAAAAAAACATCCATTTACACACTTATTTAAACATTTATTCTTCCATCGACCTTTACAAATACATATATAAAACAAATTTATTTTTCAGAAAGACACACATTCACTGGATGGTGTCATCAGTGATGTCATGAGTGATGTCACTGACCATGTCATGAGTGATGTAATATGTGACGTCATCAGCAGTGCATTACAGGCGCGCAAGTTATAGTGAGTCCAACTAACTATAACGTGGGAATTTCAATGGTTTTATGTCAGTAAAATTTCCAGCTAACTATAAATGGTGTGAAATCTATGGTTTTGTCAGTGAATTTAATAGGTTTTTTAAATGCTAATTCCTAACTATAACTGGTGTGAAACCTATGGTTTTTTCAGTGAATATATATATATATATGAATATATATATTCACGGAGAAAAACTAAAGGTTACAGGGACGTTATAGTTAGGCTGACAATTTACTTGTACAAAATCAGAGAAATTCAGCCGTTATAGTTAGCTGAGCTAACTATAACTTGCACCCCCGCAGTGCACTGCTTATGCCCTCACATATTACATCACTCATGACATGGTCAGTGACATCACTGATGACATCACTCATCACATCTCAAATGATATCACTGATGACATCATCCAGTGACTGTGAGTGTTTCTAAAAGGTTTATGAGTGTTACAAATATAAATTAAGGAGTATTTATGAAACAGTGGGTGTATCAGTACCTGCATTGATAATTTCGTAGGAACTTGACTGACTGTATAAGTGAGAGATTAGGTATCTCAATGGATGTATGGGTCACTGATTACATTGTCTGATTGTCTGTATCAGCTTGTCAGTTGTTGTGTAAGTGGCTGCATGGGTTGGTTTGTAGCTACATGAGTGGCAGTGTGGTTTATTGGTCAGTTGCCTGAGTACCTGTAAGGGTGCATAAGTGTCTATGTGGGTGGGTGAGAGGGAATGTGACTACTTGCATGGATGAGTGACTGCGTGAGTCAGTGGGTGTATGGGTTAATGAGTGTAAGGGAAGGGTTGTATAAATGACTGAGTGTGTCTATGGCTGTATCGGTGAGTAAATGGATGTGTATAAGGGTGAGTAAGTGGATATGTGAAAGGTAGTATATGTAAGTTTTTGAGTATACCAGTCACTGTATGTGTTAGTGAGGGATTGTGGTAGTAGCTGTATGGATTAGTGAATGGGTGTATGAGTGTCTGTTTGGGTCAATGATTATATGTTGGCATCTGTATGAATAAGTGAGTGGTTATGTTTATAACTTTACAGGTGAGTAAATGGGTATCTGATTGACTCTGTAGGTGAGTGAGTAGATGTGTGATTAGCTCTATGAGTGACTGACAGTGTGTGAGTGGCTGTATGAGTGGATATATCAGTGGCTGTATTAGTGAGTGAGTGGGTGTATGAGTGACTGTATGGATGACTGAGTGGATGTGTGTGTAGACCTATGAATCAGTGAGTGGGTATGTATGTACTGGTATGGGTGTTTCAATGGTTTAGAGAATGGTGGTGTGGAAGTTGGAGTAGGCGTTTGAATGGTTAAATGGAGGTGTGAGTGGATGTGTCAGAGATTCTGTGGATGATGTCATCAGTGATATCATTTGAGATGTCATCAGTGATGTCACTGACCATGTCATCAGTGATGTAATATGTGAGGTCATAAGCAGTGAATTGCGGGGACGCGAGTTATAATTAGCTCAGCTAACTAGAATAGCTGAATTTCTCTGGTTTTATATGGTGAAATATCAGTCTAACTATAACACTTCTGTACCTTTGTATTTTTCTGTGAATTTCTAAGGTTTTTTAAATCCTACTTCATAACTATACCAGCCCTGTATCCTTTGTTTTTTCAGTGAATATATATGTGTGTGTGTGTATGTATATATATATATATATATATATATATATATATTACCTACTGGCGGTCGCCAGTAGGTATATATAGTTAGGATTTTTTCTCTATGGGACTTTTGAAAATTCTATGTCTAATAACTTTGGCGTTTGTGGTCGGAATCGGCTGAAATTTTCAGGAAAATGGCACATTTTGTTTCTGAGCAGCCCCTAATAATGTGGGGGGGTTTCGTCAAGGGGGGGCCGAGAAAAAAGGGGATCCCAAAACGCGTTTTTCCCATTCATTTTTCCATAGGGCTTTTGGCCTCACTTTTAGCTCGAACGGCTGAATGGATTTGCACGAAACTTGGCAAAATTGTAGGGACTGTTAGCCCGATGTGCCTTTGCTGGGTCTCAATATATGTGCTCCAGTGGATTTTGAGAAATTAACATTTTAAAATACAGATATATCTGTGACAGCGTCCCGGGTAGCGCTCCGGTTCGCGTACTTTTCGTGTTACGGAACTTTGCGAAGCGAAGCTGATTGGCTCTCCGGTGTCTGTCAACATTCTAAACAGTCCGGAACGGCCGCCATCTTGTCTCTCTGTAGAATCAAGAGACAAGAGGAGGAGAAAAAACGAAGGGGGAATTTAATGAAAGGGGGCAAGGTAGACCCCTCTTGACCCCCTAGGAATGATGTTGGGGTCATTAAAGGGTCCCTTGGGGCAAATAAAAAAAAATTGATTTTTCGCGGTAGAAGCGCTTCCCGGTTCCCGAACCGGGTAGCGAAACGGGAATTCGCCATTTTGTGTTTCGTTTTAATTAAATTACAAGATGGAGGAAAAACAATGTGAGAAATGGGTATAGGGGGGTACGGGAGACGTATCCTGACCCCCTATGTTTTCTGAGGGTGGCTGAGGATGCTCATATGTTATGTTATGTTATGTTATGCATTTTGTAAAGCGCAAACAGCTGCCCCAGCAACGGGGCGTCCCGGCGCTAGAACCATATCATAACCAGCTGAGTAAAAGAAAAAAAGGAGACCTTCAGGGGGGGAAAGAGATGAGTTTTGATAGCTTTGCGGAAAGCTAATAGGTTGTCGATGCAACGAATGTGGAGGGGAAGGGAGTTCCATAACTTAGCCCCTAGCAGTCTGAAAGAGCGTCATATGTTGATACATGTCTTCCAGCGGCTGCGCGCGAGCGTTTTTTTTTTTTTTTTGCTGCGTGACGTCTGCTAACGTTCGATTCGAAGGAAATCAGGAAGTGTTGACCGCCATTTTGTCACTGCGAGTAAATATATTGTTAAAAATAATTGTTATAAATTAATCCGTATTGATAAACATTGTCTGCGCCATCTTACCTTTTTTCCAATGCCACACTTTTGTCGTGCACGGCAGCCATTTTAGATGCCTTGACCAGACCCACTCTCTGCACGCCGCCGATCCTCAGCATGGCTCCCCACCGTCACAAGCATCTCCCCCATGCACTGGTCACCCCCGCTCTCTCTCTCATGCATGGGCCATAAACCTCCCGCCATTTGCGCTGCTCTTCCCTGAGAATCACACCCTGTGCCCGCCCGACACCTCCCTTTCACCCTATTCACTACCACACCCTCTGACACTCCTCTTCCTCTGTGTCTGATTGTCCAGGCCGGTCCCAGGCTATCACCTAGCCCTGCGGATGTCGTTTATGGCCCCAACTGTAAAGAATCACCCCTCTTCAAAGGAGTTAGAGTAGATCAAGGCCCCCACCCCATGAGCTCCGTCACACCACACGCGTTCCTACTATCTGATAACGATCCTGTATTGTGATTGGGGAGGGGATTCTCACTAAGCAAACCGGGGAGCGTACTTTGGTGAAAAAAAAAATTTGAAAAAGATAAACATTTTGAATGATCAGAGGTAGGGTAGCTCTGAAAAGAGCTATTGGGTTCTGTGGCTAATTTAGGTACCTACAAGTAGGTTCCAATGCACACTTTTAAATAAAGGACGAATATTCTATTCCCTTCATCGGAGAAGTGCACACCATCTCTTCTGTAGATGTGTTGAAAGTTGGAACGCAAGTTTTATATATATATATATATATATATATATATATATATATATATATATATATATATATATATATATATATATATATATATATATATTCACTGAATAAAACATGGGTTATAGACCATATATAGTTAGGAATTAGCATTTACAAAACCTTATTTTACTCACACAAAACCATTGAAATTTCATATATAGTTAGTTGCACTAACTATATATCGCGCACCCGCAATCCACTGCTGATGATGTCACATATTACATCATTCTTGACATGGTCAGTGACATCACTGATGACATCACTGATGACATCTCAAATGACATCACTGATGACATCACTGATGACAACATCCAGTGACTGTATGTTTCTGTAAAGTTAAAATATGTCTTACATATTGAAGAATGAGTGGATGTATAAGTGTCTGGATGAAGGATTTAGTAGGTGCATGACTGACTGTATGAGTGAGTGATTAAATGTGTCTCATTGAGTGCATGGGTTAGTGACTAAACTGTCTTAAATTGTGCATAATTATGTCTGTTGTTCTGTAAACTGCTGCATGTGTTGATCAGTAGCTATATGAGCAACTATATGGGTTATTGATTGTTTGCCCAAGTATTTGTATGGGAGACTGAGTGTGTGTGTGGGTGGCTGGGAGGTGTATGACTCTGTGCATTGATGTGTGAGCAGTTGATTCACTAGATGTATGGGTTCAAAAGTGCATGTGGAAACAGCTGTATGAGCGGTTGACTGTGTGCATGAGTGTATTGGTGAGTGAATGGATATCTCAGTGCTACATGTCAAAGTAAGTACATATGTAAAACACAGTACATGTGAGAGTTGACATATATAAATAACTGTGCATAAGAGCCAGTGAATGTGTGAGTGGCTGTATGGATCATTGTGAACTTGTATTAGGGATTGTATAAGAGAGTAAATATGTGTTAGTATATGTTTGAATAAGTAAGGTGTGTATAACTGTATAGTTGAGGAAATGGAGGTGTGATTGATTCTTTGCATGACTGACTAGGTGTGTGAGTAACTCCATGGATGAGTAACAGTCTGTGAGTGTCTGTTTACACGGATTGTAGCTAAGGTTATATTAGAGTCTGAAGAGGTTCATCGTATTATCACATGAATGATATCATCAGTGATGTGATCAGTAATGTCAAATGAGATGTCATCAGTGATGTCATCAGTGATGTCATTTGAGATGTCATCAGTGATGTCATCAGTGATGTCATTTGAGATGTCCTCAGTGATGCCATCAGTGATGTCATTTGAGATGTCATCAGTGATGTCATCAGTGATGTCACTGACCATGTCATGAATGATGTAATATGTGACATCATCAGCAGTGGATTGCGGGTGCGTGATATATAGTTAGTGCAACTAACTATATATGAAATTTCAATGGTTTTGTGTGAGTAAAATAAGGTTTTGTAAATGCTAATTCCTAACTATATATGGTCTATAACCCATGGTTTTTTCAGTGAATTTTCAAGGTTTTGTAAATGCTAATTCCTAACTATATATGGTCTATAACCTATGGTTTTTTCAGTGAATTTCAATGGTTTTTTAATAGCAAATATCAAAAGCTTTAAAATGTCAAGTACGTGGTAGGTAAAAACATTTTCGTGTTTTAAAGATGGCTCTGGGCAACCGTGGAACTCGGACGCTTGACTGCTAGGGCATGGGCCCCATTCCCAAAAGAGTCACCTCAGCCTTGAAGATTCTACAACAGTCACCGGGACCCCCGACTCCCGTAGACTTCCGGTGGGGAGCGACTGCCATGATTGCTCGCGGAATGGCCACGACGTAGCCACGAGATGGTGGTGCTCTCATGCTGACGCCAGCTTCAGTCTGAAACATCCAAAAACACTGTAGACTACCAATTCGATCAGTTCCGGTGGAGCCCCAACGTGACCCGGTAGAGAAGAACTTGCCCTCCCCTCTTTGACTGATGGTTCTTGTTGCCTGTCCCTTCTGTTGTCATTTAACAGAACTTTTTGGACTGCTGAAAGGGGTTGTGTTCCGACCGCTGGTTGGTGGAGACATTTTGACTATATTCTGGACCTGCGTTGTCGCGTAATGCGTCATATGACGCGCCGCGTTAGCGCACCCGGAAGTGCTCCGGTGTGCGAGGCGCAGCTTCCCGGAAGCGATCCAGGGCGCGGCGCGCAGTGTGTAACGTAACCATAACAGGTCATGTGACTTGTTAATAAAACTTTTCATTGGTTCATTTTACTTTTGTTTTTCTAATGATGGAAGGCTTGGTCATATGGCCTAAAAATAGCACTTTTCATTGCTTTCGAACATTTTTTTTTCCCAAATGATGAAAGCCCCACCTTTTTTTTTCTCACTCTGACTTGTAAAGCAAAGGACCCAGATGCATTTACAGTTTATCACTAACAATGTTCCAGGCTAATGTATTTTCCCGGGAAATTTACAACTGTCCTGCAAGTAAAATATTCCTATTCCGAGAAAAAGGGCGTTTCTTCGTCCCATGAGGGAGCCGTTGAACAAAAGAGGCTCGGCCTGCTGTCTTAGTCGCTGATAGGCATGAATATCGGATTCTTATCGATCACTTTATGTTGCAGGAGTGGAAAACACAACATCCCTTTACCATTTATCTTTACTGCGTTCCTGCGTATTATACCTTTTAACCGTCATGTAATCGGGCTGCTTTATTTTACTTGCCTTTTACTGATTCGAAAACAGTGGCTATTATTCAAAACTTTACCAATCTAGGTACTACAACCATGTTTTGTTTCAAAAACCTTTATTGTGAAAATGTCAGTATACAAATACGGGCCTATAACCACGTGGGCCGGCCACGGAGCAAACTGGAATCGTATATGATGAGGGAACATTTACACTGTAGAAGAACGTAACGGGCGAGCCATTAGGTTGCAAGAACTAAGGTGGACGTACATTTTATAATTAAAGTACGACAGGGCCAGTTACAATAAAATTATCTAGATATACATTTGCGGGCAAGTACCATGGGTGACGTTAATTCGAACTTTCAATAGTACAGTAATCAATAACACATCAGAACTTAATATCAATAGGGATGTCCAAATGTTCAATCAGTACCCGTCCCCACCCGCCACGTGCTTCAAAACTGCATACGTATCTCGTGATATCAAGGTTGGGCAACCAGTACACAACAAGGAGTTACGAGTCCCATTTATACCGGCGCCATTTTGGGCGAGGCCGGGCAGGTCCAGGATATAGTCAAAATGTCTCCACCAACCAGCGGTCGGACCAGAACCCCTTTCGGCAGTTCAAAAAGGTTCCGTTAACACCTTAGCTGCGTGTAAACATTCCTCCCCAGTGCTGCGCTGTCCATTGGAACCAGTGCTGAATGGACGTCCAATGGTCGTGCGCAGCACTGGGGAGGAAACGCTGCTGACGACCATTGGCCGTCAGCAGCACTTAAGGGGTTAAATGACAACAGAAGAGATAGGCAACAAGAACAATCAGTCAAAAGAGGGGACGCTTTCGGGAATGGGGCCCATGCCCTAGCAGGCAAGCGTCCGAGTTCCAAGGTGTCCCAGGGCTATTTTAGTGGACCAGGCCCAAATCCAAAGAGCCGGCCGCCATTTTGAGAGTCCTGTGGCAGCCGCCTATCGCTGCACCGCAAGAGTGGGCGCAATTCAGCTGGATGGCGGGTGAGGCACCGTGCCGCAAGAGCGGGCGGAACTCAGCTGGATGGCGGGTGAGGCACTGTGCCGCAAGAGCGGGCGGAACTCAGCTGGACGGCGAGTGAAACGCTAAGAGGCGCCCCACTGCAGATGAGGTGCCTCCACCTGGGGAGGCGGGAGAGGCCCGTTTGCGCCGCCTCCAACGCCGTCTTTCGGCGCAGCAATGTAGGATGGCCACACCAGTGCGGCAACTTGCTGAACACCACCTCGGTGCCATCCGGATCTCGGCACGTTGTGCTGCCTTCGGCCTACTGTAGCAGCAAGTGCAGGCACAACTCAGCTGGACGGCGAGTGAAACGCTAAGGGGCGCCCCACTGCAGATGAGGTGCCTCCACCTGGGGAGGCGAGAGAGGCCTGTTCGCGCTGCCTCCCCCCCCACGCCCCCGGGCACCCCATGCCGACTTTCGGCGCAGCATTGTAGGATGGCCACACCAGTGCGGCAACTTGCTGGACACTACCTCGGTGCCATCCGGATCTCGGCGCGTTGTGCTGCATTCGGCCTACTGTAGCAGCAAGTGCGGGCGCAACTCAGCTGGACGGCGAGTGAAACACTAAGGGGCGCCCCACTGTAGATGAGGTGCCTCCACCTAGGGAGGCGGGAGAGGCCCGTTCGCCCCACCTCCCCCCCCCCCGGGGCACCCCACGCCGTCTTTCGGCGCAGCATTGTAGGATGGCCATACCAGTGCAACTTGCTGGACACCACCTCGGTGCCATCCGGATCTCGGCGCGTTGTGCTGCCTTCGGCCTATTCGCACATCGGTCTGCTACTGACGCCGCCTCACAGGCCAATGGATTTTGTAGGCTTTTTATAGCCCAAAGCTGCATAACAGGTCATGTGACTTGTTTATAAAACTTTTCATTGGTTCATTTTACTTTTGGTTTCCTAATGATGGAAGGCTTGATCTTATGACCTAAAAATAACACTTTTCATAGGATTGAAACATTTTTTTTCCCGAATGATGAAAGCCCCACCTTTTTTTTTCTCAGCAGTCCAAAAAGGTTCCGTTAGATGACAACAGAGGGGACAGGCAACAAGAACCATCAGTCAAAAGAGGGGAGGGCAAGTTCTTCCCTACCGGGTCACGTTGGGGCTCCACCGGAAGTCATCGAATTGGTAGTCTGGATGTTTCAGACTGAAGCTGGCGTCAGCATGAGAGCACCACCATCTCGTAGCTCCGTCGTGGCCATTCCGCAAGCAATCATGGCAGCCGCTCCCCACCGGAAGCCTGCGGGAGTCGGGGGCCCGATGACTTTTGTAGAATCTTCAAGGCTGAGGGGATGCTTTCGAGAATGGGGCCCAAACCCTAGCAGGCAAATGTCCGAGTTCAAATGTGTCCCAGAGCCATTTTAGTGGACCAGGCCCAAATCCGAAGAGCCGGACACCATTTTAAGAGTCCTGTGGCAGCCGCCTATCGCTGCATCGCCGCACCGCAAAAGTGGGCGCAACTCAGCTGAATGGCGGATGAGGCACAGTACCGCAAAAGCGGGCGCTAAACAGCTGAATGGCGACTGAAACGCTAAAGGGCGCCCCACTGCAGCAGAGGAGCCTCCACCTGGGGAGGCGGGGGAGGCCCGTTCACGCTGCCTCCCCCCCCCCCGGGGCGCCCCACGCCGTTTTTCGGCGCAGCATTGTAGGATGGCCAGACCAGTGCGGCAACTTACTGGACACCACCTGGGTGCCGTCTGGATCTCGGCGCGTTGTGCTGCCTTCGGCCTATTCGCACAACGGACCGCTACTGACGCCACCTCACAGGCCGACGGATTTTGCCGACTAAAAGACAGACCAAAGCAGCCCATTGTTGCTTTGAGATGGATGTTGCAGCAGGCTGCCATGTAAATAGTTGTTTAATTTTTTTTTTTTTTAACGTGTTTACTTTGTTGGAGCGTTGTATATATTTATAAGTTATTTAAGTGTTATAATCCTACTACTTTGTTGGAGTGCTATATATTTTTCATGTGACACATAATTGTGAAGACTTTGATGTACAAAAAGGCATCCCTGGAATCTTCCGCTTCAGGCTCGGTCCCACACACCCTTACAGTGAGAATCCAATGCTTCCAAGCGACTTCCTGGTATCTTCATGCGTGAGCATTTTAAACACTGGTTGTCCTTTTACTGGAGTCAACTGCAGTAGATCTCCAAAAACAATAATGTGTTTTCCTCCAAATAACACATCATACTCTGTTCTAAGAATTTCTTGCATTCTCAAATGCACAAAAGCAAGCATTAGAGTTGAGACCATGCTTACTTCATCAATGATAAGAAGTTTCATTTTCTTCAGGACTCTGGAAACTTCAGAACACGCATCTCCAGATAGCTTGTTGTAATGCAATTTATTATCATGCTACACTGGCAGCATCAGTAAATGATGTAGAGTAAGCCCTTTAATGTTATGTGCTGCCAGTCCAGTTGGAGCGGTTACAACACAAGACAGCAGGGATTCAGTCCTTTTCTGCAAATAAGTTGCAATGGCTTTAATCAGAAAACTTTTTCCTGTTCCCGCTTCCCCACTTACGTACAGTCGACAGGCTTAAATGATGTACATGAGCACTCTTTTTTCTCATGTCTGAATCTATGTTCTATCTGTTCTGTGACTTCGTCATATATCATTTTCTGCTCAACGTTTAGTTGCTTTACCAAATCTTTTAAGTTAACTACATCCTCTTGAGCTTGTTCCATAGCTCTTTCCACCTCATCTATGGCAGTTGCAGCTTCATTTTGGATAATTGGTCCTCCTAGTGGATCCTGACTCAATGAAGTAGAACTCTGACTATCTTTAGAACTGTCTCTAGCAATCTCTTCAGCAATTGTGGTTTCTTGCTCTATTTCTTCGTTCAACATTTGCAGATAATTTGGAAAAACAGGGCATTCTATGGTATCCTTGGTTGCATTATAAGAGTCTTCATAACAGAGAAAATCTCCAAGTAGTTCCTCTTCTGTACGCCATGGCTTAAAGAGTTGCAAAAGAGCTAAATAGTAAAATTCTCTTTTGTCTGGAGATTCGCAACTCAATTTTCGATGATTAATCAAATGGCCTTTTCTCTGCTTCACTAGACATCCTTCATACCCAATGACAGCATATTTCCATTATTGATATCTTCTGTGATGTTCCTCTTATAACTGTAGTTTTGCAGAACTTCATACAAACAAGTGTTCTCAAGGTGAGTACTTCTATTTGGATAGTATGTATCCAACATGTTTGTCTTCAAAATATCTGTACTGTTTGGTTCTTTCTCCGCCAAATATTCAATTTCTTGTACAGATTTCAAAACTCGGTTTCGTGTTGCAGCAAGACCTAGACTCACCCAAATTATTGTTCTAGACTTGCTGATGATACTTGCTGACGATAACCGAGACTTGCTGATGATAACCGATCAGAACATTTATATGCTCCAGTTTCTCGATGCGACAACATCTTCAGACTGAAACTGTATAATTTTTTACTTATACTATTTTCTTGTGAAATGTCTTCCCACATTTCCTTCAGTTCAGTCCTTTCTTTTTTTGTGATGTAAGACGTCACATATCGAGCCACAGCAATAGAGTTCTCAGCAACGAACTCAATATCCATGTTAGCATTCCACATGGATAAAATCACTGGGTTGTAGTCGTTGATGTACTTGGACTCTTCGTTTCCTTTTAATTTGTATGTATTTTTTGGTGATTTTCTTGTCACAGTATGTCGCAGAGAAGACATCAAATTATTTACTCTTCCTTTAGAAATTACTGGTCGTGGAAACGCGAAACAACATTTCGTGTAGATTTTCTTCTTGTTTTTAAATTTTCGACGACAGTACTTTCCACAACAATGAGATTGAAAACGTAAAACTTGTTGCCTTAAACTGTTTTGTTCAGTAGTTTTTGGAACAGCACATGTTGAATATTCTTCAATGAAACTCATCACTGTGTCATCCGAATCAGTTCCAAACTTGGGTGCATCTTTAATCCATAACAACATATGTATGTGAGGAGGACCTCTCGCTTGATACTCCTTCCTTCAAAAGAAATCCAAAACCTCTCCAAGGGGAGGATTTTTTTTTTGTTGGTAATAAAAGACATCATAGCTTCAAATCTATGATTAAAGCAGGGGGGCGTGGCCGAGCGCGAAGCGAGATGGCCGCTTAGGCTGTGAGCTCCGCTCGCCACGGCATTAATCCTGGAATTATCCTGCCTTCCCCCGCTTGCACCAGCTTGGCGCTGATCTTCTGCGGCGTCGGAAGGTCCGGGGAGTAACTGGCTGAAACCTTGGAGCTCGACGAGACCGGCATCCCCCTTCTTTGCTCTCCACCGCTTGAGCCGTGACCGAGTCGGGCAGCTTACAGAGGGGCCGGATGCGGACGCCGGCTGTAGATGGTACCGGAGACCGCGGCTGTGCAGGCCGGGACGTCCGGAGGTCCGACATGCTTCAGATGGCATTGGAGCCAAACAGATGAGCGCGGAGACCGAGCGCAACACCAGAAACAGACGCACACATTGGGGAGTCCACTATATCGGCTTGTGAGGTCGTCCCTTTGTTCTCGAAGCTGCTTGTACAGCTTGACTAATCGGAGGTGGGACGCCATTTTGGAGCAGACCTTGCGTTGTGTAACTTGTTTTTTGGAGCAAGCCCTGTGCTTTGTGTGTCCTGGATCTCAGTGGTACGGGGATCGGTAATCCTGCATTGTCTATCCTGAGCATCACGACCCCGTACCATGAAGCGCGACTATCGCCGGCGTCTCCCATGGAATGCTCGAGGTTTAAATGCCCTGCCTGCGGCCGTGGTGGACATGGTGAAATGTATCCCATGACTATGTGCTTTGTCGGCCCCTTTTTGATGCATCCCCTAGGAGCTTTTTGGTTGGGGGGCACCGCGTCAACATCTGGCGCTGTCTTGTGAGGACGCTACTTTGCGGGGGTATGCGCTTGGTCTGTCCTCGCGGGATGGAGCCCTCGATTCAACACATCCTGATTGCATTGGACTCCCTCCGTGCTGCTTGGGTAAGGGGAACCGAAGACCTTGGTAGACGGCTGGACGCCATTATAGCTTCGCCGATGGATGAGAGCCCTGCTGATCGGACGGTGAGTGGGGCCACAGACAGCGTTATGCAGGAGATGGGAGAAGTGACTATGCCTTCACGGGTGGTCCTATGGGGGACCCTGGCCAGCAATGGAGGTGGCTTCGGACTGCCCGACTGCTTGAGTGTGACTTTGGGACTTGAACCTGTGCTGCAGGCGGATCGCTTTCACGGAATGGCTCCTGTGACCATCGAATCTGATTTGCCCTTATTGTGTTGCGACTTGGTGAGGTGGCCTGGTACTTTGCTGATGTTCTTACACGTTTGGAAATATTGGTTTCTCAGCCTCTGGATGGCGAGATCACCCGTGCGGCCGGTTCTGCCTTGCTTGCCTTGCCACCCTGATCTTTTGAAGTACTGCATTACTAACTTTCAGTGGCCACGCTTAGATGGAAGGGTTAAAATGGGTCAGGGGTGACCCCTCCTTCTGTGTTATGAGGACGGATCCCCGGACGTCTAGTGTGTTGACCTTGCCTAATGCTTTATGTAGCGGCCCGCTATTGCCTGTTAACAAGCTGGCTTCACTATGATCGACCCTGAGTTATTTTGTGCGAGTGGGGGGTTCCAGTGGCTACGTCTCGACGGAAGGGTCAAGCTGAGACAGGGGTGAACTCCTCCTCTATGCATCGCAGGACAGATGCCCGGTCACCCATCATGATGTGGACGCTTTGCTGACCTATACTGCGACGCCGCCATTGCTTGTCGACCTGTTAGTTTGTTTGTGGTCGCGCCTGAGCTGCTTGGTGCGGGTGGGGTGGGGCGGGAGTCTGGTTGTGTTGACTTTCCCCCGTCTTTTCCCTTATGTGGGTATTTCTGGGGCGACAGGCACGTTAGTTGGGGGGGAGGGCCGTAGCCTCTTCGACGTGCAGGGTGGGGGGGGCTGGGGCTTGATTTTCGTTTCTTTTTGTTTCTATGGCCTCTCTTTTTTCTTGTTCTTTCTCTTGTATCTCTTCTTCTTTCTTATATAACTTGGGTCAGACGGGGGATCTGAGTTTGGTTCTTTCCGGGACGATTTTTTGCGCTTTGCGTCTATGTCTTTATTGCATGGTTTATTGATTCTATGGCTAAGATATCGATTTTAATGCATAGTTACTGCATTATTGCATATTCTGCTTTTCCTTCCCTCCTATACTTCTGCTTGAGGGCGCATATCCTGTCTACGAATTGTCCCACGTAATATATGCCTTTATGTAGGTTGTCGGATCCTTTTATTGATGCTATAGAATGAACCCTCTTACATCCTAGTATACCATAGACAATGCTAGATCGCAACTCCTGAGATGATATATTGATTGGGCAGGCGCTAACTGGGGCGACATGCACTTCCGCGCTAGTGTAACCTGTTTGTAATGACCTACGCCAGTATTATGATAACGCTGTTTCACTTGTGGATACCCTGCTATGTGGCTCGCCCTCTCAGCTACCCGGTCTGAGTTTAGGACGATTCGCCAAAATTACAAAATGAAACCCTCTTTATCCTTTTCCAGTAGTTCCTTGCCAGTACATCGTAGTGTTGTTATTTCTGTCATTTATTGCAGCGCAAGGTACCTTGGAATGTTTTACAGTGTCATAGCGGCCGGCCCGCAGTGGTTGTAGGCAGACGCTGTGTACTTTGTTTACGATAAATAAAGGTTTTCAAAAAAAAAAAAAAATCTATGATTAAAATATCTGCAAACATTCACTGGATCCAAAGAACACAGTTCTCCAGGTGTTTTCAATTCTATATTTTGTATGTTTCCATTTGCCTCTCGTAGAAATTGAAGTAAGTCGTCCCATGCATACTCAGCACAGTTAAGAGTGAGGAACCATGTAGGAGTTCCTAAGTTTCTTAGCATACATTTCAATTCCCCATTACGGCGGAACCAATACTCGTTTGTTCCACACTGACATGCCATGAGATTGATTAGCTGAGATTCCAAAATACTGTCTTGCAAATTGACTTTCTCCATAAAGTCCCTCGCCGAAACATTTTGCAGATGAGCTCCACTTTTCAGTATATGATTAACTGCATAAGAAAGCCCAGACAAATCACTTTCATACAGTAGATGAAACAAATACGGAATGCATTGACGAAAACTTAGATCTTCAGCATATAATCTTAAAGTCCGGTATTCAGCTGCAGGAATTTGAACTGGTCGATCGTCATATCGTCCACCTCGACCTGTTGGAAATAAATGTGGAAAACAACGAGCTTCCAAACTTTCTTCCCATACACTTATAGGACTTCCTTTTGCTGCTTTCATTTGAAACAAGTCAATTGCATTCCCCATTACTTCTTTGGAATGCAAAGGATGAACAGTTTAATGTTCATATATTTCTTCACTTCTGGAACATCAACTTTTTCAATTTGTCATCTTCTGTAGCGGTTTCCTCTGCTCCAACACTTACATCTTTGTAGTACTCATTGTTTTTGACCAAATACAACGTTGCCTTTTTGACTTTCCTAACATCCACTAAATCTTGCCAGATTTTCTTACTCTTTGTCGGAACCCCATTAACTAGAATAACCAGAGGATCCTCTTCTACTCTTTCTACACCAATTGTATCAATATTTTTCCTGACATCTAGAGGCAAATAAACAACTCTTCCCTTTAATCCTCTTTGTAAATCTGTAGGAGGTAATTTCCCTATCTTAGGCGCCGTGCGAACAATAGCTTGAAAAGGATGGACACATTGAATCAAAATTGATTCATAAGTATTTAAATCCATCAATTCAGTAGGAATATCTATCAACTGAAGATTATTATGAACAGCTCTAGCAGGCATTCTATTTTCATTTAATTTTTTCAAACAATAAGTACAAATACATTGATCAAAACTCAAATCGAAAGAATTCTCCACCAACAAATAACTTACAAAATCCTTCCATTCACTATTATTTTCCAATTCACATTTTGCATACAAATCAACTAACCTAGTCTGAATCTTATAATGAGACCGTCGACAACACACACAAGTTAAATTAGGCCTTTTACTTGATTTCACCTTAAACTTGGTAATTTCCTCGTCAAACTTTTCTATACTTGAAATCTGTACATTGTCTTCCACATTACCATCCATTACTATATCCATTTCTACACTGTCCTCTTTGTTCCCAAAATAACAAAACTCAATTTCTTCACAAATAGTCTTCACATCTACTTCAGATCCATGCAAAAGAGCACTGTTTAACTGTTTAAGCTTAAGTGCTGGACTTTTTGCATAATACAACCTTCTTACTAATTTCCTCACCTTATTATGATGCACTGCTAACATCCTAAAATGGTGAAAAACACTCTGACATACTTTTCTAGAAAGACATGCCAGTGAATGCCCATGCAAACCTGTGTTTTCTCTCACTCTGCAAGGATCTAACTCTTGCAAGATCTTCACTTTCTGTTTTACACTTATCTTACTACATGTACGTAAGAAAACTTCATCTGCTAACACCTCTAACACCTCTTCTGCATCTCTAGACAGAAGTTTCTCTTTTTCCAACAACCATCTTTCACCTCATATGCTCGACCACTGGTGTCAACTGCATGCACCAAATCATTTTCCCGAAAGTAACTCTCCTCATTAAAAAATGGCTCAGAACTTGAACTATGCATTAATTCTCCAGAAAATACTTCACAAAAATTAGTCCGATTAATTATTCTTCTCCATCTACTGTTCGATTTGAAAACATCAATTGCCTTGTTAAGTATCCTAATTCTATTGATTACTAAAATAAATATTTTTTTCTTAACTTCAAAAGCCTGATCAACAATCTTCTCTACACCTTTCTTTTAAAAAGCAGCTCTCTGTTTACCTTTCTTTTCATTTTTTAGCAAAATTAAAACTACCTTATTGCGAAACATTCATCTACGAATGTCCCTAAATACATTTTGCCTTCTATTGCTATCCATACTCTTCTCTCCTGCTCCAGTAGAGACATTCTTTGAGGGCCTCTCCTTCCTTTTCAAATTTGCTCTCTCCTTCTGGATCTTCACATTAACGTTAACATTTGTTTTTGTTCTACATCTGTTGTGAAAAAAAGACTTAGTAGTCTTACCAGGAACTTTTTTGGTGTTTTTTGAAGTATTTGTTGTAGAGGATTCCTTTAATTCCATTGCTGATTTTGTTCTATTCCGTATAGTATTTTTTCTTCTCCTTTGCCTTGACGGCATTTTTGCTTACTTTTCAAATGTTGATTTCAATCTGTGGTAAAGAAAAAAATAACACATTATAGACCACTATTAGCAAACAACAAAGCAATGACAATAAGCAAACAATATAAACACTAATTTGCAACATATCTAAGTTTATACCACAGCAACTATATAACTAGGAGTAAGACAAAGAAAAACAGCTAGAGGGAGTAACACAAAAACACAGAGAGACTCAGACAAAGAAACAGGTAGAGGGAGTAAAACATACAAAAGGACTAAGACAAAGACAGTGTATTATATGTTGAAAGACAGAAAAAGGATGTAATAGGGAGAGGGAGTAAGTCAGAAAAAGGATGTAACAGGGTGTAAAACAGAGAGAGGGTGTAACACAGAGACAGGATATTACAAAAGTAGGTCAGACAATTCATGAAGTATTACCAAAATGATTATATTATAAAATGAGACTTATAGTATACTGTGCAACTTTTTTGTGTTACATAGTAAGTTTGCACAAAGTTACTACCTTTCTCCCACTATATTATCTCCTATGTGTATTTTACATCTCTTTTTCATCATAAGGGAATGGGATAGACTACCCATGATCCCCTAGGACTTCTCAGGGGTGCTTAAAGGATCTGTTTCTGCTTTCCTGACAGACTATGTTATGGATTCCATATACCACAATAACTTCTATAACAACATGCAAGATATCTACAGAGGAGACGGTGTACATTAAATTTAAGTCTCTGCTTCGGTACCTACATGTAGGTACTTAAATAAAAAATAAAAAACAACAAAAAGCACATTTCTTTAAAACAGCTACTTTTTTTTAAAACTGTCATTCTTTTTCCCCATGGTACGCTCCCCGGTCCGCTCCCCGGTGCGCTTACCGGGCGCTCCCCCCGCGACAATCGAAATGTTTTTGTTTTTTTTCCCCGCGGGGCCCTTTCTTGGCCCCCACATTAAACCTAGGGGGTCAGGGGGGGGTCTACTCTGCCCCCTTATGGTCAATTCCCCCTTTGTTTTTGCCACCACTTGTGTCTCGATCCTACCGAGACACAAGATGGCGGCCGCTCTGGACTGTTTGGAATGTTTACAGACACCCGAGAGCCAATCAGCTTTCCGCACGCAAGTCGCGTAGCGCGCCCGGTATGCGCCCGGTGCGCGTACCGGGGCGCTGCCATAGATATATATATTTTTTTTTAACCTAAATTACTCACAATCCACTGTAGCACATATCTTGAGACATAGCAAAGGCACATCGGGCTACCAGTCCCTACAATTTTGCCAAGTTTGGTGGAAATCCATTCAGCCGTTCGGGCTAAAAGTGAGTTCGACCACCCTGTGGAAATTAACATGGGGAAAACACGTTTTGGGACCCCCCTTTTATCTCGGCCCCCACTTGACAAATCCCCCCAAACTTTCAGGGAAGGACCGGAGCTCCGCGAGGCAAATTTGTTGACATTTTCAGGCAGACTCGTCAACCGACGCCAAAGTGTTTCACAATAGAATTTTGAGATTTTGCATTGAAAAAATCCTAACTATAACTACCTACTGGCGACCGCCAGTAGGTAATATCTATATATATATAGACTCGAAACGCGTTATGCCTAAACTTTTACCTTGAATAAAATATATAGACTCGAAACGCGTTATGCCTAAACTTTTACCTTGAATAAAATCCATTTGGACGAGTATTGCTGGTGTGGCCTGGATTGCGTCGCAGAAGCAGCGCGTGATGTTGTATGCATTGCAGAGGAGTGTCTGACACACTTCAGGACCAGGCCCACGATCCGCGAGGGTGAGGCGCCCGTTTGTCAGGACA
Source organism: Lissotriton vulgaris (assembly GCF_964263255.1). NCBI lineage: Eukaryota > Metazoa > Chordata > Amphibia > Caudata > Salamandridae > Lissotriton > Lissotriton vulgaris. The sequence goes on along the minus strand of NC_141698.1, from coordinate 420,798,126 downwards.
AGGACAGAAGCGAGGAGCTTTTCTTAAGGGTGCCCCCCGGCTGCAACAAGTGACAGGAGACTAACCTGATGGATGAGGCCACCATGTGAGGCCCGCCTTGGTCGGGCGAATGGAATCTGATGCAGCTAGGGTATGCGGAAGAATTTTTCTCTGAAGCACGGCTTACTCGACGCTTGAAAAGACCTGCTACATCAATGGTCCCAAAATCATACAAGCACAACGTGGCCGAGACATGGAAATTTTCCCTTTTATTGCGTGATTCGCACTCGGCGCACAGAGTGTTTAGTGGAGTTTTGCCAATACCTACACTGGAGCCCGGTAATGTGGATGGGACAGGTGAGGAGGATTCTGGTAATTGCAGTCTCAAAGAACTGAACAAATGAGACTAGGCTGCAAAGGTAACCTTACATGAATGAATATTGTGCAAAGCGTTACTATGAACAATTGAACAAGGAAGGTACTAACCTCTGCAGCAGAGACAAACTGTGGAAATTAAAACCATCATGAACTTTGATGCCTGTCCCCTTTAAACCGGAACATTAAAGACTGTGGTCCCTCTTCAGTGTTTTAAGCTACGTTTTTTTTAAAATCAGTAACGAACCCATTGCTGGAGCTGTTGGCATTTGATGAAGAGTCAAGAGACTCGAAACGCGTCGTGCCTAAACTTTTACCTTGAATAAAATCCATTTGGACGAGTATTGCTGGTGTGGCCTGGATTGCGTCGCAGAAGCAGCGCGTGATGTTGTATGCATATATATATATATATATATATATATATATTTTTTTTTTTATAGTCCAGGAAGGGTCCTTCTGGGATCCTACTCCTTTAGTGGTGGCGAGTTATTTGGCGAACCCAAATGGCGAACAGTTTCCAATTCAAATCCACAATTTGCCCATAAGCAAAACGCGCACTTGGAAGTATTTCTGCTGAATTTTATTATCAGAAAACGCTACGCCTGTAATTTACTTTTGTTTGAATTCTGGTTACCCAGTGTATGGAAGTATTTACAAACAGAGGAACAGACTGTTTATCTTTTATTTTTTTACCTTCTAGCGCTGAACAGAATACCCGAGTGGTGAAACCTCTCATAAATCTGACAAGTTCTTTCTAGCGACATTCTCGTTAAATGAGGGATAAACTGGCATAGGACAGAAAGAATCAATTTTTGTTAATGGCAATATGGTAAAAAAGTACAGATATGGTTGTAATGTATAATTTATACCTGATCACATTGTGTTTTTACCACTGCAAAATGGCGGACATTTTTACCTATTATGTCATGTGACCTTACCCCTTCACCTCATTAATGTTTACTTTATTTATACATGCCGAGAATGTCACAATGGTTATCGTATGATCAAGACACATCCTGTGTCGAAACGCGTAGCGTTTTCTGAGAATAAAATTCAGCAGAAATACTTTCGAGTGTGCATTTTGTTTATGGGCAAATTGTGGATTTGAATATATATATATATATATATATATATATATATGACTTGTGAACAAGGGAATTCAGTTCCCGAAACGCGTCGAGTGCGTTGTGAATAAACACAAGTTGTTGAACAGAGCTGTTGGCCTGGACGTCCTTCTTTGGGAGACTGTGCGAACACGATTGTTTGGAATATATATATATATATATATATATATATATATATATATATATATATATATATATATATATATATATATATATATATATATATATATACATATATATATATATAAATGATTATATATATCAATTCAAACGGCAACTCTTCTTTAAAGTAACCCAACGGACACAGAGGGGATGGTGTGGAAGATCGGTTTACTGCAAACATCAACAGGCATAATGCATTTCAACGCTACGGTCTTCGTCAGATGCCATTCAAAACGGTAATGGGTTCCACGCTCATTTAAAACTCCTTGGCTCCTTCTTTGAAGTGGAGTGCAGCTGGCCCCATCACAAACAAAGTCTTTTTTTTGTAGTCTAATACCTTTGACTACATCATCCAGAAGTCTCTGGATGGGTTCTAGATGCCGATGGGGCTCTTTTATTACAGCTGTTGAATGCCTTGTAGAGGTGGGTGCTGTGTTCCCAAATACTCCAATACTGTACGTTCAAATCTCCCTCACGTCCCCCAAACGCTTCGCCTCTTCAAAACTTCTTCCAGCGCTGGTCTTAGAAAACGTAGAACAGTGCCTGTTTTCCTCCGTCAATTCCGGGATGCCTTTAGTGCAAAAGACCAATTTGCTGGGTAGGTTTCCTGAGGCGGTCCGAAGTACTTCCGATACCTTGGCTAACTTCGATGTCACCAGAACACCCTCGGGCTCTTAGGAACAGGTCCTTTCACACGCTCCTGGTGTGCATGCTGAAACATCAATTCAAACAGCAACTTTTCTTTAAAGTAACCCAAAGGACACAGAGGGGATGGTGTGGAAGATCGGTTTACTGCAAACATCAACAGGCATAATGCATTTCGACGCTACGGTCTTCGTCAGATGCCATTCAAAACGGAAATGGGTTCCACCCTCATTCGCCTGCATCGAAGATGTCTCACAACAGGTAGGTTGTTCTGCTTTCAATCTTTATTGAGGAGTTTCAACTGAAGCAGCCACCGACCTAACCACAGTGCATATCACTCTCCAGCCTGACGCGTTTAATGTTCGGCAACACTTCTTCAGAGGCCATGAGTAAAAGAAGCTTCGGATAGGCGTTTTTTGAAGTCACCATATTCATTCACTAATCACGCCCATCTGGGCGTGGCCGCTCCTGCGGCATCATGGTAGTCGTAGTGTCTCGTTTTTTTCAAGTGAGTTGCTTTGCCTCGCTTCCCAATATTAAAATTAAAGTTAATCCCAAGTGGGTCGTGATGTCGGGTTTAAGCTTCGCTGAAAACTTTGTGTCCCCCAGTAATCAGCACCTGCTCCTTGAGCGGCGGTGTTGTTTGACGTCGTCGCAGGGGTGCTGTTACCAGCACCGGGACATCTCCACGGCTCAGGCAAGCCATACCAAATCCAACACAAAGTCGCCTGCATCAAAGATGTCTCACAACAGGTAGGTTGTTCTGCTTTCAATCTTTTTATTGAGGGGTTTCAACTGAAGCAGCCACCGACCTAACCACAGTGCATTTCACTCTCCAGCCTGACGCGTTTCATGTTCGGCAACACTTCTTCAGAGGCCATGAGTAAAAGAAGGTTCGGTTAGGCATTTTTTGAAGTCACCGCATTCATTCACTAATCACGCCCATCTGGGCGTGGCCGCTCCTGCGGCATCATGGTAGTCGTAGTGTCTTGTTTTTCTCAAGTGAGTTGCTTTGTCTTGCTTCCCAATATTAAAATTAAAGTTAATCCCAAGTGGGTTGTGATGTCGGGTTTAAGCTTCGCTGAAAACTTTGTTTCCCCCAGTAATCAGCACCTGCTCCTTCAGCGGCGGCGCCGTTTGACGTCGTCGCAGGGGTGCTGTTACCAGCACCGGGACATCTCCACGGCTCAGGCAAGCCGTACCAAATCCAACACAAAGTCGCCTGCATCGAAGATGTCTCACAACAGGTAGGTTGTTCTGCTTTCAATCTTTATTGAGGGGTTTCAACTGAAGCAGCCACCGACCTAACCACAGTGCATATCACTCTCCAGCCTGACGCGTTTCATGTTCGGCAACACTTCTTCAGAGGCCATGAGCAAAAGAAGCTTTGGTTAGGCGTTTTTTGAAGTCACGACATTCATTCACTAATCACGCCCATCTGGGCGCGGCCGCTCCTGCGGCATCATGGTAGTTGTAGTGTCTCGTTTTTTTCAAGTGAGTTGCTTTGCCTCGCTTCCCAATATTAAAATTAAAGTTGATTTTTGGGGCCTTGGGGGTCCTTGTGGGACCCCCTGAACAGGCCTAGGGGGTCAGTAACCTCCAGTATGCGCCAGGGGGCTGCCTTGCAGAGACGTGTAAAGAGACCACGCCCCTTTTCACAACACTCTGCAACGCAGCTCCGTGGCGCTTACTGGAGGTACCTGAAGAGCTACTTGGGCCCCAGGTACCCCCAGTATTCAAGGGTTAATTACTTCCCCCTCTGCAAACGCGCAAGTGGGCGCGTTTGCAGAGTGGTGCAGGGAGGGGGCGGGGCATGAGGTGAGGATTGCACCACTGTGCAAACGCACCCCCTGGCATGTTTGCACAGGGGGAACTAATTCCCCTTGAATACTGGGGGTCCCTGGGGGCCAACTAGCCCACCAGGAACCTCCACTATGTGCCAGGGGGCTGCGTTGCAGAGAGGTGTAAAAAGGGGCATGGCTTCTTTACACGTCTCTGCAAGGCAGCCCCCTGGCGAATACTGGAGGTTACTGACCCCCTAGGCCTGCTCAGGGGGTCCCACAAGGACCCCCAAGGCCCCCCCAATTTTTTTTTTTAAAGAAAAATCCCAGGATACGCGTAGGGTACCCTTCCGATCCCAAAAACAAAACATTAAGGCAACACTCTGCAAACGCGACTCCTGGCGCGTTTGCAGAGGGAGAAATAATTCCCCTTGAATACTGGGGTCCCTGGGGACCAAGTAGCCCACCACGAATCTCCAGTATGCGCCAGGGGGCTGCCTTGCAGAGGCGTGTAAAGTGGCCACGCCCCTTTTTACACCTCTCTGCAACGCAGCCCCCTGGCGCATACTGGAGGTTCCGGGTGGGCTAGTTGGCCCCCAGGGACTCCAAGTATTCAAGGGGAATTAGTTCCCCCTCTGCAAATGCGCCAGGGGGCTGCCTTGCAGAGATATGTAAAGAGGCCACCCCCCTTTTTACACCTCTCTGCAACGCAGCCCCCTGGCACATACTGGAGGTTCCTGGTGGGCTAGTTGGCCCCCAGGGACCACCAGTATGCAAGTGAAATTAGTTCCCCCTCTGCAAACGCACCGGGGGGCTGCCTTGTAGAGATGTGTAAAAAGGGGCAGGCCTCATTACACCTCTCTGCAACGCAGCCCCCTGGCGCATACTGGAGGTTCCTGGTGGGCTAGTTGGCCCCCAGGGACCACCAGTATGCAAGGGAAATTAGTTCCCCCTCTGCAAACACGCCACAGGGCGTGTTTGCACACATGTGTCCTCAGGCCCCGCCCCCTTCGTTCACTATTGAGCGAAAAATAATCCTCTAAAATCAACCGTAGTACGGATTCCGATATACTCACCTGTTATCACGAGAGACCTCAGTGCTGCATCTTTGCGCCCAGGACGGACCTTGAAAAGGTAATGTAACCATACTTACAGTAACTTGAATTTCCTTCCATAGGCTAACATTCACATGTTTTACTTGGAAATTCTTCTAAGTGTGGAGTTTTGGAACTTTTAAAAATTCCTCTAAAATCAGCCGAACTACGAATTACGATTTACTCACCTTTTATCAAGAGAGACCTCAGTGCTGCATCTTTCAGCCCACTACTGATCCTGAAAAGTAATTCGAATCGTAGTTACAGTAACTTGAATTTCCTTCCATAGGCTAACATTGACTGGTTTCACATGGAAATGTTTCTAAGTGTGGAGTTTTGGAAGTTTAAAAAATTCCTGTAACATCAGCCGAACTACGAATTCTGATTTACTCACCTGTTATCATGAGAGACATCAGTGCTGCATCTTTGAGCCCAGGACGGACCCTGAAAAGTAAATGTAACCATACTTACAGTAACTTGAATTTTCTTCCATAGGCTAACATTGACATGTTTTACTTGGAAATTCTTCTAAGTGTGGAGTTTTGAAACTTTAAAAAATTCCTCTAAAATCAGCTGAACTACGAATTCCGATTTACTCACCTGTTATCAAGAGAGACCTCAGTGCTGCACCTTTCAGCCCACTACTGATTCTGAAAATTAATTCTAATCGTAGTTACAGTAACTTGAATTTCCTTCTATAGGGAAACATTGACATGTTTTACTTGGAAATTCTTCTAAGTGTGGAGTTTTGGAACTTAAAAAAGTTCTTCCAAAATCAGTCAAACTACAAATTGCGATTTACTCACCTGTTATCAGGAGAGACCTCAGTGTTGCATCTTTTAGCCCACTACTGATCCTGAAAACAGATTCTAATCGTTGTTACAGTAACTTGAATTTCCTTCCATAGGCTAACATTGACTTGTTTCACTTAGAAATTTGTCCAAGTGTGAAGTTTTGGAACTTAAAAAAATTCTTCCAAAATCAGCTGAACTACAAATTCCGATTTACTAAGCTGTTTTGAGGAGAGACCTCAGTGCTGCATCTTTCAGCTCACTACTGTTCCTTAAAAAATTAAATTTAACTGTACTTACCAGTAACTTGAATTTTCTTCATTAGGATATCATTGCCTGCTATATAAAATATATATAAATTAAAGAAATATAAAAAAAATTACAATTTCAATATTTTTTAAAACATTTATTTTTCAAAATAAAATATCTAAAATTACATAATTAAAAATAATGTAGTAAATCAGTATAAAAAATATAACAATTAATACATTTAAAAATGATCATTTACAAAACCTTTGAAATTCACTGAAAAAACCATAGGTTTCGCCCGCATTATAGTTAAAAATTAGCATTTAAAAAACCCTAGAAATTCACTGAAAAAACCATAGGTTTCATACACGTTATAGTTAAAAATTAGCATTTAAAAAACCTTAGAATTTCACTGAAAAACCATAGGTTTCACACACGTTATAGTTAGCTGGACATTTCACTCATACAAAACCATTGAAATTCCCCCGTTATAGTTAACTATAACTCGCGCGCCCGCAATGCACTGCTGATGACGTCACATATTAAATCACTCGTGACATGGTCAGTGACATCACTCATGACATCACTCATGACATCTCAACTGACATCACTGATGACATCATCCTTGTGAAAGAGTGACAGACCTCCTCTCAGTGTAATAACGTAATATAACCCTTGATACACACATTAAAAAATAGTAACTAAAATTTTCAAAAAAAATGGAAATACAAGTCAAGTCAAATAGCCTTTATTTCGATAAAAACATATCTTAAAAAGCATTACATAACACAGTAAAAAACAATCACAAGGATAAAAAAGACACACAACATCAATAAAATAGATAAAAGGTTCTAACAAAGTGACCATCATTAAACAATTTCATTTAGCCTTTTGAATCTTATCATCCAAGCCCAACTTAGAAACTTAGCCATGCCGCACACGAACAAAGGCCGAGTATCGGACTTCAGAATACGCATTGCGGCTATGTGTTGTATGGTGCTCAGCTCCTTGCACAATGGTTTCAACCACCTCAATCGCGGAAGTTTGTAGGCCGGGCATTTGAATAGGAAGTGGGCAACAGACTCAACCCTAAGCACACAGAATGGGCAAAAAGGGGAAGTTTGGGTTGGGATTTTCCAGCAGGCAGTCAATTCACCCACTGACAGCATACCTATTCTGAACTTAAAATACAAGGCCCTATCTTTGGATTTTGAGATTAAATCAAGGTAGGGTTCACGGAGGGGCACGTCCTTAATCATGAGGAACTCACTGGTTGCTCTGCAGTGGTTGGGGTCAGTGCTGCTCTTCACAGCTACCCAGTTCTAATAGATATTCTTAAGGACAGACTTTGGAGGGGCAGATCTAATTAACCAAGCCTCCCCGAGCCCCAGCTCCCCAAGCAAGAATTTAACGTCCCTAAGCCACCTGATTTTAGACCAGCCAGACAATGACAATACCTCCTTCAAGCCTTCCGCATAACTGGCTAGTTCTGGCACCCTTCACAGACGGGTCCAAAGTAATAGGGGACGGAGCGTTGCCTGATCTTTAATAGAGCGGCATCCCAAATCTAAAAGCAGAAGGAGCGTTGGGGTACTCTGAGGGAGAGCCATTAGGTCCCTCAAAAATGTGTTCTCTGAGCCAGAAAGCTGGTCAACATTATGGGTTCCCCAGAGCTCTACCCCATAAAGTGATGCACTGACACCTTTCTCCTTATATATATCTAGCACAGGGGCAATGGGTTTAAAAGAGGACGACTGCTGTTCTTTAAGAAGAGCCCCCACCACCCTTTTGTGACTTAATAACAACTTCTGAAGGTGGGAGTTCCACCTCATAATATCGGTTAAACGTATACCCAGATAGTCAAATTCCTTTACCCTTTCCAGTACAGGTACCCGGCCAAGCCTTTTGGGGGGGTTCAAAATCAAATACTTTGTCAAATACTTTGTCTTTTCTGTGTTAATCAGTAACCCTCTACTTACACAGAAAGATTGGAAACTGTCCAAAAGCCTCTGTAGATCCACGGGGGATTTGGAGATTAAAAGGGTGCTTTATTTGGGATTAAGGATTTGATCACACTCTCCACTTCCTTACCAGTAAAGGTGAGATACTCAGGCAATCCAGAGGGGCCCATAGGAGAAAAGTTGGTCTGCCCTGCCCTTGGATCCAGGTTGGTAGAGTAGAGGAGGGAGAAGTGACTAAACCATGCCTCCTCTGGTATATTACATGTTATAAGGGTATCGAGTGGCCTATTCCTAGCTCTTACTAGGTCCCAAAAACCCTTGGAGTCCCTCCCTGCACTAGCCTCCTTCAGGTTACGCCAGAACAAGTCCTCCCACTCATTCTTGGCTTAGTTAACAGCATGCCTATACTCCTTTCTTGCAACCTGAATCAGCTCTGGTCCCTTAAGTTTTACTGCTTCCAACAGTGCCCTTTTTGCCCGCCGACATTTCGTTGAGTACCAGCCCGGAATGCCCTCATATCTCCGGCACTCTCTCGCTGGAGGACCCCGGCTGCGAATTAAGAATAACTCTCCCAGGGCATTGATAGTGTCACAAAACAGCAGGGAAACCTCCGGAGGGTGCAAGGTGGCGGTCTCCAACCTGGTCACGGCATTTGCCAAAAGTACCCCTATAGTCTGGACCTTCCCTTCATCCATGGCAACCTTGCACCATTTCAGACGCCTCCCGCAATTTGAGGGATGTACTTCCCCAGTTGTGCGCTGCACAGATGGTTCCTGCAGGCCTTTTGATGCCGACCACAAAGGGGTCAGGATCAAAGATAGAGGGTTATGGTCGCTATCCATAGTGGGTAAAACTTACTTATCTCGCATATGGGGCCAAAGTTTAAAATCTAGGAGAATGCAATCGATTCTTGACGAATGGTCTACCCTGTTGAACGTATGTGCTCCACAAGGGTCTGAAATTGATCTACCATTCACCGCCCTTAGCCCATATTGCATGGTGAGAGCATTGAGCTGGATTGCCTGTTTGGACCACCTCTTTATAGGCGCTATTGTTAGGGAAGGAAAACCCCTCTTGGCATCCTCCTCTAAGATACCCAAAATGTCATTTGTCGCAAGGGGCTCAAAGGTCCAGTTAAAGTCCCCGGCAACCATAACATGCATATCGTGAGAGCACTGACTAAGTTCATCTTTGAGCCCAGATAGAATTGGAGAAAGAATGCCCCCTTTTGTGCCTCTAGCATAGATGTTAAATATCTCCAGGGTAGGCCCTCTCTTAGGCCCCCTAATTGATAATCTCATTAGGTCAGGAGACTTGATTTCTCTGAGCTTAATTTGACACCCCAGGGAAATGCTGACCCAAATAAGAAGGCTTCCTGAAGGGCGACCCCTCCCCGCAGGGGGGGAGATTGCAGGAACAAAATACGTGGAATATCCAACCTTGTAGCAGGGCTCCAAGCACCAGGTCTCTTGGAAAATACATATCCCAAAAGACTCAATAAAGATGTTCCAGTCTGGGAGATCAAGGTTTCTAGAGATACCCGCTATGTTCTAGCTAACAATCTTTACATTACTGTGTGCTAAGTCTAGCTCCACTGGAGGCTGCTGTCGAGATATGTTAGTACCAGAACCAGTTTCCAGAGGTGAGCCCTTCGTCTCAGCTAGCATGCAATAGTCTCATGGTGGGGAACAGACAGGTGCAGACTTATTCACAGGGCAAAGGGAAGGAGAGGGAGTGAACTCAAGAGGATACAGATGGTTATGTAATTCACACTGCTCAAACACCCTACAACTCACAGATGTATTGGTTGCAGCAGGTAACACCTTGGGTAGATGGTGGGCGTCAAGTCAACAATCCCACACTGGCCAATTGATGCCTAGAAACTATATTTAACAAAGAAGGGAGGTAGAGTACAACGTAGAATTCTTACTCCACGGGCACTGATAAATAAACAAGAAGAATCCTACTACCAGTGTGAAACAGGAAAAAGGGGGGAACACTCAGTGTTGTGTAAAATACCCCTCACACACCAACAGGCCCCTGTTGGTGTGTGAGGGGTATTTTACACAACACTGAGTGTTCCCCCCTTTTTCCTGTTTCACACTGGTAGTAGGATTCTTCTTGTTTATTTATCAATTGATGCCTAGGCCTGAATTCAGCAAGAACGGCTATGTGGGGTGGAAATCATGATGATAATGCCCTCTCTCCCATTGCCCCCAGATTGGTGGGCTAACAAGATGGTTGTTTACTGGATAGGAGTGGAAATAGCTGAGGTCGTGGGTGCTAATTCCCAAACTACCCTGGCTAGAATGATAGTTGCAGATATACCTTGCTACCCTAGCATACCTGAAATTAACCAGGATGCAATCACCCCTCGTGTCCTTAGGCCTACTCCCTACCCAGCTAACCCGTCTCACATGGAGAACCCGCCCATCAAGTGAACTAGGCAGCGGTCTATTTTCCCTTAACCAGAACATGGTTTTATTTTTCAATTTGCCATACGATTTGATTTTACCCCCCTTCAGTTGTGGAACTCCGGTGAGCACTGCTACATATGGCTGGCAATCAGGAGGTAGGTTGACATGGGGAAAGTTTAATTGGGGAGGGTTAATAGCTCCCTTCTCTACCGGGACCATCACTTTAGGTGGAACAGATATATTACCATTCTGACCCCCACTACCCCCCACGCTGTTAGCAGTGCCTTTGTTCTTAGCAGGTCGACTTTGGGGGGGACCCTGTGTCCCTTTATTCAGGGTCAGACTGGGGTTCGAGCTCAGTGGGGCAGTGGGGCAAGTGATACCACCCTCGATGTTAACTCCGGCGCTCACATATACCCCAGGCACTACCCCTGATGCAATGGGTGCTCTCGTCTCTGCGGGAGAAGAATCCACCTGCTGACTTACATTAATTCTAGAGTCAATCTCCCGGTTTTTGGAATGTAATTTTATTATGGACTTGAGTGAAAAGAAATTGTCGAGCTTGGCTTGCTCAAATCTATCTAGCCTCTCCGACAAGACTTTCACTCTTTCAATTACCGGGAGTATCAGGGATTTCATTATTTTCTCGATTTGGGTGATAGAGGGGAATTCAAGTGACGTGCTGTCTAAGGAAGTAGGCTGTACATTGGTATACCCCTGCTCAGATGGAGTACTTGTCAACTGACCACCAGTGGATGAGATCCCTTGTAACTCTGACTGAGTCTGCCTCGTCCCGACCCCCAACCCTGAAGATTTCACACAACCCCTAGAGCAATTGCCTCTGGGCTTCTTAGGCGGTTTTAGGTGGTTACCCCTATGGAGACTTATAGTTTTTTTCCTCTTAAGGGGCGCTGCTCTGACTATATTAATGGGCGCTACATCTGGTTGGACAGGGGGACTCTCAGAGTGGATAGAGATACTCAAGAGGCTCTGGGGGCTCAATCGGCAACCGTTCAGGTTGGGTGGCCGGGGGCCTTCGAAGTTCAAGGGCATTAAGTCTATCCAGACTGGCCCTAATGGCACCAGATCTAAGTTGGTCAGCACTGGGAGAACCTGAATCAGAGAGCTCAGCTGTATGTACCAGGGAAATTGCTAGAGCCAGGGGCCCAATGGAGGAGCGTTTGTAGTTAAGCGGCTCGAGAGAGAGACGGTGTTCCGTAATGGCAATCTCTTTCTCGATAACTGAAAAAGCTCAAGTGATAAACTGGTCCTTGGTGTCGCTTATATAACCACCCCTGCCCCTCCCGGACTTCCCAGAATGAGTTGTCATTGGTATAGGAAAGAACACAGGAAAGAACACTAGCTGATAAGTGCACCAAACAGCTGGACAAGCAGAATAAAATAACAGCAAGGAAAACAGACAGAAAACCTAATAATGTCCAAACGTAAGGGGGGTGGCCCAGCCCAGCCACGACCGGCCCGGACAGCCACAGGCTTCTCCCGGAGTATGCCGATTTAAAGCGCCTCCGGGCGCGGGAGATGGCATGTGCGGCTTCTCCCGCTAGGGACCCTGGGAACAGCAGTCCTCCACTCTGCAGACGCGATGATTAAAAATGTGGCGGTGGGAGGGCTGCAGGGCAGGAATTCAGGTAAGCATCCAGCGTGACAAAGTGCCCCAAATAAAAGTGTAGACACACCCACTCCACCGGGAGTATGATGATTTTAAAGCGCCTCCGGGCATGGGAGATGGCGTGTGCGGCTTTTGCCGCTGGGGACCCTGGGAACAGCAGTCCTCCACTCTGCAGCCGCGATGATTACAAATGCGGCGGCGGCAGGGCTGCAGGGCAGGAATTCAGGTAAGCGTCCAGTGTGACAAAGTGCCCCAAATTAAAGTGTAGAAATACCAATTCCAGTTAGAACAAGCTATTCAGTATTTCTAAAATCTACATACTCATCCAGTCATTCACTAGCAGTTCTATGTAGGCACTAATACATGTACTCACTCATCATATATACTTATACACCTATACATCTTATTACACACCGACACTCATCTATAGAGTTACTCATACACAAACTGACACATGCAAATAAACTATCAAACATCCATTTGCTTGAATATACAGCTATACACCCATCACTACACCTACTTCTACAGAATCGTACACATACTTACTCTCTTAAACAATCACTTATAGAAACACATACTTATTTATACAGGAACTATTACAATCTCTCGATCTCACATATACTCACTTATATACATCACTTTTATACATCAATACTCACATATACTAGTTTAAAACATATGTAGTTACTCATAAAGATACTATTGAGACAGTGATTCACTCACTGATACACCCATACACACACTCATCCACCCCTACAGTCCTGCACACATGCTGTCTTCAAAACACATACAAACAGTGAGTCACCCATTCATGCATCTATGTGGTAAGTAATACCCCCCACTAAACCATACAGACACTCATACTGATACTCTAAAAACCAACTAATAACCCATATCGACACTCATGTAGCTAGTCACCAACCCATGCAGCAACTTATACACAAAGTGAGGCACTGATACAGTTATTTACATATTTAAACATTACTCGCTAATACATGTATTCACTAAGATACACTTAATAAGTCAGTTATAAAATCATTGTTACAAAACATCCATTTAGACACCTATTTACACATTTATTCTTCCATCGATCTTTAGATATACATATATTTTTTTCAGAAAGACACACATTCATAGGATGATGTCATCAGTGATGTCATCAGTGATGTCATTTGAGATGTCATCAGTGATGTCATGAGTGATGTCACTGACCATGTCATGAGTGATGTAATATGTGACTTCATCAGCAGTGAATTGCGGGCGCGCGAGTTATAGTTAACTATTACGGGGGAATTTCAATGGTTTTGTATGAGGGAAATGTCCAGCTAACTATAACATGTGTGAAACCTATGGTTTTTTTCAGTGAATTTCTAAGGTTTTTTCAGTGAATATATATATATACATATATACATCCAGGGCGTAATCAGTTTTTCAGCACGATAATAGTATGCTATAAATGTTCAGTTGATCTACTCTCATTGCTTGCAAAACGTAAAAAGCAAAATGTTAATTGTAAATAGCGCGATTCATCGTTCCAAGATGGCGCTTTCATTTGACCCTTTGAACCTTCCTTTGTTTCAATGACTTTTGCCTTATTTGTTGCTGCACTGCCGACGCCAGCTGACACTGACGAAGGCAAGTGCTGAAACGCGTCTGACTTTATTCTTTTGCGCCAAATAAACCTACTTGGTTTACACCTGCTGGGAGTGCCGTCTTGTTGCTTTCTGCTGCCGGTCCTCGGTAGCAGAGTTGCGGAGCTCTAAATACATATATACATATATACATATATATATACAACCCACAGCATCACTCACCTGGGAGCCACTGGTGCATCCTGGGATTCGGAGTCCGCAGATTTGCTCGGACTGGTTACAACTTTCACCTGAGGATTTTGTTGCTGAGGGGCGGAGCAGACACTCGCACCTATCATAGTGCAGTTTGATGCATTTAACTGCAGAGCGTCATGACTTTCTTTCATCCACCGCAGGCGCTGACGAAGGCCAATCCGGCCGAAATGCATTCGCCATTCATTTTGAATTAAGCGGTGCTGCACTCTAATCCCCGCTGTGGCTTCTGCTTCTTTATTTCGAGAAGGTGCTTGCTTCATATTTCTACGCGTGTCCCAGAAGCGAGTCTCAGAAGCCCCCCCATCAGAAGTGGCCCGGAGAATCTGGTTCCTGCTCCGGCTGTTGCTTGTTTCTTCAAGGTTGAAAATCTTCTGGCCCGCCGGCAGTCCGAGTAGGCGTCACAGCGAGACATTTTCTCAGCCCGGGCGGGTTGCATTGCCTTCCCGCTCACGCCATTCTACACTCGGACCTATGGTTGATGAAGTTAAGGGGACTAGAGGCGGCATCATTAGTTCCATTTTGCGGGTTTCCAGAACGTTGTGCAGAGCACCTTACCCCCCTGTTATTATCTTGAATTACCCCAAGAACGACCCACAGCATCACTCACCTGGGAGCCACTGGTGCATCCTGGGATTCGGAGTCCGCTGATTTGCTCGGACTGGTCACAACTTTCACCTGAGGATTTAGTTGCTGAGGGGCGGAGCAGACACTCGCACCTATCATAGTGTGGTTTGGTGCATTTAACTGCAGAGCGTCAGGACTTCCTTTCATCCACCGCAGGCGCTGACGAAGGCCAATCCGGCCGAAATGCATTCGCCATTCATTTTGAATTAAACAGTGCTGCACTCTAATCCCCGCTGTGGCTTCTGCTTCTTTATTTTGAGAAGGTGCTTGCTTCATATTTCTACGCGTGTCCCAGAAGCGCGTCTCAGAAGCCCCCCCATCAGAAGTGGCCCGGAGAATCTGGTTCCTGCTCCGGCTGTTGCTTGTTTCTTCAAGGTTGAAAATCTCCTGGCCCGCCGGCAGTCCGAGTAGGCGTCACAGCGAGACATTTTCTCAGCCTGGGTGGGTTGCATTGCCTTCCCGCTCACGCCATTCTACACTCGAACCTATGGTTGATGAAGTTAAGGGGACTAGAGGCGGCATCATTAGTTCCATTTTGCGGGTTTCCAGAACGTTGTGCAGAGCACCTTACCCCCCTGCTATTATCTTGAATTACCCCAAGAACGACCCAGAGCATCACTCACCTGGGAGCCACTGGTGCATCCTGGGATTCGGAGTCCGCAGATTTGCTCGGACTGGTTACAACTTTCACCTGAGGATTTTGTTGCTGAGGGGCGGAGCAGACACTCGCACCTATCATAGTGCGGTTTGGTGCATTTAACTGCAGAGCGTCAGGACTTCCTTTCATCCACCGCAGGCGCTGACGAAGGCCAATCCGGCCGAAATGCATTCGCCATTATTTTGAATTAAACGGTGCTGCACTCTAATCCCCGCTGAGGCTTCTGCTTCTTTATTTCGAGAAGGTGCTTGCTTCATATTTCTACGCGTGTCCTAGAAGCGCGTCTCAGAAGCCCCCCCATCAGAAGTGGCCCGGAGAATCTGGTTCCTGCTCCGGCTGTTGCTTGTTTCTTCAAGGTTGAAAATCTCCTGGCCCGCCGGCAGTCCGAGTAGGCGTCACAGCGAGACATTTTCTCAGCCCGAACGGGTTGCATTGCCTTCCCGCTCACGCCATTCTACACTCGGACCTATGGTTGATGAAGTTAAGGGGACTAGAGGCCGCATCATTAGTTCCATTTTGCGGGTTTCCAGAACGTTGTGCAGAGC
Organism: Lissotriton vulgaris; assembly: GCF_964263255.1. Taxonomy (NCBI): domain Eukaryota; kingdom Metazoa; phylum Chordata; class Amphibia; order Caudata; family Salamandridae; genus Lissotriton; species Lissotriton vulgaris. The sequence goes on along the minus strand of NC_141698.1, from coordinate 420,782,244 downwards.
ACCTTACCCCCCTGCTATTATCTTGAATTACCCCAAGAATGACCCACAGCATCACTCACCTGGGAGCCACTGGTGCATCCTGGGATTCGGAGTCTGCAGATTTGCTCGGACTGGTTACAACTTTCACCTGAGGATTTTGTTGCTGAGGGGCGGAGCAGACACTCGCACCTATCATAGTGCAGTTTGGTGCATTTAACTGCAGAGCGTCATGACTTCCTTTCATCCACCGCAGGCGCTGACGAAGGCCAATCCGGCCGAAATGCATTCGCCATTCATTTTGAATTAAACGGTGCTGCACTCTAATCCCCGCTGTGGCTTCTGCTTCTTTATTTTGAGAAGGTGCTTGCTTCATATTTCTACGCGTGTCCTAGAAGCGTGTCTCAGAAGCCCCCCCATCAGAAGTGGCCCGGAGAATCTGGTTCCTGCTCCGGCTGTTGCTTGTTTCTTCAAGGTTGAAAATCTCCTGGCCCGCCGGCAGTCCGAGTAGGCGTCACAGCGAGACATTTTCTCAGCCCGGGCGGGTTGCATTGCCTTCCCGCTCACGCCATTCTACACTCGGACCTATGGTTGATGAAGTTAAGGGGACTAGAGGCCGCATCATTAGTTCCATTTTGCGGGTTTCCAGAACGTTGTGCAGAGCACCTTACCCCCCTGCTATTATCTTGAATTACCCCAAGAACGACCCACAGCATCACCCACCTGGGAGCCACTGGTGCGCCCAGGGATTCGGAGTCCGCAGATTTTCTCGGACTGGTTACAACCTTCACCTGAGGATTTTGTTGCTGAGGGGCGGAGCAGACACTCGCACCTATCATAGTGCGTTTGGTGCATTTAACTGCAGAGCATCAGGACTTCCTTTCATCCACCGCAGGCGCTGACGAAGGCCAATGCGGCCGAAATGCATTCGCCATTCATTTTGAATTAAACGGTGCTGCACTCTAATCCCCTCTAAGGCTTCTGCTTCTTTATTTTGAGAAGGTGCTTGCTTCATATTTCTACGCGTGTCCCAGAAGCGCGTCTCAGAAGCCCCCCCATCAGAAGTGGCCCGGAGAATCTGGTTCCTGCTCCGGCTGTTGCTTGTTTCTTCAAGGTTGAAAATCTCCTGGCCCGCCGGCAGTCCGAGTAGGCGTCACAGCGAGACATTTTCTCAGCCCGGGCGGGTTGCATTGCCTTCCCGCTCACGCCATTCTACACTCGGACCTATGGTTGATGAAGTTAAGGGGACTAGAGGTGGCATCATTAGTTCCATTTTGCGGGTTTCCAGAACGTTGTGCAGAGCACCTTACCCCCCTGTTATTATCTTGAATTACCCCAAGAACGACCCACAGCATCACTCACCTGGGAGCCACTGGTGCATCCTGGGATTCGGAGTCCGCTGATTTGCTCGGACTGGTTACAACTTTCACCTGAGGATTTAGTTGCTGAGGGGCGGAGCAGACACTCGCACCTATCATAGTGCGGAATGGTGCATTTAACTGCAGAGCGTCAGGACTTCCTTTCATCTACCGCAGGCGCTGACGAAGGCCAATACGGCCGAAATGTATTCGCCATTCATTTTGAATTAAACAGTGCTGCACTCTAATTCCCGCTGTGGCTTCTGCTTCTTTATTTTGAGAAGGTGCTTGCTTCATATTTCTACGCGTGTCCCAGAAGCACGTCTCAGAAGCCCCCCCATCAGAAGTGGCCCGGAGAATCTGGTTCCTGCTCCGGCTGTTGCTTGTTTCTTCAAGGTTGAAAATCTCCTGGCCCGCCGGCAGTCCGATAGGCATCACAGCGAGACATTTTCTCAGCCTGGGCGGGTTGCATTGCCTTCCCGCTCACGCCATTCTACACTCGAACCTATGGTTGATGAAGTTAAGGGGACTAGAGGCGGCATCCTTAGTTCCATTTTGCGGGTTTCCAGAACGTTGTGCAGAGCACCTTACCCCCTGCTATTATCTTGAATTACCCCAAGAACGGCCCACAGCATCACTCACCTGGGAGCCACTGGTGCATCCTGGGATTCGGAGTCCGCAGATTTGCTCGGACTGGTTGCAACTTTCACCTGAGGATTTTGTTGCTGAGGGGCGGAGCAGACACTCGCACCTATCATAGTGCGGTTCGGTGCATTTAACTGCAGAGCGTCAGGACTTCCTTTCATCCACCGCAGGCGCAGACGAATGCCAATCCGGCCGAAATGCATTCGCCATTATTTTGAATTAAACGGTGCTGCACTCTAATCCCCGCTGAGGCTTCTGCTTCTTTATTTCGAGAAGGTGCTTGCTTCATATTTCTACGCGTGTCCTAGAAGCGCGTCTCAGAAGCCCCCCCATCAGAAGTGGCCCGGAGAATCTGGTTCCTGCTCCGGCTGTTGCTTGTTTCTTCAAGGTTGAAAATCTCCTGGCCCGCCGGCAGTCCGAGTAGGCGTCACAGCGAGACATTTTCTCAGCCCGGGCGGGTTGCATTGTCTTCCCGCTCACGCCATTCTACACTCGGACCTATGGTTGATGAAGTAAAGGGGACTAGAGGCGGCATCATTAATTCCATTTTGCGGGTTTCCTGAACGTTGTGCAGAGCACCTTACCCCCCTGCTATTATCTTGAATTACCCAAGAACGACCCACAGCATCACTCACCTGGGAGCCACTGGTGCATCCTGGGATTCGGAGTCCGCAGATTTGCTCGGACTGGTTACAACTTTCACCTGAGGATTTTGTTGCTGAGGGGCGGAGCAGACACTCGCACCTATCATAGTGTGGTTTGGTGCATTTAACTGCAGAGCGTCAGGACTTCCTTTCATCCACCGCAGGCGCTGACGAAGGCCAATACGGCCAAAATGCATTCGCCATTCATTTTGAATTAAACGGTGCTGCACTCTAATCCCCGCTGAGGCTTCTGCTTCTTTATTTCGAGAAGGTGCTTGCTTCACATTTCTACGCGTGTCCCAGGAGTGTGTTTCAGAAGCCCTCCATCAGAAGTGGCCCGGAGAATCTGGTTCCTGCTCCGGCTGTTGCTTGTTTCTTCAAGGTTGAAAATCTCCTGGCCCGCCGGCAGTCTGAGTAGGCGTCACAGCGAGACATTTTCTCAGCCCGAACGGGTTGCATTGCCTTCCCGCTTACGCCATTCTACACTCGGACCTATGGTTGATGAAGTTAAGGGGACTATAGGCGGCATCATTAGTTCCATTTTGCGGGTTTCCAGAACGTTGTGCAGAGCACCTTACCCCCCTGCTATTATCTTGAATTACCCCAAGAATGACCCACAGCATCACTCACCTGGGAGCCACTGGTGCATCCTGGGATTCGGAGTCCTCAGATTTGCTCGGACTGGTTACAACTTTCACCTGAGGATTTTGTTGCTGAGGGGCGGAGCAGACACTCGCACCTATCATAGTGCAGTTTGGTGCATTTAACTGCAGAGCGTCATGACTTCCTTTCATCCACCGCAGGCGCTGACGAAGGCCAATCCGGCCGAAATGCATTCGCCATTCATTTTGAATTAAACGGTGCTGCACTCTAATCCCCGCTGTGGCTTCTGCTTCTTTATTTTGAGAAGGTGCTTGCTTCATATTTCTACGCGTGTCCTAGAAGCGTGTCTCAGAAGCCCCCCCATCAGAAGTGGCCCGGAGAATCTGGTTCCTGCTCCGGCTGTTGCTTGTTTCTTCAAGGTTGAAAATCTCCTGGCCCGCCGGCAGTCCGAGTAGGCGTCACAGCGAGACATTTTCTCAGCCCGGGCGGGTTGCATTGCCTTCCCGCTCACGCCATTCTACACTCGGACCTATGGTTGATGAAGTTAAGGGGACTAGAGGCCGCATCATTAGTTCCATTTTGCGGGTTTCCAGAACGTTGTGCAGAGCACCTTACCCCCCTGCTATTATCTTGAATTACCCCAAGAACGACCCACAGCATCACCCACCTGGGAGCCACTGGTGCACCCAGGGATTCGGAGTCCGCAGATTTTCTCGGACTGGTTACAACCTTCACCTGAGGATTTTGTTGCTGAGGGGCGGAGCAGACACTCGCACCTATCATAGTGCGTTTGGTGCATTTAACTGCAGAGCATCAGGACTTCCTTTCATCCACCGCAGGCGCTGACGAAGGCCAATGCGGCCGAAATGCATTCGCCATTCATTTTGAATTAAACGGTGCTGCACTCTAATCCCCTCTAAGGCTTCTGCTTCTTTATTTTGAGAAGGTGCTTGCTTCATATTTCTACGCGTGTCCCAGAAGCGCGTCTCAGAAGCCCCCCCATCAGAAGTGGCCCGGAGAATCTGGTTCCTGCTCCGGCTGTTGCTTGTTTCTTCAAGGTTGAAAATCTCCTGGCCCGCCGGCAGTCCGAGTAGGCGTCACAGCGAGACATTTTCTCAGCCCGGGCGGGTTGCATTGCCTTCCCGCTCACGCCATTCTACACTCGTACCTATGGTTGATGAAGTTAAGGGGACTAGAGGTGGCATCATTAGTTCCATTTTGCGGGTTTCCAGAACGTTGTGCAGAGCACCTTACCCCCCTTGTATTATCTTGAATTACCCCAAGAACGACCCACAGCATCACTCACCTGGGAGCCACTGGTGCATCCTAGTATTCGGAGTCCGCTGATTTGCTCGGACTGGTTACAACTTTCACCTGAGGATTTAGTTGCTGAGGGGCGGAGCAGACACTCGCACCTATCATAGTGCGGAATGGTGCATTTAACTGCAGAGCGTCAGGACTTCCTTTCATCCACCGCAGGCGCTGACGAAGGCCAATCCGGCCGAAATGCATTCGCCATTCATTTTGAATTAAACAGTGCTGCACTCTAATTCCCGCTGTGGCTTCTGCTTCTTTATTTTGAGAAGGTGCTTGCTTCATATTTCTACGCGTGTCCCAGAAGCGCGTCTCAGAAGCCCCCCCATCAGAAGTGGCCCGGAGAATCTGGTTCCTGCTCCGGCTGTTCCTTGTTTCTTCAAGGTTGAAAATCTCCTGGCCCGCCGGCAGTCCGAGTAGGCATCACAGCGAGACATTTTCTCAGCCTGGGCGGGTTGCATTGCCTTCCCGCTCACGCCATTCTACACTCGAACCTATGGTTGATGAAGTTAAGGGGACTAGAGGCGGCATCCTTAGTTCCATTTTGCGGGTTTCCAGAACGTTGTGCAGAGCACCTTACCCCCTGCTATTATCTTGAATTACCCCAAGAACGACCCACAGCATCACTCACCTGGGAGCCACTGGTGCATCCTGGGATTCGGAGTCCGCAGATTTGCTCGGACTGGTTGCAACTTTCACCTGAGGATTTTGTTGCTGAGGGGCGGAGCAGACACTCGCACCTATCATAGTGCGGTTCGGTGCATTTAACTGCAGAGCGTCAGGACTTCCTTTCATCCACCGCAGGTGCTGACGAAGGCCAATCCGGCCGAAATGCATTCGCCATTATTTTGAATTAAACGGTGCTGCACTCTAATCCCCGCTGAGGCTTCTGCTTCTTTATTTCGAGAAGGTGCTTGCTTCATATTTCTACGCGTGTCCTAGAAGCGCGTCTCAGAAGCCCCCCCATCAGAAGTGGCCCGGAGAATCTGGTTCCTGCTCCGGCTGTTGCTTGTTTCTTCAAGGTTGAAAATCTCCTGGCCCGCCGGCAGTCCGAGTAGGCGTCACAGCGAGACATTTTCTCAGCCCGGGCGGGTTGCATTGTCTTCCCGCTCACGCCATTCTACACTCGGACCTATGGTTGATGAAGTAAAGGGGACTAGAGGCGGCATCATTAATTCCATTTTGCGGGTTTCCTGAACGTTGTGCAGAGCACCTTACCCCCCTGCTATTATCTTGAATTACCCAAGAACGACCCACAGCATCACTCACCTGGGAGCCACTGGTGCATCCTGGGATTCGGAGTCCGCAGATTTGCTCGGACTGGTTACAACTTTCACCTGAGGATTTTGTTGCTGAGGGGCGGAGCAGACACTCGCACCTATCATAGTGTGGTTTGGTGCATTTAACTGCAGAGCGTCAGGACTTCCTTTCATCCACCGCAGGCGCTGACGAAGGCCAATACGGCCAAAATGCATTCGCCATTCATTTTGAATTAAACGGTGCTGCACTCTAATCCCCGCTGAGGCTTCTGCTTCTTTATTTCGAGAAGGTGCTTGCTTCACATTTCTACGCGTGTCCCAGGAGTGTGTTTCAGAAGCCCTCCATCAGAAGTGGCCCGGAGAATCTGGTTCCTGCTCCGGCTGTTGCTTGTTTCTTCAAGGTTGAAAATCTCCTGGCCCGCCGGCAGTCTGAGTAGGCGTCACAGCGAGACATTTTCTCAGCCCGAACGGGTTGCATTGCCTTCCCGCTTACGCCATTCTACACTCGGACCTATGGTTGATGAAGTTAAGGGGACTATAGGCGGCATCATTAGTTCCATTTTGCGGGTTTCCAGAACGTTGTGCAGAGCACCTTACCCCCCTGCTAATATCTTGAATTACCCCAAGAACGACCCACAGCATCACTCACCTGGGAGCCACTGGTGCATCCTGGGATTCGGAGTCCGCAGATTTGCTCGGACTGGTTACAACTTTCACCTGAGGATTTTGTTGCTGAGGGGCGGGGCAGACACTCGCACCTATCATAGTGCAGTTTGGTGCATTTAACTGCAGAGCGTCATGACTTCCTTTCATCCACCGCAGGCGCTGACGAAGGCGAATCCGGCCGAAATGCATTCGCCATTCATTTTGAATTAAACGGTGCTGCACTCTAATCCCCGCTGTGGCTTCTGCTTCTTTATTTCGAGAAGGTGCTTGCTTCATATTTCTACGCGTGTCCTAGAAGCGCGTCTCAGAAGCCCCCCCATCAGAAGTGGCCCGGAGAATCTGGTTCCTGCTCCGGCTGTTGCTTGTTTCTTCAAGGTTGAAAATCTCCTGGCCCGCCGGCAGTCCGAGTAGGCGTCACAGCGAGACATTTTCTCAGCCCGGGCGGGTTGCATTGCCTTCCCGCTCACGCCATTCTACACTCGGACCTATGGTTGATGAAGTTAAGGGGACTAGAGGTGGCATCATTAGTTCCATTTTGCGGGTTTCCAGAACGTTGTGCAGAGCACCTTACCCCCCTGTTATTATCTTGAATTACCCCAAGAACGACCCACAGCATCACTCACCTGGGAGCCACTGGTGCATCCTGGGATTCGGAGTCCGCTGATTTGCTCGGACTGGTTACAACTTTCACCTGAGGATTTAGTTGCTGAGGGGCGGAGCAGACACTCGCACCTATCATAGTGCGGAATGGTGCATTTAACTGCAGAGCGTCAGGACTTCCTTTCATCCACCGCAGGCGCTGACGAAGGCCAATCCGGCCGAAATGCATTCGCCATTCATTTTGAATTAAACAGTGCTGCACTCTAATTCCCGCTGTGGCTTCTGCTTCTTTATTTTGAGAAGGTGCTTGCTTCATATTTCTACGCGTGTCCCAGAAGCGCGTCTCAGAAGCCCCCCCATCAGAAGTGGCCCGGAGAATCTGGTTCCTGCTCCGGCTGTTGCTTGTTTCTTCAAGGTTGAAAATCTCCTGGCCCGCCGGCAGTCCGAGTAGGCATCACAGCGAGACATTTTCTCAGCCTGGGCGGGTTGCATTGCCTTCCCGCTCACGCCATTCTACACTCGAACCTATGGTTGATGAAGTTAAGGGGACTAGAGGCGGCATCCTTAGTTCCATTTTGCGGGTTTCCAGAACGTTGTGCAGAGCACCTTACCCCCTGCTATTATCTTGAATTACCCCAAGAACGACCCACAGCATCACTCACCTGGGAGCCACTGGTGCATCCTGGGATTCGGAGTCCGCAGATTTGCTCGGACTGGTTGCAACTTTCACCTGAGGATTTTGTTGCTGAGGGGCGGAGCAGACACTCGCACCTATCATAGTGCGGTTCGGTGCATTTAACTGCAGAGCGTCAGGACTTCCTTTCATCCACCGCAGGCGCTGACGAAGGCCAATCCGGCCGAAATGCATTCGCCATTATTTTGAATTAAACGGTGCTGCACTCTAATCCCCGCTGAGGCTTCTGCTTCTTTATTTCGAGAAGGTGCTTGCTTCATATTTCTACGCGTGTCCTAGAAGCGCGTCTCAGAAGCCCCCCCATCAGAAGTGGCCCGGAGAATCTGGTTCCTGCTCCGGCTGTTGCTTGTTTCTTCAAGGTTGAAAATCTCCTGGCCCGCCGGCAGTCCGAGTAGGCGTCACAGCGAGACATTTTCTCAGCCCGGGCGGGTTGCATTGTCTTCCCGCTCACGCCATTCTACACTCGGACCTATGGTTGATGAAGTAAAGGGGACTAGAGGCGGCATCATTAATTCCATTTTGCGGGTTTCCTGAACGTTGTGCAGAGCACCTTACCCCCCTGCTATTATCTTGAATTACCCAAGAACGACCCACAGCATCACTCACCTGGGAGCCACTGGTGCATCCTGGGATTCGGAGTCCGCAGATTTGCTCGGACTGGTTACAACTTTCACCTGAGGATTTTGTTGCTGAGGGGCGGAGCAGACACTCGCACCTATCATAGTGTGGTTTGGTGCATTTAACTGCAGAGCGTCAGGACTTCCTTTCATCCACCGCAGGCGCTGACGAAGGCCAATACGGCCAAAATGCATTCGCCATTCATTTTGAATTAAACGGTGCTGCACTCTAATCCCCGCTGAGGCTTCTGCTTCTTTATTTCGAGAAGGTGCTTGCTTCACATTTCTACGCGTGTCCCAGGAGTGTGTTTCAGAAGCCCTCCATCAGAAGTGGCCCGGAGAATCTGGTTCCTGCTCCGGCTGTTGCTTGTTTCTTCAAGGTTGAAAATCTCCTGGCCCGCCGGCAGTCTGAGTAGGCGTCACAGCGAGACATTTTCTCAGCCCGAACGGGTTGCATTGCCTTCCCGCTTACGCCATTCTACACTCGGACCTATGGTTGATGAAGTTAAGGGGACTATAGGCGGCATCATTAGTTCCATTTTGCGGGTTTCCAGAACGTTGTGCAGAGCACCTTACCCCCCTGCTATTATCTTGAATTACCCCAAGAATGACCCACAGCATCACTCACCTGGGAGCCACTGGTGCATCCTGGGATTCGGAGTCCTCAGATTTGCTCGGACTGGTTACAACTTTCACCTGAGGATTTTGTTGCTGAGGGGCGGAGCAGACACTCGCACCTATCATAGTGCAGTTTGGTGCATTTAACTGCAGAGCGTCATGACTTCCTTTCATCCACCGCAGGCGCTGACGAAGGCCAATCCGGCCGAAATGCATTCGCCATTCATTTTGAATTAAACGGTGCTGCACTCTAATCCCCGCTGTGGCTTCTGCTTCTTTATTTTGAGAAGGTGCTTGCTTCATATTTCTACGCGTGTCCTAGAAGCGTGTCTCAGAAGCCCCCCCATCAGAAGTGGCCCGGAGAATCTGGTTCCTGCTCCGGCTGTTGCTTGTTTCTTCAAGGTTGAAAATCTCCTGGCCCGCCGGCAGTCCGAGTAGGCGTCACAGCGAGACATTTTCTCAGCCCGGGCGGGTTGCATTGCCTTCCCGCTCACGCCATTCTACACTCGGACCTATGGTTGATGAAGTTAAGGGGACTAGAGGCCGCATCATTAGTTCCATTTTGCGGGTTTCCAGAACGTTGTGCAGAGCACCTTACCCCCCTGCTATTATCTTGAATTACCCCAAGAACGACCCACAGCATCACCCACCTGGGAGCCACTGGTGCACCCAGGGATTCGGAGTCCGCAGATTTTCTCGGACTGGTTACAACCTTCACCTGAGGATTTTGTTGCTGAGGGGCGGAGCAGGCACTCGCACCTATCATAGTGCGTTTGGTGCATTTAACTGCAGAGCATCAGGACTTCCTTTCATCCACCGCAGGCGCTGACGAAGGCCAATGCGGCCGAAATGCATTCGCCATTCATTTTGAATTAAACGGTGCTGCACTCTAATCCCCTCTAAGGCTTCTGCTTCTTTATTTTGAGAAGGTGCTTGCTTCATATTTCTACGCGTGTCCCAGAAGCGCGTCTCAGAAGCCCCCCCATCAGAAGTGGCCCGGAGAATCTGGTTCCTGCTCCGGCTGTTGCTTGTTTCTTCAAGGTTGAAAATCTCCTGGCCCGCCGGCAGTTCGAGTAGGCGTCACAGCGAGACATTTTCTCAGCCCGGGCGGGTTGCATTGCCTTCCCGCTCACGCCATTCTACACTCGTACCTATGGTTGATGAAGTTAAGGGGACTAGAGGTGGCATCATTAGTTCCATTTTGCGGGTTTCCAGAACGTTGTGCAGAGCACCTTACCCCCCTGTTATTATCTTGAATTACCCCAAGAACGACCCACAGCATCACTCACCTGGGAGCCACTGGTGCATCCTGGGATTCGGAGTCCGCTGATTTGCTCGGACTGGTTACAACTTTCACCTGAGGATTTAGTTGCTGAGGGGCGGAGCAGACACTCGCACCTATCATAGTGCGGAATGGTGCATTTAACTGCAGAGCGTCAGGACTTCCTTTCATCCACCGCAGGCGCTGACGAAGGCCAATCCGGCCGAAATGCATTCGCCATTCATTTTGAATTAAACAGTGCTGCACTCTAATTCCCGCTGTGGCTTCTGCTTCTTTATTTTGAGAAGGTGCTTGCTTCATATTTCTACGCGTGTCCCAGAAGCGCGTCTCAGAAGCCCCCCCCATCAGAAGTGGCCCGGAGAATCTGGTTCCTGCTCCGGCTGTTGCTTGTTTCTTCAAGGTTGAAAATCTCCTGGCCCGCCGGCAGTCCGAGTAGGCATCACAGCGAGACATTTTCTCAGCCTGGGCGGGTTGCATTGCCTTCCCGCTCACGCCATTCTACACTCGAACCTATGGTTGATGAAGTTAAGGGGACTAGAGGCGGCATCCTTAGTTCCATTTTGCGGGTTTCCAGAACGTTGTGCAGAGCACCTTACCCCCTGCTATTATCTTGAATTACCCCAAGAACGACCCACAGCATCACTCACCTGGGAGCCACTGGTGCATCCTGGGATTCGGAGTCCGCAGATTTGCTCGGACTGGTTGCAACTTTCACCTGAGGATTTTGTTGCTGAGGGGCGGAGCAGACACTCGCACCTATCATAGTGCGGTTCGGTGCATTTAACTGCAGAGCGTCAGGACTTCCTTTCATCCACCGCAGGCGCTGACGAAGGCCAATCCGGCCGAAATGCATTCGCCATTATTTTGAATTAAACGGTGCTGCACTCTAATCCCCGCTGAGGCTTCTGCTTCTTTATTTCGAGAAGGTGCTTGCTTCATATTTCTACGCGTGTCCTAGAAGCGCGTCTCAGAAGCCCCCCCATCAGAAGTGGCCCGGAGAATCTGGTTCCTGCTCCGGCTGTTGCTTGTTTCTTCAAGGTTGAAAATCTCCTGGCCCGCCGGCAGTCCGAGTAGGCGTCACAGCGAGACATTTTCTCAGCCCGGGCGGGTTGCATTGTCTTCCCGCTCACGCCATTCTACACTCGGACCTATGGTTGATGAAGTAAAGGGGACTAGAGGCGGCATCATTAATTCCACTTTGCGGGTTTCCTGAACGTTGTGCAGAGCACCTTACCCCCCTGCTATTATCTTGAATTACCCAAGAACGACCCACAGCATCACTCACCTGGGAGCCACTGGTGCATCCTGGGATTCGGAGTCCGCAGATTTGCTCGGACTGGTTACAACTTTCACCTGAGGATTTTGTTGCTGAGGGGCGGAGCAGACACTCGCACCTATCATAGTGTGGTTTGGTGCATTTAACTGCAGAGCGTCAGGACTTCCTTTCATCCACCGCAGGCGCTGACGAAGGCCAATACGGCCAAAATGCATTCGCCATTCATTTTGAATTAAACGGTGCTGCACTCTAATCCCCGCTGAGGCTTCTGCTTCTTTATTTCGAGAAGGTGCTTGCTTCACATTTCTACGCGTGTCCCAGGAGTGTGTTTCAGAAGCCCTCCATCAGAAGTGGCCCGGAGAATCTGGTTCCTGCTCCGGCTGTTGCTTGTTTCTTCAAGGTTGAAAATCTCCTGGCCCGCCGGCAGTCTGAGTAGGCGTCACAGCGAGACATTTTCTCAGCCCGAACGGGTTGCATTGCCTTCCCGCTTACGCCATTCTACACTCGGACCTATGGTTGATGAAGTTAAGGGGACTATAGGCGGCATCATTAGTTCCATTTTGCGGGTTTCCAGAACGTTGTGCAGAGCACCTTACCCCCCTGCTAATATCTTGAATTACCCCAAGAACGACCCACAGCATCACTCACCTGGGAGCCACTGGTGCATCCTGGGATTCGGAGTCCGCAGATTTGCTCGGACTGGTTACAACTTTCACCTGAGGATTTTGTTGCTGAGGGGCGGGGCAGACACTCGCACCTATCATAGTGCAGTTTGGTGCATTTAACTGCAGAGCGTCATGACTTCCTTTCATCCACCGCAGGCGCTGACGAAGGCGAATCCGGCCGAAATGCATTCGCCATTCATTTTGAATTAAACGGTGCTGCACTCTAATCCCCGCTGTGGCTTCTGCTTCTTTATTTCGAGAAGGTGCTTGCTTCATATTTCTACGCGTGTCCTAGAAGCGCGTCTCAGAAGCCCCCCCATCAGAAGTGGCCCGGAGAATCTGGTTCCTGCTCCGGCTGTTGCTTGTTTCTTCGAGGTTGAAAATCTCCTGGCCCGCCGGCAGTCCGAGTAGGCGTCACAGCGAGACATTTTCTCAGCCCGGGCGGGTTGCATTGCCTTCCCGCTCACGCCATTCTACACTCGGACCTATCGTTGATGAAGTTAAGGGGACTAGAGGCCGCATCATTAGTTCCATTTTGCGGGTTTCCAGAACGTTGTGCAGAGCACCTTACCCCCCTGCTATTATCTTGAATTACCCCAAGAATGACCCACAGCATCACTCACCTGGGAGCCACTGGTGCATCCTGGGATTCGGAGTCTGCAGATTTGCTCGGACTGGTTACAACTTTCACCTGAGGATTTTGTTGCTGAGGGGCGGAGCAGACACTCGCACCTATCATAGTGCAGTTTGGTGCATTTAACTGCAGAGCGTCATGACTTCCTTTCATCCACCGCAGGCGCTGACGAAGGCCAATCCGGCCGAAATGCATTCGCCATTCATTTTGAATTAAACGGTGCTGCACTCTAATCCCCGCTGTGGCTTCTGCTTCTTTATTTTGAGAAGGTGCTTGCTTCATATTTCTACGCGTGTCCTAGAAGCGTGTCTCAGAAGCCCCCCCATCAGAAGTGGCCCGGAGAATCTGGTTCCTGCTCCGGCTGTTGCTTGTTTCTTCAAGGTTGAAAATCTCCTGGCCCGCCGGCAGTCCGAGTAGGCGTCACAGCGAGACATTTTCTCAGCCCGGGCGGGTTGCATTGCCTTCCCGCTCACGCCATTCTACACTCGGACCTATGGTTGATGAAGTTAAGGGGACTAGAGGCCGCATCATTAGTTCCATTTTGCGGGTTTCCAGAACGTTGTGCAGAGCACCTTACCCCCCTGCTATTATCTTGAATTACCCCAAGAACGACCCACAGCATCACCCACCTGGGAGCCACTGGTGCACCCAGGGATTCGGAGTCCGCAGATTTTCTCGGACTGGTTACAACCTTCACCTGAGGATTTTGTTGCTGAGGGGCGGAGCAGACACTCGCACCTATCATAGTGCGTTTGGTGCATTTAACTGCAGAGCATCAGGACTTCCTTTCATCCACCGCAGGCGCTGACGAAGGCCAATGCGGCCGAAATGCATTCGCCATTCATTTTGAATTAAACGGTGCTGCACTCTAATCCCCTCTAAGGCTTCTGCTTCTTTATTTTGAGAAGGTGCTTGCTTCATATTTCTACGCGTGTCCCAGAAGCGCGTCTCAGAAGCCCCCCCATCAGAAGTGGCCCGGAGAATCTGGTTCCTGCTCCGGCTGTTGCTTGTTTCTTCAAGGTTGAAAATCTCCTGGCCCGCCGGCAGTCCGAGTAGGCGTCACAGCGAGACATTTTCTCAGCCCGGGCGGGTTGCATTGCCTTCCCGCTCACGCCATTCTACACTCGGACCTATGGTTGATGAAGTTAAGGGGACTAGAGGTGGCATCATTAGTTCCATTTTGCGGGTTTCCAGAACGTTGTGCAGAGCACCTTACCCCCCTGTTATTATCTTGAATTACCCCAAGAACGACCCACAGCATCACTCACCTGGGAGCCACTGGTGCATCCTGGGATTCGGAGTCCGCTGATTTGCTCGGACTGGTTACAACTTTCACCTGAGGATTTAGTTGCTGAGGGGCGGAGCAGACACTCGCACCTATCATAGTGCGGAATGGTGCATTTAACTGCAGAGCGTCAGGACTTCCTTTCATCCACCGCAGGCGCTGACGAAGGCCAATCCGGCCGAAATGCATTCGCCATTCATTTTGAATTAAACAGTGCTGCACTCTAATTCCCGCTGTGGCTTCTGCTTCTTTATTTTGAGAAGGTGCTTGCTTCATATTTCTACGCGTGTCCCAGAAGCGCGTCTCAGAAGCCCCCCCATCAGAAGTGGCCCGGAGAATCTGGTTCCTGCTCCGGCTGTTGCTTGTTTCTTCAAGGTTGAAAATCTCCTGGCCCGCCGGCAGTCCGAGTAGGCATCACAGCGAGACATTTTCTCAGCCTGGGCGGGTTGCATTGCCTTCCCGCTCACGCCATTCTACACTCGAACCTATGGTTGATGAAGTTAAGGGGACTAGAGGCGGCATCCTTAGTTCCATTTTGCGGGTTTCCAGAACGTTGTGCAGAGCACCTTACCCCCTGCTATTATCTTGAATTACCCCAAGAACGACCCACAGCATCACTCACCTGGGAGCCACTGGTGCATCCTGGGATTCGGAGTCCGCAGATTTGCTCGGACTGGTTGCAACTTTCACCTGAGGATTTTGTTGCTGAGGGGCGGAGCAGACACTCGCACCTATCATAGTGCGGTTCGGTGCATTTAACTGCAGAGCGTCAGGACTTCCTTTCATCCACCGCAGGCGCTGACGAAGGCCAATCCGGCCGAAATGCATTCGCCATTATTTTGAATTAAACGGTGCTGCACTCTAATCCCCGCTGAGGCTTCTGCTTCTTTATTTCGAGAAGGTGCTTGCTTCATATTTCTACGCGTGTCCTAGAAGCGCGTCTCAGAAGCCCCCCCATCAGAAGTGGCCCGGAGAATCTGGTTCCTGCTCCGGCTGTTGCTTGTTTCTTCAAGGTTGAAAATCTCCTGGCCCGCCGGCAGTCCGAGTAGGCGTCACAGCGAGACATTTTCTCAGCCCGGGCGGGTTGCATTGTCTTCCCGCTCACGCCATTCTACACTCGGACCTATGGTTGATGAAGTAAAGGGGACTAGAGGCGGCATCATTAATTCCATTTTGCGGGTTTCCTGAACGTTGTGCAGAGCACCTTACCCCCCTGCTATTATCTTGAATTACCCAAGAACGACCCACAGCATCACTCACCTGGGAGCCACTGGTGCATCCTGGGATTCGGAGTCCGCAGATTTGCTCGGACTGGTTACAACTTTCACCTGAGGATTTTGTTGCTGAGGGGCGGAGCAGACACTCGCACCTATCATAGTGTGGTTTGGTGCATTTAACTGCAGAGCGTCAGGACTTCCTTTCATCCACCGCAGGCGCTGACGAAGGCCAATACGGCCAAAATGCATTCGCCATTCATTTTGAATTAAACGGTGCTGCACTCTAATCCCCGCTGAGGCTTCTGCTTCTTTATTTCGAGAAGGTGCTTGCTTCACATTTCTACGCGTGTCCCAGGAGTGTGTTTCAGAAGCCCTCCATCAGAAGTGGCCCGGAGAATCTGGTTCCTGCTCCGGCTGTTGCTTGTTTCTTCAAGGTTGAAAATCTCCTGGCCCGCCGGCAGTCTGAGTAGGCGTCACAGCGAGACATTTTCTCAGCCCGAACGGGTTGCATTGCCTTCCCGCTTACGCCATTCTACACTCGGACCTATGGTTGATGAAGTTAAGGGGACTATAGGCGGCATCATTAGTTCCATTTTGCGGGTTTCCAGAACGTTGTGCAGAGCACCTTACCCCCCTGCTATTATCTTGAATTACCCCAAGAATGACCCACAGCATCACTCACCTGGGAGCCACTGGTGCATCCTGGGATTCGGAGTCCTCAGATTTGCTCGGACTGGTTACAACTTTCACCTGAGGATTTTGTTGCTGAGGGGCGGAGCAGACACTCGCACCTATCATAGTGCAGTTTGGTGCATTTAACTGCAGAGCGTCATGACTTCCTTTCATCCACCGCAGGCGCTGACGAAGGCCAATCCGGCCGAAATGCATTCGCCATTCATTTTGAATTAAACGGTGCTGCACTCTAATCCCCGCTGTGGCTTCTGCTTCTTTATTTTGAGAAGGTGCTTGCTTCATATTTCTACGCGTGTCCTAGAAGCGTGTCTCAGAAGCCCCCCCATCAGAAGTGGCCCGGAGAATCTGGTTCCTGCTCCGGCTGTTGCTTGTTTCTTCAAGGTTGAAAATCTCCTGGCCCGCCGGCAGTCCGAGTAGGCGTCACAGCGAGACATTTTCTCAGCCCGGGCGGGTTGCATTGCCTTCCCGCTCACGCCATTCTACACTCGGACCTATGGTTGATGAAGTTAAGGGGACTAGAGGCCGCATCATTAGTTCCATTTTGCGGGTTTCCAGAACGTTGTGCAGAGCACCTTACCCCCCTGCTATTATCTTGAATTACCCCAAGAACGACCCACAGCATCACCCACCTGGGAGCCACTGGTGCACCCAGGGATTCGGAGTCCGCAGATTTTCTCGGACTGGTTACAACCTTCACCTGAGGATTTTGTTGCTGAGGGGCGGAGCAGACACTCGCACCTATCATAGTGCGTTTGGTGCATTTAACTGCAGAGCATCAGGACTTCCTTTCATCCACCGCAGGCGCTGACGAAGGCCAATGCGGCCGAAATGCATTTGCCATTCATTTTGAATTAAACGGTGCTGCACTCTAATCCCCTCTAAGGCTTCTGCTTCTTTATTTTGAGAAGGTGCTTGCTTCATATTTCTACGCGTGTCCCAGAAGCGCGTCTCAGAAGCCCCCCCATCAGAAGTGGCCCGGAGAATCTGGTTCCTGCTCCGGCTGTTGCTTGTTTCTTCAAGGTTGAAAATCTCCTGGCCCGCCGGCAGTTCGAGTAGGCGTCACAGCGAGACATTTTCTCAGCCCGGGCGGGTTGCATTGCCTTCCCGCTCACGCCATTCTACACTCGTACCTATGGTTGATGAAGTTAAGGGGACTAGAGGTGGCATCATTAGTTCCATTTTGCGGGTTTCCAGAACGTTGTGCAGAGCACCTTACCCCCCTGTTATTATCTTGAATTACCCCAAGAACGACCCACAGCATCACTCACCTGGGAGCCACTGGTGCATCCTGGGATTCGGAGTCCGCTGATTTGCTCGGACTGGTTACAACTTTCACCTGAGGATTTAGTTGCTGAGGGGCGGAGCAGACACTCGCACCTATCATAGTGCGGAATGGTGCATTTAACTGCAGAGCGTCAGGACTTCCTTTCATCCACCGCAGGCGCTGACGAAGGCCAATCCGGCCGAAATGCATTCGCCATTCATTTTGAATTAAACAGTGCTGCACTCTAATTCCCGCTGTGGCTTCTGCTTCTTTATTTTGAGAAGGTGCTTGCTTCATATTTCTACGCGTGTCCCAGAAGCGCGTCTCAGAAGCCCCCCCCATCAGAAGTGGCCCGGAGAATCTGGTTCCTGCTCCGGCTGTTGCTTGTTTCTTCAAGGTTGAAAATCTCCTGGCCCGCCGGCAGTCCGAGTAGGCATCACAGCGAGACATTTTCTCAGCCTGGGCGGGTTGCATTGCCTTCCCGCTCACGCCATTCTACACTCGAACCTATGGTTGATGAAGTTAAGGGGACTAGAGGCGGCATCCTTAGTTCCATTTTGCGGGTTTCCAGAACGTTGTGCAGAGCACCTTACCCCCTGCTATTATCTTGAATTACCCCAAGAACGACCCACAGCATCACTCACCTGGGAGCCACTGGTGCATCCTGGGATTCGGAGTCCGCAGATTTGCTCGGACTGGTTGCAACTTTCACCTGAGGATTTTGTTGCTGAGGGGCGGAGCAGACACTCGCACCTATCATAGTGCGGTTCGGTGCATTTAACTGCAGAGCGTCAGGACTTCCTTTCATCCACCGCAGGCGCTGACGAAGGCCAATCCGGCCGAAATGCATTCGCCATTATTTTGAATTAAACGGTGCTGCACTCTAATCCCCGCTGAGGCTTCTGCTTCTTTATTTCGAGAAGGTGCTTGCTTCATATTTCTACGCGTGTCCTAGAAGCGCGTCTCAGAAGCCCCCCCATCAGAAGTGGCCCGGAGAATCTGGTTCCTGCTCCGGCTGTTGCTTGTTTCTTCAAGGTTGAAAATCTCCTGGCCCGCCGGCAGTCCGAGTAGGCGTCACAGCGAGACATTTTCTCAGCCCGGGGGGGTTGCATTGTCTTCCCGCTCACGCCATTCTACACTCGGACCTATGGTTGATGAAGTAAAGGGGACTAGAGGCGGCATCATTAATTCCACTTTGCGGGTTTCCTGAACGTTGTGCAGAGCACCTTACCCCCCTGCTATTATCTTGAATTACCCAAGAACGACCCACAGCATCACTCACCTGGGAGCCACTGGTGCATCCTGGGATTCGGAGTCCGCAGATTTGCTCGGACTGGTTACAACTTTCACCTGAGGATTTTGTTGCTGAGGGGCGGAGCAGACACTCGCACCTATCATAGTGTGGTTTGGTGCATTTAACTGCAGAGCGTCAGGACTTCCTTTCATCCACCGCAGGCGCTGACGAAGGCCAATACGGCCAAAATGCATTCGCCATTCATTTTGAATTAAACGGTGCTGCACTCTAATCCCCGCTGAGGCTTCTGCTTCTTTATTTCGAGAAGGTGCTTGCTTCACATTTCTACGCGTGTCCCAGGAGTGTGTTTCAGAAGCCCTCCATCAGAAGTGGCCCGGAGAATCTGGTTCCTGCTCCGGCTGTTGCTTGTTTCTTCAAGGTTGAAAATCTCCTGGCCCGCCGGCAGTCTGAGTAGGCGTCACAGCGAGACATTTTCTCAGCCCGAACGGGTTGCATTGCCTTCCCGCTTACGCCATTCTACACTCGGACCTATGGTTGATGAAGTTAAGGGGACTATAGGCGGCATCATTAGTTCCATTTTGCGGGTTTCCAGAACGTTGTGCAGAGCACCTTACCCCCCTGCTAATATCTTGAATTACCCCAAGAACGACCCACAGCATCACTCACCTGGGAGCCACTGGTGCATCCTGGGATTCGGAGTCCGCAGATTTGCTCGGACTGGTTACAACTTTCACCTGAGGATTTTGTTGCTGAGGGGCGGGGCAGACACTCGCACCTATCATAGTGCAGTTTGGTGCATTTAACTGCAGAGCGTCATGACTTCCTTTCATCCACCGCAGGCGCTGACGAAGGCGAATCCGGCCGAAATGCATTCGCCATTCATTTTGAATTAAACGGTGCTGCACTCTAATCCCCGCTGTGGCTTCTGCTTCTTTATTTCGAGAAGGTGCTTGCTTCATATTTCTACGCGTGTCCTAGAAGCGCGTCTCAGAAGCCCCCCCATCAGAAGTGGCCCGGAGAATCTGGTTCCTGCTCCGGCTGTTGCTTGTTTCTTCAAGGTTGAAAATCTCCTGGCCCGCCGGCAGTCCGAGTAGGCGTCACAGCGAGACATTTTCTCAGCCCGGGCGGGTTGCATTGCCTTCCCGCTCACGCCATTCTACACTCGGACCTATGGTTGATGAAGTTAAGGGGACTAGAGGTGGCATCATTAGTTCCATTTTGCGGGTTTCCAGAACGTTGTGCAGAGCACCTTACCCCCCTGTTATTATCTTGAATTACCCCAAGAACGACCCACAGCATCACTCACCTGGGAGCCACTGGTGCATCCTGGGATTCGGAGTCCGCTGATTTGCTCGGACTGGTTACAACTTTCACCTGAGGATTTAGTTGCTGAGGGGCGGAGCAGACACTCGCACCTATCATAGTGCGGAATGGTGCATTTAACTGCAGAGCGTCAGGACTTCCTTTCATCCACCGCAGGCGCTGACGAAGGCCAATCCGGCCGAAATGCATTCGCCATTCATTTTGAATTAAACAGTGCTGCACTCTAATTCCCGCTGTGGCTTCTGCTTCTTTATTTTGAGAAGGTGCTTGCTTCATATTTCTACGCGTGTCCCAGAAGCGCGTCTCAGAAGCCCCCCCATCAGAAGTGGCCCGGAGAATCTGGTTCCTGCTCCGGCTGTTGCTTGTTTCTTCAAGGTTGAAAATCTCCTGGCCCGCCGGCAGTCCGAGTAGGCATCACAGCGAGACATTTTCTCAGCCTGGGCGGGTTGCATTGCCTTCCCGCTCACGCCATTCTACACTCGAACCTATGGTTGATGAAGTTAAGGGGACTAGAGGCGGCATCCTTAGTTCCATTTTGCGGGTTTCCAGAACGTTGTGCAGAGCACCTTACCCCCTGCTATTATCTTGAATTACCCCAAGAACGACCCACAGCATCACTCACCTGGGAGCCACTGGTGCATCCTGGGATTCGGAGTCCGCAGATTTGCCCGGACTGGTTGCAACTTTCACCTGAGGATTTTGTTGCTGAGGGGCGGAGCAGACACTCGCACCTATCATAGTGCGGTTCGGTGCATTTAACTGCAGAGCGTCAGGACTTCCTTTCATCCACCGCAGGCGCTGACGAAGGCCAATCCGGCCGAAATGCATTCGCCATTATTTTGAATTAAACGGTGCTGCACTCTAATCCCCGCTGAGGCTTCTGCTTCTTTATTTCGAGAAGGTGCTTGCTTCATATTTCTACGCGTGTCCTAGAAGCGCGTCTCAGAAGCCCCCCCATCAGAAGTGGCCCGGAGAATCTGGTTCCTGCTCCGGCTGTTGCTTGTTTCTTCAAGGTTGAAAATCTCCTGGCCCGCCGGCAGTCCGAGTAGGCGTCACAGCGAGACATTTTCTCAGCCCGGGCGGGTTGCATTGTCTTCCCGCTCACGCCATTCTACACTCGGACCTATGGTTGATGAAGTAAAGGGGACTAGAGGCGGCATCATTAATTCCATTTTGCGGGTTTCCTGAACGTTGTGCAGAGCACCTTACCCCCCTGCTATTATCTTGAATTACCCAAGAACGACCCACAGCATCACTCACCTGGGAGCCACTGGTGCATCCTGGGATTCGGAGTCCGCAGATTTGCTCGGACTGGTTACAACTTTCACCTGAGGATTTTGTTGCTGAGGGGCGGAGCAGACACTCGCACCTATCATAGTGTGGTTTGGTGCATTTAACTGCAGAGCGTCAGGACTTCCTTTCATCCACCGCAGGCGCTGACGAAGGCCAATACGGCCAAAATGCATTCGCCATTCATTTTGAATTAAACGGTGCTGCACTCTAATCCCCGCTGAGGCTTCTGCTTCTTTATTTCGAGAAGGTGCTTGCTTCACATTTCTACGCGTGTCCCAGGAGTGTGTTTCAGAAGCCCTCCATCAGAAGTGGCCCGGAGAATCTGGTTCCTGCTCCGGCTGTTGCTTGTTTCTTCAAGGTTGAAAATCTCCTGGCCCGCCGGCAGTCTGAGTAGGCGTCACAGCGAGACATTTTCTCAGCCCGAACGGGTTGCATTGCCTTCCCGCTTACGCCATTCTACACTCGGACCTATGGTTGATGAAGTTAAGGGGACTATAGGCGGCATCATTAGTTCCATTTTGCGGGTTTCCAGAACGTTGTGCAGAGCACCTTACCCCCCTGCTATTATCTTGAATTACCCCAAGAATGACCCACAGCATCACTCACCTGGGAGCCACTGGTGCATCCTGGGATTCGGAGTCCTCAGATTTGCTCGGACTGGTTACAACTTTCACCTGAGGATTTTGTTGCTGAGGGGCGGAGCAGACACTCGCACCTATCATAGTGCAGTTTGGTGCATTTAACTGCAGAGCGTCATGACTTCCTTTCATCCACCGCAGGCGCTGACGAAGGCCAATCCGGCCGAAATGCATTCGCCATTCATTTTGAATTAAACGGTGCTGCACTCTAATCCCCGCTGTGGCTTCTGCTTCTTTATTTTGAGAAGGTGCTTGCTTCATATTTCTACGCGTGTCCTAGAAGCGTGTCTCAGAAGCCCCCCCATCAGAAGTGGCCCGGAGAATCTGGTTCCTGCTCCGGCTGTTGCTTGTTTCTTCAAGGTTGAAAATCTCCTGGCCCGCCGGCAGTCCGAGTAGGCGTCACAGCGAGACATTTTCTCAGCCCGGGCGGGTTGCATTGCCTTCCCGCTCACGCCATTCTACACTCGGACCTATGGTTGATGAAGTTAAGGGGACTAGAGGCCGCATCATTAGTTCCATTTTGCGGGTTTCCAGAACGTTGTGCAGAGCACCTTACCCCCCTGCTATTATCTTGAATTACCCCAAGAACGACCCACAGCATCACCCACCTGGGAGCCACTGGTGCACCCAGGGATTCGGAGTCCGCAGATTTTCTCGGACTGGTTACAACCTTCACCTGAGGATTTTGTTGCTGAGGGGCGGAGCAGACACTCGCACCTATCATAGTGCGTTTGGTGCATTTAACTGCAGAGCATCAGGACTTCCTTTCATCCACCGCAGGCGCTGACGAAGGCCAATGCGGCCGAAATGCATTCGCCATTCATTTTGAATTAAACGGTGCTGCACTCTAATCCCCTCTAAGGCTTCTGCTTCTTTATTTTGAGAAGGTGCTTGCTTCATATTTCTACGCGTGTCCCAGAAGCGCGTCTCAGAAGCCCCCCCATCAGAAGTGGCCCGGAGAATCTGGTTCCTGCTCCGGCTGTTGCTTGTTTCTTCAAGGTTGAAAATCTCCTGGCCCGCCGGCAGTTCGAGTAGGCGTCACAGCGAGACATTTTCTCAGCCCGGGCGGGTTGCATTGCCTTCCCGCTCACGCCATTCTACACTCGTACCTATGGTTGATGAAGTTAAGGGGACTAGAGGTGGCATCATTAGTTCCATTTTGCGGGTTTCCAGAACGTTGTGCAGAGCACCTTACCCCCCTGTTATTATCTTGAATTACCCCAAGAACGACCCACAGCATCACTCACCTGGGAGCCACTGGTGCATCCTGGGATTCGGAGTCCGCTGATTTGCTCGGACTGGTTACAACTTTCACCTGAGGATTTAGTTGCTGAGGGGCGGAGCAGACACTCGCACCTATCATAGTGCGGAATGGTGCATTTAACTGCAGAGCGTCAGGACTTCCTTTCATCCACCGCAGGCGCTGACGAAGGCCAATCCGGCCGAAATGCATTCGCCATTCATTTTGAATTAAACAGTGCTGCACTCTAATTCCCGCTGTGGCTTCTGCTTCTTTATTTTGAGAAGGTGCTTGCTTCATATTTCTACGCGTGTCCCAGAAGCGCGTCTCAGAAGCCCCCCCCATCAGAAGTGGCCCGGAGAATCTGGTTCCTGCTCCGGCTGTTGCTTGTTTCTTCAAGGTTGAAAATCTCCTGGCCCGCCGGCAGTCCGAGTAGGCATCACAGCGAGACATTTTCTCAGCCTGGGCGGGTTGCATTGCCTTCCCGCTCACGCCATTCTACACTCGAACCTATGGTTGATGAAGTTAAGGGGACTAGAGGCGGCATCCTTAGTTCCATTTTGCGGGTTTCCAGAACGTTGTGCAGAGCACCTTACCCCCTGCTATTATCTTGAATTACCCCAAGAACGACCCACAGCATCACTCACCTGGGAGCCACTGGTGCATCCTGGGATTCGGAGTCCGCAGATTTGCTCGGACTGGTTGCAACTTTCACCTGAGGATTTTGTTGCTGAGGGGCGGAGCAGACACTCGCACCTATCATAGTGCGGTTCGGTGCATTTAACTGCAGAGCGTCAGGACTTCCTTTCATCCACCGCAGGCGCTGACGAAGGCCAATCCGGCCGAAATGCATTCGCCATTATTTTGAATTAAACGGTGCTGCACTCTAATCCCCGCTGAGGCTTCTGCTTCTTTATTTCGAGAAGGTGCTTGCTTCATATTTCTACGCGTGTCCTAGAAGCGCGTCTCAGAAGCCCCCCCATCAGAAGTGGCCCGGAGAATCTGGTTCCTGCTCCGGCTGTTGCTTGTTTCTTCAAGGTTGAAAATCTCCTGGCCCGCCGGCAGTCCGAGTAGGCGTCACAGCGAGACATTTTCTCAGCCCGGGCGGGTTGCATTGTCTTCCCGCTCACGCCATTCTACACTCGGACCTATGGTTGATGAAGTAAAGGGGACTAGAGGCGGCATCATTAATTCCACTTTGCGGGTTTCCTGAACGTTGTGCAGAGCACCTTACCCCCCTGCTATTATCTTGAATTACCCAAGAACGACCCACAGCATCACTCACCTGGGAGCCACTGGTGCATCCTGGGATTCGGAGTCCGCAGATTTGCTCGGACTGGTTACAACTTTCACCTGAGGATTTTGTTGCTGAGGGGCGGAGCAGACACTCGCACCTATCATAGTGTGGTTTGGTGCATTTAACTGCAGAGCGTCAGGACTTCCTTTCATCCACCGCAGGCGCTGACGAAGGCCAATACGGCCAAAATGCATTCGCCATTCATTTTGAATTAAACGGTGCTGCACTCTAATCCCCGCTGAGGCTTCTGCTTCTTTATTTCGAGAAGGTGCTTGCTTCACATTTCTACGCGTGTCCCAGGAGTGTGTTTCAGAAGCCCTCCATCAGAAGTGGCCCGGAGAATCTGGTTCCTGCTCCGGCTGTTGCTTGTTTCTTCAAGGTTGAAAATCTCCTGGCCCGCCGGCAGTCTGAGTAGGCGTCACAGCGAGACATTTTCTCAGCCCGAACGGGTTGCATTGCCTTCCCGCTTACGCCATTCTACACTCGGACCTATGGTTGATGAAGTTAAGGGGACTATAGGCGGCATCATTAGTTCCATTTTGCGGGTTTCCAGAACGTTGTGCAGAGCACCTTACCCCCCTGCTAATATCTTGAATTACCCCAAGAACGACCCACAGCATCACTCACCTGGGAGCCACTGGTGCATCCTGGGATTCGGAGTCCGCAGATTTGCTCGGACTGGTTACAACTTTCACCTGAGGATTTTGTTGCTGAGGGGCGGGGCAGACACTCGCACCTATCATAGTGCAGTTTGGTGCATTTAACTGCAGAGCGTCATGACTTCCTTTCATCCACCGCAGGCGCTGACGAAGGCGAATCCGGCCGAAATGCATTCGCCATTCATTTTGAATTAAACGGTGCTGCACTCTAATCCCCGCTGTGGCTTCTGCTTCTTTATTTCGAGAAGGTGCTTGCTTCATATTTCTACGCGTGTCCTAGAAGCGCGTCTCAGAAGCCCCCCCATCAGAAGTGGCCCGGAGAATCTGGTTCCTGCTCCGGCTGTTGCTTGTTTCTTCGAGGTTGAAAATCTCCTGGCCCGCCGGCAGTCCGAGTAGGCGTCACAGCGAGACATTTTCTCAGCCCGGGCGGGTTGCATTGCCTTCCCGCTCACGCCATTCTACACTCGGACCTATCGTTGATGAAGTTAAGGGGACTAGAGGCCGCATCATTAGTTCCATTTTGCGGGTTTCCAGAACGTTGTGCAGAGCACCTTACCCCCCTGCTATTATCTTGAATTACCCCAAGAATGACCCACAGCATCACTCACCTGGGAGCCACTGGTGCATCCTGGGATTCGGAGTCTGCAGATTTGCTCGGACTGGTTACAACTTTCACCTGAGGATTTTGTTGCTGAGGGGCGGAGCAGACACTCGCACCTATCATAGTGCAGTTTGGTGCATTTAACTGCAGAGCGTCATGACTTCCTTTCATCCACCGCAGGCGCTGACGAAGGCCAATCCGGCCGAAATGCATTCGCCATTCATTTTGAATTAAACGGTGCCGCACTCTAATCCCCGCTGTGGCTTCTGCTTCTTTATTTTGAGAAGGTGCTTGCTTCATATTTCTACGCGTGTCCTAGAAGCGTGTCTCAGAAGCCCCCCCATCAGAAGTGGCCCGGAGAATCTGGTTCCTGCTCCGGCTGTTGCTTGTTTCTTCAAGGTTGAAAATCTCCTGGCCCGCCGGCAGTCCGAGTAGGCGTCACAGCGAGACATTTTCTCAGCCCGGGCGGGTTGCATTGCCTTCCCGCTCACGCCATTCTACACTCGGACCTATGGTTGATGAAGTTAAGGGGACTAGAGGCCGCATCATTAGTTCCATTTTGCGGGTTTCCAGAACGTTGTGCAGAGCACCTTACCCCCCTGCTATTATCTTGAATTACCCCAAGAACGACCCACAGCATCACCCACCTGGGAGCCACTGGTGCACCCAGGGATTCGGAGTCCGCAGATTTTCTCGGACTGGTTACAACCTTCACCTGAGGATTTTGTTGCTGAGGGGCGGAGCAGACACTCGCACCTATCATAGTGCGTTTGGTGCATTTAACTGCAGAGCATCAGGACTTCCTTTCATCCACCGCAGGCGCTGACGAAGGCCAATGCGGCCGAAATGCATTCGCCATTCATTTTGAATTAAACGGTGCTGCACTCTAATCCCCTCTAAGGCTTCTGCTTCTTTATTTTGAGAAGGTGCTTGCTTCATATTTCTACGCGTGTCCCAGAAGCGCGTCTCAGAAGCCCCCCCATCAGAAGTGGCCCGGAGAATCTGGTTCCTGCTCCGGCTGTTGCTTGTTTCTTCAAGGTTGAAAATCTCCTGGCCCGCCGGCAGTCCGAGTAGGCGTCACAGCGAGACATTTTCTCAGCCCGGGCGGGTTGCATTGCCTTCCCGCTCACGCCATTCTACACTCGGACCTATGGTTGATGAAGTTAAGGGGACTAGAGGTGGCATCATTAGTTCCATTTTGCGGGTTTCCAGAACGTTGTGCAGAGCACCTTACCCCCCTGTTATTATCTTGAATTACCCCAAGAACGACCCACAGCATCACTCACCTGGGAGCCACTGGTGCATCCTGGGATTCGGAGTCCGCTGATTTGCTCGGACTGGTTACAACTTTCACCTGAGGATTTAGTTGCTGAGGGACGGAGCAGACACTCGCACCTATCATAGTGCGGAATGGTGCATTTAACTGCAGAGCGTCAGGACTTCCTTTCATCCACCGCAGGCGCTGACGAAGGCCAATCCGGCCGAAATGCATTCGCCATTCATTTTGAATTAAACAGTGCTGCACTCTAATTCCCGCTGTGGCTTCTGCTTCTTTATTTTGAGAAGGTGCTTGCTTCATAATTCTACGCATGTCCCAGAAGCTCGTCTCAGAAGCCCCCCCATCAGAAGTGGCCCGGAGAATCTGGTTCCTGCTCCGGCTGTTGCTTGTTTCTTCAAGGTTGAAAATCTCCTGGCCCGCCGGCAGTCCGAGTAGGCATCACAGCGAGACATTTTCTCAGCCTGGGCGGGTTGCATTGCCTTCCCGCTCACGCCATTCTACACTCGAACCTATGGTTGATGAAGTTAAGGGGACTAGAGGCGGCATCCTTAGTTCCATTTTGCGGGTTTCCAGAACGTTGTGCAGAGCACCTTACCCCCTGCTATTATCTTGAATTACCCCAAGAACGACCCACAGCATCACTCACCTGGGAGCCACTGGTGCATCCTGGGATTCGGAGTCCGCAGATTTGCTCGGACTGGTTGCAACTTTCACCTGAGGATTTTGTTGCTGAGGGGCAGAGCAGACACTCGCACCTATCATAGTGCGGTTCGGTGCATTTAACTGCAGAGCGTCAGGACTTCCTTTCATCCACCGCAGGCGCTGACGAAGGCCAATCCGGCCGAAATGCATTCGCCATTATTTTGAATTAAACGGTGCTGCACTCTAATCCCCGCTGAGGCTTCTGCTTCTTTATTTCGAGAAGGTGCTTGCTTCATATTTCTACGCGTGTCCTAGAAGCGCGTCTCAGAAGCCCCCCCATCAGAAGTGGCCCGGAGAATCTGGTTCCTGCTCCGGCTGTTGCTTGTTTCTTCAAGGTTGAAAATCTCCTGGCCCGCCGGCAGTCCGAGTAGGCGTCACAGCGAGACATTTTCTCAGCCCGGGCGGGTTGCATTGTCTTCCCGCTCACGCCATTCTACACTCGGACCTATGGTTGATGAAGTAAAGGGGACTAGAGGCGGCATCATTAATTCCATTTTGCGGGTTTCCTGAACGTTGTGCAGAGCACCTTACCCCCCTGCTATTATCTTGAATTACCCAAGAACGACCCACAGCATCACTCACCTGGGAGCCACTGGTGCATCCAGGGATTCGGAGTCCGCAGATTTGCTCGGACTGGTTACAACTTTCACCTGAGGATTTTGTTGCTGAGGGGCGGAGCAGACACTCGCACCTATCATAGTGTGGTTTGGTGCATTTAACTGCAGAGCGTCAGGACTTCCTTTCATCCACCGCAGGCGCTGACGAAGGCCAATACGGCCAAAATGCATTCGCCATTCATTTTGAATTAAACGGTGCTGCACTCTAATCCCCGCTGAGGCTTCTGCTTCTTTATTTCGAGAAGGTGCTTGCTTCACATTTCTACGCGTGTCCCAGGAGTGTGTTTCAGAAGCCCTCCATCAGAAGTGGCCTGGAGAATCTGGTTCCTGCTCCGGCTGTTGCTTGTTTCTTCAAGGTTGAAAATCTCCTGGCCCGCCGGCAGTCTGAGTAGGCGTCACAGCGAGACATTTTCTCAGCCCGAACGGGTTGCATTGCCTTCCCGCTTACGCCATTCTACACTCGGACCTATGGTTGATGAAGTTAAGGGGACTATAGGCGGCATCATTAGTTCCATTTTGCGGGTTTCCAGAACGTTGTGCAGAGCACCTTACCCCCCTGCTATTATCTTGAATTACCCCAAGAATGACCCACAGCATCACTCACCTGGGAGCCACTGGTGCATCCTGGGATTCGGAGTCCTCAGATTTGCTCGGACTGGTTACAACTTTCACCTGAGGATTTTGTTGCTGAGGGGCGGAGCAGACACTCGCACCTATCATAGTGCAGTTTGGTGCATTTAACTGCAGAGCGTCATGACTTCCTTTCATCCACCGCAGGCGCTGACGAAGGCCAATCTGGCCGAAATGCATTCGCCATTCATTTTGAATTAAACGGTGCTGCACTCTAATCCCCGCTGTGGCTTCTGCTTCTTTATTTTGAGAAGGTGCTTGCTTCATATTTCTACGCGTGTCCTAGAAGCGTGTCTCAGAAGCCCCCCCATCAGAAGTGGCCCGGAGAATCTGGTGCCTGCTCCGGCTGTTGCTTGTTTCTTCAAGGTTGAAAATCTCCTGGCCCGCCGGCAGTCCGAGTAGGCGTCACAGCGAGACATTTTCTCAGCCCGGGCGGGTTGCATTGCCTTCCCGCTCACGCCATTCTACACTCGGACCTATGGTTGATGAAGTTAAGGGGACTAGAGGCCGCATCATTAGTTCCATTTTGCGGGTTTCCAGAACGTTGTGCAGAGCACCTTACCCCCCTGCTATTATCTTGAATTACCCCAAGAACGACCCACAGCATCACCCACCTGGGAGCCACTGGTGCACCCAGGGATTCGGAGTCCGCAGATTTTCTCGGACTGGTTACAACCTTCACCTGAGGATTTTGTTGCTGAGGGGCGGAGCAGACACTCGCACCTATCATAGTGCGTTTGGTGCATTTAACTGCAGAGCATCAGGACTTCCTTTCATCCACCGCAGGCGCTGACGAAGGCCAATGCGGCCGAAATGCATTCGCCATTCATTTTGAATTAAACGGTGCTGCACTCTAATCCCCTCTAAGGCTTCTGCTTCTTTATTTTGAGAAGGTGCTTGCTTCATATTTCTACGCGTGTCCCAGAAGCGCGTCTCAGAAGCCCCCCCATCAGAAGTGGCCCGGAGAATCTGGTTCCTGCTCCGGCTGTTGCTTGTTTCTTCAAGGTTGAAAATCTCCTGGCCCGCCGGCAGTCCGAGTAGGCGTCACAGCGAGACATTTTCTCAGCCCGGGCGGGTTGCATTGCCTTCCCGCTCACGCCATTCTACACTCGTACCTATGGTTGATGAAGTTAAGGGGACTAGAGGTGGCATCATTAGTTCCATTTTGCGGGTTTCCAGAACGTTGTGCAGAGCACCTTACCCCCCTGTTATTATCTTGAATTACCCCAAGAACGACCCACAGCATCACTCACCTGGGAGCCACTGGTGCATCCTGGGATTCGGAGTCCGCTGATTTGCTCGGACTGGTTACAACTTTCACCTGAGGATTTAGTTGCTGAGGGGCGGAGCAGACACTCGCACCTATCATAGTGCGGAATGGTGCATTTAACTGCAGAGCGTCAGGACTTCCTTTCATCCACCGCAGGCGCTGACGAAGGCCAATCCGGCCGAAATGCATTCGCCATTCATTTTGAATTAAACAGTGCTGCACTCTAATTCCCGCTGTGGCTTCTGCTTCTTTATTTTGAGAAGGTGCTTGCTTCATATTTCTACGCGTGTCCCAGAAGCGCGTCTCAGAAGCCCCCCCATCAGAAGTGGCCCGGAGAATCTGGTTCCTGCTCCGGCTGTTGCTTGTTTCTTCAAGGTTGAAAATCTCCTGGCCCGCCGGCAGTCCGAGTAGGCATCACAGCGAGACATTTTCTCAGCCTGGGCGGGTTGCATTGCCTTCCCGCTCACGCCATTCTACACTCGAACCTATGGTTGATGAAGTTAAGGGGACTAGAGGCGGCATCCTTAGTTCCATTTTGCGGGTTTCCAGAACGTTGTGCAGAGCACCTTACCCCCTGCTATTATCTTGAATTACCCCAAGAACGACCCACAGCATCACTCACCTGGGAGCCACTGGTGCATCCTGGGATTCGGAGTCCGCAGATTTGCTCGGACTGGTTGCAACTTTCACCTGAGGATTTTGTTGCTGAGGGGCGGAGCAGACACTCGCACCTATCATAGTGCGGTTCGGTGCATTTAACTGCAGAGCGTCAGGACTTCCTTTCATCCACCGCAGGCGCTGACGAAGGCCAATCCGGCCGAAATGCATTCGCCATTATTTTGAATTAAACGGTGCTGCACTCTAATCCCCGCTGAGGCTTCTGCTTCTTTATTTCGAGAAGGTGCTTGCTTCATATTTCTACGCGTGTCCTAGAAGCGCGTCTCAGAAGCCCCCCCATCAGAAGTGGCCCGGAGAATCTGGTTCCTGCTCCGGCTGTTGCTTGTTTCTTCAAGGTTGAAAATCTCCTGGCCCGCCGGCAGTCCGAGTAGGCGTCACAGCGAGACATTTTCTCAGCCCGGGCGGGTTGCATTGTCTTCCCGCTCACGCCATTCTACACTCGGACCTATGGTTGATGAAGTAAAGGGGACTAGAGGCGGCATCATTAATTCCATTTTGCGGGTTTCCTGAACGTTGTGCAGAGCACCTTACCCCCCTGCTATTATCTTGAATTACCCAAGAACGACCCACAGCATCACTCACCTGGGAGCCACTGGTGCATCCTGGGATTCGGAGTCCGCAGATTTGCTCGGACTGGTTACAACTTTCACCTGAGGATTTAGTTGCTGAGGGGCGGAGCAGACACTCGCACCTATCATAGTGCGGTTTGGTGCATTTAACTGCAGAGCGTCAGGACTTCCTTTCATCCACCGCAGGCGCTGACGAAGGCCAATCTGGCCGAAATGCATTCGCCATTCATTTTGAATTAAACAGTGCTGCACTCTAATCCCCGCTGTGGCTTCTGCTTCTTTATTTTGAGAAGGTGCTTGCTTCATATTTCTACGCGTGTCCCAGAAGCGCGTCTCAGAAGCCCCCCCATCAGAAGTGGCCCGGAGAATCTGGTTCCTGCTCCGGCTGTTGCTTGTTTCTTCAAGGTTGAAAATCTCCTGGCCCGCCGGCAGTCCGAGTAGGCGTCACAGCGAGACATTTTCTCAGCCTGGGCGGGTTGCATTGCCTTCCCGCTCACGCCATTCTACACTCGAACCTATGGTTGATGAAGTTAAGGGGACTAGAGGCGGCATCATTAGTTCCATTTTGCGGGTTTCCAGAACGTTGTGCAGAGCACCTTACCCCCCTGCTATTATCTTGAATTACCCCAAGAACGACCCACAGCATCACTCACCTGGGAGCCACTGGTGCATCCTGGGATTCGGAGTCCGCAGATTTGCTCGGACTGGTTACAACTTTCACCTGAGGAATTTGTTGCTGAGGGGCGGAGCAGACACTCGCACCTATCATAGTGCGGTTTGGTGCATTTAACTGCAGAGCGTCAGGACTTCCTTTCATCCACCGCAGGCGCTGACGAAGGCCAATCCGGCCGAAATGCATTCGCCATTATTTTGAATTAAACGGTGCTGCACTCTAATCCCCGCTGAGGCTTCTGCTTCTTTATTTCGAGAAGGTGCTTGCTTCATATTTCTACGCGTGTCCTAGAAGCGCGTCTCAGAAGCCCCCCCATCAGAAGTGGCCCGGAGAATCTGGTTCCTGCTCCGGCTGTTGCTTGTTTCTTCAAGGTTGAAAATCTCCTGGCCCGCCGGTAGTCCGAGTAGGCGGCACAGCGAGACATTTTCTCAGCCCGGGCGGGTTGCATTGTCTTCCCACTCACACCATTCTACACTCGGACCTATGGTTGATGAAGTTAAGGGGACTAGAGGCGGCATCATTAGTTCCATTTTGCGGGTTTCCTGAACGTTGTGCAGAGCACCTTACCCCCCTGCTATTATCTTGAATTACCCAAGAACGACCCACAGCATCACTCACCTGGGAGCCACTGGTGCATCCTGGGATTCGGAGTCCGCAGATTTGCTCGGACTGGTTACAACTTTCACCTGAGGATTTTGTTGCTGAGGGGCGGAGCAGACACTCGCACCTATCATAGTGCGGTTTGGTGCATTTAACTGCAGAGCGTCAGGACTTCCTTTCATCCACCGCAGGCGCTGACGAAGGCCAATACGGCCAAAATGCATTCGCCATTCAATTTGAATTAAACGGTGCTGCACTCTAATCCCCGCTGAGGCTTCTGCATCTTTATTTCGAGAAGGTGCTTGCTTCACATTTCTACGCGTGTCCCAGAAGTGCGTTTCAGAAGCCCTCCATCAGAAGTGGCCCGGAGAATCTGGTTCCTGCTCTGGCTGTTGCTTGTTTCTTCAAGGTTGAAAATGTCCTGGCCCGCCGGCAGTCCGAGTAGGCGTCACAGCGAGACATTTTCTCAGCCCGAACGGGTTGCATTGCCTTCCCGCTCACGCCATTCTACACTCGGACCTATGGTTGATGAAGTTAAGGGGACTATAGGCGGCATCATTAGTTCCATTTTGCGGGTTTCCAGAACGTTGTGCAGAGCACCTTACCCCCCTGCTAATATCTTGAATTACCCCAAGAACGACCCACAGCATCACTCACCTGGGAGCCACTGATGCATCCTGGGATTCGGAGTCCGCAGATTTGCTCGGACTGGTTACAACTTTCACCTGAGGATTTTGTTGCTGAGGGGCGGGGCAGACACTCGCACCTATCATAGTGCAGTTTGGTGCATTTAACTTCAGAGCGTCATGACTTCCTTTCATCCACCGCAGGCGCTGACGAAGGCCAATCCGGCCGAAATGCATTCGCCATTCATTTTGAATTAAACGTTGCTGTACTCTAATCCCCGCTGTGGCTTCTGCTTCTTTATTTCGAGAAAGTGCTTGCTTCATATTTCTACGCGTGTCCCAGAAGCGCGTCTCAGAAGCCCCCCCATCAGAAGTGGCCCGGAGAATCTGGTTCCTGCTCCGGCTGTTGCTTGTTTCTTCAAGGTTGAAAATCTTCTGGCCCGCCGGCAGTCCGAGTAGGCGTCACAGCGAGACATTTTCTCAGCCCGGGCGGGTTGCATTGCCTTCCCGCTCAGGCCATTCTACACTCAGACCTATAGTTGATGAAGTTAAGGGGACTAGAGGCCGCATCATTAGTTCCATTTTGTGGGTTTCCAGAACGTTGTGCAGAGCATCTTACCCCCCTGCTATTATCTTGAATTACCCCAAGAACGACCCACAGCATCACCCACCTGGGAGCCACTGGTGCACCCTGGGATTCGGAGTCCGCAGATTTGCTCGGACTGGTTACAACCTTCACCTGAGGATTTTGTTGCTGAGGGGCGGAGCAGACACTCGCACCTATCATAGTGCGGTTTGGTGCATTTAACTGCAGAGCGTCAGGACTTCCTTTCATCCACCGCAGGCGCTGACGAAGGCCAATCCGGCCGAAATGCATTCGCCATTCATTTTGAATTAAACAGTGCTGCACTCTAATCCCCTCTGAGGCTTTTGCTTCTTTATTTCGAGAAGGTGCTTGCTTCATATTTCTACGCGTGTCCCAGAAGCGCGTCTCAGAAGCCCCCCCATCAGAAGTGGCCCGGAGAATCTGGTTCCTGCTCCGGCTGTTGCTTGTTTCTTCAAGGTTGAAAATCTCCTGGCCCGCCGGCAGTCCGAGTAGGCGTCACAGCGAGACATTTTCTCAGCCCGGGCGGGTTGCATTGCCTTCCCGCTCACGCCATTCTACACTCGGACCTATGGTTGATGAGGTTAAGGGGACTAGAGGCGGCATCATTAGTTCCATTTTGCGGGTTTCCAGAACGTTGTGCAGAGCACCTTACCCCCCTGTTATTATCTTGAATTACCCCAAGAACGACCCACAGCATCACTCACCTGGGAGCCACTGGTGCATCCTGGGATTCGGAGTCCGCTGATTTGCTCGGACTGGTTACAACTTTCACCTGAGGATTTAGTTGCTGAGGGGCGGAGCAGACACTCGCACCTATCATAGTGCGGTTTGGTGCATTTAACTGCAGAGCGTCAGGACTTCCTTTCATCCACCGCAGGCGCTGACGAAGGCAAATCCGGCCGAAATGCATTCGCCATTCATTTTGAATTAAACGGTGCTGCACTCTAATCCCCGCTGAGGCTTCTGCTTCTTTATTTCGAGAAGGTGCTCCCTTCATATATATATATATATATATATATATATATATATGAAGGGAGCAAAATATATATATATATATATATATATATATATAAATATATATATATTGTACAACGCAAAACTCCCAGATCACGGGTTTAGAAATGAGAGCACTCCAAGCCAATACGGCGTAGGTTCGCCAAGTCTTTTATTAATCAAAGACCTCCACATCGATCAGTCTACAAACGCGTTTCGGCGTTGCCGCCTTCGTCAGTGTAAACTGACACTGTTTTAAAATTACATTTAAATCAGAAGCCGTGATCATCATCAGTCACGTGTTCTACATCCATAAACATAAACATAAAAAACGGTACTTGAAATAATTAATTCATTACTTTCGCGGCGGCCATCTTTTAACGGATAATCTACTATTTTTCATATGTACATTTATAAGTAGAATGAGAGAACCAATTCATTATTCAACATAATTAGAACATGAAATCACATTTCATCCAATTTTTGTCCTCTATACTTATATACACATGCATAGATGGCATTTATGCCGCAGGTACCTATGTGTGTGATTTTCATACCCAACTCTTCGTGAAAATCACATCAGTTCACAGCTCCGTTTTCCAATAACAGAATTTTGGGTCACCAAAGAAAATGTCACAGTTAAATTATTTACAATCTAGCCCTGAAAAAAAAAAAAAAAATATATATATATATATATATATATATATAAATATATATATATATATATATATATATATATATATATATATATATATATATATATATATATATATATATATCAATTTGTTTTTTCGCGTGCACACAAAAAGGTTCCTGGCACTCCCAGCTCCGTTTTCCAATAACGACAACTACTCCAAATGTGCTCGCTGTTATTTTATTGTCATAACAGTGCCTCCAGCAACACTCCTCAACGCTTTTCGCGGCACACGCCGCTTTATCACGAGATGTTTTGACAAAGTGTTAGGTATATATACATATTTCTTCCACGATTTTGCTCCTTCCTTCTCCCTTGTCTTGTCACTGGATGATGTCATCAGAGATGTCATCAGTGATGTCATTTGAGATGTCATCAGTGATGTCATCAGTGTTGTAACTGACCATGTCATGAATGATGTAATATGTGACATCATCAGCAGTGGATTGCGGGTGCGCGATATATAGTTAGTGCAACTAACTATATATGGAATTTCAATGGTTTTGTGTGAGTAAAATAAGGTTTTGTAAATGCGAATTCCTAACTATATATGGTCTATAACCTATGGTTTTTTCAGTGAATTTTCAAGGTTTTGTAAATGCTAATTCCTAACTATATATGGTCTATAACCTATGGTTTTTTCAGTGAATTTCAATGGTTTTTTAATAGCAAATATCAAAAGCTTTTTTGTGGAAAATGACGAAAATTAGGTATACATAAGCGGCGTTCATTTATGTTCACCACAGCCACTGTTGAAAGTAAAGTGAAAGTGAAAGTCGCGAAACAGTGGCCAAGCCATTTAGTCCCTTTTAGGCCCCATCATGCACGTAAGTAACAGCCATTTTGTGTGTCATGGCCTCTCTGCCCACTGCCAATAGCCTATGATTGTTCGGAATTTGTTCTCTTTGGGTGATTCTCTATTAACAAATAAGCACAGAGTCGCAATACTCTGTTTAGTTTTTGCAGATAGAGAAGGATAGGTAGTGCAGACTTTTGTCCCCTTTGTAACCCGTCATGCCTATCTCAATGTGAATGTGTTGTGTGCACCCCACGCAAAGAAAACAACCTTTTTTTTTTATTTGCCCCGCTTGGCCCTTTTAAAGACATTCTTTAGTCTAATTACGTTGGCCTCTATTGTATGTATTTTTTTTTTATTTTTTTTTATTTTTTCGCTCCCGGTCGGCGAACCGGGTAGCTTAGCGTTACCTCAATTTGGTGCTGCGACTCGGTCCGCGAACCGGTAAACGTTCTTTATGGCTGAGATACCCGCCACCCCCTCTCAACACAATCCCCAAAGGAAGGGAAACCGGAAACAGTTCTGAAGTTTTTGGAAGAGGGAGGGAGTGACCCTCCCGGCCGTATTTATTAAAATATGAAACAAAATTAAAACATTAAATCAACAGTTTCATATTAATGTACAATTTCATTACCACATTGCGATGTTTGGCTAACCTTAACAGATTCTCTAATACAAAGGTTCTCCTAGCCGAACTAACATCCTACAAAACATTTACTTGAACTTTTGAAATTGTACATCCTAACGTTTAAGGGCCAACGGCAAGGTCGTAACCGGTGTCAAGATCCCTAAACCAGAAATATCCCCGTCACTTGTGAGGGGCGACCGCACAGAGGCGTACCTCAAGTGCAACTACCAATTTCCCTTGACTTGACGGGGGCCCCAATAAAACTCGACGCCACTTAAAGGTCGTCCGAGGACTCGTGTGAGGTATCTAGAAGGTAGCGTAGACCCCCCCCCAAACCCCACACAACTTACCACATCTGCCGTCGCAGACGTCCTGGCCCCGGGAAATTCCCCAGGAGGGGGCTGTAACCCCTCCTACCCAGGAAGGGGCCTTGACCGCCTTTCCTTTTCTTTCGGCGACCCATCCTTAGAAGGGACCGCCTCCCCGTTGAGGGGCCAATGGCCACCTCCCCCGAGCGCTCCCATCCGTGTTGGGTGACGCCCACTCATAGGGATCTTCCAATTAGTGCTCACCGATCATGACCTTACCGCCCGACCAAAATAAATACGACAATGCTAACTAACTTACTAAACTACAAAGACATTGGCTACTACAACTGTCTTAAAAGCATGCTTACCAATGAACACTAAAGTAGAATTTCTTTATTCGCGAAACACAACCCAAATCGACCATTCTTTATTACGTACTCAAAATCATCACGATAATACCACAACCTGTAAACGAAAATCAGAGTTATCCATCAATTTTATTCAAAAACCACTTGCTGTCCTCAGGGGCTGGTGGGTGGGTCAAAATTGGCTCTTCGTTCCGTCTCGAGCTCACGTGCAGCGAGGAGGTGCAGCTTCAGAGCACAAGAACAAGAGGATGCCTTCTGGTCTTGCTTCTCCTTTTATCCGTCTTCAGGGCGGGCGTAAACCCGCCCCTGCCTGCCCCAAGGGCGTGGCCAGCCGCGTCAGTGTCTAGGCCAGCCCACTCTAGGGCGGGAAAACGCGCGCCCCGGCTACGCCGCTTCGGGCATACCAGCCGAGACTCGCTTCCCGCCCAAGATGGCTTCCCGGGGGGATCGTGGTACTCCGCCATACGTTCGGGGGGACCGAGTGGTCGCCCCTTTCCATATGGCTGAGATACCCGCCACCCCCTCTCAACACAATCCCCAAAGGAGGGGAAACCGGAAACAGTTCTGAAGTTTTTGGAAGAGGGAGGGAGTGACCCTCCCGGCCGTATTTATTAAAATATGAAACAAAATTAAAACATTAAATCAACAGTTTCATATTAATGTACAATTTCATTACCACATTGCGATGTTTGGCTAACCTTAACAGATTCTCTAATACAAAGGTTCTCCTAGCCGAACTAACATCCTACAAAACATTTACTTGAACTTTTGAAATTGTACATCCTAACGTTTAAGGGCCAACGGCAAGGTCGTAACCGGTGTCAAGATCCCTAAACCAGAAATATCCCCGTCACTTGTGAGGGGCGACCGCACAGAGGCGTACCTCAAGTGCAACTACCAATTTCCCTTGACTTGACGGGGGCCCCAATAAAACTCGACGCCACTTAAAGGTCGTCCGAGGACTCGTGTGAGGTATCTAGAAGGTAGCGTAGACCCCCCCCAAACCCCACACAACTTACCACATCTGCCGTCGCAGACGTCCTGGCCCCGGGAAATTCCCCAGGAGGGGGCTGTAACCCCTCCTACCCAGGAAGGGGCCTTGACCGCCTTTCCTTTTCTTTCGGCGACCCATCCTTAGAAGGGACCGCCTCCCCGTTGAGGGGCCAATGGCCACCTCCCCCGAGCGCTCCCATCCGTGTTGGGTGACGCCCACTCATAGGGATCTTCCAATTAGTGCTCACCGATCATGACCTTACCGCCACAGGCCGGATAGTTGACCGGCTATCCGGACCCCCCACAAAACTCCTACCTAAAGGTCATATTATAACGTTTTTAGCCATGCTAAGAAGTCTCCTATGAGTAACTCATTCCCCACCCGAGACAAATGCACACCATCCCCCAAATACATACTGTCATCATTAATACACCCATGCGAAATATAATGCAGTGTTTTGGAACGGAACAACCTACTCATTTTGTTATTAAGCTTTCTAACAGAATGATTCAAAGCGGGAATAGAAATAGCCCCCCGCCACACCTTTCGTGGTATCATATGGGACCACGCAATTGTGCACCCTGGAACTCTCCTCGCTAACCAACTTACAGTGGAAAGCATCGCCTCAAGGAGAAGTCGTCTACCAGTGGTGACCAAATCATTGCCCCCAAGATGTACTATGACTACAGACGGCGGTGACCTCGTCCGCCCTAACAAACCCTCGAAAAATGATTGAAACTGGTCAATACAGAGACCGCCTCTTCCGTAGAAGGACACCCTGTACCCGTATTCCCCAGCTACGTGAATCATGTCACCTGCCTTGAATACGTCCGCGGCACGCCTCACGTATGAGTGGCCCACGACCCACACCTCCTTTTTCACAGCCGGTGATGTCTGACCGCTGGCCCGGTGTTGGGTCGACTGCATAGTCCGCCCCGCCTCGTAGGCTTGCGCAACTGAAAACCAAACAAAAACAAGAAGCGTGAGTACATCGTTACAGCTTCACAACATGTGCAACCGCACATACCTTTTATAACAATTGGAGGACCAACGCCCCACCCGTTTCACTTGTTCCACATTCAGACCCCTGGCTGTAGCTTCTGTAGCAGCACCTATCCGAAAGGAATGGGTCCCAAACTCGCCCGGGTTCAAGCCCGCAGCGGCAATCGACATCGCAAGCACCCGCTGAAACTGAAATTTTGTCAGTGGGGTGGCGTCCGCGTGTCTCAACAAGGTCCCCCCCCATGATGCCACCCTTCGTGCTAGGTAATCTTCTAAACACTTTACCGGACACATGGAGGACCCGGGAATCCTGCGTATGATTATGCAGTCACCCATCCCACATTGATCGGTCTTGGACCTGACAAATGAGACAGTCATTGTCTCCCCTCTGATCTGAACGTGCTCCTGGCACAAACCTCCTGTCACGTCCTGTTTGTTCCTCGCCACTAGTTCGCTTACCCGCATCGCCCCATGAAATGCCAGCGTAAAAGCGGCTCGGAACAACACTGTCTCAAACTGAGAAGAACATGTAGCAGGGAGTGTGGATAACAACTGGGCCAACCTATCCAAACCTATCGGGCGCCTCTCATCTACTCTGCGACCCTCAAGGCGTTGCCACCCACGTAGCGCTTTCTGTACAACGAAAGACGCTGTCGGGTCCTGGATCCCATGAGCCCTAGCAACAAAGGAAATGGCAGCCCGATGCCTCTGAGCCGTGGCCACCGATTTCCCAGCTAGATGTAAAGACATCAGAAAATTCACCACCCCTTCCTCGTGACCCCAAAGCCCCTCTCTATCAGTCCCCAAAAAGGCTAAATAGGACCGGAACGCCCCTTCATATGCCTTCCTCGTCCTGGGTGCTAAACTCTCTCCCACGAGGTGACGAAGTTCGGGGCACCGAGAGACCAGAGAGCTTCGGGAAAGGGTGCCGGCTCCGGGTCCGCTGTGGGAAGAAAACCCGAGAAAGCCTGCATATGAAAACGAGACAGTGCATCAGCCGCCTGGTTCATTACCCCCGGGACATGTCTTGCTCTGAATAGCACATTCAATTGCATACACAGTAAAACAATTTCTTTGAGCAGTCTCAAAATCAATTTGCATCGTGCTGCCTGGCTATTGATACACTCGACCACAGTCATATTGTCAGACCAAAATACCACAGAGTGATCTTTGAACCCTTCGGGCCAAGTTCTCAGGGCCACCAAAATGGGGAAAAGTTCCAGGAAAGCGATGTTACTTGTCAGTCCATTGTCATGCCACCATGCCGGCCACTTTTGTGCCGACCATCTTGTGCCGAAGATGGCACCAAAACCTATGCTCCCTGCTGAATCTGTCCATAGCCCCAGCTCCTCAGAGGACACGGCCGGTTTGTTCCAGACGACTCGACCATTGAAATCCGCCAGAAATGCCAACCAAATGCGCATGAGTACAACAAAGAAGGGCTTAGACTCACCTACAGTAAAGCAGAGTCTGAGAATAGAATGAACAAAAAAAGTGCTAGTACTGAGTCTTAATACAAAATTACAATTGTATCCAAAGCCAATAAATATTGAATTATCAGCCGATGACTGGAATTAATCCATCATTATTTATTTTAGTTTTGGTAGAAAATTATTTTTAGGAAACACAACACACCATTTACAAACCTTGTTTTATATATACATGTGTGACAGAAAGAAATTTACAAGACACCAAACACCATTTTTAGACAATAGACAAAAAATGAACACATTTCAATCAAGACACAACCGTTCTTCATATACATTCACACTCCTTCAACTCCATAACGAAAAAACATATGGCACAAGACAACAACCAAAGAAATAGAAGGTGGGTCAATAGCAAAGTGCAGAACCAATCACAATGTTAGAAACACAAGTATTGTTACAGATACTGAATATCAAACAACTATACCAAAAATGCAATTATTTAGACCCAAGAGCAAACATAAGATAAAAAAATGACAAGGTCGACGCGTTTCGAATCGGATCCTTTGTCCGATTCTCATCAGGACCAGATCGTCAAATCTGAAAAAAGGAAAAACATTTCCTTTAGTATTTAGTAAAACTAGGAAGGAGAAAAGCGACAAATGGGCCTGCACGGGCTCCTACCTGAGTGTGAGGATAATTGCAATGCAGACAGTAGAGGAAGTCTGTAGACACAGAATTAAACAACATGAGGACACAGATATTCCCTGCAGTCAGATTAGACACAAAACGGGGAAGATTATTTGTCTTAAAGTACCTGCATGCGCTATAAATGCAGGCGTGGGTCCAGGAAGACTTGTGGTGCTCGTTCGAGTTTTAACTGATGTGCATCGTAATTGTTGGAATTTCTAAGAAGAGAATGCACATATGGAGTATCGATCAGCGTGACGTCTACCAAGAAGTATATTGGGCACTTATACAGACAGAAGTGACAGCGTCTTACCTGTCACAAAGGAAGGGTTGCGTGCGGCCCAGGTTTGATTGCAAAGACGGATCAAAAGCGGGAATATTCACCGCGGGCTGGAGGAAAGGAAAGGATGTATTTAATGTGGGGTCACAGCATAGAAGGCGGGTAAATCCTGCTTTTCCGGGAGTGGGCTTACCGTCAGAGAGTCACGCCAGGATGTTGGTGCGGGCCGCTTAAAGATACAAGGGCAGCAACAATCGGCGGCCGGAGTTTAATCAGGAACGAGGCGGGGGCGATCGCGTTCACCGCGGGCTGGAAGCAGAAAGGAGTTGGTTTAATAAGCGTGTCCCAGGCCCGACAATTCAAAAGGGAGCAGAACTCACAGCATGGGAAGGAGATTACCTGTAATCAGACTCGCCAGGCGTGTTGCACGGGTCGCTCACGAAGCCGAGGGCGCCATCAGTCAGAGGCGGTAACCGGCTCCTGCGTGTGGATGGTAATAACGTGGCGGCTCATAGGCCAATGCAAGTCATGTGATGCCTACTGTGATTGTGGGAGTTGTAGTTCTAATGCATACAAGGTTTTAAAGAGCTCTAGAAATTTCAGATAATTCGTTTAAACCGTTATCAACCGTATTAAATTTCAAGATGAGAGTTGCCTCACGCTGACAAAGTTTTGTTTCCAAATCGCCTCCCCTATAATCCATTTCCAATTTGCACAATACAGTCCATTTGAGATCATGTTCAGTGTGACCCTCTTTACTCCAGTGATCCACTAGCGGGGCATTGGTCACAGATCGTCTTATCCTAGATTTGTGTTGGCTGACACGCTGACGAATTTCCTGAGTGGTTTTGCCCACATATAGTTTCTGGCAGGGGCAAAGGATCCCATAAACAACATTTCTAGTCTTACAATTAGTAAATGTTGTATGTTTCCAGTGTGTACCATTATAAGAAAATAAGTCACCTTCAATGGTCTTGTCGCAGCAGACACATGTTCCACATTTGTGGTGGCCACGGACTGGTGCCAATCCCAGTAAATTGCGTAGAGTGGCTGGTTCCTTTGTAGGTAACGAGGCTCGAACCAAAGCATTGCCAATGCTACTTTCTTTTTTGAAGGCTATCAGAGGTGGTTGAGATAGGCTCTCTTCAAGATTCTTCACTAGATGCCAATTCTGGTTAATTTTCTTCCTGAGTTGATTCGCCTGTGGGCAGAATGTAGTCACGCAGACTATTCTTTCCAAAGGCCGTTTTACCTGTTTGTCCAAAAGAACTTCACGCGGCATCCACCAGGCCCTGCGCATTGCATTTTTAACAAGTTTTTTCGGGTATCCCCGAGCCATAAGGCGTTCCAATAGCTTTTCAGCGTGTCCAAAATATTCCTCCTTCACTGTGCAGTTCCGCCTGATTCGGAGGAATTGGCCAAGTGGAAGGTTTTGACGGAGGCTGCGTGGATGATTACTGGTGTAGTGTAATGCCCGGTTTCGATCAGTTTCTTTTCTGAATAATGTTGTTGCCAATGTGCCATTAAGTGCATAAACTTTGACATCCAAGAACGTAATCTGGTGTGCATTGGAACTGATGGTAAATTTGATATCTCTGGTGCGTCCGTTTAGCCAATTAAGGAAAACCATAAGTTCTTCCTCAGTGCCATTCCATATAAAAAAAAAAAATGCGCATGTCCTGGCGGACCTCAGACGAGAGCCTTGTGCGATGATGGCCCTCCTTCAGGCCGACCATGGCTTGTGCAATCGAACGGGAAAAGGGGCGGGCCATTGGTATAACCCTCAGGGCAAAATTCAACTGTCCAACTACCTGCTGCAATTGATGCAGCTTAACCTTAGATGCACATATACACATTTGCAGGGCTGCCCTGAACTTTAGCACTTTGTCAGCTGGTAAACGAAAACAACCTTCTCCGGAATCTAACTCGATCCCCAGAAACTCGAGGCAAGTCGAAGGACCCACAGTCTTACCTGGTGCCAATGGCACGCCAAACTGATTCATTAAGACACAAAATTCGGCCAAGGCCTGACCACATTCCGGATCCCCGGCTGCCCCCAGGAACAAAAAATCATCGAGGTAATGCATTACATGTTGGAAACCCGTCTTCTTTGTGAAGACCCATTGTAAAAAACTACTGAATTTTTCGAAATAGGCACAAGATATAGAGCACCCCATCGGCATACACCTATCCATGTAATATTGACCCTGAAACATGAAACCCAGGAGACGCTGATCGTCTGGATGTACCGGGAGCAACCGGAACGCTGACTCGATATCCGATTTTGCCATCAGCGCCCCGGGCCCCAGGCGATTCAAAATGGCTACGGCCTCATCGAAGGATGCGTACCGCACCGAACACACTTCCGGGTCTATCGCTTCGTTTACAGAAAGACCACGTGGAGCTGATAAATTATGTATCAGCCGGAACTCACCCGGGTCCTTCTTGGGGACCACTCCTAAAGGAGAACAAACAAAGTTATGCACCGGGGGTACACTAAACGGGCCGGCGACCCGACCTCGAGTAACCTCCTTCCGGATCTTATCCTGTACCACGGTCGTATGCTGCAGGACCGAAACCTGATTTTTACATTTCTCCACACCCTGAAAGTCCCCTACTGGGATGCGGAAACCATAAGAAAACCCGTTCCGCAACACCCCAGCAGAAGTACGATCCGGGTATTCACTGAGCCAGGGAATCATTGCCAAGGTATCAATCGGGGTAGGTAAAGGCGCCCCTCGGACTATGTTAGACCTGTTTGGCGCCTCCTCTACCCCCGTTATCACCCGTTTTGGCTCTGCACGTGGACTCAGGATGGGGTGATTGCCCACACCCACTACATTTGTGTC
Source organism: Lissotriton vulgaris (assembly GCF_964263255.1). Classification (NCBI taxonomy): domain Eukaryota; kingdom Metazoa; phylum Chordata; class Amphibia; order Caudata; family Salamandridae; genus Lissotriton; species Lissotriton vulgaris. The sequence continues at coordinate 420,737,348 of NC_141698.1, read as the reverse complement.
TAAATTTGCACGATCCCTGGGGCCTAGTACATTTACCCCTGTTGAAATTCCAACAAACCCCCCTTTTTCCTGTATTGCCGGCAGGCCTCGAGTAATTGTCGGTACCCGCACCTGATCGAAAGGGCGTCCCCGCATACTGGCGGGAGGATTCGCCAACGTTACTCCCCACCAATGGCACTTTCAACATACCAGTCTCCTTCATTTTATCCCATGACACAGAATCATAACAATCCCAAGTTAAGCTTTTATCATGTTCTTTAGCCTTTCTAAAAAGATTATCATAGCAGAACCAATGATTACCCTCGTGTGATATCGAGTACCCCATGATTCGTGACTGATAAGTCGGCAATTCGGGTAGCAACTCGAGCCTTCGTTCCCCCAAGATCGACGTAAAAAACCCCCCACGCTTTGCCCCAATTGCCAATGTTTTCATTTACCTTAAAGGCGGCCATTTTTGCGCGCCAAACACTCGGATGCATGAGGTCCTTCTGGCCCTTAACATGCTCCACCTCATAGTGATCAGTAAGCAACGAGAAGATGTTTACATATTCCCCTGCCCAAATCTTCTCTTTTATAGGCAAAGGAACATGTTGACCCAACTTTTCCCTACGAGAGGGTGCTGACTCGTCCCTCGCAATCGGCAATGGCCGCTTACCTGAACTGGACGCTGCCTCTGCGGTCGAATTCGTCCCCTGTGGCTTGTCTACTGCTGCAGCCGGCGTGGACACCTTTGCTGCTTCCCGTTTCTCACGCAGTTGCTTTATCAGCACCTGTGCGTCGACAGCCGTGGCGCCCTCGCTACCTTCACCCAACCACGCTGCTAGTTGTGCTGCCAGCTCGGGCGGCATATCTTCCCTAGACACGGGGGTGACCACAACGGGAATCGGATTCCCTTCCTCTGGCACGGGAGTGGGTGCCTCGAGCGGGGCACTAGGACCTGGGATGTCTCCCCCAGCTGCTCCCCTCCTGGGCCTCTTGTTTTTTCCTCCCGGGGCTGCTCCCGCCAAAGGACGTTTCGGCCCCCCTTCCTCGTCTTTATCCATCCGTCTCTTTAGGTCGGTCACCTCCTTCATGAGAACGCGCAGCATCTGGTCAGTAGTCATGCGCTTTCCCGCCTTCTTCGGCATTCTCCAACTGAGTATCTGAAAAACAAACAAGAACGATTACAACGCTCAAAATTGGCTCTTCGTTCCGTCTCGAGCTCACGTGCAGCGAGGAGGTGCAGCTTCAGAGCACAAGAACAAGAGGATGCCTACTGGTCTTGCTTCTCCTTTTATCCGTCTTCAGGGCGGGCGTAAACCCGCCCCTGCCTGCCCCAAGGGCGTGGCCAGCCGTGTCAGTGTCTAGGCCAGCCCACTCTAGGGCGGGAAAACGCGCGCCCCGGCTACGCCGCTTCGGGCATACCAGCCGAGACTCGCTTCCCGCCCAAGATGGCTTCCCGGGGGGATCGTGGTACTCCGCCATACGTTCGGGGGGACCGAGTGGTCGCCCCTTTCCATTTGCGCAACTGCCGCGTTAGAAAACAACATCGTGACGCGTCGCGTAAGCGTGATGTATCGCGTTGTCGCGTAATGCGTCTTATGACGCGCCGCGTTAGCGCACCCGGAAGTGTTCCGGAGTGCGAACCGAGGCACGAAGCGCAGCGCCCCGGAAGTGATCCGAGGCGCGGCGCGGAGCGCGTAACGTAAGCATAACAGGTCATGTGACTTGTTTATAAAACTTTTCATTGGTTCATTTTACTTTTAGTTTCCTAATGATGGAAGGCTTGCTCATATGACCTTCAAATAACACTTTTCATTGGTTTAGAACATTTTTTTTCCCAAATGATGAAAGTCCCACCTTTTTTCCTCACTCTGACTTTCATTTTTATGAGAGAAAGACCTACATTGACTACCTTACAAATGGCTTCAATGATTGCTGCAGCTGGTGGACCCCCACCACCACCACCACCACCTGCTAGGAAGAGAGGACCACCTTCTCAGGTCATCCTCCAACAAGAGGAGGAAGAAGAGGAAGAGGAGCAAGAGACTGGGATGTTTTTACCTGAACAGCCAAGGAGGTCCCATGTCAAACCAAATTATATATGGCAATTTTTTTCTTTTCCCCAGGGACAAAAAAAGGTTAATGCCCGGTATGTTACCTGCCTGATTTGTAAAAATGAACTGTCCAGAGGAACAGAAAAAAAATACAGTTATGGTAAATATACCATGCATCGCCATATGGAAAGGTGGCACCCTATCAACTACAGTGCTGCTCAAGCACGTGATCTGGTGGATAACCCCCGACCTGTGGCCAGTACATCCACCAATGAAGAGGCAGTGACGGGACCAGAGGCAAGCGACATGGTCCCAAATATTCAAATGAAAATTGGGAGCATAAAACATGTCTGTATTCATTGTGGACAACTCATTTGCTACAGAGAGAGTAGCATAAATGTAATCAATTTAGCTATTGATAATCATCAATGTCCCAAACGCCCCCGAAAATAAATTATCTGTTTTTTTTGTTGCTCCTGTTGAGCCCTTCATAACGAATCATTTTCATTTCCCCCCCCCCAAAAAACAAAAAAAATATAAAACCGTTCAAAAATAATAAAAAAAAGTTCTTTTCAGAACTACCTCCCCTTTATAAGAATTTGCTAGAATGTTTAGCACTCAGACAACCTCTATTTCTTTTGGTTCGCTTCCCGGTTCGCGCGCCCGTACGCGAACCGGAAGCGAACTCAAATTTTTTTTTTTTTTTTTAAAAAAGAGAAAATAAATTGAGAGTAATATTAAAGGAAAGACAGTTAGAGGGAGTAACACAGAGATACTGTTTAAAGAGGGACTGAGAAAAGGAGTGGAAGAAGTAGAGTAAGTAAGTAATAGAGAAATGAATGAAGTAAGTAGCAAAGGCAGAAAACTGAGGGTTAAACAAATGAAGCAGTGGAACTAATAGAAGTTAAATGTGATAGAAACGTAACGAAAAGAGTACAAAACATTTACCTTATAATTGTCGTTAACTTAGTTACTTGTTATTTTTATACTTTCAATCTGTGAAAAAAAGAACAAACATTTGAAAAATATTAAAACATGTATTTTAAAATTAGAAAAGACAAGGGAAAAGATTGACAATCATCCAATTTTACAAAAAAATACAGTTAGAGGCCTCCACTTCTCTATGCCCCCTACACAGTCCTAAATATATACATTTTAAACTGACGGTATCTTGTTGAAGATGAAGTGAGGCCTATCTTGCAACATGGTGCATCTTTTGCACTGCTGCTGTGTCACAAAAGTGACGGAACAGCGGCCCAAAAGAGGCGCACGGCCATCATAAATCTACCCCTAACATTTTTAATGATTGTTTCTAGATGCTGATAAGGTGTGGCCTATCCACAGATTTGTTTCAGGTGAGTCCAACTCAGAGTTACAGATGAAATTTAAGTTATTGAAGAGTACAGAGGAGATAATACATGAGCAGGCCTACCAACGAAGTGAGTCATGTCCACTGCACTCTTGAACAAACGTCAGACCTCCTCTATCTCCTTGAACAGGCCTAAATCTCATCTACACAATGTGATTCGTAATGTTGTGAAACACAGGTAATGTAATTGAAAAACGTGCAATTTTTTTTGCTCATTCCACAATCACATCACTTGTGTTTTTCCTTTGCTTAGGTATCTCATTGTGCAGATATAGTCTAGCATATCCAAGAGTACGGAGAAGGTGAGGACTGTATGCAACAGAGCAATGTACATTACTCATCTCCCTTGACACTTACAGAAGCCTCATTTGTTCCATGCCTCCTACACAGTTCTCAATGTATATCATGAATACAAAAAGTACAGAATTAATTATACATGTTAAATGGTTTATTTTCGCTGTTCTCAGAATGTATCAAATTTCACTAAAAACAGTGATTTGAAGGTATTCATCATATAACAGCAGGGAAAAAAAACACAATCAAAATGATTGTGTTTAAAAAAACCATATAGCATAACCAATCAGAAATCTGTACTCCTTAAAAGTAACTTACTTTCCATGACGTCAAAGGATGTCCTATGAACAGCTTATACTCTGTTGTGCTGCTATTATTTTCAGCCTGCCACTTTCTGAAAGAAAAGCTCCATCGTTTTGAGAAATATGTTACATACAATAAATGACTTCTCGCTCTCTACCGCACATTTCCTCAAGGCCAAATTGTGAAAGAGCCATTTATAACTCTTGGAATTCTTCTAAGCAAATCCCGTCATTTTCGTTTTCCGCAACTTTTAGAAAGAAAACGTTCAAGATCACTTTCACAATCCTGTACTAGTAATATCTCACTCTTCTTGCTTACTCATGTTCCACATTTCCACATTTAACTTTTGACTCTATACTACACTTATCCACAAGGCTATATAGTGTAGGAGCCATTAGAACGTCTTGAAATTCCTCAGAACAAATCCCGAGATTCTTTCCCTAAAATTTTGGTTTTAAAAACACCAGGTAAGAATTTTTAAGGTCAAAAGGCAATTTTCTTTTGAAAATTAAAACAGAATCATTGCAGAATGACCAGCCGTTTCTAGACTTTAAATAAGCTGTGTAATGTCCTGATGTTGTTGAAGGACCGTCATGATATATAATTGCTGCAGTTACAAAAGTCCTTCCTGATATTGACAACTGCGAAGCCACAAAATTTTTAATTAAAGTTGTCAATTTTGTTCCATCAGGCCTACATCGTTGGAACATTAAAATGACATACTGGCCATATGTTCGTATAAATAATGTGGACAGCATTGCTGACTTACATTGGCTACACTCCATGTTGTGATCGGCTGATTTTACTAGCTTAATAAAGGACACTGATTTACTGTCTGGCAAAGTTAAATATATAAATCTTTCTGAGTCTACACTACTAGTACTTGATAGCCTACAGTTCTCGCAGTCATGCTGCCATTGATAAGAAAGGCCAAACAGGTGATCTACATCTACACCTTCATCTTGTAATACATCAAGCATATACATTAAAAACTCTTGACAATCTTGCTGAATATTTTGAGAGAATTGCGTTTGACCTGAACATTTGTCTAACAGATTTCGAATTTCAGACACACTTTCGATTTTTGTTCTATCAGTGCTACATTTCTCTAACACAGAATTCAGCAAGCAGCAAAAACTTTGATCCGAATTGATCACAATCTGTTCTTTTAAAGTTTCTAGAGAAAAGACAACATTAACCACTACATTAGCATAGCAGTTGACACAGAACTGTTTTCAAATTGAAAACCAACAACATCTTCAACAGAATCCTTTTTCTTTCTGCTTATAATTTCAGGTTCATCGACTTTTTGTCTTTTTGCTACAACCTCCCGACTATTGGTCACATTTCTTCCTTTCCGGCCTACCACACGTTTCTCAAACAAAGGATATTGAGGCAAATGTGGCGCATACTCTTTTCTTAACCTATTGTATTCCTTAACACAATCTAGATCCGCACAAATGTTTGTGATATCACACTCAATCAAGTACAATCCCGATAAAGTTCTAACTCGTGACAATGCCACATATGCCATACCCTCCTTGAACACAGAACTGCCAATATTCACCAATGCACTGTCTACACTTAAACCTTGCGATTTATGGATTGTCACCGCATATGCCAAGCAAACAGGAAATTGCTTACGGCGAACATATAAGTCTTTTACAAGCAAAAACCTAGCAGAGCAATGACCAATTAGCTGTACTTCCTCAATGCCATCAAATTTAATTTTTAAAAATTCAATTCCATCTCTATTTCTGTATTTCTCAAAATCAACAACATTACCCATTGATCCATTTACCAGACCTCTTTCAACATGTACATTCCTTCTTAAAATTATACGACAATTTAAGCACACATTCAGAGTCTTTTCAAAACCTGCAGTTTTAGATATAGTCTTCTCTAATGAATCCAATTTAGATTTCAAATTCTCAGACAAAATAATTGTTGCTCCCATATGCTCTACTCTGTCAATAGCTTCCAGTTTCACAATCTCTTGGTTCTCTAAATGCAACATTTTGTTGTTGAAGATGGCACATTCTGCAAGAGTTGGCATCAAACATATTCCAGATTTCTTCTCAGTAATTTTCCGAAAAATATTCTCAGGTACAACGTCTTCTTCTGGATACAAATTTGACAGTAATCGTGCATGTAAAGCTTCTTTCCCATGCTTGGTCACTTTTCCAATTCTAACATCTTGTAGAATATTCTTATAATCTTCATCCTTCGCTTGACGCATATTTTCCCGCAGTTCAGCATAATTGAAGTTTAACCATATATTGGCGTTGCCAATACTCCCTAGACACTTCCTGGTATCTTCATGTGTGAGCATTTTGAACACAGGTTGTCCTTTCACTGGTGTCAGCTGTAGAAGATCACCGAAAACAATGATGTGTTTGCCACCAAATAACACATCATACTCTGTTTTAAGAACTTCTTGCATTCTCAAATGCACAAAGGCAAGCATGACATTGGAAATCATGCTTACTTCATCAATGATAAGAAGTTTCATCTTCTTCAGGACTCTAGATACTTCACAACAAGCATCTCCCGATAACTTGTGGTATTGTAATTTGTTATCATGCTCCACTGGCAGCATCAGTAGCCAATGCAAAGTAATACCTTTAATGTTATGTGCTGCCAGTCCAGTTGGAGTGGTGACAACACAAGACAGCAATGACTCAGTCCTTTTCTGCAAATAACATGAAATTGCTTTAATGAGGAAACTTTTTCCAGTTCCCGCTTCTCCACTCACGTACAGTCGGACAGTCTTCAACGGCGTACATGAGCACTCTTTCTTCTCATGACTTAATCCACGATCAATTTGGTTGGTAACTTCGTCATATATTTTCCTCTGCTCAACGTTGAGTTGTCTTTCCAAGTCTTCTAAGTTAACCGCATCTTCCTGAGCATGTGCCATGGCTCTTTCCACTTCAATCATAGCAGTGGCAGCTTCATTTTCGATAACTGGTCCTCCTAGTGGATCCTGACTCAATGAAACAGAACTCTGACTGTCCTGAGAACTGTCTCTAGCAATCTCGGCTGCAATCGTTGCTTCCTGCTCGATTTCCGCATTCAACATTTCTAGATATTTGGGAAAAACAGGACATTCTATGGTCTCTTTGGCTGCATTGAAAGAGTCTTCGTAACAGAGGAAATCTCCAAGCAGTTCCTCTTCTGCACGCCAAGGTTTGAAAAGTTGCAAAAGAGCTAAATAGAAAAACTCTTTTCTTTCAGGAGATTCACCACTCAATTTTCGATGATTTACCAATTGGCATTTTCTTTGCTTGACCAGACATCCCTCATTACAGCATACACTCCTTTATCAATATCTTCTTTGATGTTCCTTTTGAATATGTAGTTTTTGCAGAACCTCATACAGACAAACATTCTCGAGGTGACTGCTTCTATTTGGATAATATGTATTCAACATGTTGTTCTTCAAAATATCTGTACTGCTTGGCTCCTTTTCTGCCAAATACTCAATTTCCCGTACAGGTTTCAGAACTCGATTACGCGTTGCAGCAAGACCAAGACTCGCCCAAATGATACTCCTGGATTTGGCATAAAGACTTGCTGAAGACAACCGGTCAGAACATTCGTAAGCTCCGATTTCTCGATGCGACAACATCTTCAGACTGAAACTGTACAACTTCTTACTGAGGCTCTTTTCATGGGAAATGTCCTCCCACATATCCTTCAATTCTGTCTTTTCTTTTTTGGTGATGTAAGATGTCACATACCGAGCCACAGCCATACAGTTATCAGTCACAAACTGTACATCCATGTTAGCATTCCACATGGACAAAATCACTGGGTTGTAGTCATTGATATACTTGGACTCTTCGTTCCTTTTCAAATTGTATGTATTTTTGGGTGATTTCCTCGTCACATTATGTCGCAGAGAAGACATCAAATTGTTCACTCTTCCTTTAGATATCACCAATCGTGGAAATCCAAAACGACATTTTGTATAGTACTTGTTCTTGTTTCTGAATTTACGATGACAGTACTTTCCACAACGATGGCTTTGAAACCGTAAAACTTGTTCTCTTAGACTTTTGTCTTCCTTTGTCTTTGGAACAGCACATGTAGAAAACTGTTCTATGAAACTCATCACTAAGTCATCTGGATCTGTTCCAAATTTGGGAGCATCTTTGATCCACAGCAGCATATGTATATGAGGAGCACCTCTTGCTTGGTACTCCTTTCTTCAGAAGAAATCCAACACCTCTCCAAGAGGTGGACTTTTCTTGTTCATGATGAAAGACATCATAGCTTCAAATCTATGATTGAAGATCCTGCATACATTCACTGGATCCAAAGAGCACAGTTCTCCGGGTGTCTTGAATTCGATATTTTCAATGTTTCCATTTGCCTCTCGTGGAAATTCAAGTAAGTCTTCCCAGCCATACTCGACACAGCTGAGAGTGAGGAACCATGTGGGAGTTCCTAAGTTCCTCAGCATACATTTCAAATCACCATGACGACGGTACCAGTACTCATTAGTACCACACTGACACGCCATGAGATTAATCAGGTTAGAATCCAAAATACTATCTTGCACATTGACTTTATCCATAAAGTCACTTGCCGAGATGTTTTGCATCTGTACACCACTTTCCAAGATGTGGTTCACTGCATATGACAGTCCAGACAGATCGCTTTCAAACAGTAGATGAAACAAATAGGGAATGCTTTGACGAAACCTAGGATCTTCTGCATACAATCGTAAAGTCCGGTATTCAGAAGCAGGAATTTGAACAGGTCGCTCATCATATCTTCCTCCTTGACCTGTTGGAAATAGCTGTGGGAAACACCGAGCTTCCAAACTTTCCTCCCAAACACTAATGGGACTCACTTTGGCTTGTTTCATTTGAAACAACTCAATAGCATTCCCCATGACTTCCTTAGAATGCAAAGGATGAACACTATAATGTTAATATATTTCTTCATTTTTAGAGGGTTCTATTTTTTCAATTTGACCAGCACACAAATCGCTATCCTCTTCTTCACTTACTTCCTCTTCTGCAACAAATACATTCTTGTAGTACTTATTGTTTTTCTTCAAATACAATGTTGCCTTTTTGACTTTCCTAACATCCACTAAATCTTGTCATATTTTCTTACTCTTTGTCGGAACCCCATTAACTAAGATAACCAGAGGTTCCTCTTCCACTTTCTCTACTCCAATTGTATTAATATTTTTTTTAAATCTAGAGGCAAATAAGCAACTCTTTCCTTTAATCCTCTCTGTAAATCTGATGGAGGCAATTTCCCTGTCTTTGGCTCCATTCTTACAATAGCCTGAAAGGGATGCACACTTTGAATCAAAATAGATTCATAAGTATTTAAATCCTTCAATTCAGAAGGAATGTCAACCAATTCCATATTATTATGAACCGCTCTAGCAGGCATCCGGTTTTAATTTAATTTGTTACAACAATAAGTACACACACGTTGATCCAAACACAAATCAAAACAATTTTCTACCATCAAGTATGTTGCAAAATCCTTCCATTCACTATTATTTTCGCTTTCACTTTTCGCATATAAATCCACTAACTTAGTCTGATTCTTATAATAAGTGCATCGACAACACACACAAGTGAAATTAGGCCTCTCACTTGATTTCACCTGAAACGTGGCAATTTCCTTTTGAAAATTATCTGTACTGGAAACCTGTAAACTAGCTTCCACATTACCTTATTCTTCTGGGTCAATTTCAACATTCTCCTCTTTACTTGTAAAGTAACAAAACTCAATTTCTTCACAAATATTCTTCACATCTACTTCAGAACCATGCAAAAGAGCAGTGCATAATTGTTTAAGCATAATTGCTGGACTCTTACCATAATACAACATTCTAACTAATTTCCTCACTTTACTATGATGCACTGCTAGCATCCTGAAATGATGAAAAACACTCTGGCATACTCTCCTGGAAAGACAAGCCAGTGAATGACCATGCAAACCTGTCACTTCTCTCACTCTGCAAGGATCTAATTCTTGCAACAATTTTATTTTCTGTTTTAAACTTTTCTTATTAAATGTCCGTACAAAATCACAAAGAAAATTGATGGAATCCTGTCGCACACTGCAAATAGAACTACACTTCCAGGTATACACTGGTCCCTTAGGACGTCTCCCTAAAACTTCATTACCTAACACCTCTTCTGCCCCTGTTGACACAAGTTTTTCTTTTTCAACAGGACAACCATCTTTCACCTCATAAGCTTGACCACTAGTGTCAACTGCATGCACCAATTCATTGTCCTGAAAGTAACTCTCCTCATTGAAAAATGCCTCACAACTTGAACTATGCATCCATTCTCCTGAGAAAACTTCACAAAAATTACTACGATTAACTACTCTCTTCCATCTACTATTTGATTTGAAATCATAAATTACCTTGTTTAGTTTCCTAATTCTATTGATTACCAAAATAAATAACTTTCGCTTAATTTCAAAAGCCTGATCAATAATTTTCTCTACATTTTTCTTTCTCTTATAAAAAGCCACTTTCTGTTGACCTTTCTTTAAATTTTTAACAAATTGCCAATTATCCTGTTGCGGAACATTCATCTACGAATGTCCCTAAGCTGATGTTTCCTTCTACTGCCATGCACAGAGTTATCTTCTGCTCTACCAGTAACATTTTTGATTGTCCTTTCCTTTCCGTTTAAATTGGCTCTCTTTTTCTGGACTAAAACTTGTTCTGTAGTTATACTTTTGTTTCTACAAATGTTTCTAAGGAATGATTTTGTTCTCTTACCCTGAGCTTTTTTCGTGACTTGACGAGATTTTATTGTAGAGGACTGCTGCAAGCATTTAGTAATCTGCTGTCTTTGTCGTTTTGTAGCCTTTTGGATTCTATCCTTAGACGGCATTGTCTAATTTCGAAATGATCTGCAGTTGAATCTGTGGTAAAATATAATAAAAAATTTTATTAACCACTATTACCAAACAGTAAATCAATAACAGTAAGGATTTGATTCAGCAATGCCATAAAGATGATTCAGTGAAATCTTCTTAATTTTACTGTGTTAGTTTTACAGGGCTTTCATGCAAATGACTGCCCACCCTGCAACAAAACGCCCACATGAAACCTGACGCACGTTAGATTGTATACTTACCTGCAATAATCCATATGCCAGTCTTTAGGTCCCTCCACCCTGCCCCTCCCCCTCCCTGCCTCCCTGCCCCACCGTAACTCCCTCCACGGCCCGCGGCTGCTATCTTGCAACATGGTACATCTTGTAAATCACTGCGGCATTATAAAAGTGACGCAACAGCAGCACAAAAGAGGCGCACAGCCATCATAAATCTGCCCCTAACACTTTAAATGATTGATTGAGGATGACGATAAGGTGTGGACTATCTAGAGGTTTGTTTGAGGTGAGGCCTACTCAGGGTTGCAGATGAAATTTAGGCTTGTTGAAGAGTACAGAGGTGATAATACATGTACAGGCCTACCAATGAAGTGAATCATGTCCACTGCACTCTTGAACAAAGGCCAGACCTTCTCTGTCTCCCTGAACATGCCTAAACCTCATCTGCACAATGTGATTCGTAATGTTAGGAAACACAAGTGATGTAATTGAAAAACGTGCAAATATTTTTGCACATTTAACAATCACATAACCTGTATTTCTTCAGCTGAGTTATCTCATTGTGCAGATGTAGTCTACGTCCTATGTAGAAGCACACCCTATCAATACTTAAATTAGCCAAGCACACATGGGGGCGTATTTACAAGGACCTTGCACCACGGGGAAATGTCTTAAATTAAAATGGGAAAAATAACATCAAAGGGACTCAAAGGCCTTGTAAATATGCCCCAAACAACCTATGAAACACTAGCAGTACATATCAAGAAACCTAATTGATTTCAAAAAACGTTTTTAAACCTTTTATGTAAAACAATTATATACCTACATTCATGGGGAACTGACTTAAAATGCCCTAATACACATGAAAGCGTTTTTTTAAGGCCCTTGCACCTTTTTTTCCATCACTTTTAACATGGCTATGTAACTCAAACAATCAAAATCAAAATTTGCCAAGCACACATGGGGGCGTATTTACAAGGACCTTGCACCACGGGAAAATTTACTACAAATGGCCAAACACACATGGGGACGTATTTACAAGGCCCTTGCACCAGGGGGAAGTGACTTGAAATGGCCAAGCACACATGGGGACGTATTTACAAGGACCTTGCACCAGGGGGAAGTGACTTGAAATGGCCAAGCACACATGAGAGCGTATTTACAAGGCCCTGGCCTTGCACCAGAGGAAAGTGACTTGAAATGGCCAAGCACACATAACGGCGTATTTACAAAGAACTTGCACCAGAGAGAAGTGACTTAAAATTGCAAAGTACACATGAGGACATATTTAGAACACCGTTTCCCCAGGGGGAAGTGACTTAAAATGACCAAGCACACATAGGGGTGTATTTACAAGGCCCTTGCACCACTTATACATGTACACAGTGGAGCACCATGGGGCAAAAACAACACAGATGCATCATGCATCTGTTCCGCAAAAGCGACGCATTGCAGGAGTCACATCGCAAGTAAATAAATTCTCATAAATTTTAAAAGCATTCCTTTTCCTTAAAAACGATTTTCTGGTCATAATTTGAAAACACAGCACAGCTCCTATGTACAACCACACCTTGTCAGTACTAATATTTCACATTATCACCAATTACAATTTGTAAAAGAAGCAAAATCTTCTTGGAAAACATAACGCAAACACTTGACACAAAACATCATTTAAAATGCACAGCTGGCTTCCTTATTTTCTCCAAAAAGCATACTAGTCTCTTTCTAAAGTAAAGGAACCATATCTCACCTTAGCAAATGCTTTTTGAATTTCAAAACAGTCTCAGAAACACACCAATTTTACAAAAGCAGAGCAAAAGGTATGCACTCCAGAGGCTGGAACCAACAAAGGCACAGAAATGCTGATATTCATGACACATATCTCTCATGTCACCCAATCAAAACTCTTCCCTCACTTTTTTCAAATCAACACCCTTCCCCCCTCTGCCCTTTCTGCCCGTTTCCCATAGCAACTACCTCCTGCCAGACCTCTCATGTTTACAAGTTCACACAACAATGTTTCAAATGAACTCTGAACTCTCAGTACATCTGCTAATCCACTGCAGTGTTTCTTAAAATCATTTTTTATTAACCATTCAAATTACATCTTTCAAAGAACACATCCATGCACCCTAACTTTCTGTTTTCAGCAATGGAAATCCACCAATCACTCCTAATGAATCATTAGCATTCAAACTCCACAGTTTTTTTCTTTACAAACTCCTCTATTTCAACTGCCATTTCATTCCCACACTTCATCTGACTGCAGCAGAACCTCCTCTCGCCATGTTTTCTGTCTGGATTCTAGGACATAGCTACATCCACTGGGCTCACAGGTATGCTGATAACAGAAATTTACACAACCTCAATTTACAAAATGTGGAAATCAAATGGATTCAGCAAAGAGGATTGAGATGTCACCAATTGATACCATTGGTGAAAACCTTTTTGCATTTGCCAAACCCTGACCTCATTATAGTGCACTGTGGAGGAAATGATTTGGGCACTTTGACTGGGGTAGGTCTGGAAATGCTCTTAAAGGACACCTTTGAGCAATTGATGGCACTTTTTCCTCAAACTGCCTTGGTATATTCCAATATATGCCAAAGACAAAAAAGGAGGTGGTCCAATCAATTTTGTCCACAAATTGAGAAATCGAGGAAGCATGTAAATAAGTCTGTTTCAGCTTACATGAGAGACCATGGAATGGGCTGCATCTACAACAATAACTTGCGTTACTACATGCAAGATATCTACAGAGGAGATGGCGTGCACTTCTCAGATGAGGGGAACAGAGTTTTCATACAAAATTTAAGACTGTGTATTGGTACTTACTTATAAGTACCTAGAACTTACACAGAACCCAAAAGCTCTTTTCAGAGCTACCTTAACTATAATTACTCTTGAAAAATTTCGAATGTACCTTTTTTCAATAATTTTCACTTATGTTTGCTTCCCGGTTCGCTACCCGGTTCGCGTACCGGCAGTTAACCACGCGAAAAATTAAAAAAATATATATTTTTTTCTCGCACATATGGGAATCCTCAGCCACCCTCAGTAAACCTAGGGGGTCAGGATACGTCTACCGTGCCCCCTTCTACCCATTCTGAACATTATTTACCCTCCATCTTGTATCTCAATTCAACCGAAACACAAAATGGAGGACTCCCGTAACGCTGCAGGTTCGCGTACCGGGGCACGCACTGAGAAGCGCTCGCTTAAAAAAGGTGGGAAAGTAATTTACAGAAAAACCACTGGAGGCACTTTCACCAAATATACATTAGCTCATATTACATACCAATCCCTACCATTTTCACAAATTTGGTTGGAATTCCATTTAGCCATTTAGCTTGTAGACCTCTCTAAATTCCCTGAAGTAAATTACTTCACAAAACACATCTGAAGTATTGGAATTGACAACCAATTAAAATGTTACTTTCATTTTCTACTTTTTTTACCTGACATTTGATTGATTATGTACCTGAATATATATAAAGAAAGAGAGAAAACACAGCCATTTTTACTACTACTTCCTGAAGTACATTGCAAGAACATTTTTCACTGACAACTTAAACTTGTTTTTAAAAGGTAAGATGTTATTTTATAAATTTGTCCGGAGAACTATGTTATGCAATTTAAATTAATTTGGAAAACATTTTCAGATAGTTATATACAATCCCTCTGTAAGAGTTAGACATTGAGAAAGGCTTGTTTATTATAATTTTGGATTGATTTACGTTTCTGTGTTATAATTATGAATTTACTTAGTCTTTTTCGCAGGCACTTTTTAATAGTACTACTTCACTCCTGAAACCATACAGTGCCCATAGATAACTTCTCTGTTATAAACTCACAAGTACCTGTCTGAACTTAAACCCAACATTGCCCTATCTCTACTGATATATTTATTTTTTATGCAAATTTCAGCACAAAAATGGAAAGAGAACAGAACGTTTCCTTTGAAATTGCCCTAGAGATGAACAATGAGGAAATCATTGAACGCATTGACTTGGAATTCATGGACGATTCACGAGACCAAGAACTTCTACAATGTGTAGAATCTGTGGATTTGTTACTTCATTATGAGGACGACAAAATGTGGGAAGTTATGTTCACTCAACAAGAGGACATTTCGGACAGTCAAATGTTAGACAGTCTATTAAATTTTGAAAAAGAATCAGAAAAATAAATTTATATTTAATAATCAAAAATTGTTCGAGTCTTTAATAATTTTTATATGTAATTCATAAACTAGGGCCAAATTGATTATAATGTAAAGTCAGACTCATAGTATACTGTGCAACTTTTTTATGTTACACAATAATTTTGCTCATAGTTACTTCCTTTCTCCAACTATATTATCTCCAATGTGTATTTAACATCTCTTTATCATCTCCTGCCTCCATATTGTTTCTACTTTCCTGACACACTATGGTATGAATTCCATATTCCACAATAACTTCTGAAACAACATGCAAGATATCTACAAAGGAGACGGTGTATATTAATTTTTTGACTCTGCATTGGTACCTACATATTGCTACTTAAATAAAAAAACAAAAAAAACCCAACAAAACGAACAATCAATAAACATACAATATTTAAAAAGTCTATCATTCTTGTTTCCTCATAGTACGCTCCCCGGACCGCTTTCCGTTGCGCGTACCGGGTGCACCCCACGGAAAAAAAATGTTTTTTTCCCCCGCGGGGCCCTTTTAAAGCCTTCACATCAAACCTAGGGGGTCAGGGAGGATCTACTATTCCCCCTTATGGTCATTTCCCCCTTTGTTTTGGCCTCCTCTTGTCTCTCGATCCTACCGAGAGACAAGATGGTGGCCGCTCCGGACTGTTTAGAATGTTGACAGACACCGGAGAGCCAATCAGCTTCGCTTTTCGAAGTTCCGTTACGCGTCAGGTACGCGAACCGGAGCGCTACCCGGAGCGCTGTCACAGATATATATATTTTTTTGAACGTTAATTTATCAAAATCCACTGGAGCACATATATTGAGACCTAGCAAAGGCACATCGGGCTAACAGTCCCTACAATTTTGCCAAGTTTCGTGCAAATCCATTCAACCGTTCGAGCTAAAAGTGAGGCCAACCGCCCTATGGAAATTAACATCGGAAAAGCGCGTTTTGGGACCCCCCTTTTTTCTCAGCCCCCCCTTGACAAAACCCCCCCAAATTTTCAGGGGCTGCTCAGAAACAAAATGTTCAATTTTCCTGAAAATTTCAGCTAATTCCGTCCACAAACGCCAAAGTTATTAGACATAGAATTTTCAAAAATCCCATAGAGAAAAAATCCTAACTATATATACCTACTGGCGACCGCCAGTAGGTAATATATATATATATATATATATATATAAACAAGGTCCTGCAATGTGACTCCTCACACATCCATCAGGTACAGATCTCCATAACACCAAGAAGTTAATTCAAAAGTGGCTTTATTCTTCCCTCGCCATCGGCATGACGCGTTTCTGCCGTCAAAAAACGGCCTTGATCACATGGCTTCAAATGACCAATGGGGGTGTTTATATACTGTGCTCATAAAAGTAGAAACAATAACATCGGGTCACATGGGTAAGGGACATAGAAAAAATACTTGTCTGCTCATATGCACTGAGTACAAGCTCAATCAAACAAATTATAATATATAAACACACATGAGCTCCTTCTAAACAATGTAAATTCATAATATTGAAAATATATCATCATAGATAAGCATTGTAAATCCGATCGAATTTGCATATCGGAAAAATAAAGTGCAAGTGCATAATTGAGCTCAATGTGAACTGTGTGATGGTTAGGGAGTATGTACAAAGGAGTGCAAAAAATGGATTCATTATTTATACTAAAATAGGTATTATACAAGTCATGACGTATGTGCGAATTACTGATATCATGTCCCTGAGTGATGAAAAAAACCCCATAGGATGTTATTGAAAAACAGTGCTCAAGTGCTCTAAAGTGCATGAAATACTCGCAGTATGTACATATATGTAATGATTTGCTCCAAATCACAACAAAAGATGTCATGTATCATAATGTACCTGCGCTAGTGCTATCAACCAAACACAGTTAAAAACATTTATAAGGCATTGCCGCTGATGCTGTGAGATCACTATAGCCATAGTGACTAAGTAACAACAATTAATGTTTCAATAGGGAAAACAATTTTTTCGATAAGACTCAGACAGAAAATATATATACAAATGAACTGAAACTTGGTATGCTATGCATTTAGAAAAGGGAGAAACACTCCAAAAGACAGAATTACACAGGTCAGGGGAAAGGGAGGCATATAACAAGGCCCTTTTCAGATAATTGCATGACAGGGTGATGTTATCAAGTTTACAAGAAAACTTGTAAATCTTCCCCCCTGTTTAGCCCATTTGGTATTCTGGTTTTTAAGAGTACAATGTATTTGCTCTCAAGTTGTCTCAATATTTTCTCACGATCCCCACCCCGGATGTTCTTGGGGACGGAGTCAATGACAAAGTAGGTAAGGTGATTCAAGTTTTTGGCATGTACAAGTTCAAAGTGCCGGGCAACAGGGTAATTTGCTTCAGAGTTAACTATTGCCCTGAGGTGCTGTAATATGCGATTGAATACCTGTAACTTAGTACTGCCCACATACTTAAGCTTACACGAGCACTCTAATACATAGACAGCATGATCTGTGCGACAGGTATACAGTTCTCTGATCGGTGTAGGCATGGGATTAAATGGAGACTGAAATTCCACTGTGTTCACCCCGAACTTGCACGCTCTGCATGAAATGCATTTGTGAAAGCCTCTTTTATTGGAAACCCACACCTTACTCTCATTCACCTCTGGACTAGTTCTCACTAAACAATCTCTCATCGAGGGTCCTCTCCTAAAAATGATAGAGGGTTCTGTAGGTAGTAAAGGTGACAAATTGATGTCTGTGTGGAGTATGGGCCAATGTTTTTTAAGAATCCCCCTTATTTTTTTCTCCTCAGTGTTGAAGGTAGTGATTAAACTAACAGTATTGATGTCATGTTTAGGGAGACTTTCTGCCTCAACGCTCACATTTGCAATGGATTCTCCCAAAAATGCCTCTCGGTTGGTACTATTGGCCTTATCTTTAGCTGCCAAAAGATCATCCATAAGGTAACCACGCTTTACGCTTTACATAATATATATATATATATATATATATATATATATATATATATATATATATATATATATATATATATATATAAACACATACACACACACATTTCCTTAAAATACCACAACCCCTCAACCCCTACTAGCCCTAAACCCTAAAATACCCTTATCCCCCAAAATCCCCACCCACCCTAAAACCTAAAATTACCCTTGCCCCTCAAAATCCCTACCCACCCTTGAAACTAAAATTACCCTTGCCACCCCAAAACCTATACCCACCCTAACCCCCAAATTACCCTTGCCACCACAAAACGCAGAACCACCCTAAACCCTAAGATTACCGTTGCCTCCCCAAAATCCATACCAACCCGATTGTTAAAATTACCCATGCCACCCCAAAACCCATACCTACCCTGAACCCTAAATGTACCCTGCCATCCCAAAAACCACACCCACCCTAAAACCTAAAATGATCCTTCGCCACCGCAAAACCCATACCCACCCTAAAACCTAAAATTACCCTTGCCACCCCAAAACCCATACCTACCCTAAACCCTAGAATTAACCTAGCCATCCAAAAACTCACATCCACCCTAAACCATAAAATGGCCCTTGCCCCCCAAAACCCATACCCTCCCTAAACCCTAAAATTACCCTTGCCCCCAAAAACCCATACCCTCCCTAAACCCTAAAATTACCCTTGTCCCCTGAAATCCCCACCCACCCTAAAACCTAAAATTACCCTTAACACCCCAAAACCCATACCTACCCTAAACCCTAGAATTACCCTAGTCATCCAAAAACTCACATCCACCCTAAACCATAAAATGGCCCTTGCCCCCCAAAACCCATACCCTCCCTAAACCCTAAAATTACCCTTGCCCCCAAAAGCCCATACCCTCCCTAAACCCTAAAATTACCCTTGTCCCCAGAAATCCCCACCCATCCTAAAACCTAAAATTACCCTTGCCACCCCAAAACCTATACCCACCCTAAACCCTAAAATTACCCATGAAACCCCAAAACCCATAGCCACCCTAAATCCTAAGATTACCCTTGCCTCCCCAAAATTCATACCCACCCAAACCTTAAAATTACCCTGAACCCTAAATGTATATTGCCATCCCAAAAACCATACCCACCCTAAAACCTAAAATTACCCATGCCACCCCAAAACTCCTACCCATCCTAAAACCTAAAATTTACCTTGCCACCCCAAAACCCATACCCACCCTAAAACCTAAAATTACCCTTGCCACCTAAAAACCCATACCTACCCTAAACCCTCAAATTTCCCTAGCCATCCAAAAACTCACATCCACACTAAACTCTAATATTACCCTTGTCCCCCAAAAACCCATACCCTCCCTACTCCCTAAAATTACCCCTGCCACCCCAAAACCCATACCCACCCTAAACCCTATCATTACCCTTGCCGCCCCCAAAACCCATACTAACCCTAAACCCTTAAATTACCATAGCCACCCCAAAACCAATACTCACTCTAATTCCTAAATTTACCCTTGCCACCCCAAAACCCATACCCACCCTAAAACCTAAAATTACCCTTGCCATCCAAAACCTCACATCCACCCTAAACCCTAAAATGACCCTTGCCACCCCAAAACCCATACTCACCCTAAACTCTATCATTACCCTTGCCGCCCCAAAACCCATACTAACCCTAAACCCTTAAATTACCCTTGCCACCCAAAAAGCTATACTCACTCTAATTCCTAAAATGGCCCGTGCCACCCCAAAACCCATACTCACCCTAAACCCTATCATTACCCTTGCCGCCCCAAAACCCATTCTAACCCTAAACCCTTAAATTACCCTTGCCACCCAAAAGCTATAATCACTCTAATTCCTAAAATTAGCCTTGCCACCGCAAAACCTAAAATTACCATTTCCACCCATGAAACCATACCTACCCTAAACTCTAAAAACCCAAACTTTCCTAATATTTACATTTGAAAGGCATATCCCTTTACCATTCATGCCTTTACAACAAAATTAGTTGTAAAGGCATGCGTTGTAAAGGCATATGCGTGGTACTAAATTGCGTTGTGGCGGTCGTGCATTGTAACAGCATTTGCGTTGTTACAACCACGTTGTTATTGTAACGCGTTGTAATGACTGGATTGTAATGGTTGTTCCCCGCAGCAGAATTATCATTGAAATTAAGCATATGCTGCAATAGCAAAAACTGATCTCTACTCATGCACGGTGTGAAGATTGATGTTACCCAATCCATGAGAGTAGACCGGTAGGACTGCAAGCTTGGTTTCTGCTCTGTTCATACTTTAAGTGTAACACACATAACTTTCTTCAGCTCCTCAAGTGAAGTGGTAGTCCACCAGTGTGCCCTAGAATGAGACAATATAGTGCCTCAAAGGCCAACCCCTGAAACACACAAATCTCTGGTGGCCTAGTAGGAATCCTGCTTGTAGATCACTGCTAGCCACGGAAAGGAAACTGTTTCAGGAAGAGGCATTGAAGGAAAGGGTAGGCTCTCCTCTTTTCAACAATGCCCCTCTGAAATGTGGGGAGGCATTAGAGATAGACAAAAACAGACTAGAGTGCGAGAGAGCTCTTACATGCTGCCTCCTCTGCGTCTGGTGGGGAAACTGTGTAATCAGCATGCCTTGCAGGGCATTGCCATAACAGATGGATGGAAGGGGTGACGAAGGATGAAGCAGAAGCAATTCCACTTTGCTGCCACCCTTTAAAAAAAGGGAATCCTCCACTCCCAAGTGTAGACCAATGGCCAACAAAGGCACTGGGAAGGTAGAGATAGCGTCAGCCATTGGCAGATGCCTGCACTTATTAGCTTAACAGGAGAAATGTGAATGAGTACTGTCCCATACAGCACACATGCAAACTGGGAAAGTATGGAAGCAAGTCAAGTCATGAAGCTTTATTCGGTGCATAAAAAATGACCATAAAAGCACAAAATACATACAATGCATAGTAATTACAGTTATTTACAAAATAAAAGAAAACTACCATAATATAACAGACACAATAATTTCAAAGTACATGCTTTTCCTAACCTTTACAGATCGGATTAAAAACGTTGCAGTTAAAAAACAGACATCGACATATAGCAAGTTAAAAATAATACTCTTAGCCTGCATAACTGTACGCACGCCATATTTAAGAAATAGCGGTTTTAAATAGGTTGTACGAAAATTCATATACAGTTTGCAGATCAAGAGAAAGGGCACAGTGCTTTGTCTAGATACACAATCACACATACATGGCCCTTGCGGGTGCTTTCTAATGGTAGGCAGAGCTACTAAATGGTGTGCTACACCGAACCTCAGCCTGGTTAGCACAAATTTGTGTGATGGCCTTGTGACCCATATTAAATAAAGGGGGAAGCCTTCGGCAATGGTATAGCTATTATAAAATTTAACAGTTGATAAAGATCCATTAGCCACAGTTCTCTTTCTTACTGAAAAGGCCAAGAATTTAGATTTCAGCTCGGATTTTGGGATTAGAGCCGCTGCACTGGGGTCAGCAAGGACATTTAGATTAAAAATTTCGAAGAAACAACTAATCACATATTGTAGCCAAGGTATTTTAGAGTATTTGTCCAGTCGGAGACAGCCCTCCATGATCGATCTAGTGAAAGATTTTTCCTCCTGAAGCCAAATTGACTGCCAGATCATAAGTGGCCTCAGGGATAATTGATTGATCAAAAAGTTGGTGTCTGTCTCCCTATGGATTAACTCGGTAGATGCAGAAGTTGGCAACGACAGGAGCTTTTTTAAAAAGGAATTTTCCTCCTGCTGCAATTTATGTTCACATCTATGCCCCCATATTCTGGCTCCATATAGTGCAATTGTGACACACCTGGCTTGATAGATTTTGAGCATGTCATTTATACTTCGGTCCCCAACCTTTTGAGCAAATCTGAAAACCCCATGTGCGTTTTTTGCCATTTTAATACGAATGTTTTTAAATTCATTGGACCACGATCTATCATTGGAAAAGGTTATACCAAGATAACAGAATGTGTCCGCCTGACGCACCTTATCTTTATCAATAAAAAACAATTGGTTGCTTTACTTTTAGACCCACAGGTCATGGTAAATGTTTTCCCCTTAATAATTATTAATTTCCTATAATTAATAAAGGTGGAAAATCTATTAATCAAACGCTGTAGACCTAACGGTGTTCTAGAGAGCAGAACAGCGTCATCGGCGTATAGTAACACCGGCACTGGGGGACCATTTATCATGGGGGCATCTGCTTTAACACTTTTTAAAATCTTGTCGATTCCATTAATAAATAAAATAAAAAGAAGGGGGGCCAATACACAGCCCTGTCTAATCCCTCTTCCGACTCCAAATTTTGGGGTGCATTCCCCATTAATGCCGAAATGTACAGAGGTTGTTAATTTCATATACAGACTGGCCAGGAAATAGATTATTCCCTTTGGTGCTCCTAACTGTAACAGGGTTGGCCATAAAATAGAATGGTCAACCATGTCAAAGGCACTACTGAGGTCGGCGAAGCAGAGGTGGAGTGACCCTGGTTTGGCTTCGGTATAAATCCCGATCAATAGATCGAGGTTTAAGCACTGCTCAAGTGTGCCCCGGCCCTTTCTAAATCCAAGCTGGCTAACAGCGAGGATTCCCTCTTCCTCGGCCCATTTCTCTAACCTTGCTAGCATAACTCAACTCATAATCTTGACTGAGGAGTCAAGAAGAGAAATCGGGCGATAATTTTTCCCCTCGGACCTACTTCCCTTTTTATGTATCGGAACAATGATTGATACCCCCATGTTTCCTGGGACTCGGTACATACTGCTGCATTAAAAACAATGGCCAGAAGAGGGCTCTACAACTCCGGCACTGCTTTATAGACATCGAGGTGTACTCCATCGGGTCCTTGGACTTCCCCCCCTTACTTGCCCGTATGCCAAGTTCTACCTCGCTGACTGATATCCAGAGGTAGGATTTCCCACCCTCTCAGGTCTGTATCCGTTTGACGATTGGAATCAAAAATCTCTGAAAAATGGGCTATCCAGTCATCACTCAGGACATTAGATGTTAACTGTGGTAAATTTTCATCCTTAAGGAAGGGAGAGTTCACAGTAGCCCAGAACAGGGTATTATTAGAGCACTCAGCAGCCTGGTTGAGAGAATCCCACGCCATCTGCTGTAGCTCACTCTTCCTTTGCTTTAAGGCAGATTTATATTCTCGTCTTAAATTAATGACAGAGTCGGAGTACCTGGGCTTTTTGGCTAGAGCGTGTTTTAATTCAGTTAGTAGCCTGGTACAAAAGTGGTCAAACCAGGCCGGTTTATTTTGACGCTGGCCCCCTATGAATTTAGTAAACCTAACCTCAATAGATTTATTAATGTCATTAAAAGCAGATAAAACCAGTTTATGGTCAGTACATTTATCAAGTATGAGAGAGATTTCGCCCATACAATTCCTGACAATTGAGCCGGTTAATTTGGTAGCTTTTCCGCCTACCCACCTTAAACGAACTTCATGGGGTTCCAAATTTGAAACTATAGTACCCACATTGACAAAATGGTTACTCCATAAAGTAATTCTCAGAATTATACAATTATGGTCACTTAAGGTAGATATTTCAATCTTAGGGGAGGCACAACAAGATGTAACATTAGAAGAGACGATCACATGGTCAACAACTGAGCTGGAGCACCAATTCTTAAATGTAGGGATGATTTGGCCATTTTCATCTTTTGGGAACCTCAGGATTTCAAGGTCATAACATCCCAAAAAGTTATTTAATGCCTCTCCATACCAATTATGGCCAAAGTGTAAATCGTCCATGCCAGTATTGTCAATAAATCCACACATTTTCCCAGTTGGCATTTCACATAGTGGAGTATTGAAGTCACCAACCCAGATAAAATCGAAAGAAACATTTACATCTGAAATTAAATTCTCGACAGTACTAGCCAGTTCATCAACAACTGCTACCCTAGAGCTATCGAAAATGTTATTGTAATAGTTTACCAGAAGAATGTTATGATCACGACCCTCTAATAACCAAAGGATCTGTGCAGTGCACCTACAGTGATATACCTTTTTACAATAATCGGGCGTTTAATAGAAACTAGAATTAATAAACCGCCTTTTGCTCTACCTGGCCACTCCCCTGTGCCAGCAAGTTATAAGAGACAAAACCTTCTTCCCTACACCAAGTTTCCTGGAAACAATGAATATCGTAGCTATTAATAAAGCTAGACCAGCCCAAAACATTCCCCTTTGATTTGAGTCCAGCAATGTTCCAGCTGGTAATGATTACCCCATTACCCCTGTACAGGCCCTGTCCGATGGTAAGGATACAGTAGATCTGTCTATTTCATCTGATTTGCCATTAGGCAAACCCTCACATTCAATTGACAGGTTAAAATTCCCAGAACTAATTGACGTGGAAACTGTAGGGCTTTCTGTTATTCCAATTGCTGGGGGGTCAATGATCTCACACCGGGACAATCGATTACCCGGATTAAGTGAATCATTGCAGTCCAAGCTACTTAAGGCATGGAAGCGATTTTGTAATGGGATAACTAAATCAGGTCTAAGAAAGGGTGAGGGCGGCATCGAATTATAGGAAACAATAGGGGTTACATTACTTAAATGACTATAGAAGAAGCCAAGCGGGCGTACACATACACCATTTTCAACTAGCGGTAAGGAAGCCGCTCTAAGCAGAACTGTAGCAACATGTTGGGGGTGCTTAAAATTGATGATAACACAGTCCCCCGAACTGGTCTTCCTAGAATCACCAATCCAGTTGACCCTTCTAGTTGTTAATATATCATTTGTATAGGGGATTGGGAACCCACAGCTTTTGTGTAACCATGAGACGGCTTTATTCTTGAGAGAGTCATGGGATTCCTGTTGGGACTGGCTTGAATGGGAATCAGCCGGGGGAACATTGTTTAAAACAATCACATAGGGGGCGCATTCTCAGGGGAGATTAATAAAACGTCTCATCCTCACTCCCGTCCACCCCCCTTCATTTTCACCTCCTGTAAGTACTTTATTTCCCTGACTCACTTGGTTTCCCTTGCTCACTTGGTTTCCCTGACTCACTTGGTTTCCCTGACTTGCTTTGGGTAATTGGGCTGGTATAGCCATATGGTTTACACCAGTCCCCCCCTCAGATGGTAATATTACTTCCTTACTTACACTACTTATATTGTTTCCCGTTTTAGTGACCTTCTTGGTTTCGGTCTGGGAAACATGCATCTTTAGAAGGCCACCCAGTCTAGTTACTTCGTTAGAAACCTGGTCTAATTTGGCTACTAGTGGTTTAATAATCGTTTCCATTTTGGCTTCAATAATGCTAACCAGTAAATTGAATTGCTCGGGGTTCAAAGTGGTCGTCCCTTCCCTTTCTGAGGCCTCAATTCCCACTATAATTTTAGAAGGTATATCCATTTTTATAATTTTCCTATTGCACCCCCTTTTGCTAGGAAGCTTCCTGCACGCCCTTACTACTCTGCGCACCGGAGAAGGACTTTGAGAAATCTCGGAGGGATCGTCATCTAGCACAACCTGACTAAGTGCTGGCGAAACTGGGATTTCATTGATGATTTCATTGTTAATAAAACAACGTCAAATGCAAAGGAACATCAACGAAATTAGTCTCTTTTAATCTTAATGTATACGCAATATACTAGTTTGTTCCTGTTGATATGCCGACGCGTTTCGAGTCGGGCCAAGAAGGTTCCCGAACTCTCATCAGGGCCTTATGAACAATCTGTGTGGGATGTGAAAGAAACATTGAAAATAATCAACTTAGGTTGGGAGAGCCATATATCTCTTGTCTATCTTGTGCCATCTATTGAATCATACCTGTATTTTTGGGTCAGAAGAGAAGCGTAGTGTTCTCAAAATTACGACTGAACGCAGCGGTTTCCTTCAAGTGAGACATGTAACCATATAGTGGTTGTCCCTATTGTGACAAATTGTGAAGTTGATTTTCTTCCGAAATAAGAAAATAATAAGTGTGGCTTTTGTATTGTTTATAATTTAACTGTCTTTCAGATGTGTTGTAGTTTAATTTGTGATCATAAAAAAAGTATTTGTTTTGTTTGAAATGTACATATATGTGGTAAATGTTTCATATTGAATGTGTATATTTTTCTGCTTTAAATACGCATGAAATTTTGCAAAAAATAAAATCAAGTGATTGGTACAAACTAAGGTACCTGACTAAACATAATTAAATATCCGTTTGGTCTCTGTTGAATTAACCACGTAAAATTAACAGGGAGGTTGCAGGCAGTTGTTCTTTTTTCTCTGATTTACATAAGGTCCAGCCTGCTCCTGTCCCGTTAAGGACCTAACTCCCTTGGGTTTTCAAAGTGATGTCAGTAGCAGCGGAGGGGTTTCAAGGAGCTCTGCACAAGCCCCAGCCACAAGAGAACAGCCCCAGCCACAGGTAAAGAGGTCCGAGCAGCATATGGAAGCATTGTGGGGCTTATTTACAAGCCCCTTACCTCACTGTTGAGTTACAGTTTAAATGTAGAAATATTTTATTTCACCTACCTTTTTCAACATTGAATGTGTGCTGTCCTTTACAGCATCGATGCAAACTGGGAACGTCTGAAAGCATTGTTTTTGAACTGGCAGTGTAAAGATTGCAAGTGCAGGGAGAGGAACAACATCATGCCCTAGTAGTTGTGAGGATGTCCTGCTTATCCCCTTTCACACAATGCAGTGCTGCATCATTGAGCACAGAGCCTGTTATATTGGCGCTCAGGCATACACTTAATTCGTTATCCCAATATTTCTCTGAGTAAGTGCTTAATTGTCATGTAGTACAACTCAGAAACAGTCAAAGGGGGTTATCTAATTCTGTTTCTGTAAAAGTAATGCACTAACTTTGAGAAATATTGAGTTGAATTAAATCACTCCATCCCCGGTAGGAGCACAAACAGGTGCTAAACTGAGTGCAATGCAATCATCGTAGGACTCCTGGGGAGATACCAATGCACGCACTCCTTTGTCACAACCAAACTGGTTTAGCAACATTTACCGTAATGTAGAGAAGGTCCATGCACTATACAACCCTTTCGGAGCAATGCTCCACCCCAACATTCTTTGCATGACAACTCTCATCAACTATAACCTGCTTTGGATGGTTTCCAGTAAGCTTGGATTGTGTCTGGTGCTGCACCTATGCTCCTAAGGTTTCCAGGAGGAGTGTAACAAACTCTAGCTACTGTAGTACATCGACCAATATAGCTCGTGGGAGAGACGGTCAACATTCTTGTGTAGATCATGGCAACACTTCTAACAACAGTCACTGCATGAAATAGTGAATGTCATTGGAAATCATTTAAAATTAGAGAAAGTGATAGTTAAAATGCCAACCAACTCTACCCAAAATACCCTTACCTTTATAGAACCAGATTAAATAAAATGAGGAACAACAAATAAACTGTTAAAAGACAGACCAAGTATAAAAGTGTACAGTTGCGGGCTGTTTGCTGACTGACCTGCAAGTTGGATGCCATGTATGCAAAATATTCACCTATGTTGAGTTTGTTGAAAAGATGTCAGATGAGTTTAATTTGTTCTAACTGGTGGTGGAGCAATGATGCCATGGGCCTTAGTGCAGGCAATGAAAATGAGCCCCTCTGCCACCTTGGTTGTATGTTGGTAAGAGTCAGCCATGATTTAGGGTTCTATGGACCCCTCACAATCTTGTGTCCCAATAACACTACACCTCCTGCATTAATCATAGCTAAATCTTTGTGCAGAAAGCAGTGCAACAACTCCCATGTTCTGCCTTGACTCAATTTCAAATATAATAACTATCCCACCCTCTGTGTCTCCAATAAATGGGCTTGTTCCACATTTCCTGATTGTAGTGTCCTTCCACCCGGGGTACCCACCAATAACCACACCACTCACGGAGCTTAGAATTACCCATCTTTATTCTGCTGCATGTAACTGCAAAGTCATCATTCTAAAACAAGCTTTCTAGGCATTGCGCTTTGACACCTACTTCACAACTCTACAGAATCTGTTAGAAGCCAAAAAGGTCCCATTCTAAAATATCGTAAGACACTACATTTCTCCCTTTGGTAAATAAAAAAATAAACATTTTTACAAATCACCAAATACATATATATGCAATCACATTTCTTCAATCAACCTTATTGGCACTTTAATCATTCAGCTTGATCCGGTTATTGGAAGCTGGGAGGTGCAATCTTTTTACTAAATGTAAGATCCCTCCCAAAACATCACATACAACTCTGGGATTTGATACATAGCATCAAACCAGAGATCTGTTTCATTACTGAAACCTGGCTTAAACCCCACACCATTCCCACTATCACCTTAGGAATACCGATGGGGTACAAAATTCTGCGCCAGGACCGACTGGAGAAAGTAGGAGGCGGGACCGCCATCATATATAAAGACACTCTGAATATCAGTATACTAGAACAAGTAATGTTACCTACTATGGAAGTAGTGATTTTCCATCTAAAAGCTAACTCTAAGGTACACTGGAAAGGAGCACTAGTATACCGCCCCCCCGGACCTAATGCTGTTTTTTCCCTAGCCCTGCCTGAACTCTTAGCTCCTTACATTAAAACTAATGAAAATTTTATCCTACTTGGAGATTTTAATTTTCATATTGATGCTGCAGACCACCCTGATACAACGGCACTTCTGACAGACCTTGCCTTGCTGGGCCTACACCTTCGTAACACTGGCCCTACTCATATAGGCGGCCACACCCTGGACTTAATTTTCACTTCACTCCCCAACGTCTACTGTCATCCTCCCAATTACATCTCCTGGTCTGATCACAAAATAGTAGACTTTACTTTCCTGCATCTACCTGAGTCCACCAATCCCCCTATTACAGAGCCCGTCAAACATAGACCATGGCATAAAGTCACTCCTGTCAGATTTGCACAAGTTTGGAAGCAGCCAATATTTTTAAACACGGATGACAATGAGACATCCCTCTCTAAATTCAATTCTACTCTGATGACAGCCATCAACACACTAGCTCCCCAGAAAACTGTTAAACAGCCAACCACTGCTAAGAAGGAAACATGGTACACTGAGGCCCTCAAAGTGGAAAAGCAGGGGTGTAGAAGATTGGAAAAGCTGTGGAGACGGACACGTAAGGAAGAAGATATGGACCGATACCTGGCAGCCATGACCACTTATTATAAAAATATAAAAAAAGCGAGGAAATTCAGTCTTACCTCCCAAATATCAGAGGCAGGCAACTCTACTCGAGAGCTATTCAAAATTATACAGGCCTTCACTAATCCAGTAATGTGTGAGAGTCCGGATATTTTTACCCAAGATCTTTGTAACAAAATCTCTCAATTTTTCGAGGATAAAATTGAGGGGATATATCAAAAAATTCTGAAAGTCACAGGTCCTTTAGAGACTGAGATTTCTGAAACCTCCCCAATGGTGACCCATGGGAATACCCTTCATACAATCCCTGAAATAACTCTACCTGATCTGATTATACTTATCAACAAAATGAAAACCGGCTCCCCCACTGATTTGATCCCTGCTAAAATGATTTCTCCTCTGACGGAATCATTAGGCCCCACTATTCAAAAACTAATGAATCTCTCCTTTGCCGAAGGACAACTCCCACAACCCTGGAAAGAAGCGGTAGTGAACCCTATATGCAAAAATACCACTCTACCTTGGTCAGAACTCTCCAACCTCCGCCCCATTTCCCTCCTCCCTTTTATTAGCAAACTGGCTGAGAAACACGTTAATACCATCATCTCCAGCTTTATCGAGGCAACAGGGGGCCTGGACCAATCACAATCTGGGTTCAGGCCCAACCACAGCACTGAATCGGCCCTCCTCTCGGTGACTGATAACATCAAAATGTCCCAGGATAGAGGGGGATCCATGATTTTAGTGCTGTTGGACCTGTCTGCGGCCTTTGATACCGTGTCTCATGACATCCTTCTCAGCCGTTTGCAGGGAGTGGGGATTGGAGGCTCAGCACTATCTTGGCTGGAGAGTTTCCTTTCCGGGAGGTCGCAATCTATCAGCCTAGGTCCCTATCGCTCCATCTCGAGGGAACTCACGAAGGGGGTGCCACAGGGCTCATGTCTCAGCCCTACATTGTTTAATGTATACGTGGCCCCCCTTGCTGAGATTGTGCGGAAGTATGGGTTCACACCTGTTTCCTACGCTGATGACACCCAGCTTCTCTACCCTTTCAGCTCCCTTGGCCCTAGAGTCATGAAAAACTTTGCTGAGGGTATGAGAGCAGTGTCACATTGGATGGCAGCAAATTGCCTCCAATGCAACGTTGCAAAAACAGAGGTTATGCTCTTCGGCAAAGCAAGCCTACTGTGGTCCCCAGATTGGTGGCCGCTGGATTTGGGTCCAATTCCTACATCAAAGCCTCATGTCAAAAACTTAGGGGTAAAAATTGATCAAAAATTGACCCTTAAGGAACATGCCAACTATATTGCAGGAAGTGCTTCCACACTATTGGCCTTCTAAGATGAGTCTTCCCATATCTTCCGGATACCTATAAGAAGACACTCGTACAGGCTCTGATTACTAGCCGCCTGGACTACTGCAACGGCCTGCTGACATTAGCAAATGCAGATGCAGTAGGCCGTTTGCAGGTAGTTCAGAATACTGCAGCCAGACTGGTCATGAGTGCACCGGCTAGGACTCCCTCTAAGCCATTGTTGGAGGAGTTGCATTGGCTCCCTATACGGCAGCATATCAGTTTCAAGATATGCTGTACGGTCCACAAGTGCTTGTATGGGGATAGCCCTAAAAAGCTTTCCCAATCTCTTGAGCCGTATCAACCCAGCCGATCACTCCGTTCAAGCAATCAAGCTCTTTTGAAACCCCCTGCAACAAAAAGATCCAGACAGGGAGACCGTGCATTTTCCTCAGTTGGCCCTGCCTTATGGAATAAACTTCCTACAGACTTGAGAATGACCACCAGCCATCTGTCCTTTAGAAAGGCACTAAAAACTCTTCTCTTTCAGGAAGCATTTCAGACTCTTTAACCATCTCCCACTGACTCTGACAATGTTCTGACCGGCAAAGCACGGAGA
Organism: Lissotriton vulgaris; assembly: GCF_964263255.1. Classification (NCBI taxonomy): domain Eukaryota; kingdom Metazoa; phylum Chordata; class Amphibia; order Caudata; family Salamandridae; genus Lissotriton; species Lissotriton vulgaris. The sequence goes on along the minus strand of NC_141698.1, from coordinate 420,705,995 downwards.
TACCCTTACGGGATTGATTCCTGCGCTATATAAGATACTAAATAAATAAATAAATAAATAAATCTTCACTGTCAGAGCTCTTCAAAGACAGTGAAGAAGTGACAGCAGTCACTGGGTTCTCAGGCTCAATCTTTCTTTCACCAACTGGAACAGAAGACCAATGAATCAAAGGTCAAAAGTGAGAAGAGTCTCTGGTAACAGACTGCTGGGCAGTCACCATATGACTCTAGGTGGACACAACATGGGAAGGTGCAGAATCATCTGGAGCATCTGATTTTCTATTTTGCAGTTGGCAGGCGATCACTAGATCTCTTTTCTTAAATTAAATGTTCTTTGCAATTTGCCTCTTTTCAACATATGCTTTTATCTTTTCTTCATTAACATAGTCCTTAATTCGAGTAGTATTAACACCTCTTTTTTTTGTTTGGTCCATTGAGGTACCTTGATTGTCAATGCTCCCCCGAAGAAGAGAAGTGTGGCTCACTGGTTAGAGGAGGCAGACCTGGAAGCAGAGGTCAGCCCGGGACCAAGGTTCAATTCCCCGCTCGGTGGGGTCTTGAGTCCTAAAATGTCCATGGACTCGACAATTCCCGCTCCGGTGCCTGCTCGATTCACGGGTTCACACTCTGCGACTCTGGGCAATAGCTTGCTTAATCTCCACAACGGCCCCTCGCGGCGGGATGCCTGGCTTTCACCTTGTGGATACCCTGCTGGGGTATCTCACAGGGGAATACCAGGACGGGTTCCCTAAGCAAGCGCCTTGATGCCTTCGGGTGATACGTGCGCTATATAAATCACAATACATTTACATACATTTACATTACATCAAAGTCACAAGACTTTCACATGTTGTCAACTGAGAAGTTGAAAGAATGGCTCAAAGAGTGATATTTATCATAGTTTGAAAATTGAACCTCTCAAGATTTTCACGCTATACTGATTTCTTTAGCTTACTCATAAAATGATCAATGAGACCTGTGGCCAGAAAGGTGTACTCTTCTGATGCTTTATGTTCTGATGCTCCTGCAAATCCTTGAATCTACTGAGTACCTTCTGTTTGGGACAACCTTCTACTGGCACATACCACAATATGCCTTTGAGCATGGGATTGTCCGCTGTGCCATGCCATGATAGTGCCTAACCCGAGGGGGATAGCGTCAACAACAACCTTTAAGTGCAGCTTTGGATTGAAATAGGCTATTTCAGTAGCAATTTCAATGGCTTGTTAGATTTTCTTGAAACTTCCCTCACATTCCTGTGACCACGTGAATGAAACATTTTTCTTTGAAAACTCTTGTAAGGGAGCACTTATGGTTGCAAAGTTTCTCATGTGTCTTGAACAGTAACTGGCCATGCCGAGAAATTAACATATCATAGAAACATCTTGTAGGGGGTCAGCATTAGACAGAGCTTGGTCTTATGTTGGATCGGGTGTCATACCCCCTATAAAAATTTTAATTCAGTCATGTGGAACTCACACTTGTGTGCATTCAAAATCAGGCCTGCATCAGTCAGTAAGTGGCACACTTGTGTGAGAGCTTTATCATGCATCTTTTGTGTAGCTCCGAAAATCAATATGTCATTGCTATAGTTGAATGCATTCACAACTAGTTGTATGACACGTCGAATGACATCTTGGAAAATTTCTGCAGTAGGAGGCACACAAAAACTGAGTCTTTTACATCAAAATAAACCTACATGTGTAGAAAAGGTTGTAATATACCTGCAATCTTCTTCGAGTTCCAACTGAAGATAATCTTTATTTAAATAAAGATGAGAGAAAACCTTTGCACCATTTAATTGAGTTATCATTTCAGCAATATGTTGACCTGGATGCCGCTCTCGTTGGAGTTGCCTTTTTCCCATGGTGCATATCAACGCATATGCATACAGTTTTTCAGTGTCCTTTTGGGCACTACCACTATTGGAGAAACCCATGGCATCTAACTAGTTGAATGCTCGATAATGTTGTGTTTAAGTAATTACTTAAATTCCTTTTCAAAAGCCTATAGTGAATAAAAAGCTACTTGTGTATGTCTCTGAGCAAGAGAACGGGCATCATCATCAATGTGTAACTTTATTTTCATAGTCTTTAGCTTTCCTAAACCATGAAACAATGAAGGAAATTGACTTACTATTTTGTGGTGAGCATTCAGGTTGTAATTCACAGAAACCAGTCCAATATCTGCAGTGGTACTGAAACTGAGCAGACAGGCACTGTACCTTGGAGCACTTGGATGGGCGCGTGTACCTCAGTTTTCTTGTGTTTTGATGTCACTACCTATGAACCTTGATTTTTATGGCGTGGATGCAGCCCAAGTGTACACTTTGGTTTTCAATGTCATAAATCTAGGAAATGGAGACAATTCATGAGTTTCATTGATGCACCACTGTCGATGAAAGTTATGGAGCAGTCATTTTTTTAAATGTTATTATTGGTCAATGTTTGTATGACTTTGGTGCCTTCGCTTGTTGACTTTTCTTTGACTGACATTTTTCCTCGCATGCGGCCAGTCAGACATACACTTTGTTCTCTGAAGTAAACATTGACATGGTACAACCGTCTGCCTCACTATCATTGGATACTGAGGCGGACAATCTGTTTGACAATGTTTTAAATGGCAATTAACTTCCTTCAGTTTTAATTTGCCCCAATTGATGACGCTGCTTGACCTTGTTGGGCTGTGTCAACCGTTGCCTTTGGAATGTTATGCCAGCCATTTTGTCTTTGCGCCATGACGCACTTGTTTTTTCCTTCACTTTACAAACTGTCACAAAATGGTTCTCTTTCTCACACCCAATACATATCTTTCCAATGGTAGGACATTTAACTTCATGTGGAAACGAAAATCCACATCTAAAACATAACTTATTTTTACTTGTAGATGGCAGTTTGTGTCCTCCAATCTTTTGTTCTTGGTTTACTTTTTATGCTCATGACTGATACATTTTGGGTACATCAGACCTCCATGTGGGTGGATTGTCTTTCAGGATGCAGCTTGGCTCTGGCATCAACCCTTTCTCCAGACTGAAAGTTTTTCTCAGCATTCGGTGACTGAATGAATCTGACAAGCATCCATGAATAACTCTAAGTCGCATAGCTTTCTTATCATTAAATTTATTGAACTTACAGTGTTTGATGAGCGTATCCAGTTTTTACACAAATTCAACAATGGTTTCACCAACTCTTTGACATTCTTGGCTGAAAATATATCTTTTGGTTTTAATGTTTGTGATTAACTTTTTAGATTCAGCACTTCTTTAAACTGATAATATATAGTTTCTTTGTCAGTTCACAGCATTATTTTTATGACTTTTTTTACACCATCACTACCAAGACTTTTGAGATACTGGATAATCTTTTTGTTATCAGTCTCTTCAAGTGCATCAAGAAAATAAATACATGTCTATATCCACGCAAACCATCTATTGCCAATATTTTTAGCAGTATCAAAAGGTTGCGGGGGTTTCAGGAATGCAGCAGCATTGTAGACCTATATGGAATGTACTCACATGCAGGTGGATCCTTGTGGCTTGTCTTAGACAACTTATTTGTGAGACTTTGTGACATGCTGGCCTTCTATTTATCTTTTAATATAGCTGGAAACGTGACTTTCTTTACAGCCATCCAAAAACCTTTACTATTCTGAGAGCCGCTCTCAGCTCCTTATTTTCCGAAGACCTGTGAAGTTGTTCTGAGCCACACTCGGCAACTTTGTGAATAAGCCACTTTGGGAATGGACGGCTCGGTATGCACAACCTGAACACTTCTCCATGAGGCACCCTCACCAAGTGTTGTAGTATGAGGACTCTTTCAAGGCATTCAGCAAGTCATGTTCCTTTTGTCAAAATGTCAATTTGCTTTTTGTAATACCTGGTTGATCTCCAGCTTGCAGCTCTTCTGTTCGCAGCGTTAGCACTCCGTATAATGTACAACATTATCTTGGGTAGCAGCAAGGTACCTTTATGCATATCTTGACCATCAGGTTCTCCATCATCACTGTGCAAATTCTTTGCAGCACTTCCTTTGCCTTCATGTGCTTTACTTTTTTCTAAAGAGAGTGGTCCCCAGACAAAAAATAACTGAAAGTTGAAAGACAATAAATATAGACCCAATCAGTACTATATTGTAGAGATCTGTCCAGCCTGACAGATATTTATTGTGCAATCAATTAAATATTTACAAAGAGTAAACATAAAGCAGTTTTAAGTGGGATACAAGCCTGTGTCCAACTTTAGCAAGAAAGACATACAACTTAAAGTGAGGGCTTCAAGCAAGGGAAAATGTTTGTTTTAGCACATTTTTCATAGAATAAACAGAATATACGGTAGACACCATTACACGAAAATTAGGACATTTTAAACAAGCTTATATGGTGTACACCTTGTATGCTTATTTAAAATGTCCTTATTTTTTCAATATCTTTATTCTGCTGCATGTAACTGTAAACTCAACATTCTAAAACAAGCATTCATGGCATTCAACTCTGACAACTAACTCACAACTCTACAGAGTCAGTTTGGAACTAAATAGATTCCATTCTAAAATGTAGCAAGACATTAGACCGCTGTCAAATATCCTAGCCTGATTTAACACATCTTTAAAGTGGTGTTTGCACCTGAGAGCCCACTGTGAATGTTTTCATTACCTTTCTTCTTCTTTCAATGTCCTAGAGATAGAAGGCCTGATCCACACAAGTAAATGTACACTTTTTGGCAGTATCGAAAGGTAGGTTTGGTTTCAGGAATGTGGCAGTGTTGTAGACCAGTGTGTAATGTATTCACACGGGGTGGATCATTGTGACTTGTCTTAGACAACTCATCTCTGCGACCTTGGGACATGCTGGCCTCCTATTCATCTTTAATTATAGCTGGAAACGTGACTTTCTTTGAAGCCATCTGAAAACTTTAACTATTCCGAGATTTGCTCTTGGGTCCTAATTTTCCCTCAAATGGCAGAGATCTGTTATTCCAGTTGCACGCCCAAGTTTTATAGCTGTTGCTGCGGAATTCCCAGATGTGCTCCCCCAACCTCCAGTGTGGACTGGGGGTTGAAATAAAAGGCACAAAATAAGTTTTAAATCAGAGAAATGCCCACTTCATATTAGTGGCATTTCTAAGCTCTTAGTGAAAAAACCACCTTTACCACCAGAGAGGGTTTGTTATTGCAAATCCAATCATAGGAAACATGATGAGGCTGCTACACTGAAATCTACTATTGCGACTTGAAGTATTCCCTCATGTTACCTATGGGTAGAACAAACCTCATAGGAAGAGAAAACACACCCGGGTATTCTCCACTACCTGGGAAGGCCCATGTGTACCTGCCCTGCCTTTCACCTACCACCTGCTTCACCTCTTAAGACTTACCTTAGGTGTACTCTAGTGGTAGTGAAAGGTATCCTCAGGAAGGGCCAGAGGTTTAGATAGGCCAACATGAGCACAAGTGCAATTCCAGACACACAGACCTGTAATGGCCTGGTTTGACACATGTTCGAAAACACACTATAGCCGGGAGCATGCACACACTGGACTGCAATTGCAGGCTTGTGAGATGTTTAGAAACATCAGGTAAACACCATTTTATAACCTTTTGTAAAAAGGGTGCACACACTTTAACGCTGCCTTTACAGTGGGAAAGTGCCCTGATGCCTAAGGCCACTACAAGAGAACCAAAGCAAACACAAGGAGATGAAGGTCGGAGTGCTGAAACTTTTCACACACTCACCCCCAGTCACACATCTGGGTTGAATCCATCATTGTTCTTTAACTCACTTCGCCACCCCAGTTCAGGCACAGCTATATGCAAATCAGTTTTGATCCTGTGCCTCATGGGAACAGTCCAGCCCGAACTGCCAAGCCATGTCTTCCCTGGACCGGAAACAAGCATTCTGGGACCGGTTTTTGGGCTAACAGCCCTCATCAGCTAGGCTAGCTTGAATCCAATGGCAAAGTGAGCAAGAGGCCCTTGTCTGGGCAGAATCACTGACATAACCTCGACAGACCGAATATCGACTAGACAAAATATCGATGACAAATTATCGACTCCCAAAACAAGAAATAACAAATATATCGAAACAACAATATCCATTAAAAAAATTATCGACTACCACATTATCGACCAACTATATTATCGCATGTAAAAAACATCGACCAGCAATCCTTAACATTAAACACCGTCAAAATATCGACCATCACTATATAGAATACTATAATATCGAAAAAAAATATTATCGACTTTACAAAATACATACAAAATACGCTTTCTAATTAAAAAAACATATTATGCAGTCTAACCCGCCAGAGGGTGCTTCTTTCCTGTGTCCGTTTAGAGCCTCACAGGCAGGCTCCTATCGTTCATCACAAATAATATCAAGCAAGCTTCTCACGTTGGAGTTATGTTCTCACACAACCCTTGAAAATAACACAACCTGGGCCTCTTTAAACAAGGAATTCAGTCTTTCTTTCTCAACAGAGCAAGCACATGTTCAAGGCGTTCAATCCAGTGTCTCGCTCAGTATCCCAGAAGCGCATCTAACAGTCATTCGTGGAACAGGTCTGTACCCTATCACTCAAGTCTTTCCCTGACTCCTACCATATTCACCTGGGGTACCGTGTTGTTTACTGGGCCGCAGGTTGTATCGAGCATGGCCAGGCACTTCTTGATCAGAGAACAAAACAGAGGATGATAAATCCGGTGAAACAGGGGTCCTGCGAGCCTCTGGTTCGACTGTAGGAACAACAGAATCTGGGGCAATCACTTGTGCTGATGACAGAGCCCCTTCCGAGCCTCAAACACCGTCTCCAATTTCCTGGGCATCAGAAAAAGGGACAAAACGAGGAACTCGCTCACCTTCCTGGGTCAGGACCCCTTTCTGGATTCGCTGATCATAGGGAAGCGGGAGGGGTCGTTTTTTCAGATATGACACATGGATCCAGTGTTGCTTGCCGTTCACTTTTACAGCCGTCCGCGTGGCCAACAAGACTTGAGATGGTTCAGACCAACGGGGATACAAGCTGGACTTTCACTGATAATTACGGACCAGAACCCACTGTCCTGGCTCCAAGCGATGTCCGGGACCCTCCGGCAGGGGCTGCAAGACTGCTGAGACCCGTTGATTAATGGAACTAAGATCTTTAGTCAAAGCATACAGATAGTCTGTCAACATAGGATACTCTATATAACAAAATGTTCTGGGTCTCGGGACACCCCAAACATTAGCAGGATGCCCAAAAATGACCTCATACAGAGATAAGCCAGAACGAGAATGTGGGGTAACCCGTATTGACATTAATGCCAATGGTAGAGCATCTGGCCACTTCAATCCGGTACTTTCTTGAACTTTTTCTAATTTGAGCTTCAGTATTCCATTATACTTCTCGACCCACCCAGCGGACTGGGGGTGTCGAGCCGCATGGAATTTCTGTTTAATCTGTAGTCCATTACAAATGTGACTGATGAATTCTGCATTAAAATGTTTTCTGTTATCACTCCTGATCACCCGAGGCAATCCATGGCGTGGGAAGTATTCCTTTACCAACGCCTTTGCTGTTGCCAAAGCAGTATTTTCTTTGGTCGGGTAGGCTTCCACCCATTTACTGAAAGCGCACACCACAACCAGGATATACTTTAAATTATTTACGCACTCCAGCTGGATATAATCCATTTGGAGCACCTCAAAAGGCAAAGATTGTGGTGCAAAGTTTCCACTCAGAACAGGCTCCCTGCCCCCAGGATTATGTCGTAAGCAAACCATGCAATATTGCACCAAATGAGCAGCGGTCTTCGGAATATTGGGATTGTACCATACAGGACCTAATAATGCACAGATACCCTTTGCCACAATATGAGCTGAACCATGTGCCATTGTCACCACCGCATTCACTAATGCATTAGGCAACAACCACTGTTGTTTTTCTGTCAAATCAATCCAACAATCATCTGCATCTAATTTCCCCACTTTCTCTTTCCAGTGAGCCAGCTCAATAGGGGTAGCTTCTTTCTGTATTTCTCGGACACTCTCCATGGTGTTATTAAACATCTCTGTTTTAGCCACCCACCTAGCAGAGCTAGTCACAAACATTGAGGTCAATTTGGATTTTGCAGTTTCCTTAGCTACTTGATCAGCAAAGGCATTACCTTCACTCACTTCATCAACCACTGCCTTCTGTGCACTGCATTTAACTACAGCCACCATTTCTTGTAAAGTCAATGCTGTCAGCAATCGCAAAATCAAGGGGCCATGCTGTATTCGCTGACCATGGGAAGTGAGAAAACCTCTTTCGGCCCAAAGTCGGCCAAAACTATGAGCCACAGGGAAGGCGTATTGGCTGTCGGTGTAAATATTTACTCTCAATCCTTCACTTAGCTCACAGGCCCGAAGCAATGCCACTAACTCAGCTGCCTGTGCTGATTGATAGGGTGCTCAAGAAGCTTTAACTACAGTGTGAAGAGTAGTTATCGCATATGCAGCAGTTGTTGTGCCATCTGGTAATTTGAAACAAGAGCCATCGACATACAACTAGCCTTGAGGGTCAGATAGAGAATTGTCTGTCAGGTCTACCCATCCCTTCGTTTCTTCCTCCGTCCGAAATATACAATCATGAACATCATTAATATTTTCCTTCGAAGGGAGGGGTAGTAATGTAGCAGGGTTCAGAGTGGCACATCGTTTAATCGTAATGTCAGGACCAAACAAAGTCAATTTGTTCCCTGTAAGACGCGCACTTGTAAGGTGCTGGGTCTTTGTTTTGTTCAATATTGTATCCACAGCGTGGGGTACCATCACTGTGAGATCAGTATTCAGCACGGGCCCTTCCGACTGTCGAATAGCCACTGCAACCACAGCAGTAGCCCTTAAACAGCTAGGGAGAGCTCTGGCGACATTATCTAACACCGCTGAGAAATAGGAACAAAGTCTCTGCTTACCACCAAAGCCTTCTGTTAACACAGAAAGCGAGCAACGGTCCACCTCGTGTACATAAAGAACAAAAGGTTTTCGGTAGTCAGGGGTACAAAAAACGGGTGCAGAGCAAAGAGCAGATTTCAAGAGTAAAAAGCATTTTGGCAAGCATCAGTCCAGGGTAACGGTTCATGCACATCTTTAGTGGTTAAATACAGGAGAGGTTTAGTGAGAAGAGAAAAATTAGGGATACATTGGCGACAAAAAGAAGTTATGCCGAGAAATGCATGACATCACGCTGAGTACGAGGTACAGACATATTAAAAGGCGTTAGTCTCCTCCCCTCTTTCGACAGTAGATCCTATTTCATGATGAAAGATAGGATGGACCTCTCGCATAGGGTGCTGAGAGTCCCATGACGAAAATTTTTGGTGCATCCGCTCTCGATAACTTAATAAAATCTTAACATTTTTGTACACTTCCTCTGATCTGAGGTCAGTCTTATGAGCCCTATCCCCAATATCATACATCACTTGGGGGGCCATCCCTCATGCAAAACACTGTTCCCATAAAGTAAGAAGACATGTGGCCATGTGTTTCAGGGCATGTTGCTGCATAACAGGCTCAAAGTCTCAGAGCGGGCTTCATATATCAGTTATAGTATAAATGGTATAGAGACAAAATATCGAGTATTAATTATCGACTAGACATAATATCAAGTAAAAAATATAGAATAGACAAAATATCGACTAGACATAATATAGACAACAAAAATATCGAATTTACGGTAAGTTAATATAAATTTTTAATTTTTGTGTAATATAACTCTGTAGCGGGTTGTGGGTTATAATTAATTAAATATGTTATTTTATTTATTGGTATTTATTCTGAATTAATTGTTAATTAATTATTAATTGGTAATTAATTAAAAAAGAATTGGTAATTAATTTTAATTGATTAATTGATAAATATGTTAATTTTAGTAATTTATTTTCTGTAGCGGGTTGTGGGTTTATAGGAGAATAGGGTGGGAAGTAATTTATTTATAATTAATTAAATATGTTATTTTATTTATTGGTATTTATTTAGAATTAATTGTTAATTAATGATTACTTGGTAATTAATTAAAATATTGGTAATTAATTTTAATTGATTAATTGATAAATATGTTGATTTTAGTAATTTATTTTCTGTCGCAGGTTGTGGGTTTATAGGGGAATAGGGTGGGAAGTAATTTAATTATAATTAATTAAATATGTTAATTTATTTATTGGTATTTATTTAGAATTCATTGTTAATTAATTATTAATTGGTGATTAATTAAAATATAATTGGTAATTTATTGTAATTGATTAATTGATAAATATGTTACCTTTATTCCATTATTTTCTGTAGTGGGTTGTGTGTTTATAGGGGAATAGCTTGGGAAGTAATTTAATTGTAAGTAATTACATTTTTGAAATATTTTGTGTCTAATTTTTATTTATTTTTATATTGTAAATTAATGTATTGGTAATTGGTAAATACTTAGTATTAGTAGGTCATTTGTATTAATATTTAATTTTTATTTGTAATTTTAATTGATTAGGTATTATGTTTTATAAAATTGTAAAATATTTTAATTATTTTGTAATTGGTAATAAAATGTATGTGATTTATATTTATATATGAAGTATTTACTTTCCCTACTATTGCACTCACTGGAGTGGGAATAGTAATTTTTACCCCTACGCTATCCAAAGCTTAGCCTACTGTTGCACTCACTGGAGTGGGAACAGTAATTTTTAACCCTACACTATCCAACGCTTTCCCTACTGTTGCACTCTCTGGAGTTGGAATGGTAATTTTTACCCCTACGCTATCCAACGCTTTCCCTACTGTTGAACTCACTGGAGTGGAAATAGTAATTTTTACTCCTACGCTATCCAACACTTTCTCTACTATGCACTCACTGGAGTGGGAATAGTAATTTTTATCCCTACGCTATCCAACGCTTTCCCTACTGTTGCACTCACTGGAGTGGGAATAGTAATTTTTATCCCTACGCTATCCAACGCTTTCCCTACTGTTGCACTCACTGGAGTGGGAATAGTAATGTTTACCCCTACGCTATCCAACGCTTTCACTACTGTTGCACTTACTGGAGTGGGAACAGTAATTTTTACTCCTACGATATTCAACCCTTCCCTACTGTTGCACTCTCTGGAGTGGGAATAGTTATTTTTACCCCTACGCTATCCAATGCTTTCCCTACCGTTGCGCTCTCTGGAGTGGGAATACTAATTTTTACCCCTACGCTATCCAGCGCTTTCCCTGCTGTTGCTCTCTCTGGAGTGGTAATAGTAATTTTTACCCTCTTACTATCCAACGCTTGCCCTACTGTTGCACTTTCTGGAGTTGGAATAGTAATTTTTACCTCTACGCTATCCAACGCTTTCCCTACTGTTGCACTCACTGGAGTGAGAATAGTAATTTTTACCCCTATGCTATCCAACGCTTTCCCTACTGTTGCGCTCTCCGGAGTGGGAATAGTCATTTTTAATCTTACGCTATCCAGCGCTTTCCCTACTGTTGCGCTCTCTGGAGTGGGAATAGTAATTTTTACCCCTACGCTATCCAACGCTTTCCCTACTGTTGAACTCACTGGAGTGGAAATAGTAATTTTTACTCCTACGCTATCCAACACTTTCTCTACTATGCACTCACTGGAGTGGGAATAGTAATTTTTACCCCTACGCTATCCAACGCTTTCCCTACTGATGCACTCCCTGGAGTTGGAATAGTAATTTTTACCCCTACGCTATCCAACGCTTTCTCTACTGTTGCACTCACTGGAGTGGGAATAGTAATTTTTACTCCTACGCTATCCAACACTTTCCCTACTGTTGCAATCACTGGAGAGGGAATAGTAATTTTTACCCCTACGCTTCCAACGCTTTCCCTACTGTTGCACTCTCTGGAGTTGGAACAGTAATGTTTACCCCTACGCTATCCAACGCTTTCACTACTGTTGCACTTACTGGAGTGGGAACAGTAATTTTTACTCCTACGATATTCAACCCTTCCCTACTGTTGCACTCTCTGGAGTGGGAATAGTTATTTTTACCCCTACGCTATCCAATGCTTTCCCTACCGTTGCGCTCTCTGGAGTGGGAATACTAATTTTTACCCCTACGCTATCCAGCGCTTTCCCTGCTGTTGCTCTCTCTGGAGTGGTAATAGTAATTTTTACCCTCTTACTATCCAACGCTTGCCCTACTGTTGCACTTTCTGTAGTTGGAATAGTAATTTTTACCTCTACGCTATCCAACGCTTTCCCTACTGTTGCACTCACTGGAGTGAGAATAGTAATTTTTACCCCTATGCTATCCAACGCTTTGCCTACTGTTGCGCTCTCCGGAGTGGGAATAGTCATTTTTAATCTTACGCAGCCAGCGCTTTCCCTACTGTTGCGCTCTCTGGAGTGGGAATAGTAATTTTTATCCCTACGCTATCCAACGCTTTTCCTACTGTTGCACTCTCTGGAGTGTGAATAGTAAATTTAACCCTCTCGCTATCCTGCGGAAAAAATATTGTATATGTTTTGTTAATAATATGTATATATATATATATATATATATATATATACATATTCTACAGCAAAACGCTCCTGCTGGCAACCCCTCGTCTTTGGCTGGGGTGGCTCAATCCGGCGGAGCAGCCGGCAGCAATATCGGACTACGAACACCATGAGGCTGCGGGAGCGCCAAGCCTACTACGGCAGGTGTTTGAAATATAAACTGAGCGTGTGTAGCGCGAAGTTTTCATTTCTTCCTGCTGCCACTGAGGAAAGGAGGTAATATCCTGAAACGCGTCTGGCCTTTGTCAAAAGAGATGCCTGTGCTATGAGCGAGATGACTGCTGGCAAGTTGTTCGATTAAAGAAAGCACTTCAATCATTGATCTTCCGTGTGGTTTCCTCCTTTGTGCTTCCTGAAATGACGGATTTATACGGCTTGCACGGCTGGTGAGGTTAACCCACTGCTGAGAAGCGGGCCCGTTCTGGCTTCAGTGAGAGGCTGGAACAGTCGGGTGGAAGAGGTGCAAGTTCCTGTTCAGGGCGGGAGCCTGCATCAGTGTGATTGGACTTCTGAAAAGCAGGGCAGCCACGGCTTTGCAGACAGGACATCAACTCACAGGAGTTTTATTTTGGGACAATTGAGAGTGAAAAGCGCACCCACTTGGGGGTTATGACACACGGACTACGAACACCATGAGGCTGCGGGAGCGCCACGCCTACTACCACAGGTGTTTGAAATATAAACTGAGCGTGTGTAGCGCGAACTTTTCATTTCTTCCTGCTGCCACTGAGGAAAGGAGGTAATACCCTGAAACGCGTCTGGCCTTTGTCAAAAGAGATGCCTGTGCTATGAGCGAGATGACTGCTGGCAAGTTGTTTGATTAAAGAAAGCACTTCAATCATTGATCTTCCGTGTGGTTTCCTCCTTTGTGCTTCCTGAAATGACGGATATATATATATATTCACTGAAAAAAACATAGGTTTCACACCAGTTATAGTTAGGAATTATCATTAAAAAAACCTATTAAATTCACTGAAAAAACCATAGGTTTCACACCAGTTATAGTTACCTGGAAATTTTACTGACATAAAACCATTGAAATTACACGTTATAGTTAGTTGGACTCACTATAACTTGCGCGTGCAATGCACTGCTGATGACGTCACATATTACATCACTCATGACATGGTCAGTGACATCACTCATGACATCACTGATGAGGCCATCCAGTGAATGTGTGTATTTTTAAAAAATAAATATGTGTTATATATGTATATGTAAAAGTTGCTTGTAGAATAAATGTTTTAATAAGAGTTTACATGGATGTTTTTTTTTAAATTGATTGGTTAACTTGCTTATTAAGTGTATCTTAGTGAATACATCTATTAACAAGTAATGTTTAAATATTTAAATATATGTATTTGTGTTTCACTTTGTGTATAAGTGGCTGCATGGGTTGGTGATTAGCTACATGTGTGTGTATATGGGTTATTAGATGTTTGTTTTAATATCATTATGAGTGTCTATATGGTTTGGTGGGGGTATTCCTTAGCACATAGATGCATGAGTGACTGACTCTCTGCTTGTATGTGTTTTGAAGACAGCATATGTGCAGGACTGTATGGGTGGATGAGTGTGTATATGTGTGTGTTAGTGAGTGAATGACAGTCTCACTAGAGTCTTTATCAGTAACTACATATGACTTAATCTGCTATATGTGAATATTGATGTATATGAGTGAATATATGTGAGAGTGAGGGATTGTAAGAGTTCCTGTTTAAATAAGTATGTTTTTCTCTAAATGATTGTTTAAGAGAGTAAGTATGTGTAAGTTTCCTTAGAAGTAAGGTGGTAGTGTGTGTATAGCTGTATATACAAATAAATGGATGTTCAATAGTTTATTTGCATGTGTGAGTATGTGTGAGAGTATCTTTTGGATGACTGTCGGTGTGTAACAGGATGTATAGGTGTATCACTACATATGATGAGTGAGTATATGTATGAGTGACTATATAGAACTGTTGGCCAATGAGTGGATGTGTATATAGATGGTGGAATTATTGAATTGGTTGTTGTAACTGGTATGGGTATCTCAATTTTTTTAAAAATGTTTCTATTTTGGAATATGTGTTTCCAGGGTTACATTACAGTGAAAGGAGGTCTGTCACTCTGTCACAAGAATGGTCTCATCAGTAATGTCATGAGTGATGTCACTGACCATGTCATGAATGATGTAATACGTGACGTCATCAGCAGTGCATTGCACGCGCAAGTTATAGTGAGTTCAACTAACTATAACGTGTAATTTCAATGGTTTTATGTCAGTAAAATTTCCAGGTAACTATAACTGGTGTGAAACCTATGGTTTTTTCAGTGAATTTAATAGGTTTTTTTAATGCTAATTCCTAACTATAACTGGTGTGAAACTTATGGTTTATTCAGTGAATTTCAATGGTTTTTTAATTGCAAATATTTATAGGTATAAAAAGTGTAAAATTTTTAAACGAATTTTATATTGTATAAATATGTTATTTTTTTTATTTTTTTTAAATTTTAGACCCCGAGGCGCTCCCGGGGCGCGTACCGGTGAGCGTCCCGATAGTGCTATTGCCGCGAACGAAAACCACATCGTGATGTATTGCGTAGCCGCCACGCCACGCCTTGCGTCGCAAGACACGTATCGCGTAGCCGCGAGATGCGTCTTATGACGCACCGCGTAAGCGCCCGAGCGTATACGATCGCGCAACGTAAGCGCCCCGACGCGCTTACGCTACGCCCCACCCATTTCTCTCACTATTGATTTGCACTTGGAGAGAGCAAGAGGTGTTCTGTGTATTTTCCTGATCTACAGCAATGGCTGCAAGAGAGTCATCCAGCAGTGATTCAGATGCTTTTTTGCCTGAAGACCCTCCTCTCCAGAAAAAAAAGAACCACTTCATCTGGAAATTTTATGACATCCCTGAAGGACAAAAAAAAGTTAATGCTGGTAAAGTAACCTGCAAAATATGTGGCAGTATTTTATCCAGAGTCAATCCTCTAAAAAAATATAGCTTTGGAAATGCCAATTTAATTAGGCCTGTCAAAAGAAGACACCCAAATAATTATTCCAGGGAGAGTGTCAGGGAGCTGGCACGGAATTTACCAAGAGATGGCGGCAGCAGCTCCACTGGTGGAGCAACACCTTCAGGAACAACACGTGAAGGAATGGTCCCTAACGTACAGCCGGTCTTTGCAGGCATTAAATTTCTGTGCGTGAACTGTGACGAACTGCTCTGTTATGGGGAGCAGAGCGTTGAACTCATTGCTATAAAGAGACAGGAACACCGCTGCTCTCCCAGACCCTAAATTTTCACATTTTTTTGCTCCTGTTGAGCAGATTTTGAATCCCTGTTTTTGTTATTCCCCTGAAAAAAATCCCAAAAATATATAAAATCGTTTTAAAAAGTATAAAAAAAATATAAAACAACAAAAACAAAAAAAAAGTTCTTTTCAGAACTACCTCCAATTTATAAAAAAATGCTATTTAAAAAAAAAAAGGTGTAATTCTTTTTTCTCCATGGTACGCTCCCCGGTACGCGTACCGGGCGCTCCCCCCGCGAAAATCGAAAAATTTTATTTGTCCTACGGGACCCTTTTTTTGCCCCCACATCAAACCTAGGGGTCAGGGGGGGTGTACCCTGCCCCCTTTTGCTCATTTCCCCCCTTGATTTTTGCCACCTCTTATGTCTCGATCCTACCGAGACACAAGATGGCGGCCGCTCCGGACTTTTTCGAATGTTTACAGACACCAGTGAGCCAATCAGCTTTCCGTGTGCAAGTCGCGTGGCGCGCCCGGTGCGCTCCCCAGTGCGCGTCCCGGGGCGCGCCAATAGATATATATATTTTTTTGAACCTAAATTACTCAAAATCTACTGGAGCACATATCTTGAGACATAGCAAAGGCACATCGGGCTACCAGTCCCTACAATTTTGCCAAGTTTGATGGAAATCCATTCAGCCGTTCGGGCTAAAAGTGAAATCGACCGCCCTATGGAAATTAACATGGGGAAAACGCGTTTTGGGACCCCCCTTTTTTCTCGGCCCCCGCTTGACGCATCCCCCCCCCCCAAACTTTCAGGGAAGGACTGGAACTCAACGAGGCCATTTTGAGGAAATTTTCAGGCAGATTCCTCAACCGGCACCAAAGTTATTCCAAATAGAATTTTGAGATTTAACATTGAAAAAAATCCTAACTATAACCACCTACTGGCGACCGCCAGTAGGTAATATATATATATATATATATATATCCAAAACAGAAGAGTTGCCCCAACACGAAGAAGCTACACATTCGGAGCTTTCACCTTTTATTTGGGAATTGCCGGAACCTGCCACCAGTCCATCAAAACACAATGAGCGCCAGACGCGTTTCGAGCACAACAGCTCTTGTTCACTGGCATGCACTCTCAGGCAGCAGAAAATGGAAGGCGCGCCACAAACCAAGCTTAAATGTCCTGCCCCTGTGGGCGTGTCTGATGTTGCATCTTGGTCAATGTAGTCTGCCTTATAATCCATACCCCAGTGGGCTCCGTCTGCCTGTATGTTCCCATGTGGGGGTGTTCCGATACAAACAGGCACAAGTTCCGCCCATACTGCATCCCCAAACCGGACTCCAAATATCACCAGCGTCTGAATGTTCGCGACCCTGTGAACCTGCTTTAGTCGGCAGTGGGGCTCCTTCTCGGCCTGAGCGAGCCGTAAATATCCAAAACAGAAGAGTTGCCCCAACACGAAGAAGCCACACATTCGGAGCTTTCACCTTTTATTTGGGAATTGCCGGAACCTGCCACCAGTCCATCAAAACACAATGAGCGCCAGACGCGTTTCGAGCACAACAGCTCTTGTTCACTGGCATGCACTCTCAGGCAGCAGAAAATGGAAGGCGCGCCACAAACCAAGCTTAAATGTCCTGCCCCTGTGGGCGTGTCTGATGTTGCATCTTGGTCAATGTAGTCTGCCTTATAATCCATACCCCAGTGGGCTCCGTCTGCCTGTATGTTCCCATGTGGGGGTGTTCCGATACAAACAGGCACAAGTTCCGCCCATACTGCATCCCCAAACCGGACTCCAAATATCACCAGCGTCTGAATGTTCGCGACCCTGTGAACCTGCTTTAGTCGGCAGTGGGGCTCCTTCTCGGCCTGAGCGAGCCGTATATATCCAAAACAGAAGAGTTGCCCCAACACGAAGAAGCCACACATTCGGAGCTTTCACCTTTTATTTGGGAATTGCCGGAACCTGCCACCAGTCCATCAAAACACAATGAGCGCCAGACGCGGTTCGAGCACAACAGCTCTTGTTCACTGGCATGCACTCTCAGGCAGCAGAAAATGGAAGGCGCGCCACAAACCAAGCTTAAATGTCCTGCCCCTGTGGGCGTGTCTGATGTTGCATCTTGGTCAATGTAGTCTGCCTTATAATCCATACCCCAGTGGGCTCCGTCTGCCTGTATGTTCCCATGTGGGGGTGTTCCGATACAAACAGGCACAAGTTCCGCCCATACTACATCCCCAAACCGGACTCCAAATATCACCAGCGTCTGAATGTTCGCGACCCTGTGAACCTGCTTTAGCGGCAGTGGGGCTCCTTCTCGGCCTGAGCGAGCCGTATATATCCAAAACAGAAGAGTTGCCCCAACACGAAGAAGCCACACATTCGGAGCTTTCACCTTTTATTTGGGAATTGCCGGAACCTGCCACCAGTCCATCAAAACACAATGAGCGCCAGACGCGTTTCGAGCACAACAGCTCTTGTTCACTGGCATGCACTCTCAGGCAGCAGAAAATGGAAGGCGCGCCACAAACCAAGCTTAAATGTCCTGCCCCTGTGGGCGTGTCTGATGTTGCATCTTGGTCAATGTAGTCTGCCTTATAATCCATACCCCAGTGGGCTCCGTCTGCCTGTATGTTCCCATGTGGGGGTGTTCCGATACAAACAGGCACAAGTTCCGCCCATACTGCATCCCCAAACCGGACTCCAAATATCACCAGCGTCTGAATGTTCGCGACCCTGTGAACCTGCTTTAGTCGGCAGTGGGGCTCCTTCTCGGCCTGAGCGAGCCGTATATATCCAAAACAGAAGAGTTGCCCCAACACGAAGAAGCCACACATTCGGAGCTTTCACCTTTTATTTGGGAATTGCCGGAACCTGCCACCAGTCCATCAAAACACAATGAGCGCCAGACGCGTTCCGAGCACAACAGCTCTTGTTCACTGGCATGCACTCTCAGGCAGCAGAAAATGGAAGGCGCGCCACAAACCAAGCTTAAATGTCCTGCCCCTGTGGGTGTGTCTGATGTTGCATCTTGGTCAATGTAGTCTGCCTTATAATCCATACCCCAGTGGGCTCCGTCTGCCTGTATGTTCCCATGTGGGGGTGTTCCGATACAAACAGGCACAAGTTCCGCCCATACTGCATCCACGTACAAGTCCAACAAAGTTGAATTTATTGCTCCATAAATCAACGTGACGCGTTTCTCGCTCCACAGAGCGCTTGCTCTCACTCTGTGGAGCGCGAAACGAGTCACTTTGATTTATGGAGCAATAAATTCAACTTTATTGGACTTGTACGTGGATTGTGGTTTGTACTATTGACGCCCGAGTGCTCGTTAAGGAACGCCGTTGGGATAAGGATATATATATATGTGATCAAGGCCTCTGTGAAGGCCGAAACGTCATGCTGTGGTGTGCCGCTTCCTCGAGGGAATAAAATTTATCGCTCACCTGCACCTGAGGTCTCCTCTCTTCTTCCTGCGCAGCGGTATCCAGTACAGGGCTCCGGGCGAGAGGTAGCAGGGATTGTTACATATATATATATATATATATTCACTGAAAAAACCACAGGTTATAGACCATATATAGTTAGGAATTAGCATTTACAAAACCTTATTTTACTCGCACAAAACCATAGAAATTCGCATATATAGTTAGTTGCAATAACTATATATCGCGCACCCGCAATCCACTGCTGATGATGTCACATATTACATCATTCATGACATGGTCAGTGACATCACTGATGATATAGCAAAAGCTGTCAAATGTCAAGTACGTGGTAGGTAAAAACATTTTCGTGTTTATGCACGCTGATGTGCTTTGAACGCTGCCCCCCCCCCCTCTTTTCTCTTAGGAGTGCTCTCTCTTTGCAGATAGTGAAGGGTAGTTAACGCATGCCTTTGCCCCCGTTGTAATCCGTCGTGCCTGCTTCTCTCTCTATTTGATTGATTGTTATCCAAGCATTTACTGTTTTAGAATTGGTTCTCTTTGGTTCATTCTCTATTTACAAACAAGCACAGAGTCGCAATACTCTGTTTAGTCTTTGCAGATAGTGAAAAATCGTTTAAAAAAACAAAAGGAATCAAGCAAAATCAGTAGGCCACTAATGGGATCTCTTTTTGACCTCGCTAAAATAGAAACATTAAGACCAACCCCTCATGAGAAATACGAAACTAGTGAGATGAACTTAGCTCCACACCATGATGGCTGCAAGACAGCTCGGCTCCGCCACCCACCCCACCCAAAATAACGACAAACCCTATGCAAATATTATAAATATATACAACACACCAGCAAAGTAACAGGGTAAAACGTTTTATTAAATAACTATATACATGGCAGCCTGCTGCAACATCGATCCAAATGCCTTTTGGTGACTCTTCCATTGTGAACATTGTCCCACAATCCGTTTGACCTGAAACGATTACACAAATAAAACATTTGTGAGTTTTAAATTTCCGGAGAAGTATAATTCACCAATAGCTTTCTCTGTAGATCTTTTTCCATTTACAATCCCAGTTCCATCACCCGCCCAGGATATCACTACTGTTAGTTGTCATTGTTGCTTCGGTTTTAATTAAAAAAAATTTAAGGTGTTTACTGTTTTTGTTGCGATGTATATATTTATAAGTTATTAAAGTGTTATAATCCTACTAATTTTTTATCGATTATTTCTCTTTGAGATATTCCCTGTCTACAAACAGAGAAGAATAGAAATATTCTGTCTCCCTTTGCAGATAGTGAAGGATAGGTAATGCGGACTTTTGTCCCCCGTTGTAATCCGTCATGCCTGTTTTTCTCCCCACTGATTGATTGATTGGCTGGACATTTATTGTTCAAGGAATAGTTCTTTCGAGGTATTCTCTGTTTGCAAATAACGTGGAATAGAAATATTCTGTCTAGTCTTTGCAAGTAGTGAAGGGTGGGTAATGCGGACCTTTGTCCCCCGTTGTAATCTGTCATGCCCATCTACTCCCCACTGATTGAGAAACTAGTTCCACCCGGACCATTTATTAGAGGTACATCATCTGACTCAACCGGAGAGTAGCCCTAATAAAGAAGACATATGTAAAATACGAAGTAATCACTGTATCCTGTTAAACAGAAACTTTAGCATGAAACACACTTGAAAAGGAAGGGAAAGAAATCAAACAAAATCAGTAGGCCACTGATGAGTTTTTGACTTCGCTAGAAATAAGAAACATGAAAGTGGTGAAAGAAGCCAAGGTTGACGTTACGGCAGCCACGAGGTAGCTAGGCTCTGCCACCCCCCCACTGCTCCAAGCATGTCTGTCCCACCGCCCGCCACGCCCAATAACGGTAACATGAAATAAATACAAATCAGCAGATACCTACCCCCATTCCGGAAACTCCTGAAGTGCAACAGGGCCACGGTTATGCCCATCCGGAAGTTGATGCCTCGACACGTGCAGGGCGGGGCCCGGCTAACCACCATCAGCCGTGGGGTGGATGGCCCGAAATGTTATGGTCTTCCGATTCTCTTCTTCTGCCGCCTTCAAGGCCACGGGGGGGATGTCTTGCCTCTGCCTCCGACCCCCCCCCCCTCTTATCGCCTGGTCCGGACATCACGGATATCAACGCCAGGTGTCGCCAGCACCCTGTATCCTGGACTCGTTGTTGACGGGGACACTGGCCTACCGCACGACGCGTTTGCTGAATACTGTAAAGGTGTTCCTACACTTGGCGACGTGCTCGCTGCCTTGAATTCCTGGCTTGAGTCCATGAAGTTTCAGTCCGCCAGGCCGGAGGGTGTTCTTCTAGACGGGCTCGCTGGACCACTTCCCACGTGTGCTTGATATGAGCTCCCCGTTCGGGCCTGAAGCGGCGCCCTGCAGGCCACGGGGGGGATGTCTTGCCTCTGCCTCCGACCCCCCCCCCCCTCTCTTATCGCCTGGTCCGGACATCACGGATATCAACGCCAGGTGTCGGCATGGGGTGCGCTGGGAGGGAGAGGCGGCTCGAACGAGCCTCTCCCACCCCCACAGGTGGGGGCCCCTCAGCACCCCCAACGCTCCACTCACCCAACAAAAGGTCTCGTCCACTATTGCGAGGCAATGATGCTCCGCTCACCCAGCGGGGGTCTCGTCCACTGTTGCGGTGCAACAGCGCTTCTGAGTTCAACTAGAAAATGAGTCCTGCGTCCAGAAACGTTCTCCTCAACTTTGAAGATTCTATAAGAGCCACGGGGGCCCCCGACCCCCGATGGGGAATGACTGCCATGATCACCCACGGAACGACCACGACGTAGCCGCGGGAAGTCGGCGCCCTCATGCCGGCGCCGGCCTCAGTCTTGAAATGACCAAAATCCTGCAAGACTACCAACTTGATCAGTTCCGGTGGGACACCAGTATGACCCGGTAGGAGAGATTGTTGCCTCCCACCCCACTTTGACTGATGGTTCATGTCGGCAGTCCCCTCTGCTACCCTTCAACGAAAACTTTTGGACTGCTGAAAGAGGTCCCGGTCCAACCACGAGTTGGTGGAGACATTTTGACTATACTTGGACCTTCCTGACCTCACCCAAAATGGCGCCGGTACAAATGAAACTCTCAACTCCTTGTTGTGCCCCGATTGCTCAGCCTTGATATCATGAGATATGTATGCAGTTTTCAGCACATGAATTGATATGGGATAAGACTGATTATATGTTCAGACAATGAATTGATCCGGGATGGGTATTGATTATACGTTCGAACAATTAATTGACATGGGACGGGTACTGATTACACGTTCGGACAATGAATTGATATTAAGTTCTAATGCATCATTGATTACTGTATTTATTGAAGGTTCGAGTTGTCGACACTTTTGGTACTTGCTCACAATGAATTATCGATATGATTTTGTTGCACTTGTCGCACTTTTTACTGATTATATGTTCGGACAATGAATTGATCCGGGATGGGTATTGATTATACGTTCGAACAATGAATTGACATGGGACGGGTACTGATTACACGTTCGGACAATGAATTGATATTAAGTTCTAATGCATCATTGATTACTGTATTTATTGAAGGTTCGAATTGTCGACACTTTTGGTACTTGCTCACAATGAATTATCAATATGATTTTGTTGCACTTGTCGCACTTTTTACTATGAAATCAACGACCACTGACTCTGTTATGTTTTCCACAAATAAATACCCCCCCCCCCACCCATTTACAGTTCCAGCCTGCTCCGTGGCCGGCCCACAGAGTTGTAGGCCCGTATTTGGGCACCAACATTTTTATTAAAGGTTTTTGAAAAAGCAAACGTAGTTGTAATGCGTAGATTGGTAAGTTTCGAATAAATGGCCACTGTTTCCGATTTAAAAAAAAAAAAAAAAAAAACAGGTGAAATGAAGCAGCTTAATTAGTTAAGGGTTAAAAAGTATAGTACGCAGAAACATTGAAAATATGAATGGTCCAGGTTTGTTGTGTGTTTTTCATTTTTGTACAGCATAAAGCAATCGATAAAGATCCTGGTATTTAACCTCTACTTTATATGCTACCTGTATCAGGGAAGTTGTTTTAAATGCCCCTAAGCCAACCCGAAGGAATGTCACCTGGCCCCCCTAGTACGAACGAAAACGACCCCGTACCACTGTAGGTTATCTTTCTTCCTCAAAAATTACTTTCTAGGACGTTTTGGACATTGATGATTTTCATATGATCTATTTATTAAAGTAATACTCATCTCTCCGCATGAAATTAATTTTCCACATGCTACACAAGTCAATCTCATCTGCCCAAAGTTCTTTTGCAGATTTGAGACCGTTTCCCTTGCCTCTGACTCACTTATTGCTAATTCATTGGTGGATGTTTTTGCCGGTCGGGGGTTATCCACCAAATCTCGAAGTTGTGCTTTAGAATAATTAAGAGGGTGCCACCTCTCCATGTGCCGATGCATGGTATGATTACCATAGCTATATTTTTTTCAGTCCCTCTCGAGAGTTTTTTTTTTACAGATGAGGCAGGTAACGAACCTGGCATTAACTTTCTTTTCATGAGAAGGAAAAGAAAAAAATTGCCAGATAAAATTCACTTTCATATGGGACGTTCTTGGCATTTCTTTCAGAAATTTTTACATCACTGTGTCATTTCTTTGTCTATCCTGGTTAAAGCAATGTCATGTAAATAGTTGTTTAAAAAGTTTTTTTTTTAACGTGTTTACTTTGTTGGAGCGTTGTATATATTTATAAGTTATTAAAGTGTTATAATCCTACTACTTTGTTGGAGTGCTATATATTTTTAATGTGACACATAATTGTGAAGACTTTGATGTACAAAAAGGCATCCCTGGAATCTTCCGCTTCAGGCTCGGTCCCACACACCCTCACAGTGAGAATACCCTCCCCAATCACAATACAGGATCGTTATCAGATAGTAGGAACGCGTCCGGTGTGACGGATCTCATCGGGTGGGGGCCTTGATCTACTGTAACTCCTTTGAACAGGGGTGATTCTTTACAGTTGGGGCCATAAACTACATCCGCAGGGCTAGGTGATAGCCTGTGACCGGCCTGGACAATCAGACACAGAGAAAGAGGAGTGTCAGAGGGTGAGGTAGTGAATAGGGTGAAAGGGAGGTGTCGGGCGGGCACAGGGTGTGATACTCAGGGAAGAGCAGCGCAGATGGGGGGAGGTTTATGGCCCATGCATGAGAGAGAGAGCAGGGGTGACCAGTGCGTGGGGGAGATGCTTGCGAGGGTGGGGAGCCATGCTGAGGATCGGCGGCGTATGGCTGCCGGGCACGACAAAAGTGTGGCATTGGAAAAAAAGCAAGATGGCGCAGACAATGTTTATCAATATGGATTAATTTATAACAATTATTTTTAACAATATATTTACTCGCAGTGTCAAAATGGCGGTCAACACTTCTGATTTCCTTCGAATCGAACGTTAACAGAAGTCAAGCGGCAAAAAAAAAAAAAAACGCTCACGCGCAACCGCTGGAAGACAAGTATCAACATATATGAGCCTCCTCAACCACCCTCAGAAAACATAGGAGGTCAGGATACGTCTCCCATACCCCCTTATACCCATTTCTCACATTGTTTTTCCTCCATCTTGTAATTTAATTAAAACGAAACACAAAATGGCGAATTCATGTTTCGCTATCAGTTTGCGACCCGGTTCGCGAACCGAGAAGCGCTTCTACCGCGAAAAATCATTTTTTTTTATTTGCCCCACGGGACCCTTTAATAACCCCAACATCATTCCTAGGGGGTCAAGAGGAGTCTACCTTGCCCCCTTTCATTAAATTCCCCCTTCGTTTTTCTCCTCCTCTTGTCTCTCGATCCTACCGAGAGACAAGATGGCGGCCGCACCGGACTGTTTACAATGTTGACAGACACCGGAGAGCCAATCAGCTTCGCTTTGCAAAGCTCCGTTACGCAAAAAGTACGCGATCTGGAGCGCTATCCGGGACGCTGTCACAGATATATAAATTTTTTTAAACATTAATTTCTCAAAATCCACTGGAGCACATATATTGAGACCCAGCAAAGGCACATCGGGCTAACAGTCCCTACAATTTTGCCAAGTTTCGTGTAAATCCATTCAGCCGTTCGAGCTAAAAGTGAGGCCAAACGCCCTATGGAATAATGAATGGGAAAAACGCGTTTTGGGACCCCCCTTTTTTCTCGGCCCCCCCTTGACGAAACCCCCCAAATTTTCAGGGGCTGCTCAGAAACAAAATGTGCCATTTTCCTGAACATTTCAGCCGATTCCGTCCACAAACGCCAAAGTTATTAGACATAGAATTTTCAAAAGTTCCATAGAGAAAAAACCCTAACTATATATACCTACTGGCGACCGCCAGTAGGTAATATATGTATATATTTATATATATATATATATATATATATATATATATATATATATGGATCAATTTCTGTTTCCAGTTGAGACCACAGAAGTAACGGACCACCACACGGCTTGCAGAGTGTCACAGCGAGCTTTTATTATCCATTTTCAGCAGCAGTTCAGGTAGGCATGACGCGTTTCGGGCAGGGACTGCCCTTGATCACATAACGGAAATGCAGTTAGTGTCACTTTAAATAGAGCACACACTCATTTTTTCCTTCATGATAACACCACGTGTTCTAAATACTAAACATAGAAAACGGACTTTAAAGTGTAGGGTGTTTGACATGTGCACAGAAAAGTTGGTAGCTTTGCGAGTATGGCTTTAAACTTTTAGCAGCATATTTTGTATTGCACATAAAACATAGAATATTTCCATTTTAGTTCGAATTGCAACGAACGTTTATGACCGCATAAATGCGTTATGACTTGAGCAAATTTAGACTAGCAGCATAATATTTTGAAAAAACATAATACAACTAGAACAGATACATATATACATAGTAATTCAATTCATCATACCATTGCAACCAATAAATAACATATAGATATGTTAAAATAGTAAAAAAGACCTTAAATAAATGAGAGGTCAATTAATGATTATATTTACATAAATAAATATTATGTTTAAAATAGTTGTGCAAATGGCAATTCACCAAACAAATGGCTATACTAGTAATGTAGCTAGTTTGTGAGTTAATGTTTAAACTGTCTCATTAAAATGTCACATTTTCGTGTCACGTTGCTTTAAATCAGAACGTACTGTTTATAAAGTGCTGATGCTAAGCTAATGCAAAAAAAGGGTAGTACCACTGCCCTTAAGCCACTGGTTCATCCTGAAAAAATTGGACGACCAGATGTAGTAAAGGCAAAGCTCCAATTATAAAGTGCTGAGTGATATAAGTGCAACCAAAGCAATGTAGAAAGGTTTAAAAACTAGTGATACTGGAGAGAGATATAAAATGTCAGGTTCAGTAAAGGTCGCTCAGGGACATTAATCAAATAGTCATTAAATCATCTGTTATAATCGTTACAGGGTACTGGCGATGGAATGGACCCAAGTGACCTATCTAACAAGATAAGTGGATGGGGTAATGGACAGGATGCAGTAGTTCAAATTATAGGAAGGTGTGCATGTCCTCCCTATCGTTAAGGCCGTTAGGATGCTTGGAATCAAGATTAAGAATGTATCTTGTCTCTAACTGCCTTAGGGCCTTGTCCCTGTCCCCACCTCGCTTGGGTGCTGGCGCCTGATCAATTACAAAGTAAGTAAGACAATTTACGTCTTTATTGTGGCTAACTTTAAAATGTCTGGCTACCGGGTAAGCCGGGTCATTATGGATGATGGCACGAATGTGTTGCAGGATACGCATATATACAGGATTTTTTGTACTGCCGACATAACGTAAGCCGCAAGTACAAGTGAGTACGTATATAGCGTACTCAGTGCGGCAGTCATATTTACCCCTGATAGATTGTACATTGGTTTTGAACGGGGTGTTGTAGGTGGCAGTGTTGGCTCCAAAGTTACATGCCCTACAGGTAGCACATTTACGAAAACCGTTACTGGAGGGCATCCAAGTTTTTATACTAGTGGACCCAGTGGAGATCTCTTTAGATAAGAGATTCCCCATATTTTTTGATTTTCTGAATGTCACGCTAGGATGTTCTAATAACGTGGTTTTCAGAATAGGGTCTGTAAGGACTATGGGCCAATTTTTACTCATGATGTTCCGTATTTTGCGTTCCTGTCTACTATAGGTGGTGATTAATCTTGGGGAACTGTTTTCCTCTGCTGTGCAAGCGTCTGACTCAATGGTGCTTGGTAACAGGGTGGATCTAGGTCTATCATTTGTTTTGTTCATGGCTTTGTCAAGAATCTCCTCGCTATACCCTCTTGCTCGCATGCGTTCCAAACTTAGCTGACTACAAATGTTAAATTGTTCAGGCGTGCTGCAGATGCGTTTAAGACGCAGCAGTTCACCATAGGGTATGCTGGCTATTAAGTGGCGCGGATGGGCACTAGATGCGTGTAATATTGCATTCCCAGCAGATGGTTTTCTATATGCTGTGGTAGTCAGTGTCTCATCTGTTATCTGTATCTGGACATACAGATACAGATATATATATATATGTTTTAAAATTGATTATTATTATTTTTTTAAAGTTACATTAATTATTTGTTAATTTTAAGTTTATATAAGTATTTTAAGTATGTTTAAATTAATTATATTTATTATTATATTACTTTTAAATTACTTTAAGATATTTAAAAAATTCGATATTTTGACTGTCTATATTTTTTCCTATCGATATTTTGGAGTCAATATTTTTGTACTTACCTGTTTGTAGATAGGAAGTCGAAATTCTGGCATTCTATATTTTCACCTCAATATTTTTGCAAGTCGATATTTTGACTGTCGATATTATGTCAGTGATCCAGTATAAATTGGCTGTCGCATCCACTGGGATGACTGATTTTCAATCATCTGTTTCTCATTTACTCCTACAGTCGAACGAGTAAACAATTTTTGGGTGTCCAAATCCCCCGGAGCACGAGACGGAGTTGAAACAGCTAAGGATGGGGTTTTGCTCGTGGAATGGGAAGCCCACGCAAGGGTAGGGGGAGACAAAACAGCTGTGGCCCTCGAGCTCCAGAGAAGGACCATATATGGCACACATGATTAGTTCAAAGCTTAACTATTTATTACTGAGAAGGTCAGGAGGGGTGACTCCCTTTCATCTTGGTGCCCGGGAGTGTAGGCACGGCGCTTCCAGGAATGCGCTTATCGCACCCAAAGCCAGATGCGACCTTGAGTCTCAGGACAGCCGAGTAGACAGCCTACCTTCAGCTGCTCCCAGTAATTCAGATGAACTGGGGCTTGACAACTGCTGGAGACTAACACGTAATCACAGCTAAGTATGGGCACATTTTGCGAATTTGCGGTTCGTGAACTCGGAAAGAAATCTGCAAATTCGACGATTTCCCCACGAAATCGTGGATTTTTTTGCAATTGCGCTATTAGTGTGGGCCTAAATTCGTTCCGCTCACGGGATTTGTGGATTTTTATGTAATTTCGCGGTCCGCGAATCTCGCGAAATCGCAGAAAAATCCACGAATCCGCGAGTGGGACGAATTTTCCATGAAGCACTTACAGGGTTACAGCAGCAGGTGCCCAAGTTGAAGCTAATTTCTTTGTAACCATTTACAAAAGGGTTACAAAGAAATTAACTTCAACTTGGGCACTTGCTGTAACCCTGTAAGTGCTTCCTGAGCGGCGCCTCATTGCCTACTTGCAACTACTCTCTGACCCTGCTCTGATCCTCAAAGCAGGTTCAGAGAATAGTTACAATTAGGCAACGAGGCTCCTGTCACAAAAATTAAACCTCAGCAGAAAACACTTACAGATATAAATAAAGCAGGTGCCCGAGTTGAAACTCAAATTCAGTAACGCATTATAATCAGCCCAAGAATTTAGTGACCACGGTCTATGCTAGGCAGGTGTGCTTTCTCCCCAAATCTACCATCTACAAATAGCTGTAATCCGTGATGGAGGTCTAGGCATCCACGAGTTTCTCGAGCACAATCCCCCTGTACTTCCAGTGACCAAGAGGCTGCTTTCTCCTCATCTGCTGCTCTGATCGGTCTCTTACCTTTTATAAACAAGAGGCATGTGAACTCGCACAGAAGCCCAGCCCCACACACACTAGGCTATGCAACCTCTTTCCGCCCTTTCCCCCACTGTGATGGACAGCTCACTCGAGGGACCTCAACACCTATGGGCGCAGTGGCAAAGTTACAGACACACGTGGTGACTGGACAACTCTTCTGGGCCTTTATGCAGCTGTAGTATAGGAAAAGCACGATACATTTACCCAATGAGGTAGCACTTACTGCTTTCTCCTCATCTGCTGTTCTGATTGGTCTCAGACCCTTTATAAACAAGAGGCATGTGAACTCGCACAGAAGCCCGGCCCCACACACACTAGGCTATGCAACCTCTTCCCGCCCTTTCCCCCACTGTGATGGACAGCTCACTCGAGGGACCTCGGCGCCTATGGGCACGGTGGCAAAGTTACAGACACACGTAGTGACTGGACAACTCTTCTGGGCCTTTACGCAGCTGTAGTGTAGGAAAAGCACTATATATTTACCCAACGAGGTAGCACTTCCTGCTTTCTCCTCATCTGCTGCTCTGATCAGTCTCTGACCCTTTCTAAACAAGAGGCATGTGAATTCGCACAGAAGCCCGGCCCCACACACACTAGGCTATGCAACCTCTTCCCGCCCTTTCCCCCACTGTGATGGACAGCTCACTCAAGGGACCTCGGCGCCTATGGGCTCGGTGGCAAAGTTACAGACACACGTGGTGACTGGACAACTCTTCTGGGCCTTTACGCAGCTGTAGTGTAGGAAAAGCACAATAAATTTACCCAACGAGGTAGCATTTACTGATTAGCCAGTAGAAAGTACTCCAGTTGAGTATAGTGCAATTGCAAAAAAATCTGCGATTTTGCGAACCACGAATTCGCAAAATTGCCCATACTTAATACTAAGCATTAAATTACAAATATAAAATCTCCTATAGCTGTAAGTAGATTTGGTAACACCCACACATCACTTTTCACCCCTAGTGGAACCTGAACCCCACACTCACAATATATCCCACCCATACCAGATGCAACATCACACTACATAGCAGGCCTACTGGTTTTGTCCCCATATTACTATATATATATTACCTACCGGTGGTTGCCAGTAGGTAGTTATAGTTAGGACCGAGATTCCATAGGAAGAGCATTTTTAGTTTTGCTTATAAGCTTGTTCATATCAGCTCCTATGTTGGAAGTTTGGGGGTGATTGGTCAAAGGGGGGGCCCAGAAAAGTTTTCTCCATGGTAATTTATATAGTAATCTTTAGACAAGGCTACAGGTCGAGCGGGTGAACGGAATTACTCCAAATTTGGCAGGGAGAAGGGTATTGGTCTAGAAAGCACGCTTTTGTTTAATTGGTGTAAATCCGTTCAGTAGTTTTTGAGACATATCAAAATTTACAGATATCGATATTTGGGAATTCAGCCATCTGATTGGCTAAGGCGTTATGAGCACAAGCTTGCTGCTGATTGGCTGCAAGCGGTTGTAACTAGGAAGTCTTGGCTGCTATTTTGTGATTCAGTTGAAGCAAGTAAGAGGAAAAAAGGGTGAAAAAAGTGGGAAAGAGGAGGGTAAGAGCACTGTAACCTCTATGGGGTGTTTAGGGTGTGCTACAGAGGGGGTGCGAAGCAAAGTATTCACCCCTATCGGTGTGAAAGTGCTGGGCTACGGAAATTAAGTGAGGTATTGCCTAGAGTGTGATGCTGCTAAGGTGAGGTTGTGCGGGACTCCGGGATTAAAGCGTGAGCCCAAACTGTGTGTCTTATGCTGTGAAGTCATGTGCCCTGGCCGCTGCAGTACAGCTGTAGAAGTAGTGTCAGCGTGTGTTTATACCTACTAGGATGAACTACTGACCCGTACTGGTCTGAAAGTCCTGTGGTACGGAAAACATGTGAGGTATTGTCTAGATTCTCAATGAATTAGGAAGTGTTGGCCGCCATTTTGTGATTCCGTTAAAGCAAGTAAGGGGAAAACAGGGCCGAAAACATAGAAAAGAGGAGGGTAGGAGCACTGTAACCTCTGTGAGGTGTTTAGGGTGTGCTATTTAGGGGTTGCGAAGCGGACTACTCATACTACCGGTCTGAAAGTGCTGGGCTACGGAAATTAAGTGACGTATTGCCTAGAGGCTGATGCTGCTAAGGTGAGCTTGTGCGAGACTCGGGGATTAGTGTGAGCATGTGTTTATATCTGGTAAGATGAACTACTGACTCGTACAGGTCTGAAAGTCCTGGGGTATGGAATATATGTGAGGTCCTGTCTAGAGTCTCATGCTGCTAAGCTGAGCTGCTGGCAGACTCGGGGATGAAAGCGTGAGCCCAAACTGTGTATCATATGCTATGAAGTCATGTGCTCTAAGTGCTGAGCCATACCTGTCCAAGTAGCGTGAGCATGTAGTTTTAACTACTTGGATGAACTTTTGTTTCAAACATTGTAGCTTGTGTATGGTGCTTAGGGGGTGTTATACATGGAGTGCAAAGGTAAATTTGCGCCTATCAAATCAATTCTGTATTTGTGAAGTGCTAATTACTCACTCCTACGGGTCTGATGGCGCTGGTGGCGTAAGCTGAGCTGCTGACAGACTCAGGGTAAAGCAGTTGAACTACTGACCCCTACCGGTCTGAAAGTGTGGGGTACGGAAATTAAGTTAGGTATGGGCTAGAGTGTCATGCTGTTAAATTGAGGTGCTGCTGGATTCGGGGATGAAACTGTGAGCCTAAACTGTGTGTGCTATGCTGTGAAGTCATGTGCTCTGGGCGCTATGCCACACCTGTCCAACTTGTATATGGTGCTTAGGTGGTGTTGTATAGGGAGTGCGAAGGTAAATCAATACGGTATGTGTAAAGCGCAAACTACTCACCCCTATGGGTGAGTAGAGCCGGGGATCAAAGCAAGAGCTCTGTGCTGCAAAGTGAGATGGTCTGGCCGCTGCTCCACAGCTGTGTGGAGAATACATTTTGGCAACGGCCAGGGAGTTGCCGTTATCTGGCCCTAAAATAGCGGGCCTAAGTTGTAAGTTATAGGGTGGCTCAAGTCAAGTCAAGTCAAAACAAGCTTTATTCGATTGCATTTAAAATCATAAAAGCAACAAAACAACATATATTTAAAAAATTGGGTGGCTCTACAAAGAGCCCTTGTGTTCATTAGTTGGAGCTACATATAAGTGTGGATGCACAGCTTCAAGTTATTCAGGAAAACTCGATTTCCCTGATCTTTAAAGTGTACTCCATCACTTCTGTAGATATCCGCCATATCAAAACGTATGTTTTTGCTGTAGATGGACCCCATTGTGCGGTCTCTGAGGTATACAGACACAGCTTTGTTGACTTTCTTCCGAGATTTTTCAATCTGAGGACAAAATTGTTTGGACCATTTCCACTTCTGTCTTTGGCATATATTGAAATATACAAAGACAGTTTGAGGCAAAAGTAATAGTCAATGTGCCTAGGTCGTTTCCACCACAGTGCACAACCACTAGGTCAGGGTGTTGGAGGTGCAAACAGGTTTTAACCAAAGGCAACAATTGGTGCCACTTCAATCCTCTCTGTCCAAACCATTTAATGTCCACATTTTGTAAACCGAGGTCTAAGTCAATATGTCTCTGTTCTGCATACCTCTTGCACCAGAAAACATAGCTATGTCCTACGATCCACACTAGCAGTTTGAAGGTATGGCTGGAAGGTATGGAAAGATGTCTGTAGCTCATGCAGTTCCTTCATAGAATAAGGGATATGTTTAAAGATGGGGAACTAGTTTCTTTTCACATACAAAATGGTACCTGACTGGGAGATGAAAAGCATTGTTTTTTAAAAGTAGGGCGCACATTCGTTTTGTGGAAAAGCATCTTTGTGATTGGTTAAGAAAAAGCAGTTTGAACTTGGAGTGCATATTATAGGATAATATTTGATCAACTCAAGTACACCTGCTACTTGCATTTGGAATATAGTGTTCGAACTTAAAACAATTGTGAACTTTTAACCTGCACGTGCCGTTAAATGTTCGAGAAAATTTTGCAAAAAAATATCGTTAGGTTTAAAAAAATTGATGAACTTTTAACCTCCACGTGTTGTTGAATGTTCTAGAAAGTGTGTGTTTTCTCCAAGTTAATTTCCATAGGCAACTTTAGACATGGCTACAGATTGAACAGGTGAACGCAATTACCCCAAATTTGGCAGGGAGAAGGGGTTTGGTCTAGAAAGCACGCTTTTGTTTATTTGGTGCAAATCCATTCAGTAGTTTTTGAGAAATAACGAAATACAGATATCGTATTTGGGAATTCTGCCATCTGATTGGCTGAGGCTTTACAAGCACAAGTTTGCTGCTTATTGGCTTCAAGCGGTGTAAGCGGTTGCAACTAGGAGGTGTTGGCCGCCATTTTGTGATTTCGTTAAAGAGAGTAAGGGCAAAAAAGGGCAAAAACAAGTTGGAAAGGTGGGTTGGAGCACTGAAACCTCTGTGGGGGAGTGCAAAGCAAAGTAGTCACTGTTACTGGTCTGAAAGTGCGGTGTTGCTCAAAGTGACATGTTGCTGATATAATATGGTGCTACACTCTGGTATTAAACCGAGAGCCTAAACTGTGAGGTCATTGCTGTAAAGTGATGTGGTCTGGTCTTTGTAGCATACGTGTGCAAGTAGAGTTAGTAGGCATTTATACCATCAGGGAGTGGGAAGCAAACTACTGACCGTTATCATGCGTTTATTCTATACCGGAAGTGGGAAGTGAAGTATTCACGCCTACTGGTGTGAAGATTTCGGGATGAAACTGAGGTGATTGATGTAAAGGGATGGGCTCTGGGTGCTGTAGTATATGTGTGCAAGTAGTGTTAGTAGGCGTTTATACCATACAGGGAGTGGGAAGAGAACTACTGACCGCTACTGTGTGTTGATAGTATATCGGAAGTGGGAAGTGAAGTACTCACGCCTACTGGTGTGAAGACTTGGGGATGCAACCGAGGTAATTTCTGTAGAGGGATGGGCTTTGGGCGCTGTAGTATACGTGTGCAAGTAGTGTTAGTAGGCCTTTATACCATACAGGGAGTGGGAAGCGATCTACTGACCGGTACCGTACGTTTATACTATACCGGAAGTGGAAAACAAAGAACTCACGCCTACCTGTGTGAAGATTCGGGGATCAAACCAAGCTGATTGGTGTAAATTAATGGGCTCTGGGCACTGAAGGATACTAGCCCCTGTAGTATAAGTGTGTAAGGAGTGTAAGTATGCGTTTATAGAAAATAGGGAGTGGGAAGCGAATTACTCACACATACTGGTGTGAAGACTCGGGATTAAACCGTGAGCCTAAATTATGAGCTCATTGCTGTAAGGTGATGTGCTCTGGGTGCTGTAGCATACCTGTGGAAGTAGTGTCAGTTTGCATTTACACAATACAGGGAGTGGGAAGCGAACTACTCACCCCTACCGGTGTCAAGACTCGTGGATGAAACTATGATCTTATTGCTGTAAAGTCACGTGCTCTGTGTAGTATTCCAATGTAAGTCATAGTAGAATGTTAGTATGTAATTCTACTAGAATCTAAGTATGCAATGTTAGAATATAGGGCTGTCATGAAGGGATCCTTGCAGAGTTTGTACACAGTGCTGGAGAAGACGGTTGCCTTACTGTCTGCTCCTGTTGGTGGCTGTTTCAGGTGTCTTGTTTTCCTGTAATAAATCTACTTATCGGTTCCACTGCTGTCTGCCTCTTCTCTACATAAATTTGGTGACAAGCTGGAGAAGGTAAAAAGAAGGCAGCACTCACCAATATTTCAAAGTTGCTTGCTTTGTGCTGAAGACCTGTTTTCTTCGTGTAGCTATTGTTACTCATGCCAGGGTCGTCGGCTCATTGAACTATGTCCTCCGACTTCTGGTAGGATTTATATTTTTAGATTTTGCGCTTCCTCTGCTTCTTCACTACATTCTGGTCGCTGTACTACACATGTGTAAGTAGTGTTAGTATGCGTTTATACTAACAAATGCATCATGGTCCTAGGGAGGGTGACCTCTCAGGCGCAGCTCATACATTGTCCCAGGGTGTGCATTTGCGGGACATTTATGTTTGCTATTAGAGGGCAGGTGCATGGCTTCCACCCTGTGATAGCGAATCCTTGTTTGACTACTTGAAGCGAGAGGAGAAAAACCTTGTATCAGTTTAATAGAGGGGATGCGGATGGTAAAAAGGGAGAGAAAAAAAAACCAAAAGAAAAAAAGGGGGGTCTCACCCGTTCATTTAAATGAGGCCCGTGTTCCGTGGCCAATCCAGTTATTATATTGCGGGGTCTCTGTAGGACTGGGGATCTTAGTGTGACATGTAAATTAGGCGTGGAAGGGCACAGAGACGTTTTGCAGCCTAGGGGACTGCTACCTTCCCGGGTATTGTTTACTAATTGTTCAGGGGGTTTGAGGCCCACTGAAGTCCGGGGATCGCTACACTCGGGGCTTTACTTACATTTGCAGGGTGGGTCTCGGCAGTCCCTGAAGCCTCGGTGGTCCTAGGCAGTGCCTTATTGGTTCTGTAATCACACGGGCAGTACTCATGGTGTTATAAAGTGATACACTCATAGAACTCTTGCAGTTTTAGAATTACCCAGGCTTCATTTGTGTAATAGTCAGTTAGATTATGTTTGGTAGGTGCACTGTAATATTA
Organism: Lissotriton vulgaris; assembly: GCF_964263255.1. Classification (NCBI taxonomy): domain Eukaryota; kingdom Metazoa; phylum Chordata; class Amphibia; order Caudata; family Salamandridae; genus Lissotriton; species Lissotriton vulgaris. Next base: position 420,670,057 of record NC_141698.1, on the reverse strand, counting down.
CAAAGGTTTGCCATCATAATCTCCTATAAACAGTTGATTTTCACAATAAACTATAGACAAGTGTTGTCAGAAAAATGAGACCTATACACAAAGTAACCTTTATTAAACACAAACAAATAGAAACGTAAGTTTAATAGAACAAACAGTATAATATAAAAAACGTGGGTTGGACTCCAGTGGAAGCAGCGTAGATAACCTGCAAGACAAAAATGAAACATAAGTATGTGTGCTATGTGGAAGAGGTAAAGAAAGGTAGTCTGAATGAAGGGACGATAGTGAGAATGGGAGGGAGAGGGAGTGGGTGGAAGGGAGAAGGGGAGGGAGAGTCAAAAGAAGAGAGGGAGGAGGAGACAGAGCGTCGGCCTACTGCACCCAGCCCTTAGTGTTTACCCTCCCGTCAACCGTTTGTCTATGATGCTGGGGTCCACCAGAAAGAGTTGTGGTGACACCCCCGCGCCGCACGGCCACCAGCTGCTGCGTGTGTTCCCCTCTGCCTGCCTTCTGCCTCGCCGCCGGCCTCGCTGACGCCGTGGTCGCTCCCCTCTGGTTTCCCAGTTGTTTTGCCCTAAATTTGTGCTTGTCTGTTTCTGCCGTCTGCTCGCGTATTTTGCTGTTTTTCCTTGTTTTGCCCGTAATTTGTGCTTGTCTGTTTCTGCCGTCTGCTCGCGTATTTTGCTGTTTTTCCTTGTTTTGCCCGTAATTTGTGCTTGTCTGTTTCTGCCGTCTGCTCGCGTATTTTGCTGTTTTTATTTGTTTTGCCCTAAATTTGTGCCTGTTAATTTCTTTGTATCCCCTGTGCCGTGTCCAGTTTCCTTCCTGATTGGCCGCCTACCTCGCCGCCCTCCGCTCTCGCTTCCCGCCACCGACATTGGCCCCGCCCCTTTTTCTCTTCTGTTCCCTCCCCGCTCCCGCCTCCCAGCTGCTCCGCCCACCCGCGCACTTCGCCTTAAATGGCGACCGTGCGGACGCGCAGCGGTCACGCGCAGCGGGCGCGCCGATTGTGCGCCGAAGGCGCGCCAAAGGTAAGCCCGTCTACGCCCGTCCGCGACCGGATCGCGACCAGCGCCAGGACCCCTGGCCCACGAAGACCCCGACCGACCCGCCTGACGTACTCCGCCGCCACCCTCACCGCTCTCAACACCGGCCGACTCCCAGAATGCCATCAAGCCTCTCCACGACGTACCCACGGACCCTTCAGCTGCCACGCCTGCAAGTTCACCTGCATCCGGACCTGCCTCGCACCAGCACCCACCAAGCCGAACACCAGCAGTACCCACCTCAAGTGCATCCTGCTCAACACCCGCTCCATCCACAGACATGCCATCGAACTCTGGAACCTCCTCGACACCACAGCTCCAGACGTTGCCTTCCTCACGGAGACCTGGATGAACGCCTCTTCAGCTCCCGACATCGCCATCGCTATCCCAGAGGGCTACAAGATCGTCCGGAGGGACCGAAACGCCAACCAGATGGGAGGAGGCATCGCCATCATCCACAGGAGCACCATCCGTCTCACGACCAGCACCGACAACTCCCTGACCACCGCCGAACACCTGCATTTCCAGATCCACACCAACCCGAACACCACCCTCAGAGGCACCCTGATCTACCGACCCCCTGGACCACGCACACAATTCAGCGAGGACATCGCCGACTTCGTCAGCCCACATGCCCTCCCCTCCGCTGACTACATCCTCCTGGGAGACCTCAACTTCCATCTGGAGAACAACAACGACCGCAACACCCGCACCCTGCTCGACAACCTCACCAACCTGGGACTCAAGCAACTGGTGTCCACCCCCACCCACCTCGCCGGACACACACTCGACGCTGTCTTCTCATCCAGCAAGGACATCAACTTCAGCCACACCACAGAGCTTCAATGGACGGACCACAGCTGCGTCCACTTCACCTTCAAGAAAACAACGACCCACCACCACCAGCAACAGACCGCCCGCAGAAGCTGGAACAAGATCACAGCAGACCAGCTCGCCACCTCCCTGAGCCAGCACCCTCCTGCCAGCTCAGCGAACCCCAGCCAGGCCGCCGACAACCTCACGAAGTGGATCAGCAACTGCGCGGACGAACTCGCCCCACTGAGGACCCCGCCCAGCAGACCCGGCAGCAAGAAAGCCCCATGGTTCACCGACGAACTCAAGAGCTCCAAGAAGAACTGCCGAGCCCTCGAGAAAGTCTGGAGAAGGGAACCGACACCGGACAACAGGACCTCCTTCAAACTTGCCACCCGGAAACACCACCAGCTGATCCGCGCCGCCAAGAAAACAGCATTCAAGGACCGGTTGGACAACAACGCACACAACTGCAAGGAACTCTTCAACATCGTCAAAGAGCTTTCCAACCCCAGCGCAGGAAACAACGACATCACCCCATCGCAAGACCTCTGCAACTCCCTGGCTTCATACTTCCACAACAAGATCGCGGACATACACAACAGCTTCAACAACCAACCAACGCACACCATGACCGAACAACCACCCCCCACCACCACCCTCCACGCCTGGACCCCGATCAGCACCGAAGACACCATCCGCACGATGAACTCCATCCACTCCGGATCACCGACCGACCCCTGCCCTCACCACGTCTTCAACAAAGCCGACGCTGTCATCGCACCCCACCTGCGAGACATCATCAACACATCCCTCGACACCACCATCTTCCCCGAGAGCTGGAAACACGCCGAACTCAGCGCCCTACTCAAGAAACCAACAGCGGACCCCACCGACCTCAAGAATTACCGCCCCATCTCGCTCCTCCCGTTTCCAGCCAAAGTCATCGAGAAGACCGTCAACAAGCAGTTGGCCGCTTTCCTCGAGACGAACGGATCCCTCGACCCCTCACAGTCCGGCTTCCGAGCCAACCACAGCACCGAGACCGCCCTCATCGCCGCCACCGACGACATCCGAGCCCTGATGGACAATGGAGAAACAGCGGCCCTCATCCTCCTAGACCTCTCCGCGGCATTCGACACGGTCTGCCACCGCACCCTAGTACGGCGCCTCAGCAACGTCGGAATCCAGGACAAGGCGCTGGAGTGGATCACCTCCTTCCTCGACGGGAGAACACAGAGAGTCCGCCTACCACCGTACAAGTCAGAGGCCACCGAAGTCATCTGCGGCGTCCCCCAAGGATCATCTCTGAGCCCCACCCTCTTCAACGTCTACATGAGCCCCCTCGCGGCCATCGTACGCAAACACAACCTCAGCATAATCTCCTACGCCGACGACACCCAGCTGATCCTCTCCCTGACCAACGACCCCGCCGCCGCCAGAGCCAACCTGCACGAAGGGATGAAAGAGGTAGCCGAGTGGATGACGACCAGCCGCCTGAAACTGAACTCGGACAAGACGGAGGTCCTCATCCTGGGCTCCTCTCCCTCCGCCTGGGACGACTCCTGGTGGCCTCCCGCCCTGGGCACCGCACCCAAACCGACAGACCATGCACGCAACCTGGGCTTCATCCTGGACTCCTCCCTCTCCATGACCAGGCAAGTCAACAACGTCTCCTCGGCATGCTTCAACATCCTACGCATGCTACGGAAGATCTTCTGGTGGATCCCCACCGAGACCAGGAAGACCGTCACCCAGGCCCTCGTCACCAGCCGACTGGACTACGGCAACGCCCTCTACGCCGGGACCACCGCCAAGCTCCAGAAGAGACTCCAGCGGATCCAGAACGCCTCAGCCAGACTCATCCTCGACATCCCACGAACCAGCCACATCTCCGGACATCTGCGAGACCTTCACTGGCTCCCCGTCAACAAAAGAATCACCTTCCGCCTCCTCACCCACGCACACAAAGCCCTACACGACCAAGGCCCGAGCTACCTCAACAGCCGAGTCAACTTCTACGCTCCCAAACGCCACCTCCGATCAGCCAACCACGCCCTCGCCGCCGTCCCCCGCATCCGAAGAGCGACTACAGGAGGAAGGTCCTTCTCCCACCTGGCCGCCAAGACCTGGAACTCCCTCCCGACCGACCTGCGCCTGACCCAAGACCACCTCACCTTCAGGAAGAAGCTGAAGACCTGGCTGTTCGAGCAGTAGCGGCTCCCCCCCCCCCCAGCGCCTTGAGACCCCACGGGTATGTAGCGCGCTTTATAAGTGTCACTGATTGATTGATTGATTGATTGAAAGAGTCCTTAAAATGAAACATATGAGGCCAGAGATAAGAGGCCATATTATCAAGGAAAGGCGATAACATTATCGCCGCTTTAGCGGCAGGAAACTGCCACTAATGCGGCATTTAGGGGCTTGATAATATGCCCTTGTGAATTCCCATAGAAGCCCAGGTTCTGGTGTGAACCTGGCATTCTATGGGATTTCACAAGGGCATATTATCAAGCCCATTATCACCGCTTAAGCAGTAGTTTCCTGCCGCTAAAGCAGTGATAATGTTATCGCCGTTCTTTCATAATATAGTCCTACATTATTAGCTGCGGGAAAATCGCTTGCATGCACCTGTGCACCCAGGGTGCTGCACCCCAGCCCCTTTCCCCGCACTGTGCTCAATTGTAGGTCCTGCACACCGAGTTTTCACTGCTCACCTGCCACCATCGATGTGCACCACAACGTGTTGTTGCAAGCTGCGAGTCCAGGGTACGTTTGTACGGTAGGAGAGCAGGTCTCCGGTCGGGGACGTTGTCTTGATACCACGATGGAAAGCGACAGAATGCCCAGGGCCTCATCGCGGGGTGTGCTCTTGCTCCGTCCATCTTGAGTCAATCAATTCAGTGTCTGAAAAAGGAGGAATAATTTAACGGTGGAAACGTTTGGAGGTAAATGAAGGTTTATTTCAAGCTTGATAGAAAACAGGAGTTCAGTGCATCCTTCGTTTTTGAAGTACGATCTACCAACTGTTAGTGGAAATCGTGGTTCAAAGACGAGTTGGAGTGCACGAGAATTCACAAGTTTAAATAATAATACGTTATACGAAGGTTCACATAGAAAGGAACAGAGCACATGGTAGAAGCATAATGTGCACGTGTAATGCAGTGGTGGAAGGCTGTGTGCATGTACACTTAGTAACAAGCTCACTACAGTGCCCTAAAAGCCAACGACACGTGTCTGTAGGGCAGCACTGCCTGCTGGCTCAGGCCTACAGTACGGTCCAGCAGGTTTTTAAAATGAGACAGAGATGAGACTGACTCAGGTCAGAGATCAAATTATTACGCACGGCCACATCGCTTGTTCGCACCTGCGCAGCCAGGCTGATGCACCCCAACCCTCCCGTCGCACCACGCTCAATTGGAGGCACTGTGCACCCAGGCCACTCTGCTCACCTGCTGTCATTGTAGTGGGAGCAAACACTATGGGCAGCAGTGCTCACAATTCAGCTGGAGTGATGATTTCAGGATGGTCTACACCTCATGGATCCCTTTCGAAGATGACGGGCAGTAGGGCTCACAATTTAGAGCCAGCGTTGATTGCCAGGATGGTGTACACCTCATGGATCCCTTTTTTTCATTATGCATTGTGATATGCGAGGTGGATGCGGCCATATCACCTGAGGCAGTGTGGAAGAAGAGGGACATGTAGCGTCCTGGTTATCCTATTTATGCATACGCAAAGTGGGCTGGGCTTGCGTAGGCCATTCCAGTGTAGGGGTGTGAATAATTATTCCGGGGACTTGGGCGTTGTTCAGTTCCTGCCTGGCCAGGAAGTGTACTTATGTGTCTTTCTTTTGTAGTTTTGACCTCGCAGAGTGTGCAATTTACGTTAGTGTAACATGTGTCGGGAGGGCGGCAACTATCGCTAATGAGATGGTGTTTAAAAAGATTGAATGGCGAACATCACATGTTGTTGTCAAAGTTCTGGATATGCCCAGACATGCATGTCAATGGTGTGCGGTATTATTGAAAGTGTTATCACGAAGCATACACATGTGAATGTGCTCGAATGGAGGGATGATCAGCAGTGAGGCTACGTCATTCACAGTGATAACACTCATTACAGTCAAGCAATGCATGTCAAATGTGAATCTGAAAGTCTCACAAATAACACACTACTATATTTGTAAAGCCTGACAACAGAGCTTACCGCAAAAGAAACCTACACATTGCTGCTTACTGTTTGTCACATGTGATCTAGGATGTGCACTCTGTCCGTGGCTCCTGATACTTCTTAGAGCCACGAATACCCAGGCCGAAAGGGAGCACAATAATGTGCACACACACACCAGGGGCATTGTGTAACACACATTTGTTTTTTGATGGAACGTTTGAGATGCATGGCAATCACACGTGGAAGGCTAATTTACAGACCATGAATATTGATCAAGATGATCGTTGCATGTTGTGTGTAGTATAAGATATGTGTATACAGGAAAATACTTTTCAAGAAAGCTTTCTAAGCAGAAGAGGTGTCTCTCATCACACGCTGCAGAGAGAATGAGTAAAATTGGGAAATATTATGAAGCAATCAAATGTTTTTTCTAAGGTCACATGGCAATCGCACACCGAGCGTGCAAGGAGGCCACACCTGACACGATTTTGACAAAATATATATTTATCATAATTTAAGTTTATTACAGTTAGAAGTATATAAATGTTTAACATATTTTAGGTTATGGCTTGCTCTCATATACTGTTTAAAGTTATTTAGATATACTTTTGAGACAAAAAAAATGAGGGAATGGTGTACCCGGCATGACACTATACGTCTGTGATGTAACACAGGGCCTGGCAGCGTGAACTCGTCACATACGCAACGCGCAGCGGGCGCGACCTCATACGTACATGACGTAATGCGTGGCTTGGTACTGCGTATCCGTCGGATACCAAAGTAGCAGCTGCAGTGACTTCTTCCGTACATGATATTAGGCGGGACGCGGTGCCACAAAGTCGTCGGATACGAAATGAGCATCATTTACGAGTTTAGCAATATGGCAGATAGGATTCGCGTGGTAATGGAGCTTGGTACGTTACTGGTATGGGAGTGCAGTTTTCTCCCCCCAAAAATAAATATATCAGGGAGGAGCTTCGCGGGCGAGCAAGATGGCCGCGTAAGCTCGGAGCTCCGCGGACCCTCCGACCCTCCGCAAATATCCTGCAGATTATCCTGTTCCACGGTAGTGGATTTCAATTGGTGAAAGGTCGCAGACGCGGGAACTGCTTTCCGCCTCCAAATCCGTTGTTCCTAGGCTAAACTACATCGTGCTGAACTTTGTGCCAGGGATGCGCCATTGTCTCATGGGTGGCTGATGATCGTGACGACACTCCGCATGATTTAAATGCGAAGCGAGAACCTTCAACCCCTACTGGCGGAGTGCACGTAGCTGCGGAGTCGCCTGCTGTTGACCTGGTTTGTGTGCTGGCTTCGCCTTGGTCCTACGCATCTGCCCGCTTTGTCTGGGCTGGATAGCCCTTTGTTCTCCTCGACTCCATCATGGCCGGCAGAGGGGACCCCGACAGGACGGCGAACAGGGGCGTTCGGAGGACAACTCAGCCACAGTCGAATAAGATTGACCGTTATGCCCAGCAAAGGACCTCGCCTTCTGTGGTGGCTCCTTCTAAAGACTCTCTACGCACGTGCTCACCTGACGGCTCGGAACCCACTTTGAGTGATATCATGGGGGCCATCGCGGGCATCAGGACTGAGATGCAGAAACAGCATGAGGTCCTGACACACAAGGTGGACACCCTGGCCATTGATCTCAACCTGATCAGGGCCGACTTGGGCAAAACCAATGATCGGGTGAAATCCCTTGATATTAAGACCTCCAGCCTGACTACCGATGTCTCGGACCTGCAAGCGAAGGTCCGGACCCTACGATCGGTTAACGACCAATTCTCTAGACGGCTGGAGGACTTCGAAGGGCGTGCAAGGCGACAGAACGTCCGTATCATTGGTGTACCGGAGGGAGCGGAAGAGGCGGCTGTAGACCTCTTCGTGGAGGACTTGATACAGACACATCTTGCACCAGCCGGACTGAGTAACTTTTTCTCAGTGGAACGGGCTCATAGGATACCTGGCGGGTGTCGCACCTAGACCCATCATCGCCCGGCTCTTCAATTTTAGAGACCGGGATGTGATCCTTCAAGCTTCCAGGAGACATGGGCCACTTAAATTCCAGAACGCTGAAGTGCACTTTTACCCGGACTTCACCAGGGCCGTTCAGAGACAGCGTCAGAGCTTTGCGGGGGTGAAACGGCGCCTTAGAGACATGGGTTTCAAGTACTCTATGCTGTTCCCTGCTAAACTGCGGATCGAATATGAGGGCCGAGCCCTGTTCTTCGACATGCCCGAATCTGCGAGCGACTGGCTGGATACCTTGCCGCAACGTCGAGAGGAACATGATGAGCACTCCGGGGGCGCAACCGGGGGCCTTGATCTCCAGGACTAGGTTCTGTCGCGCCAACTCTGGCGGTTGGTGTTCCCGATGTCTGTGACTGCTAATGCCAAAGCTATTCCATTTTTTGTTTCTTCTGTTTTTACATGGAGGGAGGCGGGAGGGGATTGCGGGGATTCCTCACTCCTCCAGGGTCTTTCTTGTAGATTAGTTTATGGGGCGAAAGGCACACTGCTGGTTGGGGGGGCTTTTTAGTCTGCTGCAGGGGTGCAGGGTGGGGGGTGGTGGTGGGGATGTTTGTTGGTTGTTTCTATTTTCTCCTTTTCTGTCTTTTAGGCAATGGGTCGTATGTACTGTTCTGTTTCACTTGTTGTTGAGGCTTTTCGGGGTCGGGTGGGACCTGGGACATGATGATGGGGGGTAGGAAATTGCAAGTTCTCAGTTGGAATGTCAACGGCTTGGGTGACCGTGTTAAGAGAGGGGTTGTGCTACAGTTGCTTAAATGACATATGCCGGATATTGTTCTCTTGCAGGAGACGCACTTGGTTGGCAATACATGTAAAACGCTTAACCGTAAAGGGTTTAAAATGGTGGCCCATTCGGGGTTCTCTTCGGGATCTTGGGGGGCGGGTGTTCTTGTGCGTACGTCCCTTCCGTTTGAGATTGACACTACTGTGATTGATGAGAGGGGGCGGTATGCCGCCGTTGCGGGTCGATGGGAAGTGCGTGCCCTGACATTACTTTCAGTTTACGTTCCCCCGGGCTTACAGACTAGCACTTTCCAGGACCTTGGTGACGCCATTTTGAATTTGCCCGCTGGGTTGTTGATTGTGGGGGGTGATTTTAACTCGGTTTGTTCCGGTTCCTTGGACCGACATCCGCCTAGAGACCTCCGTAGCTCCCAGTTGTGGCTGCCCACTTTTCTTGAGACGCTGGGGTTGGTCGATAGTTGGCGACTCCTGCATCCCACTCAATGTCACTATTCCTTCCACTCTGGTGCCCACGGTAGTCTTTCCAGAATCGACTACGTTCTTACCCTGGCGGCTCACGCGCTTGCGGTTTCTGAGGCCCGTTGTTTGGCACGGGGTATTTCTGATCATTCCCTGCTGTGGGTCTCTTTTGACTTCGATATTGTTATGTCGGAACGACCGGTGGTCGTCAATCCATGGTACTTCCGCAACCCCAAAACTCGTAGTCTCCTGACCAAGGCCATCGATCTCTATTTCACTGAAAATGAGGGGTCGGTCATGTCGGCCGCCACTTTATGGGAGGCATTTAAGACAGTTTTGAGGGGCGAGGCCTTTGCTCTTATAGCAGAAGCCCGTAGAGTTAGAGATGCCGATTTGGTGCGCATCGAGGCGGAGATCATGGAGATGGACTCCCGGTTGGAGGCAGAGCCCGATCCTGTTCTCTTGCATGATCTCTCCCTTAAACAGTCGGAGTACCGCGATCTCGCTACTAACGCCGCCCTCGTCCTGGCCAAAGAACAGCAGGGTCGGATTTACGACGTCGGCGACAAGGCCGGGAAGTTGCTGGCCTGGCTGGACAGGAGGGAGAGGGCCAGCCGTGTCGTACCCGAGATATTGGGGGAGGACGGAGTGGTGGTCACTGACCCGAGTGCCATTGCTGAGTCCTTTGCGGATTACTTTCGAGGTGTCTACTCCTCTGTCTCGGACCGGTCCGGGACCGATTCGGCCGCATTTCTTTCCAATATCGATCTCCCGTGCTTGTCGACGAAGAATGTAATGACCTGGACAGGGGCGCTTCCGCAGATGAGGTTGCCCTTGCGATCCGCTCACTGCGGTCGGGCAAAGCGCCTGGTCCCAACGGTATCCCGGTTGAATTGTACAAGATCAGGCCGGATGTGGTGTCCCCACACCTGCGCAATATGTTCCTGGAGGCACGGGAGAATGGTCTACTTCCCCTTGACCAGAGGTTGGCCACCATTGTGGTCATCCATAAGGAAGGGAAGCCGAGGGATTTGTGCTGGTCGTACCGTCCCATCTCCCTCCTAAACGCTGAGCCTAAGATTCTCGCCAAGATGCTCGCCAATCGTCTGGTTGGTGTTATCGGCGACTTAGTGCACCCGGACCAGTCGGGCTTTATTCAACACCGCAACACTGCCCTTAACTTGCGTAGGCTACACGGTGCCCTGGCCAGAGCCCATACCCTTGAGGAGCCGGCTGTCCTGGCGTCTTTGGACGCCACGATGGCTTTTGACTCCCTCGAGTGGAGTTACCTGTGGGCAGTGTTGGCGAAGCTCGGTTTTGGCCCGGTGTTTGTGGGATGGGTTAAACTCCTGTACGCTGAACCGCTGGCTAATGTTGCCGTTAATGGCCGTGTTTCGGCGACTTTTGCCCTTCACAGGGGCACCAGACAGGGTTGTCCTCTGTCGCCTCTTCTGTTCGCACTCGCGCTCGAGTCACTCGCGGCCTTGTTGCGGACACACCCGGATCTGCATGGTATCAGGTGGGCCCCTGGTTTCGAGGACAGTCTCCCTCTACGCGGACAATATTCTGCTTAACCTCACTTCCCCCTGCACATCTCTTATCGTGGCCTGTGATGTACTGAGGCTTTTTGACTGGTACTCTGGCCTTGTTATCAACTGGGCCAAGTGATATCTGTATGTACTGAAAGGGGGAACACCGCGCCTCCCTAGGGGCTGCGGCATCCAGGTGGCCAGCCAGGGCTTCAGGTACTTGGGGATCTATATCTCCAGTAATGTGAAGGCGTGCTACGATAATAATCTGCTTCCCCTTCTTCTCCGCGTCCGGCGAGATGTGGAGGGTTGGCGCAAACTTCCGCTCTCTTTGCTTGGGCGTGCGGCATTATTTAAAATGATGTCCTTGCCCAGGTTCCTTTATGTCCTGCAGAATACTCAGGATCCGGTCCCCGCCCGGTACTTCCGGGAGATCGAGGGCCTTCAACGTGCTTTGCTTTGGGATGGCCGGCCCCGCATCGCTATCACGAAGCTCACGCTTCCGTGGTACGATGGGGGGATAGTGCTACCGGATGTGCGTAGATACTATTGGGCCTCCCAGTTAGCGGCCATCAATCACGGTCTCTATGGTCCGGAAAACAACCCTGGATACGCCATGGATAGGTGGCTCCTGGGTGGCGGGAATTACTATAGGACGCTCTATTCGAGGTCTCTAGATGGGCGGATGTCGGGTCCAACGAAAACGGTGGTCCATATTTGGAGAGCAATTACCAAGGCGCAGGGCAGGAAAGGTAAACTGACAAGGCTGACCCCACTATACGACTCGGACATCCTGGGCAAATTGTGGCACACCAAGGGTTTTGATAAGTGGGACCTCATAAGCATCTCCAGGGTTGATGACATGTTGTCGAGAGGCGAGGTTAAGAACTTTCCCCAGCTACAGGATGAATATCAGTTAGGTACCTCGGATTTTTTCCGGTATGCCCAGCTACGACACGCATTGCTTTCTGCTAGGCCGGTGGAGGGGGCGATCCCAGAAAGCTCCCCGTTGGAAGATAGGGTGCTGGACGACCATATGCCGGACAGCGCCATTTCACTGTCCTATAAGAAGCTTATAAATGTCCGTACCGACCTCCTCCTGGGCGTGAGGGACCAGTGGGTGCATGATGGGTTGGAAATTGATGACGAGGACTGGCAGAGTGCGGTGTCCTCCCCAAGGAGGTTGCCGTCTCTTTCCGTCTCAGACTGGTGCAGCTTAAGATCCTGCACAGGGTTTACGTAACTGGCCCCCGACTTGTGCATATGGGCTACTCGGTCGATGGGCTTTGTCGCCGCGGCTGTGGTGCCCTTGCCACTTTTATGCACATCCTCTGGGAATGCCCGGCCATAGCCTCTTACTGGAGACGTGTACACCTGATTATGGGTGAGGTGACTGGGGTAGCGGTGAATGCGGAGGCCTCCTCAACATTTGGGATCCGACGGACCACAACGTGGCTCAGACGCAATGGGTGACCCTTGGCAACATGGTGGCTAAACGTGATATCGCTCAGAAGTGGGGGGCTTCGGTAGCTCCTAAGGTTGTGCAATGGAAAGCCAATATGGATTGGTGTATGTTTAGGGAGAAGACTGTCTATGTTGCCAGGGGTAAACCCAAAAAGTGGCAGAAGTTGTGGGGGGCCTGGAATACGTACAGGGGAGATATTTGCATACCCCCGGAATCTGTTTCGCTGGAGGAACATCTGTTGCCGTAGCCTGCGACACCAACTGCAATATGCTGTGAATATTATCCTGTGTTTTCCTCCCTCCCCTCCTCGCTCCTGACCTCTTATCCTGCTTTCATACTTGTGTTCCCTATGTTCCCCTCCTGCCCCCCAACAACGCCTCACTGGTTTCTTGTACTCCATTGCCTATCTTTTTGCGCCCTATCTGGCGCTCCTTTTTCTTCTTCTTTCTCTGTGTTCCTTTATAAAAAAGTAAAATCAACCTTCACTGTGCTGCTGCATTGATTCTTGCACTATTGTTCTCCTGATCCGTTATGCTGCCTTGCCTCCGGGATGTCAGGCTGAATAGCTGTGTGCACTTTTTCGAACAAAGGTTTTAAAAATATTTTAAAAAAATATATATATATACATATTTTGGGGGGAAGATATAAAACATTACATAGTTTTTAAAGTAAAAAAAAGAAGTATAATAGAGTTCCAAAATATTAAAAAAAATATTTTAAAAAATATAGGTTTTCGAAACTTTAAAACATGAAATTAACATTAAAAAAACCTTAGAAATTCACTGAAAAAAACATAGATTTCGGGCAAGTTATAGTTAGGAATTAGCATTAAAAAAACCTTAGAAATTCACTAAAAAAACATAGGTTTCAGGGATGTTATAGTTAGTTGAACATTTGACTCATATAAAACCAGAGAAATTTGCCTGTTATAGTTAGTGATGTCATCAGTGATGTCACTGACCATGTCATGAGTGATGTAAGTTGTGACATCATCAGCAGTGCATTGCGGGAGCGTGAGTTATAGTTAGCTCAACTAACTATAACAGGCAAATTTCTCTGGTTTTATGCAAGTCAAATGTTCAACTAACTATAACGTACCTAAAACCTATTGTGTTTTTAGTGAATTTCTATGGTTTTTTTAGATGCTAATTCCCAACTATACCGTGCCAGAAACCTATGTTTTTTTCATTGCCATGGGGTAGTCATCTGTTACAGGATGGAGGTGGTTTAACAAGGCAACAAGGTGAATACGCTGGCTAAAGAAATGTGATACAGTGACCCACTGGGGTAACAGGTTGCTGGATTCCAAGACAGCTCACAGGAGTAATACATGTGCACTACAAGTCCCAGAGTGCTGTGCGAGCAGCAACGCCCACTGAGGCGGATGACTTTAAGTTATCTCAGGTGAGCTACCAGTCTTCAATTTCCAGTTTTGAATGCCATTGATGAAGGGCAGGGGCCCGAAACGCGTCTGGTGTCACCAATTGCTGTGGACATTTACTGACCAGCGCTACAGCCTTGAATAAGTTGTTCTGCCATACTCACCTATCGTGTGACTCTCTTGATGAGGTAACTCTTGCAGTATGATGTTTAACGGCCTTCCTAGCCATGAGAGAGTCCCGCTGTGCTGCAGACCAGGATGAGGCCATGCGGCAGTCATCTGTTACAGGATGGAGGTGGTTTAACAAGGCAACAAGGTGAATACGCTGGCTAAAGAAATGTGATACAGTGACCCACTGGGGTAACAGGTTGCTGGATTCCAAGATGGCTCGCAGGATTAATACACATGCACTACAAGTCCCAGAGTGCTGCGCGAGCGGTGACGCCCACTGCGGCGGAGGACTTTAAGCTATCCCAGGTGCACTACCAGTCTCCAGTTTCCAGTTTTGAATGCCATTGATGAAGGGCAGGGGCCCGAAACGCGTCTGGCGCCACCAAATGCTGTGGACATTAACTGATCAGCGCTGCAGCCTTCAATAAATTGTTCTGCCATACTCACCCATGTGTGACTCTCTCGATGAGGTAACTCTTGCATGAATATATATATATACATTGCACAACGCTTGCACAAGAGCTGTAGGTGGTACAGTGGGATCGCAAGCAGACCCTCCGTACAGGTGTACAGGCTGCCACTGGAAGCAAAACACCAATGCCAAACGCGCAGCAAGGAGGAGGTGCAACAAGCAACGCAGGCACGACAAACAAAATAAGAAAACAACGCAACTAGTGGAATCGCAGATGAATTCCACACTCAGTGAACCTATTGAACCACCTACCATTCTAAATCTCACTGACCTATCCCTGACTGACAAAGAAACCTCCATATTGGCGATAGGATTGTCTTATAGTGCCAAAAGCAATTTTGACTATGCTGATACCAAGATTGAACTTTGTAAATATGTAAGGAAACTGAAGTTATGAAAATACTTTTGTTTGCATAAAAAGACTAAACCCACAACTGGTGTGGCATCATGTCCTGAATCCGCTACTGTGCCAGCACGTGATGAAAGCTTGTTAACTGAGCTGGTGGACATGCAAAATTAATCATCTGTGAGGCAGTCTAGTCCGGGCCCGGGCTGGACACACAGATCTAGAGTCACAGGATTCAAACCAAAATCTAAGTTTTGTCCCCTCATGATAAAGGACAACATTGACCAATTCCATGACAAGGTGTCCCAGGAATTACGCGAACGGTTTCTAAAACAGAACAGTTTTTCTAAAAAGCATAATTACCGTGATTTTGAATACCACCAACTAATAAGAAAATTTCAAAATAACATAAACATCATTGTCAGACAAAGCGACAAAGGAGGGAATGTGGTGTTGTGGCCTCATCAGATGTATCTAAGTGTAGCAATGGGGCAACTCAATGACCGCACTTGTTATTGACGGACAGATGCCAAGGAGGTCCAACTTGCCAAGAACAACATTTATTCCAAACTCAAGGCCTGTAGAAGTACCGGAGTGATAACTATGGACGAATTTAAGTTCATGAAAAATGACACTTTATACGGAAGGTCCACAAAAACAACTTGCTGCCGCCAGGGCGCCCAATTATATCTGCCTGCAACAGCATTTTAGAAAACATCAGTAAATATGTGGACTTCTTCCTACAAGACTTGGTCAAATCCCTGCCCTCTTTTGTGTTAGATACTGGTGACTTTTTGAAAAAATTATATGATGTGAGGTGGAAACCTAGTTACCTATTGATTTCCCTTGATGTAATCGCATTATATACCAGCATACATCACACTGATGGTCTGAGAGCAGTGCAACACTTTCTAGGCTCCCGACCAGATGGGCTAAAACAGCATTCACGCATGATTGTTGACATGATTAGCTTATGTTTAGACAACAATTTCTTTCTTTTTGGGAATCAGCTTTTTCAGCAAATTCGAGGAGTAGCAATGGGGGCCTGCTTCTCTCCCAGTTATGCCTGTTTGAATATGGGGTACTGGGAGGAGCAGGTCCTGATGCACAAATATGCCAACATCATGTCTACCAAAATAGTGAAATGGTTGAGGTTTATTGATGATTTCTTTGTTATTTGGGATGGCACAGCACTAGAGGCGGCAGAGTTTATTGATAATCTGAATGAAAACAGCTTAAACCTACAGTTCACTAGTAACATCAGTGATAAATCTGTCTACTTTTTAGATGTGGAAATCTTCGTAAAAGAGGACAAACTAGAAACCAGGCTGTATCGCAAATCAACAGCAGGAAACAGTGTCCTCCATGCGGGCAGCCATCATCCTGCCCACTTAATCAGGAGCATACCTTACGGGGAGATGCTCTGGATAAGACGGATTTGTAGTTCAGAAAATGACTGTATAGCAGCCCAATCATTGTGTAGAAGCAGATTTAGACAAAGAGGTTATAATGATGAGGTCATAGTAAAAGCTATGAATAGAGCAAATGCACAAGATAGGCAGTTCCTCTTATCTGTAGCATCTAGTGACCCAGCATCCCTTCTGTCCTTACCAGCTCATAATAAGAAAGTCAAGGCCAACACAGCAGAATGTGAAACTAGGCTTATTTTCACATTCAATAATCAACATCGGACTATAAGAAATATAGTCAAGCGCAATTGGTCACTGATTACAAGTGACCCAGTGCTGGGAAGCATGATTGCAGGGGCACCCAGCATAGCCTATAAACGTGCCAGGTCTTTAGGAAATTGTCTTGTATCCAGCAGCCCAGATATCAGGACCAAGAACTCGTGGTTAGACTCAAGCAGGGGGTTTTTGAAATGCTCATCTTGCAAAGCGTGCAAGAATGGAGTGAATAAAACTGAATATTTTACACCATTCAACTCCATCCCCACAACTATCAAGCAGAAATTGACGTGTCGTACCAAGTATGCAGTATACGTGCTGGAGTGTCCCTGTGGTCTGCGCTATGTTGGTAGCATGAGACCACAGGTATACAAACGTATACTCCAGCACTTACGGGCCATCACCAACGGCGATACTGCATTCCCGGTAGCCAGGCACTTCGGAGAAGTACATGACAAGAGAACAACAGATTTGAGGTACTTTGTCATTAATACGGTCCCACCGCAGAGGAGGGGAGGTGACCGGGAACAACTACTACAAAGGCTGGAAACACGTCACATAATCTTACTAGATACCAAGACTCCTAATGGGCTAAATGCTGGGGAAGATTGTCACACCTATCTCTAAAGTTATATGCAAATTTTTAACATCTTAGATATATTCAGAAACATGGTAGCTGTCTCTTCCATATATAATGATAATTTTTTAACTGAAACTTTGTTCACTTAATTTTTTACAATGGGTATCACAAAACTTCTCTCGCTCTTTTTTAGCCATTATTTATTTGCCGATTTTGCAAAAGTGTCCACTCATTCGCACGGCCTACTGGGGTGCTTTATGAAAGGATTTCGGTCCATGACTATCCGCAAGTAGTAGACGGTCCCAAAAATAACACAGTAGCAACACTAGAAGTGAAAGGGGAAGGTTTAGATTGAACTTAAATTTTACATACAAGATATATTTTCACATCTGATTTTTATATGTATATATAGATATAAATTTTTTGTTTTTATATATATATATTGGTGTATTTATGTATTTATTTATATATTCATATATGTATTGCACAGTTTGCACATTCTCTCCCCCTTTTTACAATTGCTGCTTTGTTGGTACATGAAAAAAATTTCCTGCATGTGTATTCGTATTCATACCAATGTATTTATTGATTGCATTATGCAATAATTATTGATAGTAATGGAGTGGTGAAGAGCATAATAAATTGCTGAGCACTATTACCGGGTTTGCCTCGTCTTCCTTTTGCTGCCAGACCGCTGCAAGGACGTCCTTTTGTCAAATATATATATATATATATATATCTATACTACTATTATAAAGAGAGAACACAAACCTTTGAGCCAGGTAAACTACAAAAGTAATGCACCAATCACTACACCCAATACACCATTTGAAAGGGGAGATGTGGCAGAAGGACATAGGCTATATTTATGTACACCATATACATTAAAAAGCAAAAACGCCAAAGTGGTAAAGTAGTCCCTTGGGGGCGTGGTCGTGGGCGTCTCAAACAACAAATGTGGGTGTTTACAGGGCCATGCCAAGTGCAAATAACAAACATAGGCCAAGCGACTTCACAACACACTTACATATGCACACAGAGCGGAAATGCGCTTTCACTGAATTTGGAATGCACAATATGCAGACAGAGCAGAAATGCGCTTTCAAGGAATTCCTAACAAACATTTGCAAATCCCAACACATACAGCAGAAATGCGCTTTCAATGAATTTAAATTCACACATACAGCGCGGTAACACCAATATACAAAAACAGCAGAGGTGCGCGCTATAAGAAATATACACACATTTGTTGCAGTTACCCAGACACCAGTGACGTCTTCGCATTAAAAACCGGGCGGGCTTTTGAGATGTCATCAGTGATGTCATCAGTGATGTCACTGACCATGTCATGAATGATGTAATATGTGACATCATCAGCAGTGGATTGCGGGTGCGCGATATATAGTTAGTGCAACTAACTATATATGGAATTTCAATGGTTTTGTGTGAGTAAAATAAGGTTTTGTAAATGCGAATTCCTAACTATATATGGTCTATAACCTATGTTTTTTTCAGTGAATTTTCAAGGTTTTGTAAATGCTAATTCCTTACTATATATGGTCTATAACCTATGGTTTTTTCAGTGAATTTTCAAGGTTTTGTAAATGCTAATTCCTAACTATATATGGTCTATAGCCTATGGTTTTTTCAGTGAATATATATATATACATACATATATAAACATATATCATCTGTATATCTATATAAATACAAACATAAATGCATGCATACATATACTTATATGCATACAGATGCATGTTATTTACATGAAAGTTGAAAGAACACTAATAAAAGCAAAGCTAAAAAGCCACCTCATTACAAACAGAATGGCTTTAACTTAAACGAGGGCGAGATCTATTGCATTTTCAATGCTTGTTTACTTTGGTTCCATCAAGAAGGCATTCAGATGTGTCACACATTTGCCATAAATTCTGAATGTTAGCCCTCTAGTTGCACATTAGATCACTGTAGTAAAGCTACTGCTCACCAGGGACGTCTGCTGCTGGTATTCAAAGTGCATGTTTCAGTCTGCATGTCAGAATTTTTTTAATGAAATAGAAGAGGATTTGAGAAGTCACTCAAAATGATCCCTAATTTTTCTTTC
Organism: Lissotriton vulgaris; assembly: GCF_964263255.1. NCBI lineage: Eukaryota > Metazoa > Chordata > Amphibia > Caudata > Salamandridae > Lissotriton > Lissotriton vulgaris. The sequence goes on along the minus strand of NC_141698.1, from coordinate 420,651,064 downwards.
TGAAGCACTAATCATACTTTCTATGGCAAAATTAACCCCCTCATGTTGTTCCTTTTTAAATTGAGTGTTTTCAGACTTACCACTTCATTCCAATCAAGATGGCTTCTGGTGTGCCATACTTTTGTCATAAGTAAGACTGTTAGCGCTCTAGTTGTTCTTTAGAACACTCTGGAACATTCTGTCATTGGGCTATACTTGGGGTACATCTGGGTGATATTTGGGCTACATTTAGGCTCTTTTGTCTCTGGTGGCCATCTTGGGAGACTGTATGTCAGAATTTTTTTATGAAATTGAAGAGGGTTTGAGAAGTCACTCAAAATGTGCCTTAATTTTTCTTTCTGCAGCACTAATCATAATTCATATGGCAAAATATACCCCCTCATTTTGTTCCTTTTTAAATTAAATGTTTTAAGAGTTACCACTTTATTCCAATCAAGATGGCTTCAGGTGTGCCATACCTTTGTAATAAGTAGGACTGTTAGCGCTCTAGTTGTTCTTTAGAACACTCTGGGACATTCTGTCATTGGGCTATACTTGGGCTACATCTGGGTGATATTTGGGCTACATTTGGGCTCTTTTGTCTCTGGTGGCCATTTTGGGAGACTGCATGTCAGAATTTTTTAATGAAATAGAAGAGTATTTGAAAAGTCACTCAAAATGTGCCCTAATTTTTCTTTCTACAGCACTAATAATACCTTCTATTGCATAATATACCCCCTCATTTTGTTCCTTTTTAAATTAAATGTTTTAAGAGTTACCACTTTATTCCCATCACGATGGCTCCAGGTGTGCTATACCTTTGTAATAAGTAGGACTGTTAGCGCTCTAGTTGTTCTTTAGAACACTCTGGGACATTCTGTCATTGGGCTATACTTGGGCTACATCTGGGTGATATTTGGGCTACATTTGGGCTCTTTTGTCTCTGGTGGCCATTTTGGGAGACTGCATGTCAGAATGTTTTAATGAAATAGAAAAGGATTTGAGAAGTCACTCAAAATGTGCCCTAATTTTTCATTCTGCAGCACTAATCATACTTTCTATGGCAAAATATACCCCCTCATGTTGTTTCTTTTTAAATTAAATGTTTTAAGAGTTACCACTTTATTCCAATCAAGATGGCTTCAGGTGTGCCATACCTTTGTAATAAGTAGGACTGTTAGCGCTCTAGTTGTTCTTTAGAACACTCTGGGACATTCTGTCATTGGGCTATACTTGGGCTACATCTGGGTGATATTTGGGCTACATTTTGGGCTCTTTTGTCTCTGGTGGCCATTTTGGGAGACTGCATGTCAGAATGTTTTAATGAAATAGAAAAGGATTTGAGAAGTCACTCAAAATGTGCCCTAATTTTTCATTCTGCAGCACTAATCATACTTTCTATGGCAAAATATACCCCCTCATGTTGTTTCTTTTTAAATTAAATGTTTTAAGAGTTACCACTTTATTCCAATCAAGATGGCTTCAGGTGTGCCATACCTTTGTAATAAGTAGGACTGTTAGCGCTCTAGTTGTTCTTTAGAACACTCTAGGAGGCTGCAGTAGAACACAAAGGAATCAACTGACAGTCTCTGTCCTTGTTGGATGTACATGTTTTACTGAGAATGTCAGACTTCATTTTCACATGACTGAGAAAGATAATGTGAATTTACAGAAAATATGCTTTCAGTTTAGCTTATAGATCCCCTTCCAAACCACTGTGGGAAAATCATGAGATATTAGTTTTCTTTCAAACAATTTTCATGATATCACAGCAGAAGGTTTTTTCACATGGTAAAATCACCTTAGAACCCACCACAATTCCTAAAACGAGTATGGTACCATCAACAAATGATTTATAATGTAACTAAAGTCCTAAAACCCTCTATTAACTACAATGCTTTTTAATGAGGTGCTATCATGTATATTGGTCCCAAGATGGCTGCCAACACTTCTTGGATGAAGTGCTGACAGCCAATCAGATCAGATGTGTGGTTAGGCTCCGCCCAGATATATATCTTTTTTTGAACCTAAATTACTCAAAATCCACTGGAGCACATATATTGAGACCTAGCAAAGGCACATCAGGCTAACAGTCCCTACAATTTTGCCAAGTTTTGTGCAAATCCATTTAGCCGTTAGAGCTAAAAGTGAGGCCAACCGCCCTATGAAAATTAACATGGGAAAAACGCGTTTTGGGACCCCCCTTTTTTCTCGGCCCCCCCTTGATGAAACCCCCCCCAAATTGTCAGGGGCTGCTCAGAAACAAAATGTTCCATTTTCCTGAAAATTTCAGCCAATTCCGTCCACAAACGCCAAAGTTATTAGACATAGAATTTTCAAAAATCCCATAGAGAAAAAATCCTAACTATATATATGAGCCTATGGTTTTTTCAGTGAATATATATATATATACATACATATATAAACATATATCATCTGTATATCTATATAAATACAAACATAAATGCATGCTAACTATATATCGCGCACCCGCATCATCAGCAGTGGGCTATACTTGGGCTACATCTGGGTGATATTTGGGCTACATTTGGGCTCTTTTGTCTCTGGTGGCCATTTTGGGAGACTGCATGTCAGAATTTTTTAATGAAATAGAAGAGTATTTGAAAAGTCACTCAAAATGTGCCCTAATTTTTCTTTCTGCAGCACTAATAATACCTTCTATTGCATACTATACCCCCTCATTTTGTTCCTTTTTAAATTAAATGTTTTAAGAGTTACCACTTTATTCCCATCACGATGGCTCCAGGTGTGCTATACCTTTGTAATAAGTAGGACTGTTAGCGCTCTAGTTGTTCTTTAGAACACTCTGGGACATTCTGTCATTGGGCTATACTTGGGGTACATCTGGGTGATATTTGGGCTACATTTAGGCTCTTTTGTCTCTGGTGGCCATCTTGGGAGACTGTATGTCAGAATTTTTTAATGAAATTGAAGAGGGTTTGAGAAGTCACTCAAAATGTGCCCTAATTTTTCTTTCTGCAGCACTAATCATAATTCATATGGCAAAATATACCCCCTCATTTTGTTCCTTTTTAAATTAAATGTTTTAAGAGTTACCACTTTATTCCAATCAAGATGGCTTCAGGTGTGCCATACCTTTGTAATAAGTAGGACTGTTAGCGCTCTAGTTGTTCTTTAGAACACTCTGGGACATTCTGTCATTGGGCTATACTTGGGCTACATCTGGGTGATATTTGGGCTACATTTGGGCTCTTTTGTCTCTGGGGGCCATTTTGGGAGACTGCATGTCAGAATTTTTTAATGAAATAGAAGAGTATTTGAAAAGTCACTCAAAATGTGCCCTAATTTTTCTTTCTGCAGCACTAATAATACCTTCTATTGCATAATAACCCCCTCATTTTGTTCCTTTTTAAATTAAATGTTTTAAGAGTTACCACTTTATTCCCATCACAATGGCTCCAGGTGTGCTATACCTTTGTAATAAGTAGGACTGTTAGCGCTCTAGTTGTTCTTTAGAACACTCTGGGACATTCTGTCATTGGGCTATACTTGGGCTACATCTGGGTGATATTTGGGCTACATTTTGGGCTCTTTTGTCTCTGGTGGCCATTTTGGGAGACTGCATGTCAGAATGTTTTAATGAAATAGAAAAGGATTTGAGAAGTCACTCAAAATGTGCCCTAATTTTTCATTCTGCAGCACTAATCATACTTTCTATGGCAAAATATACCCCCTCATGTTGTTTCTTTTTAAATTAAATGTTTTAAGAGTTACCACTTTATTCCAATCAAGATGGCTTCAGGTGTGCCATACCTTTGTAATAAGTAGGACTGTTAGCGCTCTAGTTGTTCTTTAGAACACTCTAGGAGGCTGCAGTAGAACACAAAGGAATCAACTGACAGTCTCTGTCCTTGTTGGATGTACATGTTTTACTGAGAATGTCAGACTTCATTTTCACATGACTGAGAAAGATAATGTGAATTTACAGAAAATATGCTTTCAGTTTAGCTTATAGATCCCCTTCCAAACCACTGTGGGAAAATCATGAGATATTAGTTTTCTTTCAAACAATTTTCATGATATCACAGCAGAAGGTTTTTTCACATGGTAAAATCACCTTAGAACCCACCACAATTCCTAAAACGAGTATGGTACCATCAACAAATGATTTATAATGTAACTAAAGTCCTAAAACCCTCTATTAACTACAATGCTTTTTAATGAGGTGCTATCATGTATATTGGTCCCAAGATGGCTGCCAACACTTCTTGGATGAAGTGCTGACAGCCAATCAGATCAGATGTGTGGTTAGGCTCCGCCCAGATATATATCTTTTTTTGAACCTAAATTACTCAAAATCCACTGGAGCACATATATTGAGACCTAGCAAAGGCACATCAGGCTAACAGTCCCTACAATTTTGCCAAGTTTTGTGCAAATCCATTTAGCCGTTAGAGCTAAAAGTGAGGCCAACCGCCCTATGAAAATTAACATGGGAAAAACGCGTTTTGGGACCCCCCTTTTTTCTCGGCCCCCCCTTGATGAAACCCCCCCCAAATTGTCAGGGGCTGCTCAGAAACAAAATGTTCCATTTTCCTGAAAATTTCAGCCAATTCCGTCCACAAACGCCAAAGTTATTAGACATAGAATTTTCAAAAATCCCATAGAGAAAAAATCCTAACTATATATATGAGCCTATGGTTTTTTCAGTGAATATATATATATATACATACATATATAAACATATATCATCTGTATATCTATATAAATACAAACATAAATGCATGCTAACTATATATCGCGCACCCGCATCATCAGCAGTGGGCTATACTTGGGCTACATCTGGGTGATATTTGGGCTACATTTGGGCTCTTTTGTCTCTGGTGGCCATTTTGGGAGACTGCATGTCAGAATTTTTTAATGAAATAGAAGAGTATTTGAAAAGTCACTCAAAATGTGCCCTAATTTTTCTTTCTGCAGCACTAATAATACCTTCTATTGCATACTATACCCCCTCATTTTGTTCCTTTTTAAATTAAATGTTTTAAGAGTTACCACTTTATTCCCATCACGATGGCTCCAGGTGTGCTATACCTTTGTAATAAGTAGGACTGTTAGCGCTCTAGTTGTTCTTTAGAACACTCTGGGACCTTCTGTCATTGGGCTATACTTGGGGTACATCTGGGTGATATTTGGGCTACATTTAGGCTCTTTTGTCTCTGGTGGCCATCTTGGGAGACTGTATGTCAGAATTTTTTAATGAAATTGAAGAGGGTTTGAGAAGTCACTCAAAATGTGCCCTAATTTTTCTTTCTGCAGCACTAATCATAATTCATATGGCAAAATATACCCCCTCATTTTGTTCCTTTTTAAATTAAATGTTTTAAGAGTTACCACTTTATTCCAATCAAGATGGCTTCAGGTGTGCCATACCTTTGTAATAAGTAGGACTGTTAGCGCTCTAGTTGTTCTTTAGAACACTCTGGGACATTCTGTCATTGGGCTATACTTGGGCTACATCTGGGTGATATTTGGGCTACATTTGGGCTCTTTTGTCTCTGGGGGCCATTTTGGGAGACTGCATGTCAGAATTTTTTAATGAAATAGAAGAGTATTTGAAAAGTCACTCAAAATGTGCCCTAATTTTTCTTTCTGCAGCACTAATAATACCTTCTATTGCATAATAACCCCCTCATTTTGTTCCTTTTTAAATTAAATGTTTTAAGAGTTACCACTTTATTCCCATCACAATGGCTCCAGGTGTGCTATACCTTTGTAATAAGTAGGACTGTTAGCGCTCTAGTTGTTCTTTAGAACACTCTGGGACATTCTGTCATTGGGCTATACTTGGGCTACATCTGGGTGATATTTGGGCTACATTTGGGCTCTTTTGTCTCTGGTGGCCATTTTGGGAGACTGCATGTCAGAATGTTTTAATGAAATAGAAAAGGATTTGAGAAGTCACTCAAAATGTGCCCTAATTTTTCATTCTGCAGCACTAATCATACTTTCTATGGCAAAATATACCCCCTCATGTTGTTTCTTTTTAAATTAAATGTTTTAAGAGTTACCACTTTATTCCAATCAAGATGGCTTCAGGTGTGCCATACCTTTGTAATAAGTAGGACTGTTAGCGCTCTAGTTGTTCTTTAGAACACTCTGGGACATTCTGTCATTGGGCTATACTTGGGCTACATCTGGGTGATATTTGGGCTACATTTGGGCTCTTTTGTCTCTGGTGGCCATTTTGGGAGACTGCATGTCAGAATGTTTTAATGAAATAGAAAAGGATTTGAAAGTCACTCAAAATGTGCCCTAATTTTTCATTCTGCAGCACTATTCATACTTTCTATGGCAAAATATACCCCCTCATGTTGTTTCTTTTTAAATTAAATGTTTTAAGAGTTACCACTTTATTCCAATCAAGATGGCTTCAGGTGTGCCATACCTTTGTAATAAGTAGGACTGTTAGCGCTCTAGTTGTTCTATAGAACACTCTAGGAGGCTGCAGTAGAACACAAAGGAATCAACTGACAGTCTCTGTCCTTGTTGGATGTATATGTTTTACTGAGAATGTCAGACTTCATTTTCACATGACTGAGAAAGATAATGTGAATTTACAGAAAATATGCTTTCAGTTTAGCTTATAGATCCCCTTCCAAACCACTGTGGGAAAATCATGAGATATTAGTTTTCTTTCAAACAATATTCATGATATCACAGCAGAAGGTTTTTTCACATGGTAAAATCACCTTAGAACCCACCACAATTCCTAAAACGAGTATGGTACCATCAACAAATGATTTATAATGTAACTAAAGTCCTAAAACCCTCTATTAACTACAATGCTTTTTAATGAGGTGCTATCATGTATATTGGTCCCAAGATGGCTGCCAACACTTCTTGGATGAAGTGCTGACAGCCAATCAGATCAGATGTGTGGTTAGGCTCCGCCCAGATATATATCTTTTTTTGAACCTAAATTACTCAAAATCCACTGGAGCACATATATTGAGACCTAGCAAAGGCACATCAGGCTAACAGTCCCTACAATTTTGCCAAGTTTCGTGCAAATCCATTCAGCCGTTCGAGCTAAAAGTGAGGCCAACCGCCCTATGGAAATTAACATGGGAAAAACGCGTTTTGGGACCCCCCTTTTTTCTCGGCCCCCCCTTGATGAAACCCCCCCAAATTGTCATGGGCTGCTCAGAAACAAAATGTTCCATTTTCCTGAAAATTTCAGCCAATTCCGTCCACAAACGCCAAAGTTATTAGACATAGAATTTTCAAAAATCCCATAGAGAAAAAATCCTAACTATATATACCTACTGGCGACCGCCAGTAGGTAATATATATATATATATATATATATATATATATATATATATATATATATTCACTGAAAAAACCATGGGTTATAGACCATATATAGATAGGAATTAGCATTTACAAAACCTTATTTTACTCACACAAAACCATTGAAATTCCATATATAGTTAGTTGCACTAACTATATATCGCGCACCCGCAATCCACTGCTGATGATGTCACATATTACATCATTCATGACATGGTCAGTGACATCACTGATGACATCACTGATGACAACTCAAATGACATCACTGACAACATCACTGATAATATCATTCATGTGATAATACAATGATAATAGGAGCTACCGAAGCTCCCCACTTCTGAGCGATATATAGTTAGTGCAACTAACTATATATGGAATTTCAATGGGTTTGTGTGAGTAAAAGAAGGTTTTGTAAATGCTTATTCCTAACTATATATGGTCTATAACCCATGGTTTTTTCAGTGAATTTTCAAGGTTTTGTAAATGCTAATTCCTAATTATATATGGTCTATAACCTATGGTTTTTTCAGTGAATTTCAATGTTTTTTTAATAGCAAATATCAAAAACTTTAAAATGTCAAGTGCACGCTGATGTGATTTGAGCGCTGCCCCCTCCCCCCCAATGGAAGACACCATCTTGTAGCATAAAGGGCTGCGTCAAGGGTGGTATTGCCCAGAATGTCTTGTTTTCTAGTGCTCGTAATGACGAAGCCAGAACTGCCGAAAAGGATTCTGGTCCTGCCGCTACTTATTGGAGACATTGAACTATACTCTGAACCTGCCTGGCCTCGACCAAAATGGCGCCAGTATGGGAGCGACTTGCAACTCCTTATGACGTTCTAGTTACTTAGCCTTGACGTTATGGGGGATGTATGTAGTCTTTGTGCACATGGCGGGCGGGGAAGGGTACTGACTGGGAATACGGACAACCCTATTGATGTCGATTTTTCATTATTAATTATTGTATTAATAAAGCTTCGAAGTAATGTTACCCATGATACTCGCCCATGATGTGCGTATAGACGATTTTATTGTAACTGATCCCGTTATACTTTCAATTAAAATATCAACCTTCACTGATCCTACAACCGTTTGTCACGTTTAGTTTTTTCAATTAAATGGCTGGGCCGAAGACGGCTGAAATGCCAGAAACCGGTCCCCGGAAGCTTGTTTCCTTCCCAGTGAAAGAATTGGCTTGGTAGTTTGGTTTGCCCTGTTCCCATGATGCACTGGGCCAGGGACAGACTAATTTGCATATAGCCAGGTTCTGAGCGGGGATGGTGCAGTGAGCTAAAAAACGGTGTTGGATTAAGCCCTGATCTCTTGACTGGGTGAGAGTATTCTGCTTAATTCAGAAACTCTGTCCATCACCACCCCCTGTTGTTTAATTATTTTGTCCACCATAAGCGTGGAAGGGTATACTCAGACGTGAGTCCCTTGCTCATTGCACCATCAGGATTCAAGCAAGCTGGGCCGAAGACGGCTGAAATGCCAGAAACCGGTCCCCGGAAGCTTGTTTCCTTCCCAGTGAAAGAATTGTCTTGGTAGTTTGGTTTGCCCTGTTCCCATGATGCACTGGGCCAGGGACAGACTAATTTGCATATAGCCAGGTTCTGAGCGGGGATGGTGCAGTGAGCTAAAAAACGGTGTTGGATTAAGCCCTGATCTCTTGACTGGGTGAGAGTATTCTGCTTAATTCAGAAACTCTGTCCATCACCACCCCCTGTTGTTTAGCTACTTATTGGAGACATTGAACTATACTCTGAACCTGCCTGGCCTCGACCAAAATGGCGCCAGTATGGGAGCGACTTGCAACTCCTTATGACGTTCTAGTTACTTAGCCTTGACGTTATGGGGGGATGTATGTAGTCTTTGTGCACATGGCGGGCGGGGAAGGGTACTGACTGGGAATACGGACAACCCTATTGATGTCGATTTTTCATTATTAATTATTGCATTAATAAAGCTTCGAAGTAATGTTACCCATGATACTCGCCCATGGTGTGCGTATAGACGATTTTATTGTAACTGATCCTGTTATACTTTCAATTAAAAAATCAACCTTCACTGATCCTACAACCGTTTGTCACGTTTAGTTTTTTCAATTAAATGGCTCGCTTGTTACATACTCCTATACCCCTGGCTTTTGAAAGACACCATCTTGTACAATAAAGGGCTGCGTCAAGGGTGCTATTGCCCAGAATGTCTTGTTTTCTAGTGCTCGTAATGACGAAGCCAGAACTGCCGAAAAGGATTCTGGTCCTGCCGCTACTTATTGGAGACATTGAACTATACTCTGAACCTGCCTGGCCTCGACCAAAATGGCGCCAGTATGGGAGCGACTTGCAGCTCCTTATGACGTTCTAGTTACTTAGCCTTGACGTTATGGGGGATGTATGTAGTCTTTGTGCACATGGCGGGCGGGGAAGGGTACTGACTGGGAATACGGACAACCCTATTGATGTCGATTTTTCATTATTAATTATTGTATTAATAAAGCTTCGAAGTAATGTTACCCATGATACTCGCCCATGGTGTGCGTATAGAGGATTTTATTGTAACTGATCCTGTTATACTTTCAATTAAAAAATCAACCTTCACTGATCCTACAACCGTTTGTCACGTTTAGTTTTTTCAATTAAATGGCTCGCTAGTTACATACTCCTATACCCCTGGCTTTTGAAAGACACCATCTTGTACAATAAAGGGCTGCGTCAAGGGTGGTATTGCCCAGAATGTCTTGTTTTCTAGTGCTCGTGATGACGAAGCCAGAACTGCCGAAAAGGATTCTGGTCCTGCCGCTACTTACTGGAGACATTGAACTATACTCTGAACCTGCCTGGCCTCGACCAAAATGGCGCCAGTATGGGAGCGACTTGCAACTCCTTATGACGTTCTAGTTACTTAGCCTTGTCGTTATGGGGGATGTATGCGGTCTTTGTGCACATGGCGGGCGGGGAAGGGTACTGACTGGGAATACGGACAACCCTATTGATGTCGATTTTTCATTATTGATTATTGTATTAATAAAGCTTCGAAGTAATGTTACCCATGATACTCGCCCATGGTGTGGGTATGAAGGATTTTATTGTAACTGATCCTGTTATACTTTCAATTAAATAATCAACCTTCACTGATCCTAAAACTGTTTGTCACGTTTAGTTTTTTCAATTAAATGGCTCGCTTGTTACATACTCCTATACCCCTGGCTTTTGAAAGACACCATCTTGTACAATAAAGGGTTGCGTCAAGGGTGATACTGCCCATAATGTCTTGTTTTCTAGTGCTCGTAATGACGAAGCCAAAACTGCCGATTCTGGTCCTGCCGCTACTTATTGGAGACATTAAACTATACTCTGAACCTGCCTGACCTCGACCAAAATGGCGCCAGTATGGGAGCGACTTGCAACTCCTTATGATGTTCTAGTTACTTAGCCTTGACGTTATGGGGGATGTATGCGGTCTTTGTGCACATGGCGGGCAGGGAAGGGTACTGACTGGGAATACGGACAACACTATTGATAACGCAAAAAAAACGATTTTTATTTTTTTTTGCCCCGCGGGGCCCTTTTAAAGCCTCCACATTAAACCTAGGGGGTCAGGGAGGATCTACTATGCCTCCTTATGGTCATTTCCCCCTTCGTTTTGGCCTCCTCTTGTCTCTCGATCCTACCGAGAGACAAGATGGCGGCCGCTCCGGACTGTTTAGAATGTTGACAGACACCGAAGAGCCAATCAGCTTCGCTTCGCACAGTTCCGTTACGCGAAAAGTACGCGAACCGGAGCGCTACCCGGGACGCTGTTACAGATATATATATTTTTTTGAACGTTAATTTATCAAAATCCACTGGAGCACATATCTTGAGACCTAGCAAAGGCACATCGGGCTAACAGTCCCTACAATTTTGCCAAGTTTCGTGCAAATCCATTCAGCCGTTCGAGCTAAAAGTGAGGCCAACCGCCCTATGGAAATTAACATGGGAAAAACGCGTTTTGGGAACCCCCTTTTTTCTCAGCTCCCCCTTGACGAACACCTATATGGTGATGGACGGAGCATCAGACTGGGTGTGAGTGTTTGATTGATTCAGATGCTCCGTCCATCACCACCCCCTTTTGTACCGCTTTTGGCCGCCATAAGTGTGGCAGGGTATGCTCAGACGTGAGTCCCTTGCTCACTTTGCCACTGGATTCAAGCAAGCCGGGCTGAAGACGGCTGGAATGCCAGAAACCGGTCCTCGGAAGCTTGTTTCCGGTCCAGGGAAGACATGGCTTGGCAGTTCGGGCTGGACTGTTCCCATGAGGCACAGGGTCAGACTGATTTGCATATAGCCATGTCTGAACTGGGCTGGCAGAGTGGGCTAAAGAACGGTGATGGATTAAACCCAGATCTTTTGACTGGGTGTGAGTGTTTGATTGATTTAGATGCTCCGTCCATCACCACCCCCTTTTGTACCGCTTATGGGGAGGAAGCAGCACGTGGCTCACTACTTAAATAATGAAAGGCAGCAGAATTAAGTGATTTGCCCAGAAACATTGCCTACTAATGTAAAATATTTGAGGTATAACAGCTGGAAATCGTGCTAAAATACACTATTGCTGAAAACATTACTTTTGCAAAGCATGGGACACGAGAAAAACTACATCGCATTCACTTGAACAGCACGTAGCACACTGCTATAGGAGCGGCCAATGGTGGTTGGCAAATTAAACAAATGCACCAGGATTAAGTAATTTGTCCAGAAACAAAAGTTACGAAGTCAACTTTAACGATATAAAAAAGCAGAAAAGCGTGCTTAAAACAACATTGTCAAATCGAACATACATGTGCATTTACGCTGTATTTAAAGATTGTTCAGATTGATTAATTTAATTACTCTTAAAAAAAGTGCTCACTTACGAAGAAGTGGATACGAACACTCTCAATAGCTGTGACTGTTGAATAGGAAAAGTTCAAAAAGGTTGGCAGCTTATAAATGCTTTGCAGAAGGATGATTGGTTGAGCATGATATCACTGGGTGTGAGAGCTGTGATTGTGTATTTTGTAATTGAGCATTCGCAAATAAAATGAAATACATTAGGGGTACATAGCCAGACGGGGGGACGTATTTTGCTGCATGCATAACATTAACTCGCATGCGCTACCACAAACATGCATGCACAAAGTGAAGGCAACTCCTACGGGGTACATACATAGATGGAGTTTGGATGTCCCGTGGTCTTGAAGTGGCTTCAGGAGGGGGACTTTGCAGCCCTCCTCCATAAAATAATAATATATATTTAGCCATGCCCCGGGGGCTGGGGACCCGGTGCCCGGAATTGGGCACGGGAGGGGGGCCACGCGGCCCACTTCCCAATAAAAAAATGAATACGTATACTCTGCTTATTGACATCGTACCATAAGCACACCCTTCCGATCATGCGCTGAAGGCTAATTGGCTGGCAAGTGTTTGTCAACATTCGAAACTAGAAACTTTGCAGCCATTTTATGTCTCGGTACAAGGGAGGCTGTAGAAGCGCGTGAAATGTGTGTTTAAAATGTGAAAAGGGGGAGGGTAGATACACCCTGATCCTCTAGGTCTCCTCAGGGGGTTCCACAAGGTCTCCCAGGGAAAAATTGTGGGGTGCGCATATGATCCGCGCATTCTTGCGAGATTAAAAAAAAAAGACGTGGGCTTCCGCGCATCTTTGGAAATTTGCATTCTTTCAACTGTTTGGAGGGAGTAAGAAAAGATAACGATAACACTATTTACCAGCTAAGTGAATTTCCACCCATAGAATAACAGTGACGTACTTTTTAAGAAAGTTAAAGAAAATTATTAAAATAATAACTTCAGATAATCTCTTCTCTTAATAGTTATATTAAATATATATAAATAAGTTTTTCAACATTGAAAAAATTGCGGAAGTCGAGCACACACCGCGTCTGATATGCATATGATGTCACGCGCTACTGCGCGTCCGTCACGTCGCGTTATAGGTACATCTCGCATATGCGCAAGGCGTCACGCACAAGTCGCATAGCAACCGCTTGGGAAAAGTTGTACCCATCGCACACTCTACGCGGATCCTAGACAGCGACCCTAAAATGGCGGACACATTTCGTGCAGTAAATGAGCAGGGTGTTCGTAGGGTGCGCAACTGCAAAAAAAAAAGAAAAAGCAATCTATACTACTATTATAAAGAGAGAACTTGCACCTTTTGGCCAGGTAAACTCAGGAACCACAGCACCATTCACAACACCCAATACAGCGTTGGAAAGGGCAGTTGCAGCAGAAGGACATAGGCTATGCAGACCCCCGTCATATACATTTAAAATGTAAAAGACCGTGCCAGCAAAGTAGTCCCTTGTGGGCGTGTCTGCATTGTGCTATGGGTGTGTGCTGGGGGCGTGACAATCACTGGGGGCATTCCGTCACGAGTGTTGTTTTTTTCTTCCCAGGTTCTATACATTCCTGCTCCCTTTAAATAGTAATTCAGTGGAGGTTCCATTCTCTTAGAACCACCCCAAGCACAGTTATGGGCAAAAATACAACTAAAAGGCCCTGCAAAGCATTATGGGATAAGCTTAGCATAATTTTTAGCATTCATGAAAGGGTTTCAATGTTTTTGAATTTTACTCATCAGGGACATCTTGGGACGACGAGGGGAACTGCAGCTTGATGTATAATATTTTAAATGCTATTGCATTTGCCTCATCAAGGACATCTAGGGACCATGAGGTGAACTGCAGCTTGATGCATAATATTTTAAATGCTATTGGATTTGCCTCTTGGGGACAACTGGGGAGAACAGGTGAACTGCAGCTCTTTGTAGAATTATTTGGATACTATAATATTCACTTCCCATTGCTAATCTCGTCCCATAATGGTGTGCAGGGGCTTGATCTCAAAATCATCACCTCTTTCACTGCTTGCTGGAAGCTAATTTCAGTTCTGTGAAATGACTATATGCATTTTAGCATGTAGAAATACTTGTCTTTTTACCTTGAATATATGAGGTTTCTCTTTTAATAATTGGAAATCTGACGGAACAAAATATTGCGGATTTATAGTACCAAGTTCGCGCCAATTCCGCCCACCCCTACTTTAAATACCCCTGCACCCCATAATCATAACCCACCCTTACTCTATAAAATACCCCAACACCCTAAACACTAACCCATCTTAACCCTATAAATCTACCCTGTACCCCAAAACCCAAACCTATCCCTAAACCCTAAAAATACCCCTGTACCCCAAAACCAAAACCTAGCCCTGGACCCTATAAATACCCCTGTACCACAAAACCCAAACATACCCCTGAACCCTAAAAATACCCCTGTACCCCAAAAACCAAACCTACCCCTGAACCCTAAAATACCCCTGTACCCCAAAACCCAAACCTAGCCCATAACCCTTAAAATACCCCTGTACCCCAAAACCCAAACCTACCCCTGAACCCTAAAAATACCCCTGTACCCCCAAAACCCAAACCTAGCCCAGAACCCTAAAATACCCCTGTATCCCAAAACCCAAACCTAGCCCTAAACCCTAAAAATAACCCTGTACCCCAAAACCCAAACCTAGCCCTGAACCCTTAAAATACCCCTATACCCCAAAACCCAAACCTAGCCCTGAACCCTAAAAATACCCCTGTACCCCATAACCCAAAACTATATCTGAACCATTAAAATACCCAAACACCCCAAAACATATACCTCAGTACCCCAAAACATATACCCCTATACCCATACTTGCCTTATCCAAACATTTTTTAAAAAACATGCTTTTAGCATTCATGCATTTACAACGAATTTCGTTGTAAATATATGCGTGGTAAAAGCATATAAAATGTAATGCCATGCGTTATAATGGCATTGCAGAGTCATGGTACTTTCGTAATGAAAGTATGCAGAGTGATGGTATGCGGAAAGAAATTTGCGGAATAATGGGTGTTTACCCTCCCCCGTAAGTACATTGGTGGCACGGCGGCCCACGTCTCCAGCAACATACTCATATTTTTTCACCACCAATTGGAAAAATGCACAGGTCTCTCTCATTGATGCCCAGCACCGACATACACTTTTAGACACACCTCCCGCCACAAATTCTAGAATTGCGAACTTTAGAGATGGGGAGCTACGTTAGAATCTCGGCATCAGCTCAACATCCTGTGATTCCAGGCAAATCGCTTTGTCTCCCCGTGCCTACCACAAATAAATGTGTTCTTCTGTAATGTAAATTGTGCTCATGCCATGTTGTCGAGTTCGCGCTATGTAATATTGCAAGGAAAATAAAGTAGGGAAACTCGAGTTCACACACTACTGAACGCGCACTCTTAAGTGCATCAGCAGTGCACTGTGAATCGGAGCGTTTCACAGGCCTGTCACAGATAAGAAATGCTATCAAAACGAAATCCTTCGAAACAATATACTACTGGCCGGCAGCAATTCATACCCGGACAACGTCGGGACGGGCTGCTAGTATAAGTATATTATAAACAATATAAAATAATGAAAAAATACATTTTTATGCAAACAAACAAATAAATGTAATTTAAAAAATAACATCTAAAATAAAAAGATTTAAAAAATGTAGTTAGAAAATATTAAAAAATATATATATATTTACAAATTATCATTTAAAAAACCTTTGAAATTCACTGAAAGAAACATAGGTTTCAGATATGTTGTAGTTAGGAATAAGCATTTAAACCAAGCAATACTAATTCATTAGTTAACTTTATATTGCATTTCAAAATAATAGACAAAAAAGTTTCAATTTGTTGAAACAGCAATGCTAATTTAGTACAAAAAAAACATATGCAATTCATCGGCTGCATACAATCCACATCGGCTGCAATTCGTGCCTACCGACGTGCTCCATTTAACTACTTTTCTAGGAGTATAATAAAGGCTATGGATACACATGAAGTGTTGGGATTTCATCATCCCAGTTATAAGACATTCTGCAGCCATTCTAATTGACAATAAAATATCAACATCTACTATACCTAGACTGTTAGCCCATTTAATCTGACATTGGCCTAAATCATCCCCGTATTCCTGCATTAGGCTTGAATATATAGCACCTATCCGAGGTTTTCTTTGTAAAAGCTCTAATAAAGAATTTTTAACCGGTGGAATTGCAGGATGGCCCTGTAGGAAGCTACGAAGTTGTAGGTATTTAAAAAAATCATTTCTTCCCACAGAAAAGTTGGTCATCAAATCCTGAAACGAAATCATTTGCCCATTACAAAATAAATCACCCAGATGCTTTATTCCTTTCTGCTGCCACCTATACATAATTAAATCATAAAACATTTCTGGAAATAGCTCCATTGATATAAGAGGAGTGTAGAAATTTAATTTCACTAATTTAATATGTTTTTGAATTTTCTGCCAGACTCCAAAAGCTGATTTCAGAGTCTTATATTTGGTTTTTTTGTGATAGCTGGGTTCTACTATTCTCAAAAAGCTACCCTTTACTTTCTCGCCCAAAATCATTTGATAGATTGCTGGAGTCTGACATTCTACAAGTTCGATTCTTTCACCCAAAATTAAGGGGCCAATGTATTGTAAGACAGCAGAAAAGTAATAAAAAAGAAAATACGGTACATTCCATCCGCCGCATTCCTTGCTAAGAATCATTTTTTTAGCAGCTTTTCTATGACGTTTATAGCCCCAAAGAAAGCGAAATGTGGTTCTTTCTAAATTTTTGAAGGAATGTAATTGGAAATCCAGAGGAATTGTGCGAAATAGGTATAAGACCTTCGGTAAAACCAGCATTTTTAAGATGTTGGTTCGGCCAAAGAGAGACAACCGTAAATGATCAAGACGCTGTAATGAAGTGTTGATTTGGGTGATAATAGGGTTTAAGTTGCGCTCTGGTATTTTTTCTATAGGTAGCGAAATTTTAATTCCTAAATATGTGACTTCTGAAGTGGTAGGGATATTTGCTGGTGGGTTTTCTCCGGAACACAAAACTTGAGTCTTTTCCAAATTAAGTTTATAACCCGAAAAAACCCGAACTGTTTAGCAATCTGATCAATAATAGGTAAGGCTGTTTGGACATCTGCAGTAGTAATCACGATATCATCGGCATAAGCAAGGACTCGGTAGTTGATATTAGCTAAATGTATAGGTTTAATATTGGCTTCCGAAAAAAAACGATTTATTAAGGGATCAATATAAAAAGCAAAAAGTAAAGGAGAACAGGGACATCCCTGACGAGTACCCCTAGAGATTAATAAAGGTGAAGATAATTGTCCGTTGATTCAAATATATGCTTTTGGGGTAATATACAGAGTTTTCAAAGCTTTGATGATCCCCTGACCTAATCCCTTCCTGAACAGAATTTCCCAAAGATAATCCCAAGCAACCCGGTCAAAAGCTTTTTCAGCGTCTAAAAATACGAGTCCAATATTAGACCGAGTTGCTTGGGACCAATCCAAAAAGGAAATCACACGTCGAATGTGATCGGCGGTGTCTCTAGCTGGGATAAACCCATGTTGGTATTTAGAGACTAAAGGGGAAATAATATTAGAAAGTCTAACCGCTAAAATTTTAGAAAAAATTTTGCTATCAGAATTTATGAGTGAAATAGGGCGAAAAGATGAGGGTAATAACGGAGGTTTACCTTTTTTAAGAAACACTGTAATAATGGAATCGTGCCATGATTGAGGGGAGTTACCTTGCTGTGCATTTAAACATAAATCCAATAATTCTGCTTTTAATACATTCCTAAAAAGTTTATAAAATTCTAACGGAATGGCATCAGGTCCTGCAGCTTTTCCTGAGGCTAGGGACATTAGGGAGAGTTCGATCTCCTCCCAGGTAAATGGCAGATCTAGTATTGCTTGGTATAGATCACACTACTACTCGGCCCAGACCAATTTCTTATTTTCTTTTTCTATGCATGGCCGCAATTAGATCCTGTATTACCAAAGAATGGATTAGTCAGGATCCCCCCACGTTCTTTATGTGGAGGGAAAAATTACTATTTATGTTTAATATGGAATCTGCTATCTATAAGCTCAAGGGGGTCAAATAAAGAATCATGGGGGAAAAAATATGGGCACCAATTGCCGAGTGGATTTAATTTTATGTACTCTATAGTTGCTCTTCCATTTTGTACTATGTTAAAAATGTATTATATAATTTGTTCTTCTTTTTTTGATGACACTTTTTTTTGTGTTGTTTATTAATATGCTTTGCTGTATTTCCTTGCAATAAAACAATAAAATTAAAAAAAAAAAAAGGAATAAGCATTTAAAAAACCTTTGAAATTCACTGAAAAAATCATAGGTTTCAGATATGTTATAGTTAGGAATAAGCATTTAAAAAACCTTTGAAATTCACTGAAAAAAACATAGGTTTCAGATGAGGTATAGTTAGGAATTAGCATTTAAAAAACCTTAGAAATTCACTGAAAAAAACATAGGTTTTAGGGGTGTTATAGTTAGCTACACATTTCACTCATATAAAACCATTAAAATTCCCCCGTTATAGTTAGTTGTACTAACTATAACTCGCGCTCCCGCAATCCACTGCTGATGATGTCATATATTGCATCATTCATGACATGGTAAGTGACATCACTGATGACATCTCAAATGACAGTGAGTGAGTGAGAAGTATTTCCCCCAACTGGTGTGAAAATGCTGTTTTGCCCACTCTGAGATGGTGCTGAGGTGAGGTGCCGGTACACTCGGGATGAAAGCCTGCATGTAAACCGTTAGCTGACTGCTGTAAACTGATGTGCTCAGGGCGCTGTAGCATACTGGGCAAAGCAAAGTATTTACCCCTACCGGTGTGAAACTGCTGTTTTGCCCACTGTGCGATGGTGTGGTGCCAGTGAACTCGGCGATGAAAGCGGTGCCTAAACTGTGAACTGAGTGCTCTGTAGCATCCTGGCAGAAGCGAAGTATTTACCCCTACCGGTGTGAAAGTGCTGTTTTGCCCAATGTGAGAAGGTGCGGAAGAGAGGGCCTGGTGAACTTGACGATAAAAGCGTGTGCCTAAACTGTGAGCTGAGTGCACTGTAGCATCCTGGCAGAAGCGAAGTATTTACCCTTACCGGTGCAGTTTTGCCTAGAATGAGATGTTGTTGAGGTGAGGTATCGGTAAAGTCGGGGATGAAAGTTTGTGCTTAAACTGTGAGCTGAGTGCTGGAAACTGATGTGCTGTAGGTGCTGTAGCATACTGGCCGAAGTGACGTATTTACTCCTACCGGTGTGAAAGTGCTGTTTTGCCTACTGTGAGATGGTGGTGAGGTGAGGTGCTGGTACACCTGGGGATGAAAGCGTATGCCTAAACTGTGAGCTGAGTGGTCTGTTGCATACTGGCAAAACCGAAGTATTTACTGTTACCGGTGTGAAAGTGCTTTTTTGTATAGAGTGAGATGGTGCAGAGGTGAGGTACCGTTAAACTCAGGGATGAAACTGGTGCGCCTAAACTGTGAGTGAGTGCTGTAAACTGATGTGCTCTGGGCCGTGTAGCTTACTGGCTGTTGTAGCATATGTGGGCAGGTGGTGTTAGTATGCATTTAGAGTATAGCGGGAGTGGGAAGCAAAGTACTCACTGATACCGGTCTGAAGACTCAGGGATGAAACTGTGAGTGTAAGTCATGAGTTTATTGCTGTAAAGTGATGTGCTGTGGGTGCTGTAGGATAGTGGCCACTGTAGCATACCTGTGTAAGTAGTGTTAGTGTGCGTTTATACTATACAGGGAGTGGGAAGCGAACTACTCACCCGTACCAGTCTGTAGACTCAAATGAAGTGTTTTAGGAAGCAGAAATAAACTAATAATCGTGAAGAATATAATGTAGAATGTTGCAATGCCACAGAAGAAAAATGGTGAAATGAGGTGTGTCTAAGAAAGTGTCTGTGTGTAATAAAGGCATGGACTTTTCAAATTATATAGAAAGTGTCTTTATTTACGTGCCATAATTGGACCCACTGGTACAAGAGCTAGGGCATTCAGCTGATGCAAAGTTGAACCACTTCTGTTGTATTCAAACATGATCTCCTGCATCAATGTATTGCATATTACATGTTACAGTTGCATGTGACATAAACAATAGCTATTACACTTGAATGACTCTACATTGTATAAGGAAAATAAAGGTAGGATATAATTACCACATGTATCCTTTAAGAAAAGAAAGAATTGAAAAAGAAATTGCAAAATGTAATCATCAAACTTTTTAGGTACCTTGGCAGTGCTTTTTTGTAACACAAAATTATCAATAGTAGAATAGTCAGCAATCTGTTGTACAGTAGATTCAATGTGGTGCGTGTCAGAATTGGTACTAGTTCTACCCACATTGGAACTTTGAGGATGAACACAAACATTGCGCTTCTGAGAAGCTCATTCGGTACCTTTGTAGTCAAACCATACATTATTGTCTTCAGCTGTTTCAAAAAACATTCTTGTGTAGAGAGCTAAGGCATTGAGCTGAGACAAACTCCAATCGCTTCTGCTGTAGTCAAATCGAAGCTCCTGCATCAGTGAATTGCATATTATATATTAGAGTTCTATGTGACCTACACAATAGATTTTAGACATGGATGAATAAATTGTATAATGAAAATAAAGGTAGTTTACGATTACTACCAGCCAGCCAGTTCCTAAACAAAATCGTCTTTTTTCATTTTTATTGTGAGGTTCTGAGCAGAAGTTGACTTTGAGTAAATTTGTGTGAAAGGGCTTCTGGAATAACAGGGAGGCAGAGAGGCGTGTGCACAAAGAATAGACGTGGTTTCAAAATGGGTGTCGGGTTTAGGCTAATTTAGGAAGTAAATAGCGCATTTCCATAGGCCATACATCACCGATCCCCGGTTAAAATGGAGGCATAAGGGGCAATAATGAAGATAGAGTTCAAATGTCTGAGTATACTTAGAAAGTGGTTATATGAAAGTAGTAGGATTGAAGTGTAATATAAAAATTGTAAAGGAAAAAGTCGAAAAAGATGGAAAAAAATCCATTCAAGAATAACGTGAGTTTCTTACAAGTCTTGGATATTCCAGTACAGAAGTTCTTCAGCGGCTTGAGAAGTGTAATGTTCCAAGAGGCTATTGTTGCTATCGTCTGAGAAAAGCGTAACGATCCGATTCATATCTTCAAAGGGACAGTAATGTTCCTCGAATGTTGGAGTGGCAATTTGAATTGGCAGGCAATCTGCGATGTTGTGAAAGGTCGCACGTTGCAGGGGATCTTTCATGGCTGCGCAGAAATCCCATTCCGCTGCGATTCTTTTGCCATTGCATTCGACATTTCTCCACTGCCAGAACAATCACATTCATGGTTTTCAAGATAATGCATTACCTGCTGGATAGCGGGAGCGATTGTTGGGATGTTGACCAGGCATACATCCATTCGCCAGTCAAATGGGCAAGTTTTGCAATTAAACAATAGTTGTACGCGTATTGCATAAGTGGAGATAAATGTTACATTGTAGCAAGCTCCGATAATAGATAGGGGCATATAGCCGAAAAGTTACTCTGTTTTTATACAGTATTGATGTAGCTTGGCGTAGAGGAGTATTTTGTCGGACATAGTTGTTTCCACAGAGAGCGTAGCCATTTCTAGAAGTGGAATTAGTAGTAGGATGGCCGCAAAGAGAGCGAGAATTATGGGCACTGTTCCTGTTATTCCAGAGATGATCAAATGAATGTAGTCTGATATTAAAAGAAAAATCAGTTTGAAAGCTTGTTAGAAGGTTGCAGGAGACAATGTTAAAAAAGTGTGCCAGACCTTGAGTGTGACATGTGTTGTAAATTGTGTAACAATTAACAAAGTGTAAAGGGTGGTTTGTATTTAAAAGGGAGTGTATTTTACTTGAAGATTGTGGTATATGCAGTGGATACATTTATTTTGCAGAAGTGAGGGAGAGTACTGTTCTGAACAAAAGCGCTTTTAGTTTGGTTTGTTTCTTGAAATCTGTTTTCAAACTAAAAATTGAAGGCCTAGTTGAAGTTTGGGAGTTAGTTTGTGTGGGTGGGAATAGACATTGCCACAGGAAGTTACTGTTTTTGAAACAGTAAGGACACACAGTATGCCTGCTCACATTCCGCAGGAGTGCATGTTATTGAGAAGCAGATAACTGCCGTTAGAAAGCTATGTGAATGTTAGTCGGATTGTGGGAGTTGGCGTACTTTTAAGAAAGGACGTAAGGATGGGGGCTGTAAGCTTAGAAGCGCCGTGTAGTTGGACATTCTTGGATAGTAATGAATGACTGTCATTGTGGTCGCACTTTTCACCTGTGAGAAAAACTTCTGTATGCTCTTTAAGACAGCGATATGTAAGTGGGAGAAAGCACTGCTTGTGAATAAACGCTCTACCTTATATAATCACATACAACATGAAAAACAACATGTGCACCTAGCAGACACAACAACGCTACATACTGTGGGAAACCTGGCTAGCCATGTACACAAACTAAACATGGCATGGCACCTCTGCCTCGCAATGCAGAATGCAGGGAGAGATGGAAGCAAAGTATGTGTGAAGGTGGAAAGTAATTATCGATTATAAAAGTATATAATGTAAAGTCTTGAGGGGATGTGCCGGACACAGTTGAGTATGCAGAGCACAGACAGGTACATTTCAACTTACCCTGCTGGTCTATTGAGTGAAGTGGACAGTAGACGCAACCGTGATAGTACAGTCAGTAGGCAAGATTAGGGAATGGTAGCGCATATGTGCCTCCTCACCCCTAAATGTTTAGGGTAGTGGGCTGGCTCTGCGTATGCAAGGCTAACGTAGGAGTTTGAAAAAGAGGCACGTTTCTCAGGGTGTAGTTCTCTTCCGGATTGGCGAACGTATCTGCGCAGCTTACACCACCAAGGGGGCTGATGCCGTGAGCGAAGGTGGGTGCGTGAATGATGCTTTTAGCGTGCTGGTATGTAGAAAGAGTAATGGCCACTGTGACCCATATATGCTCCACAGTCCACCTTTCGACACCGCCGAATGTGAGAGAGGGCCCACCACGTGCTGGCAGAAGCTCTTGGGTCGAGGTCTGCGAGCTCGGAAGGCTCCTGAGATTAACTCTGGCTACCGCAACAAAGGCACAAAGCGCCCAGCCTGAGGCCCAGCACTGTGGAGTGCTCTGTATACTACTAACACAGTAGTCCGACAGGTACCAACAGTAGAACGGTGTTTTTGATACCATAGTGGGGATGTTAAAACCGTATCTGAGAGTGGAGATAAAGGTACTCCCTTCGACAAGTGCAACCAACTCTAAGTCCCAACTGTGGGACGGTGTCTTGATCCCACAATGGACGATGTCCGATATTACCTGGTGCTTGCTTTTCACAGAGCTCCCTCCTTTGAGGTGCATCAGACGCTGTGATTCCCTAGTTAACTGTTGCATATGATTATTGGGCTTGGTTGACTGCAGTTGCTGGACTTCACCGTGGTATAGCAGGTCCGAACAGTGAAACGGGGTCTTAATTATATGAATGAGGATGTAAGAAGTTAAAGTTTATGATGATTTCTGTGTACCCTGTCCGATGAGGTGCTAGCAACTCTAGGTCAAACAGTGGAATAGTGTCTTGATCCCACATTGGACGATGTTATAACTGTATCTGAGAGTGGAGATGGATGTACTCCCTTCGACCAGCTGCAACCAACTCTAGGTCCCTACAGTGGAACGGTGTCTTGATCCCATAATGGGTGATGTTAGAACTGTATCTGAGAGTGGAAATGGAGGTAGATCCTTCGACCAGGTGCAACCAGCTGTAGGTCCCAACAGTGGAACGGTGTGTTGATCCCACAATGGATAATGTTAGAACTGCATCCGAGACTGGAGATGAAGGTACTCCCTTCGACTAGGTGTAAGAAACTTTAGGTCCCAACAGTGGAACGGTATGTTGATCACACAATGGACGATGTCTGATATTACCTGTTGCTGGTTTTTCACAGAACTCCCTCTGTTGAGGTGCATCAGACTCTGTGCTTCAGTAGTTAACTGCTGCACATGGTTATTGGGTTTAGTTGACTGCTATCGCTGGAATACACCGCGGTACAGCAGGTCCAAACAGTGAAACAGGGTCTTAATTCTATGATTGAGGATGTCAAAAGTTAAAGTTTGTAATGATCAACAGTGGAACGGTATGTTGATCACACAATGGACGATGTCTGATATTACCTGTTGCTGGTTTTTCACAGAACTCCCTCTGTTGAGGTGCATCAGACTCTGTGCTTCAGTAGTTAACTGCTGCACATGGTTATTGGGTTTAGTTGACTGCTATCGCTGGAATACACCGTGGTACAGCAGGTCCAAACAGTGAAACAGGGTCTTAATTCTATGATTGTGGATGTCAGAAGTTAAAGTTTGTAATGATTTCTGTGCACCCTCTCTGATGAGCTGCAAGCAACTGTAGGTCCCAACAGTGTAACGGTGTCTTGGTCCCACAATGGACGATGTTAGAACTGTATCTGAGAGTGGAGATGGAGGTACTCCCTTTGACCAGCTGCAGCCAACTCTAGGTCCCAACAGTGGACCGGTGTCTTGATCCCACAATGGACGATGTTAGAACTGTATCTGAGAGTAGAGATAGAGGTGCTCCCTTCGACCAGCTGCAACCAACTCTAGGTCCCAACAGTGGAACAGAGTCTTGATTCCATAATGGATGATGTTAGAACTGCATCTGAGAGTGGAGATGAAGGTAGTCCGTTCGACCTGCTGCAACCAACTCTAGGTCTCAACAGTGGAACGGTGTCTTGATCCCACAATGGACGATGTCCGATATTACCTGCTGCTTGCTTTTCTCAGAAGTTCGTGTGTTAAGGTACATCACACTCTGTGCTTCCATAGCTAACTGCTGCACAAGATTATTGGGCCTGGTTGATAGTAGTCGGTGGAGTATACTGTGGTACAGCAGGTGCGAACAGTGAAATGGGTTCTTGATTGTATGATTGAGGATGTCATAAGTTAAAGGTTTTGATGATTTCTGTGTACACTCTGTGATCAGGTGCAACCAACTCTGTGCTTTTGAATCGAATGGTATATGGCTGTGAGGTGTTAACGACCACTGCATCTGTTCTAGACTGCGGTTCGCAGGGTTCACAATTTAGAATGAGTGGTGATTATTTAATTACAGAATCCAGTAGTTAAGTAATTAGAACATCTATTGAAACATACACAATATTGTTTTATTAGAATATTGGAATGTTGGGAGCTCCATTGAAAACAATGGAGTAGCTCTGTTCTTATAATGTCTTGTATAAGCCAGGAGCTGCAACATTGCAAAGTTTTTTTGTTCACAGCTCTGGCTGTGAACAAATGCTTCAGGAAGTCTGAATGGATTCCAATCACCTTGTGCTCTCTTAAGGCTTTGCTTTATTTGTTAGAACATTCTATCCTCTAGTAGCAGAAAGTTCAAATAGCCTTATAGCCCTTTGTAGCAGGGTTATACTGGCTATTAAAGTCCCTCTCCCTTGGTGAAGGCCCTCACCTTCGGCTTTGGCCTTTAATGCTGGAGAGGGCCTTTAATAGCCAGTATAGCCTGCTATGGCGGGCTATAGGGCTATAGTATACTTGGTTGAAGAAGTTATTTTAGATGAGTTATAGGTTTAGTACAATGACCAAATTCATCTTGCAAGTCGAAAGGAACTATGAATATGAAGACTATGGACAGACGGAATCCCCATTCGAATTGTTTTGATTTATTTATTGTAGAGTTTTATGTAAGTTATGTTGTTGTATTTTGTAAAGAGGGAGTGAGAAAAAGTATTGATGGTTGTGTGTGTGAGTACTGCCTTCAAATATCAATCCAGACAGTAGCGTTCACAATTCAGATTGAATCGCTATTGTAGACTATGCAGTCCTGTAAGAGAAGAGATTGCTGTAGTTTGCTCTGTCTGCACCACTTATACGCATCATTACAGGCTCTGCACACGTTTTGTTTGCTTCGTGTATTGCAAACTGTAGAGCTCAAGTCAATGCCACGTGGCTGTGGGCCCTTGCTGAACGTTCTCTCTGGCCTGTACTGCAGAATGCAGTATTACCATTTGCAATTGAGTCGGTATTGTAGATGATGCAGTCTTGTAGGAAAAAACATTGCTCCAGTGTCCTCTGTCTGCACCACTCATACGCATCATTGCAGGCTTTGCAAACGTTTTTTTTGCTTCGCGTATTGCAAACTGTAGAGCTCAAGTCAATGGCATGTGGCTGTGGGCCCTTGCTGACTGCTCCCTGTGGCCTACACTGCAGACAGCAGTGTTCACAATTGAGATCGAGTCACTATTGTAGATGGAGAAGTCCTGTAGGAAAAGACATTGCTCCAGTGCGTCCTGTCTGCACCACTCGTATGCATCATTGCAGGCTCAGCACACATTTTCTTTTGCTTTGCATATTGCAAACTGTAGAGCTAAAGTCAATGCCACATGGCTGTGGGCCCTTGCTGAACGCTCTCTCTGGCCTTTACTGCAGACTTCAGTGTTCACATTTGACATTGAGTCCGGATTCTAGATGATGCAGTCCTGTAGGAAAAGACATTGCTCCAGTGCACTCTGTCTGCACCACTTATATGCACCATTGCAGGCTCTGCACACGTTTTTTTTTTTGCTTTGCGTATTGCAAACTGTAGAGCTCAAGTCAATGCCATGTGGCTGTAGGCTCTTGCTAACTGCTCTCTCAGGCCTACACTGCAGATAGCAGTGTTCACAATTGAGATCGAGTTGATATTGTAGATGAGGTAGTCTTGTAGGAAAAGACATTTCTCCAGTGCGTTCTGTCTGCACCACTTATATGTATCATTGCAGGCTCTGCTCAGGTTTTTTTTGCTTCGCATATTGCAAACTGTAGAGGTCAAGTCAATGCCACATGTCTGTGGGCCCTTGCTGAACGCTCTTTCTGGCCATATAGATGATGCTGTCCTGTGGGAAAAGACATTACCCCAGTGCGCTCTGTGTGCACCACTCATACGCATCATTGCAGGCTCTGCACATGTTTTTTTGCTTCCCGTATTGCAAACTGTGGAGCTCAAGTCAATGCCATGTGCCTGTGGGCCCTTGCTGATCACTCACTCTGGTCTACACTGCAGACAGCAGTGTTCCCAATTGAGATCGAGTCGCAATTATAGATGAGGTAGTCCTGTAGGAACAGACATTGCTCTAGTGCATACTGTCTGCACCATGCATATGTATCATTGCAGGCTCCGCACACGCCTTTTTGTTGCTTCGCTTATGACACACTGGGCAGCTCTAGTCACCTTATGTAGGTGTGGGTCGTTGCTGACCGCTCTCTGAGGCCAACACTGCAGACAGCAGTGTTCACAATTCAGGTTGAGTTGCTATTGCAGATGATGTAGTGTTGATGGCAACCGATATTGCTCTTAGTACAGCCTGTTAACAGCACACAATATTGCTGCCTGTGCACATGCTGAATGATTTTGGTGTGGCTATGTAAGTGCAACTGATGGAGTGTTTATGATATAATCCTTTTGTTTATTATTTCAGATATATTGATTGTGTGTCAGTATACCACAAGTTGTGGTTCTTTTACAATAGAATTATTTCTGTATTATTTCACATCTACTGTCCCTACCTTACTGCAGCACAAATTATTGATCCTTTTAATATTAAATCTCTGTGTGTGAAACAGTGATTACTGTTTTAGTTCTCTAAGCAGAAGAGGTCTGTTTCATGAAATGCTGTACAGATATTGATTGCAATGGGTGGCGTTTTTGAACTGTTACAATGGAAAATGTTATGAACTAATGAAATGGGTTTTTTTTATGGTCACATGGCAATCGTGCAGCTAGTGCGCAATGAGATCGCACCTGATGTGATTTTGAGAAAATATATGTACTATAATATAAATTTATTACAGTTAGAAATATATAACTGTTTAAAATATTTTTAATTATCGCTTGCTCTCATATACACTTTAAAGTTATTTGGATATAGTTTTGAGACAAAAAAAAATAAGGGAATGGCATATGCGGCGCGATATCATATGTCTATGACGTAACACAGGGCTTGGCAGCGTTATGTTATGTTATGTTATTTTTATTTGTACCGCACACAGCTGCCCCAGCAAAGGGGCGTCCTGGCGCTTTGAGAAGGTAAACACAACACAGCATTAAAAGCGGGCAGAAAGGAGAAGAGACACAACAGATGAGCTAAACAAATAAAAAGGTCTTGATAGCCTGTCTAAACTGAAGGATCTCATCGATGGCCCGGATTTGTGGAGGAAGAGAATTCCACCAGCTCGCCGCCAGGACTCGAAAGGAGCGGCCACCAACTCTGCTCAACTTAAAACGCGGGACCACTGCTAAGTTCTGGCCTAACGATCTAAGAGTGCGAGAGGGGACATAGGGGATCAACAGTTTCTCCAAAATTTGAGGGGATGTACCCTTGAGGATTTTAAATGCAAGGCAGAGAACCTTGAATCTAATCCTCTGCTGCACAGGGAGCCAGTGGAGAGAGCGCAGGGCATTGGATACCGAGCACCGCCTAGGCAGACCTGTCACCAGTCGGGCCGCAGCATTTTGAACCCGCTGGAGCCGCAAGAGTTCTGACTGGTTAACCCCCGCCAGGAGGGAGCTGGCATAGTCCAGCCTGGACAGCACTGATGCTTGGACCACCAGCTGTCTTGTGGGTGCATCAAAGAATTTGAGGATGGGTCGAAGTCCTCTGATGATGCCATAGCAAGAAGCCGCCACCTTCTTGGTATGACAGATGAAATTCAGAGAAGGATCAAGCCACACCCCCAGGTTTTTTATCCCTGCCGCTGGGAGGGGAGTCACACCCAACTCCGAAGGCCACCATTTATCACCCCACAAAGCCACCTGTTTACCAACCACCATAATCTCCGCCTTCTTGGTGTTTAACTGGAGACAGTTGGAATTCATCCAGTTAGCCACTTCCCGCAGACCATCACAGAACCTGGGAGCCTCCAGATCTGAGTCCCCACTCAGTGTGACCGCCAGCTGCGTGTCATCTGCGTAAGAGACCATTCATCGCATTTGCAATGCCCAGGGCGGTGCCATCCCATATGTACATGATGTAACGCACCGCCTGGTAGTGCATACCGGTCGCATCCCAGAGTAGCAGCTGGCGCGACCTCATACGTACATGTTGTTACGCGGGACGTGGTGTTACAAACCCCTTGGATATGAAATGCGCATCATTTAAATGTGATGGATAGGATTCGCGTGCTGATCGAGGTTGGTAGACTACCGGTACGGGACTGCAGTTTTCTCAACAACAAAAAAAGTTTGATATGCATATTTTTTGGGGAAGATATAAAACATTACATACTTTTTTTTCTATCACCCCCCAAAAAATATAGGCCAATTTCGCTAATTATGTTAGAAAAGGTAAAATTGACCAACTCCCCTACAGTTGCAATCACCCTAGACGCCGAAAAGGCCTTTGACAAAGTGGACTGGTCTTACTTAAAAGCTACGCTAGATACATTCAAACTAGGGAAAGATTTTATTCACATGGTGATGGCTCTCTACTACAACCCCTCAGCCAGAGTTAGAGCGGGTGGCTGCCTCTCATCCCCATTCATGCTAGAACACGGTACAAGACAAGGCTGTCCCTGTTCCCCCTCATTATTCCTGCTCGCTATTGAATCTTTCCTCTACCATCTTAGGAATAACGATCAAATTAAAGGGGTATGTTTTAGTGAATACACGGTCAAAATCACGGCCTACGCAGACGATGTCCTAGTGATATCTGAATGCTGAAGCTGCAATGCCAGCTCTGATGTCCTCAATAGCGGACTTTGCCATAGTGTCTGGTTATAAACTAAATAAGGATAAAACAGAAGTGAAACTCCTAAACAACATTGGTGACAAGAACATTATGGGTAACTCAGGCCTCCTTTGGCAACCTAAATGCTTCAAGTACCTGGGTTTGGAATTTGAGAAGGATTTAATCAGCACCCTTAAAACTAATGAGAACTCCCTCCACAAAAAGATATCCTCCTCGTTGGATGGATGGTCCCCAAAATTTTTATCATGGTGGGGTAGAGCGGAAACCCTGAAAATTATGATAACCCCTTTAGTTAATTACCTTGTCTGCATGCTGCCAATGCTATTATCAAATGAATTCCTGAAAAAGGTTTACAAACTTTTCAATACATTTCTATGGCAGGGCAAGAAGCCTAGGATCTCTTTAAGTAAACTTCAGTTACCCAAAGACAAAGGAGGCATAGGGCTGCCGAACCTTAGAAAGTACCAAACTGCATATTTATGTAAACAAGGGTCTAACTGGCTTCTCCCACAATCAGACTATATCCCTGTCTGGTTGGACATAGAAAGAGCGATCATTAACAATATGCCTCTCTCCAGTCTGCTAAAGACTGATGTTTCTGCTTTTCCTCACTCCAGGTATATCCTGCTCAATACAAGGAGAGCCCTGCTAAGCCTAGAGCGGGTCTCCAAAGTTAAGATCAAAGTAAACAAGTCCAATCTGGCCGCCTTATGGTATAATCTGAGCTTAAAAATAGATGGTAGGCCACTCTACTGGGATCATTGGTCTAAACATGGGGTAAATCTAGTCAAAAATATATTTATGGGTTCATTGCCTTTACCCTTTTCAGACCTACAGACCCGATACGGATTTAAACCTATGGACTTTTATAGATTGCTAAAACTCAAATCAATCATTTCATCACGTTCCATCACACCCTCTGACCCTTCCATAACCGGCAAGCTTACTCAACTCATACAAGCTGGACACACCGTCTCCAAGATCTGCGAGATGTCTTGGGAGAATGAAACAAACTCTTCCAGGATCCCATTTGATTGGGAGAAAATTCACCTGACCCCTTTCTCAAACAGAATTTTGCCTATACTCTCACAAACCAAAATAATGCTAATAAATAGATCGTATTGGACCCCAGATTTTTTTTTTAACTTAAACTTAAAGATAGCCCTGCATGCTGGAATTGTAAGTCTCACGTAGGCAACTTGGCTCACATGCTTTTTTATTGCCCTGCCTTACAATCTTACTGGGATTGAGGTTCTTCGATTTCTGACTTTGTCCCGTATTTAGCTGCCATTTTGTGTTTTGTCGCCATTTTGTGTTGCCCTCACTGTTTTTGCTTTTCACAGCTGCTTTGCGTCCCTCCTGTTAAAAAGTAACTCCACTATCCTTGTTTAGGAAACCGAAGTCAGGGTCTGGCCGAGTTCGTAATTCCATGTCTGGGTTGATTGATGCCCGTGTCGACTGACTGCCTGCCTTCCCCTATTCTTCTCTTACATTATCTTATTCGACTGGCCTTCGCTATTCTCTCCTTGTGTTCTCTTGTTACACAACTATCCTTTGAGACACACAAATACGTCCTGCCACCTGCAAATTAGATTGTTGGTCCTAGCACTAATTAATTTGTTGGGAGGGGTAACACACGGGGTTTGAGAGAGGGGCGTATTTTGAGAAACCTGATAGCTTGTTTTCCAACTTTTCTCATTGGTCCGTTTTGTATGAGTAAGGAGTAAACACTATAAATGTGTTTTCCTATAAAAGATTGTGCACCACGGATTGAAGTGGCAGTCTCCTCAGAACCCACCTTGTGTGTAACTTCTGGGATAACTGTGCTTAGCTGCAGCTAATAAACCTGGCTTCCACACCCAACGGAGTGTCTCGTGTCTCTGTTCGACAAGGCAGGTGAATCCGGGGATTTAAGGCGTGCCCTGCGCCGCCAGGCCCATAAGGCCCGGTTCTCCAGGATAAGATTTATAATTACATACAAAAAAACTTTCACTATCGTCCACCTCGAGATTTCTCCTATATTTTATTAGGGGCTATAGATCCTCATCTTGTAAACATCCAAGATCGGCATCTGATGGACCTCATGCTCGCCCTAGCATGCAAAGTCATACTAAGCAAATAGAAAAGTGCCAGTGAAGTTTCCTTCAGAATGTGGTAGGAGTGGCTGTTCTCTCTGAGAGCTGTGTATAATGAGTCTCTACATACTTCCCCGTGGCGTAAATCTCACAGGAAACTATGGGGCCCCCTCGACTCCTTGGAATTATGCTATGACCCTCCATAAGTTAGTACTCACTGTTATGCACAATAAGTTTCATACTCCTCACAAATTGTGTACTACTTTGCTCTTGCCTAACTTGTGAGCCGGCTGTTTTTGACCACTTGACATTACCAAGCTTGCGCTCGACAAGGCAATTTTGATTAGCACTAGTGCACTATCACCCATAATTGCTATCATTATTATTATTTTCATTGTTTTATTGTCTTCGTTAATTTGTCATTATTATAGTTTTAACTTACTTTAACTTTAACTCTTATCATTCCGGAATAATAATGTATCATTATTGTCATGTACTGTGTGTTCAGGATAGACCTATGTCTATTATTGTCACCTTTTCTTCCTTTCGGTATTGTATTGTTTGCCCTTGCTTGTTTTTCAATAAAAATAATTTGAACAAAAAGAAAAGCATAATTTTTAAAGTTAAAAAAGGATAATAGAGTTGCAAAATATAAAAAAAATTGAAAAAATATAGGTTTTATAAATATTAAAATATTAAATTAACATTTAAAAAACCTTTGAAATTCACTGAAAAAACCATAGGTTTTACAGACGTTATAGTTAGGTGGGCATTTGACTCATATAAAACCAGAGAAATTCGCCAGTTATAGTTAGTTGAGCTAACTATAACTGGTGAATTTCTCTGGTTTTATATGAGTCAAATATCCAACTAACTATAAGTCCCTGAAACCTATGGCTTTTTCAGTGAATTTCTGAGGCTTTTTTAAATGCTTATTCCTAACTCTAACGTCTGTCTGGGTAGCAATGCAAATGTTATTTAAAGTTTGTAACATTTGAAAAATCGAGCCCATGCGATAAATAATTCAGTCTGTTTTTTAGTTCTATGGCGAACTTGCCGACCATGTGACCTGAGTAGGAAGGGCATAACATTTAAATGGCTACAACCTAAAACAGCCTTTATGTGATCAAGGGCTTCCGAGCCCGAAACACGTCATCTGTCGATTGCTGCTGATAAGGTTGAATAAATAACATCTTGCCTACAAAGAAGTGGTTCGCTTCTCCTTCTTCGCCGCCGAGGCTTTGGTGGAAGTGGTTGGAGTATTGTCTTTGATATATATAGATATATATATATAGATATATATAGATATATATATATCTATACTACTATAATAAAGGAAGAACTTTCAGCCTTTGAGGCGGGTAAACTCGGGAACCACAGCGACAATCCACACACCCGATACACCGTTGGAATCGTCAGGGTGTGTAGATGGTTATAGGCTATATAAATTTTAAAAACAAACAGTATTTAAAAAATTTACAGTAAAAAAAAAAGTAGTCCCTCCGAAGTAGCGCCAGCTGCGACGTGCGTGCTCACGTCAGGAGCGCAGAGAGGAATGGCGTCCAGGAGCGCCACAAGGAGCGGCGGACATGGCGCGGGGGAGGAGGTGTGAGGTGAGGAGCACTGGACAGGCCAGTGGCGGTGCGAGCAGCGGACAGGCTGGAGGAGCGGTGGCTGAGGTAAGGGAGCGGCGGACATGGCCCGGGGAGGAGCGGTGACGTAAGGAGCAGCGGACAGGCCAGCGGCGGTGTGAGCAGTGGACAGGCGGGAGGAGCGGCGGCTGAGGTAAGGGGGCCCATGTCGGGGCAGGCGGGGGTCGGGGCAGGCGGGGGTCGGGGCAGGCGGGGGACGGGCCGGGCGGGGGCCCCTGCTGCTGGACAATGCCGGGCGGGCGGGGGTCAGGGAAGCCTGTTGCTCCCAGACAAGGTCGGGACGGGCTGCTAGTATATATATATAGATTACCTACTGGCGGTCGCCAGTAGGTAGTTATAGTTAGGACCTAGTTTCCATAGGAAATCTGCAACATTCTATTTGGAATAACTTTGGCCCCGGTGGACGAATCTTTGTGGATTTCTGATAGAAGATGGCTCGATCCGCTGCTCTCCTTCCCTGAAAGTTTGGGGGGGATTCGTCAAGTGGGGGCTGAGATAAAAGGGGGGTCCCAAAACGTGATTTCCCCATGTTATTTTCCATAGGACGTTTAGACACGGTTACAGCTCGAACGGCTGAATGGATTTATAAGAAATTTGGCAAAAAGGTAGAGTCCGGCTCGCAGATTATGCTTTTCTTTGAATGGTGTAAATCCGTTCAGTATTTGCTGAGAAAATTAAAGTTGAACTCAATTATATATCTGTAAGCACGAACGGGTGCGCGCACTAATGCGGCTTTGCGCGAGCGGAATTTTGTTTTGAGGTTTGACGTCTGTCAACGTTCGATTCGGAGGAAATGAGGAAGTGTTGACCGCCATTTTGTTAGTGCGAGTGAATATATTGTACAGAACAAAGGGTTGGAACATGGAAAGGGGACAAGGTAGAGATTGTCTGGCCGCGTAGGTTTTCTCAGGGGGTGCAGTAAGGCCCTTGAACGCGAAAATAAATTATTTTTTTTTTAATAAAAGTTGCGGGGTGCGCGCACTCGGTCGCACACACCTATTTACAAGACTGTGAAAAACTATAGTGTAGAGCATGGAAAAGGAGCAGGGTGGAGAGTGTTTGATCTGGTAGGTTTCCTAAGGGGTTTATTAAGGTTGCAGAGAGTCTAAAAGTAGCTTTTTTTTTTGCAAAAATGTAGCGGGGTGCGCGCACCCGGTCGCACACGAAGAACAAAAATAAAAGGAAAGATGGAGATAAATCAGAAGTTTGAGTGTTTAGATATAAAGTGGCTCTTAAAAGAGCCCTTGTGTTAATTGAGTTTTATCTGTATTTATAAGTAAGTACCAATGCAGAGTCTCATGTTACAGAGGAAGATTCTGTTTCCCTCATCCGTGAAATGAACACCATCTCTCCTATAGATGCCTTGCATGTTGTAACGCAAGTTGTTGTGGTATATAGAACCCATGCTATATTCTCTGAGGAAAGCAGACACAGATGTATTTACATGCTTCCTTGCTTTCTCAATCTGTGGACAATGTTGATTGGACCAATTCATTTCTGTCTTTGGCATATATTGGAATACACCAAGACAGTCCGAGGAAAAAGTGTCATCAATTGCCAAAAGGTGTCCTTTAGAAGCATTTCCAGACCTACCCCAGTCAATGTGCCTAGATCATTCCCACCACAGTGCACAATTAGAAGGTCAGGTTCTGGGAGATGCATAAAAGTTTTCACCAATGGTATCAATTGGTGACATCTCAATCCTCTCTGGCCAATCCACGTAATCTGCACATTTGGTAAATCAAGGTTGGTAATTTGTCTGTTTGCTGCATATTTTCCACTCCAGTGAATATAGATGTGTCCTAAAAGCCAAACCTTCATTTTCAAGGCCGATGCAGTAGTACTCCGATGGGTTCTGGAAGTGGAATGGTCGTTAAAAGCTGAAAGTCCGGATAAAAAAGTGGATGAGGCTTGGTGTTGTTGAAAAACGAAAAATGATTGGTTGATTCTAATACCTCAAGATTGAAGACTACGTTGCTTAATGTTTATGTAAAATGAAAAGTACTATTGGGTGTGAAAAAAATGACATGTAACAAAGGAGTGGATAGGCTGGTGTTTTTGGAGGGAAATCAGCCTTGTTGGTTTGATGTAGAAAGTTGAGATATGAACTTTTGACCTGTGCCTTCAGCCAGGTACAGAATGAGGTGTTACCATGGTAACAGCCAGAGAAGGCAGAGGGTGAAGGGTGACCTTTATGTGACTTTGAAAATATTGAAAGGGACAACCAACTGAAATGTTAATTGAATTTTAAAATTGTGCGGGAACAAATATGATTGGTTGAAGAGACATATATGAGTCTGTATTGAGAGGATATCTGTGCCATTGAATTTTGGTTGCAGTGATAGAAGCATTATTGAGAGTTCCGTCAAACGAATATCTGTTGTGTGACTGTCACTGTTCTACATCTTATAAAGCATTGGTAAAGGTAAGTCTGTAACTGTTTCTTTTGTCATGTACAGTAAAATGTGGTTTAGTCACTATAATTGGTTCATTTACCTCACAGTCTCTGAGTAACCTCATTTTCGACTGTGACAATGTCTTGTATTTTTAAAACTATTTTTCCATTTCGTTTCATCACTCTTTAATGACATTATTTGTTTGCAATTATTAGTTTAAAATTTTGAATAATAAATTTCATTAAGCTGAATGGTCTTCAGTCATGTTCTTATGTAATCTTTTACTGTTAGTTCTTTTAATTCACTATCAGTCAGAGACGAAACTGGAGCGAAATTTCGGGGGGGGGACAAATTAAAAAATGTTTGTTAGGCGGACATGAATGTTTAATTAGTAGGCAGAGTAAAGCTGCAGGGGCTCTTAGAAGGGGTAAAACAACTGCAAGGCCTAATTAACATTCAAATGGTTGTTTACAGAGATGTGAAACGTTCAGGTGCGGCTGTGTGTGTATCTGGAATCTATGTTACTTTGGGGTGCTACACCAGACGGTAGGGGCGTGGGGCCTGAAGTCCTGTGAATTTAATGGGGGTTGCGCGCCTTTTCTTCACATTCTTTCAAGTGTAAATTATAGTTTTGTATATAATTTTAGTGTACTGAAAAAAAATGGAATATAAAATATGTTTAAAATAGACAGTAATTATTTGTGTGATTTTGAAGCGTTTCCATATAATCTGAGAAGTTGCTTTCGAGATGAAAAAATTGTATTAGCAGAGACATAGATAATGCAGGTAGAGAGAGAAATGGTACATTACATGTGATACCGTCGTCAAAAAGTGCTAATGCTTAAGGTATTCATAAACTTTCTGTCAGACGACAGAATTACAGTGTGGTTTGTGCCCGCGGGCTGCTCTGGTGGGGGTGGGGTGAGAGGGGGAGGGGGCCGAGTAAAATAAAATGAAAACTTGTGACCATGAGGTTGTAGACAGGTTCGTGCAGTGCATGCCTTTATACATTGAGGTAGCAGACGGAGTATACACAGATCTCTCTCCCTTCTGCCGTCTGACTCCATCTTTATCTCCCTCCTGCTTTCCGTCTCCGTTGCCCTGTGTTATCTTAGTGTTTGTGTGTCTGTCTGTGTCTGCCTTCAGTCCGGGCTGAGGAAGTTTGCTCTGCAGGCACACACAGATAGTCGCATCAAAGTACTTGGCAGGTTTTCAAAAAACTATTTATATAATTGAGATGCTTTTTGGAAGCGCTAGTGAATGTCTACTTTCACAATTACCACTCGGTTGGCTCCACAGAGCAGAGGGTATGTCGTATTTGACTTCTTAGTGCCTTCGCTTTTCCACTCTGTTCTCTGGTAACTGGCAGAGAAGTGTTTGTTATAGTGGAGATGAAAGCGTGATAAGTAGTGAAATACGACATAGCGTCTGGTCTGTAGAAGCGGGGGAGCAGTGATTATCAGTGTGAGTGAAGCACAACTGCGGCGGTGCTTGGTAACAGTAATAAATTATTTTCTTACCAGAGGTACGATTAATTGCATGTTCCGCGACCCGCTAAGAAAGGCTTGACGGGCCGTCACAGGCCTGCGGGTTGCAGTATGAGGAACTCAGGTCGACAAAAGAAAACATGAACTTAGTACAGCTGAGGTTACGTGGAACACATGAATACTCTTTCAGTATGCAATAATTTCAGTTCAGAATATGGATTAAAAGAGAGAACGTGTATATTTGAAATGTTTATTCAGTAATGCACTGATTTCAAGGGAAGTTTCTTATCTAATACGAGTACAGATATTGTAAGAAACAAAGTAATCGGCATAGTCACTAGTCCATAGAATACAAACGGTGCAAGCATAGTATGATGTAAAATGAATACGGTTTAGCAAAATTTATTCTATACCGTTCTGAGGAAGTATATTACATTTTATTAAATCTAAGAAGGTGTCTTGACTTTAAGTTCAGCAACCATACATGAAAATGCTAGTGGTTAGACATCACATCATTAACAATCAGCTCTCTGCATGTGAAGCACTATCAACTTTGTGTATGGAAAGGGGCGACCACTCGGTCCCCCCGAACGTATGGTTGGGTGCCTCGATCCCCCCGGGAAACCATTTTGGGCGGGGGTGTGGCTCGGCTGGTATGCCCGAAGTGGCGTAGCCGGGGCGCGCCTTTTCCCGCCCAAGAGGGGTTGTCCTAGACACCTACAAAGAAGACCACGCCCAGTAGGCGTACCGGAGGAGGGTACACGCCCTCCCGCAGAAGAATAAATAGAGCGGGAATCCGAAGAAGCGTCCTCTTGTTCCTGTGCTCGGAAGGCTGCACCCACTCGTTGCTCGTGAGCCCTCGATGGAACAAGCGGCAATTTTGAGAACTTGTAATCTTGTCGTTTCTTTTTCAGTTATTTGGAGTACGAAGGATTCAGGACTTCGCTTGATCGACTGAGAGCAGAATACTCGAAACCATGGCCGGCAGAAAAGCGGGAAAAGGCTCCGAGATGGAGAAGGCGTTGCGCCTGTTGTCGAACCGAATGGCTGGTATGGACCGCAAGCTCGGAAAGGTTGGTTCGATCGGTCGAGGTTTGTCTGAGGTGAAGAAACAGTTGGCGGCCCTGAGCAACTCAGGTCATCCGAAGAAGGTAATAGGCCCGGCCTTGCCGGGAGTCGTCCCCGAGGGTAGGGGGAAGCGGGTAAAGAGGAGGGCGGTTTCTGGGGAGGTCCCGGTTCCTGAGGTACCCCCAGTCGCCCCCGTCACACCGGCGGACATCCTGGTACCAAACCCGGATATAGGTTTGCCGATCCCGGTTGTAATTACTCCCGCTAATGATGAGGAGATGCCTCCCGAGTTGGCCATCCAGTTAGCGGCGGTCTTGCCATGGCTCAAGAAGAAAGCAGGAGGGGCAGTGGCCGCGGGGGACCCGGCAGAGGAGGCCAGACTAATAATCGAGCAATTGCGGCAGTCGAGAGAAGCCGCAACGGCGAATGTTCCTCTTGTTTCCCCACAGGTGGCGCCGGGAGGATCTGCGGGTGTCCAGGAAAAGGCGGCAGACACAACGGCCGGACCTGGTAAGCACACATTGCCAATGGCGGGGGAGGGTTCATTACCCTCGAGGCGGGAAAGGGTGGCACAGCACATCCCTTTGGCCACTAAAGAACTAATATGGGGAGAGAAATATGTTAACATGTTTTCATTATTGACTGACCACCGCGAGATGGAATATGCAAAAACCCAGAAAGATTTATGGCATCCCAGTGTGTGGTGCGCCAAGATGGTAGAGTTCAGGGTTGATGAGACGGTAACGAACTGGGTTAAGGCTTTTTCCATATTTATTGCAGTCATGGGGGAACAAAAGCCTGAACTGCTCACCGAGTTGACTTGCTATCAAAATAGGATTATGGATTTTTCTTCCATGTATGAGGGGGATGAATGGAAAGGTTATGATATGAAATTCCGAAAAGCGAAAGAGTTTGATGCTACGTTGACTTGGGATTGCCTTGACTCGGTGTCATGGCACAAGCAGCTCTTGCCAGGGGCGGCAGGTACGTCCTCGCCGAGCGGGAGCAGGTCGGGGTTCGTCCGCCAAAAGCCAGCGGTGCCCTTTCGAGCGGGCGCCGGTGGGGACTATCAGCCCAAGACCGGCGGAAATGGTGGCAAGCGTGGGGTTTGTTGGGGCTTCAATAGAGGCAACTGTTACAGACCCCAGGGAACATGTAGGTTCAGGCATGCGTGTGCGGGCTGTGGGAACTCCTCACACCCGGAGAGTAGCTGTAGATCTAAAAACAGCGGGTCGAGAGGAAAAGGGGGGTCTAAGCAAGAGTGAGGTAAGACTTTCTAACCGATTGCCTACACCTATTGATATCATGGCTCTGACTCCTTGGTTAAACAAATACCCTGATCATGTATCCGCTGGGGTGTTGAGGAAGGGATTCTTAAATGGCTTCCACATCCCGGCGGGGGATTTTCGAGGGGACTCATTTTGTTAAAACCAGATATCTGTCCAACACAACCCAAGCGTTGCAGCAAAGAAAATTGCAAAAGAAGTCAGCTTGGGGCGGGTGGCGGGGCCTTTTCATCGCCCGCCGGTGGCGGAGTTCATATGTTCCCCGTTAGGGGTTGTCCCGAAGAAGGACCCTGGGGAGTTTAGACTTATTCATAACTTGTCCACCCCAAGGGGTTCTTCGGTGAACGAAGCCATTGACCCGGAAATTTGTTCAGTGTCGGTACGCATCGTTCCATGATGCCGTGACCATGTTAAATCGCCTGGGCCCCGGGGCGCTGATGGCGAAATCAGATATCGAATCGGCGTTCCGGTTGCTCCCGGTACACCCACAGGATCAGCGCTTGCTAGGATTTGCATTTCAATGGAGTTATTACATGGATAAATGCATGCCGATGGGTTGCTCCATTTCTTGTGCTTATTTTGAAATGTTCAGCTGTTTCTTACAGTGGGTATTCACTGAGGCCACTGGCCATAAACATGTGATGCACTATTTAGATGACTTCCTGTTCTTGGGTGCAGCCGGCGATACGAGTTGTGCGCAGGCGCTACGGGACTTCTGCATCCTCATGCGGGAGTTCGGAGTCCCACTGGCACCAGGTAAGACGGTCGGACTATCTACTTCCCTGGAGTTTCTGGGAATTGAGCTCGATTCGGTGGAAGGATGTTTCCGTTTACCGATGGAAAAGGTAGCCAAATTCAGGGCTTCCCTGATACAATGCCTGGGCAAGAAGAAAGTGACCCTGCATCAGTTACAGCAAGCAGTGGGTCAGCTTAACTTTGCCTTGAGGGTGATGCCGATGGCCCGCCCCTTCTCCCGCTCTATTGCACAAGCTATGGTGGGTCTCAAGGAGGGACACCACCGTACGAGACTGTCGGCAGAGGTTCGCCAGGATATGCGCATTTGGTTGGCATTTCTGGCGGACTTCAACGGTCGAGTTGTGTGGAACAAGCCATCAGCGTCTTCAGACGAACTTGGTCTGTGGACTGACTCAGCTGGGAGCGTGGGATTTGGCGCCATCTTTGGTAACCAATGGTCAGCGCAAGTATGGCCGACGTGGTGGCACTCCAGCGGTATCACAGGTAACATTGGGTTCTTGGAGTTATTCCCCATTTGGGTTGCTCTAATGGCATGGCCAGACGGCTTCAGGGACCGCTCAGTGGTGCTTTGGTCTGATAATATGACTGTGGTCGAGTGCATTAACCAACAGGCAGCCCGCTGCAAGTGGATCTTGAGATTGTTGAAAGAAATTGTACTACTTTGCATGAGATTGAATGTACAGTTCAGGGCGAAACATGTGCCAGGCGTACTGAATCATGCAGCTGATGCACTTTCTCGTTCACATATGCAGGCGTTCAGGGGCTATCTACCGACAGCGGACCTAGTGGCGGCACCGTTCCCTGAAGTGCTATGGCTAATCGGTGCCCCGGATTACAAGACCTCGTGGCAGCAAGCTTAGCCCCCAGGACGAGGTTGGCATACGAAGGAGCGTTTCGTTGCTACTGCACATTTTTGGGTCCAACAGGGAGACAGAGCTGGGGTCAGGAGGAATCCTTCCTGGGGTTCCTGGTAGCGCTGCACAGAGAAGGCCGATCAGCGGCAACGGCCAGTAGGCATAGGGCGGCCATTTCATTCATGGCACAGGTGCATGGCATAAAAGACCCGACGGGTTCCTTTTTGGTTAAGAAAGCCCTTCGCGGCTGGCAGCGCCTCGAGGGTCGCAAGCGAGATACGAGGCGCCCGATTGGCTTGGACAGATTGTCTCTGCTTTTAGCAAAGCTGGATGAGACGTGCTCCTCCCATTTCGAAGCAGTTCTGTTCCGGGCAGCTTTCGCATTGGCATTCCATGGGGCTATGCGGGTGAGCGAACTTGTCGCAAGGAACAAGAAAGATGTTGAGGGAGGTTTGAGCAGGGATCACGTCCAATTTAGGGGTGATTCAATGGTGCTCTCGATTACCAGGTCCAAGACTGACCAGGGGGCTATGGGAAATAGTGTTATCGTGCAGCGCGCGCGAGGGTCCCCCACGTGCCCGATAAAGTGTATAGAGGAATACTTAGCACTGAGGGCGGCTACATGGGGGGGGAATTTGCTGAGGCACAAGGATGGCACCCCACTGACGAGATTTCAGTTCCAGAGGGTGCTAGCACTGACAATCGCTGCTGCGGGCATGGACCCGTGCGATTTTGGGACCCACTCCTTTAGGATAGGGGCTGCCACTGAGGCTGCAGCCAGGGGTCAGAGTGCCGAGGAAGTAAAACAGTTGGGACGTTGGTCCTCGAATTGCTTCAAAAGGTATGTGCGATTGCACATGTTGTAGAGATCAATTGACATGCACTCACGCTTCTTGTCTTTTGTTTGAATTACAGTTTCGCGAGCCTGTCACGCGGGGCGGAATTTGCAGTCGACCCAGCACCAGGAGACCAGCGGTCAAGGATCACCAACTGGGGAGAGAGTGGTATGGGTCGTGGGCCACTCATATGTGAGGCGCGCCGGGGACGTATTCAAGGCAGGTGACGCGACTCACGCAGCTGGGGAATACGGGTACAGAGTGTCCTTCCATGGGAAAGGCGGGCTTTGTTTTGACCAATTCGGATCATTTTTTTAGGGTCTTTTAGGGCGGCAAAGGTCACCGCCATCTGTAGTCATAGTACACCTGGGGGGCAATGACTTGGTGACACTGGGTAGACGAGTGTTATTGGAACACATTTTGTCGGCTGTTAGCTGGTTGGCTAAAAGAGTCCCGGGGTGCACGATTGCCTGGTCCCACATGATTCCAAGGAAGGTATGGCGGGGGGGCCTTTCGGTGTCAGCACTGAACCATTCAGTGAAAAGGGTTAATAATAAAATTGGTAAATTGTTCCGCTCTTCGCAGTTACATAGCATTCCTCATGGGTGTATTCGGGGCGATCACATGTATCTGAATGATGGGGTTCACCTGTCCAGGGAAGGGAATGACTTACTCATAGGAGACTTCATAGCGTGGCTAAGGGGTTTAAGGAAGCATGACCTTTAGGAGGAGTAGGGGGGGGCCGGATAGTCGGTCAACTATCCGGCCTGTGGCGGTAAGGTCATGATCGGTGAGCAGTAATTTCAAGGTCCCTAGAGGGGGGCGCCACCCACAATGGATGGGAGCGCCCGGGGGGAGGCGGCCATTGGCCCCTTCCACGGGGAGGCGGCACACACTAAGGATGGGTTGCCTAGGGGGAGACGGCCATAGGCCCCTCCCAGGGGGGGAGGCGGCTAGATGCCCCTCCTACTAATTTCCCAGGGGCCGGATATCCGCGACGGCGGATAGAGAGTGTGGGGATGGGGGGGAGTCCACGCTGTCCTTCCTACAGATACCTCACACGGGAACTAGGACGACCTTTAAGATGGCGTCGAGTGGAAAGGGGGCCCCCACCACGACAAGGGAAGTTACAGTTGGCAATGAGGGTAGAGTCCTCTGCGCATGCGCCACTCACACCGTGAGTGCGAGATTTTGGTAGTAGGGATCTGACACCGGTTAAGACCTTGCCATTGGCCCTTAATGCTAGGATGTACAATTTTAATTTAGAATGTATGCATTTTCAGGATGTTAGACTCGGCTAGGAAACCTTTGTATTAGAGATCTGTTAAGGTTAGCCAAAGAACATGTCTTCATCTAAATGTAATAAATGTAAAACTGTACATAATGATGAAACTTTTATTTAATGTTTTACATTTTGTTTCATATTTTAATAAATACGGCCGGGAGGGTGACTCCCTCCCGCCTTCCAAAAGTTCAAACCAGTGTCCGACTTCTCTCATCCTTGGGGATTGGTGTTGGGAGGGGGTGGCGGGCATCCCGGCCATATGGAAAGGGGCGACCTCTCGGTTCCCCTCGAACGTATGGTTGGGTGCCTCGATCCCCCCGGGAAACCATTTTGGGCGGGGGGGCGTGGCTCGGCTGGTATGCCCGAAGTGGCGTAGCCGGGGCGCGCCTTTTCCCGCCAAAGAGGGGTTGTCCTAGACACCTACACAGAAGACCACGCCCAGTAGGCTTACCGGAGGAGGGTACACGCCCTCCCGCAGAAGAATAAATAGAGCGGGAATCCGAAGAAGCGTCCTCTTGTTCCTGTGCTCGGAAGGCTGCACCCACTCGTTGCTCGTGAGCCCTCGACGGAACAAGCGGCAATTTTGACCCACCCACCAGCCCCTTATGGCAATGTTTGTGTAAATAAAGTGTTGCTGAGAAATAGGTGTATAGGCCTTTTTTCCTTTGTAGAAAAAGTAAAGGAATGTTTGAGATAAGGATGTGACTTCTGCATTTAGGATAATGTTTTCTTTGTAGGAGAGAGCAGTTGATGACACATCGAGGCTATGTCAGAATTTTTCTTTCCTTAGTAGGTAAACAACTGTTGTATTTATTTTTTGGTCGGGCGGTAAGGTCATGATCGGTGAGCAGTAATTTCAAGGTCCCTAGAGGGGGGCGCCACCCACAATGGATGGGAGCGCCCGGGGGGAGGCGGCCATTGGCCCCTTCCACGGGGAGGCGGCACCCACTAAGGATGGGTCGCCTAGGGGGAGACGGCCATAGGCCCCTCCCAGGGGGGGAGGCAGCTAGATGCCCCTCCTACTAATTTCCCGGCGGCCGGATATCCACGACGGC
Source organism: Lissotriton vulgaris (assembly GCF_964263255.1). Lineage (NCBI taxonomy): Eukaryota > Metazoa > Chordata > Amphibia > Caudata > Salamandridae > Lissotriton > Lissotriton vulgaris. Next base: position 420,606,285 of record NC_141698.1, on the reverse strand, counting down.
GGATAGAGAGTGTGGGGATGGGGGGGAGTCCACGCTGTCCTTCCTACAGATACCTCACACGGGAACTCAGACGACCTTTAAGATGGCGTCGAGTAGAAAGGGGGCCCCCACCACGACAAGGGAAGTTACAGTTGGCAATGAGGGTAGAGTCCTCTGCGCATGCGCCACTCACACCGTGAGGGCGAGATTTTGGTAGTAGGGATCTGCCACCGGTTAAGACCTTGCCGTTGGCCCTTAATGCTAGGATGTACAATTTTAATTTAGAATGTATGCATTTTCAGGATGTTAGACTCGGCTAGGAAACCTTTGTATTAGAGATCTGTTAAGGTTAGCCAAAGAACATGTCTTCATCGAAATGTAATAAATGTAAAACTGTACATAATGATGAAACTTTTATTTAATGTTTTAAATTTTGTTTCATATTTTAATAAATACGGCCTTGAGGGTGACTCCCTCCCACCTTCCAAAAGTTCAAACCAGTGTCCGACTTCTCCCATCCTTGGGGATTGGTGTTGGGAGGGGGTGGCGGGCATCCCGGCCATATGCTATTGTGTAAGGAAATAAAAAACGTGCCAAAAGCGACAAGTTGGCTGGAGCTGCATGTATGTTATCGTTCTTTTTTTTTTCTTTTTTTTTATCCTCATTTGCGTACATGGCTCCAATCTGTCAAAACAAAAAACTGCCGCGAAGCAGAAAATCAGGCAGTGCCTCTGTACTGACTCAGCATCAGCTGGCAGGGATAGCGTATGAGGGATGGTGGCCAAATCCCCTCAGTATCAACTGGCAGGCCGTGAAACTCTAGCATGCGGGCTGTTTTGTTGGACAATAATGCCCGGGATACCAGGGCCCTTTAAGCAATGCCACTTCTGTAGCAGAGCCAGAAGGTGAACCATGTCTGCGTTAATCATTGGACCTGGGGGAAAAAAAACCCCAGGTGTCAACATGACCCCTCTAGCTGCTTCCAAAAGACTCTTTTTCCCTGATTCCCTCCCCTTGCCAAGTCAAGTTTCGAAATCTGGAGGATTGAAGAACGCCATTCATAAAAGGTGGGTGGCAAAGCGTCTTCCCAGTGTCTGCAAATTTCCCTGCGGGCCGCCAGAATGGAATATAAGTTGGAGGCAGCGTTGCGGGGTTTTCCACTCAGGCGAAAGATAACTAAACCCAAATCAATAGTGACCTGAAGATCCAGAATCGAGGACAGTACTTATGGAATCCCAGAAAGGGGTAATTTGTGGGCATTCAAAAAACATGTGAATGTTGGACGCCGCCACCAAACCACATCTTGGGCAAGAGACCAGCCCTGTCTGGGAAAATTTTGACAGTCTCTCCGGGGAGTAGTAAGCTCTGTGCATTGTGAATACATGGTTCCTTCGGAGCCAAGCAGGCTTAACCAAATCCCACAGTACCCTGCATGAGGTTAGCCAAAGTTCTTCCACATCTTTTCTTGGCATCGACTCAGCCCACAATTGCGTTGGAAGACAGAATTTGCCATCTGATTCCTCTATGATCATGTTGTACCAAAGCAAGATCTCTTTCTTTATAAGGGGTTTGTCCAGCAGGCACACCTCTAATTCACTCCCTCTCCCTATGGGAAGACGCGAGGACTGTGTATTAAATGCCTGAACCCAACTTGAAATTTGTAGATATTTAAATCTTGAGAGTCTCGGCCCGACTTTGTTGGTCAAATAGTTCCATGGAAGTAGAGATCCATCAGAGAATAAGTCTCCCCAAGATATAATTCCGGCCTCTTTAAGTGGTAGGGCTAATGCGTTTTCCGCCCAAGCTGGGGGCGCAGGTAAATCCCATAATGGAGCTCTGCTTGAATAATATCCTGGATTAATCGAGTGTCTCACTCTATACCACGTATTGGCCATCCCCTGTAGTACCTTCAGCTTTATTTATTTTTTAAATTTGGGGTCACCAAATTTAAACAGGAAACTGGCCTGCCCAACTCCCTCACAGCTCAGCAAAGTGGAAAACATAAGGCCCAGTCCTGTCTCAGTTGGTGTTTTCAAAAGCATGCGTGCATGCGTTAGCTGAAATGCCCATGCGAAAGCCTGAAGGTCTGGGCCCGCCAGCCCCCCTTCTCCCTCCGACGCCTTATCTTTTTCCAAGCAATTCTTGGATTCTTGTTATTCCAGATGAAAGAGGATATCTCGCTCTGCAGCTTCAAAATAATTTAGGGTAAAAAAACTGCGGAATTGAATTAAATAAAAATGAAATCTTTGGCAGTATGGACATTTTAACTAAATTTTTCTTCCCCAAGATGGTAAGAGGGAGATGTGCCCATGCTCTCATCAGTTTTCGGCACTGAGCTGCAACTTTTACAAAATTTAGAGAGGCTATCGTATTTATATTTTTGTCTATAACTATCCCCAGGTACCGCAAGTTAACCCTTGATGTCGCACTATGGGTATTTAGGTTAACGTTCCATGACATTGACTCCGTTTTGGAGGCATTCACCTCATATCCTGAAGTCTTTCCAGATTCCAGGGCCAGATCTATAACCACTGGAAACGCAGTGTTAATATCTGGTGTAAAAATCATGATATTGTCTGCGTAAAGGGCCGCTTTTTTGACTCAATCGCAGTAAACAAAGGGTTACATTTGTGAATGGCTCTATGTACAAATCGAATAATAGGGGGGACAGGGGACAACCCTGTCTCGTACCCCTCATTACCCTAAATGGCTCAGATAAGCCCCCATTAATCAGGATAGAGGCCGAAGGGCTTCCATAAAGCAATTTTATTGCTCTACAGAACTTGTCCCCCACATTGAACCTCAACAAGGCCTCCGACAGGTATTGCCAATTCACCCTGTCGAAGGCCTTGGTGGCGTCCAAAGTGAGGACCGAGAGGGGCAGAGTCTCCTTCGTCGCCAGATCTTTAGCTCCCACAAGATCATATGTGAGCTCAAACAGCTGCCTCCCCTTTACGAAACCTTTTTGATTGAGATGCAGTATATCCGGGGCTACCTGACCGAGCCTTTTGGCCAATATTGCCGCAAAGATCTTATAGTCGGCATTTAAAATTGATATTGGCCGATACGAACCACAGTCAGATGGGGGCTTTCCTGGCTTCAGGATTAGTGTTCACTCCTATCTCTGTTGCCTCATTGCAGTTGATGTTTGCAGCACTATCAGCTGAGATTAAGCGAGGCTTCGAGGAGTCTGCTTCTAATCAAAGAGATATAAGAACCTTTTGTGAGTCCCTGGACGAAAAGATTGTAGGCCTCTCTACAAGAACACAGGCCCTAGAAGAGACTGTGGGGCAAATATCTATGCGCGCCGAGAGCGTCCAGGATGATATACTGAAGCTAAGAAGAGAAGACACTGCATTATCAGAGAGATTGGAGATTGTGGAAAACAATGCCAGACGTTGCAATATCCGAATCTTAAATGTACCGGAGGGAAGTGAAGGAACAGATATCAAGGGCTTTACTATCTCGCTGCTAAAAGAGTCTCTCAACCTACAGCATTCCAACGATGATCTTGCAATGGATATACAGCGTATCCACAGGGACCCATTTAGGTGCAACCGCAGAGAACTAAACCAAGGAAAATCCTGGTGAATTTTCACACATACACTTTGAAAGAGCAAATCTTGAACCTAACCTTAAAACAAAAATCAATTTCAGGTAAGGGGTTCAACTTCCAGGTACGCTCAGACCAGTCCAGATTCACTCTTGACAAACAATGGGAGCTGGGTAAAAGAATGGATGCTTTTCGTAGGCTTGGCGCCACGGTGCAGATGAGCTTCCCTGCATTCCTTAAAATAATGCACGATAACAGAATGCATAATATACGATCAGTTCAGGCTGCAGACGAGCTGTTATTGTCTTTGGGAAGTAGAAAGTAGGAAGTAGCAGGGCCAATAGGTTAATATATAGAATAATATCTTTTTTCACAGGATCTATAAGTCCCCCCCCTCAAATCTTCTACTATAACAGGTTTTTGATTTAGGAGTAAGTGGAAGCAAATCATCCAATATAATAATAAAAAAAAAAGGGGAGCGAGAAAAGAAAGGGAAGGGGAAAAAAAAATCGATCAACCTCCAGCTTTGGTGCTGTTAGGTATAATATTAAATTTCCAAGGATGAAATAGTGTATATTACGCACAAAAAAAATAACAAAAAGGGATCGAAAAAGAACACAATAAAATATAATTTGAGGCACTCATGGGGGGGTTTGGGAGGAGTTGGGGCACTTACTTCCGGTACTCCGGATAGTGAGTACAAGGGTTTCCCATGGGAGGGAGGGGGGTCTGGGGGGGCACAGAGGGGTGGGGTGAAAAAGCAAAAAAAAACTTATTCTCAATAGAGCTCCAATCATCATTTATTAGGGAGTCTAATTCTAAGCGGCAGATAAACAGGGCACTGTACAATTTGGCGGTATTTTCAACTATCATCTATTCCTGGGGCTATGCTGAAGCTTAATATTTTTTCCTGGAATGTTAATGGTCTCCGCACCAAACCGCAAGCAAATAAAATCCTTCAGTATTTGCGGGATTTTGATGCGGATATCATTATATTGCAGGAGACACACTTAGTTGAGGGTGAAATGCTTGAGCTGGTTAAGAAGAATAGATAGTTGGACACTTCAGTCTCTACCTCCCAATCGGTGAATATAAGGGGTGTGTCTATCTTGTTCAAAAAATCTATGATTATGAAAATCATCCAGCAAAAGGCAGACACTGGAGGAAGATGGGTCATTGTGGCGGTCGAGATAGGTGGCGCAGTTTTAACACTAGTTGGTTACTATGGGCCGAATCGTGATGACCCTTCGGCATTAGAATCTTTATTTTTCCATCTTTTGCAATTCCCAGAGCCAGTCCTAATTACTGGCAACTTTAACATGAACCAATATGGCTACCTTGACATCTGGAGGGTAAGAGCAGGGCTTCTCATTTAGGAAACTTAAATATCGACATTGGTCGAGGATAGACTTTATCCCAATTAGCCGAGATTTGGCTAACTCAGTCAAGAACGTAGACTATCTTCCTTCGCATCTCTCCGACCATTCTGCCATGAAGTTGGTACTTGAGTGGGGAGATAAGGCCCCCACTAGGACGTGGTCTTTCGATAGATCTCTCCTTACTTCATTGGAAGATATAGAGTATATACAATCAGAAGCACGGGCGTTCTTTGAAATCAACACAGGTTCAGCATCACTGGGTGTTGTTTGGGACGCCTTCAAGTGTACATTAAGAGGAATTATAAAGAACAAGACTGTATACCGAAGAAGGCAGTATATGGAAGAGGTGTCTTCTATTGAAGAGAATATTACAGCAACCCAGGCAGCTATTGAAAACTGTAGAGATGAGATAACAATCATGATCTATCCCAGAAACACGCAAAATTGGTCGAATTGAAGAATTTATTGACATCAGTATTAGATAAACGAATTATGCAGAGATGGGAGGCGAGCAAACTATCTCATTTTCAATACGGGGAGGGGGCTGGCAGGTTGCTGGCCTGGAAAGTAAAATCTGATCGGGTGCGAAATCATATTGATTCAGTTACAACTGATAGTGGCACCTTTACAAAAGATGTTGATATTAGGGAAACTTTTAAAGATTTCTTCCAAGCAATATATCAGGAAGACCTTAGTGTCACTTCTGAAGATGTTGTTAATTGGTTAAAAGATCTCTCTTTACCATCTTTGACGGATGAACAGAGTGCATTTTTAGATAAGGAAATAACTAAGACTGAGGTAGAGCAGGCTATACAGGGAGCCAAGGGAGGTAAGGCTGCAGGAACTGACGGTTTACCGTCAGAAATCTACAAAAACCTGCTACTAGAGGTGTCTCCTGTTCTGGTGGAACTGTTTAATAAGATCTTGAGGGAAGGAGAGGCCCCCCCAGCATCCTGGGACAACGCCTCGATAACACTAATCCTGCATGCATGTTATCTGTTGGAACGTTCGAAAATCATTGTTGAGAACAACTACTGTATTGACATATCTTTTGAAGGTTTCAGTACTCGATGTGAGATACAGCTCGAAAAGCAAGGCTAATATTAGTGTAAGAACATATTTTTCTCGTATGAATCGAAAATATTACAGTACATGGAAAACTAAAGCAGCAGAGGTGTGTGAGGCGCAAATAAGCAGCTGAAAGGGAAAATGGCGTTTAAACTTATTAAAAATCTCATGCTACCTTTACACATTAATCAGGGCACATGTAGCATATATTACCCTGCTTTGCTCCGAGTACGTTTCAAATGGATCACTGAAATAATATCGTGGGACAAAATATCGACTTGCAAAAATATCGTGGACAAAATATTGACTGACAGAATATCGAGTTTGTATCTACAAACAGGTAAGTACAAAAATATCGAGTACAAAATATCATTTACAAAAATATAGTTTAAAAAAATATCGACTTTATTAAAAACAGTGTTAAATTAAATTAATATTAAAATTTAATTACTAAAATATACTTAAAAATACTTAAATTAACTTATAATAATTAAATAATAAATGAAATTAATAAAAATACATTTTTACAATCATATTTGTTAGAACATATATATATAGTAACATACTATAATTAAATAGGATACTATTATATTACCGTACGATAGCAGAAGTGTAAAAAATACTATTCCCACTCCAAAGAGTGCAAGCGTAGGGAAAGCATTGGATAGCGTAGGGGTTAAAATTACTATTCCCACTCCAGTAGGTGCAACAGTAGGGAAAGCGTTGGATAGCGTAGGGGTTAAAATTACTATTCCCACTCCAGTGAGTGCAACAGTAGGGAAAGTGTTGGATAGCGTAGGGGTTTAAATTACTATTCCCACTCCAGTGGGTGCACTAGTAGGGAAAGCGTTGGATAGCGTAGGGGTTAAAATTTCTATTCCCACTCCAGTGAGTGCAACAGTAGGAAAAGGGTTGGATAGCATAGGGGTTTAAATTACTATTCCCACTCCAGTGGGTGCAACAGTAGGGAAAGCGTTGGATAGCGTAGGGGTTAAAATTACTATTCCCACTTCAAAGAGTGCAACAGTAGGGAAAGCGTTGGATAGCGTAGGGGTAAAAATTACTATTCCCACTCCAGTGGGTGCAACAGTAGGGAAAGCGTTGGATAGCGTAGGGGTAAAAATTACTATTCCCACTCCAGTGGATGCAACAGTAGGGAAAGCGTTGGATAGCGTAGGGGTTAAAATTACTATTCCCACTCCAGTGGGTGCAACAGTAGGGAAAGTGTTGGATAGCGTAGAGGTTAAAATTACTATTCCCACTCCAGTGGGTGCAACAGTAGGGAAAAAGTTGGATAGCGTAGGGGTTAAAATTACTATTCCCACTCCAGAGAATACAACATTAGGGAAAGTAAATACTTCATAAATAATTATAAAATGTATTATTGAATATCTATTAATAATTAATTAAAAATAAATATTATTTGTATACAATTTAATAATTAATATATTAAATTTACTAATTAACAATAATTATTTCTATTGATCACCTATTAATACTAATTAATAAAAATATTTACTATTAATTATTTAATAATGAAAAAGTATGTAACAATTATTTGAAATTAAATAAATATAAATAAATGTAATTAATTAATTATTTATAATTTAATCACTTCTCACCCAATTCCCCTATACACTCACAACCCGCTACAAAAATAATTTAGTAAAATTTACATAATTACCAATTAATCAATTAATTAAAATTAATTACCAATTACAATTTAATTAATTAACTATTATAAATTATTTAACTATTAATTAAAATGTACTATCACTAAATACATTTAAATATTTAATTAATTATAATTAAAATACTTCCCACCCTATTCCCCTATAAACCCACAACCCGCTACAGAATTAAATTATGCAATAATTATAAAAACAAAAATCATTAATAAAAATTAATTATAACATAAATACACACTTTTCACACATATTATACCATAAAAATACACTATAAAAAGTTAGATATTATTAAAAAATCGATATTTTTTACTATCTATATTTTTAACAGTCGATATTATATCACTTACCTTAAAAACGATATTTTGGTCATCTATATTCTGTCCTGTCGATATTTTGTCCAGTCTATATTTAAAAGTCGATATTATGTCCAGTCGATATTTTGGAGTCGATATTATGTCTGTGCACCGTTTCAAATAAGATAAGATAATCAACTGATTTGTTGAAATTGGAGTTCAATGAAAAGTTTAGTTTGAAATCGAGTAGGTGAGGAAAAAAAAATTTGTCCACATAAAACCCGAAATTGTAATGTCCACTGTTAGTAAAGCCAATAGGTCTGTTCATATAAAAAAAGAAGTCCAAGAAAACGTGAAAAAGATAGGGAGGGAAAAAAATGTATGTCAATGGCTTGCATAAGAGTCATCCAACAACTGAGTAGGCGAAATAAGCAGCTACCGCTTCTAAAAGGAAGTCACTGTTATCATCCGAAAACAAGTCAGCCATCCAATTGAAAAGAGGAAAAGAACATACATGCTCTTCAAATACCGGAGCCTCTAGTACCATCAGAGGACAACTCAGTGACTTTTCTATGTAGCCGTGTGCCAAGAAATCTTGCGCTGCTGCGAATATATTCCAATGACCCAGAACTCCATGTATCGCTGCAAAGGCCATAATCCCTCCGTCGGAACAAAGCTGTTCATGATCAATTAACGGATTCATGAGATAATTGTAATTCACTTCAGGAGATACCAAGTTGCAGAGACATAAGTCCAGGGCCCACATGAAATCACAGTTCAGGCAATGAAACACAGGCTGCACACAGGTGAAATAGGAAAATCGAAATGATAATGCATATGATGCACTCAAAGTCGCTAGTGGCAGGATGCCATAGTACTCAAGCATCCTCTGGCGAAATAGTTCTAAGTGCTCCGGCTCGTTTGCGAAGACAGGACGGATATACATTTTGCAATAAATAAAATAGGAACACAAAAGCAGCAGCCACTGGTAGTAGAACAGGAAGTCCAGAAAAATAGGTCGGCGACTATGGAGTGAAGAGTAGCAGAATGACTTCAAATAATTTCTGGCAAAGAAGTCACTAAACCATTGCTTAGTAGTTATAAAAAAAATAGGCCTGCCCTGAAGTGGAGGATGCGTTAAAGATTATGGGAGTCACCTCAGCAAATTGTAAAGGAAGGTCACTATTTCATAAGGTATGCACTTCTCTGTGAATGTTAGCTAAGTGAAAGAGATATGTTTGTGAACAGATGGTAGGGTAACTTGTTTTTGTGACAATAAGGCTCTTGTTCATGTCTTGTGATTGAACTTTGAATTCAAGGCCGGAATTCGCGGCCAGATGGAAACATCAAGGTTCCCATGCGGGGGTGGATAAACTACATTCTTACAGGGAAGCATATGCAGAGTGACTATTACAGTGTAAGCTTTGTCATTTAAAAACTCATAACAATTCTCATTGCATGAAAATAAATAACCACTGTTGAAGAATAAGGAAAAAGTCGGCATTATAGCAGGCACTGGTGTATCTTTGAAAAGAAATGCAACATTACAGCGCTTCTAGTTAAATAAGTCATGTAATTGAAAGTGCCTGGATGTGAACGACTAATTACATGTTTCAGTACACTCATCTCTATACAGATATAGGGGCATATTAACATGTTCCGTGCGGCACTTTTGCGTCACTTGTCCCATGTTAAAAGTGACGCTAAAGTGGTGCAAGGGGCTTGTAAATCTGCCCGATATTTTTTTGCCTTCTCCAAGGCATTTGTAAGTGAAAGGGAGCGACTTGGTTTTATGCCAGTAGGAGGTACTGAGCTGCTCGTATCTATTTATGTGAAAAAAATTTATAGAATTTGAACACTGAAAAAACGCGAAAGATAGACTAATTAATTCGTGCATTAGCCATGTTGCAGCTGCGGCTTCTGATTCTAAAAAGGGAAAAGTGTCTAGGCGTTGAATGTGGAACACCGAAAAAGAAGCGTGTGTCATGGAAACAAATGTGGTTTGAAAGTGAAATGTAAAGGTTTAAAGAGAGAGGAGACATTAAGATAGTTTCCGGGCTTTAAGTTGGCCGGGTCTCTTCGGGTCTCAGCACAGGCAGTTTCTTAAAGGTAGGCTTGCTGTCTATCGGGCTCCACTTTTGAGCCCTGGCATAGGCAGACTGTTTACTTAACTTGTGCAGCTATGAATCTGTGTCAAAGGTATTAGTACTCAGTTGTTGTAGGTATGATGTTACCTGTTGTACCATACCTACATGCAATAATATGGAGGGCAAAATTTACAGTGTGGTTTGTGGCAGAGAGCTGCACTGGTGGGTGAGAGGTCAGAGGGGAAAGTGTTTGGGCTAAAGGGAAACAAAGAGTTGTGACTATGAGGTTATGCAGAAGTTCCTGCAACAGATACGTTCATGCACTAAGTTAGTGGAGTCAGTATACATATATCTGTGTTGCTGCTTTCCTTTTCTCAACATACTGTTTTTGTGCTGCTTACTTCATATATTTTAGTGTGTCTGGCTCGCCCTCTGTATCTCTGTCTATTGTGCAGTTTTTCTCCATGTTGCCTATCCTCTGATTTCTACCGTTCCTGTCTCTCATACATTTTCTTTCTATGCAGTTCTTGTTCTCCCTCACTTTGTGTCCTATTCTTTCTGTTTGTCTTGCTCTCTCACTCTTTGTTGTCCTTTTTACTATATTTTTTCCCTTCTGTCATTCTTTTCCTTTCTGGCCTGAAACCACTGTTACCTTCCCTCTCCCTTGTGATATCTCTCTCCTTCTCGTGCTCGTTTGGTATCGCTCTCTGTCTCCTGCTCTCAGTCTTCCTCCTGCATTGTCTGTATGGTGGTGTATATCTCTTTTCCTCCTATTCACCCTTCTTCTCTCCATCTCTCTCTCTATCTTCTGCTCTGCTTGTCCATCTCGGTGTCCCTCCTGCTCTCTCTCTTCCTATTGTACTGTTTGCCTGCTGTCCTCTCTGTCCCTGTGCCTCCTGCCGTTTGTCTCCTTTGTGCTCTGTCTGATATTTCTACTCTGTGACTCCCTCTTCATGTTCATCTTTTTCTTTATTGTACCTTCCCTTTCTTTCTTGACTTTTCTCTGCTCCTGTTACTTTTCTGTCTCTCCATTTGTGCTTTGAATGCTGGTCTGTCTCTGCATGTTCCTCTCCCTGCTACTTTCTCTTTCTCTCCTGTAGTCTGTATCTCTCCTGTCCTGTGTCTCTTTTCTACTCTATATTTAATATTTTATTTATTATTTAGTTATTTGATGTGTTCAAAAAACAATTATTGAACTTAGTTAGGCATTAGGATATCTAATTGTAGAGAATCCTAGGGAATTTATCTGTTAGGCGTGTTGTTTGCTACAATGGGTGTATGTTGTGTAATAAATATGTCTGTAATATGTTAATTACATTTCAGTATTTCTCTTTTTTATAGTGTTTGGTGCTGAACAGCAACAACCTGCCTTCTACGTTATAGAGTTTTCAGCAATCACATTCCTTTTTTCAGGTGAGTTGGTATTTTTGAAAGGCAATTTTTTTGGGTGCAGATTAAAATAATAAGCAAGATTTTTTTAGAATATTTGCAAAGTTTCTCTTTGGTGGATGATTTTATCTTCTATTTTTGCCATGTCTGCATCTGCTTGCACTAGATATGTATTTTGACATTCTTTTCCACTGTCTGTTGACACTATCTTTTTATGGGCCTGGTCCATGTGTTCTTTCTGATGCAGTTCTGGTTCATCTATCCTTTGACTATAAGAGTTTGCTGTTTACGTGGAATAATTCTTGCTAAGTCTTCATTATTTCTCTAACTCATGCTGTATCATCTGTGTGCAGTCTTTTTTCTTCATTTACAGAGGTGTAATATGATATGGCTCTTGGTGTGATGGGCATCTTTTCTTCATATCTGTGACTGTACTATCTGTCTGCACTGTTTTACATACATTTGCAGAGGTTTATTATGATGTGGTTCTCATGGTTAGCATGAAATTTTGTACATGCTATGAAATTCTCATGCTGAGTATGCTGTTGAAACATAAAAGCAACTGTCTCTGTGGGAAGAAGTAATCTGTTAAGTGAATGTTATGGTTTGTACATTGTGAGCCTCCCCTTCAGACTGTATATAGTTTGAATAGCAGTTTGTAGTGGTGAACTCAGAAAATGGATCCCTAAAAATCAATTATAAAGTCTATCAATAGTTGTGATATCCAGAAAACCTAAAAACAAATTTCACAGTAAGATGTCTTTTTACAGCAGTAATTATTTAATTGAATAAAAAGGAATAGTGTTAATGTTTAGGCTCATAGTGTCAATTTGTTTTCAAACAAGAGGAAGGTGCTATCTTAATATATGTAGTTAATGAGTTACAAAGTATAAAAATGTATGTAGTTTAAAAATTAGTAAAGGTAGTTTTAAGTTATCTATTGATGAAAAAGATATAATTTAGCCTTTATATTTTTTTAAAAGGATACAGAAGACACAAAAAAGATTACAAAAATGGAGAATTACTCTGAGAAAAGTGAATTAAATTTTGAAATCGCTAATGAACCAATCGAGGAATTACTAGATGGAGTATTTGAGGAGGAAATTGATACAGAAAATGAGGACGTTATGGACAATACATTCGACAGTGCTTATTTAGAGATGGTGGAAGGGGAAGAGCAGAGTGTGGAGGATGAGAATTTTGAATCTGAAGAAGTACCCGATGAAATTATGCTACAAGTCCTTTTAGAATATGAACTTTTAAATAAATAACATTATTTTTGATACTAAAGCATTCTTGAAGACAGTTTTCTTCTACTATTTGTCATTGATCTGCTTTCTGAGAGTGACAATACATGTTCTCATGAAGTGTATAAGAGATTATAGTCAAAAAAATTAAAAGCACTAGGATCACCGACAGTGCTTGAAAAACAGTGTACTGTTTGTATGCCTTAAAAATTCGAATCAGAAAATACGTCTATAATGTTGACACAGCTATGGACTGTAATAAATTTAGAACCAACATTACTACAGGATTTCCTACTCTGTTCAGAGACTGTTTCTTTGTCTTTATTCTACTTATAAAATGAACCAGTGGTTATAATTTGTATGTTATATGCTAGTAGCGGTCTATAATATTTGTTATCTTTTTTCTTAACAGATTGTCATTTTTATCAGAAACATAAATTAGAATGCCGACCAGAAATGAAAAAAGAAAGCTGTATAAACGGACATACCATTTGAAGAGGAAAGAATTAGAAGAATTATCAAATCAACAAAGGACGGATAAAAAGAAGAGTGCTCCTGGTAAGAAAAGCAAGGATTTCTTAATCTTATGTCAAAGGAAAAATGCAAAGGATAATCTTCAAAAGGAAAAACAGTTATCAGTATCTACAAGGAGAAATGCCAGAAAAAAGCAAAATGTTTCTCAAATCAGCAGTGAGGAAAATATGTACAGTAAAAGACGTACTAATCAGTTTGCGGAAATCAGGAAGCGTATGTTTTATAACAGAGTAGTTTCGAATTTATTAAAAAAGGAAAAAGTTTCTAAAAGGAAATCTGCTTTTTATAAGAAGAAAAAATATATAGAGGATGTTGTTGAGCGCGCGTTTGAGACAAAAAGAAAATTATTTATTTTAGTAATTAATAGAATAAATACACTAAATAAGGCAATCAGAGTTTTAAAAGCTAAGAATAAATGGAAGAGACACATAAATAGAAGTAATTTTTGTAAAGTGTTTTCTGGGAAATGGATGCATACTTCAACTTCTGAGCCATTTTTTAATGAAGAGAGTTACTTTCAAAGTAACGATTTGTTGCATGCAGTTGACACCAGTGGTCGAGCATATGAGGTGAAGGATGGTTGTGCTGTTGAGAAAGAGAAAATTGTGGTTAAAAATGCAGAAGAGGTGATAGCTGGAGAAGTATTAGAAGGACCTCCTAATGTTCCTGTTTACAGTTGGAATTGTAGTAGCATTTGCAGTGTACGACAGGATTCAATTGATTTCTTTCGCAATTTCTTACGTAAGTACACTAAGGAAAGTCTTTAAAAAAAATTGTAATGTTGCAAGAATTAGACCATTGCAGAGTGCGAGAAAAAATAGGTCTGCAAGGCCATTCTCTGGCTTGTCTTTCTAAAAAGTTATGCCAGAGTGTGTTTCATCACTTCAGGATGTTAGCAGTGCATCATACGAAAATGAGAAAATTAGTGAGAAAGTTGTATTATGCAAAAAGTCCAGCACTTAAACTTAAACAGTTAAATAGTGCTCTTTTGCATGGATGTGAATTAGATGTTAAGAAGATTTGTGCAGAAATTGAGGTAAGTTATTTTGGTCCAGATGAAGACAATGTAGAAACTGATATAGTTATAGAAGGAAATGTGTTAGAAAATGTCGGAAATTTTAACACTGAAAATTTTGAACAGGAAATAACAAGGTTTAAGGTCATTGCAGGTGAAAAACCAAATTTTCCTTGTGTGTGTTGTCATTTATATTTAAAAAGTGAAGATGAAAATAATAGTCAGTGGAAAGATTTTGCGACTTTTTTGTTGGTAGAAAACTATTTTGATTTGGGTTTTGAGCAACGTATTTGTAAGTATTGTTATAATAAATTAAATGAAAATAGAATGCCTGCTAGAGCTGTACATAATAATCTTGAGTTGATAAATATTCCATCGGAACTGATGGATTTAAATACTTATGAGACTATTCTGATTCAATGTGTACATCCTTTTCAGGCTATTGTTCGTATGGAGCCTAAGACTGGCAAATTAAATCCTTCAGATTTACAAAGAGGATTAAAGGGTAGAGTTGTATATTTGCCACTTGATTTTAAAAAAAATATGGAGACAATTGGTGTTGAAAATGTAGAAGAGGAACCTCTAGTTATTCTAGTTAATGGTGTACCTACAAAGAGTAAGAAAATCTGGCAAGATTTAGTGGATGTTAGAAAAGTCAAAAAGGCAACGTTGTATTTAGTCAAAAACAATAAATACTATAAAAATGTATACGTAGAAGAAGAAGAAGTAAGTGAAGAAGAGGACAATGATTTGTCTATTGGACAAATTGAAAAAGTTGACTTATCCAGAAGTGAAGAAATTTATGAACATTACAGTGTTCATCCACTGCATTCCAAAGAAGCAATAGGGAATGCTATTGAATTATTTCAGATGTAAAAAGCAAAAGTAAGTCCTATTAGTGTATGGGAAGAAAGTTTGGAAGGTCGTTGTTTCCCACAGTTATTCCCTATTGGTGAAGGTACACGATATGATGATCGACCTATGCAGATTCCTGCATCTGAGTACCGGACAACAAGATTATATGCAGAAGATCCGAGATTTCGTCAATGTATTCCATATTTGTTTCATCTTCTGTTTAAGAGTGACTTATCTGGTCTTTCTTATGCAGTAAACCATATCTTAAAAAGTGGAGTGCATCTGCAAAATGTTTCAGCAAAGGAATTTATGGATAAAGTGCAACAGAAATATAGTGTTTTGGATTCACACCTAATTAATTTAATGGCATGTCAGCGTGGTACTAATGAGTATTGGTACTGTTGTCATGGAGATTTGAAATGCATGCTTAGAAACTTAGGAGCACCTACATGGTTTTTAACTCTAAGCTGTGCAGAGTATGCTTGGGAAGATTTAATTGAATTTCTTCGGGAGGAGAATGCAAACATGGAAATATATAACTACAAGACACCTGGAGAACTGTGTTCGTTGGATCCAGTTAATGTTTGCAGATATTTTAATCATAGATTTGAAGCTATGATGTCTTTTATTACAAACAATAAAAATCCACCTCTTGGTGAAATTCTGGATTTCTTTTGGAGAAAGGAATATCAAGCAAGAGGTGCTCCTCATATTCATATGCTATTATGGATCAAGGATGCTCCCAAATTTGGAACAGACTCGGATAAGACTGTACTGTCTTTTATTGAAGAATATGCCACTTGTGACATACCTAATAGTACAACTGATAAGGACTTAAGAGGAAACATGTTACGCTTTCAAAGTCATCGTTGTGGAAAATATTGTCGGCGAAAATTCAAATCAAAGAATAAATTCTACACCAAATGTCGTTTTGGATTTGCACAACCGGTACTTTCAAAAGGAAGAGTCAACAATTTTATGTCATCTTTGCGACATAACATCACAAGAAGGTCACCTAAAAATACCTACAATTTAAGAAGAGGTGAAGAGTCCAAATATATAAATGACTATAACCCAGTCATTTTGTCCATGTGGAATGCTAACATGGATATACAATATGTTGCAGACAACTCTATTACTGTGGTTCGATATGTAACGTCTTACATCACGAAATCTGAAAAGACGGAACTGAAGGAGATGTGGGAAGACATTTCTCATGAAAAGAGCCTAAGGAAGAAATTGTATACGTACAGTTTGAAGATGTTATCTCATCGAGAAATTGGAGCATGTGAATGTTGTGATCGCTTATCATCAGCAAGTCTTTATGCAAAATCAAGAACTATCCTGTGGGTGAGTTTGGGTCTTGCAGAAACACGAAACCGTGTTCTGAAACCTGTGCAAGAAATTGAATATTTAGCACAGAAAGAACCAAACAGTACAGACATTCTGAAAACAAATATGTTGGATACATACTATCCAAATAGAAGTACTCTGCTTGAAAACATTTGTCTGTATGAAATACTTCAAAACTACAGTTTAAAAAGGAATATTACAGAGAATATTGATAAAGGTGTACACGCTGTAATTGGACATGAAGGATGTTTGGTCAAACAAAGAAAAGGACACTTGATTAATCACCAAAAACTGAGTTGCGAAACACCTGACAAAAGAGAACTTTACTATTTAGCTCTTTTGCAACTCTTTAAACCATGGCGTACAGAAGAGGAACTACTTGGTGACTTTGATAGTTATGGAGATTCATTTAACGCATCTAAAAGTACTATAGAATGTCCTGTTTTCAGTAATTATCTCCAAATTTTGAATGACGAAATAGAGCAAGAAGCAACAATTGCAGCGGAGATTGCTAGAGACAGTTCACAAGGTAGTCAAAGTTCGGCTTTGTTAAGTCAAGATCCACTGGGACAACCAATTATCCAAAAGGAAGCAGCCACTGCCATGGATGAGGTGGAAAGAGCAATGCAGCAAGGTCAAGAGGAAGTAATAAACTTAGAAGAATTGGAGAAGTAACTTAATCTTGAGCAAAGACAGATATATGATGAAGTGAAGGAGCACATTGAGCATGGCTTTCGTCATGAGAAAAAGAATGCTCATGTATGTCATTTGAACCTATTCGACTATATGTAAGTGGAGAAGCTGGAACTGGTAAAAGTTTCCTAATTAAAGGAATTACTACATATCTACAGCAAAGAACTCAGTCAACACTGTCTTGTGTTGTTACTGCTCCAACTGGATTGGTAGCACATAATATTAAAGGTATTACTTTACATCGTTTACTGATGCTGCCAGTTGAACATGAAAATAAATTACAATATCACAAGCTATCTGGAGAAGCTTGTTTTGAAGTTTCTAGAGTCCTTAAAATAATGAAACTTCTCATTAATGATGAGGTAAGCATGGTATCCAATTTAATGCTTGCTTTTGTGCATTTAAGCATGCAACAGATACTTAAGACAGAGTATGATGTGTTATTTAAAGGCAAACATGTCATAGTTTTTGGAGATCTACTGCAGCTAACTCCTGTGAAAGGACAACCTGTATTTGAAACTGTACAGAAGTAGTAGAGAAACGAAGAAACAAAGATGTAGCTGTCATTGGTAGCAGTAAGAAAAAGATTAATATTGAAGAGATTGTTGGATTTAAGTTTGAAAATAGGTCTGGTGTCAGCTGCTATGCAAATGTAGTGGTTAATGTTGTTTTTTTTTCTAAAAAATTTACAGCAACAGATTGTACAAAATCGGGAGCAAACATTTTGTTGTTCGTTAAATTCTGTATTTGAAAAATGTAGCAGTGGTAATAGTGAAGTAGCAAGTGTTTCAGAACTAAGGAATGTTTTAGACATATGTGCAGGACTAAATCAATTTTCTCAGAATATTCAGCAAGATTGTCAGGAATTTATTATGTATATGCTTACAGTTTTGGAAGATAAAGGTGTAGATATTGATAGTCTTTTTGGCCTTTCTTATAAATGGGAACATAATTGCGATAATTGTTCATTTTCAAGTAGTACTGATATACACACTGAAAGATTTATATATTTAACATTACCAGACTGTAAAGCGGTGTCCTTTAATAAACTAGTTAAAGATGCGCATCAGAACATGGTCTGCTCTCAATGTAACTCTGAAATGTTATCAACATTATTTATCCACAGATATGGACAATATGTAATTTTAATGTTTCAACGATGCAGAGCTGATGGGAGTAAATTGTCAACTTTAATAAAAAAAATTGTGGCTTCTCAAATATCTATTTCTAGAAGAACATTTGTAACTATAGCCATTATTTTTCATGAAGGGCCTTCAACATCATCAGGACATTACACAGCTTATTTAAAGTCTCCAACAGGTTGGACGCTCTGTAATGATAGTCAATTGAGTTTTAAGAAACGTTTGCCTTTTGACTTAACTAATTCTTATCTGCTATTTTTGCAACCCAAATTTCAGTAAAATTACTTGGTGTAGGAAGATTAATACTGTAAAGATATGAAACTCTGTTGTTTAGAAATATCATGTGACTGAGGGTGTGCAAATCTAGAAATGAATCTTGTATTTGGCATAGTGATAGCATCAGGTACAAGTTTACTTAATGTTTGATGGTACAGAACACGGAATTTTTACTCGAAAGGTTGAGAAAAGAATGGATAAGACTACGATTAAGTAATTTGAGAAAATAACTACTTAACTCATACTACTGGCCACGCGGAAAAATATGAGACAACAAAATGTGTACTTGAGATAAAAGTTTTTAGAACATACTTGGACGGAAGTTTGTTGAGAGGTATTTAAAAAATAACGAGTTAACTCATACTATTTGGCCATGTGGAAAAGTATGAGAGAAGAAAATGTGTACTTAAGATAAATGTTTTAAGAGCATACTTGCACGGAACTTTGTTGAGACGTATTTAAAATAAGTGGTATGGTTTAATTAGTTTGTAACTGTGGAAGATGTACTGTGCTTACTCAAGAAATTGCGAATTAGAGAAAAACATTTAAGACATGTTTTTTTCAGGTATTTATATTATGTATAGAGATCTTGTACGGGTTTTTTAAACACAATCATTTAGATTGTGGTTTTTTTTCCCCGCTGTTACATGATGATTACTATTGAAATCACTGTTTATAGTGAAAATCAATATATTCTGAGGACAGCAAAAATAAACCATGTAATATGTTGTCTAAGTTATTTTGTTACATTGGATTTAGAAATATGTATTATAACAGATTTGTTTATCGTCTTCCACAGATATTACATTTATAAGGTAAGTACAACTAATAACATCCGAGAGTTCCCTCTGCCTCTCTCTTATCCTTATTCCTTTCATCCCCTTCCTTTGTCAGTGCTGTTCAGTCACGCTTATTCCCTTTAACTAATCCACATTTTGCGTTGTTTAATTTTCTATCCTGTTTCTCTTACATCTTTTCTGTCACTATTTCATTCAGTCTATCTATCTCTTTAGTTTGTTTCTTCCGTTGTCTCATGGTGATTCACCTTTATTAACCCTGTATCACCTTTGTTTCTTGAACCTTAATTCCTTTGTCTTACCGTACCTTAATATTTGTTCCCTTACTCTGCTTTCATTAATTATGCTCAATTCCTAAACTTAAATCTTTAGTTTACTTCCCTTACCCTACTTCATTTCTATTTTTCTGTCTCATACAGTCCTTGTCTGTTTCTACCCCGTTCATCTTCTGTTACTCACCCTTTTTCACTCTGTTTCTCTTACTGTTCTTCCTTTATTTTATCTATCTCCTTAAGACATTCCCGTACTCTTAGTCCGTTTCTTTAAAGAGACTGTTTATTTCGTGTACTATCACTGACCATACTCTCATTTTCTCTCTCACTTTACTTTTGTTTAGACAGTCATTCCGTCAGTGCTATTATCTCTTTCAATTAATTATCTTACTCATTGATTTATATGCTACACATTTTGTCTCTCACTCTCCCTCAGTCTTTTTTTCTTTCACTTTCTGTTTCATTCACTTCTACTTTGTTTTGTTTTATGATATGTACAATATAACCTTATTTTTACTTTTCTTCCACAGATACTATGTTTTTTAAAGAAATGTAGTTTTATTTTAATACTATTTCTTAGGTAAGTATAAAAAATAAAGAAACTTTTCCATCACTGTGTTATTTCTTTGTCTATCCTGGTCATACCAGTGTCATGTTTTATGTGAGCAGTTCCACGCAGGATTGGGTGCACTGTCACAAGGAGCGCCTTAAAAGGGATTTTATGAAATCAGCGACTTTTCACTGAGTCAGTTCACCAACGCTGATATATGAAAAAATTGGAGGTAAATGATGTGTGTTAAAGAACTTTGGGCATATTATCAAGGGGGTGTATCTCCTCTTTTTTGGCTTTAAAAAACAAAAAAGCAGAGATAAAATTATCTCGCTATTACCTAGCTGTTGCAAACACCAGTTAGCGACATCTAGTAGGAGATAGCGACCATCTTGGGCCCCACTTTGCTTGTCAGTGATATTTATCAGTAATGACATGCAAAGTGGGCATGCCAAGATGTGAGCGACTGGAAACAGTCGGTAACATTGCTATCTCCAATTACCCACTTTTGGAGATATTTGCGCTAAGCGTGAATATCTACAAAAGCTAACACGTGCCCCAGAGCAGTTCTTACCTATGTTACTCGTTGGTAGGTGGATAACATGACTAAGAGCAGTAGCTCGATAATGCATGAATATCGCTGACTTCACAGCAATAATCATGCATTTCGACCGATTTTTATCGCTTAGCACAGTGGTTCCCAAACTTTTTTGACCTGTGACTCCCTTGACCTAATCGGCAGTTGGCCGTGGCTCCCCACCATTTTTTTTACCGGTGGGTAGGTGGTATGTACCTCCTGTTATCTTCCTTAAAGTAATTGGGACCCATTCTTTCACTTATCCAACCATCTGTTCACGCATTCTGCCTTCCACTGTCTCATCCATCCACCCTTTTACTTCACTCATCTATCCATCCTTTTGTCCATGTACCCCCATTCACTAACTTATCAATGCTTACATTCACTGTTTCACCCATCCATCCATTCACCCTTTCACTTATCAATTAATCCATCCACCCATTCACTTGCCCATCCTCTACCCTTTCATTCATCCATTCATCTATCCTTTCACACACCCATGCACCAATTCACTCATCCATCAGGTGCCCTTTCACTCTTCTTTCCATCCTTTAACACACCCATCCATCCTTTTACCCATCCATCCACCGTTCATCCCATCCATCCATCTATTTACCTTTTCTCTCATCCATACTTCCACTCATTCGTTTATCTATCCATCCGTTCTTTCATTATCTATCCATTCGCGTTTTATTCATCCATTCATCCTTTCAGTAATCCATTCAACCATTCGGACATTCCATACTTATTTACTCACCCACCTTTCCACGTTATGAGCTGAGCTTTTGTCTGCAGAGTTGCAGGGAGAAGAGGCCTATCAAGAACGAACTACAGCAAGGGGTGGGGTGCGGTGGGAGAGACTTCACTATGCCCCTGCACATAGGCAGACTGAAAACGTAGAAGTCATGAGTCACACATGATGTACAGTGCCAGGATGTGAGGTTAATGTTAAATGGTGTTGTTTCCAGGGCTTTAAGAGGTGTTTAAAAAATGGGGGGGGTCTCTTCAAAGGGAGTGTTGGATGTAATTCAGAGGGCAGTTTAAAACACGTAGGCTAAAAATCTGCGTTTAGCATAGTGTTGCGCCCGACTGGTGTTATGTTGTTTCTGTCATTCAATGCAGATATATAATATAGCAAGTATTTTTTCACCAACAACAAGCCATGACTATTGGCTTTGTCAATGGTTGCTAGTTTCTTAAAATAAAAAAGCAGCAACCATGGCATTGTTGAATATAATATTGTAAATACTTATGTTCAAGAATGATGAGACAGTGAAAGAACGTTAACCTGTTCTTTTAAACTTATTTCACAGGCTTCTTTAAATGAAGTGTTCTCTAACATTGTAGCCTGGGCGTTTTACTTTTTTATACCTAACACAATCCCTTCTGTACGCTGTAGCAGGAGGAGCGCCACATGCTTGAACATCCTTGACTGCCCCATTCTCATTCAGTAAGTGGCAATGAGCCCGATACAGAACTTCAATGGGCGGGAGGGGCTGCTCCTGTCCTCCTGGAGGAGTGCGAGGCCGCTCCAGCAGTGGGAGTGAGGCCTCTCAGAAGGGAGCAGCGCTGCTCCCTGTGATGGCCACAATTACAGATAACAGGGTAGGGACGTCCGTGGAATTTATGGACGGTTAGTCACCCTAGACTGTGCGCGGCACCCCTGGCACCTCATTAGGGCGCACAGGGGAGCCGCGGTGCACAGTTTGGGAATCACAGACTTAGGAGATAAACCTTCATAATAAGCAAGGCTCCTAAGCAATAAAAATCGCCGCTGCTCGGCGTTAAAAATATCGCCGCTATCGGCGGAATTTTCCGTGGTGTTAGTGCGTTAATATCAATGGGAACACATATGTGATAGTAAATCTTGTACAGCCGGCGGTACTTAACATTAACGCGTGAAAACAAGCGTTGTTTTCACACACTAATGTGTGCCTTGTAATTAGGGGACGGGGTGGATTCAGTTTTATTTTCCACACCCCCATGTTAATGCTGCCGAAAGCTTGATTAGAGCAGGCTTTGGCAGTCCTACGATAAACAAGTTTATTCCACCTCTTTTTCTCGCAACGCCTGTTTTCGTGATAGGGTCTTTTCCCCTCCAACCACATTTTGCATGTGCTTTGACGTACGCCCACTTTGCATGTCATTAACTTACTGTGCGGGCCATATGCAAAGTGGTCTTACTGCAGGCGTTGTAATGCCGTTTTCAATAAGGTGCTGGGAAATATTTTCAAGGATAGGCAAAACATTAACGCCGCTTTTATCGGCAGAAAACTGCAGATATAGCAGCAATAACGGCCTTGATAATATGCTCTATGAATTGCAATCGAACCTAATGTTAGATATAAAGACAACTAACGTAGGTTTTGGTTGCAATTCGTAGAACATACTATGAAGGCTATTATCGTCGTTTTATCGGCAGTGTCCTGTTGATGAAACCGATGATAATGTATTACGTCTCCTTCATAATATGCCCCAAGTATTGTCACTTTTTTGCATAATTGTCCTGAAAAAAAGCGTTGATACTTCAGTTTGTGAATAGAGCTCTTTTTGGTACAATGAGTTCGTTCTGAAAAGAACTATTTTTTTGTTTTGTTTTTTTGGGTTTTTTTTTTTACAAGTTTTATATTGTTTTTGATTTTTAAAACTGGAACCGAAATTTTGAACTGTAAAACTGTGAAACAGGATCAATATGAAATGAAAAAAATCATCTTCTGTCGAAGCATTGATGATTATTAATTCTTTTTTCAATAAAAGTGAGGCTCTGCTCTCCGTACAGAATAATTTCTCCACACAAGTTGCATTTCATATGCACCTTTGACAAATATGGTCTCAAGTCCATCTGTGCACTGGATGGAGATGCAGGTCATCCACCGGATGATGTGCTGGCCACGGCTGATGGTAGTTGTGTTGCCAGAGCTCTTGTAGATGCCTGTGCAAATTTCTCAGGATGCACTGTTTCACATGCCTCATCATCATATGTATTGAAAAGGAATACTTTTTCGAAGGATTTCCTCTTGAAAGAACTGCGTTACATATTGTGCAAGTAACTTTGGGCGCATTCACTTTTTTTTATTCCCTAGGAAAAGTAAAAAATTGCCAGATTAAAGATTCCTTCCTTTTTGTTGAAGGTAGCCGATAATTTTCTTCAGATTCAGAAGATGAATTCTGTGCGGCAGCCATTTCACCAAAGTCTTCGGAAAGATGTAAAACGTTCTTCTTCCTTGAGAATAAAAAAGATAGTGAGGGAGGTGAGTGGGATCCGTGAAAATTCCAGAACAGAAACTACTAACAACCAATTGGAAATGTTGTTTTCGTGTCACATGACTTGACATGCGCGCATTAGGACGTGTATGCGGTGACAGTACCTGGTCACGTATGTCATTTAGAAGTATCGGTCTAATTTACTGAAGTTTCAAAACGTGAAAAGGAGGAAAGCTAAACACACCTTGATCGTGTACATCTTCTCAGGGGGATCCAAGAACAATATTGTTAAAGTATAAAACCTTTTATGTTTTTGAAAAAATACCGGGGTGCGCGCACCCGGTTGCGCACGAAAGTTTAAAAAGGCGTTCGGCTCCATTTAGTGAAAAGTTTCAAAACGTTAAAACTACAACTTCTCTGGGGGGTCTATGAAGAAGCTCGATGGGTCGAAAAATGCAATATTTTCCCGAAATATATAGCGGGGTGCGCGCACCCGGTCGCGCACGAAAGTTTACAAAGGCGTTCTCCTCCATTTACTGACAAATTTCAAAACTTTCAAAATAAGGCAAGGTAGAGACTCCCTAATCCACTAGAGCTTTACAAGGAGTCCCTAAACAACTCTGCCAGTCAAGAAAACTGTTTTTTCCGATAAAAACATTTGCTGAAATCCATTGATATAACTATAGGTTGCAATCACGATATAGTTAATAATTAGCATTTAAAAAACCTATGAAATTCACTGAAAAAACCATAGGTTTTAAACCCGTTGTAGTTAGGAAATAGCATTTACAAAACCTATGAAATTCACTGAAAAAACCATAGGTTTGACACATGTTATAGTTAGTTGGACATTTCACTGATATAAAACCATTGAAATTCCCCTGTTATAGTTACTTCAGCTAACTATAACTCGCGCGCCCACAATGCACTGCTGATGACTTCACATATTACATCACTCATGACATCATCCATTAAATGGGTTAGTTCTGAAAATTACATATATTTTATATATGTATATCTGAAGGTTGGTTAAAGAAGAATTGAGTATATAAGTGTATAAACTTCCTAACTATAACGTGTTTAAAACCTATGGTATTTTCTGTGAATTTCATAGGTTTTTTGAATGCTACTTCCTAACTATAACGGGTTTAAAACCTATGGTTTTTTCAGTGAATATAGATATAGATATAAATATAGATATAGATATAGCTATATCCACTCCACTTTTCCTTGGTGCCTCCTCGCAGAAACAGGATCACGGACACAAAATATGTTGGTGCCAGATTTTCAATTTATTTTATTTTTTAGTGCTGGAAAGGTGCATGCCTCAGACGCGTTTCGGACACGGAGCTGTGTCCTTGTTCACTCAACGAACGGGGAGGTGTAAACATTAAATTTAAACACCCATTTGGCGCAAACCAGGTCATGAACATAGAAAATATGCTTCAAAAAACAGACTTATTTTGTTTGTCCTGTGTTACAAATGGAGGAAGCCATCTTACAAAATGTTCCAATTTCATATAACAAACACGAAATTAAGCACAGTGTGGAATTGTAGATCGTCTAAAGGTTCCCATCAATCACAGAGAACTAAATGCACATTGGGTAACGTAAAACTTCTCCAGTTTAAATATAACATAACGTAATATGCAATGCAATATATAATGGCATGCTTATGAAAAATGCAAAGTGCCTGGATAAAAACAATTAAATATATCCGAAATGCAACTAAAAACATTATGGGTATACAAATATACTTTTGTCGATTGCATAAATAATATGTATATATGGCAACAATTCGATATATGTAAAACGCTATATGATGACAATATCTGGAGTCAAGATCTATGTGCATTAGCTAAACCCAGGTTGATTCTGCCTTTTTTGTGCAAAATGCTGCATGATTGTGCTCAATGCGCAAGAATGGAACAAAGGGCCAGTGCAACAATAATTGTACAAATACGTTGAGAACACTAAATAACATGTTCTCAGTGCATCCCTTAGTTCGAGATAATCCCGATCACTAGTGCAAAAATGTAATGGTGCAAATACGCTGAGATGCATCATCACACGGATGTAATGATCACTTTGCAAATTCGCTAGTGGATAAAAACCGAAAACTAACATTGAAAAAAAAGGGGTTTTATCGTATATTAGATAACTGTGGCATAGATGGCTAAACTAATCCTCTCCTGTAATCACTCAACGTGTACCCCTGTGGCGCCTCTCTTGTGAAACAACTCATACGATATCCCATATAGTGATATATATGATGCCGGTGCTAAAGTGCTTAATAAAGTGCAAGAGACAAAAATTAGTAATAATCAGTTCAGTTTATTCTTTATTTCGATACATTAGTACCATAAAAGATACATAAAAACATGTACTAATACATAAAAAAATAAGGTTATGTAATAGCGAGATACCAAGTTTTGTAAAGTGCAGTCCATTAGCTATTACAAGGAAGACAATTGTAGGGGCGTTTATCATTACATTAAAATCTTTTATAAATAATTAAAAAGGCATTTATAATAATTAAAACAAAACATTCATAGTTGAGTCCATGTTTCTTCTAAACCATCCAGCAATAATTATAATCAAGTATTTGGGTATATACACATTTTAAATTCATTAGTGATACAAATACCATTGTCATTTCATAATGCAGCTCGTACATCTCAACCTACATTTTCAGACCTACTTTAGCTCTTATAAAATTTGTGGCTAGCAAAAACCTACTAATATCAAAAATAATGACCTGGCTAGTATCAGTCTTTAAAATTCTTTCTGCTTCTCTATACGATCTCACACCTATATTTAAACAAAGTCGTCTAATCCATCTTTTTCTAGGAACTGCATACGCGGAACAAAAAAACAGAATGTGCAGGTCATCTTCTTAGCTTTACCTGAACATAAAGTGCATAGATCATTACTATCATTTGTCCACCTTGCTACACTTGAGTTTATCATCAATACTCCATAGCTATGCTTCATATGTCGGGTTTTAGTAAGTGGTGGATATACTTCGTCTAATAAACATTCAAAGAAAGTACTATTTTTGAACATGAGAAACCTGCTTGTTAGCGATCCAATCATTATTTCACTTGACCTACTATGATCCATGTATGCCCAAAATTATAACTTTAACGTCTTTTTTGAATTTTGGGTTATTATAGAAGGATCATCCCAGTAATAATCAAAAAATAATACAAAATGTGTAATGGAACGAAAACAGCTGCACCCCTAATTTGCTAAGTATGTTTATGTGCATATATATATGTATATATATATATACATACATACATACATACATATATATAGACAATGCATTAATATGTATAACACCATGTTATGTTTCACCTTAGTCACCAAACCAAAAGTAACATACATCCTACATATTGCAATCATTACAATGCTCACCATTACGTTTATTGATAAATCAGCTTTAAACAAAACCTTGTCATTCAAAACAATCTCAAACAGAGTTTCTATATTAGACTATTCAGGCTGCATAATGCACCCATAGGACCAAATACGAGGGCTCCATGAACTCCAAAGTCAGGGAGCAAACGCTCCAGCCCGAGGGAGTGATTACAATAATAACAAGCCTCTCATGGGTTCATGTGCACTGGGCTCAAGGAAACTTAGGGGTAGTTTTGGTAAATGCATAACGGAAGGGGGCTGCTGCACTCCTGCAGCCCCCAACCACTGCTTGTAAATCATTGTCATTGCCCCTAACAACCAGAAACACATATGCATGTAGGCCCTCACAGGGCATCATTGGGTGCTCTAGGCCAAAATCTCTACATATTATATTTCCATTTGTTGTTCAATTCTGGGTTCTCAGTCCCACCCAGAGCGCCCACAGCCTGCTTCATTCATTTGGGCTACAAGGTCCCAGTGACCCCGCTTGGGTCCCCTGGTACAGCTCTGAACTGGCATCCACTTTGCCCTGATCCTGCCCGGCAGGAGCAGTTTCCTTTATACCACTGCCTTGGGCAGGAGTGGTACAATGAGTCTCCTGCAAGTAACGTAGGAACAGGGGGAATTTCCCAGTGTGACCATTTCCCCACAGACACAGGCATGGGGTAGCCAACATGACCGGCCATACTTGCTTTTCTACTGGAGAATGATGCCACCTAGGCTTCTCTGGTTGCATTCTGCCAGTGGTGATGGGGTCCCTAGGGCTAACAGTTGCGTGGGATAGGGAAATGGATGATAAAAGAGGGAGTATGCAAGTATTTGGTTCCTTGCCCTACTGTTGTTCACTTACTGTTGTCTACTTACATTATGGTCAGTATGACTAGGCTGATATTCACAAAAGGTTCAGTAAGATAGGGAATGATGATTACTTCACTATTCACACCTCCCTATGCTCCCTAAACCCCTACTTAGATCCTTTAGTGTGTTGTTTTTCTCTCTTTCCCGTTTTCTGGCTCTCACCGTTCTTGCTTCTATAGTGTGTGTGTGTCTTCAAGTATCGACTTGAAAGAGAATGCATATGTTAGTTTTGAATAAGCCTTCAGTTCCTTGGTAAATAGACATAGAGTACTGTTTTCTAAATTGTTATACATACCGGAGTCTCCTTGACTCCTGACTACAATGAGATAACCTGTTTTAGCAATTTATCTTGCTAAATTTCTTCAAAACACCATCTGTGGAATTTCTACAAAGTGTCAAACAGTTTCATAACAATTACACAACTCGGTACCTTTTCACATGGCACATACAATGTTACATGGAAACATGGATCATTCATATTTTCATTAGTATTTACGGCACACAGTAGGTCAACACATTCTTGGAATTCTAATCCCAACATTTATTTTACAGGTTCTTGCTATAGGACAGCCTGAGCAGAGATAAGTATCAACAATTCTTTTGCACATTTTAAATGCTAGCATGTTTCTGCTTTTCAATTTTCTGTAGTTTATGTCAAATCTGCGCTCTTGTTTTTTTTAAGTTGGCTGTGATCTTGGCACAGAGAGAAGATCGAAGACACTGGCTGGGAGGAAGTGCTCAAGAACAGTGGCAGAAACAAGCTCCAGGGTAAATCTCAAACAGCATGCAAGTTCCAGAACATGGACATGCTTAAAAACAGCTGTTCCAAGATGGCCGTCGAGTCTTGCCAGATTCACAAGAATATGAGTGGTTCTTGGTTTTAGGCTCCCAGAACCAAGATCTCCAGAGTCCGAACCATAAAGATGAGAAGGCAAAAGTCATTTTTGGAGAAATGGTCTTTTGAGAAACCAATCTACATGGTTCATCTTCTAGGTGGAAAGGACAGGTGTGTACTTTACAGGATATTTCATGCTTGACTCTCAGGCCCAAAACTCAGCAGCTGTCTCTCCCATGTGCAGGGGTTTTAAATAGGGTTGGAAAGTTTCAGATGTCAAGCTTTCCTGCCCAATCCTAGGATACTACATCATCCCCCTACCCCTGTCTCAACCCTCCTGCATAGCATTGTTGAACAATGAAACATGATACTGTCATGATTTCTATCTAAAGAGCTCCTCTTAGGGCCTCCACTCCTCCCTCAGCTACCATCACTGCCAGACCCATTCCCATCAGAACTTTAAAAGCGAATCCCTTCTGAGTTGGCTACAGATTTCTGGGCTTCCTCCTTTGTTCAGTGAACCTGAGCTGTCATAGCCCAGGTGTAGTATAACCAGCTAATTATAAGATGCAGATTTTCCTCCCCACCTCTTCCTTCCAAGGAACTGAGAAACTTACTGATAAGTGCTTCTTTTATGTGGAGACACCATTCCTTCTGGTGGGAAGCAGAGTAATTAACTTCTTCCAGTACTGTGGCAAATGTCTGAAATCTGATTGTGAGCTGGACTGAGACAGAGACATATGACATATGACAATTTCTGAGGTCTCATAAAGTTGTGGATATATGTTGTTGGGAACTGCAAATTCAAATTCAAAGGTGACCTGTATCCATTTTGACTGATCGCTGTTTCGCACTTGTTTTTGCGGCCATTTTATAAAGAACTCCTGAAAATTTAAAACACAGTAATTTAGAAACGTGACTAAACTGTGGCACTTTACTTACTTTCTGGGGATATTTCTAATTGCCGGCCAGAGTGAGCGTGTTCTCGGCTGCGATTTGCATCAGATGACGGACTAGCATTTCTCCGGGAGGAGGCTATTTAGGTCAGATCTCACTGTGACCCCTCTGCATCCATTTTAACGGATTGCTACTTTGCACTTGTTTCGGGGGCTTTTTCTAAAGAACTTTTGATATTTTAAAAACCAGCAATTTTAAAACCTGACTAAACTGTGGCACTTTAATTACCTTGCTGAGGGCATTTCTACTCTCCATTCAGAGCAATCATGTTTCTGGCCACCATTTGCAGAATTTGAAGTTCTAGCATTCATCCAGGAGGGGGCTATTTAGGTAAAATGTAAGCCCGACTGCGTGCGGCCAACCCGTCAAAGGTTAGCCCGTCTACACCCATCTGCTCCCGGTCTGCACCATGCACCAGGAATCCTGGTTGTATTTCCCCCCACAACTACACAAGGGAAGGTCACTTTCTGCCTTCAAGCCAATTACTTTGAACTGCACATTGATTATTCTAGCTCACTCGTCAAGCATAAATACAAGTTTTTAGAATCACACATTCTCCATTTAGAATTAATAATGGAAATTTGGGCAGATGGCCCCTTGGCCCCAGATATTGAAGCAGATCTGCCACCAGGGTAGGCTATTAGCAGACTAGACCGTGCCGGCAAATGAGGTGGAGGTTTAGCGGTAATATATTGTGCCTCTTTGTAGATAACCCGTGTATCTGCCAACCTCGTAGACAGTGTGTCCCTCTCTTTTATTTGTAAATTGACCATCAATGTTATGTTTTACGGTCACTTGATCTACCCCGCCCCCCCCCCCCAGTCCCTAAAATGACTTTTTTAAGCCTTAAGTAATCTTTATGGAGACTAGTGTTCATTACCCATCACTTGGTTGTATCATAAGGTGACTTGTTTCAGGCTACCTGTCCTGGCCTTGACATCCACAACTAACATACTGGGGCTCACTGAAAAGATCTGTCCCTGGAACCGAATTAACAAGATGGATTTGTCAAACAGTCTGGAAGTTACGCACAATCAGCTTACGGAAGCCCCTAATGCAGCTGCAGCTAATTTTACAGTGTACATAAATGAGGCATCTACTCAGTTGGCACCACTAAAACAGATCCACTGTACCTTGGTTCTCACCCAAACTTAGGGATCTGAAACAAAAATGTTGCAGGCAAGAGAACCTCTGTAGTAGGAATTATTGTGAAGTAGAAAGAGGTAGCTATAAAGTACTTATTCATGAGTATAAAAAAAAGAAAAGAGGAGAAAAACATACACTACACAGAAAAAATTAACATGGCCAAAAACTTCTTGATAGAGCTTTTTAAAACCATGCAGTTACTTTCTAGTCCCAAGCTTTCAAACGCTGTTCTTCCTACCCAGACTCTCTGTGACAAGATGGTGGAATTTTTTAAAAAACAAAGTGGAGGCAGCTTCTGATGAAGTTGACGTTGCCCGATCCTTCGCGGATGCCAGCATAGAGCTGGCCATTATGAATACCTACAATAAGGAGCTTCGTAAATTCTCCCCACTGTTCACTGACCTACTGTTTGACTTAATGGTCACAGTAAATCTGGAGGCACTTCAGACACCTGCATGCCCAAAGTGCTACAAGACATAGCAATCACGATAGCCCCTGTTTTGACTAGTCCATTACACACCATCATCAATGCAGGTTCTTTCTCTTTGGAATGGAAAAAAAACCTCTATTCTTCCTTTGCTGAAAAACCTGTTACTCAACCCAACAGAAGAGAAAAACTACCGGCCCATATCACGTCTTCTTTTCCCAGCCAAGGTCCTCGAAAAGCATCTCAACAATACTCTCTGATGCATCTATAGATTAGTGAGCTCCTGGATGAGGCGCAGTTTGGCTGCAGGTCAAGCCATGGCAACGAACCAGCTCTAGTTGTAGTCTCTGAGAAGATAAGACACATCATGGGCAATGGAGGGAGGGCTGCGGTAGTCCTTTCTGACATATCTGTAGCCTTCAACACCGTGGGTCTTGTGGTTCTATTTGAGCTTTTAGCAGAAATTGGAGTGGTTGGATTGGCTCTTGTCGTTCTCTCCTCATTCTTTTTTTTAAAAAAAACATTTGTATTTGCATTTCAAGGTAATTCTACAATACAATCATGTCATTTTCATCAAACATTTCTCGGTCTCCCAGTTCCCGCTCCCCCACCATACCTCTCTATCTGGTTCCATATCAATGTAGGCCATAGTCCAAAGTGCAATAGTACAATAGTCCTTCATAGTCGGCCGTTGATGTCTCCCTAGATGACGTAGACAGATTCCTAGTTCCCCTCAAGGCATGCAGTCTTCACAACCCACCATCCAGCCCATGATATTTTCTCCATTTGCCCCAGACCCTACGGAACTTCTTCGGGCATCCCCTCGCCTTGTAAGTAACTCTTTCAGCGGCCATATATAGGTCGAGCCCTCTCCTCCATTCCTCCAGTACTGGTAGTTCTGGGGCGCCCCAATACTTAGCTATATCCCTCTAGGCCATTACCAACGCCAGGACCAGGAAGGTCAGCAAGGTACGTGCTAGGTCTACGTCATTGTCATGCCCAGAAGGGCCAGTTTGGGCTCCGGGTCGATAGGGATTTCCAGCACCTCGCTTAACTCTGTAAATATGTTTCCCCAGTATTCGTGGATAGTTGGGCAGGTCCAGATGATGTGGTAAAAGTCTCCTCCCGGGTCCCTGCATCTAAGGGACAAGGGGCCAGATGTAGGTAAGTATATTTTACCGATTCATAAATACCGGTATTTTACTGATTCGGTATTTATGAATCGGTAAAATAGAAGGGGGGAGATGTAGGGAAAATCAGTAATTGAATTACCGATTCTGTAGGAATCGGTATTTACCGAATCGGTAAATACCGATTCGGTAATGCCCATTGATTCCTATGGGCATTGAAGCTCATAGGAATCAAAATACCGAATTTTGCAAGGGTGCAGGGGGTGTCACTTTGACACCCTCTAGCACCCCGATTTAAGGCATGTGTGACATGTGGCACACAGACCTACCCTAAGGGCATATCCGTCTGTAACATGCCATAGGTGTGCATGCACACATGTGCATGCACACCTGGAATTGGTATTTTACCACCCAATTGGATTGGGTGGTAAAATACCGATTCGGTAAGGCCTGTGGGACTCAAAAGAGTCCCACCTACATCCCAAAATTACCGAATCGGTAGAAATACTGATTAGGTATTTTAACGATTCGGTAAATTTACCGATTCTGTAAATTTACCGAAGCGGTAAAATAGGCCACCTACATCTAGAATAGCCATTTACGGTTGGTAAATGTCGACCTACATCTGGCCCCTAGTGTCTTCCGCCCGTCCCATTTTATGAAGCCTAAGTCTGTCATAGTACTTTCTATGCATCACATTAAACTGAATAAGTCACAGTCGGGATTTAATGGCCACCACCCTAGGGTGTATTAGAACCAGTTCCCAATCTATATCTTCCATGTCTCCCACCTCACTCTCCCATGTTCTCCTGAGTTTCTCCAAATCGCCTAGTATGTTGTTTGTTAGGGTTCTATATGTGAGTGATACCGCTTTTCCCTGTATCTGTTCCTGTAGCAGCCTACCCTCTAAAGGTGCATATTCCGGGAGCCCGTCCAGTTGTATCTGTTCCGCTCTCCATGCATGTCGTAACTGGGTATATTTGAGAAACTGTGTGCGGTGCAGTCCGAATTCCGACTTCAGTTCTCCCCTTGCCACCACGTCGCCAAGGGTGGAGATACCAATATCATCCCACCTCTGGAAGCCTTTTAACTTGTTCAATTCTGTAAGCCACATGCCAGATCCGAGTCTGTCGGGTGGGTTTCTTTCCCCAGCCCGTGCAACTCATCGCCTTGTTCCACAGTTGCAAAGTATTAACCGTAGCTGGGGGAACCAGTCCTCGTCGCGCACCCCCATATAGGTAGTACTGCAGCGGCCTGGCTGAGAGTCTATGCCTCTCAAGGGCATAGGTAGGGTGGTCCGTCGATGCATGTAGCCAATCGTTGATCGGGGCGATATGTTCCGCCCAATAGTATGCCTCCAGATTCGGGAGTGAGATTCCTCCGCTATATTGCTGGCGTTGGAGCATGGTCAGTGCTACTCTGGGTTGTTTGCCCAGCCATAGGAAGGACCTAAGCTCCGCGTGTATTCTCCGGAATATTTTATTCAAAAGAGGGTAGTACTCATTCTGCAGGGCATATAAACATTTTGGCAGTGTAATCATTTTGAACATGGCCGTCCGGCCAGTGTGGTAAGAGGGAGCTACCTCCATTGGTTCGCGTCCTCCGTGAAGTTCAATATGATGCGTTCCACATTCCGTTGGTAGGACTGTTTATGGTCCAGGGTAACATACACTCCAAGGTGTGTAAATCCTTCCAAGGTCGTCAGTAACCTTCCGGGAAGGTCCGGCCAACTTCCCCGTCCCTTAGGATCATAGAGGACCGACTTGTGCCAGTTTACCTGATAACCGGCATGCCTACCATACAGTTCCAATTCCAGGAACATCTCCGGGATTGTGGTCTCTGGTTGTGTAATGTATAGGAGGATGTCATCCGCGTAAAGCGATATTTTTTCCTCGGCAGAGTCCATCTCACTCCGTCTAAAACCCCTAATGGCTACATTCTGACGCACTCTGGCTGCTATCACCTCTATCGTGAGCGCGAACCAGAGGGGGGACAACGGGCAGCCCTGTCGGGTTCCCCGTCGGACTGGGAATTCCATAGACAGAGCCCCATTTACTCTCACCATAGCTCTGGGTTCTGTATAGAGGAGCTGAATCCATTTCCGGAATTTCGGGCCGAAACCGAACTTCTGCAGGACACCTTCAAGAAATGGCCTATGGACCTCGTCGAACGCTTTCTCAGCGTCAAGGGATAAGAACCAGTGTGGATCGCCCCTTCTACCTACTTCTTGCAACCAATTGTGGGTGCGCCGGAGATTTAACCTAGTGGCCCTATGCGGGAGAAACCCTGTTTGGTCTAGATGTATTAGTTCCGATATTACCAGGCGAAGTCGCAATGCTAGAATAGTTGCCAGGACTTTAGCCTCTATATTCAAAAGGGAAATGGAGCGGTACGACGCACAGTCGTCCTGCGGTTTCCCTTCCTTATGTATCGGGACTATTATTGCCATACTCAGATCTGGGAGAAGTCTCCCCTCTTGTAATGCCCCTTCGAATAGTCCCTTTAGATGGCGTGTCAGGAGGTCCGCCTCTTTCTCGGGAATTCTTTTGGACCCGGGGTCTTACCCGGTCGGAGCCTAGTCAGGGCCTCAGTGATAATGTCTAATGAAATTTCAGCCTCTAGGCCTCGATGGGCCTCCGGGGGCAGGGTTGGTAGTTCAATCGTTTCCATGTAGCGTAGCGCCTCTTCACAGGTCCCCAAATCTCTAGCCCGGTAGAAGCTTTCATAATGGTCCGCGAATGTCTCGGCAATAAGTGTATCTGATCGTATCGGCACCCTCGTGAACGAGTGTAGAGAAATCCTACACGGCGTGCAAATAGAGAACCTTGAAACCGATAATGCTGGGGTAACCTTGATCCTACCAAATGCTCTAAATGACCACCCTAAAATACCAGCCACATTCAAGGCAAAAAGGAAATGTAAAGCTAATAAAAGTATGACAAACTCTAACGAGGATTGTATAATTGCGCCAAGCGAGTCTGTTAGTGTAGCAGGCATGATTACTCCCCCTGATTCTGAGAGGGAGATTGAGCCATTATTCTCAGCCCCGCAGGTTCTTACGGGAAATAGGTTTGCAGTTCTGGCAGAGGTCCATGAAGAGCCTCCCTCTCCCTTTCCCTCTCACTCAATTTTTAATAGCAGCAGTGATAAGACACTGCCCATGGGCGTTAGCACTCTGTCCAATTTAGTGATTCTTCTAAGGGATGAAATAGAGGCCTTGAGGTCACTGATCGTAAACTTAACCTCCATGATCACTGACAAACACGAAGGAGTACCAAAAATAATAGACAAAGTGGCGCTGCCAGTATATAATTCACTCCATACTCGTAGTGATGTTTCAAGCAAAGCTCCCGTTGTTAAAACCCCGAACCAATCAAATACCAAGAGCCAGGGGAAAATGGTAGAACCAAACTCTGGATCTCTATTCACAAAATTGAGTAATACTGACCAGCCTTTCCGAGATCTTAAAGGAGGGGTGTGCAGTCAAATAAGAGGCCAAAATGTTAATGGGCCAGTTGGTTCCCAGTCATACTTAGCAAAGGCCTCTGAGTGTTTACCAACCTTAGGGACAAATAACCTCGGTCCCAAAACAAACAGCCTCCATAATAAAGCATACTACCCTAAGAACAAAATATACATGACCAATGTTCCTAAATTAATGAAGGGAAAGTCTGGTAACAGTGAGCACCCGGATTCTCTAACAAACAAAGCCATTCACTGGCTGCGCCACGTTAGAGGATGCCGTTCGGTGATCAGGGAGGACATTGTAGAGGCGAAGAGACTGAGCTCTCCAAATCTTATAGGTGACGCTATAGAGTTAACTTTGAAATCCCCATCCCTAGCAGAAAACCTTTTCGCACTGGAGTTCAGAAGTAGTGCCCCATCTCCCTCTCAGATTCAGCTAAGGAAAACATGCCCCACACCTTGGTGTCCACTGCTGCACCCTCTGAAAGACCAGGTGGTAGGTCCAACTATGGGCTAGACGATACCGACTGACAATCATTGGTCTCACAGACAGAAGGCAGTGTGAACTGGAAGGGAGCCAATGAAAGGGAGGGCATGCTCAGTCTAAGAAGAAACGACTCACCTATTCCTGCAGAGCGCGACGTCACTACCATAGTAATTCTTAACACTGAACTGGCTCTTGGGAGTGGGGTTGATACTGGTCTTGTCCAACATCAAGGTCTGGTAATGGAAATGGAACAAAATCCGTCTCTGATGAACAATGAGAACTTTTCACTGAAGCTCCCAGCCGGTATTGTGGTCAATGTGGGCAAACTACTATCATGGAACATTGCTGGGTTGGGTTCTAAACTGGACTCTGGCGACTGGCTTTTCTTTGTCAATTGCTATGATCTATGTATATTCCAGGAGACATGGTTATGTGAACCATCCTTTGCACAGGGATACTTGAATTACTCTGTTCCTGCACTAAAGGGTATGAAGGGGAGACCTATGGGTGGTTTAACCATTTGGGTTCAACAGACTCTAAAACTAGCTGTCAAGGTAATAGATACCTCCCATAGAGATATACAACTAATTAGAATGAGCTCTACCACTCTGGGGTCGCTTGACATCTACAATGTTTATGTGAGGAGTAACAAGGGTGGGATGGTCAGAGGCTTTAGCAGCCTTGGGTTCTCTCCTTGACACTCATTCACAAGATCACAACATTGTCATCGCAGGTGATTTTAATCGAACTTTTGAGCCCCTAGCCACAGATGATGATTTTCTCGGAGACGAAGAAGATATGCAATGGGGAATCCCCAAACTAGAGTTGAACCCAGTAGTACGCTGGACCGAGGATGTCATTAGCATGAATGCCTTATGCTACGAAAAAGGCTTAAGAGCGTTAAATGGAAGGACATTGAGTGACAAAATTGGGTCTAGTACATTTGATAACGGGCGCCATAAAAGCAGAATTGACTATGTCCGATGTAGCCTGAAACTATGGCCGTTGGTCTGTGACATGGAGGTTGTGTGGAGGAGTGAGAGTGACCACAATCCTCTGTGCGCAGAGCACAAATGGTGGACTTCTGCCAATGGGCCCACAGGTTCTAATCTCTATACCCCTCCCCTAACGGTCCCTACAAATGACATGCGCAGGCTAAGGTGGGTAAATGTTGTAAACCAACCAGCAGGCCATAGCCAACATTAACTGTGAGGCAGATAAAGCAATACTAGCCCTTGAACACATTAACTCCTCTAGTACTGGGTCAAATAATGTGGCTGAAATCCATGACAGTCTCTTTTGTGTAATTAAAAACCACTTTCTGAAGCCCACAAAAGCTACCAGAGCAAGAGCCCCCAAGCAAGCAAAATGGTTTAATGCCCATTGCAGGGAAGCACGACTTGCTCTAGGAGCTGCCATAAAAAGTAGACAGTCCACTACTATCAAATCTGCTAGAAAGGAGTATAAGGCTAGTATAGCGAAGGCAAAGAAAGCCTGGGATGAACAACATTGGTCTGAGCTAAAAGTAGCCTGCGATAGAAATGATTCTAGGTTATTCTGGAGCATTGTTAAGTGGGGTAGCGAGGGGCAACCCGAGCCCCCAGGTAACAACGTTCCTGAAGAGTAGTGGGTAAAATACTTTAAAACGCAGTATGCTGAGCCTAAACGGGTCACTTCAGTGGCGGATATGGGCTTAATCCACTTCAAAGATAAATTCTTTAGCTCAAAATAAAAAATGGCAGCCTTGAGCTCTGTGTCCAGTGGGCGTGCCCCTGGACTAGATGGAGTTCCAGCGGATGTCTTTATCAAAGATAAAGAGCGCTGGCGTAAGTACATCCACCTCCTTATTAATGCCATTGCCCAGGGTGCAGAGGTACCAACTTCCTGGCAGGGAGCGGTACTTATACCAGTGTTCAAAAAGGGTGACCCATCACAGCCTGGCAATTACAGGCCGATAAGCCTTATCAACACCATCCAAAAGGTAATGGGCCGTGCGATTGTGAACAGGCTCCTATACTGGGCAGAGGAGAACAACGCTCTGTCACCTTTCCAAGCTGGATTCCGTAGGTCCACAAGTACGGTGGACCAGGTCTTCCGCTTCACCTTGTTGCAATGGAGGACCGTGGTACTGGGCGGAGGTAGCTTTTATGCAGCCTTTGTCGATTTGCGGACTGCTTTCAACCTAGTGCCACGGTCTAAGCTGTGGTTAGTCCTTAAGACTATGGGTGTTCCTCCAGAACTATTGTCTTAAATAATAAGGCTCCACGAAACAAATGTTGCTAGAATTCAGTGGGGGGATATGGTAAGGTGACTGAGGATTTCCCTGTTGAGCGGGGAGTCCGGCAAGGTTGCTCAATGGCACCGACCCTCTTCACACTATTTATCAATGGTGTTGTAGCCCGTATGTTGTCTGCGAAGGTAGATGCTCCTTCATTATCTGGCATAAAAAAGCCTATTTTAATGTTCGCAGGCGACACGCTCGTTCTATCAAAGACTCCTAGCGGACCCCAGAACGCCTTGTCCATCTTTGATTCATTCTGTGAGGAGCATGGCCTGGAGGTCAATGTGGCCAAAACAAAACTTATGGTTTTCAACCCCCACCGTAGTTTTAAATCTAAAATTATTATGAATGGCCGGCCCCTTTCACATATTTAGGGATCCATATATCGAGCAAGAACAGATGGAAACAGCACATAGATCTTGCTACATTTAGACACAGGCACCTGTCAGGTGCTATTAGTTCAGAACACAGAAAATCCCTGACTAAACCTGTAAAGCCAGCTCTCCAGATATATGAAGCAAAGGCTCTCGGCTCAGCACTCTATGGCGCAGAGCTAAGGGGTTTTGAGAAGATAGCTGGACTTCAAACCTCGGAAAATAAGTTCTTCCAGGCAATAACTGGTGTACCCAAAAGCACTCCCTTGCTGCCTCTGAGGTATGACCTGGGCAGAAAAGCTGTTACAGACTTGGTCAGACTTCGACCAATTCTGTATTGGCGAAGGCTCTGGACGACTCCAGAGCTTTCCCATTATGCTGAAGGGTTTCGAGACATTATCAGGGCAGACGTATTTCATAAAATTGAGTGGCTCAAATCACTCAGTGCAATTTTGACTGAGCTCGGTCTGGGATCCCTTTGGGAAGACCCAGTGGGAACTCCTTTCCCGACCAAAACAGTTTTAAAAGAAATTTACTGGGAGAAGGTAGCCTCTAGGGGATGGGGTAGCTCGAATATAGGATCTATGGCCGGAACATTTTTAGAAGTGAAACTTTATCCCTGCTTAGAACCCTATTGGGACATCATAACAAGGCCCGGTGACAGAAAGCTTATTTTCCAACTGAGAGCAGGTGCACTTCCCCTTACAGTTTTGAGAGCAAAATGGGATGGTGGAGCTAGCGACAGTTGCCCTGCTTGTGGTATCGCCAACGAAACAATTGGTCATTTTCTATTTTCTTGCACAGCCTATTCTGAGCCACGGCGTATTTGGTTAACATCGATGTGCAAGAACTTGGGAACCACCAGCAGCACTGTTGCTTTGCGTAATATATGCACTAATCGTTTGACATGGTTACTAATAGCTACTGCCAAGTATCTTGGATGGGCATGGTCGATCAGACAGAGACTGCTAGTCATTTGACTATTCTCTGTCCAATTAATTCATCTGTAATCTATGCATTTGATTGTACACATAAAATGGTTTTAAGTTGGTAAATTTTAACTTTTGTACTAATTTTAACATATTGCTAATTTTGCACTGTTATTTAATTCCTAAAAATTGGAACTGTGACCCAAGTCAAATCACTATGAAATGAATGCTTTAGTCAACAAGTGTAAATGGAAGTTTCAGTTTTCAACAAAATTAACTGCAAATTTACTTGTATTTTTTAAAATGTTAAATGATCTGCTTTTATGAGTGAAACCTCCAATAAAGCATATTTTTGACTTGACTTGATCGTATCAGTGCACCCGGAGGGTCCCTGATTTGCTCCACCCATCTCGCTGCGCACTCTTTTTTACTAAGCCACGCCAGTAATTTACTCGACTTGTACCCCGCATCATATAGCCGGTGCAATGTGGCTAGTGCCTGGGTTTTGGACTCTCCCGTGACCAGCTCTCTGTACTGTCTCTGTGTGTCTGTCAGTCTCCTGAGGATCCCTGTCTCTTTTGAGATCAAATATTTCCCCTCAAGGTCTAGAATGCTTGCCTCCAGTGCCACTGTGTCTGCATGAAGTTTCCTCCGTTCCGCCGCCAGTCTATTTTGAGCCCTATCTCGCATTACCATTTTTAGAGCCTCCCAGAAAGTTACTTTGGATTGGACCGTCCCTTCATTGTCAGCTACATAGACCTTCATTTCAGCTCTCAAACCCTTCAATGCATTTGCATTTTGTAGGTCCCATGCCGTCAATCTCCAGGACCCTCCATTCCCACCTCTTCCCATTCCCACTTTGGCTAGGAGTGGAGAAGGATCAGAGATCCCTCTCGCCCTATATTCCTCCGTGTCATCTATTACCAAGTGCTGCCTGGACATAAAGATGCAATCCAGCCTCGAATACACTTTATGGGAGCCCTAGAAAAAGGAGTAGGTCCTCTGGTCTGAGTGTAACCACCTACATATTTCTGTGAGTCCCATATTCGCGATCATTCGGGATAGGGGAGTCCGGGTCCGATCATTGGACGCCACTCCCGTCCGGTCTAGCCCTAGGTCCTTGACGTCATTGAAGTCCCCCCCCCACCCCCGAGAATCTGTATAGTGTCGGCTGTATCAAGGAGTATGTCTGCTATCTTCTTATACGTGGTGGTCTGCAGTTTCGGGTGGGCATACACGGAAAGTATTGTGTACTCTCGTCTATTCCAAGTCCCCTTCACCCCCACATACGTCCCCCATGTATCTGTCCATGTTTGAGCAGTGTGAAACGGTGTAGTTTTCTTTGCTATTATGGCCACCCTTCTCGAGCCCGTTGTGTATCCTGCATGTGCTAACACCTTAAACTGCCCCATAGCTAGGAATGCACACTTTGTTCCCTGAAGATGTGTTTCCTGCAACAGTATTATGTTGGGATTCATCCTTTTAATGTAGGAATTCACCAGCCCCCTCTTAATCTTATTGCCGAGCTCATTTACATTCCATGTCAGGACGCTGAATCCCCTCTGGTCTCTGTGATTTCTCCTATTGTCACCCGACAGTGTGGCGTGCGTGCAAATTAGTGTAGTCGATCCCTTGTATGGAGGTGTCTCGTGGGATACTCGAGTGTGCGGCTTGCATGTCATGATCGTTCCCCTCCCTCCCCAGCCCCACCTCTCTTCCGATTCCCCAACTTCCCCCCTGATATCTACAACCCCACTATTAAGATGCATTGAACAACTCCAACTTTCCCCCGCTCCCCCGTCCCCACCTTCCTCCCCCATCAGTCCCACCATCCACCTCCCTCTGTGATAGGACTTATTGGCAGGAAAAGGTCTGTCGCCCCCCCTGATGTCCCTCTCCTCTTCTGACCTACCCCAACTTGTTAAACAAACAAAAAACTAGTAAGGATACTTTCCAACAGTTCCCACAGTTCTATGTGGTAGTTCGTGATCTGAAGAGAAAAGATACAATAACAACCAAATACTACTTATAAAAATAACAATTGAGAGGCGTGTAAGCCACTTGCGTGCCGCCAATTGGTCCAGCCGATATCTCGTCCATCCCGCTGCTTTCATGCTCAAGTATTGAGGTCCTTGCCCCCATCCTGCACTGCAGCGCTCTCTATGACTGAGTCCCTCTGCAGGTCGTTGATGGCAGCCACCAACGGCCTGGAGAGGGACCAGTCATAGACAATCCAGTCATGGCAATCTGGAACCCGCTTGGATGTCCCGACTCGGGGAGGCAGGGTCCTGACTCCTCCCAGGAGTCCTATTCCGTGGGGGGTACAGCGGCATCGTCTGTGTCTTCCTCGTCCCCCGTAGTCTGCGTCTTTGCTGCGGTTTCGCCATCTCCCAAAGATTTCCTGTTGGTGGGGCCTTCCATCGCTGCTTTCAGCCCACCCTCCTCGCGCCTCCGAGTCGGTGGGCGTTCCTCTAGCCATTGCCAATCGTCCTCCGGATGGTTGCAGAAGTGCGTCTTTTCCTTATATATTACTTTCAGTTTAGCAGGGAAGAGGAGCATATATTGTATCTTCAGCTCTCTGAGCTTGGCTTTCATGGTGTCAAAGGAGCGCCTCATCTTCTGTACCTCTTGACTGTAGTCCGGGAATATCATTATCTGGGAGTTCTCGACTCTTATCTCGCCCAGCTTCCTGGCCTCTCGCAAGATCATATCCCTGTCGCCGAAGTGGAGAAATCTCGCTATGATCGGCCTAGGCCGTCCCCCAGCCAGGGGTTTGGCCATGAGTGCTCTGTGGGCCCTTTCAATGATGAAGCAGTTGGAGAATGTCGCTTGGGGCAGCGTGTCGATCAGCCATGTGCAAAAAAACTCAGCCGTCTTGGACCCTTCGATTCCTTCCCTAAATCCCACAAAGCGGAGGTTGTTGCGCCGCACCCTGTTTTCCGCGTCATCGACCTTCCATTGCAATTGTTTGTGGGAGTCCGTCAATTCTTTGACATCTTTCTGTAGGGTGTGTATGGCATCCTCTGCTTCGCTCAGTCTTGTTTCCGCCGTGGTTACACTCTCCGTGAGGTTTCGGAAGTCCTGTCTCAGTAGGTTGACCTCCACTCTCACCTCTCGTATTTTAACCTCTAGGGCTGCTCGAGAGGCCTGAATATCTTCCCTGGACGCCTGTATTGCTCCCATCAGAAGAGCTGTGTCCGAGCTTGCTCCCGATAGGGGTGGGCGGAAAATCCGTTCCGCTCGCGGATTTTGCGGATTTTCGGGAAATCCGCAATCCGCGAGATTTGCGAATCTCCCGCAAAATCCGCAAATCCGCGAGCAGCGGATTTTGCTCGCACTGCTCGCACTGTTCGCGTGAGTTCGCGCCCCGCGAATAAGTGCAAAATTGCAGAAATACGATCCTAGCAAAACTGAAAGTAACTACTTACCAGGTTCAAAAGTTCAGGCTCATCATTAGTAGCCATTTCCTGTAGTGCTTCCTGAGGGGCCCCTCCAGAGTTCAGTTGCCAGTTGAAACTATTATGTGACCCTGCTCTGAACCTCAGAATAGTTACACATATGCCACAAAGGTCCTGAATTACAGCTAAGGGAGACAAGCAGGAGCCAGGCTGGAAGTTAAAATCCATTAATCAGCCCCTAATTCATTATTGTCAGTTGGGGCAGGGCAGGTGTTGTAACTAATTTTGCAACAATGAAAGCACT
This sequence comes from Lissotriton vulgaris, assembly GCF_964263255.1. Lineage (NCBI taxonomy): Eukaryota > Metazoa > Chordata > Amphibia > Caudata > Salamandridae > Lissotriton > Lissotriton vulgaris. The sequence continues at coordinate 420,562,320 of NC_141698.1, read as the reverse complement.
TAGCAAGTGCAAAAGATCACTAATCAGGGCGCACTAAGGAAGCAGGTGCCAGCTAAAAAAATATTCTGTGACACATTAATCAGCCCCAAATTAATTCAGGTCACTTGAGGCAGGGAAGGTGTGCTTTGCTTTGCCGAAAATAATGTACACTGGACAACCAGAGGGTGTGGTGATGAAACAGAGGGTGGCATGGGTGGGCCAGAGGGTGGCATGAGTAGTCAGAGAGTGGCAGTGGTGACAGAGAGTGGCAGTGATGAAGAAGAGTGTCCCAAACAGGCTGGACACGTAGAAACAACAAGTTCGCGAAACTTGTTACCCGACAGGTAAGTTCGCAAATTGCGAAAGTGTACAAAACCCTCGCGAACTGGCAGAAACACGGGCGAACACAAAAAAAAAAAAATCCGCAAATTCGCGGGAATTCGCGGATTTTGCGGATTGCGAATCCGCAAATCCGCAAAATTCGCGAACGCGAGATCCGCAAAATTCGCTCATGCCTAGCTCCCGAGCCCTCCATAGCGTTGGTTTGAGGCGCCACTGCAAACTTATCTATGGGTCCATGCTTCGGAACCTTAAGGATCACGTCTTTCTTCCCCATTCCGGCCATGTCCCGCAGTCGGGGAAGGGGGTGGGCGAGGTCTGTGTCTGCGTCTCCGGTCTAGGTTACAGCGGGCGCCGCCATCTTGGGTTCGGCTTCAGATCGGCACGCTGCGCTTCCCGGGCATGTTTCTTCCTGAAATTGGCCCTCCGGAGTCACCAAAGGCTGCCTCCGGGGTCCAAACATTACTTGCTATACTTTTGGGGGGTTTTAAGAGCTGCAGGATGGATATATGTTCGTCGGATCGTGTCGGCTTGGCGGAGCTGCGGCAAAGTGCGGCTCACTCTGCCATGTTTCTGGCCACGCCCCTGTTCTCTCCTCATTCTTAAGCAGAAAGCAGACTGCTGCCCTTGGAGAGTTTTACTCAATACCGTTCTCCCTGCCTTCTGATGTCCCCCAGGGGCTTCACTCAGCCCAACCCTCTTTAACATCTTTGTGGCACCCCTAGCTGAGCTAATTTGCTCCTTTGGGTTGGCCACAGTGTCTTATGCTGATGACACCCAAATATTTTTCTCAATCTCAAGCAATGTAGATGAGGTAGCTGATCAGGCCAGCAGCTGCATGTGTGCTATTGTCAGGTGGATAATCAGCACAACACCATGAAAAAGGGCTTCAGATCAGAAGCCCCGTCTATGGTGTTGGCTCCAGAATTATGTTCAGAAGTGAAGGATCATGAAGTAGATAATGGCAGGTCTGCCTAGAGAGCCTTCAAATGTACCAGAAATCAAAGATTATCAATTGGGCAAAGGCAACGCTGCCTGGAAAGTCTTTAAATGTCCCTGGTATATGCTGGGAGAAAGCTCACAGGGCCTGATTCACAAAGGTGAACTTAGACTATTGTGTGAATGTACACTTGCTGTGATAACTTTATTAGTTTTTAGTATTCACAAACTACAATTGTAATTTTGCTATTATTAGAATTAATGGTTTAATAAATATAATACGTTTAGTTTTGTGAATCAGGACACGTGGGCCTGATTCCTATGCGTACAAAGGTAAACCTCAATCAATTTTGAGTAGGTTTTCACTTGCTGTAGTAACTTTACTATTTGTTGGTAGTCACAAACTACGAGGGTAATTTTACTACCAGTAGTTGCACTTGTAATTGTGAATACAAAAAAGTAGTAAAGTTACTACAGCAAGTGGAAACGTACACAAAAGTGTGTTTACCTTCATGGATCAGGCCCACAGAATGTGAAAGACACCTCCTATGCCAGCATTGAAAATGTACCTCCATCTTATAGCTTGCTACACTGGCATGGGGGAATATTCGAAACTGAAATGTAGTCTCCGTGTTAGGCTGAGTCATCTTTGATGCGATCAGGGGTGGAGCTCCAAAACGTCAGTCGACCTAAAATTGACAAACACTCACCAGTGGTTTCTTGGAGTTTCTTTATCCATAACACCTAAGGTTATTGGAGCTCTATAATTAGAAGCGTTACAAATAAAATCAATTATTCTTTGGCTTTTGGAAGAAGGCACACAACTTGAAGATTAGAACGTATTGTTTTGGAGCAGTTCATGAGAAAATTGATATTGAAATAAATATCAATAAGGTTTTATGGCTGACCTACCCCCAAATGCAAATCGAACACAAGAGAGTGATAGGCCTTTCTGATCAGACTAGCAAGAAAAAAGTGATTTTCTGATCAAAGCTGCCCCTTTTAGGTCTGGGTTTTGACTGCAGTTGTATAACACACCTATTGCTGACAATGTACACACAGTGGGCTTGGATCTACCACTTTCAGTCACTGGTTACTGTAGCACCTGGAAACGGGGTAAGGATGACCTAGGCCGCAGAGTGGGGCCTACCTATTATAGCAACACAATAATACTCAGACACTGGCTATGAGCTAGGGGCCGAAGACCACGAGCGGTATCCCGCCCGTTTATTTATACCCAAGGGCTCCTCAGGCTGTATGCGTGCGTAAGTAGACGGGCCGCGTGGCTCCGCCGGTACATCCCTCCAAACTCACAGATGAATAGTCCAGTCTTATGTAGAGTTCTTGGCAGTACGTAGTCTCCAGGCATAGCCCTGGAGCCGCTGACTGGGAGCTGGGTTTGGTCTGAGGTTGTACCGTTGGCTTCGCTGCCCTTCGACCTCGGGTGCGCTTGCCAGGGTTGCTGATTCCCCCATCGGACCCGGCGGGATGATGTTTGACTCCACGCCCACTCGGCTGGTGATGTTTCTCTGGCCCGTGGGTTAGCGACCACCTCAGGGGTAGCCGGTTGGTCCGCTTCCATCTCCATTTCTTCCTCCACCTGTTCCTGGATTGCTCCAGTCGTCGGCACCCGTTTGAACCATGATATGTTTTGCATCACCACCCTGGATCCTTGGGACGCCGACACCATAGTGCAATGGATCAAAAAGGGGGTGGGGTCGCACACCACTCACTCACCAGCGGGATCGCCCCTAAGGACTGTGGTCAGTGTAGTTAAGTATTCTGCGATGTATCCATCTTCGCCATCCCTGGACACGTGTTTCGGGGTATTTACCCCTCATCAGCAGGGAATAGGCCATCTTCTTATCTTCTGGGGTTGCCGGTGGCTGCCAAATATTGCCAGGTCTAGTACCACACGGGCGCGCGGGTGCGGGGTCCCAGGCTCGTCAGCCCGCTTAAATATTTCAAAAAGGGGGTGGGGTCGCACACCACTCACTCACCAGCGGGATCGCCCCTAAGGACTGTGGTCAGTGTAGTTAAGTATTCTGCGATGTATCCATCTTCGCCATCCCTGGACACGTGTTTCGGGGTATTTACCCCTCATCAGCAGGGAATAGGCCATCTTCTTATCTTCTGGGGTTGCCGGTGGCTGCCAAATATTGCCAGGTCTAGTACCACACGGGCGCGCGGGTGCGGGGTCCCAGGCTCGTCAGCCCGCTTAAATATTTCAAAAAGGGGGTGGGGTCGCACACCACTCACTCACCAGCGGGATCGCCCCTAAGGACTGTGGTCAGTGTAGTTAAGTATTCTGCGATGTATCCATCTTCGCCATCCCTGGACACGTGTTTCGGGGTATTTACCCCTCATCAGCAGGGAATAGGCCATCTTCTTATCTTCTGGGGTTGCCGGTGGCTGCCAAATATTGCCAGGTCTAGTACCACACGGGCGCGCGGGTGCGGGGTCCCAGGCTCGTCAGCCCGCTTAAATATTTCAAAAAGGGGGTGGGGTCGCACACCACTCACTCACCAGCGGGATCGCCCCTAAGGACTGTGGTCAGTGTAGTTAAGTATTCTGCGATGTATCCATCTTCGCCATCCCTGGACACGTGTTTCGGGGTATTTACCCCTCATCAGCAGGGAATAGGCCATCTTCTTATCTTCTGGGGTTGCCGGTGGCTGCCAAATATTGCCAGGTCTAGTACCACACGGGCGCGCGGGTGCGGGGTCCCAGGCTCGTCAGCCCGCTTAAATATTTCAAAAAGGGGGTGGGGTCGCACACCACTCACTCACCAGCGGGATCGCCCCTAAGGACTGTGGTCAGTGTAGTTAAGTATTCTGCGATGTATCCATCTTCGCCATCCCTGGACACGTGTTTCGGGGTATTTACCCCTCATCAGCAGGGAATAGGCCATCTTCTTATCTTCTGGGGTTGCCGGTGGCTGCCAAATATTGCCAGGTCTAGTACCACACGGGCGCGCGGGTGCGGGGTCCCAGGCTCGTCAGCCCGCTTAAATATTTCAAAAAGGGGGTGGGGTCGCACACCACTCACTCACCAGCGGGATCGCCCCTAAGGACTGTGGTCAGTGTAGTTAAGTATTCTGCCATGTATCCATCTTCGCCATCCCTGGACACGTGTTTCGGGGTATTTACCCCTCATCAGCAGGGAATAGGCCATCTTCTTATCTTCTGGGGTTGCCGGTGGCTGCCAAATATTGCCAGGTCTAGTACCACACGGGCGCGCGGGTGCGGGGTCCCAGGCTCGTCAGCCCGCTTAAATATTTCAAAAAGGGGGTGGGGTCGCACACCACTCACTCACCAGCGGGATCGCCCCTAAGGACTGTGGTCAGTGTAGTTAAGTATTCTGCGATGTATCCATCTTCGCCATCCCTGGACACGTGTTTCGGGGTATTTACCCCTCATCAGCAGGGAATAGGCCATCTTCTTATCTTCTGGGGTTGCCGGTGGCTGCCAAATATTGCCAGGTCTAGTACCACACGGGCGCGCGGGTGCGGGGTCCCAGGCTCGTCAGCCCGCTTAAATATTTCAGAAAGGGGGTGGGGTCGCACACCACTCACTCACCAGCGGGATCGCCCCTAAGGACTGTGGTCAGTGTAGTTAAGTATTCTGCGATGTATCCATCTTCGCCATCCCTGGACACGTGTTTCGGGGTATTTACCCCTCATCAGCAGGGAATAGGCCATCTTCTTATCTTCTGGGGTTGCCGGTGGCTGCCAAATATTGCCAGGTCTAGTACCACACGGGCGCGCGGGTGCGGGGTCCCAGGCTCGTCAGCCCGCTTAAATATTTCAAAAAGGGGGTGGGGTCGCACACCACTCACTCACCAGCGGGATCGCCCCTAAGGACTGTGGTCAGTGTAGTTAAGTATTCTGCGATGTATCCATCTTCGCCATCCCTGGACACGTGTTTCGGGGTATTTACCCCTCATCAGCAGGGAATAGGCCATCTTCTTATCTTCTGGGGTTGCCGGTGGCTGCCAAATATTGCCAGGTCTAGTACCACACGGGCGCGCGGGTGCGGGGTCCCAGGCTCGTCAGCCCGCTTAAATATTTCAAAAAGGGGGTGGGGTCGCACACCACTCACTCACCAGCGGGATCGCCCCTAAGGACTGTGGTCAGTGTAGTTAAGTATTCTGCGATGTATCCATCTTCGCCATCCCTGGACACGTGTTTCGGGGTATTTACCCCTCATCAGCAGGGAATAGGCCATCTTCTTATCTTCTGGGGTTGCCGGTGGCTGCCAAATATTGCCAGGTCTAGTACCACACGGGCGCGCGGGTGCGGGGTCCCAGGCTCGTCAGCCCGCTTAAATATTTCAAAAAGGGGGTGGGGTCGCACACCACTCACTCACCAGCGGGATCGCCCCTAAGGACTGTGGTCAGTGTAGTTAAGTATTCTGCGATGTATCCATCTTCGCCATCCCTGGACACGTGTTTCGGGGTATTTACCCCTCATCAGCAGGGAATAGGCCATCTTCTTATCTTCTGGGGTTGCCGGTGGCTGCCAAATATTGCCAGGTCTAGTACCACACGGGCGCGCGGGTGCGGGGTCCCAGGCTCGTCAGCCCGCTTAAATATTTCAAAAAGGGGGTGGGGTCGCACACCACTCACTCACCAGCGGGATCGCCCCTAAGGACTGTGGTCAGTGTAGTTAAGTTTTCTGCGATGTATCCATCTTCGCCATCCCTGGACACGTGTTTCGGGGTATTTACCCCTCATCAGCAGGGAATAGGCCATCTTCTTATCTTCTGGGGTTGCCGGTGGCTGCCAAATATTGCCAGGTCTAGTACCACACGGGCGCGCGGGTGCGGGGTCCAAGGCTCGTCAGCCCGCTTAAATATTTCAAAAAGGGGGTGGGGTCGCACACCACTCACTCACCAGCGGGATCGCCCCTAAGGACTGTGGTCAGTGTAGTTAAGTATTCTGCGATGTATCCATCTTCGCCATCCCTGGACACGCGTTTCGGGGTATTTACCCCTCATCAGCAGGGAATAGGCCATCTTCTTATCTTCTGGGGTTGCCGGTGGCTGCCAAATATTGCCAGGTCTAGTACCACACGGGCGCGCGGGTGCGGGGTCCCAGGCTCGTCAGCCCGCTTAAATATTTCAAAAAGGGGGTGGGGTCGCACACCACTCACTCACCAGCGGGATCGCCCCTAAGGACTGTGGTCAGTGTAGTTAAGTATTCTGCGATGTATCCATCTTCGCCATCCCTGGACACGTGTTTCGGGGTATTTACCCCTCATCAGCAGGGAATAGGCCATCTTCTTATCTTCTGGGGTTGCCGGTGGCTGCCAAATATTGCCAGGTCTAGTACCACACGGGCGCGCGGGTGCGGGGTCCCAGGCTCGTCAGCCCGCTTAAATATTTCAAAAAGGGGGTGGGGTCGCACACCACTCACTCACCAGCGGGATCGCCCCTAAGGACTGTGGTCAGTGTAGTTAAGTATTCTGCGATGTATCCATCTTCGCCATCCCTGGACACGTGTTTCGGGGTATTTACCCCTCATCAGCAGGGAATAGGCCATCTTCTTATCTTCTGGGGTTGCCGGTGGCTGCCAAATATTGCCAGGTCTAGTACCACACGGGCGCGCGGGTGCGGGGTCCCAGGCTCGTCAGCCCGCTTAAATATTTCAAAAAGGGGGTGGGGTCGCACACCACTCACTCACCAGCGGAATCGCCCCTAAGGACTGTGGTCAGTGTAGTTAAGTATTCTGCGATGTATCCATCTTCGCCATCCCTGGACACGTGTTTCGGGGTATTTACCCCTCATCAGCAGGGAATAGGCCATCTTCTTATCTTCTGGGGTTGCCGGTGGCTGCCAAATATTGCCAGGTCTAGTACCACACGGGCGCGCGGGTGCGGGGTCCCAGGCTCGTCAGCCCGCTTAAATATTTCAAAAAGGGGGTGGGGTCGCACACCACTCACTCACCAGCGGGATCGCCCCTAAGGACTGTGGTCAGTGTAGTTAAGTATTCTGCGATGTATCCATCTTCGCCATCCCTGGACACGTGTTTCGGGGTATTTACCCCTCATCAGCAGGGAATAGGCCATCTTCTTATCTTCTGGGGTTGCCGGTGGCTGCCAAATATTGCCAGGTCTAGTACCACACGGGCGCGCGGGTGCGGGGTCCCAGGCTCGTCAGCCCGCTTAAATATTTCAAAAAGGGGGTGGGGTCGCACACCACTCACTCACCAGCGGGATCGCCCCTAAGGACTGTGGTCAGTGTAGTTAAGTATTCTGCGATGTATCCATCTTCGCCATCCCTGGACACGTGTTTCGGGGTATTTACCCCTCATCAGCAGGGAATAGGCCATCTTCTTATCTTCTGGGGTTGCCGGTGGCTGCCAAATATTGCCAGGTCTAGTACCACACGGGCGCGCGGGTGCGGGGTCCCAGGCTCGTCAGCCCGCTTAAATATTTCAAAAAGGGGGTGGGGTCGCACACCACTCACTCACCAGCGGGATTGCCCCTAAGGACTGTGGTCAGTGTAGTTAAGTATTCTGCGATGTATCCATCTTCGCCATCCCTGGACACGTGTTTCGGGGTATTTACCCCTCATCAGCAGGGAATAGGCCATCTTCTTATCTTCTGGGGTTGCCGGTGGCTGCCAAATATTGCCAGGTCTAGTACCACACGGGCGCGTGGGTGCGGGGTCCCAGGCTCGTCAGCCCGCTTAAATATTTCAAAAAGGGGGTGGGGTCGCACACCACTCACTCACCAGCGGGATCGCCCCTAAGGACTGTGGTCAGTGTAGTTAAGTATTCTGCGATGTATCCATCTTCGCCATCCCTGGACACGTGTTTCGGGGTATTTACCCCTCATCAGCAGGGAATAGGCCATCTTCTTATCTTCTGGGGTTGCCGGTGGCTGCCAAATATTGCCAGGTCTAGTACCACACGGGCGCGCGGGTGCGGGGTCCCAGGCTCGTCAGCCCGCTTAAATATTTCAAAAAGAGGGTGGGGTCGCACACCACTCACTCACCAGCGGGATCGCCCCTAAGGACTGTGGTCAGTGTAGTTAAGTATTCTGCGATGTATCCATCTTCGCCATCCCTGGACACGTGTTTCGGGGTATTTACCCCTCATCAGCAGGGAATAGGCCATCTTCTTATCTTCTGGGGTTGCCGGTGGCTGCCAAATATTGCCAGGTCTAGTACCACACGGGCGCGCGGGTGCGGGGTCCCAGGCTCGTCAGCCCGCTTAAATATTTCAAAAAAGGGGGTGGGGTCGCACACCACTCACTCACCAGCGGGATCGCCCCTAAGGACTGTGGTCAGTGTAGTTAAGTATTCTGCGATGTATCCATCTTCGCCATCCCTGGACACGTGTTTCGGGGTATTTACCCCTCATCAGCAGGGAATAGGCCATCTTCTTATCTTCTGGGGTTGCCGGTGGCTGCCAAATATTGCCAGGTCTAGTACCACACGGGCGCGCGGGTGCGGGGTCCCAGGCTCGTCAGCCCGCTTAAATATTTCAAAAAGGGGGTGGGGTCGCACACCACTCACTCACCAGCGGATGGCGAAGATGGATACATCGCAGAATACTTAACTACACTGACCACAGTCCTTAGGGGCGATCCCGCTGGTGAGTGAGTGGTGTGCGACCCCACCCCCTTTTTGAAATATTTAAGCGGGCTGACGAGCCTGGGACCCCGCACCCGCGCGCCCGTGTGGTACTAGACCTGGCAATATTTGGCAGCCACCGGCAACCCCAGAAGATAAGAAGATGGCCTATTCCCTGCTGATGAGGGGTAAATACCCCGAAACACGTGTCCAGGGATGGCGAAGATGGATACATCGCAGAATACTTAACTACACTGACCACAGTCCTTAGGGGCGATCCCGCTGGTGAGTGAGTGGTGTGCGACCCCACCCCCTTTTTGAAATATTTAAGCGGGCTGACGAGCCTGGGACCCCGCACCCGCGCGCCCGTGTGGTACTAGACCTGGCAATATTTGGCAGCCACCGGCAACCCCAGAAGATAAGAAGATGGCCTATTCCCTGCTGATGAGGGGTAAATACCCCGAAACACGTGTCCAGGGATGGCGAAGATGGATACATCGCAGAATACTTAACTACACTGACCACAGTCCTTAGGGGCGATCCCGCTGGTGAGTGAGTGGTGTGCGACCCCACCCCCTTTTTGAAATATTTAAGCGGGCTGACGAGCCTGGGACCCCGCACCCGCGCGCCCGTGTGGTACTAGACCTGGCAATATTTGGCAGCCACCGGCAACCCCAGAAGATAAGAAGATGGCCTATTCCCTGCTGATGAGGGGTAAATACCCCGAAACATGTGTCCAGGGATGGCGAAGATGGATACATCGCAGAATACTTAACTACACTGACCACAGTCCTTAGGGGCGATCCCGCTGGTGAGTGAGTGGTGTGCGACCCCACCCCCTTTTTGAAATATTTAAGCGGGCTGACGAGCCTGGGACCCCGCACCCGCGCGCCCGTGTGGTACTAGACCTGGCAATATTTGGCAGCCACCGGCAACCCCAGAAGATAAGAAGATGGCCTATTCCCTGCTGATGAGGGGTAAATACCCCGAAACACGTGTCCAGGGATGGCGAAGATGGATACATCGCAGAATACTTAACTACACTGACCACAGTCCTTAGGGGCGATCCCGCTGGTGAGTGAGTGGTGTGCGACCCCACCCCCTTTTTGAAATATTTAAGCGGGCTGACGAGCCTGGGACCCCGCACCCGCGCGCCCGTGTGGTACTAGACCTGGCAATATTTGGCAGCCACCGGCAACCCCAGAAGATAAGAAGATGGCCTATTCCCTGCTGATGAGGGGTAAATACCCCGAAACACGTGTCCAGGGATGGCGAAGATGGATACATCGCAGAATACTTAACTACACTGACCACAGTCCTTAGGGGCGATCCCGCTGGTGAGTGAGTGGTGTGCGACCCCACCCCCTTTTTGAAATATTTAAGCGGGCTGACGAGCCTGGGACCCCGCACCCGCGCGCCCGTGTGGTACTAGACCTGGCAATATTTGGCAGCCACCGGCAACCCCAGAAGATAAGAAGATGGCCTATTCCCTGCTGATGAGGGGTAAATACCCCGAAACACGTGTCCAGGGATGGCGAAGATGGATACATCGCAGAATACTTAACTACACTGACCACAGTCCTTAGGGGCGATCCCGCTGGTGAGTGAGTGGTGTGCGACCCCACCCCCTTTTTGAAATATTTAAGCGGGCTGACGAGCCTGGGACCCCGCACCCGCGCGCCCGTGTGGTACTAGACCTGGCAATATTTGGCAGCCACCGGCAACCCCAGAAGATAAGAAGATGGCCTATTCCCTGCTGATGAGGGGTAAATACCCCGAAACACGTGTCCAGGGATGGCGAAGATGGATACATCGCAGAATACTTAACTACACTGACCACAGTCCTTAGGGGCGATCCCGCTGGTGAGTGAGTGGTGTGCGACCCCACCCCCTTTTTGAAATATTTAAGCGGGCTGACGAGCCTGGGACCCCGCACCCGCGCGCCCGTGTGGTACTAGACCTGGCAATATTTGGCAGCCACCGGCAACCCCAGAAGATAAGAAGATGGCCTATTCCCTGCTGATGAGGGGTAAATACCCCGAAACACGTGTCCAGGGATGGCGAAGATGGATACATCGCAGAATACTTAACTACACTGACCACAGTCCTTAGGGGCGATCCCGCTGGTGAGTGAGTGGTGTGCGACCCCACCCCCTTTTTGAAATATTTAAGCGGGCTGACGAGCCTGGGACCCCGCACCCGCGCGCCCGTGTGGTACTAGACCTGGCAATATTTGGCAGCCACCGGCAACCCCAGAAGATAAGAAGATGGCCTATTCCCTGCTGATGAGGGGTAAATACCCCGAAACACGTGTCCAGGGATGGCGAAGATGGATACATCGCAGAATACTTAACTACACTGACCACAGTCCTTAGGGGCGATCCCGCTGGTGAGTGAGTGGTGTGCGACCCCACCCCCTTTTTGAAATATTTAAGCGGGCTGACGAGCCTGGGACCCCGCACCCGCGCGCCCGTGTGGTACTAGACCTGGCAATATTTGGCAGCCACCGGCAACCCCAGAAGATAAGAAGATGGCCTATTCCCTGCTGATGAGGGGTAAATACCCCGAAACACGTGTCCAGGGATGGCGAAGATGGATACATCGCAGAATACTTAACTACACTGACCACAGTCCTTAGGGGCGATCCCGCTGGTGAGTGAGTGGTGTGCGACCCCACCCCCTTTTTGAAATATTTAAGCGGGCTGACGAGCCTGGGACCCCGCACCCGCGCGCCCGTGTGGTACTAGACCTGGCAATATTTGGCAGCCACCGGCAACCCCAGAAGATAAGAAGATGGCCTATTCCCTGCTGATGAGGGGTAAATACCCCGAAACACGTGTCCAGGGATGGTGAAGATGGATACATCGCAGAATACTTAACTACACTGACCACAGTCCTTAGGGGCGATCCCGCTGGTGAGTGAGTGGTGTGCGACCCCACCCCCTTTTTGAAATATTTAAGCGGGCTGACGAGCCTGGGACCCCGCACCCGCGCGCCCGTGTGGTACTAGACCTGGCAATATTTGGCAGCCACCGGCAACCCCAGAAGATAAGAAGATGGCCTATTCCCTGCTGATGAGGGGTAAATACCCCGAAACACGTGTCCAGGGATGGCGAAGATGGATACATCGCAGAATACTTAACTACACTGACCACAGTCCTTAGGGGCGATCCCGCTGGTGAGTGAGTGGTGTGCGACCCCACCCCCTTTTTGAAATATTTAAGCGGGCTGACGAGCCTGGGACCCCGCACCCGCGCGCCCGTGTGGTACTAGACCTGGCAATATTTGGCAGCCACCGGCAACCCCAGAAGATATGAAGATGGCCTATTCCCTGCTGATGAGGGGTAAATACCCCGAAACACGTGTCCAGGGATGGCGAAGATGGATACATCGCAGAATACTTAACTACACTGACCACAGTCCTTAGGGGCGATCCCGCTGGTGAGTGAGTGGTGTGCGACCCCACCCCCTTTTTGAAATATTTAAGCGGGCTGACGAGCCTGGGACCCCGCGCGCCCGTGTGGTACTAGACCTGGCAATATTTGGCAGCCACCGGCAACCCCAGAAGATAAGAAGATGGCCTATTCCCTGCTGATGAGGGGTAAATACCCCGAAACACGTGTCCAGGGATGGCGAAGATGGATACATCTCAGAATACTTAACTACACTGACCACAGTCCTTAGGGGCGATCCCGCTGGTGAGTGAGTGGTGTGCGACCCCACCCCCTTTTTGAAATATTTAAGCGGGCTGACGAGCCTGGGACCCCGCACCCGCGCGCCCGTGTGGTACTAGACCTGGCAATATTTGGCAGCCACCGGCAACCCCAGAAGATAAGAAGATGGCCTATTCCCTGCTGATGAGGGGTAAATACCCCGAAACACGTGTCCAGGGATGGCGAAGATGGATACATCGCAGAATACTTAACTACACTGACCACAGTCCTTAGGGGCGATCCCGCTGGTGAGTGAGTGGTGTGCGACCCCACCCCCTTTTTGAAATATTTAAGCGGGCTGACGAGCCTGGGACCCCGCACCCGCGCGCCCGTGTGGTACTAGACCTGGCAATATTTGGCAGCCACCGGCAACCCCAGAAGATAAGAAGATGGCCTATTCCCTGCTGATGAGGGGTAAATACCCCGAAACACGTGTCCAGGGATGGCGAAGATGGATACATCGCAGAATACTTAACTACACTGACCACAGTCCTTAGGGGCGATCCCGCTGGTGAGTGAGTGGTGTGCGACCCCACCCCCTTTTTGAAATATTTAAGCGGGCTGACGAGCCTGGGACCCCGCACCCGCGCGCCCGTGTGGTACTAGACCTGGCAATATTTGGCAGCCACCGGCAACCCCAGAAGATAAGAAGATGGCCTATTCCCTGCTGATGAGGGGTAAATACCCCGAAACACGTGTCCAGGGATGGCGAAGATGGATACATCGCAGAATACTTAACTACACTGACCACAGTCCTTAGGGGCGATCCCGCTGGTGAGTGAGTGGTGTGCGACCCCACCCCCTTTTTGAAATATTTAAGCGGGCTGACGAGCCTGGGACCCCGCACCCGCGCGCCCGTGTGGTACTAGACCTGGCAATATTTGGCAGCCACCGGCAACCCCAGAAGATAAGAAGATGGCCTATTCCCTGCTGATGAGGGGTAAATACCCCGAAACACGTGTCCAGGGATGGCGAAGATGGATACATCGCAGAATACTTAACTACACTGACCCCAGTCCTTAGGGGCGATCCCGCTGGTGAGTGAGTGGTGTGCGACCCCACCCCCTTTTTGAAATATTTAAGCGGGCTGACGAGCCTGGGACCCCGCACCCGCGCGCCCGTGTGGTACTAGACCTGGCAATATTTGGCAGCCACCGGCAACCCCAGAAGATAAGAAGATGGCCTATTCCCTGCTGATGAGGGGTAAATACCCCGAAACACGTGTCCAGGGATGGCGAAGATGGATACATCGCAGAATACTTAACTACACTGACCACAGTCCTTAGGGGCGATCCCGCTGGTGAGTGAGTGGTGTGCGACCCCACCCCCTTTTTGAAATATTTAAGCGGGCTGACGAGCCTGGGACCCCGCACCCGCGCGCCCGTGTGGTACTAGACCTGGCAATATTTGGCAGCCACCGGCAACCCCAGAAGATAAGAAGATGGCCTATTCCCTGCTGATGAGGGGTAAATACCCCGAAACACGTGTCCAGGGATGGCGAAGATGGATACATCGCAGAATACTTAACTACACTGACCACAGTCCTTAGGGGCGATCCCGCTGGTGAGTGAGTGGTGTGCGACCCCACCCCCTTTTTGAAATATTTAAGCGGGCTGACGAGCCTGGGACCCCGCACCCGCGCGCCCGTGTGGTACTAGACCTGGCATTATTTGGCAGCCACCGGCAACCCCAGAAGATAAGAAGATGGCCTATTCCCTGCTGATGAGGGGTAAATACCCCGAAACACGTGTCCAGGGATGGCGAAGATGGATACATCGCAGAATACTTAACTACACTGACCACAGTCCTTAGGGGCGATCCCGCTGGTGAGTGAGTGGTGTGCGACCCCACCCCCTTTTTGAAATATTTAAGCGGGCTGACGAGCCTGGGACCCCGCACCCGCGCGCCCGTGTGGTACTAGACCTGGCAATATTTGGCAGCCACCGGCAACCCCAGAAGATAAGAAGATGGCCTATTCCCTGCTGATGAGGGGTAAATACCCCGAAACACGTGTCCAGGGATGGCGAAGATGGATACATCGCAGAATACTTAACTACACTGACCACAGTCCTTAGGGGCGATCCCGCTGGTGAGTGAGTGGTGTGCGACCCCACCCCCTTTTTGAAATATTTAAGCGGGCTGACGAGCCTGGGACCCCGCACCCGCGCGCCCGTGTGGTACTAGACCTGGCAATATTTGGCAGCCACCGGCAACCCCAGAAGATAAGAAGATGGCCTATTCCCTGCTGATGAGGGGTAAATACCCCGAAACACGTGTCCAGGGATGGCGAAGATGGATACATCGCAGAATACTTAACTACACTGACCACAGTCCTTAGGGGCGATCCCGCTGGTGAGTGAGTGGTGTGCGACCCCACCCCCTTTTTGAAATATTTAAGCGGGCTGACGAGCCTGGGACCCCGCACCCGCGCGCCCGTGTGGTACTAGACCTGGCAATATTTGGCAGCCACCGGCAACCCCAGAAGATAAGAAGATGGCCTATTCCCTGCTGATGAGGGGTAAATACCCCGAAACACGTGTCCAGGGATGGCGAAGATGGATACATCGCAGAATACTTAACTACACTGACCACAGTCCTTAGGGGCGATCCCGCTGGTGAGTGAGTGGTGTGCGACCCCACCCCCTTTTTGAAATATTTAAGCGGGCTGACGAGCCTGGGACCCCGCACCCGCGCGCCCGTGTGGTACTAGACCTGGCAATATTTGGCAGCCACCGGCAACCCCAGAAGATAAGAAGATGGCCTATTCCCTGCTGATGAGGGGTAAATACCCCGAAACACGTGTCCAGGGATGGCGAAGATGGATACATCGCAGAATACTTAACTACACTGACCACAGTCCTTAGGGGCGATCCCGCTGGTGAGTGAGTGGTGTGCGACCCCACCCCCTTTTTGAAATATTTAAGCGGGCTGACGAGCCTGGGACCCCGCACCCGCGCGCCCGTGTGGTACTAGACCTGGCAATATTTGGCAGCCACCGGCAACCCCAGAAGATAAGAAGATGGCCTATTCCCTGCTGATGAGGGGTAAATACCCCGAAACACGTGTCCAGGGATGGCGAAGATGGATACATCGCAGAATACTTAACTACACTGACCACAGTCCTTAGGGGCGATCCCGCTGGTGAGTGAGTGGTGTGCGACCCCACCCCCTTTTTGAAATATTTAAGCGGGCTGACGAGCCTGGGACCCCGCACCCGCGCGCCCGTGTGGTACTAGACCTGGCAATATTTGGCAGCCACCGGCAACCCCAGAAGATAAGAAGATGGCCTATTCCCTGCTGATGAGGGGTAAATACCCCGAAACACGTGTCCAGGGATGGCGAAGATGGATACATCGCAGAATACTTAACTACACTGACCACAGTCCTTAGGGGCGATCCCGCTGGTGAGTGAGTGGTGTGCGACCCCACCCCCTTTTTGAAATATTTAAGCGGGCTGACGAGCCTGGGACCCCGCACCCGCGCGCCCGTGTGGTACTAGACCTGGCAATATTTGGCAGCCACCGGCAACCCCAGAAGATAAGAAGATGGCCTATTCCCTGCTGATGAGGGGTAAATACCCCGAAACACGTGTCCAGGGATGGCGAAGATGGATACATCGCAGAATACTTAACTACACTGACCACAGTCCTTAGGGGCGATCCCGCTGGTGAGTGAGTGGTGTGCGACCCCACCCCCTTTTTGAAATATTTAAGCGGGCTGACGAGCCTGGGACCCCGCACCCGCGCGCCCGTGTGGTACTAGACCTGGCAATATTTGGCAGCCACCGGCAACCCCAGAAGATAAGAAGATGGCCTATTCCCTGCTGATGAGGGGTAAATACCCCGAAACACGTGTCCAGGGATGGCGAAGATGGATACATCGCAGAATACTTAACTACACTGACCACAGTCCTTAGGGGCGATCCCGCTGGTGAGTGAGTGGTGTGCGACCCCACCCCCTTTTTGAAATATTTAAGCGGGCTGACGAGCCTGGGACCCCGCACCCGCGCGCCCGTGTGGTACTAGACCTGGCAATATTTGGCAGCCACCGGCAACCCCAGAAGATAAGAAGATGGCCTATTCCCTGCTGATGAGGGGTAAATACCCCGAAACACGTGTCCAGGGATGGCGAAGATGGATACATCGCAGAATACTTAACTACACTGACCACAGTCCTTAGGGGCGATCCCGCTGGTGAGTGAGTGGTGTGCGACCCCACCCCCTTTTTGAAATATTTAAGCGGGCTGACGAGCCTGGGACCCCGCACCCGCGCGCCCGTGTGGTACTAGACCTGGCAATATTTGGCAGCCACCGGCAACCCCAGAAGATAAGAAGATGGCCTATTCCCTGCTGATGAGGGGTAAATACCCCGAAACACGTGTCCAGGGATGGCGAAGATGGATACATCGCAGAATACTTAACTACACTGACCACAGTCCTTAGGGGCGATCCCGCTGGTGAGTGAGTGGTGTGCGACCCCACCCCCTTTTTGAAATAGTGCAATGGATGTTCACAATTTCCCAAATCTCGGGCTCGAACATTGTTTGATATTTCCACTGATGGTGGCGGGTCTTGAGGACCACCCGATCGCCGACAGCCAGAGGCCGTACACCAGCTCTTCTCGTTCGGCTTGCTCTCTCATTCGTGCGTCGTCTTCTGTCTTGTGTTTCTTCATGATCTAATTCTGGTGCCTGCCACACAGGGCTCACCGGCACACAGTCTCGTGGGGGTCTCTTGAACATGATGTGCGCTGGGGCGCACTTGGTGGTACAGTGCGGTGTCTGCCTATGGGCATTAAGGAATTGCGACAGACACTCTTCCGCCGCTTCTCCCTTCTCCACACCAATCTTTAAGGCTCGGTTCATTGTCCTCATGAATCGCTCCACCTCTCCATTGGCTTGAGGCCATTGCGGTGTGATCTTCCGATGGTGTATTCCTCGTCTGGTTAGATATGCCTTGAACTCGGAGCCCTGAAACGGCGGTCCATTATCCGATCGGACCTCATCCGGGTAACCTAGCATTGCGAACACCCTGTCTAGGGCTGGCTTGACGTGGCTGAAGGCGGTGGATGAGACCACCTCTACCACCGGGAACCTGGAGCATGAGTCAATCAGTACCATGGTTTGGCGTCCATCCGAGAATGATCCGAAGTCGATGCTGATTTTGGACCATGGGATGTCGCACAAATCTTCCGTGATGACTGGGTGTGGCGCCGGTTCCTGACTTGTGATCACGCATGAGTGGCAGTTACAGATCTCTTCCTCTACCGCGGCGTCAATGCCAGGGAACCACACCCTTCCCCGCAGCCGGGCCTTTGTTTTCACAATGCCCTGGTGTCCTTGATGGGCGAGGTGGACCACCTCCTTTTGCAGGTTCGAAGGTATGACAATAGTGGCACCTCGCAGCACCACTCCATGTGGGCCCGTGCTCAGTTCACTTTGTGCCCGCCACATCTGCTGGAAAAACACTTGCTCCGCTGTTGTCAGAGCGCTGGCACCATCCAGGAAGTGTTTCCAACTGCGATCCTCTAGGGTGCGTTTCAACCTCCTGAGGCACTCGTCTTGATCATTAGCCGTGCCAATCTCTTCCAGCGTGAGAGTCTTCGGGCAGGCCTCTTGTGACAGGATCCTGACGAACTCCTCCAGGTCCTGATGTTCTCCTGTTTTGGAGGCGTGCTCTGGGTGGCGTGAGAGAAAATCTGCGGGGTTGTCTGCCCAGGGCGGAAGACAACTTCGAATCTGTAGGTCTGGAGCTGAACGGCCCATCTTTCGATCCTGGGCGGCGCAAGTCTGGCTGTTCCCGCAAATAGTGAAACCAACGGCTTGTGGTCTGTCACAACCGTAAACTCATGGCCGAAAATGTACAGGTGAAAGTACTGGCATACCCATTTGATGGCGAGGGCCTCCCTTTCAATTTGCACGTAGCGCATTTCGGTGGCCGTCAGCGCCCGACTTGCGTACGCCGTGGGTACCCACGTGTGATCTTCTGTCTTCTGTAACAGGACCGCTCCTAGCCCCACCGGGCTGGCGTCCGCAACAAGCTCCGTCTGCCGATGTGGTCTGAAATACGCCATGACCTTGTCGTCAATGAGGGCCTCCTTTACCGCTCGGAACGCGTCATCCTCCTTCACCGACCACATCTATGGCTGTCCCTCTTTGGTGAGCGCGCGTATGGGTTCCGATAAGGATGCCAGATTGGGGATGAACTGGCCACAGTATGTTGTCATCCCTAGGAAGCTGCAGACTTCAGTTGCGGACGTCGGCTGTGGAGCAGAGCGGATGGCCTCCACCTTCTTCGGGTCCACCTTCAATCCGTCCCGCGAAAAGATGTAGCCGAAGAACTCGACAGATTCGTTGTACAATGAGCACTTTTCTCGGTGCAATGTGAGTCCATGATCTGCCAGGCGCTGCAGAGCAGCCCTCATGTGTCCATGATGTTCTTCTAGGGTCTTGGAGAAGACTAGGATGTCAACGCTCAAATTGATAACTCTGGGTAGACCTGACAATGTCTCCCTGATCGCATTCTGGAATACTTCGGCGGCTGAGGACACGCCGAAGCTTAGTCGTTTGAATCTGCGGAGTCCGACATGTGTCGAAAACGTTGTGATATTGCGGCTATCAGGATGGAGTTCAAGCTGGTGATAGCCTGCATTCAGGTCCAGTTTAGAGAACCATTTGGCCCTATTCAAATCGGCCACAATGTCGTCCATGGTGGGCGTGAGGTGACGTTCTCTTTTGACTGCTTTGTTTGGGAGGCGCATGCCTACGCATAGTCTTATGGCGCCAGGCTGCTTAGGTTTCGGTGCCACCACAAGTGGCAAGACCCAGGGGGTGGGCCCTGAGACCTTCTTGATTACTCCCAACTTCTCAAGCTTCCTTAGCTCCTCTTCCACCTGCGGCCGCAGGTGGAACGGCACCCTCCGGTGTCATAGTGCAGTTGGTCTCACTGTGTGATCAATGTGAAGCTTGAATACCTTTCCTTTAAGGCAGCCCAGGCCTCGAAATAGCATCGGGAAGTCTCTCAACATGGCATCTGCGTGTCGTTCGTGTACTTGATTGACAAAGAACACCAGTTGCTGGTCTTCCGTGGCAGCTGAGCAGCGTGCCCTGTTTGCCTCCAGTGACGTGGAATTTTGTGTTTACTGTTTGATCGTTGCACGCCACCTTCACGTCGATTACTCCCCGCAGTGGCAGGGGTTCATCACTGTCATATGTGTAGATTCTGGCTTTTGATGGTAGAAGCGGCGGGCGAGGGTGTAGGCGTTCGTATTGGGTACTGTCCATAACATTCACCGATGCCCTCGTGTCAATCAGTGCCTTCACCAGGGAGCCCTCAATCTCCACCTTGCACATCGGCGGCGGCCTCTACCAGGAGCCATCCGGACCAACAAATGAAACGAAGAAGACGTCTTCGTCGTCGTCCTCCTCTAGCTGGAACGCTGTCTGATGCATGTTGCTGCCGGGCTCCAGGTCGTCTAGCGACAGTTGACGTACTCCTTGAGCAGCGCTTCTGCCTGCAGGTCCGGTGCGGCGTCATCTTTCCTCAGTTAGAGCATGCTTTCCCACGTGCGAAACACCGTCCGTTCGGGGGATGCTCCGTCCCGCAGTTACCACATGCTGCTCTAGATGCCACCGTTGGCTGACCCCTTTGCGTGGAGAAAGGAGGCCTCCTCCGAATCACGTCCACGTGCTCCTCCTTCACCGACACGTGTTTCGCCGGCACCGATGGGCCATCCAGCGCGGCCTGCATCTCTTCCGCTCTTGCGTTGGAGAGCTCATGCGACCCCGCCAGCATGAGGATTTCGTCCAGGCTGATGCGAGGCTGCCGCAGGATCAGGCGTCGCAGTTGTACGGATCGACATCCCTGGATTAGTTGTGCTCTGATCTCCAGAGTCCTGTCTGGCAGTTCGCATGACGTCGCTAATTTGCGCAGGCGCGCATAGAAAACGTCGATGGACTCGCCCTCCACCTGGTGGGCCTGGCGCAACTTGAACCATTCAAATCCGGGTTGGAGCGAATGTCAAAATGGCAGTTAAGGGCCGTGACCACTGACGCGTAGTCGTTGTCGTCCCCTCTGTTTGGCAGCGTCTCACATAGTTCGTAGAGCTCATCGCCCCTGTAGCACATCAGGAGCGATCATTTGACTTTGCTGTCGGTTTCCCGTACACCCACAAATTAATGTTCTAGGCATCCAAGCCAGAGACGCCATCTTGCAGCCGCTGTGGTAGGTTCCGATAACTCGCTGAACGGCGGAATCGGGGCCACCAATCGGGGCCGCCATGGCATGGCCCTGCGTGGAGGGCGTGACGTTGGAGTTCTGGGCCTGAGCCGGCGGCCTAGCCTGGACAGACCCGATGTTCTGTGGCGACTGGGGTAGTGGAGTGGGAGGACGCTGGGGCGGTCCCGTGGACGCTGTTCCTCCCGGTGCTGGCAGGCTCATGATGGGCGTGTGACCTGCGCGCTTGTGTGGCCGTTTCTGCGAGGCGCGTGAGCAACTGCGGGGTGCGGTGGGGGCCGAACCAGTCCCCCCGATGAACGCTGCATGTGGTGATATTCCCCCTGTGCGCTGTCCAGCAGGGTGCTGGGCGGCGGCTGAATATGGCTAGGCCGTAATAGCAGAGGCGCTGTAGCGCCGGCCCTCGGCGGCTGGCACAGTATACCCCACTGGGGTGGGGCTCACCTCTCGCACCGCGACAGGTACGAAGCACCCGCGATGGATCACTTCTCTATCCGCAGGCACCAGCGCAGGCAGCGCGAGCGCAGACTAGGCGGTACCGCGGGACACAGCAGGCGCGTCCGCTGGGGCAAGGCGTGGGCAACGATCCCACTCTCGTCGCCAATGTAGCACCTGGAAACGGGGTAAGGATGACCTAGGCCGCAGAGTGGGGCCTACCTATTATAGCAACACAATAATACTCAGACACTGGCTATGAGCTAGGGGCCGAAGACCACGAGCGGTCTCGCGCCTGTTTATTTATACCCGAGGGCTACTCCGCCCTCAGGCTGTATGTGTGCGTGCGTGCGTAAGTGGACGGCCCGTGTGGCTCCGCCAGTACAGTTACTTCTACGAGCCTCTTTTAGTCACTGACTTCAGACTTTCTCAGTCACATTTTCGGGGGTCGGCCTAGTGGAATATTAATTTCTTATCTAATGCTTCTGGCAGCTTGTACGAATACTTCCACCTCCACCAGAGCGTTTTCGTTGACCAGCACGAGGGACTAATTTACATCCCTCACCTTCTCTGTCCACTCCTGCTGGTTCCTGCCCATATTTTTCAATATGCTAACTCCCACTCCTTTCTCCTAGCTGTGTGCAGCCTTTGATAACCCACTGCCTGCCTGCCATCCTTTTGCAATCTCACCCCTGCCCATCCACGTTCCCAGTGTGCTTTCCCCCACCGGCCAGCCTCTCGCGTTCCTCAGTCCCCATTTATGTTTCCTCATGTCAGTCCCTAACCCCCGTGCATGCACTCCCGCTCTCACAGTAGTTTCTGCTTGTGTTGTAAAGCTTGAGAAAGGACTATAATGCAGGCTTCCTTGACATCAGACCTTTATTTATAAACAGATATAAAAATCGAACTGTATAGCAGGCAAGGGAACCTCCAATACAGTTCGGGTGTTCGTTTCCCTGACTTTAATGTGCTTACCCTTCTGCTTGAGAAGTTTGTAATTAGTGTACCAGAACATGACCTCATGCGCATGATATGTCTTTGTTCTCTCCTTTGCTATACACCTCGCCCATCTGTTATCCTGTTCATGACATTGATTATATGTGCTTGTAGGCATTTAAAGTGTCCTAGTGCCCTTGGGTAGGGTGTGCTACATAAAAAAAAAATGAACAGAAACATTAACTTTATTTTTAAGATGTCTTGTAAATTAAGGTGTGGTGGTGGATGTCAGTTGTTTGAAGCTAATACTTCCGAACGTTTTACTGTAATACCTGAGACAGATATGTTTATTTGAAAACAAGTGTATTGTTTTGTTTTTTCAGGAGGGGCTCGTTAGTGAGCCCATGCAACAGAAGTGATTTGGATAGCAACGTTTGGTGCACATGTCATCCCTCCTTGTGCTTTTATCATTCATCCGGATTCTTATAAGCAATTATATCTTATTTGTGATGCCTCGGCAATTGGTATATTCTTTATTTGAAAACCTGAATGATCACTTGCTGCATGAGGAATGGAATTGCATGCTGTTGTTTTCTGCCACAGGAGAATGCTGTTGTTTTCCGGTACAGTTGCAGGCTGTTGTTTTATGGTAAACGTGCGTGCTGTTGTTTTCTGGCGCAGTTGCATGCTGTTGTTTTCTGGCACAGTTGTATGTTGTTATTTTCTGACACAGTTGAATGTTGCTGTTTCTTGCACATGTGCATGTTGCTGTTTCCTGTTACAATTGCATTCTGCTGTTTTCTGCTACAGTTACCTGCTGTTGTTTTGTGGCCCAGTTGAATGCTTCTGTTTCCTGCTACAATTGCATGCTGTTGTTTTCTACTACAGTTGCATGCTGCTGTTTCTTGATACAGTTGCATTCTGTTCTTTCCTGGTACAGTTACATACTGTTGTTTTTCTCGGTACAGTTCCATGCTGTTGTTTTCTGGTACAGTTTCATGCGTTTGTTTCCTGGTACAGTAGCATGCTGTTTTCTGCTATAGTTGCATGCTTCTTTTTCCTGTTGCAATTGTGTGCAGTTGTTTCCTGGTACAGTTGCATGCTGTTGTTTTCTTCTACAGTTGCATGCTGCTGTTTCTTGGTCCAGTTACATGCTGTTGTCCCTGGTACAGTTGTATGCTGTTGTTTTCCGCTACAGTTGCATGCTGCAGTTTCCTGTTACAATTGCATGCTGTTGTTTCCTGCTACAGTTGCATGCTGTTGTTTTCTGCTACAGTTGCATGCTGCTGTTTCCTGGTGCAGGTGCATGCTGTTGTTTACTGGTACAGTTGCATGCTGTTGTTTTTGCTACAGTTGCATGCTGCTGTTTCCTGTTACAATTATATGCTGTTGTTTGCTGGTACAGTTGCATGCTGTTGTTTCCTGGTACAATTGCATGCTGTTGTTTTCCGGAACAGTTGCATGCTGTTGTTATCCGGTACAGTTACATGTTGTGTTGTTTTCTGGTACAGTTACATACTGTTGTTTCCTGGTACAGTTGCATGCTGTTGTTTTCTGCTACAGGTGCATTCTGTTGTTTTCTTGTACAGTTTAATGCTGTTGTTTTCTGCTACAGTTGCATGCTGTTGTTTCCCGGTACAGTTGCATGCTGTTGTTTCCTGGTACAGTTGAATTCTGCTGTTTTCCGGTACAGTTGTGAATGTAGGATCTCCTCTTTAGACTAAAGTTCAATGTCAAGAAAATGTGTTGTGGCAGCGCTGATTTTTCTGGGGAGTCTATTATTGTACGACATATGATTCTACTGGGAGAAGTATTCTCGCAGGGTGATATGTTCTCCATTCCAGATTAAAATAATGTAATCAATGTACCAGTGCCAATAGATAATATGTGGAAGATACCAAGACACCTCTTTGTTGATTGTAATACTAACTTGTCACTATTAAAATGCTACTGATGCCCAGGGGTACTTATTGTTTTTTCTGTATGTAAATTGGACACAGGAACCTGAAGTGAAATGTAATCTGTAGGCTGGTGAGGACTGGTTCTGTTCGGTCAGAGATCTCGGTAAGGAACACTTCTGTAACATGTTTTTAGGAATGAGCCCAGACATGGGGGACCTGACATGTTCGGAAGAATTCAACAACATGTGATGTATCCAATGTTCACATAATACTGGGGACGCCTGCGAAAACGTGCCAGAGATCCCTGTATCCTTCCCTAGAAACATTTTTCAAGTTGGTCCCCTGGGGAAATAATGGTGACAAAAAAATTCCATGGGTACCCATAGGCTCTTGGGAATAGCATTTGATACCTATGGAGCCCCGCCTAAGTATATTTAGAAGCTGGTCACCCAAGTCAGGTTATTTTACTTTATTTTCGTTTCTACTCAGGTGACGTAAGAGAGCACAAGATCTTGATTTAGAATATTAGAATAGTCTGTAGATTCTGCTTGTGGTCAACTTTACAAAGTGAATTTGAACTTTTCATTATTTTTTTATTTGTTTTCCCCCGCTGCATCCTTAATGTATTATTGTTAGCATTGTTTACTATAATTTTCATTTTGGGATATTTTTATGATTTTACTCCGGATTTTTAACTTGTTGCATCTACCATTTCATGTCACTGATGACACTTTAAAGTATATCTTAATTATCCCTTGAATTTTGATGCAACACTTTAACCAATAATTTTGATAATAACATTTTAAATTATTTTACATCGCAACTTCTGTTCAACATTGAATTGTTATTGCTATTAGTCTTCTATTAGCTCTAGTTCGCATATGCCCATTTTTGTGGGTTAGAATGCTTTGCATACAACATTTTCATATTTTGAGTAAACCTGACATTGACACTGGATATTCTTTATTTCTTAAAGCAGCTTTGGAATGCTATTTTGTTTCCAGTCCAGGGAGAACCAGAAATGCTGTGTTTGTTTCCAGTCCAGGGAGAAGAAAGACCTATGCATGAGAAAGACCTATGGGTGAGAAAGACCTCTGCGTGCCATGCCAGAGTGACAGCCCCATTACTTAAACTCTTTTTGTGACTGCTTTTCTCAAGGCAGGGGCCAGGTCTGTGGTGCTGATAGAATCCATGCTGGTGTTAACTGCCATGAAAGAAAAAGAGTTCTTACTATCTAATATGGAAAGAGCAGGTCATAGGTTAGCATGACGAAAGCAAGGCTGAGCCAACAGGAGCCTATTTGGAAATCGCTGCAATAGAGTTAACCACTCAGGAGCTGAGGATACATCGTAAGCTTGAAGTTAGAAACTGACACAATTACATCATACTCACAGAGAGTGTGAAGAACCTTCAAAGAGCATGTAGCACTGTGAGAAAGATGAGCCTACATCATCCCTGTCGATCCTTGTGACATCTTCGACATTCGGAGAATCCATATGCACTCATCTCCAGCATAAGGGGGACGTAGAGACTTTGCTCACACGTAAGATTTATGAAAATGTCCCACCTAGCTGAAACCGACAGCCTTTGGTCGGGAAACATTTCTTATCCTTACAGTTGAAGTTGCCTTGAGGACCAGCACAGCAGTCAGACGCTGGCACCGACAAATCACTGTTGCAAATGGTGACCTTCCTGGTCTAGTGGTGGTCCTAGTTCTATGTTTGCCCCCTTCAACTCAAAATCCAAGCTCTGATGAGTCAGTTGACAGACACAGGCCTGAAAACTAGGAAATTTCTGGAGTAAATGCTTAACATCCAAGCCCAACTCCAACACAAACATTCCACCTTATCTGAAACAGTCAGTGGATAGTCTCCAGGGCTAAAGCTCATTGACCCAAGTCATAATTCTTGAATTCCTGGTCTCCTTTTTTATAGGATACTATGGCTTTTGAAGCTAGTGAAACTCTAATTACATGGATGAAATATCGTGTAATGTATATATTTTAACGTTACTTGCTTTTCACAGAGTTTCCTGCCTTTTGGCAGGTACAGACGATTGCTAACTTTTATCCGACAGTGGTTTAAGCGGAAAAGGTCTTGCGAGGGAGAGGAAAATTGCAGGCAGGTGACTTTTCCTCCTTAAACCAGTGTTTCTCATTACTTTTCCATTCACATGGAATTTTCATAGGAGATAATGTCAAGGGCATTTCACAAAAAAGTCCTCTATCCACCCACACCCCCTCCCGCGTGCGATACATCTGGGGACTGAAAATATCTTCTTTGATTCAGCTGTAACCCCTGGGTAGTTTGTGGGGTCAGTTTCGTGGTATGCCGTTGGATACTGTTTTTGTGGGTTTTCAAATACTTGAATTAAAACCCACTGAGGGAAACCTCCTTGCACCAGGACCGCCGAGAATCTTAGGGAAAGGGCAGCTATTACATTATTCTCCTGATACATTGTAGCATCCTGTCTGGCAGCTTTTTGCACCTGACTAACTTGCAGATACAGACCACAATTAAATACTTCTGATCCGATAGATCCCCGTTTACCAGAAGATGCCCAGAATTTTCCCATAGTACAATATTGGTGATTGGTACTGTCGTTATTTTAATTGCAGAGTTTTACAATGTAATACCTGTCATTGTTTTTAGGGTTGTGTCTCTTCCCCGTACAGCGCTGGAATCTTTTTGCTGTGTATCCTGTTTGTTTTGTAATAAAATAGTGCTACCTGGACATTCCTGGCTCCCTCTCCCTCCTCGCGGCCAAGGCATGGAAGCTCCTCCCTCTCCACCTCCGCCAGACACCATCTCTCTCCAAGCTCCTGAAGGACCTCAAGACGTTGCTCTTCGACGAATCATCATGAGTGTGCAGCAACTGCATGAAGCTTGGTGAGCCCTGGCAGACCTCAGGACCTACTTGGCCTCTCAAGGTATCTCTGAGTGCAAAGGAGCCAAGCGCTCTAGGCCCCCCCCCCACCCCCAAGTGCCCTGAGACCCTTCCAGGTAAGTAGTTGCGCTCAACAAACCCTTGATGGATTGATTGGACATTCGGTTGACTGAGTGATTTTTTCGTCATGTTGTGTCTGAGCTACAAGCCCCCTAACACATCCAAGAGCAAGCCTTGACGTCTCACCTTTGCTACCCTTGGAGAGCTAGGCGTGCAAATGAAGTAACTTGTTTATCTGATTGGAGTGTAGCAGTACCTGAGTACCAGGTAATGTCAATGGTAAATGACAGAAGTCAACCCAAACATTGTGCAGCAAACCCTGCACAGCCACCTAGAGAAGACCTTTAAAAGCGGACTCTAATGAACTAGGGAGATATTGACAAACGCATGGGCTTTGGAGAAGCACATGGGGCCAGAAGCTAGCACAGAAAAAAACATCAGGGGCAAAGCCAGACACAGGGTAGTTTGATAACCATAGTAGGGAAGAGACAAGCACATAGGAAGTGATCGACGCATATTGTAATTCTGTCCTTTTCCCAGACCAGGAATTTTATTGGATCACCTAGGAATATTAATGGTTGACTGCGTGCGCTTCCTACTTTCCAAAGTATTGGTTACTGGGTTTGTGACAAAAAGCTTTGCCTGCAAAGCATTCTAACTCACATGGATAGCTTGATCAAGCAATCAAAGGTTTGTCACAATATGTGGCATAAAGGCTGGCACCTAAGATCATAACAAATAGCCAGACTAGGAGGCAGGTCCTTCCGCACTCTTGCGGCCAAGGAGTGGAACACCCTCCCCATGAACATTAGACAGAAAAAAAAGCGAAACATCTTTTAGGAAATCTCTAAAAACACATCTTTTCATCAGTTAATTTCTCTGGTTGCTGCCTGTCTCTTCATCCACCCAAGTAATACTCTCTCCTAAGCGCGGGGACACGCCGGGAGGCGTCACCAGGCGCTTTATAAACTCCTATAAAAAAAAATAAAAAAAATACAACACATCTGGAACATCCTTCCAAGAGTGTTACTTTGCAAAAGGACTAACTTTTTAATCACACCTTAAATGGCCACATGGTAATAAGGTAAGCAAAAAAGGAAAGAGAAAAATCTATAAACATGGACACTTGGAAGTTATGACCCCCAAATCTGGTGTCCGCGACGGTAAATGGGCAAAATATCGATTCCAAAATATAGACAAACCAAAATATCAAGTCCAAAATATAGAATGGATAAAATATCGAATGGACAGAATATGGACATCAAAAATATTGTTTTGAAGGTAAGTAATCTAATATAGATTTTAAAAGTATAGACAGTCAAAATATCGAAGTACATAATATAGTTTATTAAAAATATCGAATTTTTAATAATATCGAATTTTTTAAAGTGTTTTTATGTTAGTATATGTGTGAAAAGTTTTTAATTTTATGTTATTTAATTATTGTGTAATTTAATTCTGTAGCGGGTTGTGGGTTTATAGGGTGGGAAGTGATTTAATTATAATTAATTATATATGTTAATTAATTAATTGGTATTTATTTAGAATAAATTGGTAATTCATTTTTACTTGGTAATTAATTAATTCTTAATTGATAATTATTTTTTATTAATTGATTAATTGATAATTATGTGAATTAAATTAATTTGTTTTCTGTAGCGGGTTGTGGGTTTATAGGCGAATAGGGTGGGAAGTTTTTTAATTATAATTGAATATGTTAATTAATTAATAGGTATTTATTTTGATTAAATTGTTAATTCATTTTTAATTGGTAATTAAATAATTCGTAAATGATTATTTTTTTAATTGATTAATTGATAATTATGTGAATAATATTAATTTATTTTCTCTAGTGGGTTGTAGGTTTATAGGGGAATAAGGTGGGAAGGAATATAATTATAATTAATTAAATATGTTAATTAATTTATTGGTATTTATTTTGACCAAATTGTTAACTACTTTTTAATTGATAATGAATTAATTCTTAATTGATAATTATTTGTTAGTAATTGATTAATTGATAATTATGTGAACTATATTAATTTATTTTCACTAGAGTGGGAATAGTAAAATTTACCCCTATACTATCCAACGCTTTTCCTTCTGTTGCACTCTCTGGAGTAGGAATAGTAATTTGTACTCCTACGCTATCCAACGCTTTCCCTACTGTTGCACTCTCTGGAGTGGGAATAGTAATTTTTACCCCTACTCTATCGAAAGCTTTCCCTACTGTTGCAATCTCTGGAGTGGGAATGGTAAATTTTACCCCTACGCTATCCAACACTTTCCCTACTGTTGCACTCTCTGGAGTGGGAATAGTAATTTTTACCCCTACGCTATCCAACTCTTTCCCTACTGTTGCACTTTCTGGATTGGGAATAGTAATTTTTACCCCTACGATATCCAACGTTTTCCCTACTGTTGCACTCTCTGGAGTGGGAAAAGTAATTTTTACCCCTGCGCTATCCAACACTTTCCCTACTGTTGCACTCTCTGGAGTGGGAATAGTCATTTTTACCCCTACGCTATCCAAAGCTTTCCCTACTGTTGCACTCTCTGAAGTGGGAATAGTATTTTTTACTCCTACGCTATCCAACGCTTTCCCTACTGTTGCACTCTCTGGAGTGGGAATAGTAATTTTTACCCCTATGCTATCCAACATGTTCCCTACTGTTGCACTCTCTGGAGTGGGAACAGTAATTTTTACCCCTACGCTATCCAACGCTTTCCCTACTGTTGCACTCTTTGGAGTGGGAATAGTAATTTTTACCCCTACGCTATCCAACGCTTTCCCTACTGTTGCACTTCCAGGAGTGGGAATCGAAATTTTTACACCTCTGCTATCCTACGGTAATAATACTGTGTATTTTTTATTAATATTATGTTAATATATATATATATATATATATGTTTTAACAGATATGATTGTATTTTTTTATAAGTTAAATGAGTTATTTAATACTTTTAAGGTAATTTAAGTATTTTTAAGTATATTTTAGCTATTTATTTTTAATATTTTTTTAATTTTACATTAATTTTAAGAAATGTGATATTTATATAATGTATATCTATATATATAAACAATATTTTGGGGTCGATATTTTGGTACTTACCTGTTTGTAGATAGGAATTCGATATTTTGTCTGTCGATATTTTGGAATCTATATTTTGGGTAGTCTATATTTTGTCCCTCGATATTTAGTCAGTGATCCGTCCGCAACAGCTTTCCTGTTTGCGATCACTGTGCTGTTCAGTAAAGACTGTTCGCAAAAGATACTGATTGTAGTACTGTCTCACAGGAACCAATGGATAGATGTTTTCCTATCTAGTTTCAATAGCATGGAAAAATATGGAGGCATCCGGAGTGCAGAAGTAACTTAACATGGGAGTATGCGAAGATGTCACGGGGTGCCTTGCAGAGACAACAACTTTAGAAATACTCCAGTAGGACTGGCTACTGATCATCACACTGAAACTCCCTTGGGGCTATTTCTGTGAACCGACTCCACATCAAAAACAGTATATTCCTCTTGGAATCAATCATTACATATGCTAAAACATAATAAAACAGACAGTAGGTCAGCCCCTGAAGGTTGTCGTTATCTTTATAGGTGCCACTGAGATTTGTCTGTTTCTAACCCTGATATTAGCATCTATTGGTTGCTTTTAAAAATGGATTCTTGCCCTAGTGGCACAAGGGTGTCTCTTGATGGCCAACATTCAAATTCGGAAGCCAAATTCTTTAAATGTGTATAACATTTGACCCATTGGTTCCGGTGAAGAATGTACAGTGGTGGATTGCACATGGAGATCAAGATTAGCTCTTGGCATACGACCATTGGCATTGTGACTTTAAAATGGGATATCCTAAGGACCCCCATATCATTCTTCTAATTCAAGCGGGGAACAATCTTTCACATTAAATCACTGAGGATGGATTCTGAGCCTTGGATGATATGGGGTGCATGCACACAGGGACTAAACGACACACTTTTTGGTCAACTCCAATGGGCTGGGTCCAGCTAGCACTCAGGTTAAATAGTTGCTGCAAACTCTGTACAGGCAAGAAGGGTACGGGAAGCACAGACACACTTTCTATGGTACCCAGTTTAAAAGCTGATGATGGTCTCTAGTGTATGTCAGATGAAGACTAGTAGGTTCAGAAGGTAGTACAATATAGAAGTCCTGCTAGTGGTGGGAAAGCAAAGAGTGGCAGAGGAGATTATATGAATCAGTGAAGTATCTCCTCAATAAATCATCAGAAGATAGTGAATAGGTTGAGTTCTTTATTACAACCCCCTGCTCAGGAACAGCACACCCTGCATGAACAGCTTCTTAAGTATAACAAACATTGAAAGGAATACACAGTACTAATAATTCTACTATTCTAGATTGTGACAATGTAATACCTATTCCAAAGTGATGACATCTTAAAAAGATATACTACAACCAGCCCCTCACAACTCAGAGGAAGACTCTTCTACACTTCTTAGCAATCCTCTTCCATCTCAGGTAAGTTCTCAACAGAGCTTCTGGGCACTTTGTAGCAGCTTCTCTGGACTAGTTGACTCTCTGCAATCATTCACACAGGTAAGGCAGCAGCAGTTGGGCAGGCCAGCATAATATCCCTTTGGGATTAGCCCAACCTTGCAGGGTTGTGGAGTTCACAGCACCAATGTCAAGGAAGGCTCCATCCACCAGGTCAAGTTAAATGCAGGTCTTGTCAAGGTGAGGTCCTTTAGATTGATGAAGCGTGCCTCCTAGTTTGAGGCAGTAGCACAGCCGTAACACAAGTCAAGTCCATTCTCAAAGTGAAGAATCCCAACCAGTGAAGGCAGGAGTGTGTTTGATGGCCCTAGAGCTATTTCTGGGATGCGCAGACTTGTACTGTTGTCACTATGTATTGCTGTTCTTGGTGGCTACCAGCGACTGAGCTGTTAGCACACCGCATTCGCTGCTTTTCTTTAAAGCTTTGTTTATAATATTCAGAAAATTCCTTGAGCTGAGGAAGATTGGGCTGACCCGCTTTATCTGCTCCACAAGCAGCATTCATTATCAGTTTTCTCACTGCTTTAACACAAACATAAGAACTCCCTCTTTCAGCAACTAAACATTAGATGGGTCTATGGCAATTTTCACTAACATATTTGTTCACAAATATTGTGGGAACTGTGATCACTGTTCTCACAAAGGAGGTTTCTGGTACCAGAGGTCATTGGAATGTAATGATATATTTGGAATGGGAGGCAGTAGGCATCGTGCCTGGCTGCAGCTACACTGCACCCCAACAACTATTGATAAGCTACCACAAGCTAGGACCCACAGTAAAAACTGTGAGGGTTCAAGATGCTACACCCTGAAGATGTTCGGGTGAGAAATGAAATGTAGGGACTCTCGTCTCTCATGTGACACCATTGATGTCCCTCTGGAGCGCCGGGGCTAATATTTAAGGGGATCTTTGGATCGTCAGTGAGAGTTTAATAGCAAAATTACAGAGAGACGTCTATGAAGGGGAAGGAGAAATTTCTATGACTTAAGAACTGATCATACAGCTGAAGACTACTGGGCATACAGGGTAAGAGAGATAAACACATTAAGCAGGGAAGGGATGACAGAGGGACACAGCATGAGTAAAGAAGGCAAGGAGGCTTAGAGAATAACAAGGACACACCAGCTTAGTGACTGGCCAGACCTAAGTTAAGTGGAAGATTTTTAGACTGAAGAATTAGAAATGATGTCTTGGCGCTAAATTGTGCATTTTAAAATGATCCTAATAAATACTGGAATTGAAATGCTGAAGTTTGAATACCTCACAAGCAGGACTTCACTGACAGGGTGGCTTTGAGGCTAGAGAATTTGTTTCCTGAAATATTTCTCTTATGACTAAGGCACCTGTGTGCTTTCGCGAGGCTCTGAAACCAGAGCTATACTTTACTCAGCTACCACCCCCTCCTTAAATGTTGTTTTTTTCTGTCTCAAAATCTCACTTGAGACGGTGAGGTGCCTCAGAAAGAAAAGTGTTGCCTGTCACTTACTCAAGTCTCTCATCGGCATTGCAAGAGGTGAAGTGCTGTGTGCTGTGCTCTTCGGCTGCTCTCCTCCCCTCTCTGCACCTGAACCACACTCAACGCAACAGGTAGGACAACTTTTAACCAAACTATTAAAACGAGTCTGAGTCAAAACACACCTATGAGGTGGATAGTAAATTGATGAAACATCCTGACTTGCCAGCCTTACTCATCAAGACAATGTTTTCATCCTGTGTTGGGTCT
This sequence comes from Lissotriton vulgaris, assembly GCF_964263255.1. Taxonomy (NCBI): domain Eukaryota; kingdom Metazoa; phylum Chordata; class Amphibia; order Caudata; family Salamandridae; genus Lissotriton; species Lissotriton vulgaris. Next base: position 420,529,049 of record NC_141698.1, on the reverse strand, counting down.
GAGCCCTCAATATCAAAAACAGAAAATCCATGGCACAGAATACCGGGGACAAAGTATAGAAACTTAAATATCGACATGTAAGTGAGCCTAGACTTTCTCTGCCACACTCCACAACATGTACCTAGGTGGTACATATATCTGTAAAGTACATTTACTTTAGGGTACATAGGTGTGGAGTTAGGAATAGTAAATCTATACTTTCCTAGATGCATGTATGGTACCTTTTGATATTTTTGTTCCTTGATATTCTGTCTACTATTTTCTTGTAGGTCTTGTAGTTTCCTGTAGGTCGATATTCAGTAGAAAAGCCCTGCCTTGCAAAAGGTTGATAGAGCCAAATAGTGGTAAAGGTGAATTCTTGTCGTTTTTCATCTTTTAGAGTGTATTGAATAAGGTTAGTGGTGTCCATCACAGATCACTCCACTGTCTCCAAAGATAACAGGTAGAACGCGAGAGTACAGTTCATTTCCCTCACAGATCACTCCACTATCTCCAAAGATAACAGGTAGGACAGGAGAGTACAATTCATTTCCCTCACAGATCACTCCACTATCTCCAAAGATAACAGGTAGAACGCGAGAGTACAATTCATTTCCCTCACAGATCACTCCACTATCTCCAAAGATAACAGGTAAAACGCGAGAGAACAGTTCATTTCCCTCACAGATCACTCCACTATCTCCAAAGATAACAGGTAGGACAGGAGAGTACAATTCATTTCCCTCACAGATCACTCCACTATCTCCAAAGATAACAGGTAGAACGCGAGAGTACAGTTCATTTCCCTCACAGATCACTCCACTATCTCCAAAGATAACAGGTAGGACAGGAGAGTACAATTCATTTCCCTCACAGATCACTCCACTATCTCCAAAGATAACAGGTAGAACAGGAGAGTACAATTCATTTCCCTCACAGATCACTCCACTATCTCCAAAGATAACAGGTAGAACGCGAGAGTACAGTTCATTTCCCTCACAGATCACTCCACTATCTCCAAAGATAACAGGTAGAACAGGAGAGTACAATTCATTTCCCTCACAGATCACTCCACTATCTCCAAAGATAACAGGTAGAACGCGAGAGTACAATTCATTTCCCTCACAGATCACTCCACTATCTCCAAAGATAACAGGTAGAACGCAAGAGTACAATTCATTTCCCTCACAGATCACTCCACTATCTCCAAAGATAACAGGTAGAACAGGAGAGTACAATTCATTTCTCTCACAGATCACTCCACTATCTCCAAAGATAACAGGTAGAACGCGAGAGTACAGTTCATTTCCCTCACAGATCACTCCACTATCTCCAAAGATAACAGGTAGAACGCGAGAGTACAATTCATTTCCCTCACAGATCACTCCACTATCTCCAAAGATAACAGGTAAAACAGGAGAGTACAATTCATTTCCCTCACAGATCACTCCACTATCTCCAAAGATAACAGGTAGAACGCGAGAGTACAATTCATTTCTCTCAAAGATCACTCCACTATCTCCAAAGATAACAGGTAGGACAGGAGAGTACAATTCATTTCCCTCACAGATCACTCCACTATCTCCAAAGATAACAGGTAGGACAGGAGAGTACAATTCATTTCCCTCACAGATCACTCCACTGTCTCCAACGATAATAGGTAGAACGCGTGAGTACAGTTCATTTCCCTAACAGATCACTCCTCTATCTCCAGAGATAACAGGTAGGACAGGAGAGTACAATTCATTTCCCTCACAGATCACTCCACTATCTCCAAAGATAACAGGTAAAAAAAGAGAGTACAATTTATTTTCTCTAATTTTTCTAAATTTCACCTGTAGGGATACTTGGGAATTTTGTTTTGAACAGAAGAGACACAGTGGAGCAGCTGTTCTTAACATATTAACATCTCTACTGCGCATAATGTTAAAAAATAGTTCTATGGTTGTGCCACGCGCTGCTCTGGCAGCTTTGCTGGCTCTGAGAACCTCTTTATAAACGGTCAGAAGATGTTCAAGCAAAATAAAGCAAGAGCTATGGTTTGAACAATGCGAGAAGTCAGCAGCCCAGGTGAAAGGCAGGTCAGGTCACGAGCATAATTGAAGCGGCTGTTTAAAGCTACAAAAACGGAACCTTGCTTTTGTTACTTCTGCCATATTGTTCAGCACACATGTACAAGCAGAGAGAAGCTGCCTATTTTCTCACCCAATATTTAGTTTTTATTTATTTATTTATTTATTTTGAAAGTTTTATATAGCGCGAACAAGATCTTTGCAGATATCAGAGCACTTTACAAAGAATGGGTACGAACAGGAGAGTGAATAACAGTCCATTAGGAAAAGCTATGATCTATCTGAATGCTTTTCAATATTCTGATTTACTGCAGCTTTTTTACTTTTCTTTATTGAAAGCGGACTTGCATTGAACTTTTTAAAACATGTTTGCCACAAATGTCTAGCAGGTTTTTTTATGTGTTTAATATTTTTTTTAATCTTTACGTTTGCAAATATGCTCGCACCTTCATATGAAAGAGCAATGCACCGAGTGGTTTGTGAGAAAGCCACCACGGAACAATCACTTGCAATATCCTTATAATGTACAGTTGGGAGGGGGGCTTTATCCTATTTATAACATACTGAGGCTATATATATATATATATATATATATATATATATATATATATATATATATATATATATATATATATATATATATATATATATATATATATATATATATATATATATATATATATATATATATATATATATATATATATATACATATATGTACATATATATACATATAGAGCAATGTTTTAGCAGATCGTATCACACCAGAATTGAGCTTTAGTATTACTGAGCAGCCTTGGGGTCCTACAAACATTTATAAGATTGATGAGGGATCCATTCCATCAGCCAGAGAGTCAAAAATGGCCAAATGCCATCGCAGTAAGGTACAATAAGTTGGTGATTTGAAATAACCTTAGGTGCTGAATTTGAAGGAATCTTGGAGATATGACCGTAATCCGTTGCGCACTAACAAGATGCACAGACTGGTATTAATACCTGTTTTGTTTTGTGGCTTAAACAGCCTTTTGTCGCACTCCAAGAGTTTCTGCATTGCTTGATGTTCTTGCTGCAACCATAGACCGTGCTTCATGAAATAATTAGGCTCGGGTTTTCGAAGTGTTTATGAAGAGCGTATTACATAACTTCTTCCTGTTTAGCTTGGAACGACACGAACTGCGTTTACTGCACCTATTTCAGACATGCAAAAGCTGTATTTGACATTTGGGGCAGATTTACAATAACTGGCGCATCCCTGCATATCAGCGCCAGTTATTGTGCGCCACGCCTCCGCCACCATGGATGCGCCGCATTTACAATGTAGCACTCCATGGGGCAAAAACGGCACAGATGCGTGACGCATCTGTGCCGTAAAGGCAGCGCATTGCTGGAATTGCGTCGCAAGCGTGACGCAGCTCCAGCAATGCTCTGGGGGTCCATATTCTTACAATGCTGCGTCAACCCTTACGCCTGCTTCAAGCAGGCGCATGGTTTTGACGCAGCATGGGCTCAAAAGTGACTGAGTGAAATTTTGTAGATTTCACTCAGCCACTTTTAGGAGGCGTTCCTGTGCCGGAATGCCCACCCCTCCACCCCTCCAACGCAGGAAAGCCTCCTTCTGGCGCAGGGCTTTACACCGTGGCGCATCTCCCAGATGCGTCACGTTGTAAATACCCCACAGCACGGCGCACATTTTTCACTACCGTTGAGTCACAATAGTGATGCAACCGTGGCATAAAAGAGGCACAAGGGGCTTGTAAATCCATGTGTTTTTAGTCAGCGCTTTACATGTTAAAAGAAACAAGACAATATGGGGCAGGTTTACTACAAAGTAACGCAGCGCGGTACAGCAAGTCATATTGCTGCGCCGTGCTGCGTTAGTTTGGAAAGCACAGAGATGCGACATATTTACAAGAATATGTTGCATCTCTGTGCTTCCCCCTGCGCTGGCGCACAAACTGCATCCATGCGCCGGCACTCTTGCACCATGGTGCATGGATGCCTGCGTCGTGGGGATTTTGTTTTTGTGCAGGAAGGGACACTTTCCTGCACACAAACAATCACAAGAGGCTTTTTCCTCTTTCAATGCCTCCTGTAGAATGCAGCACGCATTGAAAGAGGAACAGACGAGGAGAAATGAAAACATTTCTCCTCGTTGCGCCTCGCTACGCCACCTCTAGGGTGGCGTAGCATTCACACGTATCTCCAGATTTACGATTTCTCGTAAATCTGGAGATGTGTCTTGTTCCATGGGTGTTGCGTGGGGAACACCCACAGCAACACCCATGGAACGCCCCTTCCATGCACAGTGTGGCGTGTGAAGGGGCCATATTTACTAGGAGAAAAAAAGTCACCCAGGGTGGCTTTTCCTCTCCTTGTAAATATGAGGAGCCCCCTGCGCCACCAGTACGTCAGGAAAGATCTCGAGCGGGCAATCGTATGATCTGAGGTACGGAGAGTGTCAATTGTTCAAATGGTTCTGCTAACAAGAACCCACGAGTATTTTGTTCGTGTTTGTACTAAGCAAAATCGCGTCCTGTCCGTAGTGACCTGGTATAACAAAACAGGATTTAATTGTTTCCCGTCTCAGAGTGCCATCTCTTTGTCAGGTCGGAGGAGTTGTCCCGTGGCATTTTCAAGCGGTAGCGCTTTCTAACAGAATATTCAGGGGGGAAACTTCCTCCCGATATTTTTAACACTCCATCCTAATAATGTGAACATTACTCCTGCTGCGACGTACAAATAATTGGAATACCTCTTTTCGGATTGAATTTTCATGGCACACGTTCTAATAATCCCAAATTACCACAAGAATAACCTGAGCAGTGTATTTTGGGTTTGAGCCGTAAATTAGCAAGTTTCCAGCTTTGGCATAATAATTCAGGCTACACTCAATCACTTCCTTGTCCTCAATCTATAGATGCAGTCTCTCTCTTTCTCTCCCGCCGGCCTGTGAGGGCACATATAAACAGTGGTGGAGAGTCTGACACAAGGACCCCTGTCTGATGTCTCAATTTAAATGACTATAAAAAATAATCTATTTGCATTAACAGAGACAAGATTAAATATAAAGTACTGAAGGGTCTATATATTATTTACAGATCCGTGGTACCCACTATGAGGGCAACCCACGTTTCTGCATCCATCCGGAGTCACTGCACATCACTGCTCCTCCTAGTTACAGTCCAGGCCATTTTACCAACAAAGACGTCTCAGCAAGTGACATTGCATGGCCGTAGAGCGCCATCAGTAGGGGCAGCAAACGTTGGCGCATGGCTGCTTTGAACTAAGAACTGGGCCCTTTTGCTGACGTGTGTGTGTGTGGGGGGAGAGAGATTTACTGAGGAAACTGCATTCTTGGTTCTTGGACTGATGATCTCTGAACCGCCTCTCCTGTGGTTCCAATCACAACATTGGAATTGACGTCACACATCTGTGTGCCCCATGAGATATAACAGGATGTAAACACAAGGCGGAGCGCTGAAACTTTTCCAGCGGCGAAGTGAGCTAAAGAAGGATGATGGATTCAACCCAGATCTGTGACTGGGGGTGAGTGAAAGGTTTCCATCATCTCCTTGCGTTTGCTTTGTTCGTCCTAAGTTGGCACGGTATGCCAAGGCGTGGGTCCCTTGCTCACTTTGTCACTGGATTCAAGCAAGCCTGGCTGATGAAGGGTGTTACCCAGAAACCGGTCCCAGAATTCTTGTTTCCGGTTCAGGGAAGACCTGGCTTGGCAGTTCGGGCTAGACTGTACCCATGAAGCACAGGGTCAAGACTGATTTGCATATAGCTGGGTCTGAATTGAAGTGGAGAAGTGAGATAAAGAAAGATGATGGATTCAACCCAGATCTGTGACTGGGGGTGAGTGTCTGAAAAGTTTCAGCGCTTCGTCCATCATCACCTTGTATAGAACAGGAAGTGACACCAGGAAAGTGGATGACAAGTCCATCATCTCCTTGTATAGAACAGGAAGTGACACCAGGAAAGTGGATGACAAATCTCCCAGTAAATGTAAAAGTAATTTACAAAATCTTCTTTCCAAATCATACATTCACTTGGTGCTGTCTCAGGGTGCCAGAGATTTAGCTATAATATGCCTGTGTCAAAGTACAATCATCACTTGCCCTGTTACAGTAAGACGTGTTGTGATGAGACGTACAATCACCACATGAATCCCAATTGAATTGAAGGCAAGCTTTACTGGAAAGCACAACCTGGTGTCAGACCACCTCAAGAAGCCAGCACCAACTGACTCCCATCCAGAGTCATCAGCCTTACACTCTAATACAGAACACAGAGGTAAGGTTCCATCATAACAACATGTCAACCAACCAAGATCACATGCTCATGCACCGCCATTATGTGCCCCGGCTGTAGAGGTGTTGTAGGTCCAGACACAGCTGTTCTGTTTCCAAACACAAGAACATTATGTGTTATTACCAAACATATTGCCTGTATTCATGAAGCACTAAAACAGCCATCAACCACCACCAACAGGACGGATTCCAGAATGCCCATTTTTTAATGCTGATTTTGATGTTGGGTTATAAAACCCATAGTCAGGGCTTTAAGTGGGCCCGGTCTCACCGGGTCTGAGCACATGCAGTTTTTTAAAGGGAGCCTCGAAACGGGTCTCTTTTGGGCTGTTTTTTCCGAGCTGTTTTGTGCCTGCTGTCACTGCAGTCCGTTTTTTTCTGGACTGCAGTGACAGCCGGCACATCCATGTGCGGTGCTCACACTGCTCTCTTCTCACCAGTGGAGTAGTTAAGGCATGACGTTATGCCAGGCGGGCGTTGGAGGGGAAGGAAAATTCTTTAAAGAGAGTCATTTTCACTCTGGATTTCCCTTCTCTTTTTGAAACTCGGGAGCAGCATCATTGCACTCGTGTCACCGGGGCTCTAAGTGGAAGTTTTTTCAATATTATATATAACAAGCCATAGTTGCTGCTTATTTATCTATGCAACTAACAACCATTGACAAAGCCAATAGTCCTGACTTGTTAAAGGCATGATGTTACTTGTATCATATATATAAATGCAATAACAGAAACAGCAAAATACAAGTCGGGCCACACACTATGCTAAGCATAGGTTTTTTAAGCCTAAGTGGTTAAGCCACGCCCTTAATTACATTGGCCACGCCCCGTTTGAGAGACCCTCCAGTTTTTTCATCCCACTTAAAGCCCTGCCTATAGCAACACCATTTATTGGCAGGCCCCTTTAAGCAAAACAATCTGGACCTGGGGAGGTAGTGGCTCGTGTTTTGGCCCATCATTAACTCTCTCTTGTGTAAAGTCAATGAGTGATTTGTGATATTTCAACATTCATTTTAGGGACTTTTTTTGGTTTCAGAGTTCTTATGTTCAGTTGCTTTAACCCATCATTACAACTTGATCGCAAACACAAATTGATGAGACCATACTCAGCACCAGTCTTAGCCCCCTTTGGCTGACAGTGATGTATTTTTTTCTAGAATGTTTACAAAAATATTGGTTTCTGCAGAAAAATAAATCTTCTGTACATTTTTACAGTTTTGAAAATCCTCATAAACTTTCCGACAAGAACTACCTCAATGAATTGCTAATTTTTTCGCCGCCATTGCATTCTTTTAAATGTGTTTATGAAATAAATGCCCTTCATCGTATTAGCTCAGTGAGTTAACCACTGCCTGTGAGTAATCGGCAGATCCCAGGATCGAACCTGTGCTTTCGTGGCTCATAAACTGCCTGCCGATATAATGATTCACAATAAAATGTGTGATTTGTTGCAGTCAAAAGCAAATGCGGTATATACAAACAAAATGTTATCACTGCGTGTCTTTCTTAAAAGTCACTTCACAGGAAATGTCAACTTTTCGCAGAAGGGCCGGTGCTGTCATCGTGTATTCTTGGGGTTTAACTAGGTGCTGATCTACGTCTGCCTGGGGCATGAGGCTTACAGGAAGCACGCGGGAGGGCCTGCTTCATCTCATTGTACAATGTGAAGAATGTTTCCTCATTCTTTACCACTGAGCTGTAGGTCCTTGGTGATATGTATGATTTATTAGAGAGAAGAGTTTTTAAAGTGAGTCGCTATTCTTGGCCCATTTTTCTCCGTGAAAATAGATACATTAAAGGAAGAACCTGGACCACTCTTATGACAGAAGACACCAAAAAGATCATGAACAGCATCCACTCCGGAGCACCTTCTGACCCCTGCCCGCTGCACATCTTACACTATAGTAGAGCTTATATGTCCATTGTCGACATTTGCTAAGTCAGCATGAGCTTCCCTGTCATGAGGCTGCTTATGCGCCCAGCACTGCAAGCATATATTTCGCTAGACTCTGTGCACCATTCACATGAGAACTGTCTGCTGTTCGCATTCTCTGCTGTGCTCTGAGGTTTAGTCTGCGCAGAAGTACAAGGTCGATCAACAATGCCCCTTGTTATTCTGGTCTGGTCAGCCCCTCGCACCTAGACATAACATACTACCCACAGCTGCACTACTGGAAATCATGTGTTTTAATATTGCAAGCTAAACATGATTTGACACAATTGAAGAGACGCCTTTCCAGAAAGAAGAGCTGTGCTTGTCCTGGGATGTGAACGTTTCATCTAGGCCTTGAGGTATGGGGTCGGCTGACAAAGCCCAAAGGTCTTCTTTTTTATAATAAACTATTTCTTAGCACAGGGAGGGTGGTTAGATCTTTTAGTCTTTTTTCCACTGTCTTTATAAAATGATAGCCCCGTTTATATTCCATGGAATTGTGACAATGCTGACTGTATTGTGTTTATGCTTTTTGCTGCTAGTAACGGCACGTGTACTGTACCATAAAGCGCATTGGTTAAAATAAACATTTTAAACTATACCGCATCTCTTATTGTCGCATTGTGGACAAGTATGAGTGAAGGAGGGAAAGAGTTGTTTTGCTCCCGCGATTCCCAAGAGAGAGTGACATATTCTAAGTTGTCTAATCATTGGTAGCTTCTCTGTAGACGGAGAACGAAGGAGACACTATAGCTAGTCGGTTTGGGATTTTGGGTACTAATGTGGTAGGTCGGTACACACCTTATTCACTGAGGTCCCATTTTCCTGTGGATAGTTCCGTATATGTGCAAAATCCCTGCAACATGGCGCCACCAACGTTTGGTCTGGTTCTTTTCTGCGAGACGACAGTGTAACCTCCCATATTGATGTTTTTATGGGTTCTTTCAAGCTTGATTTTCTAAAAAGGTTTTTTCTCATCTTATTGACCCGTTATTGCGCTGCCACGCACTTAGTTGTTATTCTTTCTCTCTCGTCATGGCTGTGGATATCCCGGCGCATAGCCGTGCTGCGCCACGGGCATCAGTTGGCTCATTACGGAGTGCCTGACGCGGATGTTGACTGACTGAATTATTTTTAGAGCGCTCTTATGCCGAGGCGTCTTGGCGCTGTAGGACGGAAAGAGAGGAGTTGGATTAGGGCAGCACGAAAAGCCAGGTCTTCAGTGCCTTTCTGAACTTAGCTATGCTCTTTTCGGACAAAGCAAGGATGGTAAACTGTTCCAGAGCTTGGGGACTTGATGAGAGAAAGATCTGCCGCCCCAGCGGACTCTCTTAGTCCTGGGGATGTACAGTAGATTTTGGGAACTGGATCTGAGTGAGCGCTCAGGTACATATGGGGGAAGAAGATTGGAGAGCTGTTTGGAGGTCTTCCCATAGAGGGATTTGTGGGCCAGGCACATGACCTTGAATTGAATTCTTCTCCTGACCGGAAGCCAATGGAGTTCACTAATTGCTTTGGAAGTAGGGTGTCGTTTGGGGAGGTTAAGCAGTACTCTGGCCGCTGCATTTTGGATTGACTGAGTCAGTTAAATTGTTTTTCTCCGGCACCTATGTACAGGGCTATACAGTAATCTACCCTGGACATAATCAATGCTCCCACTACCGTTTTCCTCAAGGAGAAAGGGATGTAGGGCAGGATTTTTCGAGGACCTTAAGTGTAAAGAAGCAGGCCGAAGTGACCTGGGTGATTTGGGCTGTACAGGAAAGGTCCTTGTCCATTATGAAACCTAGGTTTCTGACCTTTTTGGCCGGAGCCGGGCAGATACCAGCTTCTGGGGGCCACCAAAGATCATTCCAAATGGAGGGTTTTTGGCCAAACTCGATCACCTCCGTTTTTTCAGTGTTTAGTTTGAGGAAGTGAGCATTCATCCATTTCTTAACATCTGACAAACAGTTCCTGAAACTGGTGGCGGTGGCTTCTACCGTCTGCGCCAGTGAGACTACCAGTTGGGTGTCGTCGGCGTAAGAGACTAAATGCAGGCCATGGGTTTTTATCAGAGCAGCAAGGGGAGTGACATAAAGATTAAAGAGGTTTGGTGACACAGCCGAACCCTGAGGGACTCCACATGGTAGAAGGAACTCCTTTGAATGGAGACCATCCCAGTAAATTTGGTGGATGCATGCCTCTAGAAAGGACTGAAGCAAATTTAGGGCGGTGTGTGTGATGCCCAGCGTTCTTAGTCTATTTATGAGGACACCATGATTAACTGTGTCAAACGCCGCTGTCAGATCCAATAGGATCAGAGCGTCTCTGCCTCCTTTGTCCATGGTCTGACGAATGTCCTCCGATGCTATGATCAGAGCAGTCTCCATTGAGTGACAGGCCCTAAAGCCATGCTGTGTGGGGTCTAGTAGGTGGTTGTACTCAAGGTGTTTGGTTAGCTCCTGATTCATTGCACTTTCCAGAATTTTGGCAGGGAGGGGTAAACACGATATTGGGTGGTAGTGTTTAGCTTCCTTAGGGTCTAGTGTCTCCTTTTTAAGAATGGGCCTGATACAAGCCTTCCTCCAACTGCTGGGAAATTGCCTGGAGCTAATTGCAGTGTTGAGGAGGGGGGTAAGAGCTTGGCTGATAGTTTCAGGGACCAGGTGTAGAACGTGAGGGGGGCATGGGTCTAGCGGAGAGCCAGATTTAGTCTGTAGGAGTAGGGTAGTGACCTGAGCGTTGCTAAGCTGGGAGAAATTGGGGAGTTCCGGAACTGACACCTGTTGATCTATTTTGTGGGGGAACTCTTCACAGGTGGGTAGCAGGCGAAGGTCATCATAGACTGTCTGAACTTTCTGCTGAAAGAATTGTACTATGTTTTCCACAAATTCTTGGTGAGGTTTGAAGATGGTTTCCCTGGGACTTTTGGCTAGATGTGTGATGGTTTTGAACAGTTCCTTTGAGGAGTTTGAGGACTCTTGAATCTTCCTTGTATAGAAGACAGCCTTAGCTTGCTCTATGGTTAGCATGTATTCGTGTAGGGCAGCAGTATACTCCTTTCTTGACTGGGGGCTGTAGTCATTTCGCCAAAGCCTCTCGGCCCTCCTGCATTTCAATTTTATCAATTTAACCTCAGGGGTGTACCATTGTGAGGTTGTTGAACGAGTCTTGGGTTTTTTGGATTCTCCCGGGGCTAGCTTGTCCATTGCCTGTGTGAGCCAGGTGTGGAATTTACGGGCTCCGTCATTGCTATCCGTACTAACGAAAGCAGGTATGTCCCTGCTGAGTGTGTTTGCTAGGGATGTGGCTTCTAGTTTTTTCCATGGACGGGATTTGGTTGAGAGTACCAGGTCCTTTCTCCTTGCATTTGTCAAAGTGATTGCAAGGGTGAAGTTAATTGCAGCATGATCGGACCAGGGGAGAGGAGTGGTGGACGTGACCTTGATGTGGTGGGTATGGCCAGCCATTTGGGTGGGTCCAGCCCTTAGTTGGGTTAATCCGTAGCTACGGAAGTTATCTATGAGGGTAGTGGTTTCAGTAGAATTGTTATCCTCGAGGTGGAAATTAAAATCTCTTAGTACAGTGAAGGTGGGTTGATCTGAGGTGGACTCCAGGAAGGTTAGAAGGGCGTTAGTGAAGGGACCTCTGGGTCCTGGAGGTCGGTATAGCAGGAGGCCTGTGAATATTAATTGGTTGTTAAACTTGACCGAAAAGGATATAGCCTCTGCTTCTAGTCCAGGCTGATGGAGAATGTGTATTTTAAAGATTGACCAGTGAATGATGGCTGCCCCCCGCCTGTAGTTCCCTGTCTGTCCACATGTGCTAAAGAGCAGTCTGTGGGTACTGCGATGTTCAAGTCTGGCCCAGATGAATTAGTAGCCCACGTTTCAGTCAAGAAGGCCAGGTCGACCTCATTGTCTGCAATGAAGGCTTCAATTTTGTGTTTATGCTTTGGCATTGACCTGACATTTAGAAGTATGTTTTTTAAGGATTTGATGTTTGATTTAGAATGGCAGTTCGAGGGCTGAACAGGAGGGTGGGGAGAGTTTGCCCTGGGTCTTAAATTGAGCTAGCTAGGTGCGAGATGTGGTATTGTGTAGCCACAGGGTCTACATGTACGAGTGTACGGCTTACCTCTATCAGGGAGTTGTGTCAAGTGTTGACACTCATTGGGTCTTAGATTTGTAAGTGTTTCTCTTGAGTAGACATATTTCATGTGAGCTAATGGAATTTGGGCAGGGGTTAGGGCCCTGGGCGCTGGTCCGGCGCGGACGGGCACAGACGGGCTTGCCTTTGGCGCGCCTTCGGCTCGTCGCCGGCACGCCCGCTGTGCGTCCGGACCAGCATAGGGCTAAATTGGCTCGTAGGCCAGAAGTCGCGGCAGCTAGAGCGTGCGGCACTAGTCCTCCCCACCAACGATGGCGGCTATGTGGCCTGCTGGTGTCGAGACTGCCCGATATTCCCTCCGCAACAAACGGGACTTCCTGCGGCGGAACGAGGAATGGGGCGTCAATGAACAGGTACAGTTATTGTTCAATAGTGCAAATGCAGTTTAAAACAATGGGCTTTCTAGTGCGAGTTTAAAAAGTAAACAAGTACACAGTTTAGGAACGTCGTAATCTGGCTTCTAGTATCCTCAATTGTGCAAATGAGCAAAAGGTTATTCAGTGCAATTTTAAAACAATGTGAATGCTAGTACAGGTTTTAAAATATACAAGTACCCAGGGTTCAAAACGTAGTAATCACGCTTCTAATATCATTGATTTTGGCAGCAAAGATTTGTTAGAGCTGAGAGCGCTGATCGCTTCCCACTCCACTAGCTCCGTCTTAGTTGAGCTATCTTTGTGGCAGAAGCGAATCCAGCTTACCACTTCAAGGTGTTTTATACTTGGGTCACTTTTGCGGCGGTGGATGGGACCAATAATTTGTTCCATCAATACACTGCCACTGCCCTTCCTCATGTTTATCAGCTTATAGGGCTCTTGAAGTTCCACTAATGGCTTGGCAACATCAAATTTGGTTTAATGGCGCCCTTCCTTACCCAGTTTCTCTGGTCCGCTTGACCCATTTTGGCTGGGTGCACACCACACCCAGGTTATCTAACAATTCCAATTGCAGAACTTTGTGTATTGCACACGTCGTTGATACAATTGCATAAAGCTGTTGTTCGATACGTGACGCGCAACGTCCAAGTGGGATCACCTGGTGTTGCTGCACAACCCGCTGGGCCTGGCGGTGTCACTATTAGTCCTGTAAAGGTTAATTCAGTTATGGGCAACCGTCCACAGAATAAGGATGAGTTGCCTTATTGGCTTGCTGAAAAGTTTGGTCAGCTTGAGGCTGTTTTTCCGAATACCTCTCCTGTGGAGAAACCCAGGATATTGACCATTAGCTTGCCTAAAGACTTCCTACCCGAGTTGAATGATTGTAACACCTGGGGCAAGGTGTTTTCAGTGGTATATTTGAAGTGCTTGAGTCACTCCCTCCATGACCGTCCTTCCCTCAGTGATTAAACGTGTTCAAGATGAATACGGCGCTGAGTCGGCTGTGGAATTGGGAATGAGACTGGTGGGAGTGTTCGACGTGGTTGCTGATCTGATCCTTGATCCCCAAGGGCGATTGCAGTAAACTTCCAAGTGGCAGACCTCTTGGAGATGGTCCCGGAAGAGGATAAACCATGCAAATTACTAAAATGATGGCAAAGGCTTTTAAAACCATTGGCTGCAATAAATTGGGACTTAAGCCTTTTTTTGCTCAAATGCAAACGCAGTCTCAAACACAACAGAAAGCTCAGCCTGATAAAGACAAGTGTCCGTTCTTTTTTAAAAGAAACTGGAAAAATAAAAAACAGGGGCAGCAACAACAGAAGCAAGGTTTGTATGCTGGTTCACCGACACCTGAGTCTTCTGAGCATACTTATGAATTGTGCGACCGTGCGAAAATGACGTCTCCTGACAGATTTCAAGTCCCTGATCAACGATCTCCTTGTTCTTCACAGGAAACATCAGGATCTCAAGTCGGTGGAGGGGAACGCCAGGATCGTGGCAAGAGTCAAGCTGCACTACAAGGACGTGATCAGCCTTGTAAGGTTGAAGGCAAAGGAAAACAAGAGGATTTTCTTCATTTTCGCCCAGCGTTTCAAAAGAAAAAGTTGCCAGCTTTAACAGCGAGGTATGCCTCAGACGGTGAGGACATGACTCCTTGATTGGACTTGGGCAGTGACTCTGCTCGACAGCGCGGCGGAGGTTACCATAGTGTGGGAGGCACTGCGTCCTTGTCTGGAGGCGACAGCAACTGAGACGTTTATTACAGTCAAAACAACAGTCACCCGAGTTGCTCCGCCTGATAGACTGTATAAAATAGTTTTTCAAATTGAAGGTGACATTGAACGTGTAGTACAAGGGATTTTTTGAGAAAATCTGACCTCTTCTTATGACATTTTGTTAGCAGAGGCAGATTGGCACCCCACCATTTGTTCTAGCCGCATCGAAATGGGAAGACATGATTCTTCCAAGTTTTTCGCGTTACCTCCCCAAGGAGCATGCAGAGGCTTTTGCAGCTGAGTGAGCTTTGGCCCTTGCACCAGCGGTGTACCGTAATCAAGTGGAATGGGATAAAGATTCTCTGCCACATGAGATTCCACTGCGGTCTATGCCACAGCCTCAACCCCAATATCCCATCCGGCTGGAAGCTAAAGGTCCAGTTTCTGATGTTCTGACTGAGTTGGAGTATCAAGGTGTGATTGAGACATGTGTGTCACCAATGAATAATAACCTTTTCACTGTATCAAAACCTTACGGGTTGTACCGCATAGTTTTGGATTACCGGCATTTTAACTCTCATTGCCGTACGTTTGCGGTACAGAATACCCATAGTTCTGCTTTGGTAGACAGTCTTGTTTGTAAAATATATAAAACAACACTTGACATTTCCAATATCTTCTACAGTCATAACCTATTCCCTGAATGCAGTCAATGGACAGCATTCACAGCCGGTGGAAAACAGAATCTTTTGGGGCGTTTACCTATGGGGTATAGGAATAGCCCCAGGGTTTTCACCACACGTGTTGTCTCCTTATTAGACAACATTGACACAGATGCATATTCATATGTTGATGACATTTATCTCTTGGACGATGAATTATGGCCGCATCTATGCCATGTAGACCGCATAATTCTTGAATTTGCGGACTACGAATACAAATTTTATTTTGCTAAATCACGCATCGCATATTATGCAGTGCAGTTCTTGGGCTATGAGGTCAATAATGAAGGCAGGGGCTTGGAGCCCCACTTCCTGGAAAAATGTGTGCATTTGCAGTCTCCATCTACTCTGAAAAAACTTCAGTCTTTGCTGGGATTTTTGAACTTAGGCCAGACTTGTATTGCCGATTATGCCCAGCGTATCAAGCCTCTTCATGCCTTGATTCAACCTACATTTTCGAAAGCCAGCTGGCTCCTGGAACATTCAATTAACCTGCAGTCTTTGCAATCTGATCTCCTTGAATCTAAGTACTTGCTGACATGTGACAGCCACACAAACCTGATGATACAAATTGAGCCAGGCGCAGTGGGTTTCACTTACTTAACATACAATGAGGGTGACACAGTACTGATAGCTTACAAATCATATTTGTACACTTTGGCTGAAATGCGATTTTCCACTGTTAAAAAACGTCATGGCTGCAGTACAGATGGCAGTCCTGAAGGAACGTGCACTGACGCAGGGGAAATGCATTTTGGTGGTTATACCTTACCCTGCTTTAGAAGCAGTGACCAAGGCAAGTGTGCCTAACTCAAAAGCCTTACACCCCTGTTGGATACAATGGGCAACTTCTTTGACTTCTGCGGATGTTACGTTTATCTTTGACCCCTCTCTTCAGACACTCCTCTCTTCAGACACAGGAGTTCTTGCAGTATGAACACGTTCATCCGCCTCCTCTGACTTTGCTTCTGTTAGAGGAGTACGCATGTATCATTTACACCAATGGTTCGGCGCACGCAACCAGCCACTGGTTCTAAACATGGTTATTCAGCGGCTTGTGCTAATGTGGCAGGACAATGGTGAATGGTGAGTTTAAATGTAACATAGTGCGTACTCAGGCACTAGGAGACTGTACCGCACAATTGGCCAAGCTGCACGCTCTGGTTCTTGCTCTTGTGTTTGCAGATCAAAAAGTGTCAACTCTTAGTGTATGTGACTCATATTACTGTGTTCAATCTTTCAATGACAACGTATTCTTATTGTCTCAAAATGACTATTGAGATTCTAAAGGCAGCATAATTAAGCATTAAATGCTTTGGTTTTAAGTGGCAGATCTTAAAGAACGTCTGCCCCCTCACACATGTTATTCATACTCTTGACCACCAGCATGTAGGAGCACATGCTCTTGGGAATTGTTTGGCTGATGAAGCGGCCAAATCTGCAGACGCCACGTGTTCCGTAGCAGCCGTTACTAGGTCCATGACTAAGATTGATAATGATATTTTGGCAGCGATTGCTGCAACTTGGGAGGGCTCTGATTATCCACATGATTTCCCTTCAAAGTATTCTTATCAGTTAACTCCCTAACAAGTTCCTTTTTGCAAGAATCCTTGACTTTAGAGATGGGCTGGTTCCCAACGCGGACCGCAGACACACTTTAATCAAGACTGCACACGAAGGAATGGTTTTGGTCCATGCCGGCATGTCGGTTACTGTTTCTGTCTTGCAACAAAGGTATTGGTGGTGTGGTTTATATAAACAGACCCGTAAATATGTTCTTTCTTGTGACATCTGTCAACAGATCAAGCTTTCTACGATAACACGACCACCAGAAACACCCCATTGCATTGCCAATCGCCCTTTTGCTTGTGTGTATCTTGATAACTGCGGTCCATTTTCTTCTGATACTGCATATAAATACATTTTAGTTGCGGTTGATTTGTGTACTAGATTGCATTGGGTGTGGCCACAATGCAGTGCTGACGTGCAAAATGTCATCAGGGATTTGCTGTTTTTTGTAGAAATTTTTGCCTGTGGCACCTTTCATTCTGACCAAGGGCCAGCGTACAAGGATAGGATGAAGTCAATGGGGGTGCTGGTGCAGTTTTTGTCTCCATACAGGCTGAAGGCAACTCAATTGTGCAGTGCATGAACCGTGACTTAAAGCAATCCTTGACAGCTGGAGTCTTAGGTACTGGCAGGAACTGGTTAGCCCATTTGTATGGACTCCAACGTGCACTTAATAATCTCCCTAGAAGACCTCGGGTGGGCGGACCAAATACTAGATGCTCTTTGGCATTAAAATGTTTGTGCCAGACCTTGATTGTCTACTCTAGACGTTGCAGCGGCAGCCTCAACCTTTGATGTAGATAATCATTCTACTATGTTAAGGAACCTACAAGAGACCTGTGCCAGTATTGCTACTGAACATTTGTCCTCAGCAACTGATGCAGCACTTCAGGTTCCGGTGGTCGTCTGGCTTCGTAAAGTTGGTGATCTGGTACGAGAAAAGGTCTAGAACAAAAAATAATTTGGTCCCTCTTATCGTGCACTGGTTCTGGTGCTTGGCCTGAAGGGTACTCAAACAGTGACTTTACCTCCTCTTCCTGGTAGCAAAGACAATAGATACATTTCAATGGACAATGTCAAGCTACAACATCTGGCCAATTCTGGATAGTGTGACGCCTGCTGTTTCATGCCCCACAATTTCAAAGAATAGTAAGGGTGGCATGACTTCCAGTTCGCCCCATGACACTGTCATCGAGATGGACCCTGTTGTTGACCTTTCTTCTGTTCCCCCAGCTTCCTCCTGCAACACAGAGGCTGAATACCCACTGTCCCACAAATAACTCTTTGCATGATTTTCTGGACAGTCCTTTGAACCATGGCAGTTTTTCTTATGACTCTTCCTCCACGTCCTCCAGAGCCCATCGGAATTGGCTGTTTTTTTCTCCTGGTTTAAACAGACTTATTTGGTCCCTCCATCTGGTTGGCCCTTATCCTGATTTTTCTTTTCATGTAATTGGACTTATAACTGTTTTTTCCTACTCATCAATGGTCACTATTTGCCCGAACGCTCTGCAGTGAACTTGATTGATGGTGCTTTGGCTGCCACACATCTTCCCACATCATGAAGCATGACCAGACTGTAGTTAACATTTCAGCGTTCCCAGTTTCTGATGGAATCGTCTGGGATAAAGTGGGTTATCAGGTCCATAGTCCGAGTGAGGTCATCAATGTACCGTACATATTTTGTGTTTCTATGGGTGATGTGGTGACACAAGACATACATTCTGATGATTGGGATGTGTAAGCAATCCAAGCCTTGTATTCTGATTTGAAATATTATACTGCTTTTGAAGCTGAAGGTTTGTATATGAATTCTGCGAAATATGCGGATCTGTTCTGTTATCAGCATTATGGGCATCATTTCTTACACAAGACTAATACATTACGTCCTATGGTTAATTACACTCGGTGGAAACATTGCCCAAAACCAATAAAAGACAGCTCAAAAACACCAAGAAATAAGTTCACATACAGATTTTGATAGGTCCAACCCGGAGTCATATTATTTTAAACTAAGTGGTTCCTCCTCTACAAAAGTAATGTTGACACATAGTAAATTAATTTATTCCACTCTTTTCAACATGACCTGTCTCTGAAGGGTTATGATCATTGGAGGGACACAGTTCATTTGAAATCCATCTGGGGTTCTAGGAGCTGGCAAGTGATTGGCACTGAGGCCTTACATTGTGCCTGCCTCATCCCTACACAGATTTTAATTTTAAGTAATACAGTGTACCAAACTAAATGGTTTGGTTTGCTACTGAAGAATAAAATGAACACCCTAGTTATTCCCTCTTTATCTGTATATAACAATTGGCGCTCATACACAAATTATACAATTAAGTAATTGCAGGCTTTGCTTCAAAACAATTCAATTAATGTGTCTGATATGGCTCCTCAAGGGTCATTGGTTTGGCATTCAAATTCAAATGCTACCAGCTCCGTTTTCATAACAATGCCTTTAGTTATATGCAAGACAGACCCGACTCAAGATTTCCTGATGCCCATTCAGTGACAACCTATGTGGTTGGTAAATTATGTCAACAGTGATTGCACCAGGGGCGTGGCTAGCAACATGGCCGAGTGAGTCGCACTCTGCAACAGCTCCGGCTAGCCGAATTAATCCGACACCGATAACTAACTCCACCGACTGCAAACAAGTCACATGCGGTGGCGAAACACTTGCTGACCCCAGCGGCTCAATCGCCGCCTCTTCTGGGCCGATAGAACGCAGAGAACCCTGAAAAACATCAACCACGCTCGGAGCCGGGCCGGCTTCAAGATGGCGGCAGCCGCAATGGATTCCCGAGTGTTCCGGAGCGTGAATCCGGGGACCGCCTGAGGGGTGTGGAGACGAGGTCTTGTGGCACCGATCACCTTGGAAGCGGGGAGCTACCCCAGAGTCCTTCCCTGAAGTGCCGAGACCCACGCAGGCCCTGCGGAGCTGCGGATCGGAGAAGACACGGGTGAGACCTTCCCCGTCCCCTCCCCCTGTACGGCGCTGGAGCCAGGACGATACGGCGCTCCGGATCTAGGCCCCCGAGGCACCCAAGGCGGGCGGGCTGAGGTGGAGAGTCTCCCGGCGGGACGCAACGGTGCGGCCCCAATTGCCCACACGGGGCGGAGGGGTGACACAGCCTGTGGACACTCAGAGGTGAGGCACATCCGCGGCGGGAGGCGGCTGATCCTGGTGTCGCCCGGTGACCGGGGGAAGGCGGCAAGACTGGAGAGTCCATCGATCGAGCCCCCACCATGCCATTGGGGGACCCAACGCTGAGGGCTGAAGTTGATATGGGGACCGCTTAGGAGCGGCGCGTGCTACCATTAAGACCCCTGGGACTGGCTGCTTCATCGGCTGTGCACCCTCCCGGAGCCAAGGTTTACTCCCCGCGGCCCGGCCTAACTGGCCACCGCGGCCGCGCCGCAGCCTTTACCCGCCCGGGGGGGAAATAATCATCGCGACCAGCGACCATCACCTGCTGGACCACTATCCCACGACTGGTGTTGCTCATCCCCGTGCTCCCAGCCAAACCGCAGGTGCGACGACAGGGTGGAGGGTAGAAGTGGTCTTCGGGCTGCTGCTTGGTCCTCGGACTCTGCCCTCCCCCACCTGCGGCAGAGAAGTCAGCCCGCCATGGGGAAGAAGGAGGTGGCCGTGAAGACCCAGAAACAAGGCCCCATAGACAAGTTTGCGGTGGCGCAACAGCCTGGTGGCGGAGAGGCGACGGGATCGACCACGGACACAGCTCTCCTGATGAGTGCAATACAGGCTTCTAGGACAGATATCCAGGCGTCCAGAGCGGCCCTTGAGGTGAAGATAGGTGAAGTGGGAGTGGAGGTCAACCTACTGAGGCAGGACTTCAGAAACCTTAGAGAGAGGGTAACCATGGCAGAGACAAGACTGGGAGAGGCGGAGGATGTCATACACGGCCTCCGGAAGGACGTCAAGGACCTACAGGCTGCACACAAACAGCTCCTCTGGAAGGTGGACGATGCAGAAAACAGGGCACGGCGGAACAACCTCTGTTTTGTGGGATTTAGGGAAGGAATCGAAGGGGCCAATATGGCAGCATTCCTGCGCACGTGGCTGGTCAAGACCCTACCTCAGGCGCCCTTCTCCAACTGCTTCATAATTGAAAGGGCACACAGAGCGCTAATGGCCAAACCGTTGGTAGGGGGACGGTCGAGACCGATCATTGCGAGGTTCTTGAACTTTGCTGACAGAGATCTGATCCTAAGAGAAGCCAGGAAACTGGGTGAGATTAGACTTGAGAACTCACAAATAATGATTTTCCCTGACTACAGCCAGGAGGTACAGAAGGCGAAACATTCCTTTGATACGGTTAAAGCTAAACTCAGAGACTTGAAGATAGAATACATGCTCCTCTTCCCAGCGAAACTAAAGGTCATATATAAGGACAAAACGTACTTCTTCCTACACCCAGATGACGCATGGCAATGGCCGGAGGAACGTCCACCTCTTCAGAGGCGAGAGGGGAACAGGAGGACTGCGGAGAGGACAAACCTGGTAACTGGAAACTTATGGGAGTGAGTGCAACCACGGCGGAGGCATAAACCGCGAGGACTGAGGAGGACGCAAACGACACCATATCCATCACAGAATGCATCCCCTGGGAGACAACGGGACTCTGGCGCATCGCGGATCGAAGGCCCAGTGGGATCTAGATTCAGTGCCCTTGCTGTAGAGAAACATACTGAGATGGAGAGTGAAACGGGAGGCAAAACGTCCGGAGTAGAGGAAGAAGAGGACCAATCGCTCTACCCGCTGGCGTTGGCCATTCAGGAACGGGAGAGCGGACCCACCACAGACAGACCTCCGACGCCGGGAGAGACCGGTCCCCGCGTCACTTGAACAGTCAGGAAGGTGGATGGACAAGATATCGGCTAGAAGAATCTGTGTTATAACCGTGCACTCAATTTTCTCTGGTGTTAATGTTCAAAAAGTTTAAACAGTACTTGGGTTGGCGCTACTTCCGACGCACGTAGTCAAGCCGTGCCGTCAAATAGGAGAACGTAGTGTGGGAAGAAACACTTCTCACAAGGATGTGCGCTCAATATACATGAAACTTGGAGGGTTTCTTAACAGTTCAGTTGATATAGAAGCAACACAAACACGTGTGTTTTCACATCGTTTTAATCACATTTTATTTCCATGATTAGTATTCCATTTTCATCTTGATCAATTAATTGCTTAATCTTAGATTCCAAGTTTGGCGAAATACTCAATGCATTTCGGGTCAAAGTGAAGACCCTTCATCAGGGGTCTGTGAAAGAATAATACAGGACCAAAATCAATACTCGATACTCAAAAAACATACAACACTATCTATGCATTTGTAGCGCTTCATAAAAATTAATGGCGATCATGCGTAAACTGAAAACATATGTGCAAGGAAAGAAAAAATGTGCGCGGTGTTAGAAACACAGAAGTAATTTTTTCCTTCATTTTTCATAAGTATTTATGTGCTCTTTTCCATTTTACCTAGCCTGTCCTCCTTTAGATTAATCTTATGTTCACGTCAGTTGTTTTTTAATCTAACACACAACTTTATTGTACCCGTAGTTCACTTCCTTGTTTACATCACGGTGAAGCCGTTATACTCACATCACGTGATACTCATCACACACGAGAGCCTCAGTGCCGATTGGTTTAACCGTACAAATGGTTTTCACTCTGTGTATTTGCGAATTCCGAAAGGAGCGTTTTGCCGATTTGGATGTAAGTGGATATTTGTGCTGATATTCTCTCTCCGGTTTGGTTTCTTGGCATTTCTGACACTTTCTTCGGTATTCTTTTGATCAATGTTGTTTACTGGTTTGGCACAATCTGGGGGTCGTTAGTTTATACTTCTGTGTTTCTAACACCGCGCACATTTTTTCTTTCCTTGCACATATGTTTTCAGTTTACTCATGATCGCCATTAACTTTTATGAAGCGCTACAAATGCATAGATAGTGTTGTATGTTTTTTTAGAATTGAGTATTGATTTTGGTCCTGTATTATTCTTTCACAGACCCCTGATGAAGGGTCTTCACTTTGACCCGAAATGCATTGGGTATTTCGACAAACTTGGAATCTAAGATCAAGCAATTAATTGATCAAGATGAAAATGGAATACTAATCATGGAAATAAAATGTGATTAAAACGATGTGAAAACACATGTGTTCGTGTTGTTTCTATATCAACTGAACTGTTAAGAAACCCTCCAGGTTTCATGTATATTGAGCGCACATCCTTGTGAAAAGTGTTTCTTCCCACACTACGTTCTCCAAGATATCGGCTAGACCACACGGAAGCACGCAAGTGACTCACACGACCCCTATTTTTGTTTACTACTGTGTTCTTTTTTTATTGCTTTTTCTTTCCATATCTTCTTCCTATAGAGAACTTATACACAACATTGTGGACTTTGGAATAAGTGGCCATCCGGGCTACTGTGTGACTAACAAGTTCTACAGGGGAGGGAGATACCAGGGAGGGCGACAGACCTTTTCGTGCCAACAAGGCCTATCGAATGGGGAGGTAGACGTTGGGCCTGATGGGGGAGGAAGGTGGGGCGGGGGGAACGGGGAAGAGTTGGGGTACGTTACTGAGTTGGATTCAGTGGATAGGGGCAGCACAAGGGTGGAGGGCGAGGGAGTTGGGGGGGAGGGGGGAGAGAGGCACTCAACACGGGCGACGAATTCACTTGTCAGGCGGACACGCGTGCGATGCAACACATTCCACCACAAACAGTCAGAGAGTACCAAATGTTACATAGCACACCATGTCGGGTGATAACTTACTACCCGCGCCGAATGCCTTCACAAAAGGTCCGGGGTCTTCCACTCGCACACCACCAATATGATTATGGGGAACCCTGAGGGAGAGACAGACCATAGAGGGGGCATTAAGGTGATGACCTGGAATGTAAACGGCTTAGGCTCCAAGATCAAACGAGGCTTGGTAAACAACTATATCAAAAGGTCTGGGGCAGACGTGGTACTCCTTCAGGAAACGCACCTGCAGGGTACTAAATGCGCCTTTCTGGCAAGAGGACAGTACAAAGTTCTGGCACACGCGGGGTTTACCTCGGGCTCCAGAGGGGTTGCAATATTGATTAAAAAACATCCACCAATGAGAGTGACACGGGTCTGGACTGACAGACAGGGCACCTATGTGGGAGTGCGAGGGACGTGGAGAAGGAGAGAATATACACTTATATCAGCTTATGCCCCGCCTAAATTGCAGGCAGATACTATGAAGGGGGTGTCAGACATCATTCTCAATACATTGGGCACAATTCAAATCCTTGGGGGAGACTTCAATGACGTAATGAGTAATACTGCGGACAGGACAGGTGAGCGGGATAGACCCCAAACTATGACCCACACTAGCTAAATCTATGGAGACACTAGGCCTCCTGGATGTGTGGCGCTGGCTACACCGGGACACACAGGCGTTCTCCTTCTTCTCCGGAACACTCAAAGTCTATTCCCGCCTGGACTATATCTTCATGGCGCGACAGGCACTACAGGTGTCGGATTCGGTGGAATACTATGCTCGGGGAGTATCTGACCATTTGCCCCATGCAATACAGATTGGTAGGCAGAGAAGGGATGGTCCCGCGATCCTTAGACTCTCGGCCTGGGATTTGCAAAACCTGGATATCATGAAGGGGCTTAGAGCCGACGTAAAGGTGTACCTGGCTGAAAACGTGGGATCCGTGGGCTCGCGGGTAGTCCTATGGGATGCTCTTAAATTAGTGCTCCGTGATAGGGCTCACTGTAGACTGGCGGAGGTTAGAAAAAAGAGTCAGGCTGAGATCCAGGCCCTAGAAACACAAATACTACAACTGGAGAACGAGCATCTACTCACGAAAGATCTAGGGACACAACGATGCCTTGCGGACACCCAGGCACAGTATAGACAACTGGTGACGGGGGAGGCTAGGACGCAAGCACTAGCTACTCTACACCGCATCTATGATGTGAGCGATAAATCAGGGAGACTCTTGGCCAGGCTCAGCAGGAAAGAGAGAGATGAACGCTGGGTTGAAAGAATAAGGGTGAGCCCTGCCGCTTGGGTCTGCAACGATGATAAGATAGCTGACGCATTTGCCGACTGCTATGAAACTCTATACAAGGCCCGCGATTTAGGATCCAAAATGGAGGCGCTGCAATATATGGCATCCATCACCCTCCCGACACTCGAGGAGACTGACCGTACGGATCTGGAGTCTGATGTCACTGAGGAGGAAGTTAGGGTGGCTCTGACCAAACTCCGTGCGGGAAAGACCGCGGGCCCAAATGGTTTCCCTGCGTAGCTCTTCAAGAAGATGGCTGACCTCCTGACTCGACACCTGCAGGACCTATTCCGGGAGGCTGAGGAGGAGGGACAGTTCCCACCGGATATCAGATAGGCCACGATTGTCCCGATTCACAAGTCAGGGAAGCCGGCGGAGGACTGTGCATCCTACCGTCCGGTCTCCTTGCTGAACGTGGAAGCAAAGATCTATGCAACAATACTGGCTCTACGCATGAGAAGGGTCATCCCAGGCTTGATCCATATGGACCAGACAGGGTTTATTCCGGAAAGAGCAACCAGATATAATTTGCGAAGGACACATAATTGGCTTCATGTGGTGGAAGGCAGAACAGAGCCACATTGGTTCCTGTCCCTAGACGCAGAAAAGGCGTTCGATGTTGTCCATTGGCCCTTCTTGGAGGGAGTGCTAGAACAAATGGGCTTTGGACCCAAATACAGGCGCAAAATTAGTCTACTCTATGCAGGCCCAAGTGGCCGTGTAAGGGTTAACGGGGCAATGTCAAGGACCTTTTCCATACAGCGAGGAACACGACAAGGATGCCCCCTGTCGCCCCTGCTTTTTGCACTGGCGATCGAGGTGACGGCCTGCGCGGTTCGACAAAACGAGAGGATCACGGGGTTCCGCATAGGACAGACGGACATGCAGGGTGAGAAATGGTCCTTATACGCCGATGACGTCTTGCTTTATGTCACGAAACCGGAAAGCACAATACCGGCGCTGTTTGACAAGTTGGCAAGATATGGCGCGAGGTCAGGATACCAGATTAACTGGCACAAATCAACGCTCTATGACCCACGAGGGCATAAAGACTGACCCCAATTGCCGCAGAGTCTACAGACGACCGAAGAAGGATTTCAGTACCTAGGGATATTTGTCACAACGGACAGAGTCGTCTCATATGAACGAAACGTTACATGTGTCATTCGTGACTTCAAATCTGACTCTTGTAGATGGCAATCACTCCCCCTGACAATACTCGGTAGGGCAGCTATGTTCAAAATGATCTTGCTCCCAAAATTCCTCTACGCCTTTCAAAATGAATATTTTCCAGTGCCACCCAAGACTTTTCGGGACATACACACGGAGCTCCGGTCCTACCTATGGCTGGGAAAGCACCCCAGAGTGGCACTGGCAACTCTGCAGAGACACCAATATCTCACTCCCTGACCTGGAAGCCTATTACTGGGCGGAGCACCTGGCCCCCATTAATGATTGGTTACACGCACCTGCCACTCATCCCACATAGGCCCTAGAAAGGTACACCATGGGCACACACTCAAGCCTCCACTACATATATGGTGAGAAGGGACAAGCCAGACTACTGCCAGCTACTAAAATCACACTGGGGGCGTGGAAAAGAGCCACGACTGTCCCTGGGTGGGTTTGCAGACCTGCGAAGCAGACACCACTATGGGAGTGCTCCTGGCTCAAAGAACTTGACAAGCTGAGAGGTTTCCAGGGATGGGACGCCATCGGCATCTCTACCCTAGGGGATGTAGTCAAAAATGGAGCATTAAAACCCTTTACCTCCCTACAGGCTGAATTTGGGCTACACCGCTCCCAGTTTTTTAAATACATACAACTGAGACATGCATGGCGGGCAGAGGGGGCACTACAAGAGCCGCTCCCCGAATACGCGCCACTAGAGGGCCGACTATTACAGGAAAGGATCCCCGAAAAGGCGGTCTCCCTGACATACAAAACTATTATGAATAATAGACCGAATACACTAGAGGGCCTTCGAATCACATGGGAGCAAGAAGTAGGGGAGACGGATGAGGTGGATTGGGGGGGTACTGATGCACCCTAGAGAAGTAGTAATTAAATCACCCCTAAGCCTAATCCAGATTAAGATCCTACACAGGGCGTATTATGACAGAGTAAGGCTCTATAAAATTGGGGAGATTGACAGACCCTAGCTGCCTGCGTTGCGGACATGAGAGCGGGAGTTTCCTACACACAATATGGCTATGCCCAAATATTCAGGCTTATTGGGTAGTGATCACCACGGAATTGAGGGAGGTATTGGAGATAGACATACCATTAGACCCGAAGCTCGTCCTATTGGGAATGACCAATGATATAGACGTGGCCCGCCCACTGTTAATCTTCCTGGTGCTGGCCTTAGTAGTGGCCAAGAGAGGCATAGCTAGGAAATGGGGGGCGCCTGACACACTCCAGGTTGAGGAATGGAGGAGGGGCCTGGACAACTACATGGCGGCCGAAAGGGTCACATACAAAGCAAGAGGCTGTCCAAAGATATTCCGTAAAGTATGGAGTAAATGGAAACGTTATCATGGCTTAGACGGAGGTCTCTGAAGAGGCCAGAGCATACACAAGTTGGCTTGTTAGGGGGGGGAAAGCTATGCGGAATTAAGAAGGTGGGTGGGAATTACATGGTGAACTGCTATGGAGGAACATATGAACTATGATACTGGGACTTTGCATCTTGACGGAAGTGGAGGGGATGTGGGGTGGGGGGCACGGGGTTACTGCTTGACGATGACATGCTTGTTCTATGTCTTCCCTTGTGATAAAACAATATAAATGTTTTTTTTTAAAAACAGTGATTGCACCACTCTACACTTTTGTCTGCTAAACAACATGTATCGTTGTTATCCAACAATATTAATTTGGCCGATTTTGTCTTAGGACCCAGGGCTCCAAGGACAAAAAGATGGATATGTGCTGCTTACAATGAAATTTGGAAACTTTCCCAAATTGAGGCAACATCTCGTTTACAGGAAATTGACCAAGCAAACTTAGAAAAAGTTCTAGCTGTTGTCGACAAGAGTATTAATACACTGTTTTCCCGCATTTATGCATTAGAAAATATTGTTTCATTTGTTATTAACATTGTACACAAAGATGTGTCTCTGTTATATCATGGTCAGAATCAATTACGTTCTGTAATGCAACTTGCCCGGACTTTGCAAACTCTGAAGATGGGAAAAGTACCATGCGATTTTTTTAATGCAACTGCTTTGTTTTGACCGTTTTATTTAACAGACATTCAGCAATTGATGTCCATGAAAGACGCTACCTACACTCTTCTGCACATTGAAAAAATAGATCCTTTACCTTTTTCTGTCACAGAAACTGACTTTGCAGTCTGGCTAATCCATGGGGTTATATCTTTGCCTTTCTCGCTGTTTGAATTCAGTTCCTGTATGAAACAATATCCTTTAGGCCGCTTTGAACCCCTTGGAAGCGCGTTTCTGCATGTACTATAGTCTTTGCCTTTCACCCATCGCTGTTTAAGGGAAAATACGGAAGTTTATCTTACCGGGGAGGACTGTTATTCCACAATAGGGCACTGCCTGGTATGTAAAAACATACAGCTGCACGGAGCATGTAACGTTTCAGCACCAAACCTAGTGTGTGTTTAAAAAGGTAAAACAGTTTCCGCAATTATTCCCACATACAATCTGCTTAATAACAGTAGTTATCTAACTTTAAATAACCAAGAATGCTGTGGCTTGCTTGCTGGCATACCATACATTGTTACGGTTTCACAGCACGTGATTTGTTGCAATATTGTACTTTTTCCGCGCCCACGTAGGCTGCTCGATAGTTCCAATTGGCCTTCAATAACAACTTTGAAAACAGATGTCAACAAGTTGAGCAGATTAAAGGCCTTTTAACTCAACAAGAAGTACCCATTACTTCTGCATGAGAAACCTTCACCCTGCAGGTGACTAGCGCCGCTACTGAAGTTCAAATGCTTCTAAACACTAACCTCCCACTACACTTTGGGGAGCTCATCCATCGCATATTTAATGTGTTGACTACTCAAAGCCTGGCACATTTTTTTTAAAGCTGTCTGCTCTGGCCTTTTGAGTTCTTTTCAGACTATATGTGGTTTAATACATGCATTCATTCATTTTATCTTTTCCAGCGTCTTTGGTGGGTTTCCCTTATTATTGACGTTAGTCGCTGGAATCCTGCTTCTGCTGTGCCTACTGCACAATGGCTGCTCCTCCTGTAGCACTACACAGACCGGGCAGGCTCCAATTGCTCCGTGACCGAATGCATGACTGCTTCAGTACATTACTGCTGGAAACTCTCAGTGTGTCTTATGGGTTGTCTTCCATTTTGCGTATATCACTTGCGTGCAACCAGTATTTTCGTGCTTGAAATGTCAGTTTTCATGGGTATTGGATTTATGCCTTTCCAATAAGTCATGTCCGTACCCGGATTTCAACCGGCTTATGGGCCCCTTAGAGGCTCATAAGCAGGGCTGTTCTGGGATTGGCTTAATGGCGAGTGCAACTGCACTTGGAATTTTGGCGCAATTTGATATCTGTGCGGCTGCACAGAATCTCCTACTTCACAGTTATATTGAATATCACACAAGTTATCTTGCAATGCTAATGGAGGCACCCGACTATGAAGAACACTCTTGTTCATTCACCTTGCTAAATTGGATGGCATCTCTTTTTTCTACTGACCGCAATGATGTCTTTTTGGAGGGTGTTGCATTATTTTGCTCGTACACTCTGATGGATTGACCGCAAAAAGGGCCAGCATTCGTCATTTTGGGTTTCGGATGCCCTTTTTCCCGCAATATTTTTTACTTTCTTCTTTCAGAATTTGTTTTTTTTATGTAGACTCTTGTCTTTGATTTTTTCCAAATTTATGGACACGCTTGTTTATCGCTGCTCATGCTTTTTGAACTCTGTTTCCGTCTTTTATGTCTACAAATGAAGAACTAACCAGGGGGAGGGTGTAGTAGAGCTTATAGGTCCATTGTCGACATTTGCTAAGTTAGCATGAGCTTCGCTGCCATGAGGCTGCTTTTGCGCACGACACTGCAAGCACATATTTCGCAAGACTCTGTTTGTGCACCATTCACATGAGAACTGTCTTCTTTTTGCATTCACTACTGTGCTGGGATGTTTAGTTTGCACACGAAGTACAAGGTCGATCAACAATGCCCTTTGTTATTCTGTTATAGTCAGCCCCTCTCACCTAGACATAACATACTACTCACAGCTGCACTACTGGAAATCGTGTGTTTTAATATTGCAAGCTAAAATTGTTTTGACACACTTGGAGAGACACCTTTCCAGAGAAAAGAGCTGTGCTTGTCCTGGGATGTGAATGTTTCATCCAGGAGTTGAGGTATGGGGTCGGCTGACAAAGCCCAGAGGTCTTCTTTTTTATAATAAACTATTTCTTAGCACAGAGAGGGTGGCTAGGTCTTTTAGTCCTTTTTCCACTGTCTTTATAAAATTATATACCTCTTCATATTCTATGGAATTGTGACAATGCTGACTGTATTCTGTTTATGCATTTTGCTCCTAGTAACGGCACATGTACTGTACCATAGAGCGCGTTAGTTAAAATAAACATTTTAAACTATACCGTGTCTCTTATTATTCGCATTGTGGACAAGTATGAGTGAGTGAGCAAATGAGTTGTCTTACCCCCGCGATTCCCAAGAGAGAGTGACGTGTTCTGGGTTGTCTAATCATTGGTAGCTTCGCAGTGATGGAGAACGAAAGAGACACTATAGCTAGTCGGTTTAGGATTTTGGGTACTAATGTGGTAGGTCGGTACACCCCCTATTCACTGAGGGCCCATTTTCCTGTGCATCGTTCTGTATATGTGCAGAATCCCTGTAACACCACATGGCCACCAGAGCCATTGCAACCAAGCTACGTTGAACTATCAACTGCTCCCTCGAGACAGCCACATTCCCTGACAACTGGAAGTGCGCCAAAGTCAACTCCCTCCTAAAGAAACCCTCCGCAGACCCGAGAGACCTCAAGAACTTCAGGCCCATCTCACTGCTTCCATTTGCAGCCAAAGTCATCAAACAGGCCGTCATAACCCAGTTAGCACACTTTATAGAAACCAACATCCTAGACACCTCTCAATCCAGATTCCGCCGCAACCAGCGCACCGAGACCGCCCTCCTTGCCGCCACTGACAAAATCTGTGCCCTCCACGGCCATGCCCACACGGCATCCCTCATCCTCCTGGACCTATCAGCAGCTTTCGATACCATCTCCACCCGCACACTAGCCACCAGGCTCCACGACGCCGGCATCCAAGGAAAGGCCCTAGACTAGCTATGATTATTCCTCTCAGGCAGAACACAGAGAACAAGACTCTCACCCTTCCTCTCTGAATTGACAGAGATCAGATACGAAGTACCACAAGGATCCTCCGTAAGCACCACAAACTTCAACATCTATTTGGCCCTAGTCGCAAGCATCATCAGAAACAACGGGTTCAACATTATCTCCGACTCCGATGACACCCAGTTCATCCACTCCATCACCAAGGAACCCGACAACACCAGGCACAATTTCCAAGAAGGGATGAAAGCTGTTCGGACCTGGATGAGTAACAGCTGCCTGCAACTCAACTTGGAGGAAACAGAAGTCCTCATCCTCGGATCCACCACATCTGCATGGCACGACACCTGGTGGCTGGCCCCCAGCCCATGTAAACCCACCCACCCCAACGGACTGTGCACACAACCTCAGCATCATACTGGACTCATCACTAACCATGGATCGCCAGATCAACACCGTCTCTTCCACCTGCTTCAACACCTTCCGCATACTACGCAAGACATTCACATGGATCACCCCACCCCAGACTCCAGGAAAACAGTCACTCACACACTCATTACCAGCAGACGGACTACTGCAATGCCCTCTATGCCAGAATCAACAAACAACTCCTCTGCCCGAATGGCACAACCAGACAAATCCTCAATGTCCCACAGCACAACACCATCACCCAACACCTCCGCGAACTCCACTGGCTCCCCATCAAAAGAAGAATAACTTTCAAGCTACTCACACACACCTACAATGCCTTCCACAACACCGGACCCCAAAACCTTAATGACCGAATCTCCTTTCATGCCCCAAAGAGAAACCTCCGTTCAGCCAACCTCTCCCTAGCCACTGTCCCAAACTTTTTCCGAACCAGAGCCGGTGGAAGTTCCTTCTACTACCTCGCAGCCAAGATCTGGAACAAACTCCCCCTTCACATTCACGGGAGCCTGACACTGCGCCAATTTAGGAAAGCCCTCAAGACCTGGCTCTTAAAATGATCCCAACGGAGCTGCTCATACCCACCCTCAGCTTCTTGAGACGCTCACAGGTGGGTAATGCGCTTTACAAAACCCTGATTGATTGATTGATTGAGTGATTGATTGATTGATTGATTGAAGAAGTGAGCATTGCATGACCAGTAGACACTCCTGAAACTGTCATTAGTTCCAAATTGTAACTAATCTGTAGGGCTTGTGGCATTTTGTTCTAGAATCTAAATAGAGACAGGCGAAGCTACAAACTTGCATTAGTTCTGGTAACTTACCTGTTTCTATTTAAAATTTGAAAAAACGGGACAACAATTACAAGGAAAAAAAGCTCTGAAGACTCTGAAAAGAGAGAGTCCACACAGGTGCTTTATTATATTTTTGAATTCATATAGAGCGTCATACTTCTGATGAGGGATCAGACCACTTCAGTTCAGATCTGGTACATAGGCACCCATTACAGGGTTCACGGTTGAAAAGATGTTGGTTGTAGTTAAGCCTTTATGGAGGCATTGGATGATGTAGTTGAGTTTGAGAAACGTGCTCCAAATATGGTTTGTTGCACTGGCAGCTCTGTAGAAGTATAGGGTGTTCCAAAAGAAAGGGTGATGATGGATGCTTTTATTCAGATAGAGATCTCCCTGTTTTTGGAGTGGTCTGTTTAATAGCAAATTTTGCATGTGGCAAGAGACAGGTTTTTATTGGTCTCTGGAATTCATGGCAATAGTCAATAGTCAGTTAGGGCCTAATTACGATGGTGGAAGGCCCACCACCGACAGCCTGTCAGTGACGTGCCCTCCACCATCGTACTGCAGTTTTCTGCCGCCAGATTACCAAGGCGGGTGGAAACGTGGCGGTTGGAAAGATCGGCCACCACGGTTCTGACAATCAATCGTTTTCCGACCACCTGTCAGAGCAGCCGCATTGGCTAGCATGGTGGCGGTGCCTGTCAGTCACCACCGTCGGGATTATGATATTCGTTTCCACTAGTTGTTTCGAGGCAGTCAACCCGCCACAAAACGACAGGCTGAAAATTAATTTGGGGACCTGTAGCCAGCCCCCCTGAATCCCTGTGCCTGGGGAAAGAGCACTGGGGGCATCTATGGTGCCCCCCTACATTTCGCTGCACCATGTGGCGGGCACCACGTAGTGCAGGGAAATGTAAACAGTGCATTTTCAACATTGCGTCTGGTGCTGCAGATAGCAGCACTCGCCGCAATGTGAAATATAGCGCATGCAACCGCCACCGTGGGGGTCGCATTGTAATACCCCCTGTGGAACCGTGAAAACATGAGTCTGCCCTGAGCAGGAAGTATCTGCACTGAGTTTGTAGATCACAACTAAGAATTATAGAATGACACACTTGAGGAAAACACCCCCCACCCAAAATTCTCAGAATCATCTGAGCAGTTGCCCAGAGTGACTCAGAAGCAAGAACATGAAACATCACAAAAGTGGCCTTCTCCCCAACGTCAGTAGAGAATGCTTGCTAAGAGACACAGTTCATCTATCCATAAGCCCCATTGCATCTGACATTTAGAACAGCCACCTTTTTACTGGCCTAAAAATGATGACTTTGAGTCCATTGGTCTGACATTCGAGTCCTGTTGGTTCCTGATATATTGTCATGAAAAGTTCAAAGGTATCCCCTAAATCTAGTCCAATCCAATTTGGCTCCAGTCCTTTAGCTGCAGAACAGTCCCTGGATGGACCAAGGGGCAAGTGCTGTGATATTAACTGAGTAATAATGAAACATAGTCCAATACAATGTTATAACATGGAAAGGGATTATTTTTCCTAACCTTTGAACTAAGATTATGTTGCACTAGCCCTAGTGTCCCCTTAGCAGCTATGAATGATGTTGATCCAGTAATTTTTTGGGGTGAAGAGTTTTTGGGAGGAATTAATTTCATGTCTCAAACAACAAGCTCTGGAGTTCTGCCTTGACTGCTGATGAGTCTTGTTACCAATTAATTTAGGACTCGCAGAGGCAATTTTGTAGCAAAATCCATATGAAGTAACTGCTGCTAAGATATTTGATCTTCGTTGTATAAATGACCTTCACACATTTGGGAGACATCCTAATAGCCTTGTAGTTCATTGCTGTGATTTAAAAACTATCTCAGTAACCCCAACCCAGTATCACGTCACTGGATCACTGAAGAGGGGCCTTTGCTGCTAGGATATTCTACTTTACTTTGTGAGCAATTTTAGAGATATATTGATACATAGGCCTCAATTATGAACACATTATTTGCAAATTAATTAATTTTAGCACTTTTAATTGTAGGTTAGGTTCAAAATTATACGTTTTGCCCTGAAAATGGCACATCATATTCAGATTTGGTGCTTGCTGCATGAAAATCTGCATGTGCAATTATTTCCCGGCAAACACAAAGGAGACAATGGATAGAGTGCTGAAACTTTTCAGACACTCACCCCCAGTCACAGATCTGGGTTGAATCCATCATCGTTCTTTAGCTCACTTCGCCAACCCAGTTTAGACCCAGCCATATGCAAATCAGTCTTGACCTTGTGCCTCATTGGCAGTTTGGGCTTGACTGTTCCCATGAGGCACAGGGTCAACATTGATTTGCATATATCTGGGTCTGAACTGAGGTGGTGAAGTGAGCTAAAGATTGTTGATGGATTCAACCCAGATCTGTGACTGGGGTGAATGTCTGAAAAGTTTCAGCGCTCTGTCTATGTGTTTGCTTTGTTCACCCTAAGTTGGCAGGTTATTCCCAGACGTGGGTCCCTGTCTCACTTTGCCCCTGAATGCACGCTAGCCTGGCTGATGAGGGGTGTTACCCCAAAAACGGTTCCAGGAAGCTTGATTCCGGTTCAGGAAATACCTGGCTTGGTAGTTCGGGCTAGACTGTTCCCATGAGGCACAGGGTCAAGACAGATTTGCATATAGCTGGGTCTGAACCGAGGTGGTGAAGTGAGCTAAAGAAGGATGATGGATTCAAATCAGATCTGTGACTGGGGGTGAGAGTCTGAAAAGTTTCAGTGCTCCGTTTATCATCTCCTTGTGTTTGCAATTATTTCACTGCCCTTTGGCACCGGGTAAAGTTCAGAAAGTTTGACCTGATGTCATTTAACGCTGAAAAATCTGACAAACTCACAATTTCAACACCCATGCAAGCAGTGGTGTGCGCTTGTCACTGAATTTGGCACAGCATTCGTAATTGGATGCATAGTGTAAACACGATCCATCAGGGAGCACTCCGCCCTTCGCTTGGCTGTTACCTCAGGAACTGGAGCACGAACCACCATTTAGTACAAATTCGAAATTTATTTAGCTCACTCAAACAACAGCAGCCATGACACGTTTCGACCCACAAGGGTCTTGATCACATGACGTGCAGCACAGTAAGTGGTTTGTTTATATACCATTCTTTCAAAAAATATTTTTCTTTTCTTAAAGTGACAGCTTCCAACAGTTTGTAAGGTAATCATGTAAATAAACAACAGCTACCTGGTCTAAATGGAAATTAATTAATGGTTTGCTAATGAATATAGGTATAAATACCAACACAATGTATAAAAGGATAATCCTTAAAACCATAAATCATTAAAACCATAAAACCACATAAATACTGTTGATTATAAAAGGCACGAAAACATATTTGCCAAAACATATAATGCATTTTAGTTTTTAAGAATTCATTGTACATGCTACTTAGCAACACCATCCTGGTTTAAATAACATGATTCTTGCTTCACGTAATTGTCAATGTACCTGGCGGATCTAAAGTGCAAATGCATACTACAGTACTTATAATGTAAACATCCAGCATGAGAACCTTACGACCATAAAAGACATGTGCTAGTGCAAATTGAATAGTAGAAAGTGCTGTGTGCAAATTTCACCTCAAGTGTAAATATGTTAAAAAACCTATCTAAAACCATGAAAAAGTGAAAACAAGTGGGCTTTTTTGGCGGTTACTATTTAAATCCATTGGTTTCATAATGCTAAATGTCTGACAAATAATTATTTTCTTTTATTTGTATCTTTTCCGGCCCCAAATCTCGCTCTAAATGGATGTATATAATCCCTCTGTGGCTTTAGGGCACCCTGGATGCTTGGAGTCGAGATTTAAAATGTAATGGCCTCCAAACGTCTAAGGGCTTTCTCCCTATCTCCTCTTGTTAGGTGGGATAGTGTCAATCAGGAAGTACCTCAAATCTTTGGAATCTGCATTACACACTTCACTGAAGTGTGGTGCCACCGGGTAAGTCTGATCCTGGTTTTTGATTGCCCAGATGTGCTGGAGTATCCTCTAATGTCCTTGTAGAATCGTACTGCCTACATAATGCAGGCCACAAGGGCACTCCAGCACATAAACCACATATTCCGATTTGCATGTCAGGGCCTTGTTGACAGGCCTTTCCGGTTCACTAAAAGGTGTTTTGTAGGATGTTTTGCGGACTCCATGTTGGCAAGCCTTACAAATCATGCATCTGTGGAAACCCTTTTTTTGGGAAAGCCATGTGTCTTTAGATCGGCTAACAGGATAAGTTTGAGCTTGTGTATCCTTCCTATAGTGTGCCCTAACTTAGGTTATAGCTGCTCTATTGGGTAATAGGTGGCCTATAACTGGGTCACCTAGGATCAAAGGCTAGTTCTTTCTAATGATGTTCTTGATGGCTTGTTCTTGGCTATGGTATCCCAGGATAAACCTGAAGGTTTCAGTATCATCTCTCTGTGTTTCTTTGGCATCCATAGGTTTGTTTGAGAGGATCTTCCTCCTGACCGTGCTACTCTTCTTAATGCCAGTATTGATACATTTCAAGGAGTACCCCCTTGCTAGGAACCTGTTCTTACTAGCTGCTTGGGCTGCCTTCAAATCATCATCACAGCTGCATGTCCGCTTGAGCAGGACCATTTCCCCATAAGGAATACTTTGGATTAAATGTTGGGGATGGGAGCTCCTTGCATGCAATACTGAATTACCAGTGGTTGGTTTTCTATGCAGCTTTGCCTCCATTTGGCAATCCCTGATGTAGACCTGAACATCGAGAAAGTTAACGTCTTCGGACTTATAGAGGCTGTGAAATTCAGGTTGAGGCTATTAATATTGGGACCTTCTACCAATTTTTTTGATTCTAATCTGGTGCCCTGCCAAATTAAAAAAGGTCATCAATAAACCTAAGCCACATTTTGATGTTGTTTGGGAAATATGTTGCTCCTCCCCACCAACCCATGTGTAGGCAGGCATAGCTGAGGGAGAAGCTGTCCCCCATAGCTACGCCTCGTTGTTGTTGGTAAAGAGTATTGTGGAATATGAACATGTTATTACATAGGCAGAACTTAAT
Source organism: Lissotriton vulgaris (assembly GCF_964263255.1). NCBI lineage: Eukaryota > Metazoa > Chordata > Amphibia > Caudata > Salamandridae > Lissotriton > Lissotriton vulgaris. Next base: position 420,491,500 of record NC_141698.1, on the reverse strand, counting down.
CATACTATGATGCGCAAATTCTGATGATCTCATCTCTAAAAATGACGATGCGCTCCAAGTCCATCTTGATGGTTGATAGACATATATAATGATGTTACATCCATGGTAATTAGTAGATAGTCATCCTGCCACTCAAAATGCAGAATTTTTGATAAACAGTCCCCTAGTGTCCCTGATGTAGGAAGGGAGCTGCAGTACAAATCCTTGTAGCTAAAAGTCTACATACTGGGATGTCTTTTAGGTAGACTATTGCGTGCCAATATTGATTCTGCTCCCTGTTTTTTTCTTTTATTTTTATGTATTTTCGGTATGAATTAAAGAATTGGAGTCACTGCGTTATCGTTCCGCAGGAATTTGTACCCTTGAAGGGATATCAATCCTGCATTCTTCTATTCTACTAGTTTCATTTTGTAGTCACTATACATGGTTTTTAAAGCTAGTTGGTCACTTCGTCTGTAACATTCTCTATCCATTAACTGGCTCATTGCCTCCTCAATGTATTCAGCTTTATTCCATAAGACCAAATTACCCCCTTTGTCTGAGTTGCGGATGACTATTTCCTTAAGTCTGGTCATCTACAGATGGTACTGGAGTTCTTCTCTATTAGTATTACATCTTGTAGTGTTCTGTACTTTGTGGTTAAGTTGTTTGATACCCATCACTACCTGTTCATGAAAAATACCAATGGTGTCTCTGGGTGTAATCAGGTTGAATGTGGAGCGAGGTCTAAGAGGTGTAACCTCTGTCCGTCGTTCCTCCATTCTGTACTTAGATTCTGTTTCCCCGAAACTGTGAAATGCAACATTGTATTCATTGGCTACATCCTGCATGTCCTGTAGGACTGGCATATCCGAGGCTGTTATGTTGAATGGAGGGGAACTGGCTGATCATTGCTCGCTCTGGTTGTTTGTCAAATCAGATCTTGTTTTGTTATGTTGAATAAAGTACTTTTTCAGTTTGAGTTTCCTCATGCTCTTGAAGATATTCATTGTAGTGGCTGCATAATTGAATGAATTTTCGGGGCAGTTTGACAGCCCTAGTGCTAGCAATTGTTCCTCTGCCTTATTCAGGACCACATTTGTTTTATTTATTACTGTCTGGTTGGAATTTGGTTTGCACTGTATTATCGTCTCGATTTCCTCCTTAGTTGTCGCGTTTGTGTTTTTTAACTCTTCGTCGTTTGGCTTGTCGTCTCTCCCGGTGTTTTGTGGATCTGTTTTTTTGTTGTCTGTTTGGCTTATTCCTGGGGCGTAATTTTTGTCTGTATTTGTTTTGTCGCTTGTTTGCGTGCCTCCACCTTAGTCTCGCTCTCCAGGGCCGAGCTAAGATCCAAATTAGATGTTAACTCTGTTCTTGTTGTCCCACCTGTGGAGGTATCTTTATCACCATATTTGAGACCTTCAGTGAATCATATTTCTTCGCAAATGTAAAAATGTGTCCATTTTCGTAGTCGGTGTAAACAAATTGTATGTTTCTAAACAATAGATGTAGCTGAACTTTGAAGTTTTGGAGGTTTCATTATTTTTTTCATACAGTATCTGTTTCCCTACAAGGTCTTTTCACTGGCCCTATAGTCACTAATGTTACTGGTCAGTACTGGTGGGGGATACTGTAATTTAACACTGGTGGTGTCAGAGGGCCTCAGTTACAAATCCATTCTCACTGATTGGCCAGATTACTTCTTTGTGCAATTGGGGCCTCATTTATGGGGTTTTGGCATTGGGCAGTGCAGCAAGTCACCTTGCTGTACTGCCATACGTCAAAGTCAAAGGACAGCAATGCACCGTTTTTATCCAATACAGTGCATTCGTGTCCTTTCCCTCTGCTCTGGTGCCGTTTCGCCAACCTAGCACCAATGCAGGCACCCTTGCATCATGGTGCAAGGGTGCCTGTGTTGTTGGCAGGATTGTTTGTGTACAAAAACAATCCTGAGAGACGTTTTCCTCCTTCTTTGTGTGCTGCAGAATGTAGCACACATGGAAAGAGGAATAAACAATGAGAAATAAAGTTATTTCTCCCATTCTGCCTCACTTTGGGAGGCGTAAGGTTTTGGCGAAAGCCCAGGTTTAAATGGTCTTGTAAATCTGGGGAAGCATCAAAATCTATGAGTGTTGCGTGGCAACACGCTCTACATCGCCCATGGTATGCTTCATGAGCTCAGAGTAAGGGACTGCAGTGATTTGCGCTGCCTTGCCTTACTCCATATCTATGAGGCCGTTCAAATCCACGCAAAGTGGCTGTGCTTTGCCTCATAGATATGATTTCAAGGCTTCCCACACCTGACCGTAACAAAAAGTGTCGTTACAGGGGAGCAAGGGGGCCATAGATATGCCCCCTGGTTCCTAACAGTAGTAGAGGTAAGCAATCATGCATTACTTCAGGAGGTGGTAGAGGATTTTACAAAAGTAATTGATAAAGTAAACTCAAGGTCTAGTCAAAGTTATTCCTTATTTTAAAAAATAGGTAATCATTTGTAAAGATGAAATGTTGGCTGAAACCTCAACTGAATGGCCGGTAACCTGAATAGAATTTTGCTATTGAGCCTTGATTATAATGTTTAGCCATGTGTGCATTGATGCCAGACATCAACTTCAAATTACAATAATGCCACTCTCAGATCCCTGATCAAATCACACAGGTCACCACTTGGTCCCTAGGTGGCATACTTATTCTCGTTGATAGGCAAGGTGTTGGTTAAAAAGTCATGTATAGTTTCTGTTGCTACGATAACCTTTATGACCCTGGGAACCAGGGTAGGCATGGTGGTGCTGAGAGTACTGAAGGTCAAACAAGGGGTATCAGTCCAGGATTTAGGGAGAGGAGGTATAAACCACATTGCCCTGAGTCAGCATGTAGGAGGGGGGACTACTGGTGCTGGTCTGTGGCTATAGCTAGCACCAACAACACATTCCCCAGGGACAGCAAATTACCTCTTTCACAAAACTCATTGTTCATAGTTGAAATTATTGGTTTGTTGTTGCAGCTATTGCACCAATGCAATCTCTAGTTATAAATGGATAACTGCACATGGATGGCAGTGTCCAACCACAACTTCAAAGCACCATAACTCAGGAAACTGTAGGAGGTAGAAGAATAGATTAAATGGCTGTAAAAGCAGAATGACAAAGTTAAGCAAAATGTGACACTACTCTAACACCTACGGGGAAAGGGAAACCTCTCTGCTGTGGGATCAGGAAGGAGAAGCTAAGGACTACCAACAAGCAAGGAATATTATTATGGGATATGTATGGGATGATATAAGCTCATAATACTAAGAGTGATGAAATTGTCTCTGGAAGTCTTGAAACTTCTGTTAGCCCAAACGTTCTAGAGGTGACTCTGGTCAGCTGGTATGATTGGTCATTGTAGTATCCTGTGTTTCCCTTTAAATGTCTCGTTCTTGCATGCTTGCATCTCTTGTGTATCCTTTTGAATGCTGGTGTTCTGTGTTCTACAGAGCACTGTTAGAATTCTGTGATGTACCATTATGTCATTCTACCATCTGACACTGAAGTACATGGATGTGCTTTTCTTCATGGATTAAAGCTACAACTTAACTCTTCTTCTGGTTAAATTATTGAAAGAGAATACTACATTAAATTGGCGACAATCGGGATAAAAAGAACCAACCCTTGAAACTTATAATTTTGGATTCATGATACCAACTCTTCATTTATAATACCCATTTTCTTCTTCATGAAAATATCTTTGGGTTAAACTATATTGCTGTAAACATTTTTTTTCATCGTTGTACTTCTACTTCAGCTAACCAACGAAGTATTCTTCTACTTCAGCAAACCATCGAAGTATTTTTTTGGGAATATTCGACAAATATAAAAATAAAGGAAAGAAAAACAACTGGCGGACCTGTGCAAAACTACTCGTGAACTGTAAGTAACTATACAAGATTTCTCGAGAACTGTAGTAATTAATCATTTACTGGATTTTTCTCCAACTGTGACATTGTGTGTTACGGTGTTTACCTTCAAACGTTTCCTTTGTTGCTGTCTGTGCATGCTGCCTCGCGCTTCGGTGCTCCATTGCGCTAGTGCTTAGCAACGCTTTAGGAATACGTTCTCCACGCACTTTTGTCACGTCAGAGGTCAATCAACGTGACCCTACGCAACGTGTACGTGCCGCCATATTGAATTTCTTCAAGTAAGTGCTTCTGGCTTCATTTCTTCCCCGGGCTATTTCGCATGTTTAATGCGAGCATCGGCGTCTCAACGTGCGATGCAGACACATTGAAGGATAATTGTAAAAAGGTCACGCTGCGGGACCCCACGTACCTTCATACGAGCACATCAGTACTTCGTTCTTCTTCAAGTTTCTCTTCTTCATCTTCATTGTTTTTGCAGCGTTATTAAGAAAGTGAAGCAACTTTGTAAGCTATTCTATTTTATTTATATTGTTCCATTTTTTTTTCTTCATTCAATTATTTATTTTCTTCACTGGCATTATGAGCAGCACTACTCCTGCTTCTACTAGTAATGCTTCTAACAGTTCTACGCCTACATCTGCTTCATGTATCAATATAAACATTAGCACACCTAGAGACTTTTTGACATCACTTGGAGAACCAATTATAAAATGGTCTGAGTGGAAAGAATACTTTCTCAATTATATTGCTACTTTGGAGGATAATGTTGGATTCTTATCTCCTGAACGCAAAATGCGTATGCTTTTACATAGCTTGGGTCTGGAAGGCTTGAGAGTTTATAACCAGATGCAGAAACCGGAAAGAGCAGGCGATACTGACATCTTCAAAAATGCAATTTCTGACTTGACAGAACATTACTCTCCTACTGTTTGTATTGGTGTTACCAGACAAGCATTCTTGAAAAGAAAACAACTGGAAAATGAGTCAGTTGAGGAGTACGTTTCACAATTAAAATTGCTAGCCATGCATTGCAAATTTGGAGTACTGCACAACGAACTTATTCGTGATCAAGTTGTTGTATGTTCTAGGAATAAGAGTATTCAAGATAGACTATGGATTGAGGGAGAGTCTAGTCTGAAGGATGTGATAACTTTATTGAAAAAAGCTGAATTATCTGATAGAAGCTCTAAAGCTTTAGCTGATCAGTCTGGGGCTACTACTTCTACTTCTACGGTTAACAAAATTTTGGTAAAAATTAATATGGAGTTATCGGACAAGAAGGGTGATAGGAAGTTTCAATCCGATAGGAATTCTCAGAGAATGTCTTATAACTCAAAATCTTTCACCAGGAAAACGTATAATAACAATGATTCTTTTTCCTTTGCTTGTTATCGTTGTGGAGATAAGAACCACAATGCAGGTTTTGGGAAATGTCCCGCTAGATCTGTTAAATGTTCTAATTGTGGGGTTGTAGGGCATTATGCTAAAGTCTGCAATAGAAGTTCTTCACAGCCATCTAAAGTTTTCAATGTTAATGATACTGATTCTTCTGATTATGATTCTGACCTCGATTCTCCTTCTACATCTGAAAAGTTTCAATGCAATATGGTGATATGTACTGACAAGAGTGTTAAAAGCTACTGTTAAATATGGTGCATTTTCATAGATAGTGAAATCTTCCATCTGTACTGTGGGGATATAAAAAAAAATTGTTATGTGTTTTTTATGGAACATAATTTAGAAATTAGTTATTTTTATTATTTTTTTTGTTTTAGAAAAAGGAGGATAGTAGGTATTTGTTATTTTAGAAAAAGGGAGGATATGTAGTATCCTGTGTTTCCCTTTAAATGTCTCGTTCTTGCATGCTTGCATCTCTTGTGTATCCTTTTGAATGCTGGTGTTCTGTGTTCTACAGAGCACTGTTAGAATTCTGTGATGTACCATTATGTCATTCTACCATCTGACACTGAAGTACATGGATGTGCTTTTCTTCATGGATTAAAGCTACAACTTAACTCTTCTTCTGGTTGAATTATTGAAAGAGAATACTACAGTCATCATCCCTTCTATGTCACTTTATTGAAAGGCCGTCATATTGGTTTTAGCCAGCTAGACCTTCTGCCTGGTCCATCATGTTCAGGGTCCAGCTCCTTTCTACACTTTGAGGTAGATCCTGACTTTCAGCTCTATAGCAACTTACAGAGGAGTCTCCCTGATCACTGCCTCTCTGCTGAAATACCACTACTGTCTAGATGGGTCCATTATTTACATTGGTTTGGGGGCAAAGTAGGAAAGCCAAGACTAACTACAATACAAGCAACTTTTAAATTGAGCACTCTTTTAATGTGAAAGAGTGTTTCCTTCTGAATTTATTCCTACGTCTTTTGGAATAGCAAGCAGGAGCTTCCATCAGCTCATTGCATAGAACACTTACATAGCATGTCTCAAGTGCAGCATTCTGTACACACATGAGAGGAATGCGATACCCCCAAGGTATTGGGTACTTGGCAGATGTTTTCTGCGGAAGGTCAGTTGTATTATCTCCAAGGTACAGGCGCTCCAGCACATCTAATCAACGTCCACCATCCATTAATCTCTTCAAAGCCTAGTATTATGGGGCAAAGACTGTCCTAAACTAGGATTAGCATGCAATTTGGTTTCCTCTCCTTTCTCCTTCAGAGACTTCATGGTGATCAGAACCAAAAATCATGGAACACTTCCAGTGAATACAGACTGACAAGCCAACTAGAGTAAAATCATGACTACATCCAGATAGTGTGGCAAGGTGGCAGAATTTTCCCAGCCATGTGATGTTATCTTTTATTTATACAGTTTTTTAAAAGCGACATTCACCCCTTGTCTTCAAGAATGTCGAACCATAATGTGAATACAAGGAGGAGGGAACTTAAACGTGAAACTGATCTGGTTGTAACTTCTTCCTACATGAGAGATAAGGAGGGCTATTTCTGAGTTTGATAGGGGGGTATTTCAAAGGGAAAAAACAAAGATACAAGATAAAGCAGGCCTCTGATCTATATAAGCAAAAGGGATTCTCCGCAAATTATGGTCTGAGGAAAGCAATGTTCTGACCGGACTGAAGGAAATATTTTTGACAAGATGGCAGACTCACAATGGACAATGTGATGCACCACTCAAAGTATTCTGAAAGAAACATTGGAATGGACTGGCAGATGAAGGAGCTGTTGAAGGTTGAGGTAGACCATATTAAACTGAGAGTCAGATGTCATCGCTTGTGCTACCTGTTTAGGTTTCGCCTAGACAGCACATGTACTATCTCTGTGAGACATATTGTTTACATACAATAGGCTTACAGTCTGCCCATAGTTTACAATTTGTCAACGTCAGTGTCACTCTTATTTCCTTCTTCTCCATTTGTCACAGCTTGCTGGGCTGATTTCCTCTCCTTCTGTTTGGCCCTCCCCTGCAGAATGGACCAAGTACTTGTGTCCATCCATTGCTCCCATTTTTGGAGTTACTTTTTGCTTTGTGGTCAAGCTCTCTTTATGAGTGCTTGCATTTCAGTCAGTCTCCCATATCCCTGTCCATATAGCTTCTATTCCCTCCGCCCGTCCCCCTTCCATTGCATCTTTTCCCTCGCACACCCCTACCCTGCACTCCACTGCACTACACTCTACACCACTGCACTCTATGCCACTGCAATCTACTCTGCATAATTCTACGCCACAGTACTCTATGCCACTCTTCTCATCTCTGCACCACTCTACTCTATGCCACTGCACTATATGCCACTATTCTCTTCTCTGCACCACTCTACTCTATGCCACTGCACTCTACACCACTCCGTTCTGCACATCTTTATGCCACTGCACTTTATGCCACTTTGCTCTATTCTGCATCACTCTACTCTATGCCACAGCACTCTGAGCCACTACACTCTACTCTGCACCACTCTACACCACTGCACTTTACATCACTGCACTCTATGGAACTGTGCTCTACTCTGCACCACTCTACTTTATGATACTGCACTCTATGCCACTTTACTCTGCACCACCCTATGTAACTGCACTTTATGCCACTGAGCTTTATGCCACTGCACTCTACAACACTCTGCTCTGCACCACTCTACTCTATGCCTCTGCACTCTACACCACTGCACTCTATGCCGCTCTACTCTGACCACTGCACTTCATGCCACTGCTCTCTACACAGCTGCACGCCATGCCAATTCACTCTACTCTGCACCACTGCACACTATGCCACTACAGACTACTTTTCACCACTGCACTCTAAGTCACTGCAATCTGTGCCACTCTAATCTATCCTGCATCTCTCTACTCTATGGCACTGCCCTCTATGCCACTGCACTCTACACCACTGCACTGTACACTGCATAACTCTATGCCACTGCACTCTACACTGTATCACTCTACTCTGCACCACTCTTCTCTGCAGTACTCTACTCTATGCTTCTCTTCTCTGCACCAATCTACTATGGCACTGCAAGATATGCCACTGCACTCTGCTCTGCACCTCTCTAGGCCACTGCACTCTATGCCACTTTACGCTACTCTGCACCACTCTACTCTATAACACAGCACTCTATGCTACTGAACACTACTCTGCACTGTTCTACTCTATGCCACTTCACTCTAAGTCACTGGACTCCACGCCACTGGGCTCAACTCTGCATCACTGTACTCTACACCACTCCACGCCACTGTATGCTACTGCAATCAACGCTATGCTGCACCACTCATGTCTATGTTACTGCACTCTACACCACTGTACTCGACTCTGCACAACTCTACTCTATACTACTGCACTCTACGCCACTACACTATACCCCATTGAACTTTGTGCCACGCTACACTGCACCATTCTACTCTACACCACTGCACTCTATATCACTGTGCAATACGCTATTGCACTCTACTATATGCCACTCCACTCTATTGCACGCCACTCTATTCCATGCCACTCTAAGGCACTCCACTCTATACCCAGCCACTGCACTCTGTACAGTGCCACTCTATGCCACTCTACCCCATACCACTTCACTCAGTGCCACTCTACTCTATGCCATGCTATGCCACTCTACTCTATGGTACTCTACTTATGCCACTCGACTCTACACCACGCTACTCTATGCCACGCCAAGCTCCTCTATGCCATGCCAAACCACCCTACGCCACACCACTCTACGCCACTCCACTCTACTCTACACTCTGCAATGCCACTCTACTCTACTGTGCTGAACAACATGGATAAAAAGCATTGGCAAAGCCAGTGCTTGTTTTATTTTGTCCAGCGATGCATTACAGTAGTCCATGTGTGATACAAGAACAGCTGAAATAAAAAGGGACACCTTTCCTAAGGTAAACTGAGGTTTTTCTTTTTTCTTTACATCTGATATCTGTATGAAGATAACATTGTGTATACAGCCAAAAGTTCATTTTGACTGCTTGGCTTCCTAGGCAGAAGCAGGCAGAGGACAAGGACCCAGTTCAAGCAGCCCATGAGAGTGGTCCCACAGTTTTGTCAATTTTGCATTTAATGCTGTAACTCCCCCTTTAGTCAATGGCATCCAGAATACACTGCTGTAGGTGACCCGGTGTGGATTGATAAATCCGACTTTAGCTTTGCCTCACCCTTGCGTGGTGCAACGGTGATGCACTAGTATGACAAATAGGGGTATTAATTAGGATGTAAATTGTATACAATAGTAGCTGTTTATTTATTTTAAAGGTCTTTATTTCAAAATTTGCATCTGGGACTTCTATAACGTAAAAAAAAAATTGTCCTTCAAAGTATTCCCTTACGTGTACTTGCGTGATTTATTTTGCCCAGTGAGGGGCTTATTTATGAGAAGTAGTGCATCACTGCGACAAAGCAGCGATGTGACACATTTCTGTGCTCCCCCCTTCCGACACAATGGATGCGCCGTATTTACAGTACGGCACATTATGTTGCAAGGGGTTACAGATACATCAGTGTTACTGACATATGTGTAGGTGCAAAAGTGACACATTGCTGGGGGGGGTGTCTTTTCAAATGGGGCAAGCCCATGTGAAAGGTCCTGCATCACCCTTACGTCTGCCATGAGGCAGGCATAAGGTTTTGAAGCAATGGCATCCTAGAAGTGACGCACTGAAATCTTATAGATTTTAATGGACCACTTCTACGAGGCTTTGACTCAGGGGAGCGCCCATGCTACATACATTGTTCCTGATGCAGGTATAATGCAGCACAGGGGTTTACAAAGTGACGCATCTGCTTAGATGCGTCACTTCGTAAATATGGCGCAGAGTGGCTCATTATTTACGCCGCCACAGCATCAGAAAAAGTGGTGCACTGGTGGCGTAAAAGTGACGCAGGGCTTCATAAAGAAGGCCATGAGTGTCTGCCATCCACACTAGACAAAACAGTTAACAGTGACTGGGTGACCTGAGCTATCCATCCTCAGTCCGAGGGGCTGTATTTGGACTGCAACGTGTATTGTAATGGACACGCCTTGACCAGTTAGAACTTTAACAAATGATGAGACTTGATAACCCTGGCAAGTTTTACATCTATTGAACTGGTAATGACGTGCAAACTGCCCTTTTAAAAGATGCGGTATCTCAACGCCGACTTTTAAATTTTGCTCTACAAATGTAGATTGAAAGAGAGCGACCTGCACCATGAGGTACAGGTAAGTAGATGTGCATTTATAAAAGTAAATTTACACTCCCCTATATATGCCACCTTTGGCGGTATTATGGAAGTCAATACCTTGCAATCTATGTTGTTGTAGCCAATATATGTGCATTTGATGATTTGACAAAAAGCCCTTTGAAACTGCTCATAGAGTCAAAACTAATGTTGAGATAATGCACTTGAAAATGTTAATTTTATTGTGAAAGGTAAGGTGTAAAGTAATGAAAAATCAGTATGAATTATTTTTCTTTATATACGTTTGACAGAAGAGAACGTACCTTCCACCAGGATGTATGCCCAGCAACCCATGGCACAACCATACCAACCAGCAGGTACCTATATAGACCTATATATCAATGCGGTAACTACTGTACTGTGACTGTTTCGTTATACTATTGAATCTCATTTAGGGAAATACGATGGCTTCCATGTGATTAAATATTTGATTTACTAAATACTAATATTGGTTTTTAAGTAATTAACCTGATTATGTATATCGAGATTTGTGTAAAAAAAAAGGCAATCCCTCGCCTCTATCCCCCAAAAAACTAATGTAAGGGTAAAATATACATTATTATTAATGTGAAAGGTAATGGCTGGGCGCTGTGGGCGATATTGAGTGAATGGCTAAACCATTTTATTGCTTTGAATTTTTGGGTTGTTCTTGTGGGACGCTTTTGTTTTTTACAGATGTAACAGAGTTATTGTTCTCCGTGTCTATGCTGATTTGCTTATAAGTTCTGAAATTAATACAATTGGTTATCAAAAAAAATATTAATGTGAAATGTAAAAACAATTATGAAGTTTCAAAGTGTACTTCACAGAGTCAAGCCGGGAGGAAGCACACCTTGTGAACAATCCACAAGAGAAAACAGTTCCTCCTATTAAAGGAGTCCAACTTCACATTTTGCATAAAGGTTCATAAAAATCTCTAGTGAGGCTATCTCAAATGTTGCATCTGAGGGTGACTCCAATATTCTTGGGGTTGTGCTGTGAGAGCCATCTTGCCTTTTGTTACGAGTGGCACCGTAATAGGCAAGGTATTTGGCGCATCAGATATATAACAAAACTGTGGGGTACATAATTTATTGGATGGGATGAGCAGCACTTATAGAGTCTTCCCCCCTTAAATGTGGCCTGAGTAGTATAGGTTGTATACTACTCATCACCATGTATTTTTTTACAGGTGGCCAAGCCCCTTTGGCCACGCCCCTTTGGTCAGTGTGTGTATATTGGAATCGGCCCAAATCTGAATTTAATCGTTCCATATAATGTATTGATAAGATTAAGGTGTTTTTCTGTTTTATAGGTCGTTATTTTGATGAAATATATTTAAAAAAAGCGTATATAAAACGATAGGTTAGGATTTGTGAATCAAGGCATATAAAATGATACTTTGCTGAAATTAAAAGCGTATAAACCGACCAAACATGCAAGGGCGTGTCTTGTTTTAGGGTTTTTTATAGGGCTCTGTAAGCCGGATGTAGGGAATGTAGCTACGAATTACAATGATATTTCATAAATTTCATAGCATCACATTATTGAAAAGAACGCTTTTATTAAATGTAAAAACAAGCTCAGAGAAGTTTTATTTAGGTAGAATATTTGCATTTTAATTTAAAAGATATTTTATGTAAAAATGTATTCATTATATGGAATTACATATACTTGACAACAATTTAGTCACAATAGAAAAAAATGAAGATAAATTCCAGTTTAGGATTAATGAGGTAGAAGTAGTTATCAAATACATTATGCCCTGTGACATATAAATCGCAGTATCAAAAGCAAACATAAAATCAGCGGAAGTTACATAAAAAAAGAATCACATCTTTTTTTTTGTTGGTACCCGATAATCATCACAATAGCTATAATACATTTATAAAGTATAGAAAACACTTATACCAGCTTATGACTAATGAGGTTGTGGTAAACTATGGAACTGCCTCCCACTTGACCTCAGGTTCTGCCCGTCTGAATCCCTCTTCCGCAGTAAATTAAAAACGTGGCTGTTCTCCAGATCATGAAACTAGTCTTACAATTGTCCTTGTTCCTCTCCTGTATTCCTGAGCTTCTGTTTTAGCGCCGGGACACCCCTCCGGGGGTAGCTCCGCGCTGTATAAGCTACTTAAATAAATAATAAATAAATAATAGTTATCAAATACATTACGCACCATTTTTTTTTTTTTTTTTTTTTTTAAATATATTTTTATTGCAGGAATCAGTAAAACAATACAGTAACGACCAGTATCGTATTATAAACAACTTATATAAGATATAGCCCACCGACCCCCTTCCATAACGTTGCTATACAGCCAATCAGCCCATATCCCTGGGGTTGGGCGGCAAATGCAGCTGGGGTCAGTAGGATGCTGGAGCTGGTCCGGATAACACACTGTCCGTCTTCTGCTTTTCTAAACAAACCCCAAACCCCAAAAAGAACCCCCCCCTCAAAATTCCCAGTTACTGTGAACCCCCCCCCCCCCTCCCCCCCCCCCCACCATCAGCGCCAGGGAGCTCATCATCATAGGATCCACTGCTTGACCCACGGGGAAGGTAATAGTGCTGTCAATACTAATGTTTAACGGGACTCGGGTTGAGTTGCTTCTTCACTTTCGGAGTCGCTGGGGGTACAATAATCTCTGAGGGCCTGCACCAGCGTTTCCCATTCTAACGCGGCCTCCTGCGCCTTCTCATTGCCCTGCCTCCAAGCCAACTGATATCGCAGCGCGCTCTCACCCGCCGCCCATTTCAAAAGCTCACTGTGCCATCTGCTGCCTGTAGGACCAGCTCGTGCCTTCCAGTTCCTGGTCACCTCTCGCTTAGCAAGTAGGAGCCCCAGGTCGATAAATTTACTGGTGATTTTATTCCGGGGGGTATGGGGGAACCAGTGCAATAGCCCTACCGCCACATCGAATGATAAGTGCCTCCCCGTCACCTCTTCCAAAGTCGTCGCCACCTCCTGCCAGTAGGACGTCAGTCCTGGGCAGGCCCATAGCATGTGTAGGAGGTCCGCCTCCTGAGCCGGGCACCTAGGGCATTCCGCCGAAGCCGTAGCAAAATAACGCCTGATCTTTACCGGGGTCAGGTATGCCCTATGGAGAACATAATAGTGGACCAGTTGGAAACGGGCGCTACGTGTACCCTTCCAGGCACGCCTCACCAGCTGGGACCAGGTCGTCTCCGGGATCTCCCTACCAATGTCCTCTTCCCAGCGGGACTTCAGTGTGGCGAGAGGAACCAACCCCTCGGCAATCAACCTGCCGTAGAGGCAAGTGACCGCCTTCACCGTGCCCGCCGACATCATTACGTACTGGCACACCTGAGACAATTGAGGTTCCTCCAGCCCATTTTGCCAGTGCGCCTGGATCGCTCGCACAATGGCCGAGTGCAGCAGAAAGTCGCCCCGGGGGATCCCAAAGCGGTCAATGAGATCCTGAAAGGACAGGAGCGCTCCGTCTTCGTACAGGTCCCCGACGAGCTGTAAACCGGAATCCTCCCAGTCCGCCAGTCGTGACCAATCTCCTCCGTGGGGGAGGGCCGTCAGCATCCCCAATGGTATTTCAGGCGCATATGGCGTCCGCAGGCGACCTCTGTTATGAGCCCGATTCCAACAGAGTCGGATAGTCCGCTCCTCCATCGACAGGTCTCGTAGGACTAAGCGCTGTCGCAGCGCGATAAAGGAGAGGATGTGCCTGGCCATACCCGTCCCTCTACCGTCCTCCGGGCCTCTGAATTCCCTGGCTATCTCCTGGGTGTAGGTCTGGAGCTGCGCCGCTAGGTAATACTTCTCGAAATCCGGCACAGCGAGCCCCCCCTCGTCCTTCGGCCTCATCAGGGTATTGAGGGCCACCCGCCGCCGGCCCGTTCCCCAAAGGAACCCGACCACCATAGAACGCAAGCGACGAAACGTAGCCGGTGGGACCCAGATCGGTAAAGTCCGAAAGTAATACAATAGTCGGGGGAGCGCCACCATTTTGAGCAGGGCGATGCGTCCCGCCACGGAGAGCGGCAGCGTGGCCCAAAAGTCCATGCTACCTCGGAGTGCTCGTATGCAACGGGCAATGTTTCCATCTAGGAGGTCGGGTTGGTCGTGGTACACAAATACCCCAAGGTATTTAAAGCAGTCGGGCTCCCATCTGATCTCCTTACTTAGCGCAGGAGTGGGGGTACCCCTACGCATCGGGAAGAGGCAGGTCTTAGACCAATTCACTTGGAGGCCTGAGACCGCTCCGAACTCCGTTAGCGCTAATTCCGCTCCCCGTAATGCGTCGACCGGATCCTCCAGGAAGAGCAACAGGTCGTCCGCATAGAGCGAAACGTAATGTGGGCCCGCCGCTGTCCATAAGCCCGTCTAGTGGGCTCCCGAGCGAAGATGCATCGCTAGTGGCTCCACCGCTAGTGCAAAAAGAAGCGGGGATAAGGAGCACCCTTGCCGCGTGCCACGCTCCACCGGATATCGCGATGAAATCAAAGGGCCCGATCTAACCCTGGCCGAAGCGGAAGCGTAGAGGACTGCTGTCCATTTGACAAATCCCTCCCCGAGGCCGAATTTCCGTAATACCGTGCATAGGTAGTCCCACTCCAGGCTATCAAAAGCCTTCTCCAGGTCCACCGACAAGACTACCGGGGACGGGGCATCCACGAATGGTTCCCCAAGCAAGCGGAACAACCTTCGGATGTTCATAGTCGTATTTCGTCGTGGGATGAAACCGGCTTGGTCTTCATGCACTAGGGAACTCATATGTCCCAGCAGCCTCGAGGCCAAGATGCTGCTCAATATTTTGTAGTCCACCGTCAGCATTGAAAGGGGACGGTAGGACCCCGGGTCAGACGAGTCTCGGCCTGGTTTGAGGAGAGGAACCACCAACGCCTCACACATCGAGCCAGGGAGACGACCCAACCTCTTCGCCTCCCTGTAGACCACCAGTAATCGAGGGGCCAAGAGGTCAGCGTAAGCTGCATAGAACTCCACCGGAAGGCCATCTAGGCCCGGGGTCTTGTTCCTCGCCATCCGTTTGATGGCTCCGCGGATCTCCCCCAAGTCGATGTCAGAACCCAGGGTTTCCGCCACTTCCTGTCCTACTGTGCGGAGTTCCAGTGGGCTAAGATAGTTATCAAGCCGGTCCGGGTCACGTGCGGAGCGACTGCGGTATAAACTTTCGTAGTACTGCCGGAAGCAACTAAGAATCTCCGGTTGGGTGCACACCTCGGTCCCATCTGCCCTACGCATATTTGTCGTCGTTTGGGACTGGCGCGTAGGGTTGGCCAACCACGCCAGTAACGCGCTCGACCTGTCGCCCTCCGCAATAGACCGGACCGTATAGGCCTTATAATCGAAACAGCGGAGCCGTTCGACCTCCACCGCTACTTTCTCCCTCGCCTCTACCGATTGTGTTTGCAATTCCGGGTGTCCGGGGCGGCTAATTTCGAGCTCGCGGAGCGCTCGGTCCGCTGTGTCTAAGTCAGCCAGGATAACACGCCGCATGCCCACCTTCTTAGAGATACAGTAGCCCCTCACCACCACCTTGAAAGCATCCCATTCGAACGCCCTAGTACTCGCGGAGCCGCCGTTGGACGCAAAATAATCCGTGATTCTCTCCCCTAGGTCCGCCTTGAAGACACTGTCCTCGAGGATCTCGGGGCGCATCTTCCAGGTGGGTACTGCCGGCGTCCCAGGGAACCAGCGAATGTCCAGTAGGAGGGGGTTATGGTCCGAGATGGTCCGCGATAAGTACTCCGATCGGACCGCTGCCGAAACTAATTCGGATGAACCAAGAAAGCCATCTAGTCTGACATGCAGCTCATGAAGGCTCGAAAAGTATGAATAATCTCTAGACGCGGGGTGATGTGCCCTCCAAATGTCCGTCAAACCCCAGCGGGTCTGCCAATCCTGACGGCCCTTAGCCGTCCGCCGGACCGGGGAATCGGGGAGCGGGGGATGCGAGCGGTCTATGTCTACATCCACTACAGAGTTAAAGTCTCCCCCCATCAGGAGGGGCCCGGCGAAAAAGTGGGCCAGCGAGCCCGATAACCTGGAAAGGAAGGCAGTCTGGTCCACATTAGGAGCATACACGCAGCAAACATTCAGGTCCCTCCCTCCTAGCGTGCCTGATATGGCCACGAAACGCCCCTCTGGGTCCAACACTGTCCTCGTGACCTGGAAGGGGACTCCTGCCCTAATCCATATTAGCGCCCCCCTGGCATAAGCAGAGTACGCCGTGGAAAAGACCTGCCCTCGCCACCTACGCTGAAGCGCCGCCCCTTCCGCCTTGTTCAGATGCGTTTCCTGCAGCAGCGCCATTTGCACTCCCCTACGCACTAAATAAGCATGGACCTTGTGACGCCTGGACATAGTGTGAAGCCCCCTCACGTTCCAAGTAATACATTTCAAGTTAGCAACATCAGCCATTGTCCCAGAGTGTTCTTGCACAGTCTCCCCGTTCGGGTCCCCACAAAGAAAAAGCATCAATCCTCCCAGCGCTGACGGCGGCCATTTTCCCCAACCAGAACCAAACCACCCAAGAACCAACAAAGCCCCCCCCCAACCACCCCAGAACAGGACCCAAACTGCACCATCTAGATCCCATCCAAACCTCTACGGAGATCAACCCCAAAATCCCCACTAGTCCTACGGTCGCCACCGTAGGAAGGCCTTATGGGCCAGGTGCGGGCTGAGCGGAGACAGTGGGCCCTCGTCGCCCAGGCTACCAGGACTATAGTAAGCCCCCCCCCTGTGTCAAAACCTTCCGGGGCAAGAGCAGAAGCCCCCCAACCCTCCCTCCTTCGTTGTCAGCAATAAAGAACGGCAACCGCCTCCCCCCTGCCGGGCCCCCACCCAAAACAAGGCAGCATATCCCGTTACCCTTGTCCGTCCAAAAGGTCCTCCACCGATTTCGGTGTGATCACCGGTGTATGGGTACTGTCTGCCACTGAGTCTTCCGAGTCCGATGGTGCCCCCTGAGCACCCGGGTTTTCTTCCTCCTCCTCGATGACTTCGCCTCTTGCTCCCGACAGTTCCGACAGAACTTCCAACACTCCCCTCCGCTCCGATGATGTCTCCGCAGTCGAGGGCCCACCCGTTCGGCCGCGGCGGTTCCTGACCCTCTTGGATCTCCTCCTTTGTTCCGGCTCCTCCGCTTGATGGGTCGAGGCGCTATAACCATCTTTCCCTGTCCGGTACAGTTCGAGCCAGTCACAGACCTCCTCTGGGGTGTCGAAGAACTGGGTTTTGTCGTCGACAATGACTCGGAGCCTTGCGGGAAATAGGAGTGAATATTGGATGCCCTCACTCCTGAGTTCACGCTTAACCGCCAGGAAGGAGAACCGCTTGCGCTGCGTCTCGTAGGTGTAGTCAGGGAAGATATTCACCTGACTGTTTGCAACCTGGAATGGGCCATTGTGCCTGGCGGCATTTAGGATCAGGTCTCTGTCCCGGAAATGTAGCAACCGCGCCACCACTGGCCTTGGGGCTCGTCCCTGCTGTGGGGGCCGTGCTGGGACTCTGTGGGCCCGTTCTAGAGTGTAAAAGGAGGACAGGCCCTCCGGGACCACCGTGTCTCGGAGCCAGGTCTCCAAGTATCGCACCATATCGCCATCCTCGATTTTTTCCGGCAGGCCCACCACCCGAATGTTATTCCTCCTGTTGCGGCCTTCCGCATCCTCCGCCCTCCGTTCGAGGGTCTCGATTCGGGACATGGCATCCTTTATCGTCGCAGCCAGGGTTCTCTGCGCCGGTTCTAAAGTCTTCACCGTGCCCTCCACCTCCTTGACCCGGTCTGAGAGTTTACCATGGTCTGCCCTAAGGAGGCCCAGGCCGGTCGTCACCTGGGCAATGTCCTGCTGGAGGGCCGACCAAGTTGCCTCAATCGCTTCCAGTACACGGTCGAATTGTTGCTGGAGTGGTGCGCCACCAGGTCGTTTAGGGTCTCCATGCTCTTCCTTGTCCTGGGCTTCAGAGTCTGAGGTGGTCTGGCTGGATCCCTTGGCTCCTTTAGGTTTCCCCATGCTGCCAGGGGCTCTCCGCGAGGGTCCCGGAGTAGGCGTCTCCGTGTACAAGTGTCCCGCACGACCTTCCCGGGATTTCGTTCTCAAGTCTGGTACGGGCGATCTCCTTCTCCAGAGCCTGTGGAGACTCCGCCGCTTCGGCTCACGCCACCGCCACGGCGTCCGAGGGCACCGATAAGGGGGCGGAGACAGCCGTCGCCGAGTCGGGCAGGCCCGTTCACCCACTATAGCTCCGGGGCGAGGGCCACCAACTCCCTCGGTTGACCCGTGGCGCCAGAGTGTCGCGCCATCCATGTAGTTTGGCTGGACAGGAGATCGTGGCTAGTTGCGGAGTCACGGTGCAGACCACCGCCTGGAACAGAGGGCACCCGCGCCCGGTGCCCTCTAGTGCGTGGGCACCCGCCCGGTCGTCTTAATCGAGCATAAACCCGTTGTAGAAGGTCCGAACCTGCCAATGTCCAATGTCTAAAACAACTGAGGATGGTGAAGCCGGGTGCCAGGCGACACCCGCGAGACCTCTTCAACTCCGTAGTTTCGATCAATGGGACAAAGGGGTCCGGGCGCCATGTTGGGTCACACTCCGCAACTCCGCAAACTTCGGCATTTCTTCGAAGCCACCCCCGTCCAAACTCCACCAAGGCCCCCGGCAGGGTGTCGTCGCCTCGCTCAACCGAATGCGGGGTCTGGGGCGCCCCTCAGCCTCCGATGTTCAGGATAATTTCGGGCTTAGTCCCGGAGCCGAGCTCTCAGGCGGCCATCGCCATCGGCGCCCAAGCCACGCCCCCTTACATTACGCACCATGGCCTATAAATCACAGTATCAACAGCAAACATAATATCAGCTGAAGTTACATTAAAACAAAGGAATCAAATCTTTTTTTTTGGGGTACCCGATAATATATTTATAAAGTATAGAAAACACATATTCCAGCTTTTGATTAACGAGGTAGCGGTAGTTATGAGATACATTATGCCCTGTATCCACAGCAAACATAAAATGAGGTACATAAAAAAATCAAGAAACCAAAAACCATGTTATCAGCACCCAGTAATACACAGTATGGCCACCAGGCCTAAAATCCTATAAAACTACATGGGGTGATAAAAATGAGGTAAGCTAAATCAATGAGAATCGGACTTGCACAGCTGGGTGTAACCAAACTAGAACGGTGATTAGTCTGTGGCGTGCTATCTGGGAAAGACGCTGTCTGTGCCGATACAGCGTAAACAGTGACACTAATACAAAGCTCCCCCCACTTGGAAGAAGACTCCCTGGTTCACAGCACTGAAAGACACGATGTGCCTTATAAACAGTTCATCAAATTAAATCCAAATGTTCAACACGAAGTATCAGAGAGGTTCCATGATTATTTAATTCACATCATTTGAACAGTTCATCAATGTTATGAGGCAAAGTATACATCATCCAACTTAAAGGGTCATCCAGCAATTATTTGTCCCAATGCATTTCGGGCAGATGACTAGCCCTTCCTCAGGGGACAGCTCTACAAATACATAAGAAAAATAACCTGATGTAATAAAGATTCATTTGAAGTTAATCTATCACATCAACATGATCTAAAGTCTAAAGTGATGAACCACATGCGTGTGAGAAAACAAGTCTAAATCCTGAAGTCACAAGAAACTAAATTGGTGATAATAGTAAGAAACCTAGGTGAAAGCCGTGCTACTAGTATGAAACAACAAAGTTCAACCAATAAGTGTGAAAAGTAACTCGTGAAAAAAATCGGAACCCAAAAACATGCCACAAAATGAAAGTGAGTTTGAAAATGAGTAAGAAACCAAGTGCCTAGCAGGATCAAATCACCCAGATTATCAAAGAATGTCGAATCATCAAGGGATTCGCATATACCATCGTTCAATACTCACGGAACTAAAACATCCGTGGTGCGTAATTCCGCCCAATCTGTAAATAAGCGCAATAACATGCGGGTCATATAGTGAGTGTGAACACGCTCAATTCAGTGTTTGAAACGGTCCCCTGTACAGGAGTACTTACAAGATAGCCACAATGTGCTCCGTTTCCAAAAGACGCTGTGACCAGGAACCCCGGGTGCTCTGATTCTAGGTGAGTTTAACGAAAGCGTGTGGCGTGAGCATGGCAATAGACAGAGGACTACGGGTACAGCATCAGAATAGGTGCCATATTGGAATGGGAAGGAGGCGAAGATTAGATGTCAGGTCGGCAATAAATAGATAAGGATAAAGTACAAGAGTGACAATATAGATAAATCAAAGGAGTGTTAACAAAAAATAAACAGTACACAAAGTAAACAAAGTCACGCAGATATTTACGTTTGTTCACAGAATCAAATCTAAACAGAAAAAGCAGATAAATGCAGATCATAAATAACACAAAAATTCCATCCGGTCATTTAAACTGTGTGGTTGCATCGTCGCCATGTAGCGGATCCAGAAATTTTCCCTTTTCAAAAGAGTCTGTTTGTTATTGTGTGTGGGTGTCACTTGTTCCAGTACTAGATACTTGAGCTGAGCTACTGAATGTTTTTGCTCCGTGAAGTGTACAGCGATCGTGGATTTAGTATTCCCAGTCCTTATATTACTCTTATGCTCAAGTAAGCGGGTTCTGATTTTTCTCTCCGTGTGGCCGATGTAGCATTTGCCACATGGACATTTCAACATGTAAATCAGGTTGTTCGAGTTACAGGTGGCGTTCACTCGCAGTTTAATGGAATGACCCTACATGGGGTGATTAGTAGTGTTGCCCTGGATGCAGTTATTACAATTGCTACAGTTGTAGCAAGGTCTCAGGCCTTTGTAAGATTCAGGTTCAATCAGTGCACTGGGTTTAGACAAGATTTCCTTGAGATTGCGGCCCCTGGTGTAGGCAAACATCGGTGGTTGTGTAAAGATTCCTTGAAAATCCGGTTCAAGACTGAGTAAAGACCAATGTTTAGTGATGATATTCCTAAATCGGTTACTCATGATGGAATATTTGGAAACTACAACCATCCGGGTATTGTCAGTTTTGACTCGTGTCTGTAACAGATCTTCGCGTTTCATTGCACCAATGCGGTTAACAGCGTTCTCCAAAGCTGGTTGGGGATAGCCCCTAGATTTGAACCCTGTCAACATGTTGGTTATTTCGACTTGACAAGCCTGCTGAGATGATACAATCCGTTTAACACGCATAAGTTGTGACAAGGGTAAATTGCGTTTCAACCCAGGCCTGTGAAAGCTTCGATAATGTAGAAGAGAATTTCGGTCAGTTGGTTTGCGAAATATGGTGGTGTTCCATTTATCCATATTTCGTTGAATTTCCACATCTAGAAAATGAATCCTATCTCTGTCAAAGTTCCATGTGAATTGGACTCGATCATTGATAGAGTTCCAAGTGCGTAAAAAGTCAGTTAATTCATGTTCAGTGCCTTTCCACAGGATGAAGATATCATCGATGAATCTCAGATAGAGTTTCCCATGATTCTGCCACGCTGCCTGATTGAGAATATGTTGTTCTTCAAAGGACTTCATGAAGATATTCGCGTACGACGGAGCAGCACAATTTCCCATAGCGGTTCCACACAGTTGGTGAAACCATTTATTGAATACAGTAAAATAACTGTGATAAAGTGTGAACGCCATAAGATCCATCAACAAAAGCTGCAAATCCGCATCAATGTCTGAATGGGATAATTCATGTTCAATGGCCATCATGGCCATATCGTGGGGTATGGAGGTATACAGCGAACATACGTCCACCGTGCATAGTAAGAGATCTTGTTCATCCAGTTTGTTGGTGACTTCTTGGAATTTGACCAGAAAGTCTGTGGTGTCTCTGACATGTGATCTGGTGTTGACCACAAAAGGTTGGAGATATTTATCCAGGAATTTTCCTATATTCTCGTGAATGCTTCCTTTGGTAGACACAATAGGCCTTAGGGGAGGTTTAGTTGGGTGCTTGTGCACTTTAGGTAACATGTACAGTCTAGGTGGTTTGGGATTGTCAGGCATTAAGTACCGTTTGGCACGTTCATTGATAGTTCCATTGTCAAATGCCACCTTGATGATTCCAGCCAAAACAGTTGTGAATTCATTAGTGGGATCTGCCGGTAATGCTGCATAAGTGTTTGGATCAGATGTGTGCGCTAATACTTGTTCTTCATAGAATGTTGCGTCCATGATCACAAGGGCACCTCCCTTGTCTGCAGTTTGACAAACTATCGAAGAATTGTTAGCAATTTTATGCAAGGTGTTCTTCTCCTTTTTGGTAAGGTTCTCACGTTTCACTCTCATTTGGAAAGGTAATTTCGCAATATCTTTCTTGACCAAGTTCTCAAACAGGTCGATGACCTTATGGCTCACTGGGGCTAAGTAATTACTGGAGGGACGAAGGCCTCTCAATATGTCATCTTCAGAAGTGGTGGTGGTTACAACATTCTGAAAGTAGTGTCTTAGTCTAATGTTGCGGATCAGTTTAAACGTGCTTACTTCCAATTCAAAAGTATTAGTTCTCGTGGTGGGCACAAAGGATTGCCCTTTTTGTAGAACCGGTGTTTCTTCCATGGTGAGTTGCGTGGAGGAAATGTTAATCACCAGGTTATCCTGTGCATTTACTTGCGACGATTGCTCTTCTTGGCTCTGAGTGGTTCTTTGTCTTTTCCTACCTCTACGGGTTCTACCCCGCCTGTGTCAGTTGGTTGAGTGTGGCCTTCCTCTAAAAAATGAACCGCAGAATCAGAGGTACTGGGTTGTTGTTCAGTAGGAGCAGGCGGTTTGGTAGCTCTGGTTGTTCTGGTTTCTCCATCCGATGAAGAAGTTTCTTGTTCCGAATAGGGATTGTAGGGACGGTTGGGGCGTCGGCGGGCGTACACTTCTGCCCAAGTGTACACCTCGCCGAGCTTGTAGTCTATAGTGTCCCTTTTATATTTGCGGAGTTTACGTTCCTGTGTTTCGCGGGTATGTTTAGCTAATTGGGCATTCACATCTTCCAACATGGTGGCCAGTTCGGTGGGGTCCATGGCATCATCAGGCTCAGTTCGAATGGTTTTGATTTCCTGAGCCAAATATTCAAGTGATTTTGAGAGTTCCTCAACAATCAGTAGTATCAGGTCAAGCGAACACTTGTTGAGGATGGCGAACCATCTCTCAACAAATTTCGCATTGTTTTTACACAATAAGGGTTTTAAAGGAACCCGTAGGCCCCTTTTTTCACGAGTTACTTTTCACACTTATTGGTTGAATTTTGTTGTTTCATACTAGTAGCACGGCTTTCACCTAGGTTTCTTACTACTATCACCAATTTAGTTTCTTGTGACTTCAGGATTTAGACTTGTTTTCTCACACGCATGTGGTTCATCACTTTAGACTTTAGATCATGTTGATGTGATAGATTACCTTTAAATGAATCTTTATTACATCAGGTTATTTTTCTTTTGTATTTGTAGAGCTGTCCCCTGAGGAAGGGCTAGTCATCTGCCCGAAATGCATTGGGACAATTAATTGCTGGATGACCCTTTAAGTTGGATGATGTATACGTTGCCTCATAACATTGATGAACTGTTCAAATGATGTGAATTAAATAATCATGGAACCTCTTTGATACTTCGTGTTGAACATTTGGATTTAATTTGATGAACTGTTTATAAGGCACATCGTGTCTTTCAGTGCTGTGCACCAGGGAGTCTTCTTCCAAGTGGGGGGAGCTTTGTATTAGTAAAAAAGGGGTAAGGACATAAAACAACATTTAGTTACGACAGTAATAAACCCGGATCTCTATTATAAATCAAGCGTGCTAATCAGACACACAAGGCAATCTCTTGGAAAGTTTTCTTTTTTTGGGCAGGAGTGCTTGGACATGGGTGGTTATGGGGTCATGAGCATTATCAGAGATAACTCGGTGGGCATGCGAGGGTGCTCTTTGACAGGCTTGTGAAAATGGCGATGCGAGGGGGAGAAGGAATAACAAAAGGTGTAATGGCATTGTTCTTTAACTCTTCTAAGTAGATACAATGACCACCATTTCCTAGCACCGATGTCAGAATGTTCAGTTCTGCTAGGCTCTGCATTAAGGCATCCCAACCGACAGGCACTTTATTATTAGCTAAAGAGTGTATTTAGGTGGCACCTCTGACCAAATCGTGCCGGCTTGAACCGCGTATAACATTACCTTTATAAAGAAGTTCCCCATTATCATTCCAGAAAGCGATGTCTTTATTTTGATGAATTTTATTAAGAAGTAATTTGGCTTTCTTTTAGTGCCGGGGGTTAACATTGTCAAGGACTTCATTACCTAGATTAAAGGCTGATGATTCTGGTTCTCTGACGGGTGAAACAGGTGGCTCTTGACTTTCAGGCATGAATAAAGTCAGGCCCTCTTTTTCCATTTTACCATGATGGACAAAGTCCAGATACTTTTGAAGGATAGAGGTATAAAGCTTGGCCTTTTCGTGCACCGGTAAATTACTACGCTGAAGAATTTCACGCATCTCGGCATCCAACAGATCAGTGGCTGATTTTCTAAAGTCAGTATCTGAGCTTGGAGGACTTTGCATTCTGTCTAGCTGATGGTTAGGAACGAGATACATTTTTTCAATGTGCGCCATCACCGGCGGCGCAGCGGGTCTGAGAGAAGTGGAATAGCAATGCCTAGCAGTGACCCTATGAAGCTCCCAGACTGCTTGACAAAACTTTTTTTAGTGTTATTAGAGATCCTTTTATTGCTCAGTTTTTTAACAAGATTACTTTTCTTTCTAAGCACTCGGATCTGCTGAGGACTCAGAGGGACATTGCCCTTCAAGGTATTTAGGGCTATCTCCGATATCGCTGCTACCAAATCATCAGACGCCGAGCGTAGAAGAGCTTTCCTTTGTTGTGGCGATGATGAGACCAACAGTCTTAAACAGCTAGATTGGACATGGTCATGAGGGTGTTGGCGCTCTAAACTGGGGCAATGCTTTTTATTTATCTTCTTTTTATAGACGGATAGGACTTTTTTAGAGTATAAGCAACAGTAAGATCCGATGGGAAAAGCCCGGTCCTTAATCTGTAATCCTTTTGCGTGCCGGCGTTTAAACCTACAAAAATATACCCATAGGGCCCTGAGTGGCATCCTCAAAGGCTTCTAGAAAGAAACTAGAGTGACCCGGGTACATCTGTCTGGCTAGAGAAGTTATTTGAAGCTTGTCTCTGGGGGTTTTGAAAACCATCATGTTCTTGGTGTTCACAGCTATGGTTCGTGAGCTATTACCTTGGCAAAACTTTCACCTACCTAAGCGTCGGTCCCCAGTCCACCGCAGGTATATCCCAATTGTTGTGGAGGGACTCTGACTACTTTACACCACTTCCGGTCGCAAGGAGGTTAGCATTTGAGCGTCCCCTACCTCCCGCGATAAAAACCAGATGCATCACAGAACGCACAGCGGACGGTGCGCAGTAGGCGTGCCCGCAGCACGCCAAAGGCAAGCCCGTCTGCGCCCGTCCGTGCCCGGATGGGACCTGGGGCCATAATCCCTGTCCAAAATTTCGTAAAAGACTCTGCCCCAATAAGATATATATCTGCGCAGCTACTGACTCATCATGGCCTGCCCCAGCCTGAGTGAGTATCTTGATCCTTTGGATGAGTTTACTAATTGCCCTTGCTGTAGCTTTAAATTTGACAAATCATTCCTTAATGGGGAGTATAGTGCAATTACTGTGAATAGTCCCCTTCAACACATTAACTGCCCCTCCTCCTGCTGCAAATCTACTAACACAACTTTTGCCTTCTGGAATATTAATTGTCGCTCCCTTACTAAACACAGATTGGATATATTTGACCTATTAAGTAGTGAACTACCTGATGCTATGTTTCCAATCGAAACATGGCTGCACGCAAGTTCAGTCCCAGATGTAGCCTCGGCCCTACCTCCCAATTATGCTATATTTAGGGTTGACAGAGAACTTAAGATAGGGGGTGGTACTGCCATAATTGAAAAAAAATCTTACTCATGCAAACTAGAGGCACTCGCTTTCAAGGGTTGTGAAGCAGGCCTTTTTAAACTTGTGCTGACTCCCCAAGTTACCGTGTCTGGCATGCTTGTTTATCGCCCCCCAGGCTTGCTGACTTCTTGGGCGGCTTCATTTCAGAATTAATTTCTCTTCACCTTCTCAAGGCGGCAAATTTCACCATTTTGGGCGACCTTAACATACATTTGGATAGCCCTTCATGCCCTACCAGCAGCACGCTGATCTCTGATTTCACAGTAATGAACTTGTTGCTGTGTAACACGGGCCCTACTCATAAGGCAGGTCACTTATTGGACCCCATATTTTCCAACTTGTCTGATATCCAATGTTTACCATCTCTTCCCCTATGTTGGTCAGATCATCATTCAATCAAATTTTATTGCACTGTTCTAATTAATCTGCCCACAGCAATCTCTGGCCCACAGCAGAAATCAAGAAACTGGAGCAAACTGTATATGAATGCCTTTAATAGGCTTCTTTCTGACAGTTTGCATCCTATTCCCCATGTCGCTACTTCTTCTTTAGACGTAATTCATAGCTGGATTCTTAAAGCAATCGAAAGTGCCTTCCTGTCTCCAATACAAAATCATATACCCACCGTGTAGGAGAGTAGGATCTGCTTCCTATGTTTTCCCCCACTTTTTGCTGTGTTTCACTGTTTTTTCGACTTTAGTCTGGCTGAGGCCCTGCTAATCAGGACCACAGCCTAGCTGTTCTCTCTCTAAATTGATAATATGTACATTAGGTATGTACCAGTTACCTTGTGAGCCCCTAGTATATGGTACCTTAGGTACCAAGGGCATATGTACCCCAGAGGCCTACCAGGGGCTGAAGCATGTATTATGCCACCCCTGGGAAGCCTTCCAAAATGGCAACACAGGTCGGCACTTGCAGCCTGGGTAAGGTGGTGTAAGCACCCCTTACTTAGATATAGTATACCTATATCTACATATATATATAGACACATATTAACCTATAAGTCACTCCTATGGCAGGCCTTGACAATCCTGCAGGCAGAGTGCTTGGTTTTATGTGAGAGGGTGCCCTAGCATGAGCTGAGCCAATCTGCAGCTTTCGGAATCCCTTCCTTATCGCTGTTCTATGATATAGCCATACCATATACTCTTAAGTGCATTATCATTTTCGCGGTTAATGCTAACTTTGGTTTGGCTTTAAAACTGTTGTGTTTGGTGTCAAACACTTTGGAATCCTACCCCCCCCGCCAGTTCTGGAGGCGGTGGTAGATTTCCACCCTTCTAGAGGGAGAAGACATGTACACACTGTTACACCCGGTAAATGTTTAAAAGAACCTCAGCATCACAAAATGGATGCTGCTGCCAGAGACACAAGTCTGACCTCCTGCTGCTGGACGAAATTCCGACAGGGGAGGCCTGGACAATAGGTTTCCTATCCAGGGAGGTGCCAGCAACTCCCCAGACAGGCTTTAGTGTATTCGGGCAGGGTGGGTTGCATTCAGTGAATGCTTTTTAGACTCTGCCTGGGGCACACAAGGTGCTCCATGCATTTCCCAGTTCAAACCGGTTTCTGGGGCACTCTGGACAAAGGGGAAGGGGTGTAACCACGCCCTCCAAAGGTCCTGCCATAGGTGGGACCCTAGAGTTAGTTCAACCCCTAAACTTAGTATAAGTATAGGAACCCAGTTCCTAGGACTTTAGATTACCCTGGACGAAACTCTGATACATAAATCTTGGTCCTTCAACATTCCATTTCGACGGGAAGACGGAAGAAATCTCCCTTGAGGTCAAGGAGTGACCCCCCTGTTCAAACAGGCACCAAAGAAGAATCTTGCCGGTCTGCATTTTTGAGGCTCCTGCCGGATCCCAAAGAATCTGCGACACAGGACACAGACTTCCAGACATCTACGAGGCTGACACGAGTTCCCAGCAGAGCTGAGACCTGTGGCTATTACGAGAGACGTGGGACCGGAACTCCTGGGCATGCTGCAATTTCGCAAGTGCACCTACTTCCCAAAAGTTACCCGAAATTGTGCATTGGGCTATTTGTTGCCCTTGCCCCGAGCACCTTTTGCACTGAAGCTGAGAGGCATACACTCAACGAGTGTTCCGTGAGTCCGTTTTCTTCACCATAGCTTGAGGCTCATTTGCGATCCCATGTCTGTTGGCTAGTGGGTCCCCATGAAGGACAATCCTCTGTTTCTTGAGCTTTCCTAGTTGCTCCAGATGTGCTCTGACTCCCCTCCCAAGGGTAAGTCCCTCAGACCTTGCTTGTCTGCACCAAAGCCAATCTTGTCATCTTGCATGGGTTGCTGTTGCCAAGGCTTGTTGGGTCCAATCCGGATTCCGGCGCTGCAGCACTCGACATCCTTCATGGGATAGCTCGAATCCAGCTCCTGGTCATCGTTGACACCTCCTGGTCCTCGTGGCTGAAGAGTCAAGCTTCACCGCTTGTGGGTGTTGGCGGTATACCAAAGAACATTACCCGCCTTCATGCAACGCTAACATTTTTATTGCCAGTTTCACCACCGCCTATGCTAGATTAGAGTTGTACAAGCTCCTGGAGTTGCTTCAAGACTGCTGTCTTTACCACGACACAGACTCAGTGATTTTGGTGAGTAATGAGGGTGATGTTAACCCCCTGTTGGGTGACTATCTGGGGGAACTCACTAGCGAAACACCTTCCGATGAACACATCACAGAGTTTGTGTCAGGATTTCTGGTGTGGTGGCTCCAAAATGACGATGAAGGCCTCTGATGGGGACACTCATGCGCAGGGATAGGTCGAGCACATTAAAGCCCTGCCTTCCCCGAGTGAATGCGCTTCGCATTCTAAATGTCGTTTACCTGCTTATGTCACTTACGCGGCCCCACACTTCTGCGTCGGTTGGCGTCCGTGTTCCTTCGTCGGGGCTTCTTTCCACTGGCTCCTCTGGACATTGCTCTCTGGAATTCCTGGATATCCTGTAAAGAAAGAAAGTCAGAAATTATCTCATTGAACCGGGGTGACGATAAACAGTGCATTGAGCTGCCTTTTTTCTTTATCTTTTGTACCCAATACCCCTCTCACCTGATCTTGGAAGTCGTCCTGTGCCCGGCTGCTCTTCTGGTTGCTAGCCCTGACAGACCAAATGGAAAGTGAGCAGTATATATAGGTTTTGATACATATTTATTTACTTTCATTTAACGACTCGGGTAGCTACAACAGTTATATAAGCTGTTCTCCGCAATTTCAGTAGTTTCTATATTTGATTTACTTTCATCAGAAGACATGGGTAGCTACCACAGGTATTAAAGGTGAACAAACTCAAGGATGAATTTATTTTTATAGCCCTACTAATCGTTTTCCCAATTCCACACTTTATATCACTTTACATTACAGCAGCACATTGAAATTGGGTATACTAATGCCCTCCCCTTTTTGTTCCTGCTTTGAAGAAGAGAATTAGGTAAAGAAGTTATTCACTAGATGTTGAGTGTATACTGTGTGGTCTGTTTATTGTTACTAAATTATGTTCCCCCTTATTTGCAGCCTGTTTTGATTTGCCTTGACGTACTCCTGCAGTTCCTGAGTTGACGATGGAGTGTTTTCCCTCCTTTCCTTGTTTTGTTTCCCTTCTTCCCCTGATTACCTTTTGTTGCTTAGACATAATACAAGCGCAATAGGTGGTTGGGAGAAGCTGTGGACTATTCATCAGTTCCCTGAACTTCCTATAGAAAACACAGGTGAGATCTTGACATTTGTCTCCGCCAGACCCAAAACCTACGGTTATCGCTTATCAGATGGTAAAATCTGCTTGAAGGTGAAGGGGATCAGCCTCAATGTTCAGAACCGTGAAAAGCTAATTTTCAAAACTTAAAATACCTGGTCACTCAATATGCTAAGTACACCGAAAGAGGTGAATATGTTCCAGAAGATGAGAGCTTAGTAGTGCAACACCCCAGCATTGTAAGAATTAAAAAACGTTGGGATATTAAGACACGCCCTCTTTTCAAAACGTTGAGGGTTGTATATGATAAGCGCATTCTTAAAGATGGCTACAAAACCCTACCCTATGGATTTTAAGAGTCATCCTGCCTCTGTGTAAACATGGTCATGTGAAAAATGGCTTTCTGCTTTGGGGTGTATAGTTTCTTAGCCTGTTGTTTAAAGTATGGATATCAGATTACAGCATCCATTCTCATGCATCCTCGAAGGTCCTTCCAATTCTGGTAAAAGTTATTTTGTAAAAAACTTTTGAAAAATGTGCATCAAAAGATGACCCGACCACCCACCAACATAGTGTGGGACTATTCCTGTTGGCAGCGGCTCTATCAAGAACTCTAGCAAAAGCTTCCACACCTTAAATTTGTTGAGGGACTCCCCGAGACCTTAAATGGTGACATTTTATTTCCACCCTTTAGTGTTAATATGTTAATTGTAGATGATCTAATGGCCTCTGCTTGTGCCAGTGATGAAATTGAAAAAGCTTTACTCAGTATGTTCACCATCGGAATCTTAGCATTTTATACATTGTGCAAAACGTGTTCTGCCAAGGTAAGAGCTCACGAGCCATCGCTCTGAACACCAAGTACATGGTGCTTTTCAAAAACCCCCGACACAAGCTTCAAATAACTACTCTAGCCAGACAGATGTACCCGGGTCGCTCTGGTTTCTTTCTAGAATCCTTTGAAGATGCCACTCAGAGCCCCTATGGGTTTCTTTTTGTAGATTTAAATGCCGACACACCAGAAGATTACAGCTTAAGGACCGGGCTTTTCCCACCGGATCTTCCCGTTGCTTATACTCTAAAAAAGTCCTACCCGTCTATAAAAAGAAGATAAATAGAAAGCAGTGTAGAGTGTAGAGGGCCAACACCCTCATGACCATGTCCATGACCATGACCATGTCCAACCGGATAGGCTGCAATCTAGCTCTATGAAGACTGTTGGTCTCATCATCCCACAACAAAGGAAAGCTCTTCTATGCTCGGCGTCTGACAATTTAGTAGCAGCGATATCAGAGATAGCCCTAAATACCTTGAAGGGCAATGTCCCTCTGAATCCTCAGCAGATCCAAGTGCTTAAAAAGAAAAGTAATCTTGTTACAAAACTGATCAATAAAAGGGTCTCTATTAAAACTAAAAAAGTCTTGGCAAGCAGTCTAGGGGTTTCATAGGGTCACTGCTAGGCATTGCTATTCCACTTCTATTAGGGCTTGAATTTATTCATGCCTATAAGTCAAGAGCCACCTATTTCACCCGTCAGAGAACCAGAATCGCCAACCTTTAATCTAGTTAATGAAGTCCTTGACAATGTTAACCCCTGGCACAAAAAGAAAGCCTAATTACTTCTTAATGAAAGTCATCAAAATAAAGACATTGCTTTCTGGAATGATAAGGGGGAACTTCTTTATAAAGGTAATGTTATAGGCGGTTCAAACGATTTGGTCAGAGGCGCCACCCAAACACACTCTTTCACCAATAATAAAGTGCCTGTCGGTTGAGACGCCTTCATGCAGAGCCTAGCAGAACTGACTATTCCGACATCGTTGCTAGGAAATGGTGGTCATCGTATCTACTTAGAAGATTTAAAGAACAATGCCATTGCACCTTTTGTTATTCCTTCTCCCCCGCATCACCATTTTCACATGCCCCTAAAAGAGCACCCTCACATGCCCGCTGAGTTACTTCTGATAATGCTCATGACCCAATAATCACCCTGTCCAAGAACTCCCGCCAAAAAAAGAAAACTTTTCAAGAGATTGCCTTGGTTGTCTGATTAGCACCCTTGATGTATAATAGAGATCTGTGTTTATTACTATGGTAACAAAATATTGTTTCATGTCGCTACCTCATTTTTATCACCCCATGTAGTTTTGTATGATTTTATGCCTGGTGACCATACCGCGTATTACTGGGTGCTGATAATATGCTTTTTGTTTCTTGATTTTTTTTAATGTACCTCATTTTATGTTTGCTGTGGATACTGTGATTTATATGCCACAGAGCATAATGTATTTCATAACTACCGCTACCTCGTTAATCAAAAGCTGGAATATGTGTTTTCTACACTTTATAAATGCATGATTATTATCAGGTACCAAAAAAAAGATGTGATTCCTTTTTTTTATATAACTTTAGCTGATTTTGTGTTTGCTGTTGATACTGTGATTTATATGCCACGGTGCATAATGTATTTGATAACTACCGCTACCTCATTATTCATAAACTGGAATATGTGTTTTCTATACTTTATTAATGTATTTTTGCTATTGTGATTATTATCGGGTACCAAAAAAAAAAAGATGTGATTCCTTTTTTTATGTAACTTCCGCTGATTTTATGTTTGCTTTTGATACTGTGATTTATTTGTCACAGGGCCTAATGTATTTGATAACTACCGCTACCTCGTTAATCATGAGCTGGAATTAATTTAAATTTTTGTTTAAAATACATGGTGACGAGTTGTATACAACCTATTATACTGGCATTGCTTATAGGCTTTGGTGCTTACAGAACAGTTTTATTAAGTGAAAAAAAAACGTGAATCTCATAATTCCGGTATGTGCGGTTACTGAATTTACAACATACCCTGGAAATTATCAGGCCATTCATAATGAGGACCTCAGTAAGGAAACATTTCTCATACCAAAAGTAACAAGTGGAACAAGGCACCAAAACTGTTTTCATTCAGTAAGCTCTATAGGGCACTTTTACATTTTTCTGAAATCTCCCGGCATTCCAGAGGGACATAGTCAAAAGCGATACTTGATTACAGTGGCAAAAGTTCATATTGTTTGTTGGGCCCTTTTTTGGGCCCGCAATAAGTATAATTCACACATTTACATCTGATTTAGATCTTCATATCCCAGATAAAAAACGATGCTCAGCCGAAGATAAAAAAAAAGCGAAGGTAAAAAAATCAGGGATAAAAAATTATGCTCACACTAAGGACTTCTACCTAAATGACTCACAACACCCGAAACACGATAGACTCCCGTGTGGACATTTCCTCCTCAAGCAGGCTCACCTCTCCCAGCACCACACCAACCCATGGGTTACCCCCATACTCAAAGATCAAAGTGAGGGACTGCAGCTTTTTACAGATTGTCAACCTGCATTGCAAGCTGAAGATAATGTTATTTGGAGATGTTTCCAAGAAGTCTAATTCTACTCAACATTAAAGATGGTTGATGTATTAATGATATTATTGAGCTCATTGTATGCCTCGTGTGGCACATTGTGATTTATAAACAAAAACACATTTACAAAACTGCGTAAATAAATTCCTCTTCGATTAATTATTGTATTTCTTTTTCCCTCTTTAGTATATGCTCCCCAACCACAAGCTGCTTCATACTATCCTCCACAAGGGCCAGGTATCTGTTAAAATTGCACAGAGCGATTCAAAATATGACATCATTTAATTACATGGATAAGAATATGCATATGAGAATGGTTTGATCTCTTTACAATGCAGTACGTTGAGAAATGTCACTTTTTATATTTTGAAAAAACTGTGGTTTGCATTCTAGTTGAAGCTATGCATTGGAATCATTTGTGGCCAACATGCATTGTACGTGTAAACCGTAGGGGGACAAGGGCATTTAATATCTAGGTCCTGCATACATGCCCTAATGTACACAAAAGGGTATGCAGTTCATATGAGGGCGGAGGGGGTCGACAGGGAGTGGAGGGGAGGGAGGGTGGACGGCCAGCGGGAGAAGGAACAAATCTAAGAAAAGGGAGTGCTCCAATAGTAAAAAAGGGCTGTCACACAACCCGAGAGGTGTCTTGCCTGATCATAGGGAAGCCCCTCGTTGGGCAGGCGCCGCCATGCCTGACGGCCCCCCCAGGGGTTATCTTTGCCGGAGATCTTTAACCCCTTCCGTGCTTCGGACGTCCAACGGTCGTCGCGTGCACTACCTCACTGGTGCTGCGCACGACCGTTGGACGTCCGAATCCCATTAGCGCGATCGAACGTCCGCACTGGGGCGGAATGTACGACGCGCTAAACGGGTTAATGATGTTAAACCATATGGCTCTGTTAATGTGAAGCAGTGGGGCACGAAAACAAGGTGAGTAGAGTGGTATAGTGGTGTTTTAAAATTAGCTACAAGTGTCCAAAATGTCCTTTATTCGCTGGACACTGGTGCTATGGTTAAAAACAGACTGCAGGAGTCAAGGCTGGCAAGAGAATTACACCTGCTACAGCTCGAATGTGAATTGTGAAGGAATAGTGTTTGGTTAAAAGGTCGACATGTTTCACGCCTTGGTTCTCCTAATGGATGAGTGGCGTTTCCTAAGGACTGGGGAGCGGGGGTACCTAATCAACTCTCTAATTCAGGAGGGCAGTCAGGATGTTCCCAAGTGTACTGTCCCTATAAAGTCGGATTTCAAAGTAATCCGTGTGGGGAGTATAAATGTCAAGTGAGGTGGGAAACGTCCTTCACACAGACCTGGAAAGAAGGAAGAATGGGAAACAAAGGTAATTGTAAGGCAACTAAACAACACAAAAAAAACCATACAGGGACACCTGAAAACGGTTGCAGTGACCTACCATGTGTTTGTCACACATGGAGAGCAAACGTGACATAACCAATTTCCCACACGTTGTCGTGGCCCACACCGCTCAGTGTACCCTATTATACATGAACTAGCAGCCCGTCCCGATGTTGTCCGGGAGCAATTAGGCTTCAGGGCCCCCGCCTGCCCCGACGTTGTCCGTGGGTCCCCCGGAGCCTTCCTCCATATATTGCAGTATTATACCTCTATGTTTACTTTGATTGCTTTTGTAACCTGCACACGTAACTTTTTCCTCCTGTAATGCACCATTTGGCTCACTTTTTTAATGCTCCGTTTGCTTCCTCTTGCTACCTGCACACGTCACTTTTTCCTCCTATACCTCTATGTTTACTTTCTACGCTTTTGTAACCTGCACACGTAACTTTTTCCTCCAGTAATGCACCGTTTGGCTCACTTTTTTATTGCTTCGTTTGCTTCCTCTTGCTACCTGCACACGTCACTTTTTCCTCCTATACCTCTATGTTTACTTTCTACGCTTTTGTAACCTGCACACGTAACTTTTTCCTCCTGTAATGCACCGTTTGGCTCACTTTTGTAATGCTCCGTTTGCTTCCTCTTGCTCACGATGTACGCTTTTGTAACCTGCACACGTAACTTTTTCCTCCTGTAATGCACCGTTTGGCTCACTTTTGTAATGCTCCGTTTGCTTCCTCTTGCTCACGATTTCATTTTTGCTTCATTTTTCCGCCGCTCACCGCTCCTAAATAAATAAATAACCTACCTCATCCTCCGCTCACCGCTCCTCCCCGCCTGTCCGCCGCTCCTCACCGCCTGTCCACCGCTCCTCACCGCTCCTCCCCGCGCCATGTCCACAGTCCTCCTCACGCTCCTGGACGCCTCTCCTCCCCGCGCTCCTCACGTCGGGCACGCACGTCGCGGCCGGCGCTTCTTCCAAGGGACACTTTTTTTTCGGTAAGTTTTTTAAATAACGTATATTTATTAAGTTTATATAGCCTATGTCCATCTGCACACCCTGACAATTACAACGATGTATTGGGTGTGTGGATTGGCGCTGTGGTTCCCGAGTTTACCCGCCTCAAAGGTTCAAAGTTCTTCCTTTATAATAGTAGTATAGATGGGAAGAGGTAGCATTACCATTAGCATTACACATTAAAAACAACAACATGCCTAGTATGATAACAATGCTGGGTACTCATCCTCAGGACCAAGAAGCACAAATATATGGCCTGCACCAGTTGTCAACAAATCATTGTTACAGTATCACGCCACTAGTGACACAGGGTACTCACCTATTGGTACCAGAGCAGGTGCGTCAGCCTGTGCATCCACACCAACCGCAACAGTAACGGAAGGTAGAAGCCTGGAGAAAGATAAAGTCCAGGTAATGGATTTGCTCCTCTACTGGTAATTAAATAAAGCCAGCCCTCCTAATCTGGAGAGACTCGAATTACAATCTAGGTCACTAACTAGTGTATGAAGGGTGGATATCTGTAGTCCAGTGTCCATACCGTGGCTTTCATATTGGTAGGTGTTAGACCTGGCATATCTTGGTGTGGTTACCCCTGACTTTTTGCCTCTACCTCCTCTATTTTTGATGCTGTGATGGATTTAATGTTGCTGGCTTGGATGCTTTGGGCACTTTGCCACTACTGATCAGTGTCAAAGTGCAATTGCTCCCTGTATAAAGTGTTATGGTAATTGGTTGTCCATAAGTGGTATGTTTGTCTTGCTAGTAAAGTCCCTAGTAAAGGGCACTATGTGTGCCAGGGCTGGTAATGCAAATGCTACTAGTGGGCCTGCAGCACTAATTGTGCCACCCACACAAGTAGCCATAAAAAAAGATCTCAGGCCTGCCACTGCAGGCCTGCGTGCAATTTGTTAACTGCCTTGTTCTCCTGACAAGTGCACCAACTTGCCAGGGCTTACCCTTCCCCTTTTATGCACACCAGACACCCCTATAGTAGGCCCAAGGTACCCCCCTGGGTAGGGTGCAGTGTATCTGAAAGGTAGGACATGTGCTGAGGTGTATAACATGTCCTGACAGTGAAATACTGCCAAATTAGTTTTTCACTGTTGCAAGGCCATCTTGCCCATAAGACAGAATGGGAAGTGATGTGTCACATGTTTCCAGCATATCTTCCCATAGGCATAAGATGGAGAAATGGAGTTTAGTGCGCCTGAACTCAGAATTTAATAACACATCTTTTTGTGATGATGGTTTTGAAATTGTGTGTTTAGAACCACACTGTTAGAAGTGGCTGGTTTCTTGTCCTAACCATCCTGCTTGCCTCTGCCTGGTTGTGTATTGACTGTCTGGGTTTGGATGTGACAGGGTCTGGGAAGTGTCCTGACACAAGGGAGGGGTAGGGGGGACAGCAACAGGCTGGCCTGCAATGGGTGTGGTGGGAGGAGTAGCCCCTTTGATGCGAAGAGGGCTGTGCTGCTGCCACAAAAGAATGGCTCCACCTCCGGCAGAGCATCTGGGGTCCAGACACTCACAATCAAAGAAAGAAGGTGTGCGCTGGCAGGAAGACACCCAGGTCTGGTTTGGATCGGGCTCAGAGCCCCCTGAACACTAAGACTTCAAAGGCATTTAGGGGTATAAATGTCAGAGCTGAAGACTGAACTCAAGATTGAAAAAGGATTAAAACTACTTTCTGATCAAGAGGAACCTTTGCCAAAGAAGAACAGCTGAAGAGACTGAAGAGAAGGACTGCCCTTGCTGTGTGTTCTGGGACTGGCCTGCAGTTTGCTGATTTGACTAAGGAGAGGACACAGGACTTTGCTGTGTGCTGTGTCTCCCTGCTTGAAAGGACTTTGCTGTGTGCTGTGTCCTAAAGTAACTTGTCTCCAAGGGCCAGAGGAGAGCTTGTCCCCTGTTGGGGAACCTCAGGAATATCAAAGTTTCCAACTGTGTCTCAGCGACACTTGGAGTGTGTGCTTTTGCACTCCTGAGACTGCTGTGTGGTCTGGGTGCTGTTTACGAGGTGCCCCGTGACCACATTGCCCCCACAGCGTGAAACATCGTCCACGCTGCTGCATTGCTGTTTGTGGCCCGAGCCACCATCGTAACTGGGCTGTGAGTAAGAATCGCCGCCGCTGGCCCAAGCCGCAACATGCAAAAGGAT
This sequence comes from Lissotriton vulgaris, assembly GCF_964263255.1. Classification (NCBI taxonomy): domain Eukaryota; kingdom Metazoa; phylum Chordata; class Amphibia; order Caudata; family Salamandridae; genus Lissotriton; species Lissotriton vulgaris. The sequence continues at coordinate 420,453,316 of NC_141698.1, read as the reverse complement.
TTCTTGAAGTTAAGGAAGCAACAAGGTGAAAGGGATCGTGATCGTTGCTCGCCAAGAGGAATCTGCCCAAGATCGTCAACAAAGGAGAAGGCAGCGCCATAACCCGTACAGCTACAGCGTCACCTGCAATGTCATTGGGACAGCCCAGCAGGACGTCCGGCGAGTGGGGAGAGAGAGAGCGAGGCAGCGCACCCCGAAGGTAAGGCTCGGACTCCAGTCGGGAGCCTTAGGCATGTGTTGCCTGGAGAGGCGTGCAGGAGGAGTACAGGAGTGCTCCAATCTCTCTCCCGCTACACCGCGTTAGTCCCCAAGCGCTGAGTCCCCAAGCAGCCCGTACCTGCCCAGCAGAACCGGGTCCGCCCCTTTAAGTTTAGGACCGTTGTCTTTATTGTTGGGGCCTAGTGGTGCCCGAGCTGACAGTGCAGATTGGCTTATAGCATTTTTCCTTGCATTACGAACTGCCTTATGCTTGCATAAAGAACAGCCATATTCTTGTATTAAGAACTGCATTATTCTTGCATTAAGAACTGCATTATTCTTGCGTTACAAACTGCATTAGTACTTGCATTAATGACTGTTTTATTTCTACGTTACAAACTGCATTAGAACTTGCATTATGGACTGTCTTATTTCTACACTATGAACTGCATTACAAACTGCATAGCATTGCATTAGGACTGCATTGGATCATCATGAACTGCTCATTAATACCACAAGAACCTACAAGTGATTGTTGGCCTAATAACTGGCCCAGTGAAATATTACGAATACGCATATGCTGGATATTTTTTATCGTTTGGTTTCATTGTATTTTTTCTTGATAAAGATACCGCTATTTTCCTAAATCAGTGTGATGTTCATTATTATTATTATTATTACATTTCTTATATAGCGCCAGAATCGACCCCCGAAGGGGTATCTCCGCGCTTGCCTTGGGAACCCGTCCTGGTTTTTCCCTGTGAGATAGCCCCTACAGGGCATCCCCAAGGTGAAAACCAGGCATCCCGCCGCGGGGTGCCGTTGTGGAGATTAAGCAAGCTTAATGCCCAGAGTTGCAGAGTGTGAACCCATGATTAGGTCAGGCACCGAAGCGAGAATTATCGAGTCCGTGGACATTTGAGCTCAACACCCTGCCGCGTCGGGAATCGAACCCTGGTCCCGGGTCTGACCTCTGCTTCAGGGTCTGCCTGCTCTAACCAGAGAGCCACACTTCTCCACGTGTGGTGTTATCACTGTGTTACAGGGAGTGTGGTTGCAAATACTTTACACATTGCCTTGGAGATAAGCCTGGCTGCTCGTGCCAAGCTACCAGGGGGTGAGCAGGGGTCATCTGAGAGTGTGTCCCTCCTTTCACTGCCTAAAATAAGGGTCCCTGTTTGGACTAAGGTACCTTCCTCAGCCAGATAGAGACCCCCAGTAGGTATTATAGAAATGTGCGTGCTCACTCCCCCCAAGCATATGCTGACATAATGTTAATGCAGTCTGCAGGTGGGCACTTCATGTCAGGGGACTTGTTGCAATGTGCGTCCTCAATACCCCCTACAAAACAGCCTGTGTATGTGGGGATAGGTTGGTTGGAGGAATATATGTGGAGGCCAAGGCATTTGGTCTGGGCGTATCCCAATCGTGAAACAAGCTGCAGCGGGTAGAAAGCTTGAAGCGCTTTTGGAATATGTTGGAAAACAAGGACTGGGTAAAGTCCTGTGGAGCCACAGGTAGCCGTCAGTATCCCTGGAGCGTTTTCAAAGTGACGGTGCACTCACATCTGGCGGGCCAGATGAGTACAGAATGGAACCTGGGCTGGTGTTCGTGTGGAGGTAAGGGGCAGGGTAGGAGCCCCGGGGCAGTAACAGCTGGTGCCTCGGCCTCCGCATATATCCCTCCAACCAACCTATCCCCACATTCACAGCTTTTTTTGTAGGAAACACATTGCAACAAGTCCCCTGACATGAAGTGCCCACCCACAGCCTGCATTAACATTATGTCTGCATATGCCCTTTGGGGAGTGAGCACACATATTTCCATAATACCTACCAATATGAAACCAATGGTAGGGACACTGGACTAAAGATATCCACCCTTCATGCACTACTTAGTGACCTAGCTTGTAATTTGAGCCTCTCCAGATTAGGAGAAATGGCTTTATTTAATTACCAGTAGAGGAGCAAACACATTACCTGCAGTGGAGGCCTGAAATCTCTTTTTAGGGCTACTTGTGTGGGTGGCACAATTAGTGCTGCAGGCCCACTAGTAGCATTTGCATTACCAGCCCTGGCACACATAGTGCCCTTTACTAGGGACTTTACTAGCAAGACAAACCTACCAATTATGGACAACTAATTACCTTAACACTTTATACAGGGAGCACTTGCACTTTGACAATGATCAGCAGTGGCAAAGTGCCCAAAGCATCTAAGCCAGCAAAACGAAATCCATCACAGAATCAAAAATAGAGGAGGTAGCAGCAAAAAGTCAAGGATAACCATGCCAAGATATGTCAGGTCTAACACCTACCAATATGAAACCCACAGTAGGGACACTGGACTGCATATATCCACCCTTCATACACTACTTAGTGACCTTGATTGTAATTCAAGTCTTACCAGATTAGGAGGGATGGCTTCATGTAATTACCAGTAGAGGAGCAAACCCATTACCTGGACATTACATTCCTCCAGGATTCTACCTTCTGTCACTGTTGCGGTTGGTGTGGACTCACAGGCTGACACACCTGCTCCGGATCCAATAGGTGAGTCCCCCATGTCACCAGTGGCACTATACTGTAACGATGATTTGTTGACAACTGGTGCAGGCCATATCTTTGTGCTTTCTGGTCATAAGGAGAGGTAACCAGCATTGGGATTTTACTATTTATGTTGGTGTGTTTAATGTGTATTGCTAATGTTAATGCTACCTCTTCCCATTCATATATAATAGGGTTCACCGAGTGGTGTGGGCCACGACAACGTGTGGGAAATTGGTTATTTCACGTTTCCTCCCCAAGTGTGACAAACACATGGTAGCTCACTGCAACCGTCTTCCGGTGTCCCTGTATGGTTTTGTTTTGTGTTGTTTAGTTGCCTTACAATTGCGTTTGTTTCTTATTCTTCCTTCCTTCCAGGTCCGTGAGAAGGACGTTTCCCACCCAACTTGACATTTATACCCCCCACACAGATTACTTTGGAATCTGACAATATAGGGACAGTACACTTAGGAACATCCTGACTGCCCCTAAATTAGAGAGTAGAATAGGCACCCCCGCACCCCGGTCCTGAAGAAACGCCACTCATTCATTAGCAGAACCAAGGCGTGAAACATGTGGACCTTTTAACCAAACACTATCACCTCACAATTCACATTCGAGCTGTAGCAGGTTTAATTATCTTGCCAGCCTTGACTCTTGCTGTCTGTTTTTAACCATAGCACCAGTGTCCAGCAAATAAAGGACACTTTGGACACTTGTCGCTAATTTTAAAACACCACTGCACCACTCTACTCACCTTGTTTTTGTGCCCCACGCTTCACCATAATAGGGCCATACGGTTTAACATCATTAAAGATCTCTGGCAAAGAGCCCCCCACGGGGCCCATCGGGCATTGCCGCGCCGGCCCGACGAGGAGCTGCCCTATGATGAAGCAAGACACCTCTCGGGGTGTGTGAGGGCCCTTGCTCCTATTCAAGCACTCCCCTTAACTAGATTTGTTCCTTCTCCCGCTGGCTGTCCACCCTCCCTCCACTCCCTGTCGCACCCCCCCTCATAGGAACTGCACACCCTTTTGTGTACCAACATGCATTTTAACCAACCATGCTCAAGGGATAGATCCCTTAAACCAGATATAAGCAGTTATGTGTCTCCTCAATTCATACACATTCACACACCCACACTCTATCACCACCACAAACATATACACACCGACGTTCACAAGAGCACACTGCCCAACCTAATCCATCTCTCTTCACATTTCACATAGTCATCAATACACAATCTGCACATTGTACTACTGATCTCTGCAACGCCTGTAAACAAGATCCATTGTCATCACTAAGATTTTAGAATGAAGGAGACCTTTATCTTTGATGAGCTTGAGCCAAATACCTACAACATGCCACAATCCCACCACCTAAAGACAAAATATAGGATCTTCACTATCATCCACAAATATCCGGCAACCACTATACCTATATTTAGAAGCGTCATCATTTTACTCTTTTGTACTTCCATCCAGTTATGTTTCCACTTCCCACCTGGCCTAGCTGGCACTTTTGGAAAATGTCTTTAATTTATTGTCTGTCACACTTGACTCGAGAACTAGCAAGACCTGCACTGGTAGGGACTTCTACCAAAATGACTCACAACTCCAGAAAAATGGCAGACTCCCATGTGGACCTTTCCTCCTCAATCAGCCTCACCTCCCCCATCACTACACCAACTTACATGGGTTACCCACATACTCAAAGATCAAAGTAAGCGACTGCAGCTTTTTACAGATTGACAACTTGCATTGCAAGCTAAAGATAATGTTATCTGAAGATGTTTCTTAGGAGTCTAATTTTATTAAACATTAAAGATGATTGATGTATTAATGATATTATTGAGCTCATTGTATGCCTTGTGTGCCACATTGTGATTTATAAATAAAATTCATATACAAAACTGCATAAATAAATCCCTCTTCAATTAATTATTTTATTTCTTTTTCCATCTTTAGGATATGCTCCCTCACCACAACCTGCTCCATACTATCCTCCACAAGTGCCAGGTATCTGTTCAAATTGTACAATGCAATTCAAAATGTGACATCATTTTATTACATGAATAAGAAATGGATATGAATATGGTTTGAACTCTTTACAATAAAGTACGTTGAGAATGTGTACCTTTTTATATTTTGAAAAAAACGGTGGTTTGCATTGTAGTAGAAGCCATGCATTGGAGTCATGTGTGCCCAAAATGCATTTTAACCAACCATGCACAAGGGATAGATCCCTTACAGATGAGATAAGCAGTTATATGTCTCTTCAATTCAGACACATTCACACACCCACACTCCATCACCACCACAAACGTATACACACCCACGTTCACAAGAGCACACTGTCTAACCTAATCCATCTGTCGTCACATTTCACATGGTCATCAATACACAATCTGCACATTATACAGCTGATCTCTGTAACTTCTGTAAACAAGATGCCATCGTCATCACCATCACCAAGATTTTAGAATGAAGTAGACTCATCTTTGACGAGCTTGAGACAAATACCTACAACATTCCACAATCCCACCACCTAATGAAAACAAATGTTATCTTTGCTATAATACACAAATGTCCTGCAACCACTCTCAATTACTATACCTATATTTAGAAGCATCATCATTTTACTCTTGTGTGCTTCCATCCAGTTAAGTTTCCTCTTCCCACCTGGTCTAGCTGGCACTTTTGAAACATTTCTGTAATTTTTTCACACCCAACTCGAGAACTAGCAACACCTGCACTAGGGACTCACAACACCAGAAACATGACAGACTCCCATGTGGACTAAGCTCCTCAATCAACCTCACCACTCCCATCACTACACCAACTCCCATGCTCAGAAACAACTTGGATCTTAATTGTTCAATCACCTAATGTCTCTTCTGCCCTTCCACATCATACTCACACATTTTTACTAAATGGACAGTCTGAAATTGTTCATCACAGGTCATTCAAACCTACCCTCACTTACACCCTATTTGAGACAATCTATGCCCCTGAGATCAGGGAGACAGCAAACACTGATGCCCCTTGTCAGTCTCAACATACCTCACATGCATATAAGATTACAACTGATCCCAACATTGCTGATATTCCCAAGACCTCAAAGTTAACGACTGTGAATCAGGAAACTGGAAACAGCCAGTACTACTATAACTACCTCAAGACTTTCTAACCGTCAAAGATTCTTGCCATCAACCAGACCAAACCCAATGATTACATGTAATCAGTCAAAGAAAAGAAAAGCACTGTTGATGACAGTCAAGGACTGCATAAATCCACTCTGCCATCTTTGTAATACGAACATCATTGAAAGGTAATATAACACCGATCTATTTTTATCAACAAAATGAATACAATATACAGCAACTTTTTATTACTAACCTTTACAAAACAAACCTGCACATACCTTAACATGCAGCATGCCCATCTGGTACTTCTTCCAACCACTGTACATTAATAACTTCACCACCTAACTGACATTTATCACATACACAGCATACAACAACTGCATCTTATCCTCCTCCCCATCAAATCAGTCTCTCCTTTTGTCATGGCATTCCCTCCCTGAAATAATATTCACCTTCCGCATCTCCACATTCTCATCCTCCCTGACAACTGGTAGATCTCCCCCCCCATCTCCATAGTGAAAAAGGCACCCACGAACCACACATCAACCAACTGTTTCCCCACCCACTTCACTTTTTCAAGGTCCTCAAGAGAATTGTAGCTCTGTACCCTCAGCACCTAAGAGGTATCCAAAACTCCTTAGGGTTGCACGACAATTTCCCATGACTGCTACCTATAACATTGAAACCATATTATTGAGAATATTCAATACAATCTTCCTAGATACAGATACACCTCTTAGTCCTCTTGAATGTTAGTGGACTTAGGCCGTCTGGATCACAAAATAAATTAGAAACGCTCTATACCTACATGTGCCTCTTTTGAACAGTCATCGACTAGTTCTTCTCCTTCGTAATCAATAGACAGCACTAGATTCAAATGGATTCCTCTAAATCACAAGAGTCCAAAATCGCAAAGTCCCCTACATGACCGAATAAGCCCACATATATGTAACACCTACATAGACAAAAATGAATCCCATTGGGCAAAAAGCTTATCGACCTACAGTAGTATGCCAATAGCAATCAAGTATATTTCAAAGTGTTATCAGCAACTTACCTCTTGCACTCAGAGATTGTTAGGACTCCACTCAATTCTGTATCGTCTCTGTATTTCTCAAGTTAAATCCTACTAACCAGTGTTTAGTCTCACCAATTGGGTTATGCACGAGAACAATCATAAAATGACTGAGCAGCATCCATCTTTGTCATATTGAGTCACACCTCCACCATGTATGACAAAGACCTTGGCTTTTATATCGACCTCTGCCGCTCATTCAGACAGGACTGCACTGCTTATTAAGCAAAGATAATTGTTTATGGCTCAGCCAGTAAATACTACCTTACCCATTAGAGCTTCCATCCATCAGTTCAAGTGAATGGCCAATGGGGATGGCTGGATTTACATAACCATGCACCTCATCCAAATCTCAGCCCTCCTACTTCCTCTGATTGCTTCAAGTGTTGAATCAACACTAAGAAACAGGCAGGTGAAGGACAAACACTGTACAGCGTGAATCTAGTTTTATGTTGGTCTTATACTAGGCAATGTTTGTTAGGTAGGTACCAGCAGACCTCTGCCATGGTGTGCGATTCCTAGTTGAACGTCTTCCACATTTGGAAGTGGGCCACTATGGACCCTGTCTGGAGGCAGGAATACCACATAGTGGTAAGCTGATAAATTGGTCCACTGGATGGCAAATCCAAACTGTCAGCAATATAGTCTGCTTGACCCTACTCAGGAAGAGACAAGTGACTTCTGGTAATCGCAATTGCCCATGCATTATCTTTCAGCGGACTGTAAAGCAAACCATGGCAATACTCTATTGGTGTATCTTGGTATAAGCTCTTGCCACACTTCTGACATATGCCAGATGCAGTTACTTCACTCAGTAATAATTGGCTACTCATAATTTTATGTTATGATATTTATGTTATTTATTTCAAACAGTGTGACAAATCCTCCAAAGGGTATCCTGGCTCTAAAATAAAAGATTCCCAACAAAGACATGGCTACTAGCCGAGCCTGTGGCCACTAAAAGAATTTGTAAGAACAGAGATACTATTTTGCAAATAGACATAGAGCAAACTACTAGATGCCGAAGAGCCACGTTTTTAGAGCTTTCCTGAACTGAAATAGAGAGGGGATTTTCCGTTGATGAACAGGAAGCTCATTCCACGGTTTTGCTGCACAGCTGCCCTTGACTCCTGTACAGCACTGAGTGACCCACTGTAGGGCCAGAAGATGTTAATCAGAAAAGCATAGCAGACAAGTGGGAGCGTACCTCTTGCATTTATTAGACAAATAGACCGGATTATTAAATTGGGTCCTTGGTTGACTGGGGTGTAAGCCCTGGTCAAGCAGCAACCACAATCCTTGTCAGGGTGAGGCACAAGCCAATCCTAAATTAGCCTGTGATCACTCTCTTGTAGCTTTGCATAGAGCAGTCAGGCTTAACTTAGAGGAAATGTGTAAATATTTGTGCAACACTTTTAACAGTAATTAAGTGAAACACCACACAAAAAGGATCCCACGCTAGATTAGAAAAATAAAGACTTACAATCAATAAAACAAGACCCAAACGACCAAAGTTCAATTAGTAGAACCGGAGATATGCAATCCTAAACATTTGAGTAAAATAGAACCAAAAAGCACAAAGCACTAACTGTGGATATCTGGTCACGTCGGACCAGTACAAAGTCACATGTTCAGGCTGATCATGAAGGAGTGTGGGCCAGCTACAGGGAACCAGTTAGGCCTGCTGAAAAAGTATTATAAATCTTGGCTTGCGGAGCATTGCGAGGATCTGCATCTTAGATGAGTCGCGCAGTCATTGTAATGCGTCATTTCTGAGGAGTTGGGAGGCTACAATGTGTCATCCGTTGTCATTGTCGAGGCTGTCGTCAATGAAGGATGTGAGGGCCTAAGCCGAGGATGCATCGCACAGCGGTGGTTCAGAAAAGGTGGTGACTGAAATGCGATACAGGTCTGATCCACGCAGCAGCAGTGATACGTCAGTTCTGCTCAGGGTTGCATTGTGTAACAGAGGAGATGCGTTGACTGTGCTAGATCCAAAGAGGCTGGTAGACAACCGTAGGCCCATTTCCAAGGGTCCAGGACTAGGGAAGCACCAGTTGGCAGGGCTAGACCCGAGGTTGTTGGAGCCTTTTGTCCCGGAGGCTCAAGTCAGGAGGCCAGCCAAATAGCCATTGGAGTCACTCTGACGTCCTGGGTTCAACAGATGCAGGTCAATTCCTTTTCAACCAGTTAAGAGGGCAGCAGAACAGCAGGATGGCAGGTCTTAAGAGCAGCAGTCCATCAGAGTGACAGTATGTTCAGCAGCACTAAAGTCTTTCTTTCAGGTAGAGTGTCAACAGGTCCAGAAGTGTACTGCAGAGTTGGCGTCTTAGGTCCAATATTATTACCCAGTTCTGCCATTGAAGTGGGAGAAGCTTCTATAGGCAAGCCTTTGAAGTCTGCAAGTGCCCTGCTTTCCTTACACTGGTTCCAGACTAACTACAGTGGGTATGCAGCCCTTTGAGTTGAGCCGTGACACAGCCTATTCAAGTGTGAGTGGTGCTGTGCCCTGCTCCTCCCTCCCATCCTCCCAGTATTGGCCCATCCAGGCATACCTAAGGTCCCCATTGTGTGTAACTGTCTAGGTGGAATACACAAAGCCCAACTGTCAACTACACCCAGACATGATACCCAAAGATAGACTGCAGGCACCAAATGGCTAATGCAGAAAAATGCCAACTTTCTAAAGGGGAGTGATTCTGTTCATGGATGTTGAGGCTGGAATCAATATAAAGTCTCTGCAATGAAATGCCTCTCAGACCATTGATTGCCAATAGTTTTAGAACCGGGATCTGCACAAGTCTCCCTCCTCGGGTTCTACTATTGAACTTCTTCTAATTCTGGGGCAACTTTTCACAAAAAGTCTGGATACCCGTTTTCCAATTTTTAAATACAACCCAACTGCTTCAATAAATATTCTTACACTGGGCCAATGTCTGGTTCGTTATGTTTCTTATTTCTTTTTTTGGAAATGATTCGGTATCATATATATGAACACAATTCACAAGCATGGCCCAGTATAAGAGTATTTATTGAAACTTTTGGGTTGTGAAAATTTGCACCAGAGTTAGAAGAAGTTTAATAGTAGAACCCGAGCAGGGAGACTTGTGTGGATCCCAGTTCTAAAACAATCATCAATCTTTGGTCTAAGAGGTATTTCATTGCACAAACTTTCTAAAAGTGCCATTCTCAAAATTGTAATTTAAACTCTGACTCTGCCATAAGTTTGGATTTTTCATTACAATTCCAAAGACACCAAACATGAACAAATACCTGCTCCCATTTCGAAATTACAGCTTATTAAATGTAATAAGGTGACAGCAATGTTATCCTATGGGAGAGGTAGGACGTGCAGCAGTGAAAAACCAATTAAAGGGTTGTTCACTACAAGAACATGTAGAACTTAAAAGTACATGTCCAACTTTTTAAATACACTGCACCATGATTTCTGGGCTGTCCAGGGCCCACCCTAGGCGTAAAATATAACCCTAGGCGAAGCACTACGCTACACTTGAGTAGTTTCTGAAGTTTGAGCAAATTCGCACTACACGAACTGCACGTAGCACAGTGCGCACATGCGTAGCGTAGCGTAGTGCAGCGGTCATTTTTTGCTTGCTCACGGTCCTCAACGTCATGTTGGTGACCGCGAGCAAGCAAAATGACATCCTGGCAAGATTCTCAACGCGGGGAGGTCAGGTTTCTCATTGCGGGTGGTTGCGTATGCTCGCGACGAGAAACTACCAGTCCGCGTTGAGAAAGCTGCCGCTCGAGTAAAAATCTACTCGAGCTGCAGAAAACTACAGCTCGCACTGTGCAAGATGCCGTTTTCAATGATTGCGCAGTGCTGAATGCTTGTCCGCACTGTGCAATCATTGAAAACGGCATCTTGCACAGTGCGAACATGCTACTACGCAGTTCGCGTAGTGCTTCAGGTAGTGTGAAGTGCACTTCACGTAGCTTCGCGTAGCTACGCGTAGCGCTACGTTGCGAACTACGCCCAGCCCTAGTAAAATATATATCAAAAAGGAAGGTTTTAATCTGACAAAAGATTTTTTTTGCCAGGTCAAAATGGTAGTTTAAAACTTCACAAACAGGCTGCAAAGGCAGGCCTGAGTCATATTTAAAGTGCTACTTAAGTGGGTTGCACGATGTGTGTTTGCAGGCCCACTAGTAGCATTTAATTTACTGACCCTGGACACAAGTTGTACCAATTTACTAGGGACATGCAAGTAAATTAAATATACTACTTAGGTATTAGCCAACTCTACCATGTTAGAAGAAAGAACACAAGCAGTTTAGCACTGGTTAGTAGTAATAAAATGCACAGTCCTAAACACAAAAATGAATTCAGCAAGATGGAAGGGTGAAGGCAAAAAGTATGGGGATGACCCTGCAGATAGCGGCCAAACTCTACACGCTTATCTGTGTTCAATCCTTCTTGGCCACATTTTCACAGAATACCTGTTTCCAGTTCGCATACTTGTTTCCGGTTGTAACTCACTTTTTTTAACAGAAATGTATTTGCTTTCTTGTTCTTAAGCTCCTTTGAAACTTGCAGTTACTCATGTGTTTCTTATACACATTGTGTATTTGAGATTTAATCAGGTATGTGCCTTACTCTAGCTAATTTCCATTTTATCCTCTTCAGTTATGGAAGAGAGTATCATAGGAGCATGTACCCTTGTTTGAAAAGCCTTCTTGTGTGTGTTGCCAATGTGAGAGTATAGCATACTATAAGGAATGTTTCTATAATAGGAATAAGAAGGATGAGCCTGGCCTTCTTCACCTGAGAAAATCAATTTAAGATTAAACCAGGTAATAGTAGGAAATGATACACAACTAGATACAAAGCACTGCTATCTGCAGTGCTTTGTATCTCTCAGCATCAGTCCATCAATCAGGGTCTTGTAAAGCGCAGCTACTCACCCGTGAGGGTCTCAAGGCGCTGGGGGTGCGAGGCTGCTGGTCAGACTGGGTGGAGGATCATTCGAAGAGCCTTGTGAACCCCAGTTCAAACCCTCCGTAAATCTGGCCTGAAGCGTACAGTGATAGAGGAGGACAAGTCCAAAGCCCATTCTTCAGCATCTGTGCAAGGTCTAACAGTTAGGTTACTTAAAGTGACTCCTGTGAGATCACATAAATCATTATAACTTAATCATAGCTCCTATTGGGTTTATCCTGGTCTGTTACCAATATAAGCCTGTTCCTATGCATGCCCATGTTGCTTTGAGCTAGTACTGGGGCATTGATAATTACAGCTGGCACCTCATTACCTTAGCTCATGAGGTTTCAGGAATGTTTATGGAATAGGAATAAGAAGGATGAGCCTGGCCCTCTTCACCTGAGAAAATCAATTTAAGCTCATACCCGGTAATAGATGGAAATGATACACAACTAGAGTGCAGTATACAGGAAGGAGAGTCAGTACAACAGGAAGAACATCATCTGTTCCCCCAGAAGATGAAATAAATATCTATCCCCTTTCACACATAAATTATGCCCAGGCTACAATATGTTCCCTACCATATCCTTTCCCCTCCCTGCACACCATGGCATAGCTTTTTGCACTGAACATTTATTTATTGTGCATGTATAAAAGCCTGAAGGGACGACTGTTCAAATAAAATAAAATTAAATTTTAAGTTACCCAGACTCTAACCACGTCGCATTTGCCCCCCCTCCCCCCACAGATAAGTCCCTCTGACATCAGCTTGTACAAGGCACGCTACCAGGATCCTCCAACGCTTTACTGTCAGGGTCGTAATATATTTTATTCCAGCAACAATCCACCCCACTGCGCCAATATTTCATTTTTTAGGAAACAAAGTAAAATAATAGTTATTAAAATAAATATATGCTAAACCTACGCAGGCTCATAGGAGACAAATAGCCCCTTAAAACAGTGCTTAATTTGAGAGGGTGTTTTCCGGTGCTTGGCACTTGCACTTAATTGAAAACACCGGCACTTAATGACGGCTGCCACATGTTAGTACTGTTTATTTAATTTAGAGATAAGCATACCAACTGCTGTTTATTAATTCAGTATACATTAAAAACGAATTCTTGCCGCCTCAGCCTTTCTTGGCTTTGGGGGCCTCCAACAGACTGAATTGTCACACTTGTAGGAGTGTGATGGTGAAAAGTCGTCTGTATTGGCATTGGCAGTACTGGCAGTGGCAATGGGTGGTGAAAACTCCAGTAGACTCCGGGCGAAGGCCCCCGCACTTATATTTTTTACAAATTAGGCACTGCAGGTGGGATTTCAGACTTGTTGTATTGGTGAAACATTTGTTATTCATTTTTGCCCTCAGGATTCATTTTTCAGGAGACTTTTTTGTATTTATGCTTGGAAGACGAAGATGTGCAGGCTGTTGGCTTGATTGTTACTTCATAAGGGGGGAGGGGGGCCTATTTGCTGCCCTTCACGCCCTTCATGATGCGTCATTGGTGATTGGCGTGTTAAATCTGACTCTTCTGCGTCACACAGTCTTACCCTGTGGTGCACAGGAGTTCTGAACTCTCTTCTCTAGGGCTTTTGTAGTATTTGTCTGCAGTACAAATTCCTAGGTGTAGACACCAGGACAAAGGTTATAAAATGTATGCTTTATGCCTGGTAAAGCACACATGTTGCATATAGATGTAGCAGAAGATATACCGGTTGGCACCTTGCTCGCACCAGCTTTTCTTTGGCGTTTGGATGCGTGGCAAAGCCAGGTCACTACACTTTAGTAAATCTTGCTTTGTACCTAATTATTTTGCACTGGCCAACACCAGACACGCCCCCTTGCACATGTTAGCATGGGAATGCGCAAAAGACCTTGGCATAGTATGAAGGTTCAAATTTCGGCGTAAAATAGTTCTTGTATGTATGCGTCTCTGCTATCTGCAGTGCTTTGTATCTCTCAGCACTAATCAAATAATCAGGGGCTTGTAAAGCACAGCTACCCACCCGTCTCAAGGCGCTGGGGGGGTCATTCAAAGAGCATTGTAAAACCCAGCCCAAACCCTCCGAAAATCTGGCCTGAAGTCCTATAGGAGGACACGTGCAAAGCCCATTCTTCAGTGTCAGGTTACCTAAAGAGACTCCTGTGACATCACATGCATCATTATAACATAATCATAGCTCCTTATTGAGTTTATCCTGGTCTGTTAACAATATAAGCCTGTGCGTATGCATGCCCCTGCAGCTTCCAGCTAGTACTGGGGTAATAATTATTACTGCTGGCACCTTATTACCTTAGGTCATGAGGTTATTCAAATCGATTCGTAGGGATTTTAAAAACGACCAAAGGGAAATTTTATAGTTTTTTTATTTCCAAAGAATTTTATTTTATAAAGAAGCAAAAGAAGATACAGAATACAAGTATAAGTGATACAATTGATAACAGATAAAAAGCAATCAGAAGCTGAAATTCAAAAATGAGTCGTAGCAAATGCATCCATAAACAAAAGTAGCCTGCCAAAAACAGAAAAATCAATTAATTAAGGGGAAGTAAGTATCTTAGGCAGAATCCACAATCAAGAGTATCACTATCAGCTGGTATAATCTGGGTAAGAGAGGGAAAGAAAAAAGAAAGAAGAAAGAAAGAGAAAAAGAGGGAAAAGATGGAAAAAGGAGAGAAGACAGGAAAGGAAGAGAAGAAAGAAGGAGAGAAGGATTTCCAACGGACTAACCCGACAAACAACACCTTAGGTCATGAGGTTATTCAAATCGATTCGTAGGGATTTTAAAAACGACCAAAGGGAAATTTTATAGTTTTGAAAACCGAATAGGACACAAGAACTAAAGATAAAGATTGCATGCCTGTTTTTTTTAGCAACATCAAATTATGACGTTTGGTATCATTCATGAATTTTTACTAAAAATGTATAAACCATTAATAATTGTAGGCCTTTGTAGCTTGCATTTGGTGTTTTATTTGTGCTTTTTTCATATCACTTCTTTGTGTGGATGGTTTGCCACTTCTTCACAACAAGATCTTTTTTAATGATGAATGTATTCAAAGTGTTGTCACAGTTATTCTGTAGTACATGTTGATGATTCGCAATTAATAGTATTGGTCGGTCTAAATTGTGTAAATATGATTAGTGTATTGTTCATTTCAGACAATAAGCAATTAGCTGCACAACCTGGCTCTCTTTTAGAATATCACGCTTTTTAAATATTATAATACTCCACTTGAGATGGTGATGAAAAGTCCGACTGGCAACGTAGCGGAATGGTACCAACCCGACTATTAGTCGGCGGTTCAACCCGCAGTATTAGGATGTAGTTACCCTCTGGGCAGTCGGAAACCTCAATTTTTCCATTGTAGCTTGTGCGGCCGCCGGTAAAGGGTCGCAGAGCAACCTGCAATAGAAAATTGATGTTTTCAAACATCCCTGCCACACAGTGCAGGGATGTTTAGGGGGAATCACAGGTGCCCTCCAGTCCCCATAGTGAAGGGCTAGGGAGAAGGAGGCCCTGCTAGGGGCCCTAAAGTCCCTTTCCGCCTGCCTTTTTATGTCAGATGGACTGCCATGAAAGGGCAGATGGAAAGTGACATTGTAATCCCAACGCCGGAGCCGAGGTTGGTTCTGCTGCCATTTTGGCATTACAATTCCGTCCGCCGCCATGACGGGCTCAGGGAGTTCATCGGAAGCGAACCGTAATTTCCCTGCGGGTTTCCCGCTGACCGCCAGTATCATAACACAGCGGTGAGATGGAAACCTATGACCTGTCAGATGGCTTTCCACCCGACATCATAATGAGGGCCTTTGTGAGAGCCAGATTTCAGTGTAATGTTTGCCAAGTTTAGTAAAATTTCCCAAGATCTTTTTACCCGCCCAACTTGGCACTAAAAAACATTCCCACTGTTACCTTATAACAGAATGTACTTTTTCAGCACTTTGATGACACAGGAATCTTTCTGATAATGTATGATACTTACATACACTGGAGGTAGCTATTATTTCCATTGGATCATGTGACTGATGCTAATGCTTTTCGTTTTTCTCTTCTAAATCTTTTTCACAGTTGCTCCAGCAGGGCAAAATCAAACAGGTAAGTGTATGAACACTCACCGTAGACTCCTCCTATAATGTTTTAAAAATTGAAAATGTCTGCTAATCACATTGGCTTTCTAGTAGTGTGCTAGTAGTTCTTCAATAAAGATTGGTAATAACGTTGACTTCACTTTGCTCGCACAGTGGTCATGCAACCGCCATCTGTCAATCAAACAATAATTCTGGGGAACAACAGTGGTCAAGATAAATCATCAGACAAACCAGAACGTGGGTACAACAATCCTGGTGGACCCGCAGTGATGATCGGAAACCAGAGTAGAGAAACGCCAATGCGAACCACATGCCCCGCGTGTCAGCAACCAATTGTCACCAGCATTAGTTACACACCTGGCACTATGACCTGGGTCCTATGCATCGTGATGATTTTTTTTGGGTAAGGAGATTTGCTGTTACCTCACCGTTTATTTAGACGAATCATATGCATAATTCACTGAACTCTAATATGCATGACCTTAGCATCTCTCTCGATTGGGTGTTAGCACAGTACCCCCATTTTGAATAAAGATCACCAAATTAAATCACCCTTTATTTGCATATTTATTTTACTTTTGTGCTAAATAGTATTCTGAATGACATTTTTGTGAAGAAAAATCGAGTGCATTTCTCTCAGAGTCATACACCTGATATGGCAATTAAATGGTTATAATATATGGGTTTCTGCAATGATCGTGTAAGAGATTGTATTGTTGGTTGACTGAGGTGGGAGCCCATGTCAAGTAGCAACCACAATCCTTGTCAGGGTGAGGCACAAGCCAACCCTAAATTAGCCTGTGTTCATCCCTCTGGTAGCTTGGCACAGAGCACTCAGTCTTAACTTAGAGACAATGTGTAAAGTAATTGTGAAAAACTTCAAACAGTAATTAAGTGAAAACACCACAGAAAAAGGATCATTACGATATCGGGTGGAAAGCCTCCTCCAGACAGTCGGAATCTCCTTGACCGCATCGGAGCCCTTCCGACTGACTCGGTCGGATTACATTCCGACCACTCGATTATGATGTTCATATTGGAACGTAAACCACATGGTCATTCCGAATTGGTTCTAAGTGACTCGCAAAGAATTTATGTCAGTCGGAATCGCATCGTACACCCCTATGGATGGGGTTTCCGCCCTCAGGATTACGATGTCGATTTTAAACAGTCTTTCTGTATCGGCCTATCCGATATGAAAAGGCTATCAGAAAGTGACTTTGGGGGCCCCTTGCAGGGCCCCCTAAGCCCGCGGCCTATGGTTGATGGCTGAGGGGGTACCTGAGTTACCCCCCTATTGAACCCTGCACTGTGTGGCAGGAAGCATGGGGTGCCTGCGATAGGGTGCAAGCTTTACTGCAAGCATGGGAGCCTGTGTTACAGTCAGTTTCTGGGCGTAACACAAGCTCCCATAATGAAACAATGGAGCTCCAACCAAACAGTTTTGGTTGCATCGCAATCTAGCAGACTGAAACGCCCATTGCAAGTCGGGCGGTCCTGATTCCGAGTCGGTGTCGGTGGAGGCTTTCCGTCCGACCTCGTAATGAGCCCCTTTGAAGTGAAAACACCACACAAAAAGGATCCCATGCCAAGTTTGAAGAATAGAACTTCTTTTAGTAAACTAAGCAAGACCAAAATGACAAAAATCCAATCAGTACAACCAGAGATATGCAATTTTTAAAGATTTGAGTGAAAATGGTGTCAGAAAGCACAAAACGCAACTGTATATATATGTGATCGCAATGCACTGAGACAAAGTCCCAAGTTGAGGCCGACTGCGGTGGGGCTACAGGGACCCAGTTAGGCCCACTGAACAAAGTAACTTCAATCCTGGTTTGGGGAGCATGGCAAGGATCTGTGTAGAACATGCGTTGCGCAGCTCTAGCAAGGCCTCAGTATCGAGATGCTGTGGGTCTGCTATGCAAGTGCATGCGTCGTCATTGAGTATTCAGTCTGAGGGTCCTATTAAAATGTCCAACTGACACTACAGCAGAAAGAGACTGTCCGACAAGGAGTCGGCGGTCCTGCTTCCATGATTATAATGCGACCGACTTCACAGCGGTCAGAAAGTGTATATTTTCTATTGTGGCTTGTGCTACGGGCTGCAGCACAAGCCACAATAGAAAAAATACACTTTTTAAACATCCATGCCCTTGTGTCAAGCTCCATGCAGTGCCTACCACACAGGGCATGGATGCTTGGGAGTGCACCACAGGTGCTCCCCAGGCCTCATAGCGGAGGCCATGGGGGAACAGGGGCCCTGCTAGGGGCCCCCAAAGTCACTTTTCAACAGCCTTTCCATGTCGGCCTTTCCGACATTGAAAGGCTGTCGGAAACTGACATCATTATCCTGATGACAGTGCCTGAGCAGGCACCGCCACCTTTTGTGGATTATCTGTTCGACCAACGCCCCGACAGGATCTCCAATACTGTCAAAGGCATCAGTCTTTCTCCCAGCCTGCAGTGGTCTGACTGACCGCATCATAATGTGGAGGTCGGACCGATGCTTTCAATGTTGGATGGACCGCCATCAACAGGCTGTTGGTGGCAATCTGCCTGACATCATAATGGGTCCCAAAGGGGCTTACAATGCACAGTCCAGAATTGGGGATGCGTTGGTTCCGAGGAGCTGCAAGGCTGCAATGCGTAGTTCGGCATTGTCGACGTTGCTGCAGTCGATGAGGGATACGAGGACTGAGCTGAAGATAATCTCAATTTTTAAAATATTGAAGTCATTAATATCGTTTGCAAAAATATAGTTGGTTAAAATATCTTTTTTAAATGATTGTTATGTATTTAGTATATATTTTACATCTATATAATGTCCATTTTTTTTTAAATTATTGTTTTGTAATATATTTGTAAATTTTTAGTAGTTACAAATTTTTTTTGTACTAATGTTTGTGATTTTTAGTGTTGTAACAGGTTCTGGGTTTATAGGGTTATAGGGTGGGAAGTAATTTAATTATAAATTATAATACATTCATGATTATTTATTTTATTTATGTATTTAATTGATTGTAAAATATGTTAATTGTGCTATAAAAAAATCATGTACATTTTGTGTGCGGGTTGTGCGATTTATAGGAGTATGGTATGGGAAGCAATTTATTTTTGATTAATCAATAATTAGTTGTAATTTAATATTAATTAATTGATAATACATTGTGTTATTGTATAATAGTTTTGTTTTAGGTGCGGATTGTGGGGTTTGGAGGGATAAAGGGTGGGAAGTAATTTATTTTTAATTGAATAAATAATTAGTTGTTAATATTGATTAGGTAATAGTTAGTTATGTTAGTTGTGTAGTTAATTTATTTTCTAAGTGCAGGTTGTGGGGTTTATAGAGGTTAAGAGTGGGGAGTAAATTAATTTAACTTCATTAATAATTAGTTGTTAAATACTACTAATTATTTAATTGATAATTAGTTATTTTAATGATATAATCAATTTTTCTAAGTTCAATTTTAGGTTTGTATTCTGGGGTTTACAGGGGTAAAGGGAGGGAAGTTAATTAATTTTAATTAATTACTATTTCGTTTTTAATGAAATATATTTGCTTAATTAATTATGTTAATTGTCCAATTACATTAAAAAAAAAGATTTCTAGTTGTGGGTTTTCTAGGGGTATACATTGGGGAGTACATTAATTGTAAGCAATTAATAGTTTGTAAATTAATATTAATTATTACACGAATAATTAATTATTTTAATTGTTTAAATATTTTCTGTTAAATTTTATGAGCGTGTTGTGTGTTTTGTGGGGGAAGTATATTTATTATAATTAATATTTAATTCATGATCATTCATTTGTTAATAAATATTTATACTAATAGTGCAAATATTTTGCTTTTTACAATTTAGTTTTAGGTGCAGGTTCTGACTTTTGTGGTGTGATAGGGTGGGAAGTACCTACATTAAATGTATGTAATAAATATATTTTGTTAATAAACAATTTCTTAATAAATAATTATTTGTATGAAACGTATTTATTTTATTTGTAACAATATTTGTTGTTATTTGTGATATGTATATACATTTTTTTAGTTTTTAATATTAAATATATTTGTAGGTTTTGTTGTACATACTTATATTTTTCATGATATACTCTGATTTTTAAATATTTGTATTTTGTTCAAGATATTCAGGGGCCCATTACGATGTCGGGCGGATTGCCTCCGCCAGGCTGGCGGTAGCCACCGCCGGCCTGGCGGAGGCAATCCGCCCGACGGAAAGGCATGCGGTCTTCACTCTGGGGGCCCCCTGCGGGTCCCCAGAGTGAAGGAGGGGTGGGGCTGCTCACGGGTGGTACCTGTGGTACCCCCCACATTTGCATGAATAAAGTGGCAGGCACCGCGCGGTGCCTGCCGCTTTGTTTATGCAAATGCTGAAATGCATTTCTAGCATTTGCATTTCTACCTGAGAGCACCACCCACCACAATGCTAGAAATGCAGGATGTGCCCACCACTGTGGCAGACACATCCTAATGCCTTCCACGGGACCCCCGCCCTTATGGCGGGTGATCCCAATCCCTACTAGGATGACGGGCGGACAAAGTCCGTCCGTCATCCTAATGAACCCCTTTGTTTGTTTTGCATGTTGCTATGACTTTAGTAGGAATAGTAAATCTTACCTCTCTGCAATCCAACACTTTCCCTACTGTTGTACAAACTGGAGTGGGAAAAGTAAAGTTTACCCCTCTGCGAACCAACACTTTCCTTACTGTCATGCTGACTCGAGTGGGAATAGTAAATTGTATCCCTCTGCTATCCAATACCTTCCCTACTGTTGTGCTGACTGGAGTGGGAATGGTAAATTGTATCCCTCAGCGATGCAACACTTTCCCTACTGTTGTACTGACTGGAGTGGTAATAGTAAATTTGACCGCCCGCAGTCCTCCACTCTCAAAACTGTTGCACTCATTTGAGTGAAAATAATGCATTTTACACCTCTGCAATCCAACACTTTCCCTATTGTTGTACTGACTGTAGTATGAATAGTAAATTCTACCTATCTGCTATCCAACACTTTATATACTGTTGTACTGGCTGGAGTGGAAATAGTAGATTTTACCCATCTGCAATCCAACACTTTCACTACGGTTGCATTCACTGAAGCGAGATTTGTATATTTTATTCAGTATTTTTGTGTTGCCTGAAGTGGGAGTAGTACTTTTTATACGTATTTGCTATAATAGTTTGCATAGTTTTTTATTAATTGTAGTGGGAATAGTATATGTATAAAATTCTATAATTTATTTTATATTGTTCTAATGTATATTATTAGGGGGCTCATTACGATGACTCTATAGCGGTCTGGAACCGCCCAACCTTAGGTCGGAGGTTCCGCCCTGAGTATTTGGACTGCCAGAAACATCAACTTTTCAAAGGAAGCTTGTGCTACTGGTGGAAAAAGGCTTCAGCACAAGCTTCCATTGAAAAATGGATGTTTGCAAACATCCCTGCACCGTGTGGCTGGAACCACGTGGTGCCTGCCACACTGTACAGGGATTTTCGGGAAGCACCATAGATGCCCCGCAGGCCCCATAGCGGAGGGAAAGGGGGGGAAGGGCTATGCTAAAGGTCCCCAAAGACATTTTCCTACAGCCTTTCTATGTTGGGAATACCGACATGAAAAGGCTGCCGGAAAGTCCCACCATAATCCCAACGGCAGAGTCTAGCCTGGCTTGGCCGTTTTCTCAGAGTGGGGATTCAGATTGGACGACGCCCCTTCATGCTGTGTAATGTGTATGCTCCCAACCAGGCGCAAGACCTCTATCTCCGGACAATCTTGCGAGAACATGTCTCACAAGACGACCCCTCGCTAATTGTAGGGGGAGATTTCAACATGGCATGGGACCCTAAATTGGATCGCAGTGTTGTATCCCCCCATGAGACGGGGGCTATGTCCGCAGCCCTCTGGAGGCAAATAACGGACCTTGGCTTACTGGACACCTGGAGGTACCGCTCCCCGAGGCACGTGATTATTCGTAATACTCGCATGTCCATCGCTCGTATTCACGCATAGATTATATTTTTAGCTCTCAAACCTTGATCAGTGATACGCTCTCGGCATCCATGTCTGCTATCTCGATCTCCAATCACGCTCATCTTGAACACCTACTGCAGGACCCGGCCGCTTACTCCTTCCACACCCTCGATGGCGGTTACCACTGCATATCCTACGGGATCCGGTAGATGTACAGAGCATACGGACAGCTATTGACTCCTATTTTACGATCAATGACATCCCTGAAACTCTCTTCCCTGTAGTATGGGATGCATTCAAGGCCACGATTCGCGGCCATATCACCTCTCTTGCAAATGCATGGGCGCGCGAAGCCCATATCCTAGAAGATAATCTCTCTAAAAACATTAAGGAAGTGGAGAGGCAGGACCAGGAACATCCCACCCTTGCACGCAAATGCCGCCTCGTCACTCTCTGGGGACAACTCTGGGCTCTCAGAACCAACAAGGCTGAGAGAGCCCTGTTGACGCTGAAACAGCAGCATTTTGAGGGGGGGACAAGGTGGGTAAGATATTGGCGAGACGCTTGTGAGTGCGCACTGCAAAAGAACACATAGCTAACATCCAGAGTGCCGACAGCGAGAGGGTCACCACTGAGCGGGCCAAACGTGATGCCATTCAGGCATATTACACAGCCCTTTACACCGCGAACGAGCCGCTCCCAGATCGGGTAAAAGATATATTGGATAAATGTCCCTGGACGCCAATTAGCCCCCAACATGCCAAGCAACTGGATGAACCCCTTATAAAAGAGGAGCTGGTGAGTGCGCTAAAGGACCTCCCTCTTGGGAAGTCACTGGGGTCGGATGGCCTCCCATTGTCTTTCTATTGCCTGTTCCTGCCTCAACTTCAACTATACCTCCTACGATTATTCAACTCCTTCTCCGACATGGAGGGGCCGTCGCCCTCTATGGGCATAGCGGAAATAGCCCTCATCCCCAAGCGGGGCAACAATCTCACCTTGTGCTCTTCCTTTCGTCCTAAAGCCCTCCTGAACACAGACCTTAAAATTTACACCAAAATACCAGCAAAGCACCTTCACTCGCACATGCCTGGCCTTATGGAGCCAGATCAGGTCGGCTTTATCCGGAATCACCAGGGAGCAGACAACGTGCGTCGAATTGTGCATCTTGTGGGAAAGGCGCAACATTGGAACATACCAGCTTGCCTTCTATCGCTCAACACGGAGAAGGCGTTCGATCGAGTCAACTGGACCTTCCTGCAAGCTGTGCTGAAAAAAGTTGGACTAAGCCAGACCATGATAGCCAGGATCACGGCCCCCTATCTCTCCCCGCAGGCTCGGGTGCGAGTCAATGGACAACTCACAGACCCAATATCCATTCACAGAGGCACAAGGCTGGACTGCCCTGTGTCCCCTCTGTTGTTTGCCCTTGTGGTAGAGCCCTTGGCTATGATGATTAGGCAGGACTTGGAAATATATGGCATCCGCCTCGCAGGGCAGCAACACAAAGTGGCACTATTTGCCGATGATCTTATACTCACACTAACTCGCCCACACGTCTCCCTTCCTGCGCTATACTCCTTGCTGCAATCCTTTAAATTGGCTTCAGGTCTTAAAATCAACTACGGGAAGTCCTGGTCACTAAATCTTACGATCCCCGAAGAGGAGATACCGGCCCTGAAAGCTCTTGTTCCCTACCAGTGGGCCACTAGCTCCATCCGCTACTTGGGGGTGCAGCTGACCCCCTCGCTGGACACATGGACCCAAACGAATTGGCAGGAGTGTAGGAGAACCGTCTTGGAAGACTTGAGGGCTGGAAGTCTCTGACCCTCTCTTGCCTGGGCCGTCTGAATGCTGTCAAAATGTCAGTACTCCCAAAAATTCTTTACCTGTTTCAATGCTTACCCGCCTCCATCCTGCAGCGCCAGATTCAGAGCCTTCAGCTGGATATCACCGGCTTCATTTGGGGCAGGCGTTGACCTAGCTTTTCCAACAGGGTTCTCATGCTCCCACGAGATAGGGGAGGACTAGCATGCCCCAAACTACTAGAATACTATTGGGCTTCCCACCTCTGCATTGTTTCAGAGTGGATAGCGATTGAGAGTGAAAAGATCTGATTCCATATGGACAGGGCGGTAACCGGGCGTACCATTTGGAACCTCTCCTGGCTACATCGGACTGCATGCTCTCACAGTGCCTATATTGCACTGCCAACTAAGACGGTGCTGGATATCTGGGACAGAGTAGCTGTATCCAAGGGACTCACGACTTTCTCTTTCCCTCACACCCTCTCTAGAAGGTAACCCTCTATTCCCACCGTCTATCAGTCCACAAGTGCTAACTCACTGGCTGAATGGCGGATGCAGAACGATTCGAGATTTATTTATACGACGGGGATACCCATAAACTTATCGCCCAATGCAAGGAGGAATTTCAACTCCCGGAGGGAGCTAGGCTCCAATATGTGCAGCTCTGGCACTGGCTGTCCACGCCCAAGATGCAACAGGCCACCATCGGTCCCTTTACTCTCTTTGAGCGCCTGGTACGCTTTTGACGAGTCGAAGTGACTTATTTCTCGGACTTACCAGATCCTGCAGCACTGCCGCGGATAACCACCCACCCGTACCAGGGTCAATGGCAGTAGAAGTCTGCTACTGAAATTTCACCTGTCCAGTGGAGCTGCCTGTGAAGGGACATACAGAAGGTGTATCGCAGCGTGTCGCAGCGAGAAACTGCGTACAAGATCTTGACACAGTGGTACTATACACCCGCTCGACTGCACAGGATGTTTCCCAAAACCTCCCGCTGTGCTGAAGATGTTTGAGTGCACCGGGGGACTTTATACACATTTGGTGGGAATGTCCGCTTCTGACCCTGTTCTAGAACGAGATCCTTAGCCACATTAAGGAGGTACTTGGCTTCCCTCTGCCTGATTCCACCGTCATTACTCTGCTTGGCCTTAAGCCCGATAATTTAAAATCGCTCACCCGTAGTGACTGGTACATTGCTCTCCATATGCTAGGGGTCGCTAAACAACTCATAGCACTATACTGGAAAAAAACAGAAACCCCCCCCATAGCTGCTTGGTTCGTGTGCCTATGGCACGTAGCTACTATGGAGCTCTTTACAGCACGCTTGAAGTACCGCGACACTCGCTTCACCAAAATTTGGCAACCACTGGTTAAATATCTCTGTAAAATAGAACACGCGCATCAGCTGCCCCCGAAACTCCGAGCCCTACACCTCTTTGACGATGCTGTAGCTCCAACCGAGCCCGATAGACTGCTTGTATCACTATAATGGCCATGCTCACTACTCCCCATGACACGAGTACTGGTCAATGGATGGATTAGCCAACACCGCTGACCCCCCTTGCCCCTCCCCCTGCCCGCCATCTTCTTTCTCGTCACCACTATCTTAACAGCCCTCCCTTATCAAAGATATCTCGCTTCTCCTTGGCTCTCTAACTCTCTTGCCGCTCTCTATCTGTCTAGTCTTTATTTTCCCCTTTTTATAGGTCTCTTGCCTCTCTCTTCCTATTCTTCTCTCGTTTTGATACTTTATATGTTATTCATGGGTCTTGAACCCTCACCACTATCACAACCCAATGCTATAACGTAGGCAACACGCGGCCGGCCCAACAAGGGTTGTAGGTGACATGCTGTGTAAGAGCCACTCTGGTGAGCTTTAGTAACACTACCCATGCCTCCCCTAAATTGCGCGGCCGGCCCTATGCTGTGTACACATAGACCCTTTCTTGGTTCCTCATATGAAAATAAAACAGATTTGAGCAACAAAAAAACCTTTGAAATTCACTGAGAAAATCATAGGTTTTAGGGACGTTATAGTTAGTTTGACATTTTACTCATACAAAAACAAGGGAAGTTCTGCTGTTATAGTTAGTTGACCTAACTATAAGTCGCGCCCCCGCAATGCACTGCTGATGACATCACATATTACATCATTCATGACATGGTCAGTGACATCACTGATGATATCACTGATGACATCATACACGTGATAATCTGTTGCACCTCCTTATACCCTAATATAACCTTTGATACATCCACTCTAAAATATAGACCACCATTTTCAAAACCATAGACACACCAATACCAGTTACTACATACCCACTCACTGATTCCTAGGTCTACACACACATCCACTCATTTATCCATACAGTCACTCATCAATACAGCATTATCATTTGCACTCATACACCTATACATACACTCATGCTCCGCCACTCATCCATAGAGTTACTCACACACCTAGTCAGTCATGCAAAGAATCAATCACACTCCCATTTGCTCACCTATACTGTTATACACACACCACCTCGCTATTTCATACAGATACTAACGCATACATACTCTCTTATACAATCAATGATACAAGCACACACTCATCCATACAGCCACTCTCACAATCACTCACTCTCACATATAGTCATGTATATACGCCAACACTCACATATACTGCCTTTCAGATGTGTAGTTACTCACAAATGTACCACTGAGACATCCATTCACTCACCAACATACCCATACACACACTCACCCATCCATACAGCCCTTCATAGATACACTCTTGAACCCATACACCCAGTGAATCCCCCACTCACACAGAGTCACACACCCCCTACCCACCCACACAGACACTCAGGCACCCATACAGATACTCAGACAACCAATCAATACCCATATAGACTCTCATGTAGCTATTCACCAATGCATGTAGCCACTTACACACCAACTGACAGACTGATACCGACATTTACACAGTTTAGTCACTAACCCATGCATTCAGTAAGACACGTTTAATCATGCATGTGGGCGTGTGCTGTAGAGGATTCTGGTAAGTGTAATTCACTCGTTCATAAAACCTCAGTGGACGATGTGGACCCCGGAAAAAATTAACAGTCTTACCCATATGGGTATGCGCTGCTGCGAGGCTTGAAAATGCTTTCATCCTCCTCAGAAAGGACATGCTATTCCTGTAGTGCCTCTTAGTATCCTGCACTACGGACCAGCACAATTTAATGTCTCACCCATGTGGGCGTGTGCTATAGAGGATTACAGCATGAGCGAGAGGACTACACTTACCAGAATCCTCTACAGGACACGCCCACATGGGCAAGACATTAAATTGTGCTCAGGTGGACTGCTCGAGTTGTTGGGTCTCCTATGCCAGTGATCAAGTGCGTTGTTACGCCCAAAAAGTGTTTGGTAATATTTGTGTGCTGATGTAATCCTTGGAATAAATGGAATAAATTGATCAATACATTGTCATGTGGCTTCATCAACTGTGGGCAACTCTTGTTTTGGACTTATAGTGGCTGGCTCGGTCGCGGTGAGGCCCCACTGTGCAACATGCAGGTCCGTAGTGCAGGATACTAAGAGGCACTACAGGAACAGCGTGTCCATTCTGAGGAGGATGAAAGCAAATTCAAGCCTCGCTACAGCGCATAACCACATGGGTAAGACTTAAATTGTTCTGGGGGCCCACATCGCCCACTGGGGTTTTATTAACGAGCGGACTACACTTACCAGAATCCTTTACAGCACATGCCCACATCGGCGGGACATTAAATTGTGCTCAGGTGGACTGCTCGGGTTGCGGGGTCTCCTTTGCCAGTGATCAAGGGCGTTGTTACGCCCGAAATGCATTTTTGGCAAGTTTTGTGTGCTCAAACCAGGCTGATGTAATCCTTGGAATAAATGGATCAACACGTTGTGATGTGGCTTCATCTGTTGTGGGCAACTCTTGTTTTGGGCTTATAGCGGCTGGCTCAGTCGCGGTGACACCCCACTGCGCAACATGCAGGTCCATAGTGCAGGATGTTAAGAGGTACTACAGGAACAGCATGCCCATTCTGAGGAGGATGAAAGCAACTTCAAGCCTCGCTGCAGCGCATACCCACATGGGTAAGACTGTTAATTGTTTCGGGGGGGGCCCACATCGCCCACTAAGGTTTTATTAACGAGTGGACTACACTTACCAGAATCCTCTACAGCACACACCCACATGGGTGGTACATTAAATTGTGCTCAGGTGGACTGCTCGAGTTGTTGGGTTTCCTATGCCAGTGATCAAGGGCGTTGTTACGCCCAAAAAGTGTTTGGCAATCTTTGTGTGCTCAAACCAGGCTGATGTAATCCTTGGAATAAATGGATCAAGACGTTGTGATGTGGCTTCATCTATTTTGGGCAATTCTTTTTTTTTGATATAAATATATATATATGGCGGTCTCCAGTAGGTAGTTATAGTTAGGACCTATTTTCCATAGGAAATCCGCAACATTCTATTTGGATTAACTTTGATGCCGGTTGACGAATCTTTGCGAAATTTTCAAAACAGATGGGGTGTTCCAGTCTGCTCATATCCTGAAAGTTTTGGGGTGATTTATGAAGCGGGGGTTGAGAAAAAAGGGGGGTCCCAAAAAGTGTTTTCCCCGGGCAATTTTCCATAGGAACCGTTCATCGCGGCTACAGCCAGCACGGCTAAACGGAATCACACCAAATTCGGCAAAGTGGTAGTCCTTGGTTCAGACTCGTACCTTTTGCTTAAATGGTGTACATCCACTGCTGTTTGCTATGGCTCCTTGATGTGCACGTGTTTCGTGCACAACTCTAACGCATCGGGTGCGCGACTCCAAGGGAAAAAAAAGTAATATTTTTGAGATATACATGAAGGTTATTTGTTTAGATTTTGGGCGGCTCTAAAAAGAGCAATTGTGTTTATTGAGTGATTTTGATACTTACAAGTAAGTACCTATGCAGAGTCTAAAGTTCAAGAGGAAGACTCTGCTACCCTCATCTGTAAAATGTACACCATCTGTCCTATAGATGCCATTCATATTGGAACGCAGATTGTTGTGGTAAATTCGTCCCATCCTATAATCTTGGAGAAAAGCAGAAACAGATTTATTGACATTTTTCCTAGCTTTTCCAATCTGTGGACAAAATTTATTGGACCAGTTCCATTTTTGCCTTTGGCATATGTTAAAATACACAAAGGCAGTTTGGGGGAAAAGTGACATCAGTTCTCCAAAGGTGTCCTTCATAAGCATTTCCAGACCTACCCCAGTCAAAGTGCCTAGGTCATTGCCACCACAGTGCACAATTATGAGGTCAGGGTGTTGGAGATGTAAAAAGGATTTCACCAATGGCATCAATTGGTGTCACTTTAAACCTCTCTTTCCAATCCATTTAATGTCTACATTTGGCAAACCTAGGTCTTTGTCAATGGCTCTATTTTCTGGGTACCTTTGGCTCCAGAAAATATAGCTGTGTCCCACAATCCATACCCTAAGCATCTTGAAAGGAGGTCTGGATGCACTCAGATGGTCTCTGTAAATGAAATGGCAGTTTGAAAAATAAGATTTTTCTAAAATGGTGGATAAGGTGCAGTTTTGAAAAAACAATAGAAATGATTGACTGTTTAAAAACATTTTAGTCTGAAATGTAGGGTGCATGTTTCTGTTTTTTAAAAGCATATGTCTTATTGGTTAAGAAAAACTGTTTGAATGGAACATTATATTAGATACAGTGATATTTTGAAAATTCAAGCACACTTGCTGCTTGGATTAGCAACATTGTGTGCTGAACTTGTGACCTGTGGGCTTAGTTTAGTGTTCCATGTACTGTTGCCATGGTAACAGGCAGTAAGCAGATTGGGGATAGGGTTCAAACCTATGTCATTTGGAAAGGGCTAAAATATGTAACCAATAGAAATATGTGTTAGATTTTGAATTAATGTGGTAAGCAATATGATTTGATATTTACATGTATATGTGTGCAGAATGAGAGGGAAACTGTAATTTTTTTGGTTTTGCTGAGTAGTGCAGTACAGAGATTCTGTATAAGAAAATCTGTTGTGTTACTGACATTCTTCTTAATCTACAAATCAATTTGAAAGGTAAATTAGTAATTTGTGAGGAGTTTTATGTGTTTTTAAAAAATATACAATGAATGTGTTTTTCCTGGTATAATCCAGCTATTTGTGTTGCTTGTGTAGAATTACATTATGAGATTTACATTGTACAGCACGCTTTGAAAGAGGAAAATGCGTGCAGTGATTGCTTTTGTGCAGGAAGGGGATCTTTCGTTCAGAAAAGCGATCTCCCCATGGCGCAGGCATCCTTGCACCATGGTGCAAGTGTGCCTGCGTCAACGCATGGCAGCTGTTTCTGCGCTAGCGCAGAGGAGACCACAGGAACGCAAAATATCATTGTACATATGTCACATTCCTGTGCTGTGAAAGTGCCGCAGCGTGGCGCAGCTAAAGGGTTTGCAGTGCCGCGCTGCAGCACTTTCTTGTAGATCTGCTCTGTGGGATGTGTGCAGTCATCTCAGTTGTTGCAGAGTAGTAAATGTTTTTTGGTAAAGTGAAAGGATGTTGGTATTTGTATAGAATCACACTGTGAGTCAGTGTGTATTTAGGAAAATTGTGAGAGAAGCATTTGGTTGCTTGATGTGTTTGCAGAGACATAAGTGCTTAAGGGGCATATTATCAAGAAATGGAGTTAACATTATCGCCACTTTAGCGGCAGAAAACTGCCTCTAAGGCGGCGATAATGGGCTTGATAATATGCCCTTGTGAATTCCCATAGAAGCCCATGCTCTGGTGTGAATATGGGCTTCTATGGGGATTCTCTACGGCATCTTATCAAGCCCATTATCGCCGCTTTAGCAGCAGTTTTTTGCCTCTAAACCGGCGATAATGTTAACGTCGTGGTTGATAATATGCTCCAAAATGTTTTTATAGTTGTTAAGTTATCAAGTATCAATCCACCTCCTATATTTAACATGCTTAAGTCTACTTCAGAGCCCATGTTAGGATCTGCATAAACAGCAATTAGCGAGAGTTTTGGTATCACTCCTCAAGTGCAGGGTTACCTTGTAAATACAACGGTATTGTTGTACTCCTCTCTTCTATATTTTTTTGTCATAGGAAAACCTACCTTGCCTCTGGGAATGCCTACATTGCAACTCATTGGAGATGCGAGGCTAGCCGTTACCAATCCAGCTGCTAACATGCGTTAATGCATCTTATTGTCACCTAGTAAATAGGCCAATATAATTTTCACCGCATTTTTGTTTTTAAAAAAAATGCGGCGAAGTGGCACTTGTTAATATGCCATCAAGTTTGGTATGACAGACCTGGAACCTCGACTCCTACCCTGCTATAGCAAATGGCAGTGTCTCTGAGGTAGGCACCCCGAGACACAGTAGGAGCCAGTCCAGGGGGGTGGTGTTCCCCAAGGCTTTCGACTGTTCCAGAATGGGGGCCACGCGGCCTCTCTCCTACAATATAAAAAGCCCCGGAGGGTGGTGATCATCGGGGCTTAGAGAGACCTTTGAGCCCTCCCACCCATTGTTTTTTAAAGCCTCAACGAGTAGCGGTTGCCTGAGCTGGACGGGGCCTTTAAGCCCGTCCTACCCAAGCATTTTACTGGGGAGTAGCTTTGAGTCCCCCCACATATTTATTTTGTACCACCGAGGAATGGCAGTCCCCGGGCTACAGGACTCCTCTGAACCCCAATGAAATGTAATATTTTAGACTTCAGGATTTGGACCACACCAGGTAGCTAATTTTTAAACAAGTACAGGAACCCATACTTTGTTTTTATTTTTTTTATTGCGGATCCATGCATCCTGTGCACATTTCTCCGTTAAAAAAAAACATGCTTTTAGACATGGACTGTTTCAAACTCCTATACACTATGCATGTAATGGTTTAATCACATTTACAGTTGTGTTTCAGGCCTACAATTCTCCAGTCAGTATACCTACACTACAGCAAACACCCTGTCACTGCTCTTACAATGCCATAGTGAATCTTTCAATACTATGTTTTAATCCATTCAGTAAAGTAAACCTCAACCAGTTATAAATTCACTCAGTGTGTTTTCTTGTACTATTGCAATTATTCAGTTAGTATGCATGTACTCATACAGTGAGCCAGGCTTTAGGGCATGGAGTGCTTCAAACTCCTTTGCACTATGCATGTAGTGTAGTGTAACCACTTTCACACTTGTATTTAAGGTATACAATTCCTCTGTGAGTATCTATATAGAATGTGTTTGCATAGTAATAGAAAAGTATAATTTATAAGATTAGTAATATACTTTTATTTATGTTTATTTTTAACAGATATTGTTTATTATCATTAAAATAAAGTTATCATGCCTGAAAAAGGTAGAAAAATAAAAAGAGAGCTAAAGGACATTAACTTGAAGAAAACTCAACAACAAGTATTGAATGAGCAACATAATGTGGCCAAAAAGAGAAAATCTTCTAGTAAGATTACTAAGAAGTTTATTAAAAATGTTTCTAGATCAAAAAAGAAGGTTCAAAATGTTAAAACCAGTGATAACGCATCAACCATAAAAAAAATCGAAATAATAGGAAAGGAAAAAAAGCAAATGTAGAATCAACAAATTCGACATGGTAGAAGAAGAGAAAATCAATATAAAGAGATTCGAATTTTTTTTTATAATAGAGTAGTACATAATTTGCTGAAAGATTTGAAGAAGTATAAAAAGAGATCACTATTTTATAAAATAAGAAGAAACACATTGAATCCATTGTTGAAAAGGCTTTTGCAGTAAAAAGAAAACTCTTTATTTTAGTTTTAAATAGAATTCGATCCACTCCATTCAATGAAGGCCAAAAGTAAGAGGAAAAGAGTAATTAACAGAACTAATTTTTATGATTTTTTTGGGTGAATGGAAACACAGTTCGAGTTCAGAGCCTTTCTTTAATGAAGAGAGATATTTTCAGACCAATAATTAGTTGCATGCAGTTGACACTAGTGGTCGAGCTTGTGAGGTTAGAAATGGTTGACCAATTGAAAAAGAAAAAATGGTTCCCAGAAATGCAGAAGAAGTGATAGCTGATGAAGTTCTAGGCAGACATGCTAAAGCCTCAGTGTACACTTGGGAGTGCAGTAGTATTTGTAGTGTACAACAAGAATCTATTGATCTTTTACGTAATTTCTTACGAGAATATAGTAAAAAAAAAGTGGTAAACAAAAGATTAAGATGTTGCAAGGACTAGACCCTTGCAGAGTAAAAAAAAATACTGGTTTGCAAGGTCATTCTCTGGCTTGTCTTTCTAGAAAAGTATGTCAAAGTATTTTTCATCATTTAGTCAGAAGTTGTATTATGAAAAAAGTCCAGCACTGAAATTTAATGAGTTGAACAGTGCTCTTTTACATTAGTCAGTTTCAGATGTGAAGAAGATTTGTGATGATATTGAGTTTTGTTACTTTGGTCCTGAACAAGAGAGTGCAGAAACTCAGACATTAATGGAAGAAAATGTTGAAGAGAATGTTGAACATAGTTGTACAAAAAATTTTGAAGGTGAAATTACAAAGTTTAAGGGGATTTCAGGTGAAAGGCCAAATTACTCTTGTATTTGTTGCCGGCGAACTCACTATAAAAATCAGACTAGGAGTGTTGATCTGAATTGAAAAAGTGAAAGAGAAAATAATGATATGTGGAAGGAATTTGCAACTTATTTGTTGGTAGAGAATTGTTTTAATTTGGGTTCTGATCAGCGTATTTGTAAATATTGTTATAACAAATTAGATGAGAATAAAATGCCCGCTAGAGCTGTTCATAATAATCTAGAGTTGGTTGCCATTCCTCCAGAACCGATAGATTTAAATAGCTATGAGTCTATTCTCATTCAATGTGTGCATCCATTTCAGGCTATTGTTTGTATGGAGCCTAGAACAGGTAAATTGCCTCCTTCAGATTTACAGAGAGGATTAAAAGGAAGAGTTGTATATTTACCATTAAATTTAAAGGAAAATATTGAAACTATTGGCGTAGAGTGTGTAGAAAACAAACCACTAGTCATTCTAGTTAATGGTGTTCCTACTAAGAGTAAGAAAATCTGGCAGTAGTTAGTGGATGTTAGGAAAGTGCAGAAGGCGACTTTGTATTTAATAAAAAAACAATGAGTACTATGAAAATGTGTATATCAGAGAAAAATAAATACTTTTAACAGAAGATACTGAAACGTCAAGTGGACAAATTGAAAAAGTGGATATGTCAAGAAGTTAAGAAATCTATGAACATTACAGTGTATATCCACTTCATTCAAAAGAAGTGATGGGGAATACTATTGAGTTATTCCAAATGAAAAAAGCAAAGGGAAGTCCCATGAGTGTATGGGAAGAGAGCTTGGAATCTCGTTGTATTCTGTAGTTGTTTCCAAGAGGAAAAGGAGGACGATATGATGAACGACCTGTGCAAATTCCTGCATCTGAATATCGGACAACAAGATTATATGCAGAAGATCCAAGATTTAAACAGAATATCCCTTATATATTTCATCTTTTGTTTGAGAGTGACTTGTCTGGACTTTCATATGCAGTCAATCACATATTGAAAACAGGAGTACATCTGCAAAATGTTTCTGCAAAGGATTTTATGGATAAAGTGCACAAGAGGGATGATCATTTAGAATCTCAGCTGATTAATCAGATGGCATGTCAGTGAGGCACTAACGAATATTGGTACCATCGTCATGGAGAACTGAAATGTATGCTACTGAATTTAGGAACTCCTACATGGTTCCTTACCCTAAGCTGTGCTGAGTACGCTTGGGATGATTTACTTGAATTTATTCGAGAGGAAAATTCCAATATAAAAAATATTGAATACAAGACACCTGGAGAATTGTGCTCTTTGGATCCTGTTAATGTATGCAGGTATTTTAATCATAGATTTGAAGCTATGATGTATTTTATCTGCAATTAAAAAAATCCTCCTCTTGGAGAAGTTGTGGATTTCTTTTGGAGAAAGGAGCAGCAAGCAAGAGGTGCTCCTCATATGCATATGCTAAATTTAGATCAATGATGCCCCAAAATTCGGAACAGATTCAGATGATACTGTTTTGTCCTTTATTGAAGAATATGCCACATGTTCTGTACCCAAAAGCACAGAAGAAAAAAACTTAAGACAACAAGTCTTACGATTCCAAAGCCATCGATGGGGAAAATACTGCAGACGAAAGTACAAGTCTAAGGATAAGTTCTATACCAAATGTCGTTTTGCATTTCCACGTCCTGTAATATCCAAAGGAAGAGTGAACAGTTTTATGTCAGCTATGCGACATACCATCACAAGAAAGTCTCCAAAAAATACCTACAATTTAAGAAGAAGTGAAGAGTCAAAATACATAAATGACTACAATCCGGTTATTCTGTCGATGTGGAATGCTAACATGGATATTCAGTATGTTGTAGACAATTCCATTGCTGTTGCTCGATATGTAACGTCCTACATTACAAAATCAGAAAAGACTGAATTGAAAGAAATGTGGGAAGAGATTTCCCATGAGAAGACTCTAAGTAAGAAATTATACAGTTTCAGTTTGAAGATGTTATCCCATTGAGGACTTGGAGCATATGAATGCTCAGATCGGTTATCATTGGCCAGTCTATACTCCAAATCTAGAGGAATAATTTGGATGAGTGTAGGTCTTTCTGCAATGCAAAATCGGGTACTGAAATCTGTTCAAGAAAGTTAATATTTAGCAGAAAAAGATCCAGAAAGTAAAGATATTTTGAAAACTAATATGTTGTGCACAAATTACCCAAACAAAAGGCCTCATCTTGAGAATATGTGTCTCTATGAAGTGCTGCAAGATTACACTTTTAAACTGAATTCTACAGAGACTATTAATGATTGGAAATATGGAGTGATTGGTTCCGAAGGATGTTTGGTGAAACAAACAAAAAGAAATTTGATTAATCACAGGAAGCTGAGTTGTGACACTGTTGATAAAAGGGACTTTTACTATTTAGCCCTTTTTGCAACTGTTCAAACCATGGCGTTCAGAATTGGAATTCCTTCAATGCTTGTAAAGATACCATACAATACACTGTTTTTGCAAATTATATGAAAATGTTGGACGATTAAATTGATCAAGAAGCTACTATTGCAGCTGAGTTTGCTAAAGACAGTTCTAAAGATAGTCAAAGTTCTGCTGCGCTGAGTCAAGATGCACTAGGACAACCAATTGTGGAAAATGAAGCAGCAATCAGCATGAATGAGGTGGAAAAAGTAATGCATCAAGCTCAAGAAGATGTAACAGACTTAGCAAACTTGGAAGAACAACTAAATGTTGAACAGAAAGAAATATATCAGCAAGTGAGACAACAGAATGATCACGGATTTCTTCATGAAAAGAATGAATGTACATGCACATGTTTTCAACCTATCAGAATGTTTGTGAGTGGACAAGCTGGAACAGGAAAAAGGTTCTTAATTAAAGTAATAACCACTTATCTACAGAAAAGAACTGAGTCACCTTTGTCTTATGTTGACTGCTCCAACTGGGTTAGCAGCACACAACACTAAAGGAGTTACATTATATCGTTTACTGATGCTACCTGTAGTGCATGAAAACAAATTGGAATTTCACAAGCTATCTGGAGATATTAGTTTTCGGAGATCTACTGCAACTTACTCCCGTAAATGGACAACCAGTATTTAAAACACTTGTGCATGAAGACACCAGAAAGTCTCTGGGTAGTGTTGGAAATGTAAACATTTGGTCATATTTTGAATACAAGGAACTCATTACAAATATGCGACAGGCAAATGATGGGATTATGGAACTATTCTTCAAGATATAAGAATTGGCGTACTGACAGAACATGGCAGAGAAGCTTTGCAGAGTCGATTACTTTCCAATTTGTTTCCAAATGAAAATGTAGTTCCTGAGAAAATATATATGAAAATTGCAGAAAACAAATCTGCGATCTGCTTAATGCCAACACTGCGTGAGTGTTCTATATTTAACAAACAACTTCTGAAGCTGTAAAATGAAGAACTAATAAAAATGGAAGCCATTGATGAAATTGAGCATGAAGGAATCACTATTATTTTGACAGAAAAGTTGAAAACAACATTGGAATCTTTAGAAAAATCGATATTTAAAACTGCTGGTTTAGGAAAGAATTTATATGTATGTAGAAACTGTCGGGTAATTTTAAGGCGTAATTTGGATGAAGAAAAAGGTGTAGTTAATGGAGCAATAGGCAAAGATGTGGATTTTGTTAATTATCCAAATAAAGATGGTATTGAATTTTTAAAAATTACATTTGATCAGATTGAAGAAGTGAAACAAATTGGTTGTTGTTCAGTTCGTTTTTTGCTTGTTAAAGATTTATATGTCTGTAGAAAACAGTTTCCTGTTTCTCTGCCATATGCAGTGACTATTCATAAATATCAAGGTTGAAGTGTAGAAAGTGCTTTGGTGAACATTGGAAATACTGTGTTTAAAGAGGGTATGGCATATGTTGCTTTGTCATGAGTCAGAACATTTTTTTTGTTTGTTTTTAATTGATTTTGATGACACAAAGGTTACTGCAGATGCAAACTGTGTAAAAGAGTATAATCGCTTAAGAAGAGTTTATGCTCCTATTTTAGGTCAATATCCTGTATTTGAAAAGCGTGTAGTGGGAAATAAAAAAAAAGATATGAGAACATCTGTAGTAAAGGAATAGAGAAAGGAAAAAAAAAGATAACGTTGTCATTGCAAGCAAAAAGAAAAAAGACACTGTTGAAGAGATTGTTGGTTATCAGTTTTAAAATCGTTCAGGTGTCAACTGCTATGCTAATGTAGTGGTCAATGTTGCTGTTTTTCTTGAAGGTTTGCAACAGCAAATTATAGAGAATTGGCAAGAAAGATTTTATTCATTGTTGCTTTGCGTTTATGAAAAATTGAGAACTGATAAAAGTAAAATACAAAGTGTTTGTGATATTCGTAATCTTTTGGATGCATGTTCTGGTTCTACACAATTTACGCAGAATATCCAACAAGATGCTCTGGAATTTTTAATGTATATGCTTACCATATTGGAAAATGAACGTATAGAAATTGAAAATCTTTTTGGCCTTTGTTATAAATAAACATCATTGTGAAAATTGTTTGTATACATGTAGCACTAACATAGAAACTGAAAGATTCATATATTTGACATTGCCAGACTGTAAATCAGTGTCTTTCAATAAACTAGTTAAAGCAGCAAATCAGAACATGGAGTGCAGCCAATGCAAATCAGAAATGTTATCAACATTATTTATACAAAGATATGGAGTGTATATAATTTTAATGATGCAAGGTTGTACAGCTGATGGAAGAAAATTGGAAACTTTAATAAAACATTTTGTAGCAAATCAACTATCAATATCAGGAAGGACTTTTGTAGCAGTAGCAATAATTTTCCATGATGGTCCTTCCACCACATCTGGACATTACACCGCCTCTCTAAAATGTGAAAAAGGCTGGACACTTTGTAATGATGTTCAGTTGGTTTTTAAACAACATTTGCCAAGCGAATTACCTAATTCCTACCTAATATTTTTAAAGCCAAAGTTTTAGGAACATAATTCGGCCTCTGAAGAATTTATTAATATGTATTAATACGATTACTATTGTAAAATTTCAATATAACAGATTTTAAGAATACCATTTGGCCTTGAGGAAAGGTGTTTGTTTGAATTTTTGACTTTTTCTTGCACATTGTTTCGGCGTATAGTTTTAATCAACAACATTTACAGTATTTATACATTTAGGTTATAACATTTTCTTAATAGTAAGCATTTTATATATGTGTGATTTGTATTTTATAGTATTTTATTGAGGATGGATTTTTGTTTTTTTAAACAATCTTATTGATTGGTTTTTTTTGCCTCCTGTTATGTGATGAGTACGATTGAAATCACTGTTTCTAGTGAAACTCAATATATTCTGAGAACAGCAAAAAAGGCAAAGAAAATAATTTGTGAAATAGAAAAATTATTCTGTATTGTAAAAAGTATAGTACTATGTATTATACCTGTATTTTTTCTTCTCTTTTACAGATTCTAATTTTAAAGTATCAAATTTACACAAATTTATTTTATTTAAAAAAACTGAAAAAAAAGTCTAGCATTTCTTATTTCTATTATTGTGAAGGTAAGTATAACTAAGTATTAAAATGCACAATAGCCTGTGTTTGCACACAGGTGAAGAAAATGGAGAAGGATGGAGTAGATAGATGTGGAAAGATGCTCTGTGGGTGTTTTAAGTTACAGGATGAAATTAACATGAATTCTGAGGGGCAGATCTAGAAGACAGTGCTACAGAGTGGCGCCACAAGCACTTTGGCTGCGCCACGCTGCTGCACTTTCAGAGCACAGGAATGCGACATATCACAGTGATATGTCGCATTCCTGTGCTCTCCCCTGCGTTGGCGCAGAAACAGATAGCAAGCGCCAGCGGAGCACCCTTGCACCATGGTGCAAGGATGCTTGCGCCATGGGGAGATTGTTTTTGGGCAGGAAGGGGCTACCTTCCTGCACATAAAAAATCACTAAAAGGTTTTTTCCCCTTTCAATGCGTGCTATAGATTACAGCACACATTGAAAGATGAAAAAACAGGAAGAAATTAAAACCTTTTTCCTCGTTGCGCCTTACTGTGCCACCTCTAGGGTGGTGTAGCATTCAGACACATCCCCAGATTGACGATTTCTCATAAATCTGGAGAAGTGTGTTGTTCCATGGGTGTTGCTTGGGAACACCCACAGCAACAACCATGAAACGCCCCTTCACTTGAAAGAGGTGCGTGTGAAGGGGCCGTATTTACAAGGAAAGGAAAAGTCACTCAGGGTAACGTTTGCTCTCCTTGTAAATATGGAGGAGCCACCTGCGCCACCAGTACGTCCCGAAAAGTGATGTACTGGTGGCGCAGAGAGCTTGTAAATCTGCCCCAGAATTGTTTTCAGTTCTCATTTTTTCTCTTCCAATATATGCTACAATGCACAGCATACATTGAAGGAAAAAAATACCTCCACTGATTGTTTTTGTGCAGGAAGGTGTGTCTTCCTGCACAAAAACAAACTCCACACAACACAGATATTCTTGCTCCATGATGCAAGGGTGCCTGTATCACCACATACCTGCAGTTTAAGCAGCAGCGCAGAGGGAAGCACAGATTTCCAACATATTTATGTACATATGTTGCATCCCTGTGCTTCGGCAGTACCTCAGCACGCTGTAGCTAAAGAGCTTACAGTGTCATGCTGCAGCACTTCCTTATAGTTCTGCAGTTATACATTCACCATATGCCACAAATGCATTCTTTAGTCCATTATGCAGTACGTTTTCATTTATATAAACTTTCACACACTGGCATACAAATGTAGCTCTTTCTTTAAACATAGTAGCTAGTTCTGAAAATAACTTTTTTTGTGTACTTATATATATTATTTATTTTTTTAACGTTTTTTTCTTTTTTTTGTTTTTTTTAAAAAGAAAAAAGAAGTCAACAGGACGAACAAAATCATGAACTTTGAGGGAATAAAAAAAACCTAGCATCGATGGTTATCAATTGCTCTGCAAACTAGGCCTACTGATTGCTTGTGCATACTAGCAGTGCCACAGGAGTATTTCTTGTAAGGATATCCTCTGGACAGCCAATCTTGCATATTACCTTGGTGGCATTCCATTTCTTTTGCCCCTCCGGAAAAGTAAAACATTTCCATACGATGGATGTGTACCTTTCGGGAGGGGGAGGTTCTGGTAGAAATTGTTCAGCAACAAAATCATCAGAATCAGATGATTCTTGCAGTGGTGTTGCCATTTGTGTCTCCAAAAAAGAAATTCAGGTTTCCAATGAAGAAAAAGTGACGTTCTTCTCAGGACAGGTCTTCTCCTAAGGAAGGTCTAAGAAGAGTAATTGAAATGGGTGAGGTTCTTCAATAGTTAGAACAGTAAGTGTTATAAACCAATCATATCTCTTTTTTTTGGTCACATGGGATCCGCGGTGGGTGCGTACACGCAGCACACACATAGCGCGACTTCACAATATTGCATTTAAAAGTAATATAAGTTTTTTAAAACTAAAAGAATATTATTTATTTGCCTTAATATTTATTATATATATATATATATATATATATATACATATATATTTCTATATCGAAAAATTTCGTCGAAGTTGCTGGCCCACAGCATTGAACATTTAGATGACGTAATGCGGAAAAGTGCGAGCATGGTGTGGCGTGATACGTATATGTTGCGTATGCGCTTGAAGTCGCGTACGGGTTGCATAGTGATCGCGCATGAAAATACGCACCCATCGCACACCCTACGAGGATCCTATAGAGCAATTCTAAAATGGTGACTACGTTCCGTGCAGTAGTCAAGAAAGGTGCGTTTTGGGTGCGCAACTCCTCAAAAAAATTGAAAAAAGAAAATAATATAAAAACATAAAATAAAAATGATAAAGTAAGAAAAATATATTACATTTTTAAAAAATATATATATATATTACAAATGTGTAACGCAATCTGAAAATAAGATACCTAAAAATAAATAGTTTAAAAACATGTAGTAAATCAGTGTCAAAGAAATAAATATAACAATTAATACATTTAAAAATTATCATTGAAAACACCTTTGAAATTCACTGAAAAAACCATAGGTTTCAGACATGTTATAGTTAGGAATTAGCATTTAAAAAACCTTAAAAATTCACTGAAAAAACATAGGTTTCAGACATGTTATAGTTAGGAATTAGCATTTAAAAAACCTTAGAAATTCACTGAAAAACCATAGGTTTCAGACATGTTATAGTTAGGAATTCGCATTTAAAAAAACCTTAGAAATTCACTGAAAAAAACATAGGTTTCAGGTTTGTTATAGTTAGCTGGACATTTCACTCGTACAAAACCATTGAAATTCCTCCGTTATAGTTAGTTGCACTAACTGTAACTCACGTGCCCGTAATCCACTGCTGATGATGTCACATATTACATCATTCATGACATGGTCAGTGACATCACTGATGACATCACTGATGACATCTCAAATGACATCACTGATGACATCATCCATGTGACAATCTGATACACCTCATCATACACTAGTATAACCTTTCATCACTTACTGTAAATATTTGAATTCATTGACACACCAATACAAGTTTCTAAAATCCCACTCAGCTATTCCTAGATCTACACACACATCTAATCACTTACCTATAGATTCACTCATACATGCTGTCAATGATCAATAGAACACTATCAAATATACTTATATACCTCTATCGACATTACACATCAGCACATATCTTATTCACTTATGCAGTCATCCTACTCACGTATGCAAACAAATGAATCATACTTACATTTACTCAGATACACAGTTATACAGACACCACTTTCTTTATTCATATAGATAGTAACTCATTCTTAGTGTGTTATAAAATCACTATTACAAGTATACAGTTATCCATACAGTCACTCATACAATCACTGAGTCTTATGTATACTTATTTATATACAACAAATGTCATATACACTGCTTTTTATTTTTCTAGTTTGTTGGATATGTACCATTGAGAGATATATTTGCTCAACACCACACCCATAAAGATATTCAGTTACCCAAATAATTATTATAACATGTAGTTGTAACCTCATGTACCTACTGAATCAACTATTCACTCCTCTTTGGGCAGTCACACCCCCCCCCACCTAACCACACACATATTCACCCTACCATACAAATACTCAGTTAACTAATCAATAACTAATATAGACTTTCACATAGCCAGTAGCCAACTGGTACCGCACTTTACACAAGAACTGACAAAGTGATACAGATATTCTCACAGTTTAGTCACTATCCAATATATTTAGTGAGACACTATAAATTACTCAAATAAAAAACAATCAATCACACTGCTACTAAACCCTCCATCCAGATATTTATATATCCACAAATTTTTCATTGCAGATTGTTATATCTATAATACATATTTCAATAACAAACCAAACCACATTCACTGGATGATGTCCTCAGTGATGTCATTTGAGATGTCATCAGTGATGTTACTGACCATGTCATGAATGATGTAATATGTGACATCATCAGCAGTCGACTGCGGGCGCGCAAGTTACAGTTATTACAACTAACTATAACGGAGGAATTGCAATGGTTTTGTACGAGTGAAAAGTCCAGCTAACTATAACACCCCTGAAACCTATGTTTTCTTCAGTGAATATATATACATATATATTATATATATATATATATATACACTTTACAGAAACACACAGTCACTGGATGATGTCATCAGTGATGTCACTTACCATGTCATGAATGATGTAATATGTGACATCATCAGCAGTGCATGGTGGGGGCACTAGTTAGAGTTAGTTCAACTAACTATAACGGGGGAATTTCTATAGTTTTGTATGGGTGAAATGTCTAACTAACTATAACGTCCCTGAAACCTATGGTTTTTTCAGTGAATTTCTAAGTTTTTTTAAATGCTAATTTCAAACTTAAAGGGCCTGGCACCTATGTTTTTTTCAGTGAATTTCAATGGCTTTTTAAATGCTAATTTCTAACTCCTCCTAGACCTCTCCGCGGCTTTCGACACTGTCTGCCACCGCACCCTAGTACAGCGCCTCAGCAATATCGGAATCCAGGACAAGGCACTGGAATGGATCATCTCCTTCCTCGACGGAAGAACACAGAGAGTCCGTCTATCACC
The DNA here is from genome assembly GCF_964263255.1 of Lissotriton vulgaris. Taxonomy (NCBI): domain Eukaryota; kingdom Metazoa; phylum Chordata; class Amphibia; order Caudata; family Salamandridae; genus Lissotriton; species Lissotriton vulgaris. The sequence continues at coordinate 420,409,755 of NC_141698.1, read as the reverse complement.
GTACAAGTCAGAGGCCACCGAAGTCATCTGCGGCGTCCCTCAAGGATCCTCGCTGAGCCCCACCCTCTTCAACGTCTACATGAGCCCCCTCGCGGCCATCGCACGCCAGCACAACCTCAACATAATCTCCTACGCCGACGACACCCAGCTGATCCTTTCCCTGACCAACGACCCCGCCGCCGCCAGAGCCAACCTGCACGAAGGGATGAAAGAGGTAGCCGAGTGGATGACGACCAGCCGCCTGAAACTGAACTCGGACAAGACGGAGGTCCTCATCCTGGGCTCCTCACCCTCCGCCTGGGACGACTCCTGGTGGCCTCCCGCCCTGGGCACCGCACCCAAACCGACAGACCATGCACGCAACCTGGGCTTCATCCTGGACTCCTCCCTCTCCATGACCAGGCAAGTCAACAACGTCTCATCGGCATGCTTCAACATCCTCCGCATGCTACGGAAGATCTTCTGGTGGATCCCCACCGAGACCAGGAAGACCGTCACCCAGGCCCTCGTCACCAGCCGACTGGACTACGGCAACGCCCTCTACGCCGGTACCACCGCCAAGCTCCAAAAGAGACTCCAGCGGATCCAGAACGCCTCAGCCAGACTCATCCTCGACATCCCACGAACCAGCCACATCTCCGGACATCTGAGAGACCTCCACTGGCTCCCCGTCAACAAAAGAATCACCTTCCGCCTCCTCACCCACGCACACAAAGCCCTACACGACCAAGGCCCGAGCTACCTCAACAGCCGAGTCAACTTCTACGCTCACAAAACGCCTCCTCCGATCAGCCAACCACGCCCTCGCCGACGTCCCCCGCATCCGAAGAGCGACTACAGGAGGAAGGTCCTTCTCCTACCTGGCCGCCAAGACCTGGAACTCCCTCCCGACCGACCTGCGCCTGACCCAAGACCACCTCTCCTTCAGGAAGAAGCTGAAGACCTGGCTGTTCGAGCAGTAGCGGCACCCCCCCCCCCCCCCCCCAGCGCCTTGAGACCCCACGGGTATGTAGCGCGCTCTATAAATGTCTTTGATTGATTGATTGATTGATTGACTGAAACCTATGTTTTTTTCAGTGTATATATATATATATATATATTACCTACTGGCGATCGCCAGTAGGTAGTCATAGTTAGAAGCTAGTTTCCATAGGAAATCCACAACATTCTATTTGAAATAACTTTGGCGTCGCTGGATGAATCTTCGCAAATTTCTCCAAGAAAATGGCCTGCTCTGCTCCGCTCCTTCCCTGAAAGATTGGGGGTGATTCGTCAAGTGGAGGGCCAAGAAAAAAGGGGTCCCAAAACGTGTTTTCCCCATGCAATTTTCCATAGGACCTTTAGCCAGGGCTAAAGCCTAAACAGGTGAACGGAATTACACCAAATTTGCCAAAAAGGTAGAGTTCGGTTCGCAGATGGTGCTTTTTGTTAAATGGTGTAAATCTGTTCAGTAGTTCCTGAGAAAATCAAAAGTAAAATCATAGTGATATCTAGAGACGAAGTACGGTACGCGTACAGTAAGTGTACCAAAAACTGTACAATTAAGAGCACAAGCTGCATGCTGATTGGCTGTCAACTGTCTGTCAATACTCGAAAACAGGAAGTGTTGGCAGCCATCTTGTGCCTCGGTAGAACCGAGGCATAAGAAAGCAGTGAAACAAACGTGCAAAACATGCAAAGGAGGCAGGGTAGAAACATCTTGACCCCCTAGGCCTACTCAGGGGGTCCCACAAGGACCCCCAAGGCCCAAAAAATTTGAATTTTTTTTAAATCGCTGTATACGCGTATGGTACGTGTACCCTACTGATCCCTCCAAAAGAATTAAGGCACCACTCTGCAAACGCAAGGCAGCCCCCTGGCGCATACTGGAGCTTCCTGGTGGGCTAGTTGACCCCCAGGGACCCCCAGTATTCAAGGGGAATTAGTTCCCCCTCTGAAAAGGCGCCAGGGGGCTGGCTTGTTGAGACGTGTAAGGAGGCCATGCCCCTTTTTACTCCTCTCTGCAAAGCAGCCCCCTGGCACATACTGGAGGTTCTTGGTGGGCTAGTTGGCCCACAAGGACCCCCAGTATGCAAGGGGAATTAGTTCCCCCTCTGCATACCCACCAGGGGGCTGCCTTGCAGAGACGTGTAGAGGCCAAACCCCTTTTTACACCTCTCTGCAAGGCAGCTCCCTGGCACATACTGGAGGTTCCTGACCCCCTAGGCCTGCTCAGGGGGTCCCACAAGGACCCCTAAGGTCCCCCCAAATTTTTTTTGGGGGGGGAAATCCCGGTATACGCGTAGGGTTGGCGTACCCTGCCGATCCCCAAAAAAACATTAAGGCACCACTCTGAAAACGTGCCCTCTGGTGCATTTGCAGAGGGGGAAATAATTCCCCTTGAAAACTGGGGGTCCCTAGGGACCAACCAGCCCACCAGGAACCTCCAGTATGCCCCAGGGGGCTGCGTAGCAGAGAGGTGTAATGAGGTCACACCCCTTTTTACACCTCTCTCAACGCAGCCCCCTGGCACCTACTGGAGGTCCCTGGTGGGCTAGTTGGCCCCCAGGGACCCCCAGTATGCAAGGGCAATTAGTTCCCCCTCTGCAAACGCGCCAGGTGGTTGCGTTGCAGAGAGGTGTAATAACGGGCATGGCCTCATTACACCTCTCTGCAACGCAGCCCCCTGGCGCATACTGGAGGTTCCTGGTGGGCTAGTAGGTCCCCAGGGACCCCAGTATGCAAGGGGAACTAGTTCCCCCTCTGCAAACGCGCCAGGGGGCTGCGTTGCAGAGAGGTGTAAAAAGGGGCATGGCCTCATTACACCTCTCTGCAACACAGTCCCCTGGTGCATACTGGAGGTTCCTGGTGGGCTAGTTGGCCCCAAGGGACCCCCAGTATGCAAGGGGAATTAGTTCACCCTCTGCAAACACACCAGGGGGCTGCGTTGCAGAGAGGTGTAATGAGGCCACGCACCTTTTTACACCTCTCTGCAATGCAGCTCCCTGGCACATACTGAAGGTAGCAACAAAGAGAGTACACACAGTTCCCCAGAAGGACTAGGTGGGAGGAAAATAGAGTGTGTGATGTAAAGTAGAAGCAAAAACCAAGAGGGAAGGAAGGGGGAATCCCCTCTTGGGAACTAGAACCCTCACACACCCAGCAAGCTAGGTGTCATGCTTCATCATATGGGTCCTGCTCCTCGTCGGACTGGCGCTGCAATGTCCGACGGGCACCCGCGAAGGGGCTCTTTAGCAGAGAACTTTTGTTCCAGCCATATGGTGCATGCGTGTGAGAGGGTAGGTGAATGTGTAGTCGTGAGTGGGTGGTGATTAGTTAAAAAAGGTGGGTTAGTCCACAAGGGACTTTATTAACGTGGCTAACTCCCTTGATTAAAATGGTAGGAGGGGAGATAGATGCTACGCTAGATTGTGGCAAGGCTATCTACAACCCTCAGTTGAGGTCGACATGTTTCATGCTAAACTAGCAATTCCTCAGGACCTTGGTGCTCGTACTACACAGTAAAAATTAAAAATTAAAAACTTAATACAACCTTGGGTCTCAAGGTCCGTCGTGGGATAGGCCAAGTGGTCCTGTCTTGAATAATGCAACCTAAATGGAAAGAAATACAACAGGAGCAGAATCAGAATAACACTCCTATGTAATTTAGGTGCATGCTTCTACATAAAACAATGTATACACTCTTATAGAGAACATTCAAAAGAACTCAGGTGGAGTCTGATTGAAGACAAACGGACCAGGAATGCTTACCCTAAGCAATTCCCTAAGGTGCTTCTCAGTCTGCTCTGTGGGACCTGCACAGAAGAGTCAGGAACCTAGGATTAGAGGGAGGGAAGGGGGGCAGGGCAGTTTGTATCCTCAAACGTGTGCCGGTAACAGGTCGTGGTAGAGACCACTTAGGACCGGGACAGGTCAACCCACAACACTGTAGGTGTCAATTGTGCACATCGTGGGCCACAAGTGTTGGCAGCATTAAACCATTCGGGTGGATGTAGAGAGGGCCAGCGTCACCGTTTCTGCGATGGCAACCAGGGAAAAGCAAGGGGCACCATCACACCATCCGGGTCCCGCACCGGCCATATGAACGGTAAGCACGGGGACCCGAGCAGAGACCGCTCCCCCGCCCGTCCGCCGGCAGGCCACACGCCAACAGTTAACGCCTAGTTTACCTCAGTATCCCGCCATAACTGATGTGCTCCCAGACAGGTGGTAACAGTGAGCCAAGAGTACTTCAGTTGAAGGTACCCGGTGGGCTAGTTGGCTCACAGGGGACCTCAGGATTGAAGAGTAATTAATTCCCCAATCTAAAACGCGCCACAGGGCGTGTTTGTACACATGTCACCTCAGGCCCTGCCCATTCCTTCACTATTGAGCACAATATTCCTCTAAAATCAGCAGAACTACAAATTCCGATTTACTCACCTGTTATCAGGAGAGACTTCAGTGCTGCATCTTTCATCCCACTACTGATCCTGAAAAGTAATTCTAGCCGTACTTACAGTAACTTGAATTTCCTTCCATAGGCTAACATTGACTGGTTTCACTTGGAAATTCTTCTAAGTGTGGAATTTTGGAACTTTAAAATATTCCTCTAAAATCAGCTGAACTACGAATGCCGATTTACTCACCTGTTATTAGGAGATACCTCAGTGCTGCATCTTTCATCCCACTACTGATCCTGAAAAGTAATTCTAACCGTACTTACAGTAACTTGAATTTCCTTCCATAGGCTAACATTGACTGGTTTCACTTGGAAATTCTTCTAAGTGTGGAATTTTGGAACTTTAAAATATTCCTCTAAAATCAGCTGAACTACGAATGCCGATTTACTCACCTGTTATTAGTAGATACCTCAGTGCTGCATCTTTCATCCCACTACTGATCCTGAAAAGTAATTCTAACCGTACTTACAGTAACTTGAATTTCCTTCCATAGGCTAACATTGACTGGTTTCACTTGGAAATTCTTCTAAGTGTGGAGTTTTGGATTTTTAAAAAATTCCTTTAAAATCAGTCGAACAACGAATTCCGATTTACTCACCTGTCATCAGGAGAGACCTCAGTGCTGCATCTTTCAGCTCACTACTCTCCCTAAAAAGTAATTTTAACCGTACTTACCAGTAACTTGAATTTCCTTCCATAGGATATCATTGCCTGCTACACAGAATATATCTAAATTAAAAAAATATAAAATAAAATAAAAATATTACAATTTCAATATTTAAAAAAATTTTTTTTTCAATTTATATAAAAAAATATGTAATGTAATTTAAAAATAAAATATCTAAAAATAAATACTTTAAAACAATGTACTAAATCAGTATAAAAAAATACCAATATACCTATCACAAGCTGTTTGTTCTGCTTGATTCTCACAAGCCCGACATACTGTTCGTGACCGAAACCTGGTTTTGTGATTCCTCTCTACCCTCACTCTTGGCTGCTCTCCCCCCTCCCTACGTGGCTCTACGTGCAGACCGCCCAGCGGGTAAGACAGGGGGTGGCGTGGCTCTAATTGCCCGGTCTGAATACAATTTTCAACTTCTTCCCTCCCCCCTCATTACCCCCACTGAACATCTTGTAGTCCGCTCTCTTACATTTTCTCCCCCAATTACTTGTCTCTTAATGTATCGTCCGCCCCAGTCCTCCCCTCTGTTTATGCCAGCTTTCCAGGACCTACTGGCCACCTTGGCGGTCAACTACGCCTCAGTCCTAGTGCTAGGCGATTTCAATTACTGGCCCTCGGACCCCCTTGAGTGCACTTCCTCCAAACAGTTCACTGATTCACTCCAATCCTTGAATTTTGTCCCTCACATACACGTCCCGACACACATACATGGTCATATATTAGACCAGGTCTGGTCTCTCAACATCTCTGTTTCCCCCATGTCTGTATCTCCTTGTCCCTGGTCAGACCATGCCCTAATCTCCTACTCCCTTCTCCTCAACTCTGTCACTAAGGTCCCGCGCGCCAAAAACACCTGGGCGCGGAACTGGAATCGTGTTGATTTACCTTCGCTGTCTTCCCTGCTCCTGAACTCCTCTCCTAACCTGACAGGCTTATCTTCTTCCTCACAAGCCACCGCTATTAACACCTGGCTCGCTGGAGGCTGCGACTCGGTAGCCCCTCTACATCGGATTTCAACTCGGCGACTTAAGGAATCAAATAGGTGGTTCAGTGAAGACCTGAAGGAACAAAAGCTGGCCCTACGACAGGCTGAGAGGCAATGGAGAAGGGACTATTGTCCTTCATTAAAAATTCACTATTCCACACTATTAAGTGATTATAAAAAAGCTATACTAGTTGCTAAAACTGCCTACTTTTCAACAAAAATTCTGGTGGCAGAGAACAAATCTAGGGAGATTTTCACAATAATTAACGATCTAGCTTACTCTGACAGGGCTACACCTAAACCCCCTCCCACTCAGTCCTTGTGTGATTCGTTACATTCGTACTTTTTGGAAAAAATTGCCATTATCAAGGCCAATATCCCTCCCCCTCTCTTACTTTTGTTGAACCCTCTCCCCCTACTGTCCAGTGCAGTCTCTCCTCGATTCCTCCCCTTACCGAAGAAGTATTCTTAGAGATACTCCCAAAGGTAAAATCAGGCTCTCCGGCAGACATCTGCCCGGCACGTATTCTCCAGCAGATTTATTCTGTTTGCACCCAGCCCCCGATCACTTTCCTTAACAGTTCCCTTGCCCAGGGGGTTGTGATCCCTGCACTCAAATCAGCCACAATAGTGCCTATTCTGAAGAAGTCCGGTGCTGACCCTTCCGCCCCAGCTAACTATCGCCCCATTTCTCTACTGCCCTACCTGGGCAAGGTGCTTGAGCGCCATGTTACATCGGTACTCAGCGCCCATGTAGAAGTAAATGGTGGCCTGGCGTATTGTCAGGCCGGCTTCCGTCCTAGGCACTCTACTGAATCTGTCGTGGTGTCCGTCCTGGACAACCTCAGGGAGGGCATGGACCAAAACAAACACCAGGCCCTGGTGCTCCTTGATCTCTCCACCGCTTTTGACACGGTGGACCATTCCATCTTGCTTTCACGTGTCAGAGCGGCGGGAATCGAGGGCTCAGCCCTGGTTTGGCTATTGTCCTTCCTGAGGGACCGCACCCAGGCGGTCCGGCTGGGGGATTTCACGACCACCCCACTTCAGGTCACTTGTGGTGTTCCCCAGGGTTCCTCTCTCTCTCCTCTACTGTTTAATCTATATATCTATCCTTTAATTTTTGCACTCCAGCAGCTGGAGGTCACTGTATATAACTATGCGGATGACCTCCAGCTCATTTTCAATCTCTCTTCTTCTTCTCACTCTGTTTCTAACTTTCAGACTATTATGATTTTCATCAGGGACTGGATGAACCACAACCATCTGAAGTTGAACCCGGACAAAACCGAGTTGGTTCTCACGGGTGGTTCTTCCAGTCCCTGGAACTTTTTATTCTGGCCCTCTTCCCTTGGTCCCCCTCCCACTCCCTCCTCCACAGTCAAGACCCTAGGTATCAAAATGAACAATCATCTCACTCTACATTCACAAATTAGTTCTGTTGTTTCTTCTTGTTTTCTCACTCTTCGTACTATTCGCACTGTTTCCCGTTTCTTTTCTCCCCTGGCACTTAAACTGATCATGTCCGCTTTGGTGATTTCCCGGCTGGATTACGCCAATGCCCTGTACAACGGCATCCCGGCGTACAGCCTACGGAAGCTCCAGATGGTTCAGAACCAGGCGGCCCGATTGGTGTATGGCCTCTCCCGCTCTCACCATTTAACACCTTTATTAAAGGCGCTCCACTGGCTTCCTGTCAGGGAACGATCCCTTTTTAAAACTGGCTGTATGGTTTTTCAGGCCTGCCAGGGTTCAGCTCCCGCCTTCATTTCCTCCTTGATTAGGGAGTATGTCCCTGCCAGAGAGCTTCGCTCATCGTCCCAATCACTTCTGCAAATTCCGCGCTACAAACGCAAAAAGTGGGAAGGAGCCAATTTTTCAACTTTGGCTCCTACTTTTTGGAATTCCCTCCCCGACCACTTACGGTCTGCTCAACATTACCCCTCCTTCCGTAAAGACCTTAAAACTTTTTTGTTCAAACAGGCCTTCCCTTTGTAAATTATGACCAACCCATTTCACTGCGCCAGTTATTTACGGCCTCTCTCTGCTAAATTTGTCTCCACAGCGCCAAGAAACCGCACGGTGAACGTAGCGCTTTATAAGTATTTTAAATTCAAATTCAAATTCAATTAATACATTTAAAAATGATCATTTATAAAACCTTTGAAATTCACTGAAAAAACCATAGGTTTCAGTCAAGTTATAGTTAGGAATAAGCATTGAAAAAATGTTAGAAATTCACAGAAAAAACCATAGGTGTCAGCCACGTTATAGTTAGGAATTAGCATTTAAAAAACCTTAGAAATTCACTGAAAAAACCATAGGTTTCACACATGTTATAGTTAGCTGGACATTTCACTCATACAAAACCATTGAAATTCCGCCGTTATAGTTAGTTCAGGTAATTGCATTGCGGGCTCGCAAGTTATAGTGTCCTGCACCCACCGCTACCATTTGGCAGCATTTCCCCCACTAGCATCTTACCTGGGAGCTTCACAGTGCATCCTGGGCCCTGCAGTCCATGGACGATCTCGGGACTAGCAGCAGGTGTGTTGACATCTTCGTTGGGGGCGGAGCTTATTAGGATTTCCTCATTAGAGGCAGGACTTGCATCTGCGCTAAGGACAACACTGTGGCTGCTTGGGCGCTGATGAAGGCATTAACATGCCGAAATGCATTTGCCACATTTTTTCATTAAACAACTTCCTTGGTGTTCCCCTGTCGTGGCTTCTGCTTTCTTTTTCGTAAAGAAGAGTTTTCTACATATATATATATATATATATAACCTACTGGCGGTCGCCAGTAGGTAGTTATAGTTAGGATTATTTTCAATCCAAAATCTCCCCCACTAGCATCTTACCTGGGAGCTTCACAGTGCATCCTGGGCCCTGCAGTCCATGGACGATCTCGAGACTAGCAGCAGGTGTGTTGACATCTTCGTTGGGGGCGGAGCTTATTTGGATTTCCTCATTAGAGGCAGGACTTGCATCTGCGTTAAGAACAACACTGTTCCCCATAACAAATTAAACAAATGCACTTTACGCAGTGCATTCTAACTTTCACAAATTGGGGACGTATGTCTGGTGGTGATGTTGAAGGTGATGCCCCGGAGGTACTTGGTATTGCCGGTGGTGAAGGTGCATTTTGGCGCAGTCTTCTACATTCTTCGTGAGCATAGTTCACAGGATGCATGGATTGGAGGTGCTTGTCCATACTAGCAGTGCCACAGGAGTATTTCTTGTATGGATATCCTCTGGACAGCAAATCTTGCATGTTACCTTGGTGGCATTCCATTTCTTTTGCCCCTCCGGAAAAGTAAAACATTTCCATACGATGGATGTGTACCTTTCGGGAGGGGGAGGTTCTGGTAGAAATTGTTCAGCAACAAAATCATCAGAATCAGATGATTCTTGCAGTGGTGTTGCCATTTGTGTCTCCAAAAAAGAAATTCAGGTTTCCAATGAAGAAAAAGTGACGTTCTTCTCAGGACAGGTCTTCTCCTAAGGAAGGTCTAAGAAGAGTAATTGAAATGGGTGGGGTTCTTCAATAGTTAGAACAGTAAGTGTTATAAACCAATCATATCTCTTTTTTTTGGTCACATGGGATCCGCGGTGGGTGCGTACACGCAGCACACACATAGCGCGACTTCACAATATTGCATTTAAAAGTAATATAAGTTTTTTAAAACTAAAAGAATATTATTTATTTGCCTTAATATTTATTATATATATATATATATATACATATACATTTCTATATCGAAAAATGTCGTCGAAGTTGCTGGCCCACAGCATTGAACATTTAGATGACGTAATGCGGAAAAGTGCGAGCATGGTGTGGCGTGATACGTATATGTTGCGTATGCGCTTGAAGTCGCGTACGGGTTGCATAGTGATCGCGCATGAAAATACGCACCCATCGCACACCCTACGAGGATCCTATAGAGCAATTCTAAAATGGTGACTACGTTCCGTGCAGTAGTCAAGAAAGGTGCGTTTTGGGTGCGCAACTCCTCAAAAAAATTGAAAAAAGAAAATAATATAAAAACATAAAATAAAAATGATAAAGTAAGAAAAATATATTACATTTTTTAAAAATATATATATATATTACAAATGTGTAACGCAATCTGAAAATAAGATACCTAAAAATAAATAGTTTAAAAACATGTAGTAAATCAGTGTCAAAGAAATAAATATAACAATTAATACATTTAAAAATTATCATTGAAAACACCTTTGAAATTCACTGAAAAAACCATAGGTTTCAGACATGTTATAGTTAGGAATTAGCATTTAAAAAACCTTAAAAATTCACTGAAAAAACATAGCTTTCAGACATGTTATAGTTAGGAATTAGCATTTAAAAAACCTTAGAAATTCACTGAAAAACCATAGGTTTCAGACATGTTATAGTTAGGAATTCGCATTTTAAAAAACCTTAGAAATTCACTGAAAAAAACATAGGTTTCAGGTTTGTTATAGTTAGCTGGACATTTCACTCGTACAAAACCATTGAAATTCCTCCGTTATAGTTAGTTGCACTAACTGTAACTCGCGTGCCCGTAATCCACTGCTGATGATGTCACATATTACATCATTCATGACATGGTCAGTGACATCACTGATGACATCACTGATGACATCTCAAATGACATCACTGATGACATCATCCATGTGACAATCTGATACACCTCATCATACACTAGTATAACCTTTCATCACTTACTGTAAATATTTGAATTCATTGACACACCAATACAAGTTTCTAAAATCCCACTCAGCTATTCCTAGATCTACACACACATCTAATCACTTACCTATAGATTCACTCATTCATGCTGTCAATGATCAATAGAACACTATCAAATATACTTATATACCTCTATCGACATTACACATCAGCACATATCTTATTCACTTATGCAGTCATCCTACTCACGTATGCAAACAAATGAATCATACTTACATTTACTCAGATACACAGTTATACAGACACCACTTTCTTTATTCATATAGATAGTAACTCATTCTTAGTGTGTTATAAAATCACTATTACAAGTATACAGTTATCCATACAGTCACTCATACAATCACTGAGTCGTATGTATACTTATTTATATACAACAAATGTCATATACACTGCTTTTTATTTTTCTAGTTTGTTGGATATGAATCATTGAGAGATATATTTGCTCAACACCACACCCATAAAGATATTCAGTTACCCAAATAATTATTATAACATGTAGTTGTAACCTCATGTACCTACTGAATCAACTATTCACTCCTCTTTGGGCAGTCACACCCCCCCCCCACCTAACCACACACATATTCACCCTACCATACAAATACTCAGTTAACTAATCAATAACTAATATAGACTTTCACATAGCCAGTAGCCAACTGGTACCGCACTTTACACAAGAACTGACAAAGTGATACAGATATTCTCACAGTTTAGTCACTATCCAATATATTTAGTGAGACACTATAAATTACTCAAATAAAAAACAATCAATCACACTGCTACTAAACCCTCCATCCAGATATTTATATATCCACAAATTTTTCATTGCAGATTGTTATATCTATAATACATATTTCAATAACAAACCAAACCACATTCACTGGATGATGTCCTCAGTGATGTCATTTGAGATGTCATCAGTGATGTTACTGACCATGTCATGAATGATGTAATATGTGACATCATCAGCAGTCGAGTGCGGGCGCGCAAGTTACAGTTATTACAACTAACTATAACGGAGGAATTGCAATGGTTTTGTACGAGTGAAAAGTCCAGCTAACTATAACACCCCTGAAACCTATGTTTTTTTCAGTGAATATATATACATATATATTATATATATATATATACACTTTACAGAAACACACAGTCACTGGATGATGTCATCAGTGATGTCACTTACCATGTCATGAATGATGTAATATGTGACATCATCAGCAGTGCATGGTGGGGGCACTAGTTATAGTTAGTTCAACTAACTATAACGGGGGAATTTCTATGGTTTTGTATGGGTGAAATGTCTAACTAACTATAACGTCCCTGAAACCTATGGTTTTTTCAGTGAATTTCTAAGGTTTTTTAAATGCTAATTTCAAACTTAAAGGGCCTGGCACCTATGTTTTTTTCAGTTAATTTCAATGGCTTTTTAAATGCTAATTTCTAACTATAACGGGACTGAAACCTATGTTTTTTTCAGTGTATATATATATATATATATTACCTACTGGCGATCGCCAGTAGGTAGTCATAGTTAGAAGCTAGTTTCCATAGGAAATCCACAACATTCTATTTGAAATAACTTTGGCGTCGCTGGATGAATCTTCGCGAATTTCTCCAAGAAAATGGCCTGCTCTGCTCCGCTCCTTCCCTGAAAGATTGGGGGTGATTCGTCAAGTGGAGGGCCAAGAAAAAAGGGGTCCCAAAACGTGTTTTCCCCATGCAATTTTCCATAGGACCTTTAGCCAGGGCTAAAGCCTAAACAGGTGAACGGAATTACACCAAATTTGCCAAAAAGGTAGAGTTCGGTTCGCAGATTGTGCTTTTTGTTAAATGGTGTAAATCTGTTCAGTAGTTCCTGAGAAAATCAAAAGTAAAATCATAGTGATATCTAGAGACGAAGTACGGTACGCGTACAGTAAGTGTACCAAAAACTGTACAATTAAGAGCACAAGCTGCATGCTGATTGGCTGTCAACTGTCTGTCAATACTCGAAAACAGGAAGTGTTGGCAGCCATCTTGTGCCTCGGTAGAACCGAGGCATAAGAAAGCAGTGAAACAAACGTGCAAAACATGCAAAGGAGGCAGGGTAGAAACATCTTGACCCCCTAGGCCTACTCAGGGGGTCCCACAAGGACCCCCAAGGCCCAAAAAATTTGAATTTTTTTTAAATCGCTGTATACGCGTATGGTACCTGTACCCTACTGATCCCTCCAAAAGAATTAAGGCACCACTCTGCAAACGCAAGGCAGCCCCCTGGCGCATACTGGAGGTTCCTGGTGGGCTAGTTGACCCCCAGGGACCCCCAGTATTCAAGGGGAATTAGTTCCCCTTCTGAAAACGCGCCAGGGGGCTGGCTTGCAGAGACGTGTAAGGAGGCCATGCCCCTTTTTACTCCTCTCTGCAAAGCAGCCCCCTGGCACATACTGGAGGTTCTTGGTGGGCTAGTTGGCCCACAAGGACCCCCAGTATGCAAGGGGAATTAGTTCCCCCTCTGCATACCCACCAGGGGGCTGCCTTGCAGAGACGTGTAGAGGCCAAACCCCTTTTTACACCTCTCTGCAAGGCAGCTCCCTGGCACATACTGGAGGTTCCTGACCCCCTAGGCCTGCTCAGGGGGTCCCACAAGGACCCCTAAGGTCCCCCCAAATTTTTTTGGGGGGGGGAAATCCCGGTATACGCGTAGGGTTGGCGTACCCTGCCGATCCCAAAAAAAACATTAAGGCACCACTCTGAAAACGTGCCCTCTGGTGCATTTGCAGAGGGGGAAATAATTCCCCTTGAAAACTGGGGGTCCCTAGGGACCAACCAGCCCACCAGGAACCTCCAGTATGCCCCAGGGGGCTGCGTAGCAGAGAGGTGTAATGAGGTCACACCCCTTTTTACACCTCTCTCAACGCAGCCCCCTGGCACCTACTGGAGGTCCCTGGTGGGCTAGTTGGCCCCCAGGGACCCCCAGTATGCAAGGGCAATTAGTTCCCCCTCTGCAAACGCGCCAGGTGGTTGCGTTGCAGAGAGGTGTAATAACGGGCATGGCCTCATTACACCTCTCTGCAACGCAGCCCCCTGGCGCATACTGGAGGTTCCTGGTGGGCTAGTAGGTCCCCAGGGACCCCAGTATGCAAGGGGAACTAGTTCCCCCTCTGCAAACGCGCCAGGGGGCTGCGTTGCAGAGAGGTGTAAAAAGGGGCATGGCCTCATTACACCTCTCTGCAACACAGTCCCCTGGTGCATACTGGAGGTTCCTGGTGGGCTAGTTGGCCCCCAGGGACCCCCAGTATGCAAGGGGAATTAGTTCACCCTCTGCAAACACACCAGGGGGCTGCGTTGCAGAGAGGTGTAATGAGGCCACGCACCTTTTTACACCTCTCTGCAATGCAGCTCCCTGGCACATACTGAAGGTAGCAACAAAGAGAGTACACACAGTTCCCCAGAAGGACTAGGTGGGAGGAAAATAGAGTGTGTGATGTAAAGTAGAAGCAAAAACCAAGAGGGAAGGAAGGGGGAATCCCCTCTTGGGAACTAGAACCCTCACACACCCAGCAAGCTAGGTGTCATGCTTCATCATATGGGTCCTGCTCCTCGTCGGACTGGCGCTGCAATGTCCGACGGGCACCCGCGAAGGGGCTCTTTAGCGGAGAACTTTTGTTCCAGCCATATGGTGCATGCGTGTGAGAGGGTAGGTGAATGTGTAGTCGTGAGTGGGTGGTGATTAGTTAAAAAAGGTGGGTTAGTCCACAAGGGACTTTATTAACGTGGCTAACTCCCTTGATTAAAATGGTAGGAGGGGAGATAGATGCTACGCTAGATTGTGGCAAGGCTATCTACAACCCTCAGTTGAGGTCGACATGTTTCATGCTAAACTAGCAATTCCTCAGGACCTTGGTGCTCGTACTACACAGTAAAAATTAAAAATTAAAAACTTAATACAACCTTGGGTCTCAAGGTCCGTCGTGGGATAGGCCAAGTGGTCCTGTCTTGAATAATGCAACCTAAATGGAAAGAAATACAACAGGAGCAGATTCAGAATAACACTCCTATGTAATTTAGGTGCATGCTTCTACATAAAACAATGTATACACTCTTATAGAGAACATTCAAAAGGACTCAGGTGGAGTCTGATTGAAGACAAACGGACCAGGAATGCTTACCCTAAGCAATTCCCTAAGGTGCTTCTCAGTCTGCTCTGTGGGACCTGCACAGAAGAGTCAGGAACCTAGGATTAGAGGGAGGGAAGGGGGGCAGGGCAGTTTGTATCCTCAAACGTGTGCCGGTAACAGGTCGTGGTAGAGACCACTTAGGACCGGGACAGGTCAACCCACAACACTGTAGGTGTCAATTGTGCACATCGTGGGCCACAAGTGTTGGCAGCATTAAACCATTCGGGTGGATGTAGAGAGGGCCAGCGTCACCGTTTCTGCGATGGCAACCAGGGAAAAGCAAGGGGCACCATCACACCATCCGGGTCCCGCACCGGCCATATGAACGGTAAGCACGGGGACCCGAGCAGAGACCGCGCCCCCGCCCGTCCGCCGGCAGGCCACACGCCAACAGTTAACGCCTAGTTTACCTCAGTATCCCGCCATAACTGATGTGCTCCCAGACAGGTGGTAACAGTGAGCCAAGAGTACTTCAGTTGAAGGTACCCGGTGGGCTAGTTGGCTCACAGGGGACCTCAGGATTGAAGAGTAATTAATTCCCCAATCTAAAACGCGCCACAGGGCGTGTTTGTACACATGTCACCTCAGGCCCTGCCCATTCCTTCACTATTGAGCACAATATTCCTCTAAAATCAGCAGAACTACAAATTCCGATTTACTCACCTGTTATCAGGAGAGACTTCAGTGCTGCATCTTTCATCCCACTACTGATCCTGAAAAGTAATTCTAGCCGTACTTACAGTAACTTGAATTTCCTTCCATAGGCTAACATTGACTGGTTTCACTTGGAAATTCTTCTAAGTGTGGAATTTTGGAACTTTAAAATATTCCTCTAAAATCAGCCGAACTACGAATGCCGATTTACTCACCTGTTATTAGGAGATACCTCAGTGCTGCATCTTTCATCCCACTACTGATCCTGAAAAGTAATTCTAACCGTACTTACAGTAACTTGAATTTCCTTCCATAGGCTAACATTGACTGGTTTCACTTGGAAATTCTTCTAAGTGTGGAATTTTGGAACTTTAAAATATTCCTCTAAAATCAGCTGAACTACGAATGCCGATTTACTCACCTGTTATTAGTAGATACCTCAGTGCTGCATCTTTCAGCCCACTACTGATCCTGAAAAGTAATTCTAACCATACTTACAGTAACTTGAATTTCCTTCCATAGGCTAATATTGACTGTTTTCACTTGGAAATTCTTCTAAGTGTGGAGTTTTGGATTTTTAAAAAATTCCTTTAAAATCAGTCGAACAACGAATTCCGATTTACTCACCTGTCATCAGGAGAGACCTCAGTGCTGCATCTTTCAGCTCACTACTGTCCCTGAAAAGTAATTTTAACCGTACTTACCAGTAACTTGAATTTCCTTCCATAGGATATCATTGCCTGCTACACAGAATATATCTAAATTAAAAAAATATAAAATAAAATAAAAATATTACAATTTCAATATTTAAAAAATTTTTTTTTCAATTTATATAAAAAAATATGTAATGTAATTTAAAAATAAAATATCTAAAAATAAATACTTTAAAACAATGTACTAAATCAGTATAAAAAAATACCAATATACCTATCACAAGCTGTTTGTTCTGCTTGATTCTCACAAGCCCGACATACTGTTCGTGACCGAAACCTGGTTTTGTGATTCCTCTCTACCCTCACTCTTGGCTGCTCTCCCCCCTCCCTAAGTGGCTCTACGTGCAGACCGCCCAGCGGGTAAGACAGGGGGTGGCGTGGCTCTAATTGCCCGGTCTGAATACAATTTTCAACTTCTTCCCTCCCCCCTCATTACCCCCACTGAACATCTTGTAGTCCGCTCTCTTACATTTTCTCCCCCAATTACTTGTCTCTTAATGTATCGTCCGCCCCAGTCCTCCCCTCTGTTTATGCCAGCTTTCCAGGACCTACTGGCCACCTTGGCGGTCAACTACGCCTCAGTCCTAGTGCTAGGCGATTTCAATTACTGGCCCTCGGACCCCCTTGAGTGCACTTCCTCCAAACAGTTCACTGATTCACTCCAATCCTTGAATTTTGTCCCTCACATACACGTCCCGACACACATACATGGTCATATATTAGACCAGGTCTGGTCTCTCAACATCTCTGTTTCCCCCATGTCTGTATCTCCTTGTCCCTGGTCAGACCATGCCCTAATCTCCTACTCCCTTCTCCTCAACTCTGTCACTAAGGTCCCGCGTGCCAAAAACACCTGGGCGCGGAACTGGAATCGTGTTGATTTCCCTTCGCTGTCTTCCCTGCTCCTGAACTCCTCTCCTAACCTGACAGGCTTATCTTCTTCCTCACAAGCCACCGCTATTAACACCTGGCTCGCTGGAGGCTGCGACTCGGTAGCCCCTCTACATCGGATTTCAACTCGGCGACTTAAGGAATCAAATAGGTGGTTCAGTGAAGACCTGAAGGAACAAAAGCTGGCCCTACGACAGGCTGAGAGGCAATGGAGAAGGGACTATTGTCCTTCATTAAAAATTCACTATTCCACACTATTAAGTGATTATAAAAAAGCTATACTAGTTGCTAAAACTGCCTACTTTTCAACAAAAATTCTGGTGGCAGAGAACAAATCTAGGGAGATTTTCACAATAATTAACGATCTAGCTTACTCTGACAGGGCTACACCTAAACCCCCTCCCACTCAGTCCTTGTGTGATTCGTTACATTCGTACTTTTTGGAAAAAATTGCCATTATCAAGGCCAATATCCCTCCCCCTCTCTTACTTTTGTTGAACCCTCTCCCCCTACTGTCCAGTGCAGTCTCTCCTCGATTCCTCCCCTTACCGAAGAAGTATTCTTAGAGATACTCCCAAAGGTAAAATCAGGCTCTCCGGCCGACATCTGCCCGGCACGTATTCTCCAGCAGATTTATTCTGTTTGCACCCAGCCCCCGATCACTTTCCTTAACAGTTCCCTTGCCCAGGGGGTTGTGATCCCTGCACTCAAATCAGCCACAATAGTGCCTATTCTGAAGAAGTCCGGTGCTGACCCTTCCGCCCCAGCTAACTATCGCCCCATTTCTCTACTGCCCTACCTGGGCAAGGTGCTTGAGCGCCATGTTACATCGGTATCAGCGCCCATGTAGAAGTAAATGGTGGCCTGGCGTCTTGTCAGGCCGGCTTCCGTCCTAGGCACTCTACTGAATCTGTCGTGGTGTCGGTCCTGGACAACCTCAGGGAGGGCATGGACCAAAACAAACACCAGGCCCTGGTGCTCCTTGATCTCTCCACCGCTTTTGACACGGTGGACCATTCCATCTTGCTTTCACGTGTCAGAGCGGCGGGAATCGAGGGCTCAGCCCTGGTTTGGCTATTGTCCTTCCTGAGGGACCGCACCCAGGCGGTCCGGCTGGGGGATTTCACGACCACCCCACTTCAGTTCACTTGTGGTGTTCCCCAGGGTTCCTCTCTCTCTCCTCTACTGTTTAATCTATATATCTATCCTTTAATTTTTGCACTCCAGCAGCTGGAGGTCACTGTATATAACTATGCGGATGACCTCCAGCTCATTTTCAATCTCTCTTCTTCTTCTCACTCTGTTTCTAACTTTCAGACTATTATGATTTTCATCAGGGACTGGATGAACCACAACCATCTGAAGTTGAACCCGGACAAAACCGAGTTGGTTCTCACGGGTGGTTCTTCCAGTCCCTGGAACTTTTTATTCTGGCCCTCTTCCCTTGGTCCCCCTCCCACTCCCTCCTCCACAGTCAAGACCCTAGGTATCAAAATGAACAATCATCTCACTCTACATTCACAAATTAGTTCTGTTGTTTCTTCTTGTTTTCTCACTCTTCGTACTATTCGCACTGTTTCCCGTTTCTTTTCTCCCCTGGCACTTAAACTGATCATGTCCGCTTTGGTGATTTCCCGGCTGGATTACGCCAATGCCCTGTACAACGGCATCCCGGCGTACAGCCTACGGAAGCTCCAGATGGTTCAGAACCAGGCGGCCCGATTGGTGTATGGCCTCTCCCGCTCTCACCATTTAACACCTTTATTAAAGGCGCTCCACTGGCTTCCTGTCAGGGAACGATCCCTTTTTAAAACTGGCTGTATGGTTTTTCAGGCCTGCCAGGGTTCAGCTCCCGCCTTCATTTCCTCCTTGATTAGGGAGTATGTCCCTGCCAGAGAGCTTCGCTCATCGTCCCAATCACTTCTGCAAATTCCGCGCTACAAACGCAAAAAGTGGGAAGGAGCCAATTTTTCAACTTTGGCTCCTACTTTTTGGAATTCCCTCCCCGACCACTTACGGTCTGCTCAACATTACCCCTCCTTCCGTAAAGACCTTAAAACTTTTTTGTTCAAACAGGCCTCCCCTTTGTAAATTATGACCAACCCATTTCACTGCGCCAGTTATTTACGGCCTCTCTCTGCTAAATTTGTCTCCACAGCGCCAAGAAACCGCACGGTGAACGTAGCGCTTTATAAGTATTTTAAATTCAAATTCAAATTCAATTAATACATTTAAAAATGATCATTTATAAAACCTTTGAAATTCACTGAAAACCATAGGTTTCAGTCAAGTTATAGTTAGGAATAAGCATTGAAAAAATGTTAGAAATTCACAGAAAAAACCATAGGTGTCAGCCACGTTATAGTTAGGAATTAGCATTTAAAAAACCTTAGAAATTCACTGAAAAAACCATAGGTTTCACACATGTTATAGTTAGCTGGACATTTCACTCATACAAAACCATTGAAATTCCGCCGTTATAGTTAGTTCAGGTAATTGCATTGCGGGCTCGCAAGTTATAGTGTCCTGCACCCACCGCTACCATTTGGCAGCATTTCCCCCACTAGCATCTTACCTGGGAGCTTCACAGTGCATCCTGGGCCCTGCAGTCCATGGACGATCTCGGGACTAGCAGCAGGTGTGTTGACATCTTCGTTGGGGGCGGAGCTTATTTGGATTTCCTCATTAGAGGCAGGACTTGCATCTGCGCTAAGGACAACACTGTGGCTGCTTGGGCGCTGATGAAGGCATTAACATGCCGAAATGCATTTGCCACATTTTTTCATTAAACAACTTCCTTGGTGTTCCCCTGTTGTGGCTTCTGCTTTCTTTTTCGTAAAGAAGAGTTTTCTATATATATATATATATATATATATATATATATATATATATATATATATATATATATATATATATATATATATATATATATATAACCTACTGGCGGTCGCCAGTAGGTAGTTATAGTTAGGATTATTTTCAATCCAAAATCTCCCCCACTAGCATCTTACCTGGGAGCTTCACAGTGCATCCTGGGCCCTGCAGTCCATGGACGATCTCGAGACTAGCAGCAGGTGTGTTGACATCTTCGTTGGGGGCGGAGCTTATTTGGATTTCCTCATTAGAGGCAGGACTTGCATCTGCGCTAAGGACAACACTGTTCCCCATAACAAATTAAACAAATGCACTTTACGCAGTGCATTCTAACTTTCACAAATTGGGGACGTATGTCTGGTGGTGATGTTGAAGGTGATGCCCCGGAGGTACTTGGTATTGCCGGTGGTGAAGGTGCATTTTGGCGCAGTCTTCTACATTCTTCGTGAGCATAGTTCACAGGATGCATGGATTGGAGGTGCTTGTCCATACTAGCAGTGCCACAGGAGTATTTCTTGTATGGATATCCTCTGGACAGCAAATCTTGCATATTACCTTGGTGGCATTCCATTTCTTTTGCCCCTCCGGAAAAGTAAAACATTTCCATACGATGGATGTGTACCTTTCGGGAGGGGGAGGTTCTGGTAGAAATTGTTCAGCAACAAAATCATCAGAATCAGATGATTCTTGCAGTGGTGTTGCCATTTGTGTCTCCAAAAAAGAAATTCAGGTTTCCAATGAAGAAAAAGTGACGTTCTTCTCAGGACAGGTCTTCTCCTAAGGAAGGTCTAAGAAGAGTAATTGAAATGGGTGGGGTTCTTCAATAGTTAGAACAGTAAGTGTTATAAACCAATCATATCTCTTTTTTTTGGTCACATGGGATCCGCGGTGGGTGCGTACACGCAGCACACACATAGCGCGACTTCACAATATTGCATTTAAAAGTAATATACGTTTTTTAAAACTAAAAGAATATTATTTATTTGCCTTAATATTTATTATATATATATATATATATATATACATATATATTTCTATATCGAAAAATTTCGTCGAAGTTGCTGGCCCACAGCATTGAACATTTAGATGACGTAATGCGGAAAAGTGCGAGCATGGTGTGGCGTGATACGTATATGTTGCGTATGCGCTTGAAGTCGCGTACGGGTTGCATAGTGATCGCGCATGAAAATACGCACCCATCGCACACCCTACGAGGATCCTATAGAGCAATTCTAAAATGGTGACTACGTTCCGTGCAGTAGTCAAGAAAGGTGCGTTTTGGGTGCGCAACTCCTCAAAAAAATTGAAAAAAGAAAATAATATAAAAACATAAAATAAAAATGATAAAGTAAGAAAAATATATTACATTTTTAAAAAATATATATATATATTACAAATGTGTAACGCAATCTGAAAATAAGATACCTAAAAATAAATAGTTTAAAAACATGTAGTAAATCAGTGTCAAAGAAATAAATATAACAATTAATACATTTAAAAATTATCATTGAAAACACCTTTGAAATTCACTGAAAAAACCATAGGTTTCAGACATGTTATAGTTAGGAATTAGCATTTAAAAAACCTTAAAAATTCACTGAAAAAACATAGGTTTCAGACATGTTATAGTTAGGAATTAGCATTTAAAAAACTTTAGAAATTCACTGAAAAACCATAGGTTTCAGACATGTTATAGTTAGGAATTCGCATTTTAAAAAACCTTAGAAATTCACTGAAAAAAACATAGGTTTCAGGTTTGTTATAGTTAGCTGGACATTTCACTCGTACAAAACCATTGAAATTCCTC
Source organism: Lissotriton vulgaris (assembly GCF_964263255.1). NCBI lineage: Eukaryota > Metazoa > Chordata > Amphibia > Caudata > Salamandridae > Lissotriton > Lissotriton vulgaris. The sequence goes on along the minus strand of NC_141698.1, from coordinate 420,387,798 downwards.
CGTTATAGTTAGTTGCACTAACTGTAACTCGCGTGCCCGTAATCCACTGCTGATGATGTCACATATTACATCATTCATGACATGGTCAGTGACATCACTGATGACATCACTGATGACATCTCAAATGACATCACTGATGACATCATCCATGTGACAATCTGATACACCTCATCATACACTAGTATAACCTTTCATCACTTACTGTAAATATTTGAATTCATTGACACACCAATACAAGTTTCTAAAATCCCACACAGCTATTCCTAGATCTACACACACATCTAATCACTTACCTATAGATTCACTCATACATGCTGTCAATGATCAATAGAACACTATCAAATATACTTATATACCTCTATCGACATTACACATCAGCACATATCTTATTCACTTATGCAGTCATCCTACTCACGTATGCAAACAAATGAATCATACTTACATTTACTCAGATACACAGTTATACAGACACCACTTTCTTTATTCATATAGATAGTAACTCATTCTTAGTGTGTTATAAAATCACTATTACAAGTATACAGTTATCCATACAGTCACTCATACAATCACTGAGTCTTATGTATACTTATTTATATACAACAAATGTCATATACACTGCTTTTTATTTTTCTAGTTTGTTGGATATGTACCATTGAGAGATATATTTGCTCAACACCACACCCATAAAGATATTCAGTTACCCAAATAATTATTATAACATGTAGTTGTAACCTCATGTACCTACTGAATCAACTATTCACTCCTCTTTGGGCAGTCACACCCCCCCACCTAACCACACACATATTCACCCTACCATACAAATACTCAGTTAACTAATCAATAACTAATATAGACTTTCACATAGCCAGTAGCCAACTGGTACCGCACTTTACACAAGAACTGACAAAGTGATACAGATATTCTCACAGTTTAGTCACTATCCAATATATTTAGTGAGACACTATAAATTACTCAAATAAAAAACAATCAATCACACTGCTACTAAACCCTCCATCCAGATATTTATATATCCACAAATTTTTCATTGCAGATTGTTATATCTATAATACATATTTCAATAACAAACCAAACCACATTCACTGGATGATGTCCTCAGTGATGTCATTTGAGATGTCATCAGTGATGTTACTGACCATGTCATGAATGATGTAATATGTGACATCATCAGCAGTCGACTGCGGGCGCGCAAGTTACAGTTATTACAACTAACTATAACGGAGGAATTGCAATGGTTTTGTACGAGTGAAAAGTCCAGCTAACTATAACACCCCTGAAACCTATGTTTTTTTCAGTGAATATATATACATATATATTATATATATATATATATACACTTTACAGAAACACACAGTCACTGGATGATGTCATCAGTGATGTCACTTACCATGTCATGAATGATGTAATATGTGACATCATCAGCAGTGCATGGTGGGGGCACTAGTTATAGTTAATGTCTATGGTTTTGTATGGGTGAAATGTCTAACTAACTATAACGTCCCTGAAACCTATGGTTTTTTCAGTGAATTTCTAAGGTTTTTTAAATGCTAATTTCAAACTTAAAGGGCCTGGCACCTATGTTTTTTTCAGTGAATTTCAATGGCTTTTTAAATGCTAATTTCTAACTATAACGGGACTGAAACCTATGTTTTTTTCAGTGTATATATATATATATATATTACCTACTGGCGATCGCCAGTAGGTAGTCATAGTTAGAAGCTAGTTTCCATAGGAAATCCACAACATTCTATTTGAAATAACTTTGGCGTCGCTGGATGAATCTTCGCGAATTTCTCCAAGAAAATGGCCTGCTCTGCTCCGCTCCTTCCCTGAAAGATTGGGGGTGATTCGTCAAGTGGAGGGCCAAGAAAAAAGGGGTCCCAAAACGTGTTTTCCCCATGCAATTTTCCATAGGACCTTTAGCCAGGGCTAAAGCCTAAACAGGTGAACGGAATTACACCAAATTTGCCAAAAAGGTAGAGTTCGGTTCGCAGATTGTGCTTTTTGTTAAATGGTGTAAATCTGTTCAGTAGTTCCTGAGAAAATCAAAAGTAAAATCATAGTGATATCTAGAGACGAAGTACGGTACGCGTACAGTAAGTGTACCAAAAACTGTACAATTAAGAGCACAAGCTGCATGCTGATTGGCTGTCAACTGTCTGTCAATACTCGAAAACAGGAAGTGTTGGCAGCCATCTTGTGCCTCGGTAGAACCGAGGCATAAGAAAGCAGTGAAACAAACGTGCAAAACATGCAAAGGAGGCAGGGTAGAAACATCTTGACCCCCTAGGCCTACTCAGGGGGTCCCACAAGGACCCCCAAGGCCCAAAAAATTTGAATTTTTTTTAAATCGCTGTATACGCGTATGGTACGTGTACCCTACTGATCCCTCCAAAAGAATTAAGGCACCACTCTGCAAACGCAAGGCAGCCCCCTGGCGCATACTGGAGGTTCCTGGTGGGCTAGTTGACCCCCAGGGACCCCCAGTATTCAAGGGGAATTAGTTCCCCCTCTGAAAACGCGCCAGGGGGCTGGCTTGCAGAGACGTGTAAGGAGGCCATGCCCCTTTTTACTCCTCTCTGCAAAGCAGCCCCCTGGCACATACTGGAGGTTCTTGGTGGGCTAGTTGGCCCACAAGGACCCCCAGTATGCAAGGGGAATTAGTTCCCCCTCTGCATACCCACCAGGGGGCTGCCTTGCAGAGACGTGTAGAGGCCAAACCCCTTTTTACACCTCTCTGCAAGGCAGCTCCCTGGCACATACTGGAGGTTCCTGACCCCCTAGGCCTGCTCAGGGGGTCCCACAAGGACCCCTAAGGTCCCCCCAAATTTTTTTGGGGGGGGGAAATCCCGGTATACGCGTAGGGTTGGCGTACCCTGCCGATCCCAAAAAAAACATTAAGGCACCACTCTGAAAACGTGCCCTCTGGTGCATTTGCAGAGGGGGAAATAATTCCCCTTGAAAACTGGGGGTCCCTAGGGACCAACCAGCCCACCAGGAACCTCCAGTATGCCCCAGGGGGCTGCGTTGCAGAGAGGTGTAATGAGGTCACACCCCTTTTTACACCTCTCTCAACGCAGCCCCCTGGCACCTACTGGAGGTCCCTGGTGGGCTAGTTGGCCCCCAGGGACCCCCAGTATGCAAGGGCAATTAGTTCCCCCTCTGCAAACGCGCCAGGTGGTTGCGTTGCAGAGAGGTGTAATAACGGGCATGGCCTCATTACACCTCTCTGCAACGCAGCCCCCTGGCGCATACTGGAGGTTCCTGGTGGGCTAGTAGGTCCCCAGGGACCCCAGTATGCAAGGGGAACTAGTTCCCCCTCTGCAAACGCGCCAGGGGGCTGCGTTGCAGAGAGGTGTAAAAAGGGGCATGGCCTCATTACACCTCTCTGCAACACAGTCCCCTGGTGCATACTGGAGGTTCCTGGTGGGCTAGTTGGCCCCCAGGGACCCCCAGTATGCAAGGGGAATTAGTTCACCCTCTGCAAACACACCAGGGGGCTGCGTTGCAGAGAGGTGTAATGAGGCCACGCACCTTTTTACACCTCTCTGCAATGCAGCTCCCTGGCACATACTGAAGGTAGCAACAAAGAGAGTACACACAGTTCCCCAGAAGGACTAGGTGGGAGGATAATAGAGTGTGTGATGTAAAGTAGAAGCAAAAACCAAGAGGGAAGGAAGGGGGAATCCCCTCTTGGGAACTAGAACCCTCACACACCCAGCAAGCTAGGTGTCATGCTTCATCATATGGGTCCTGCTCCTCGTCGGACTGGCGCTGCAATGTCCGACGGGCACCCGCGAAGGGGCTCTTTAGCGGAGAACTTTTGTTCCAGCCATATGGTGCATGCGTGTGAGAGGGTAGGTGAATGTGTAGTCGTGAGTGGGTGGTGATTAGTTAAAAAAGGTGGGTTAGTCCACAAGGGACTTTATTAACGTGGCTAACTCCCTTGATTAAAATGGTAGGAGGGGAGATAGATGCTACGCTAGATTGTGGCAAGGCTATCTACAACCCTCAGTTGAGGTCGACATGTTTCATGCTAAACTAGCAATTCCTCAGGACCTTGGTGCTCGTACTACACAGTAAAAATTAAAAATTAAAAACTTAATACAACCTTGGGTCTCAAGGTCCGTCGTGGGATAGGCCAAGTGGTCCTGTCTTGAATAATGCAACCTAAATGGAAAGAAATACAACAGGAGCAGAATCAGAATAACACTCCTATGTAATTTAGGTGCATGCTTCTACATAAAACAATGTATACACTCTTATAGAGAACATTCAAAAGGACTCAGGTGGAGTCTGATTGAAGACAAACGGACCAGGAATGCTTACCCTAAGCAATTCCCTAAGGTGCTTCTCAGTCTGCTCTGTGGGACCTGCACAGAAGAGTCAGGAACCTAGGATTAGAGGGAGCGAAGGGGGGCAGGGCAGTTTGTATTCTCAAACGTGTGCCAGTAACAGGTCGTGGTAGAGACCACTTAGGACCGGGACAGGTCAACCCACAACACTGTAGGTGTCAATTGTGCACATCGTGGGCCACAAGTGTTGGCAGCATTAAACCATTCGGGTGGATGTAGAGAGGGCCAGCGTCACCGTTTCTGCGATGGCAACCAGGGAAAAGCAAGGGGCACCATCACACCATCCGGGTCCCGCACCGGCCATATGAACGGTAAGCACGGGGACCCGAGCAGAGACCGCGCCCCCGCCCGTCCGCCGGCAGGCCACACGCCAACAGTTAACGCCTAGTTTACCTCAGTATCCCGCCATAACTGATGTGCTCCCAGACAGGTGGTAACAGTGAGCCAAGAGTACTTCAGTTGAAGGTACCCGGTGGGCTAGTTGGCTCACAGGGGACCTCAGGATTGAAGAGTAATTAATTCCCCAATCTAAAACGCGCCACAGGGCGTGTTTGTACACATGTCACCTCAGGCCCTGCCCATTCCTTCACTATTGAGCACAATATTCCTCTAAAATCAGCAGAACTACAAATTCCGATTTACTCACCTGTTATCAGGAGAGACTTCAGTGCTGCATCTTTCATCCCACTACTGATCCTGAAAAGTAATTCTAGCCGTACTTACAGTAACTTGAATTTCCTTCCATAGGCTAACATTGACTGGTTTCACTTGGAAATTCTTCTAAGTGTGGAATTTTGGAACTTTAAAATATTCCTCTAAAATCAGCCGAACTACGAATGCCGATTTACTCACCTGTTATTAGGAGATACCTCAGTGCTGCATCTTTCATCCCACTACTGATCCTGAAAAGTAATTCTAACCATACTTACAGTAACTTGAATTTCCTTCCATAGGCTAACATTGACTGGTTTCACTTGGAAATTCTTCTAAGTGTGGAATTTTGGAACTTTAAAATATTCCTCTAAAATCAGCTGAACTACGAATGCCGATTTACTCACCTGTTATTAGTAGATACCTCAGTGCTGCATCTTTCAGCCCACTACTGATCCTGAAAAGTAATTCTAACCATACTTACAGTAACTTGAATTTCCTTCCATAGGCTAATATTGACTGTTTTCACTTGGAAATTCTTCTAAGTGTGGAGTTTTGGATTTTTAAAAAATTCCTTTAAAATCAGTCGAACAACGAATTCCGATTTACTCACCTGTCATCAGGAGAGACCTCAGTGCTGCATCTTTCAGCTCACTACTGTCCCTGAAAAGTAATTTTAACCGTACTTACCAGTAACTTGAATTTCCTTCCATAGGATATCATTGCCTGCTACACAGAATATATCTAAATTAAAAAAAAAAAAAAAAAAAAAAAATATTACAATTTCAATATTTAAAACATTTTTTTTTCAATTTATATAAAAAAATATGTAATGTAATTTAAAAATAAAATATCTAAAAATAAATACTTTAAAACAATGTACTAAATCAGTATAAAAAAATACCAATATACCTATCACAAGCTGTTTGTTCTGCTTGATTCTCACAAGCCCGACATACTGTTCGTGACCAAAACCTGGTTTTGTGATTCCTCTCTACCCTCACTCTTGGCTGCTCTCCCCCCTCCCTACGTGGCTCTACGTGCAGACCGCCCAGCGGGTAAGACAGGGGGTGGCGTGGCTCTAATTGCCCGGTCTGAATACAATTTTCAACTTCTTCCCTCCCCCCTCATTACCCCCACTGAACATCTTGTAGTCCGCTCTCTTACATTTTCTCCCCCAATTACTTGTCTCTTAATGTATCGTCCGCCCCAGTCCTCCCCTCTGTTTATGCCAGCTTTCCAGGACCTACTGGCCACCTTGGCGGTCAACTACGCCTCAGTCCTAGTGCTAGGCGATTTCAATTACTGGCCCTCGGACCCCCTTGAGTGCACTTCCTCCAAACAGTTCACTGATTCACTCCAATCCTTGAATTTTGTCCCTCACATACACGTCCCGACACACATACATGGTCATATATTAGACCAGGTCTGGTCTCTCAACATCTCTGTTTCCCCCATGTCTGTATCTCCTTGTCCCTGGTCAGACCATGCCCTAATCTCCTACTCCCTTCTCCTCAACTCTGTCACTAAGATCCCGCGCGCCAAAAACACCTGGGCGCGGAACTGGAATCGTGTTGATTTCCCTTCGCTGTCTTCCCTGCTCCTGAACTCCTCTCCTAACCTGACAGGCTTATCTTCTTCCTCACAAGCCACCGCTATTAACACCTGGCTCGCTGGAGGCTGCGACTCGGTAGCCCCTCTACATCGGATTTCAACTCGGCGACTTAAGGAATCAAATAGGTGGTTCAGTGAAGACCTGAAGGAACAAAAGCTGGCCCTACGACAGGCTGAGAGGCAATGGAGAAGGGACTATTGTCCTTCATTAAAAATTCACTATTCCACACTATTAAGTGATTATAAAAAAGCTATACTAGTTGCTAAAACTGCCTACTTTTCAACAAAAATTCTGGTGGCAGAGAACAAATCTAGGGAGATTTTCACAATAATTAACGATCTAGCTTACTCTGACAGGGCTACACCTAAACCCCCTCCCACTCAGTCCTTGTGTGATTCGTTACATTCGTACTTTTTGGAAACAATTGCCATTATCAAGGCCAATATCCCTCCCCCTCTCTTACTTTTGTTGAACCCTCTCCCCCTACTGTCCAGTGCAGTCTCTCCTCGATTCCTCCCCTTACCGAAGAAGTATTCTTAGAGATACTCCCAAAGGTAAAATCAGGCTCTCCGGCAGACATCTGCCCGGCACGTATTCTCCAGCAGATTTATTCTGTTTGCACCCAGCCCCCGATCACTTTCCTTAACAGTTCCCTTGCCCAGGGGGTTGTGATCCCTGCACTCAAATCAGCCACAATAGTGCCTATTCTGAAGAAGTCCGGTGCTGACCCTTCCGCCCCAGCTAACTATCGCCCCATTTCTCTACTGCCCTACCTGGGCAAGGTGCTTGAGCGCCATGTTACATCGGTACTCAGCGCCCA